>NW_024429200.1:30245376-31611209 GCF_017639785.1 Mesocricetus auratus | reverse complement strand
CAATTTACTTTAAAATATTTTAAATAGACAGGGGCCAGGAAAACCCTCTGGGCCAAATCTTCATCTTCACTTGCCTTTATAAATATATTTTACTTTGGTTTGAGTGTTGTGGATTGAAAACAACCTCTATCACTCAGTCATATCCCAGCCTACATTTGCTACATAAGTTTTATTAGAGCACAATCATGGTTATTCACGTATTTTCTATAACTACTTTTGCAATTCAAAGACAAAACTAACAAGTTGAAACAGAAATTCTATGGCCTGTCAGTCAAAAGTATTCAGGCTATGACCATTAGTATGCATCTGTAGGTGTGGATTAAAACAATTTGGTGTAAGTCTCTTGCCCTAACATAAATACTCTTTTGGAGTCAATATTCCAACAGATGGGAGAATGCCAGGGGACTTTCTGCCCTTTCTGAATAAGGAAGAGAAATCTAGTGAGTTCTGTAATCTGTGCCTGTAGGGATGAATGGTACCCTGGGCCTGACTCCACCACAGGCCTGCCTCTGGCTCCTGATCCTAATGTCTCCTGGGGTCTTCATCTAGTCAGTCAAGCCCTGGCGCTAGAATTCTGTTGCACTTGCCTGGTATTAATAAAACTTTCATAAAAGAACAACAAAGAGGCTTTACTGAACTGAACGGATAATCACACGAGCCCCTCCACAGTTTCTAAACAAGATCCATAGCATAGATGTCAGTCTAAACTGGCTTTAGTTGGCACATGGTGAGGAAGAGATTGAATTAAGCACTTACAAGTAACCATGGGAGACTCTCCAGTTTTCTCTGGATCTCACTGGTTTAAGTCACTTCCCAGAAGTTTGCTGAGAAGGCAGTCATGTTTGACTCTACCTCCAGAAGGCAGCTATCCTCACCGGGAATCTCCAACCATGAGACCACCTTGTACAATGAACATGCACAGTCCTACCCCTCCCATTCCATGAACATAAGTAGAAATTCTGAAGGACAAAAGTGTGGTATGAACTTGGGAGGCTGACACTTGGACATATGTGTAAACATTGGGAAAATTTGAGAGGGGACAATGTGGATACACATTAATGAATGAGGGAGAACTATAGCCTGTTATTAGAGAATCTGCAAATTACAACAAGAGTGTAGATGTAAATAACATAGTATTAATCTGTTCCAGGGCACATGTTTACAATGATGGTAACAGTTTAAAAAATATGGGGTTGGAGAGATGGCTCAGAGGTTAAGAGCCCTGGCTGCTCTTCCAGAGGTCCTGAGTTCAATTCCCAGCAACCACATGGTGACCAACAACCATCTGTAGTGAGATCTGGTGCCCTCTTCTGGCCTGCAGGCATACATGTAGACAGAACACTGTATACATAATAAATAAATCTTTAAAAAATATATATATTATTCGTGATACTCAATAAATTATTAGCAAATATGGAAAAAATTAATCCCATCTTCACGCTATAAGTTCCAGAGCTATTTCAGAACTAGAAATCTACCATCAAGGTGTTAATGCTTGGATCCAAGGACCTAAAATTACACATACCTCAGCTGATTCTGAGCAGGCAGGGCAGGGACAATGTTTTCAATATCAAAAAGACTACACCATTTAAGTTCAAGGAGCAAGCCAACAGCTACTTGCTGACCTACAGATGCTTACCAACCCACAGCTACTTCCTGACCTATAGTTACTTACCAACTCACAGCTACTTCCTGACCTATAGTTACTTACCAACTCACAGCTACTTGACCTATAGTTACCAACTCACAGCTACCCATCAACTCACATTTACTTACCAACTCGGAAATTTCTCTTGAGGGCTTTGGAGTGGATGTGCCAAGCTGTTCACCTGACATCCCAAATCCAGGTGGAAGGGATGATTGTCCAAAAACTTGAATGAGATAGGAATCAAAATCCTCACAAATTTTTTTAGACAATTTTTGCTTCAGAGTATCTTTTCAAACAGAAGCAGAAAAGGGGGTTTAGTGAAAGCAGTGGAACTTTACTCAATCCTACTTAAAGATATCAGCAATGTCCTTAAATAAGATACTTCCCATCATTTGATATGAACTGCTAAGTTAGCTACAATAGGAAACATTTTTATTATCTGTAAAAGACTATGTCAAATCTCTGTATGTAGTAAAACAATAATACAGATGGCATAAGTATCATCAATGCCCATTTATCCAAAATGCCAGTACCCTGAGTAATTCTGTGGACAGGACTAGCCTCCTAATACGATGTAAAATGAGCAATTGCATCTGGTTTTAGGGCTAACGAAACCCCAATTAGTCCAAATATGATATTTATTACTGTAACAAGTTAAAAACTCTCTCAGATAAGATGATAAAGCCTTAATTCAATTGGTAAAATGTAACAATTTTCTTAAATGTGTGATACTTCTGGTCATTATAACATGAACAGCCCAGTGAAAACAAATATATCAGATGAGCCTACCAGTTAGCCCACAGAACATTGAGGAAATGAAACTCCTGCTCATCACCCCTGAGCATGGTATGTTACCCCTATGGCTGATGGTTTTGGTACTTGGTGTAGGAAGGGCCTAAGATAGTGTGGCAGTGCTCAGCTACACATTAGTAGTCCCATTAGCAAGTAAGAGTAAATATGAAAAAACATTTCATACAAGAATGCCCACCAGGTTAGCATAGTGACATATTTCCAAAGGTTATTCTTTAAGATAAATTGATAGCATAAAGCAAGCAACTCGAACATGACCTCTAATCCCCATCACTTGCATTTCTTATCTCCTTAGACTTCTGTAACTTTATCATCAAGTTTTTAAAATGTCTTTTCAATGCCAGCTTTGTTTGATTTTGGCTTGCTACAGCCCTTTTTCTAGTTAGGAAACTTTTGAACAGTAACCCATAGTCACAATATCAAAGGTCCCATTCTTTCCCTTCATCCTTATCTACAGCCATGGAAACTCCAGTTGACCTCCACAGCCAACTGAGCACTCACTACACATGAATAAATACAGGACTGTCCCCTCCGCACTCAATGTCACAACACCGAGTCTTCAACATTCTGCAGTTTATAGCTTACAACATAGTGTTGACATAATCCTCTTTAACGTCCTGATTTCTGGACTTTGTCAGGATAACCTAGTGGTGTGACACTGCAAAGAACAACCTAAACTCCTTTCCACGGTGGCAGACACCCTTACCTTGCAGAGTGAAGAAGTCATCAAACTGATAAACGTGTTCTGGGTCAGTAGCGATGAGATTCATTTCTTGGTGAAAAATTTCAAAGTTGGGGTCATCTTTCTTCACCACCCCAATCACAAATATTTCCACATTGGAGTCATTGGCATCCTTCACCACGTCTGCCAGTTTCTTTTTATCTCGGGAATCTGTCTGTCCATCAGTGATCACCAAGGCCACCTTCTTTACCCCTGGCCTTGCCTCCTTGAACATGTCGTTGGCTGCTTGCAGGGCAGTGGCTGTGTAGGTCCCCTCCCCCAGATACTGCATATTGTCTACCACCAGCTTGAAGTCATCCTTGCTGGAGAACTGCTTCAGGCTAGCCACCTTCTCCACCTTGTGGCTGTAGTTGATTATGCCTATCCGGGCTGTGGCAAGGTCCAGGGCTACCCGGTCAGCCAGAGTCTTGACAAAATTTTGGATGATCTGAAAGTTCTCTGGGCCCACACTTTCTGAACTGTCAATCACAAACACCAACTCCAGTGGAGTCTCTTTGCATTTGGGCCCACAACCTAAACGATGAAGATAGAAAATAAAAATGCTTCAGAAATGAGAAAGAAACCATCATAGATCAACATTACTATAGGAGAATGTCAAGCTGGGTGGGAATAAACCAAAGCTTTGTCTTCTTTTCCTGCTACAGTAGGAATAGCTTATAACTCACTCCTCTTTTGGACTCCATGTTTTGTTCTTTTAAGAAAATACACATGGCGGACTGTCTGTAGAAATTCCCTCCAAATTGAAATATTCTAACCTGGATGGAAGTTCCTTAAGATGAAGGAAGTTCTAAAAGGAGGAAATCAACAACTCACAAGTCTTAGAAAGTCTCTGAAACTTACCAGATTCATACAGAAACATAAGGGCCTGTTGAAGGGAAGCAATTCTCTAGTCTTTTAACAGAGAGTTCTAGAATTGAGATTCTAATTTTTTTTTAAAGCAGACACCCATGCGAGGTTTGTCTTCTGGTAATATTAGTGTCTTTGAGTCATTTATATTCTTGTGAATAACACCTCCAGTATACTCCTGTGAGTAGCCCAATAAACTCATTGGCTCACCAAGTTGGGCTTTGGTAACATTATTACTTTGATCTGTCATCGGTTCCCTATCTGGGTTGAACAAACATTTGTTTTTATATCCCCACTAATGGTGCCACACAACAAAAAAGTAGAACTACAGTGTAGCAGGCAATAAACACCTATATGTCTAACCCTTTTAGAATTTGGCATGTTCTGTGTAAGCTTTCTTGGTTCCATTCCTCTCCCAGTGGTGACAGCTGTCCTGAATTTGCTCTCCTTATTCTACAGTTTGTATTTAAGCTACATCCCAAAGCTGCTATTTTAACCTTCAACCACATCTTTAAGTGACACTGGAGATGCCAGATGGATAAAGTGACAGGATGAAAATGTTTAATTAGGGGGTAAATTAGGGCCCTGGAGTCTACACAAGAGCAGCTGCTTAGGCAGTGACTCGTCACCCACTGTGAGGATTATTATGGTTCCCATGCTATCAAGGAGGCCAGCAGTCCATCTGTACCATGAACTCTTTGACAAGAGGGATTCCAGAAAATACGGTCAATAAGCAACCATTCAGAATCAGGGTCCCCAGAAATCTAATCTAGAAGTCGTGTCTTAACTGTCCAAATACCAGCTGTCTCAGGCTAGTTCTCTAGAGACTAAGACATGCTGGGGTTTAGTGCTCTTCTTGCTTCTGTCTGCTGCAAACACAAAAGTCATCATTATCCCGTTCATCGTCTCCTTTAGTTAAACTTTGTCATTATTCCCTCTTTCTGGTAACCCTGAGTCTAAAGTGTTCGCCATGGAGGAATTTAGATTTCCTTGCGAAACAAGGTGAACCCCTGAAATCTTCCTGCCTGTGAGATAGAACACAGTTGCAGAAATCACATTGAAACTCACTTTGGAAAGACATCCCAGCTGAGGGAAAAGCATGTGATAGTCATTAGCTAGTCTCCAGGTGCCCACTGGGCTTTTGCAACCGATTTTCCATTATGTCAGTTTTCTTACCAGGCTCAGGTGTGCCATTGACTATGGATGAGCGTATTACTTTTTTTTTCTTTTTTAAAACAATCTTTTTTTTTACTTTGCATACCAATCCCGTTTCCCTCCCCCTCCCCTCTCCCTTACTCACCCACACCTTCCTCCTCTCTATTACCCATACGCTGGAGCCCTCCTACTCTCCAGCTAGTCTTGAGGAAACAAGACAACAATTGCCTCCCAGGGTTCCTACAGCCTCCCCCAATGTCACTCTCCATTTTCCACTGACTTTTCAGATGAGCCTCCCATTTCCCTACCAGCCATGTACAAGTATCTCCTGAACATTAGCTCTCCAGTACAGCACACATTAGAGCTGATACTGTACAGGACATTTCACTTTCTTGGTAATTAAATCTTACCACATATCTCAATAATAAGTTTGATAATTTCTTCTTTCTGGGGAAAAAGGAAAATGCATTAACATTAAGATTATAACTATAGTATGCTTCCTATAACCCTGAGAGATTTGTCTTAGAATTGTCATTGGATCATCTGATTCACTCCGTCACTGGAGAAAATTAAGCAAATAGCACAATAGTTGGAAGTTGGATCTAATCAGGCTGAATAGTGAAACTTGGTAGTTCTGAATTTTAGACCTTAAATCATATCTCCCAATACATGTCAGCTGTGGGACCCAGGCTGTGAGACGACATAAGAGTGGGACCTGGGCTATCAGATGACACGAGAGTGGACCTGGGATGTCAGACAGCATGAGAGTGAGACCCAGGGTGTCAGACGACATGAGAGTTTCTGGGTCTTGGGCGGATGATGCAGATTACATGAAATGAATGTACAAGGGCTGAGCCCAGCTAGTTCTGCCTCCATAGGCATGGTGCCAATTGGCAAATGATTTAGACCATGTGCTGAGGCCTAGAGGTACCGATTCTTGATCCTTCTGTTCAAATACTCATTTCTTAAAGTCCCCTCCTCCATTTCCTACGATTCTTCTTGATTCCTTATGAAATGACCTCATATTTCTAAAAGCCCCTTCCTGTCCCGTTGCCTGTCTGCTCTATCGACAGGCATAGAACTTGTCTATCTGCTCTGACTAGAGGTTCCCAAAGTGAGTCCACCAGCACTGTGTACTGCTTGTTGCTCGTTGCTCGTTTATAAGGACCGGGTGAGATAACAGGGGCCAGAGTCTGTGTTTGCTAGACACATGGCGCTGAAAGTGATGGTTAACAGGACCCTAGATCTCAACAGGAAAGAACGGCAGAGTCAATGTAAGAAGACAAAACTAACAGGCACACAAAAGGAAACTTTAAAGAACAAATTCATAATGATAGAATTGGGGTAAGCACAATATATGTAACTGGTGACACAGCTTACTTAAATTAACTGCAGCATCATGGAGACTATTGATGTTATTTTCATCTAACAATAGTTTTATGACAAAGAAAAAAAGTGATTCCTCTCAATATGATGCTCGGTTTCACTAATCAAATTATCTAAGAGGAAGGTGTCAGCAGTGCTCTCTGTTGTGGGATATTTGTACACTGTGTGAAGTTATATTGCTGTGATTGTTGTAATAAAAACTGCATGGCCAATAGCTAGAAAGAGGTTAGGTGGGACTTCTGTGGACAGAGAGGACTCTGGGAAGAAGAAGAGTAGAGTCTCTAGCCATACAGAGAAGAAACAGAAGGCGCAAGACAGAAGAGAAGTAATGCCACGTGATAGGATGTAGATGAATACAAATGGGTTAAGTTGCAAGAGCTAGTTGGGAAGAAACCTAAGCCATAGGCCAAGCTCTCATAATTAATAACAAGTCTCTGTGCCATTATTTGAGAGCTAGCAGCCCAAAGAGAAATCTACTACAAGTCTCTCCTCTTCAGGCATTGCCATACTTTTTCACGTTCATGATTTTTACTATGGTATTCAACTGGTCTTCCAAACTATAAACCCTCTTGTGTTTAACAGCTGACCTTCCCTGGTGAATCTGAAGACAGGAAACTGAAGCCTGACTTCAGATACTGGGAAATACCAACACTGAAGGGGACAGGGAAGAGGGAGCTGAAGGAACTGAGTCTTTAAAACAGTCTCTTGTTACTAATGCAGCGGCCCATAACTGGTTGAAATGCTAATAGTAAGTAATGGAGGTGTGAGTGCTCAGGCCTAAATGGGACCTTCATATCATTTCACTCAAGGCTCGGGCAACATAGCAGGAAAAAAGGTGGCAAAACTATAACAGCCAAAGTATAAGGTGATGTGCCATAAAAAGATGTCTTCTAGGCATGACATGGCCATTCCATTCATGAACTTATTGCAACTGTGGCCGTCTCCCCAAAACCTGCCCATGTTTTCTAGGGGGAGGCACATGGGACCTCACTCCTTCTTTGGGCACTGTCATCAATGGTTGGAGGGTTATTTTCATCAGAAATCTCTGAAAAGCAGCCCATGTTCTTTAAATAACCTCCCGCCCATGTTCATTTAAACAGCCCTGATTAAATTCAGTGATAAACACATGCACGCATACACACACATGCACACACGCACACACACTCATGTATACGTGCATGCATACAACATGAAAGTTTCAGGGGGAACTTCTTGAGAAAAAGGGGTTCAGCTGAACAAGGAGGGGATAAAAGAGGGTAAAGGGTGGAAATTACTGAATCCCTCTGTGGGACTGTACAAAGCCGTCAAGGTTGAATACATTTACAAAAAAAAAAAGATAGCAAAAAACCAAAACAATATTTGTTCAAGGGATAGTCTCTCTTGCCCCAAATATTAACACACATCATTTTGTCTTCTCTGAGCTACCACACCCGCCCCAATCTTCTTTTAGCAAAATGTTCATCACATGGCAGATGAATTCTTTTTAATTTTTCTGGTTTTTTTGAGGCAGGGTTTCTCTGTGGCTTTGAAGGCTGTCCTGGAACTTGCTCTTGTAGACCAGGCTGGTCTCGAACTCACAGAGATCCACCTGCCTCTGCCTTCCTAGTGCCGGGATGAAAGGTGTGCACCACCACTGCCCAGCTGGTAGATGAACTCTTTTGGGGAATGGTAGAGAAATGGATATGCAAATGTCTGGATGAAAGAAACCAGTTCTGCGCCTGCCCCCTGTTAGAACAACAAGGTACATCTCAAGCTATGCACAGACTCCTGCCTCTGCCACTGTCAGCAGGTAGCTGCCACACACATGCTCTTCTCGCACTGTAGCCATGGGGATCTGACGGATGCTGGGGGACAACAGAAGGATGCTGTTGTCATGACCAGACAGACTCCCTTCCCTTCCAGGTTTTCCTGCCACTATCCAAGGGATCCGCATCCCCAGCTGGTAGCGGAAGAAAAAAGAAAAAGGAAGAACCGAAGGCCTCCTTGTCTAATCTCTAAGAGATGTGGGGATCTCTAACCAGAAAGGAAGAGTTTGAATTTGCTAGGAAAACTCTATAACCTCCTAGCCCATTAGCATTTAAAGAATCATCTTTTGGTCGCTGTTTTTAATAGTGAGTGAAAAAGAGTAGAAAAGGTTTGTAGACATTTAACACATCTGTAAATGTGACCTTATGTATAATTCCAGCTTTGAGATAACTAGCCTTACAGCAGTTTCTTAAGGAACAAGAAAAAAAGGGGCCCTAGCCTGAAGTGAGAAAAGCCCAGTGAAATAAAAGCTCATTTGGCCTCTAGATGTCTTCTAAGCATATCACTCCCTAATCGCCAATAACAGCAACCTGATCATTCCTACCAGAGGCTAGAGAGAGCAACCCTCTTTGTTCACATGCAGCTCAGCGTGGCTTCCCACTGTGATTTCTCCCCTCATCCAGATGAAATTACCTCCCGCACCCACGACAACATTGATCTGGCAGCAGACACCATTATTTAAACAGAACAAGCTAACACCCAAAGCATTCATAATTCTAGGGCTACAACATGAATAATTCACAAGCATGGGCCCCTCAATTACCCTCTAGGATAGACACTCACCGTAAGTCCCAGGTCTCCTTTTGGTCCTTGTAAGCCCTACTTGGTAGAAAAAAAGGAGTAACATTCAGGATAGAGTAGACCCAGTTGAGAGTTATAAAGCCATTATGAGGCTTGAAAAACCATATCTTGCCTGTTTTCCAGGAGAACCAGGCTCTCCAATTTCTCCTTTTTCACCTTTCTTTCCCATATCGCCCCGTTCTCCATGGTCTCCCTGTATAATATGGTTAAAAGATAAACTTTAAATCGTGAACATTAATGCCAGATAAGAAAAAAAAACCCTACAGTTTTGTTTGTTGCAACTAAAATCCCCTTCAAGACATGGCGTTCTTACTGATATAAATACACATGGGGAAAGAAGTCATTTACACTTGAGAGGCACTGAGACACCTTCTAATCAGCTCGTTGCCTTCAGGAAACTCAACTGTTGTATAATTTACCAGGTTCCTGAGGTTTCTGTGTCTCTGACATATGCCTCATAAGGATTTAGTCTTTTGTTGGCTGCCTTTGAAGAATGAAGGAAAATATACCGTGTTTGGTTCTATCGCAGACGGCCCTTTCATTATGTAAAGGAGGCAGGAAGCATGAAATCTCAGTCAAAATCAAGGCTAAGCAGTCGAGACTGTGTGCCTAGGCATTTCCATAAGATTCTAATTCACTTACCTTCTGGCCAGGGAGGCCATGGCCCACTGAGCCCTTGGACCCTGGAAAACCTTGAGGTCCTTGGTCCCCCTATGTGAGATATAAGAAAGATGTGTTCTTATTAATTCCCCAGAATAACTCGGAATATTTAGGGAGTTAGAAACTCACTTGCAGTGAGTTTCTGTACTGCAGACTTACCTAATTTTGAGGATGTTATTAAAATACATATGTAGATACAGATACGCATATAGAGATAGGCTTCTTGATTTGCTAGCATTCATGTGGTATAGACACCTCTATCTTGACCTAAAGCTTTGAGTATGCATACTTGTTCACAAATAGCTAATGTCTCAGTTTTTCTTTGTATTTTCCTATATTTATTAATGTGTGCTAAAAGCAAATATTAGTAATGGGGAGAAACAATGAAACATTTTCCTCCAAACAGCCCAAGGATAAGGGGCTGTTTATATAATTGGCTATAATCTGCTAGTTACATCTTTGATTAGTTACAGCAACAGGCAGGACTCGATTTTGGTTCTCCTCCACACATCTTAATTCCCTCTCTTGCCCAAAACACACAAGGGCAAAAGCAACATCATGGTATGGAATATGAAATAGAAATAATCACTAATAAATCACAAAGTCACAGTAACGATACCTAAGAAATCTATCCCAAATCCTTACTTAAGTGTGCATCAGTTGGTGATTTATTTGTCTGTGGCAGAGTACCAAAGATCCTGGGCTAGCAGGACCATCTTAGTTCCCTTCTGTCATGCTCTCAGGAGTACCCAAACCAACATCAGGAGAATGTCAGTGTGTACAATAAAAATTCTAACCCTAGCCCTCACCTCACACTAGCATAAAGAGACTCATGGGTGAAGGGAGAGATAAATACTTTGCAGGAGTCAATCTGTCACAGCACAGTATGATAGGGCTCTAGGAGTTACTGTGCATCTGAATAGATCTGAATAGAATTCTACTCTTGGCTCCTGTATTCAAGATACAAAGCAGGTTCCTACAAAGCAAGTGGCCCAATTTGAGAACTTGTTCCCTGAATGTCTTTTCACCTTGGTGTCCTCTAGCCAAGCCTAATTCTGTGACACAGTGAGGCCAGCAAGAAGGAATGACTGTAGCACTGCAAACTCTGAACACACCCAAGATGACTCACCCTTGAGAAGTTGTATCTTTCAGCATACTAGAAGTTAGTGACATGGTTCGTTCATTTTATAATCAAGAGTGATTCTCTTTTCCCACTAGGAAATCTGGAAATACTGAGAGGCCCAGAACTCTGCAAGGAAACTGGTGCCAGCTAAATAGCATATGAAGCATACAAAAAGCAGGAAGGTAAAGATGACAGACCAGCCTCACACTTACAGGAAAATAGGCCCTAGAGGGCATGGACCTCATCTGGAGTTTAGAAGCATGTGCCTACCTGTGGACCCGGTGGCTAGCCCACAGAGAAGTATGAGGGACCCTGAGGAGACAACTGCCTGCAATTCTACTATCTTTTGTTTTAATTGAAAAGAAAACAGTCCACATATTACATGTACAGTCTTAAGACTCAGGGAAGGACACGGTGTAAGTTTGCTGCTTCCTCTGATGTTTGTGAAAGTGAGTGAGGGCATCTTCACCCAAGGAGATAGTTGTTAAAAAAGGAAGCTTCAGACTGAGGCAATGCCTCAGACTGATCGCTGCTATCTGTGCTGAGGGGTCCAGACGGACTACTGGTCAGGTACAACAGAGACAAAAAATTCACAGAAGAACATTCAAAGGAATCCAGTGGTTGGCTTTGTCCCCATCCCAAAGGAAGACAGATAGTGAAAAGCAATGCTATACTATTATATAGTGAGGAATCATCACTGGGAAGTCTCCACTTAGACAGAGGGTCTGGGAGGCATTCCACACCTTCCGAACAATTATGCAGAATGATTGTTTCTTAGGCAGTATTTCAGATCTCTATGGCAGATATTACAAAGGATGTCCAATAAAGGTTTATTACTAACTGCCTTTAAGAAGTGAGGCAATTTCCCAACAACGTGAGAAGCCATATCCTGAGGGAATATGTTGCATAGTTGTTAGAAAGGCATGATACTTCTCCCAGACCCTGTGTCTAAGTGAAGTTACAACTCTTTCGTAGTCTGTCATGGGCCTGTAGTTGTGGGACAACCAGTCGGCTCAATGTCTTAGGAAACACTGGATCCCTACGATAAGACAGGACCTCAGCACACCCTCTCCTGGCAGAAATACCAGATGTTATGTATAATCTAGCAAGAAGGACTCAGATAAAATTCTGGACCTGTTCCTAGCAGCCGATGTGGATGCTGTGAGATGATGGGATGCTGGGGCTACAGGCAGAAGGGGAGATCACACCTACATGCAGGTTGCTCTTCTGGTACCCACTAGAGCTCAGAAGAAAGATATGCAAGCCGGAAGACTGGGCAGCAGTGACTGGTGGGAGGCTGGAGAAACTTCCCTGTGGTACAGGCCTAGGAGTGAAGCCACAGCCCTACTGCCTCTTTCTGTCTAAGAACCATAACAAATACTGTGGGACAGCGGGCTCACACATGGAGCAATCTATTTCTTACTGTTCTGGAGGCTGAGAAGAGCAAGATCCAGACAGGGGAGGAGGCATTGTCTGGTGAGGGCCATTTTCTGGTTCACAGAGAGTGTCTTCTTGCTACATTCTCACGTTGATGGTGTAAGGGGCATAGCAGCTCACTGGACCTATTCTGAGGACACTAGTTCATTTATGAGACCCCTGCCCTCTTGATTTAATCACATCCCCAAGGCTACATCCTAACAACGTCACCTTGAGAATGAGGCTTGCAGCATAAAGATCGGGAAATGTGCAAACCCTATCACACAGGAAAAGGCGTGGCACTCCCTATGGGGAAAGGTCATCTAAAGAGAGCAAAACCAGAATCCTTACCTCTCAGGCATAGGCGATGGCTCATGACAGCTGAGGGAAGAAACAGACTAAAACCCACAGCAAGGAACCCTAGGAACCAGCATTTAAGCTTTGGGCCAGGAATGCATAGTCAGCCCACGCCAGCAGGAGCCTCTTGTGCATAGAACTGCTATGAGTCTTACTGAATATAAATACTTTTCCTCAAAGTAATGAAAATAGAAGTCCTTTACAAAAATGGAAAGAATTGGAGCCAGAGAGCTGTGTCAGTGGTTAAAAGCACCTATGGCTCTCGCAGAGGCCCTGGGTTTGATTCCCAGCACCTACATGGTGGCTCAAAACTAACTGTAACTCCCATTCCCAGGACCCATTGCCCTCTTCTCTGCAGGTAGCAGGCACACACATGGTAGGCTCCCAGCAAAACACCAGTGAACATAAATTTTTAATTAAGAAAAATGGAGCCCTTGACAAAAATTTTAACCTATGCATATAGGTTAAACTGTGTGATATCAATGAACATTTGCAGATATCTACCGATGTGCTATATTGCATAAAAGAATGTGCTTGTTTGTAACAAAAAATACTGAAGTAGTTAAGAGAAAAAGTAAAAATAACATATCTTCAATATACTATCAAATGTTTCATAAAAATAACATGACTATGTATATACACACATACACATACGTTGACTTTTCAAATTTGGTGATATTAACATTTAGCAACTCTAGGTAAGGGGGCCTACAGGAATTCTTTATGCTATAATTGCAATTTGCTTAAATGTGAAATTACTTCAAAGTAAGGATTAGAGATCAATGTATGAAAGGAATGAATGAGAAAATAAACCAGTGCACGAAGATACCATCCGTCATTGGAGTAGCTGAGCACACAGGCTGCCCTGAGTCTGAGAACTCACAAGTTAAATAAGCCCCAAAAGACTACAACAGAGTCCAACATATGCACTTCATATGTGGTGTGTATGGTGTGTGTGTGTGTGTGTGTGTGTGTGTGTGTGTGTGTGCTCGCACGCGTGCAAATAAAAGCATATATGAGTACATGTGCCCTGGAAGCCAAGGTGTGCTATGCTTTTTTTATTTTTTGATGAAGTCTCTCTTTGGTGTAGTGCTAGACAATTAGGCCAGGCCAGCTGGCCAGAGTGTCGCAGGGAGCCTCCTGTCCCTGCCTCTCCGCACTGGGAATCAAAGCCAGGACATCATGCTCATGGGCAAGCACTTTCTCCCACACCCGTCTCCCCAGGCTGCGGTATGTACTTCTTGAGGGCGTTTTTGCTTTGAACTCAGGAGGCTTTGACCACCACTGACAGCCTGTACAGTTCCCAGGATTTACATTCACATAGCCGCCAGTTCAACACTAAAAACAAGGAAAACATTGTCCCAGGTGAACACAATCGGCTTACCCTCCCAACGTGGTTATATACCACCAGACTAGGACTTCTACCTCAGCAAAACGTCAGTGTCAACAGAAGTGACACCAGGCTACCTTCAAATAAAGGGACTCTCTGGCTACCAATGCCCCTTCCTGTTGGAGCTCATGCCACCCAAGTTTTCTCTATTACCTTATAAGTACCAGCAATGTTAATCATTTATAGAACAGGATTTTTTTATTTCTAAGAAGAGATATGAGTTCATATTTAGAAATGGTAACTAAGAAGCCTGTTATTAAAGGGAAAATGTATCAAGATGTTCTGATACTTTGGCTCAGGCCTGCTGCCTCACTGAAGATTGAAAGGTAAGAACAAAAACAACCTGAGCACAGACTCTATTTCGTGAAAACATGAACCATCTTGGTTTTATTTTTATCTTTGCACCCTTGTCATTTTCCTGTTGAGCTGTTCTCCTCCTAGGCATTTTCTATCACGTACTAAAAGAGAAAGGACTAAAATCAATAAGGCAAGCGAGAGTCAGAGATTTCAGTTCAAACAAAATCCCCTCTGACAAGAGGGTAGCCTTGTCTGAGAACCCCAGAGACCTGGTTACATGGTGGAAACAAACGGAGCTTCTGGCTAGCTTTCAGCTGTGGCTCGGCAGGGACCTTCTAGGCTCAGAGTTCTGGCTGGAGAGGATTTGGGAATGGGAAGGGATTTAGCTTTGTGGGATTTTCTGTTTTTGCTTTTGTTTTTTTAATTTCTATGCGATTGTGCAAGCATATGAATAAGTCTAAATGGCAATACTCTGTAATGGACCTACAGTATCCCAGGATTTTTTAAAGTATCATTCTTCCCTCTGTTTCTGTGCTATGCTGTCTCTCCCCCTTTCTGATCACACTATCACTAATAAGAACTTGGGGAGGGGGAAGTGCTTGTAAATTTTGAAACTGGAGAATGAAAACTTTCTCCCAACTGGAATGAAGAAGGCAGTATTGTCTAAGATGTTGACTTAGTGGGTGAATGGTACAGTTAATCAGATCAATGACAGTCTTTCAGTGCTCTGCCTGTAAGCCAGAAACCACTTTGTACTGCTTTGTGGGCACAGCCAGCTCACAAGAGAAGGAAAATTTCCATTTTATTGGCCTCTGTAGTATATTAAATTGTACATGTCAATATAAGGTGCTTGTCTAGGGACTTCTCGAAAACCAGATTGATCTGCTATTTGGGCACTGATTTCCTAAAAGTTCTGATCATAACGCTTTGCTGCTGTAAGTATCAAGTGCCATTTATTGTTTCCCTGTGAGCAAGGAACACATTTATGTTTCTGTGTAATTTCTTAATAGTCCTGTGAGCAAATGCGCGGGTGATAAAAGTCAGCCTTAGGCGAGCCCCTCAAGCTCTTCTGGATTATACCTGATTTTGCAATATTTTCAACAGGAATTCTGTTTCCAAAATTCAAGCTGACAGGTCCTCCAAACAAAGGTTCAACGGCTTTTTACTCTAGAATAGACTTTTCCCCTCTCTAACCTGATAATCAACTGCTTCTAGTTACTTAAAATCCCTTCCCCCGTGGCACTGCGTTCATCTAACTGAATGTCCCATTTTGATATGTTAACACTCTTTAATGGGGACTGTAAGACAGCCTAATGCCTGTTTGATAAAGTAGCCCATTTGCTTAGGAGGAGAATCAATGAGTAAGTTACAGGCTATCAGGCAAGCATTTGTTGGAGCAGAGCCCCAGGGCTTCTGGTACCAGGCCAGAATATAATCCCAGCAGGCTGAATGGAACAAAACCATGCCTTCATTATATTTGATTTCATTCAAATGGTGATCTACTTGCAATTGTGTTTTGTGGGAGACAAGGAAATCACTTACAGATTTAGTGGTTGATTTTTAGTCTGTTCCTAAAGACAATCCAACACCTTTGCTATGTGTATTTCTGCATTCTTCATGGTCTCAGTGTAGAGCCAAGATATGCCAGCCACATGCAGTGAGAGTTTCTAGAACAGCTCCCATGGAAACTTCCAGGAGCTGGGCCATGATGCTGCTGACATTAGTACTGATAGCTGTATTCATTTCCTAGGGCTGCTATAATGAATTACCACCAATAGAGAGGTTTAAAATACTGCCTGCTTTTTATCTCACAGTTCCAGGAGTTAGAAATCTGAAATCAGTTTCCAAGGTATAGACAGAACTAGTTTTCTCTAGAGGCTCTAAGGATAAAATATGTTGCCTTCATTCTTTCAACTCCCAGTGCCTTCTGTCTTCTGTGTTTTTTTTTTCTATCCCCCTTTACTCCCGGCTATTTCTATCAACACATCATTCCTGCCACAGTCTCTCTCTGTCTGCCTCCTTCTTGTTTGAGATTACCTTTAGGGTCCACCCAGACAACCTGGAACAACCTCCTCTTACCCCATTTCTAGTTTTTTATGCCATAAAACAGTAAGTTCACATTCCACAGGTAAGGACATGGTCATCTGTATAACTCATTGTTCAGCCTACCATATTGACTTTTTTCTTATTCCTATAAAAACAATATAATACGGTTACCATGTTATCTGTAATTAATCTTCATATATTGCCATTTAAATAATACCACCTGCATGTTAATGTGCAAGTTAACTCAGTTTACACTCTAATAGTGAATGAAGTTAAAAACACTGTGTTCTATAGTGACATTTTGTTCAACAACAGCCATGTATATATAGCTGTAGGTCCTATAAGGTTATACAAGAGATGAAAATTCTCATCACTTATTGCCATCCTGCTGACATGTTATATATAGCCTGATCTCCACTCATATCTTTGTGGTGATGCAAATATAATGCAGCCAGTAATCTAAAAGTATAGAACTTGGTGGCCGGGCGGTGGTGGCGCACGTCTTTAATCCCAGCACTCGAGAGGTAGAGGCAGGCGGATCTCTGTGAGTTTGAGGCCAGCCTGGGCTACAGAGCGAGTGCCAGGATAGGCTCTAAAGCTAAACAGAGAAACCCTGTCTCGAAAAACCAAAAACCAAAACAACAAAAAAGAACATAGGAGGAGTTAGAGAGTGGGAGGTGGACTTGATAAAAGCACATAACATGCAAGTATGAAATCCTCAAAAGTAAAGTTTTTAAGAAATAAAAGTATAGTACCCTCTGGGCTGAGGAGGCGGCCCAGGCAGTGAGATGCCTGCAATAGCAAGTATAAAGTCAGGCATGGCCATGTGTGTCTGTAACTCGAGCACTGAGGGTTAGAATGTGTGCAGATACATGGAGCCTTGGAGTACAGTGGCCAGTTAGTCTTGCCAAAATGATGAGCTTTGGGTTCAGTGAGAGCAATCAAGGAAAGACATGTGGCATCACCCTCATGCTTACACACACACACACACACACACACACACACACACACACACACACCATACCACACTATACACACACACAAACTACAGGATGTGCAGCTAGATACAGTACCTAATGCTTGATGATAAACACATGTGTAGCACAAATATTAAAAACCCAGAGACTGATATTGGGGTTCACCTGAAGGTCAGAAAAGCAAAGTGGCCAGGCACTAGCTCTTACCTCTACCTCAGACCAAAATGGGCAATACTGCCTCCACAAATCCTCGAACTTTACTTATGACTTATTAAAGATTGACGGAGGGTTCAGAATGTAAAGCTAGTCACACGCTATAAAGGTCAGGCAGTGGTGGTACACACCTTAATCCCAGGACTCACAAGACAGGCAGATAGATCTCTCTGAGTTCAAGGTCACCCTGACCCACACAAGAGTGGAGAATAGCAGAGCTCGTGCCATTGATCTCAGCATTTAGGATCACATGTCTTTAATCCCAGCACTAGGGAGGTATAAAAGGAAGAAGCAAAGGGTCTCATGTGGAGATTTAGTTTCCAGCTGTTTATTGTCTCTGAGGATTAGTGGGGTTCGCCGGATCATCCTTTCAATCTGAGGTAGAGGTAGGAGCTACTGGCTTGGCTGCTTTGCTTATCTGATCATCAGCTTGAACCCCAATATCTATCTCTGGGTTTTTAATATTCGTGTTACCCACATGCTGCTTTCTTACATACTAACTCTCAGTTTCAATCCTGAGATTGAATATATTGGCAGGTCATAGTACGAAAAGCACCATGGCTTTGGAGGGTTTCTCCAGCTAGTCTCAGCTTCATATATCAATTTGTCTTGCCCTTCTGTCTAAATCTGTCTATAAACCTGGCGAATTTCATGAATATCTTAGTTAACATTCAAATGTACTTGTACCACAAATGCTAAATACAAAGAGACAGAGTGGCCTTAAAGGCAGTTGGCTATGCCAAAGACAACTATATCTGCCACAACCCCTTTGCTGGCTGGCTGTAGTCTCCTGGTTCTCTAACCCGAGTCTCCAGCAGATCACATGTTTTGCTGTTTGGTTCCTTCTAAAGATTTATTTTAATTGTGTGCATGCATGTGTTTGCAGGCAGATATGGAAGCCAGAGGGGCATTGGATCTCCTAGAGCTGTAGTTACCCATGGCTATGAACCCACTGGGAGGCAAACTCCAGTCCTCTGCAAGAACATTGAATATTAATCATTGAGCTAGCTAGCTACCTCTCCAGCCCTGGTGGTTTGGTTTAGATGACTCCAACTTTTCCTTTGGTGTCCCTTGTGCTCTCAGGAGAGACATACACCAGGTTCCTTTCTTATTATTATCCTGAGTAACCTTATCTGCATCTGTGACTTTAGTGTTGACCCTAGAAAGCTAAGCACCAATTCTCTTATCTCAATAGTCATTATTATCTCTAAATTCCTGACTTAGCTTACTGTCCGCTTTATAGAGTTTTCCATATGATAGCAACTGCAGAACCAAATCTATCAAAAACAGAAATCCTACTCTGCCACATTTTCTGTCCCTCATGCACTCACCCCCCAGGGATGGCAGATTCTCTGTGTCAGACCTCTGTTGTCTCTGGTCATCCTTACCCAACATGTGTGTAAGGACCAGCTCTCCTAAGACACCCAAGCAGTCTTCTCCCATCTGTCCTCACTCCAGCCATAACTAGCATCCTTCATATCAACCTCTCTCATATCATGTATGTCATAACAGCTTTGGATGCTCTTATCTTATCCATCCTATTTACTATAAATTTCAAAACTATTAATCCTGCCCTTTTTTTTACCTTCTGAGGTACATACTTCAGATTCCTATACATCATATTGAGCTGACTAAAGACCATATACTCTAAACTCTATCTTATTTAGTTTCACAAACCACACAGATGCCTCTTAGGTTAATTAAAGAAAATTTGGAACGCAAACTGATCATAGAATGTCCAGCTCCAATGCATACACCTACAACATGACTATTGCAACCCAGTGCTCAAGGAGCATCAAGTAAAACTGTAAGACCCAGGGTACAAAAAACTCTACTGTTTCCTAGAAATGACAGAGAAGCTTCACCCAAGATACTTCAGGAATATAACTCCTAAACTAGACCTGAACAAGGACAACACCAGCAGACGTGCTAATGTGGAAGGGGAATTGTCATGAGCCTCCGCCCCTAGAAGAGGAATGACAGATAAGTCCGGGGATGCTGACCTAAGGGAAACAGCCTTCCCCGGTGAGGAGCTCCTTAATTGGTTACCCTAAACCAAGTTGTCAGTCCTGAAGTCATGTACACGCAAGCTACACTGAACAGACTCAGCAGGTTGCATTTATATATTTAATACTTAATATATGGGTGGAGTTGAAGAAAGGAATCGGAATGGAGGAAAATAATGTAATTACATTTTAATTTTAAATATTGGAGGTCCAATATGGAAATGGGATAATAAAATAAGGATGTATGGAAAAGTTCGGCAGATATTTATTGGTGAATCAACTGAAGAAGGTATTTATAACCAAGTTCTCTGGGCTAGGAATGTGGAGCTGGGTCCAGGGTCAATTTGTGAATGGCTCCTCTAGCATTGGCTTCTGAGACAGCTGAATAAAGCCGGGAAAGAGGTTCATGTGTTAGAAAACCCACCGTGGCTCACTTGAGATGAAGTCTGCTGACTGCACAGGTCATTTCAGCAGGAGCATAGGAACAGCAGGAAATGCTGACCTGGACAGGCACAGCCGCTACCTGAGCAGCAGGAAGTGAGGCCTCTTAGCACAATATTCAATCCCTCTGCAGAAGTTTGCCAAACACACCGATTCTATGATATGTTGTGTGCTTTTCAAATTACCTCATTTATAGACAAGAATGGGCACAGAAGCAGTGGAAAGAGCAAAGCCTCCTCATAACGATGTACCCTGGGGTAGGCTGAGTCCTGGGTTCGTAAAGCTTTCTCTTGCTCTAACAAAATGCATGAGATGCAAATTTACAGAAGGCAAGATTTATTTTGGCTCATGGTTGCCAAGGTTGCAGCATATGATTTGCTTAGCAGCAACTTTGGGTGCCTAAGGCAACATGGGGCATTTTGATGGAGAATGAGTGAGTAGTGGAGCAAACATCTCACCTTGTAGCTGATAGGTAGCAGAAAAAGAAAGAGTCAGGAATAAGACACACTTCCCCCCCAAAGCACACCCACCCATGGCCCACTTTCTCCAATTAGGCTTGTTCATCTGGGAACTCATCAGGGAATTTAACATACTGAGGTGGTTAGCACTGTGGTGATCCAACCACTTCTCAACAGCACCACCACGTCATCAGCGTATGAGCCTTCCAGGACAATTTTATACCCAAGCCACAATCAGCCTAACACCTGGAGCAAGTGAAGGATCTCTTCCATGGAAAGGGGGTCTTCCCAGCTGTGACTAAGTTAAAGTTCTTCACACAGGGGGATCATTCTTGATTGTCTCGGTGCGTCTTAAGTGTAATCATGAGTCTCCTTCAGAGGGAATCAGAAGGAGGTATGCCAAAACAGCAGAAGTCAATGGGAATGGTAGAGTTCGTTGGCTTTGCAGACGGAGAAAGATGCGGCATCAAGGTGTGGCAGGAATGTGGATCTATTAAGATTAATCTGCTATACAAGGGCTTCCAGAACTACAAGAGACTGCAGGTGGGTTGCATTCAAGCTGAATGTGTGGCAGTCTGTTACAGCAACCACAGGAAAGCAGCACAGAGACTAAGGCCATTCTTCCTGCTCAGGGCAAAGCAGACCATAAGATCAACATTGTATGTTAAGTCATCAAAAGTAAGTTGGCTCAAAAGTATCACTCCAAGTGTCATGCAGTGAAGAAGAGGGCGCCATGAACAGAGCTCAGTGTGGTTTGGCATTGTGCAGGCCAGCACGCAAAGCAATGGCAGTTCTTTGGAGAATGCTGTTCATCTTCAGAAGACAAAGGAATGCTAGGAAAGTCACTCTCACTCCAAGGGAAAAGGATGGCTATTCCATGTGTTAGCCCTTGCAATATGGCTGGAGACTGTTGGAAAGTCCTGCTTCAATATGAGTGATAGCTTGATTACCATATGTATTTTGTTTCCAATATCACCTGTGGTCTATATTGTTAGAATTGTTTCTTAATCCTATGTTTAAAGATGGAGCTCAATTCCATCTCCAGAGCCCCTCTAAGGTGAAGCAGAAGCTTTTCTCTACCTCTTCTTCATGTTTTAAATGACCCTCAGAGTCTGAGGCATGGAGATAGCCCTACTATGCAATCTGGGAATACCTGGGCACTACCAAGAAATAAGAGTGTCTTATGCTGCTGTTGCTGGGGTAAAACACTGACCAAAAGGTTTTCTGTGGCTACTGTAACAAATTGCCACAAATTCACTGGTTGAATATGGCTCACAGTTAGTCTTTCATAGCTCTGGACCCCTTAAGTCTGAAATAAATCTTAATAGAGAAGACACTATGGTTTATTTCATTCTACAGCATGTAGTTCATCATCCAGGGAAGTCAGGGAGGGAAATCAAAATAGGAACTTGAGGCACGAGCTGATGCAGAGGCCGTGGAGGAATGCTGTTTGCTGGCTTTCTCCTCTTGACTTGCTCAGCCTGTTTTTTTTTACAGCGTCTAGGATGACCAGCTCAGGATGGCACTGCCCATGGTGAATTGAGCCCTCCCACGTAATCATCAATCAAGAAAAATGCCTCACAGACTTGCCCACAAGCCAATCTTACGAGCTTTCCTCCTCTTGGATGACTCTAACTTGTGTCAAGGTAACAAAAAGGCTAGCTAGCACAAAGAGAATGACTGCAAATAGTGTCCACCAAGGACAGGCATGGTGGGGAAACAAAAAGCGAGAAGAAAACCTATCCTGCAAACTGTAATATACTCAAATACTCAGCTGACCAAGTCACTCTGTCCTTAAAATACTTCCAGAGTAAATATCTAAATAAAAGTAAAATATATATACATCTGGACATGTGGCACATGCCTTTAATCTCAGAACTTGGGAAGCCAGCAGGAGCAACATAGAGAGATCCTGTCTCAAAACACCAAATAAGCAACAAGAACAAAATACATATACATACAAAACTAGCGTAAGTATGTCCATAGCAGTACTGTATATTAAACCTAACGTAGAAACACACGAATATGTAAATCAGTGAAAAAATGGATAAACAGAAGGTAATATATTCACACAACGTAATATTATTTTGTAATAATATTGGTTTAAAAAGAAAGGTCTGATACATCATGAACAATTTTTTAAAACTTTATGTTCTGTTATAAACACTAGTCACAAAAGTACACATATCATAATTTGAATTATGTAAGACATCCAGAATAGATAGATCTATGAAGATAGAAAGATTAGTGGTTGCCAAGGCTGATGATGAGGAAGGGAATGGGCAGTGACTTCCGGGGCCATGTGCTTT
This sequence comes from Mesocricetus auratus, assembly GCF_017639785.1. Lineage (NCBI taxonomy): Eukaryota > Metazoa > Chordata > Mammalia > Rodentia > Cricetidae > Mesocricetus > Mesocricetus auratus. The sequence continues at coordinate 31,588,322 of NW_024429200.1, read as the reverse complement.
ATATGGGAGATTATAAAAATGTTTGAAGTTGGATGGTGATGATAGTTGTGCAGTTATGTAGCATGCTAAAATAATTAAGTACCAAAGAATACACTAAAGGACTAGATTATGTTGTATGTGACTGAATTTCAATAAAACTTTTTAAAAAACAAAATAAACCCTTTTTTTTTTTTTTGGTTTTTACGAGACAGGGTTTCTCTGTATTGTTTTGGAGGCTATCGGTCCAGCCTGGCCTCGAACGCACAAAGATCCGCCTGCCTCTGCCTCCCGAGTGCTGGGATTAAAGGCGTGCGCCACCACCGCCCGGCTCAAAATAAACCCTTTTAGGGCTCTCTATCTTCAGAGCAGTGATTCCCATACTTTGGTTATGTAAGAAGTATCTGCCATCTCTGTGACAATAGGAGTTACTGGACTCCATCATGTGAGTCACTTCTCAGAAAATGGCTTTCAGCGTTCACTTTTTTATATGCTCTGGGGATTAAAGTCCTGTATGTTCTCTAAATAAAGTATGAAAGAGCCTACGACAAACACTTCCTGTCGGCAATCTTCCTGCTCATTCATCCATATGCAGTTTCCTCTCTCATTGAGTTCAGAACAGCCAAACTTACTCACAGAAGGAAACCTCTCTCTTGATATTCTCAGCAAAACTCTCCTAGATTTCCTTCATTAACTACTCGGTGACAACTGACTTGTTAACCCAGAAGCTGAGATGTTTGGACAGCATGTGAGACCAAGCAAGACAATCAAACCACAAAAAGAGCCATGGAGTCACAGTATCTTACTAAAACAAATCCTTAAGGAAAACTCACTTGTGAACTTGGGTTTTTGCTACAAGGTACTTGCTTCATGAACAAGTACCTTAACAGTAAGAAAGCTTAACAGTAAGAGTGAAAAATATATGAATGATGAACTTGCATTCCCTCAAATTTTCATAAGCCTAAACACTCATGTACAAAGTGAGTTAAAAAAAAAAGCAAAAGAAAAACAAACCACATCCAAAAATTGACAGCAACAGAAAAAATCCATGGCAGGCAGAGGGCTGTCCTAGGTGAGGACAGCTCCAGCTCTAACAATATGACTTACAAAACAGGGTGGAGTGGAAATCTTCACATAAGAATGAGAAAACATGAGACGTTCTCTCTAACACTGTTTCAGGTGGGTGGAGTACATAAGATGTTACAACCATCTTATGGACTACGATACAATAAAGTATACAGTGGTTTGCAGAGTGTTCATGTTTCGTTAAGTGACAGAAGAAAATCATGTTGGAAGCACAGGGCAGGATGATTTTAAAAGAGTCCACCCACCTACATGTGAAGTGCACATCTAATCGAAAGAAAGGAGAAGAGGCTGCCCACCATGCTATGGGCAGAGATAAAGTCCACAGGGCAGGACTGAAGGGGGTGGTTTACAAGGTTGAATGGTATGAGGTAAAGCAAGGTATAAAGTGTAAAAGGGGTATGTCTTGTTACCTTATTTAAAGTGAGAAAGTTTCTTGACTTTGTTATAAAGTCACTGGAAAACGTACAACAAAAGTAGAGAGTTTCTGTTCCCATGAATGCCCAGATAGTCACTGAGAATGTTGTAGAACTGATTCTCATGTTGGGTGGTGGCAGGATGGGGGAAGGGGGTTGAAGAAATCATTTCTGGTCTGAAAGGTCAAGATATGGGAATGACTCCATTCCCTTTGGCGTCACAAACTTGTTTTCAAGGCCATTCTCATGACTTCGCAACACCGTATGATGCCTGTAACCTTTAAAAATTACCTTCCATAATCACACACATAATTTCCCATCACTCCAGTTCTATGTCCTAGTTCCCAAATGTTGCCCCTATAGTCTGTCTTTACTTCCTTTCTTATCACTCTCAATTTTTAAACATTTTAAAATAATTTCAACTCACAGAAAAAAAAAGATATTACAAATATTCCCCACACTCCCTGGATCCGGGTTCATCATTTAGTACCCCCCTCCGCATGTGTATGTGAACAGCTCTTGTCAGGGTCACCGGTGATGTCCATGTTTTCAGTCCTCGTGGTTATGTCTCAATTGCCTTGTAAACAGCAGCACTGACACCATCCTCAAAACTCAGCTTCACTTGGCTCCTGGGGGCCACTGGATTTCTTTCCACCTGGCTGCTACTTCATCTCAACCACCTGATTTTTCTGGATTGTCTTCCCCTTGTCACCCCCGAATGCGTAGGGGTGCTGTGCTCTGTCCACACTTGTCTGTCTTACCTAACTCGAGAATTTGAATGCCATCTATGTAGTGAGACATCAGTTGTAAGTCCTGCCCTGCCCTTTCCTGCTGCCTCTTCTGAAACCAAGACTCCTTTCCCCAATTCTTCCTGAGAAGCTCCAGGGGAAGTTGATCTCTACAGATGCAGGGTTACACCTCCAAGTTCTATCCTGTTCACACTAGTTCTCCCGTCATTGTCTCTATCACCTAAGAACACGGCAACTCCATCCTGTCATTCATCCAGGCTCTACATCTTAACATTCTTTGATTCCTTTCTTTGTACTATAGTTCACATCCAATCCAGACCCAGACACCTGCTAGCGCCCCTCTCTGACACCCTGAGCTAAGCTGCTCACACCTCTTACGTTTCCTAGTTCTCAAGGCTTGATGTACTCTAGTTGAACCATCATCGACAATCCTTAAATGTGCCAGCCATGGATTCTGTTCCCAAATTTGTAATTTAGGTGTCCTCCAGTTACTTCTGCATACTGCCTAGGTTTCTGCTTACAAACATCCAGCACCGAGTGTCAAGGACCACGCGAGAAAAGTGATAATGAACATTGCTAGTATGAGAGAATTTTGACAAAATGAGCAAAAACAATTAATGTACAATTCTTCCAATGGGAGTCTCTTCCCTGTAATTCTTGTTTTAAAAATCTACCAATGTCATTGTAATATATAACTTTAATCCCAGCACTCAGGAAGCAAAGCTAGGTAAATCCCTGTGAGCTTGAGGCCAACCTGATCAACATAGCATGTTTCAGGCCAGCCAGGGCTACAAAGCTACATATCAAGACCTTGTCTTAAAAAAAAAAGAAAGAAAAGAAAAAGAAAAAGAAAAAAAACATATTGATTCCGTACTATTAATCCAGCGGGTTACTCTGGGAAACCATTTGCTTTGCACAGTGGCTGACATGATTAAGATTAGTTCACAATCTCATCAGTGAAGAACTCAGGTTAAACTTTGATATTATTTCCTCTTAATGAGACTGAGAAATGATAAATTATGAACATGTGTCTGACTCTAAAGGAATACACTCTCCTTAGTTCATGGCTTAGACTCCCTTTGAAATGAACATAACCCATCACCATATTAGTCTATGAGAACATGTGCATAGCAGATACTATCTCATATTCAAAGAAAAATGCTTTTAACTGAAGTTTAGAGAATTCGCCTATATGAACTTGTAATTTTCACCATAAGGTGAAAATGCTGGAACCAACTCTACTAGGTATTAAATAAGTACCAGGTCAAATGCCAAAAAATGTTGCCTTATTTGGTATCTTCATAAGACAAAGGACCAAGAAACCCAATTCTACAGGTCAGCTCCCTTTCTTTTTCTCTTCTGCTATGTGTGTTTTTCACATTCTTTCTTTTTTTCTCTCTCTCCCTCTGTCTTTCTTTTGTGTTCATGCATGCGTGTATGTGTGTGCCTGTGTGTGTGCGTGTGTGTGTGTGTGTGTGTGTGTGTGTGTGTGTGTGTGTGTGTGTGTGTGTATGATGGGATGTACAGGGAGAAGGGATTAAATTCAGGTTGCCAGTCTTAGTGGCAAACACCATTACCCTCTGAGACATGTCGCCGATCCCACTGTATGTTTTGAAATTTTCATTTAATGGAAAACAATTGATTTTAGGTGTCATAGACATGTCTACCTCCAGCACTTAGACCAGTACCTATCACATAATATGTTTATTCATATTTTCTCTGAAAGATGGGCAGAATTAAAGCTATAGGGAAGGGTATAGTGAGGACTTCCTCCTTTTTTATTGAATAAGTGCTATGTATCAGGTTTACATTAGGTGTTCTAGATCTAACATAAACCAAGGCATCTGCTATCTCAGCATCTGGTATTTAGGTAGAAAAATGAACATTTAGAGCATGGGGAGTGCTGTGCTGGGATGATCTGAGGTATCATCCAACCCAAGCAGAATACAGGCTTAAGGAGACAGGGACTTCCAGAGCAGGTACTGTCTACCATGAGCCCTGACAACTGAATCAGAATTGACCTGGTGAAGTAGGGTGCTAAGGGAATCCCCCACCCCAAAAGGATCAGCTTACACACAGCACTAGGGCCAGGAAACCAAGATGTCACAGAGAACTTAAAGGTACTCAGAATGAGCAGATTCAAGATCTGAGAAGACTCAAGAAAGCTGGTCTCTCACTGTACATTGAAAACCCACTTAAAAACAAATCACTTAACCTGCTTGATAAACACAAAATGGTTTTTAAATCCTAAGCTGAATTTAGGATCATATATTCACACCTAGATTTACTATGGACAAAGTTTAAGTTTATTAAGAAGAATACTTAATTGCACTGTATGATGCACGTTCTTACCAATAAAGTTTTAATAAATTATAACAAGAAGCATACAGGAAATATTAAAAGGGAAATGAAAAAAACAAGGGGAGGCTTTAACTGGGGAGGGAATGGGAGGACAACACAAAGGAAGAGGAGGGAAGGAGGGCTGACACCAAGGATCGTCACAGGAATATTGTTGCGTTTGTATTGATTTAAAATATAGATAGTACATCAGTATTTATCCCTGGCATACAAATGGACTTTGGATACCCATCCTACAATGAGAGATGCTCTCTCAGCCTGGACTCTTTCGGGAGGGCCTAGGCCCTGCCCTGGATGAAATGACAGACTCTGGACACCCCCATGGAGGCCCTCACCCTCCCTGGGGAAAGGAGTGGGGATTGGAGGAGGGGAAGGGGATATTGGTGGGAGGAGAGGAGGGAGAGGGAGCTGAGATTGACATGTGAAGCAACCTTGTTTCTAATTTAAATTTAAAAATGAAAAAGACAAAAAATAAATAAAATGTAGATAGAAAGATGTAGAAGATAGATAGATAGAGAGACAGAAAGATAGAGTTTAAAGGTACACTATTTGGGGTGATTACTATCCTTCCAAGAGCCATAATTATTGTCTAAGAAAAACCCCAGTACCATGACATACCTCCCTCCAGCTTGTTGGTCAGGGGAATCTAAAAGACTCCCAAAACAACATAGTTTATGTCTGTTGCTCTTGCTTGCCTCACAGAAATGGAAGGTAAAGTCCTGTTGCCGAAAATGCCAAGTGCTCCAGACACCGGTCTCAGGATTTAACTAGATCTGACAGGAAAGTTTCCTTCCAAAGGACTAGCTCTCATAATACCAAAAGGTGCTATGCTGCCTGCCAAGGGAGGGAAGCAAACATGGTTCTACCTACCTGTGATACCTATGAGCCACAACAGTGACCATCATAGTAAGATAGTCTTAACTGTACAATAGCGGCATTCATATGCTGGAGGTAACCAACAGCTATCCAATTGGACTTAAGGCCCATACAACAGGAGAAAAATCGCGTCTGGTACTAAAGACCTGGCTCACTGCTCATGGCTAGTGAGGTTACAGATCCTAGAGGAGACTTTACTACTGCCATTGTCCTAAACCATTATCATTCTCAACTGCATTCTAATTACGTATCCTTATTCCCCCAGGTAAGTATAGTTCTTACTGTTCATCAACAAAACTTGTTTTTGCAGCATCAGGAGTTGGTTACAGAATGCACAGAGCAACTGGCCATGGAATGTCCAGCCCCAGCTGATGCATCTGTATCCCAAGCCCTACACCCAAGGCTCAGGGAACATCACAGAAAAGGGAAATTTAGTCTTCCCCAGAGATAAGTCCCCTAATTGTTTATCTAGTGTACGTTATCAGCCCTAAAAACATATACATACAAGCAACACTCAATGAACTCAGCAGGATATATATATAATGGCAGGCACATCTGGGAATTTTACTGATATCAGCTCAGAAATTGAGGATCATAAACTGAGCAGAGAGGAAAAGGGACAGATTCTAATAGTGTTCTTGATAGCTGCATATTCAGACACACATGCAGGTTAGGGCTTTGCTTTGTGTCAGTCCCAATAGAAATGCAGCCCACTGCAGCTCAGTAACTGGAAACCCAGTGGTTCATTTTATTTTTAATTGATTTATAATTTCATAGTTTCCCTCCTTTATCATGCCCCCATTTACAACCCAATTTATGAAGATGGCATCAATTTCGTCATCATAAAGTGTTTTCTATTGCATGTTTCAGCTTTTAGTCATAGACCATTACATGGAGATCCTTTCCTCAGGATTTACATCTATAGATCTTCAAATGCCATTTGTCATTGTCGGGATTCCTTTGCTAATCTGCAGTCCTTGCCCAGGGACAGTCTATCAACAAAGGATCACAGTTCTTCCGCAGAGAAAGTCAGACTGTACCACAACTCTGTTCAAAACCCAGCAAGTGGTTGCCAACTTCAGTGCTGAGGAAAACGAAGGACCTCATAAGTCTGAAGGGCTATGCATCCTTAGACAACCTGGTGCTGTTATTTCCTCGACGGCATTTCCAGCCGTGCTGTCCTTCTGTTCTTCTCTGCACACTCCAAACACCCTCCTACCTATGGAAACTTTGCAGAACTCTTCCTTCATCCTAGGATGGCCATCCACTTACAATGTCTTCACACTCTTCCACTCTTCCTTATCCTCTCTCTTTCTCTCCCCCTCTCTCTCTCCTCCTCCTCTTCTCTCTCTTTGTCATAGTATTCATCTTCAAACATGCTCTGTAACTTTCTTATTGTATTTATTACCAACAAATGTGGCCTCCATAAGGTTCTGAACCATTACCACTTTTGTTATGATATGTCAAGTACCTAAAATGGAGCCTGAAATGTTATGTACAGTCCAAAACTTTTATTGAATGAACTACTGGAATAAAGCTTTGTGCAACTAGCCAGGATTAACCAGTGAGGTCAGCACCCTTTATTTTAAGCAGGAAGGAGAGCTGACTTTATATGCAAGTTGGATTTTTCTAATATGCAAAGCATATTCAGAACTTCTAAAGCAAGTTCTACTTTGAAAAGTGTATTAACATGATTGGTCTTGTCATCTGGCAAAGAGTATATGTATATTATATCTAAGTACATACATAGCAGAAAAACATAACAAATGTAATGGTTGACTTTACAAAATCACTCCAGTAAGGTAATTTAGGAAGGGAAGAGAGATGGAGGTCTGTGGAAGTTAATTTCTTTGTAAAACTAGAACAAAAACAGAAAGGAAACTATTAGCTCAACTAATTTCATTTTTCAAAATCAACAGAAGCTGGGTGAACTTTGGCTAGAGCAGTATTCCAGTAGATAAAAAAATCTATTTTCTGCTTAAAAAGCCAAGGCAGCATTATAAAGGCTCCTGTCTGTGCCAGCGCAGAGGACTGTAATGAATGTGTTTGTACTGCTCTTTAAATGTCATCTCTACAAATAGGAATTTGCCCCTTCCCAAGGCCTAAACTTCCCTAAACAACCACAAAGGTGTGAAAAAGTTAAGAAGCAGCCAGAGCTTACTGTCTCGTTTCCTTCTAATCTATTAACCTAGAATGGCCATGGATGTGTGACACTAGCAGTGATTGAAAGGTCTAGTGACAGGCAATTGCTCTGTAATAGGTAAGATATTGGTCAGAGGAATCTTTATTAATAGGGTCAATCAAGAATGTACTGAATGTATACCCCAATACTGCTGAGCAGAAGAACCACATTGAACATACAGAACCAATGCCCTCAGATTTATTCTGATCGGACAAAAACATTTTTTATTACATTTACTGTGGTCCTATTGCAGCAGTAATAGACACTGTGACCACAACCATACTGTCAAGAAAGCTAAATCTTCCTTCCAAGAAAATGCTGGCCAATAAGCTACCCAGAAGAGCAAAGCAATTATACAACTAAACACGAGGATACAAGGGGAAAAAATCATTTCACAAGTTTAAAGTCCCACTAATTACAGAATCCTGTAATTGTTGACTTACAATATATGAATGACTTGTTTTTGGGGGTCAAATAGTATAGTTTCATGGGAAACTATTATCACTTAGCATGTAACTTCCCTCCATATATTTACTCAAGTATTATTTTATTGATTCATCAAGCAAGTATTTATTGGCTGATTTAGGTGCTAGGGAATGTGAACACAAATCAAAGGAACAAAATCTGTACTTTCATGGATCTTCTTTTACTAGAAGAAGACAGATAATAAATCCAATGAAGCATAAATATTTCAGAGGGTGATCATATTGTAAAAACAATAAAGCAGGATAATAGAATTCCATAAAGAGAAGAGAGTGTGGTCAGGGATGGTGTTGTTATGGAGATCATTCTTCTGCTACGGCTCACATGAAGAGAAGGAAACTGTCATGTCAAATGCCAAGGTAGAAAAAAACAACAGGGCAAAGGCCCATGAGAAGGAGTGAGTTTGTTTTCAGAGATGGGATGAGAAACACGAGTCTTCAATCATGTGGGATGGAGAGACTGAGAGGTGCAAAGTCACATAGGAAACAGCATCCGTTGCGAACAGCTTACCTTATTATCATTGTTTACTTTTTCTTTTTAGAAATGTTCTAGGCAGACAGTGGAGTTTTAAGTGAGAGAGTAAATTCTTTTCCTAAACAGCTTTGATGCAGCTAAAAAAATTTCGAGGGAACTAGAAAGCAGACTAGAAAAATATTGGTGGTGTGTAGCTCAGAGAAATGAGACAGAAAATATGAAAAGGCAAATAGGTACAAAGAGGTTTAAACAACTGAAGTTCCAGGGGTGTGTAAAGGGGTCAAAGGGAAGGAAGACTGGGCCAAAAGGTTGTCTAAAGATATGACAGGGAATCTTCCAGAAATAATAAAAGCTATAGCCTAAAACTCAAGAATTCTATCAAATCTGCATCTATTAAATACACAGTCTACAGATAAACACTAATTAAAGAGAAAGAAAACCCTCCAAAAACAGAAAAGGACAAATTACCATGAAGGAAATAGACTGACGGCAGCTTCTTCAGACTGACAATAAACATCAAATGTCAGAGAAAATTTTCTGCACTGAGAGAAAAATCTACATACCTAGATTCTATACATGGGAAATGTATTTTAAGAGGACATTGGAGAAGAAAGATATTTTCAAGTAAGGCAAGTGGAGAGTCATTCAGACAGACCTGTTTGTAAAGAAAGCTCTCTCAGTTGCAGTTGAGGTGGAAGGAGAATTGATGGGGGATGTCCTTCTGTATATATGATTCTCTTATTGGTTGATGAATTAAACACTGATTGGCCAGAAGCCAGGCAGAAAGTATAGTTGAGGCTACCAGACAAGCAGAGTTTTGTGGAGAGGATGCAGAGAGAAGCCTCCAGGAGATGCCATGTAGCTGCTGGTAAGATGGGACAATGAGCATTCTCATGAAAAAATACATAGATTAGTAGTTATGGCTTAATAATTCAGAGAGAGCTAGCCAGTAAGAAGCCTGAGCCATTGCCTAAACAGTTTATAATTAATATAAGTCTCTGTATGTTTATTTGGGGTTAAATGGCATGGGACCAGGCAGAACAGAAACTCCATTTACAGAGAATGGTTCTAATTGTGAGATATAGGGTGCATTAAAGAGAATGATAAATGTGTGAATCAATTTAAATAAAATGATAATATTTTTAAGAAATAAGATATTCTCTTGAGAATATAAAATTGATTAAGATATGAAATAACAGTATCAGAGTAGGGTAAGAAATTAAAGCCTTCTCCCTTACCATTGTTGGTAAAAGTACCTTTGGGGTTTCATAGAGTGGATGTCAATATCTTGTTTGTTTGTTTGGTTTTGTTTTTTCAAGACAGGGTTTCTCTGTATAACAGTCCTGACTATCCTGGAACTTGCTCTGTACACCAGGCTGGCCTTGAACTCACAGAGGTCCACCTGACTCTGCCTCCTGGGTGCTGAGATTAAAGGCATGTGCCACTAAAGCAGAACTGGATGTCAATATCTTAATCAGAAGTAAATATTAGAAGAGGAGGGGAACACTGCAATCTCCAAACTAGTAGAATGAAAAAGTGTCAAAAATTAATCTCCCATATTTCTTTCCTCCTTGCTCCTGCTGTGAGTCTCAAAGAACTGAGAGCGTTCTTCACAAGACGAAGGAATGATTATTCTGGAGTTATCTTCATGGTATGCCATCTCGAGCTATGAATTCTCATTAAAAATTATAACTGCTCCTTTGCTAGAGATCCTAATAACCTTAACCTAGAACTGAATTTCCTCCCTCTTACATTTATATTTCAAGTCAGAAGCCATAAATTGATAGTTGCTGATACTCAAAAACCAACTACTGAGCCTACTTAAGATGTCTGCAAGAACAGTAAATGTTAGCACAGATTGTCGGCTGCTCAGCAATTGGTCAGAAGAGTTTGTAGTACAACAGGGTAAAGCCTGCAGCAGACTTACACCAGGAGCTTGGGTATACAACCTCTCCCAAGACCAGCCTCACCCAAGGCCAGCCTCACCCAAGGCCTGCCTCACCCAAGGACAGCTGCAGGCACCAGCTGGATCCTGTTGTAATTTCTAAGAAATAGATAAATTCTTCTCAAGGTCACTCCCTGCACCCGGAAAACCACAGCTTTTTATACTCTTGTCTCCTCCAGTGTTGGATTAGCATGGAAAGAAGTCCCTCTTGTGTCCCACATCCTCACGTGTCAGGGGTTAACAATGAGGTGCAAATTAAATTTGAGTAGGCAGTGTGTCGAAGAGCAACCCTGGGGATGCCTTAGTTCCCTGGCTCCTAGGACAGTGGCACTTGAAAGAAAAGCTACATGGAACTTGGAGAGCATCACAGCCCCAGCTCTCACTAGGAGCTCTAAGCTCTGAGTGGTAAAGTACCTCTTACCTTGCTAAAAGGAAAGGGGGAAACAATCGTTAATAAACGACTACAAGGCATTGATGATAGAAGAAAGGTAAAATGCCACCCACCTCTTATCAATTTTAGCAGTAAAATTCATGGGCAGTAAAATTCATAAAGACAGTAACATGACATTACTAAACTTGGGTTTGTGGAGATGCTATCTATCACAAAAATGACAGGATAAGTATGTGGTACAATTTCTTGACATACATCAGTGGGTGAGGAGGAGGAGGATGGACTAGAAAGGAGAGATGGGGGAGGGGAGGGAAAGGAGCAGTTCCCATGGGCTTACTGTCATTATAAATTATACACTATGATAGCATGGTGGGGGCTTTAAATATATACCTGCTCAGGTAAATGGATGGAACTGGAAGACACCATCCTGAGTGAGGTAACCTAGAGCCAGAAAGACAGACACGGTATGTTCTCACTCATAAGTGCATATTAGATGAAAAGCAAAGGATAATCAGGCTGCAATCTATAGTCCCAGAGAAGCTAGGTAACCAAGGGGACCCTACGAGGGACACACATGGAGGCCCCAGGAAGGGAAAATAGCTAAGGTCTCCTGGGTAAGCTGGGAGGGGGAGAGAAGAGAAGGGTGGGGTGGGAACACGAGGGACCAAGAGGGCGGAGTTGGGGGAGGACAGAAGGGGAGAGCAGTGAAAGAGATAACTTGATAGAAGGAGCCATTATGGGGTTAGGGAGAAACCTGGTGCTAGAGAAATTCTCAGGGATCCAACAAGGCTAAGCTAAGACCCCAGCTAAGACTTCTAGCAACAGTGGAAAGGGTGTCTGAATCAGCCTTCCCCTATAATCAGATTAGTGACTACCCTGTCTTCATAGAACCTACTTCTGGTAACTGATGGAATCAGATGCAGTGACCCACAGCCAAGCACTGAGCTGAGCTCCTGGAGTTCAAATGGAGAGAGGAGGGATCATATGAGCAAGAGAGGTCAAGAGCATGATGGGGAAAACCACAGGGACAGCTGACCCAAGCTGGCGGGAGCTCACGGACTATAGACTGACAGCTGGGTAATCTTCATGCGACCGAACTAGACCCTCTGGATATAGGGGACAGTTAAGTGACTTGATCTGTTGGGGGAGGGCACTGGCAGTGGCACCAGGACCTATCCCAGGTGCATGAACTGGTTTTTGGAGCCCATTCCCTATGGTGGGATGCCTTGCTCAGCCTTGACGGGGGAGGGGCCTGGTCCTGCCTCAATTTGGTATGCCAGACTTTGCTGAAACCCCTAGGAAGGCCTTACCCTCTCTGAGGAGTGGATAGGGGGTGAGAAGGGGTGAAGGTGTGGGACAGGAGAAGGGGAGGGAGGAAAAACTGGGGCTGGTATGTAAGATGAAAAATAAATTTTAAACTGAAATATATATATATATATATATATATATATGCTCAAATGAAATACCTTATAATCTTTTCTAGCTTTTGATATATTTTTTTTTATGTTTGGCATAAACACATGCATTGTACAGTTGTTCATCTCCAGGACAAAGCCAACCGTTGTTTTGACTTTTTTTTTTTTTTGAACTGGGAAATTTTGTGAAACTCTGGAGTAGGGTGTCATATTAACTTTGACAAAATGTACTTAGGGGTTTGACTTTTAAAGTTCACGGCAGTGTAAGGAGTGTGGTAGCAGGTAAGCAAATTGGTGATGGTCACAGGTCATGTCCCAGAGCCTTGTTTACAGCATACAGGCAAAAAACAGAAACAAAAACCCATGAGCTGCAGCAAGAACTTAGGCCCCACCAACAGGAGAACTCAAAACTGTCTTCCCAGCTCTGACCTGGAGAACAGGACGCTGGGACTCTCTGCTCAGTTTTCACTCTACCCCTTCTAGACCCCACCCCTCAGAAAGCCTGCCAAGTGTCAAGGGTCATGCCCCCCCCCCAGCTGATCAAGACCTTGCCTACAGGCCATTTAAGACCCAGTCACCAGACCTGCCACCTGCTCTCTCTCCTGCCTCCCCAGAGTCACCCGGGAGTGCTCTGCTTTACTTTTCTCTGTTTATTAAATTTGCATTTACTAATTCGGTCTAATTTGGCTTATTGCATCCACGGAGGATACCCAATAACCGGGGATCCAATACTTATCTCTGGCCACTGCAGAAGGAAAATGTGTGGTGTCAGCTGCTTCTGGCCTGTACTTCAGCACCGGGGAGGTAGAGACAGGAGGATTCAAACTTTAAGGCCATCTGCGGCTGTACTGGGAGCTCAAGGTCAGCCTGGACTGAATAAGACACTGTCTTAAAATCTAGATAGGAAAAGGGGAAAGGAAAGGAAGGAGACAGAAAAAAAAATCACCTAATAATCAGATTTAGAAGAGAAGAAAGGGGGGAGGAAGGGAGGAGAGAGGAAGAGGGGAGGGGGAGGGGCTCTTACCTCATTGGCTAAACAGAATAAAAAGGATTTGGCCAAAAGAACAAGGCATGCTGTGAACTAGCTCGTGAAAACCACAAAGGGTTCAGAGCCAATCCCACTGACCACCAGCAGCACTCCCGATGTCAGCAACCCACAAAATGCTACCCAGATGGAGCTGGCTTGTTGTTTATATGACTATCTTCTGTTTAATTTAGGAAGCACTTTTAACACTATGAAGATGCGGTAATGTCTTCAACATGAAAATGCGATGTGTGAACTCTCATTACCAGGATCAACTTTTAGGGCCTTCCTCCCTTGCCAGCGGTTGTTTGGCAGGTATAATCCCCAAATACTGAAGTCTGGCAACAATGACACTTAGCCTGTTTTTCATTTGACGTGATTTCACTAGTTGGCTGAGGCTGTCCTCAGACTCTCAATTCACCTGTCCCAGTGGTCTGAGTGCTGTATGTAATTACAGGCATGTATCAGGACGCAGGGGCTTCTGTGGTTTTTACTTCTGTGTAGGGGAATTAGAGTATGAATTCAAAATTAACAGTAAGGGTAAGTATCCTAGATTAATCCAAAGACAAGTACACACGTGCATGCACGAGCGAGCACACACACACACACACACACACACAGGCACACACCTATACCAAGTTAACGGTGCTATTTACTATTTCTAATTAATTTCTGAAATAAATGAAAATTGAATGCAGTGACAGTACCATCACCAGCTTGATTTTATTCTTTACTTTCCATACTGCTGCTTATTTGCTTACAGAAGTGGAAAGAAAATTTTTAAGTTCAAACACTAGGGAACTTTTAGCATTAAAGGCTACGGGACTCCCAAGACAATGTAGACTATGGCTGCTGCCATTGGTTGCTCCTCAGAGCTTGAAGGTGAGTCCCTACTGCTGAAGACACACAGGACACAGAACTCAGATTATCCATTCTGAATCTAACGTGAATGCCATGATGCACTTGGCAGAAAAGGAAGGGAAGCAGGGATGGATGGTTATGAATAACTGAAAACATATACCACACATGTAAACAAATGCATTGTTCCTCCTGGGGCGTTTCATTTCAATTATACTTCACAGAAAGTTTAGGAGACAATACTATTATCATCCACATTACTCAGATAAGGGAACTAAAGTGCACATTCAGGAAGTAGAGAAGTAAAATGCAAAGTTTGTATCTCATTGCTCAGGTTGGTTGAATTTCCACCACTGTTGACTGGGTCCCCTTCATTTACAATTCCTAGACATCCTAGTGGGTGTCTGTTAGCCTGGTGACAGTGTGAGCACTGCAATAATTACTACTTGTCATCTCTGCAGACACTGGGGCCTCTGTCAGACAGCATTCACCAAATTCCCCAGCAAGTCACTAAGTTAATGTTTCAATGTTGATAAGAAACCTGCCAGCCTGACACCCCGCCCAAGCACAGTGTACAGGAAGTCCACCACCTGGGCCGGATCATTCCTGCCCAAGCCTAAGTGAAGAGTTGACGACAGCAGCAGAGGTGCGTTGTCTCCGTGAACAAATGATATGTATCTAGGAAAAGTTAAAGCAGAACTCAGTGCACAAAACTACTTCAGAAGTGCTTTTAAGTCAGCAAGGACTGTTAAGACCCACTGATCCTCTGAGAAACAGCGCTAAGAGAATGTCTGACTGGTTAGGACCCTGAGGCAGATTCGACAAGGAAGACCATCCCCTGAGTAGAATGAAGTGCTTGGGAGAGCCGCCTTTGTCTGCTCCTTGCTTGGCTTTCCCAACTGGAATGTCCTACCACCTCATGACTAAGAAGTCAACATCCCAGCTTCACAATGACACAATGACGTTATTCTATGGTCGCAGGCTTGGTCCTATCTTCCCTATGGAAAGCAGGATGTAGTTCACACCCCAGTGTTGACTGAGGTCTCATCAGGGCCTTTGGGCAGGTGGGACCAAAGGTGCAAGCTTCATTGACCCATCTGTCCTTAGAAAGATGAGAGAACGGTATCAAGAAATGGCCATAAAAAACTAAAATGTCACTTATTATGTAGTCTTCAAATGCCAACTCTGTCTTTGAGTTCTCTCCCTGTTGTGGAGATGGGCTAAGTGTGGAATGTGGGGGTTTGGAGTTTGATCCATGTCATGCCAGGCACTGTGACCTAGTTTCACTCAGGGTAGATGTGAAGGGCCCAGAGCCAGATGAGTCATGGTTGGTGAGAAGAATTAATTGAATACAACCCAGGTTGCTCCAGTGTGAATACAGGAAGTAAATTCCAGATAACCGAAGGGAGAAAAATGACACTGGATTTAGAAGTGCAGGGTAGGCTCACAGCACATGGCAACTGAGCTCATGTTGTTGACAAGACCAGACGTGTGATTATATTTATTTCTTCCTTTTATCTCATCTTTAAATCCTTTTTATTTTATACATACGGGTGTTCTGCTGCGTGTCTGTGCACAGAATGCTTGCAGTGCCTATGGAGGACAGCTGGATCCCTTGGAACTGGAGTT
This sequence comes from Mesocricetus auratus, assembly GCF_017639785.1. Lineage (NCBI taxonomy): Eukaryota > Metazoa > Chordata > Mammalia > Rodentia > Cricetidae > Mesocricetus > Mesocricetus auratus. The sequence continues at coordinate 31,572,463 of NW_024429200.1, read as the reverse complement.
AGATAGTTATAAGCCACTAAGTGGGTGCTAGGAATTTAATCCAGGTCCTCTGGAAGAGAAGCCACCACTCTTAACTACTGTGCCATCTCTCCAGGCCACAATTTCTTTCAAAAATTCTTGTAAAAACTTCCATAGGAAATTACCATCTTTCAAGCACAGAATTTAAGGATGGGGTAGTGGAGTGGTGTAGTTTATGAATACGTGGAGTTCCACTCTAATTTCCTGTGCCTGCAAGTTATCAATAGTATGTTAGTCTATCTTTGCTTAGAAATTCAGCCTGGCAGATGAATAACTGTTACTTAAAAGACCTGTCCTGCAAACTTCAGGATCGTGTTTGGATTGAAAGATTAACACCAGTTCAATGATTCTTTTTCTCTTTATTTAGCTCATGTTATACAGAAGTACGTGGTTTAAATTTAACACAGGGCGTTCATATTTATTTTAGGTACCTTCTGTCTCCTATTTACTAAGTTGGGCTATTTTGAAAGAGCTTAAGTCAGCAGTTCTTAACCTGTGGGTGGTGACCCCTTTGTAGGTCAAAAGGCCCATTCACATGAGTTGCCTAAGGCCATTGGAAAACTCAGATATTTACATTATGATTCATAATAGTAGTAAAATTACAGTTATGAAGTCTCAACAAAAATAATTATATGGTTGGGACTCTTCACAACATGAGAAACCGTATTAAAAAGCTGACGCATTAGGAAAGTTGAGAACAACTGTTTTAAAGGTTTCCACATTTAGAATGAAGTTCAATTATCTATAGTTGTAGATTAGCAATTACTCTCTTTCATGGGGCAATAAATAAGTACTGATTTATTGCAGGAAGAAGGATAGGTATTGAGGTGGTACCATTTACAAACTCAACATATTAGAAATAGAAAAGGGAGCGTTTGAAATCGCACAGCAATTAGTATGTAATTACTGACATTTTTCCTACTTAGATAAAGGAAACCCTGAGAATTCCGCCTTATTTGATAAACTCATTACCCCTGAGCAAGTACAAAGTAGGAAGCAGCTGGCTGTGAACTCCTGCAGTAAAGACCAAGAGCAGTAGTGGCCACTCAAGGCTGCTTGGGAGAAACACCTGGAGGGCTTAGAAAGTTCCCAAGCTCTGATGTAGAGTTTAAGTTTCCATCCTCTATGGTAGGGTACAAATATTATCCCAGGGGCTCCTAATGCTTCCATCGCAAGCTAGAACTACAAGTCCTGCTAATCCAAGCCCCACAGCCCACTCCGTGTGCCTTCACATCCCACCTAATGTCCCACCTCCCCCATGTCCTATCTCTAGGGTTGGAAAGAGAGCCCGCAGCTGAAGCAGGTGCAAGAGCTTCGAGGGGGATGAGAACACACTGTTATGTGAGATTCCAAAGGTTCTCAAACCACTGAACCCTTCAATGCTTCACCGAGCAATGTGTATAATGGTTAATGTTTCCAAAAAGACTGTACTTGTACCATTTCTACACTTCTGGGTGTTGTCTCTGAATCCTGGATGCAGTTTTAACTGTGACACTCTCACTAAATCTGTATTTTGTAATGAAACCACCCATTCTTTTCCTCATTACCCTACTGATTTGAGAGATGATTCCAGCACAATCAGGTTCACTTACCTTAATTCCTTGTGGTCCATAACCGGGGGGACCAGGAGGGCCAGGCAGGCCCTTTTGCCCAATATCACCCTGTGAAGAGAGAGAAAAATTGACAACAAAGTATAGAAAGGTTATGGAGGGAAAAAAATGAACATATTATTGCTCTTGGCTTCATTCTTACATAAGCCAATCACATAAGGTGATTAGGATTCTCTTGCTGTAAGATAGTTCCAATTTCATTAAGGCTATGTTGATCTAAACATTCCTAGGCCACTCGAATTGCTTACAAACAGACTTTTCAACATAACCCAAGTGTAGGTAAAGAGGCAGGGAAGAGCAGCTTGAAGGAAACAGGAAGAAAGGCCAGGGACTTCTGCTTGGCAAACCTAGATGTCCCCACTCCAGGCTGCCCACACCAAGTTCAAAGGCCACTAATGCCAGATTCTATGCAGGCTTGAACAGGCTGCGCACTTTTAATATGGAATTCCAGTTCACTGGGAATACTGTTAGAGTCAGTGGAAGGGCTGGCAAACAGCTCAGTTCATAAAGTGTCCCCCATGTAAGCATGAAAACTTGAGTTTGGTTCCCAGCACCCAAATGAAAAAGCAGGGCATGGTACTTGTAACCTCAGAACTGGGGCTCAACAGGGCAAAAATCAGTGAGTTAAAGTCAATGAGTGACCCTGTCTCTAAAGCAAAGTAGAACGTCTCTGAGGAATGGCATCTAGGACTCTGGCATGCGCGCGCGCGCGCGCGCACACACACACACACACACACACACACAGGCAAACATGTGCTTGCATATACATAAAGATACATATATATATATATACACACACACAACAGCACACAGTGAGATTGTATACACACAAACATGCACAAACATCAGTATCCACACACAGACTAAGGTTTTGTGACATCACCAAGTGCTATAATCTTCAAATGTGCGGAATAACCAACTGAAGTTTTGTCATGACCATATTAAAGCTCGAAGAAATTTCACAATAAGGTAGCTTACCTATACATATCCCAAGAGATGGTAAATCAATCCTGAACAGCACACACTTTGAGAAGAGGGAATTAGTTATTAAATAAGTCAGGGGATTTTGTTTTGTTTGTTTTTCTTGCCATTACAAGAGCTTTCTTTTTCTCAAGTTGTAAGGATGTTTGTTTTCTCATTGCAAAAAATATTTTAAAACTAAAATTAAGGGTGATAATGAAAAAAATGGATCCAAATTTTCCCTGATGATGACTTTGTCACCTTAAGGGAATCTTCATGTATGTACAGTGACCCATGATAGTCAAGGAAGAAAAAGGAATGAACTAAGAATTCTGGTGAGGCTGGATCCTCAACAAAGTTCATGGCTCAAGAATTATTTCTGCCCTCTTCTCTAGTAACAGGATTTAATTTCACATGAAATTTGCATGTGACTAAACTTATTTAAAATCTGAATTTGTGGTGTGTGGCTCATTGGCACTGGTTTACCCATAAACACGATGTAAACTTCCTTGCTTCACTTTTTAAACAAATAAACCATATTTCTTGAATAAATGAATGAACAATTAGAGGAGCATCCCAATCTCAGGACTGCTGACATTTTGATGGAGATCACTCTGTGTTTGGGCAAGCCGTCTTGTTCATCAGAGGCTGTGTAACAGCTCTCCTGAACTTTATCCAGTAAATGTCAGTATCATCTTCAGCTGAGATGGCCCAAAATGTCCCAGTAGTGATATTGTTTAAGCGCCCCCATTAGCATCTCTGGAGAGGAGGACAAAATCTCCTCAGTGAGAAACACTAGATTTGAAGAAGTAAAGAACCGATAAGTACCAAACTAGAGGAGACAAGCAAGTGATACGTAGAAATAAAGAAAAGGGACACTGAAAGAAGCCACTTTCTATGGGGACAATGAAGTTTGATCTTTGCACCAAGTTCTGACACAGCAGGTGGAGATATACTATACAGTACATACATTAGCCAGTGACCTATTAAAAGGCCACCCCCCCAAAAAAAATCTGGCCAAAGATGTAACTTTTTTCCTTATATATATGTAGCTCAGGATGGACTTGAGCTTGGTATGTAGCACAGGTAGGCCTCGAATTAGGAATCCTCCTGCCTCTGACTCAAGTGCTAGGACTAGAGGTGTATACCACTATATCCAGCTAGAATTTGTTTCTTGATGAGGTAGAACAGCTTCTGAGAAACCTGGAAATATTTAGAACACTTTGCAACTATAGTTCTCTCAATTGTGTTGAGAGAAGTTGGCTTTCTGATTTTGTAAGGGAAGCAAGTGGTTTAAAGATACTGAAGGTCACATGATATGAACAAAGATTTCGTCAATAATCCAGAAAAAACTAAGCCAACAACAAAACAAAGACTTCATATGAAGGAGCTGTTGTCAAAGCTTGGTTGTCCCTTCTTAGAAATGCTTGGAGTGACAAGTGTTTCAGAATTGAGTTTTAACAAATTTTGGAAGACTTGTCTGTATATGATGCTTCCTTTGGAGATGGGAGCCATGTCAAAACACAAAATGCTTCACAGGCACTATGGACGCCTGAAGGCACCAGAATTTTGATCATTACTCATTTCATGGAGTCAGCTATGGATTCGCCATTTGTGGACAAGCTGTGCATTTCTTGTTCAAGGTTTTCCAATTAGGGATATCCTATCTGGCACCTGATGCTCACATGTATCAGAGACCGAGGACTCACCTTTGGTCCTTGGGTTCCAATGCCCCGAGGCCCAGGAGGACCTGGAGGGCCTCTGACCCCTGGCTCTCCCTGAAAATACATAATGAATGCCAAGTTACCAATTTAAAAACATGTATAATTTTTCATGTTAAACACACGTTTTAAATACCATTTACAAATTTTGAAGTCCCTTGAATTTTCCTGAGAAATTCATTGAGCCCATTTCACCTAAATCAGCTTGCTGTTTTGACATTATGCACTCTCTTCACTCTCTTCTCGTCACGTGTGTGCCCTTTCCTGATAAAGGGTTCCGTTTCAAATTCATCAGCTAATTAACTTCTTGGCAGAATTAACGTGTGCTTCTTTCAGAACTTGCATCTCTGGAATTTGGAAACCTAATTATTGCTTTTTTGACAGAGGAGGAAAGGAAATATAAGGATAAAAAGAGGCCACGAGGAGCTAGGGCCACATCCCGAATGACCCTCTTCTATTATTTCCTCAACTAAAATAAGGCTATTTGACTTGGGGGTTGACACTTGGGCCGCAGTAGTGAATATGACCATGTGGTAAATTCTATAACGATCTTGCCCTTTCTCCAAGGCATGATGCTTTAAGGCTGGTATCAGATCTTCCTGAGATGGCATTGTCAAGAAGACACAAAATCCTCTCCATTCTTCAATTTCTGTATGCCAAGATAATGTTAGGAATGTTCGGGTTGATACCATTTCATGCTCAGGCAATCCCCTATTACCATGCTGACTCATTTAAATCTTCTGAACTTCAGTAACTTCATCAGACATGTGGAGAATAATATCTACACCTCATATGGATTGGAGTGAAATGAGAGAGTGATTCATAAGGCCTAGGAGAGGGTAACCACTTGGTTAGTGTCAGATCAAGACAAACCTGCTTTAATTAAAGAGGACACGACCAAAGCTCTGCAACTCTGTCCAGCTGCTTTCCTAAGAGACTGGGCTGAGCAGAGGTGGAGAAGCAGTAACCTTCTGAGTTTCTCCAAAACCCCAACATATATGTGCCACCAACCCAATGATTTCACTGCTAAATCCATTTAAGGAAAATAAGAGCACATTACACCCAAAGCCAGGAAAATGTAAGTCCTTAGCAGAATTACTCAAAATAGCTCAAACCCAGAAAGGACCCAATGTCCATCATCTGGTGAATAAATAGACAAAACCCTGCAAGAAACAAACTTATGGATTCGTGCTATAATATGAACACCCCTCAAAAACAATGCTCTTCATGACAGATACTGGAATACTGCAGGATTCCAATTATTGAAAGTTCAGAAGAAAATAAAACTGTAGAAACAGAAATACACTAGTAGTTGCCTGAGGCCAGGATTAAGAACATGAATTGATCATAAATAAGCATGAGGGTTCCTATGGGAAATATTCTAAAATTGAATTGTGAAGACAGTTGTAAACTAAATTTTAGTGTAAAATCCCTGGTTTGTGGATGGAGGAATCCTATGAAGAGGCATGCTTCTATAAAATTACGAATTAAAAAAAAGGAGGATCCAGGGAGTGTTTCAGCATTTAAGAACACACAAGTTGGTCTTCCAGAGGAGCCAGGTTTAGTTCCCAGCACCCACATGACAGTTCACAATTGTCTGCAACTTCTGCTCCAGGAGATCTGACACACTCTTCAGGCCTCTGGAAGCACCAGGCAAATACATGGAGCACAGGCTCACATGCAGGCAAAGCACTATATATACAATTTAATTGTTAAAGTTTTTTTTTTTTAAAGAAGATTCAGAATCAGGTTTTAGAACTATCTGTTCTTTGTCTTTCTACAATGTTTCAGTATATAATTAAAATAATATACATACCTTTACAGGTCACATTTTTTGTTTGGTTTTTATACATCCATTTTCTAATTGGAATAGTTTTAAATGATTTGGTTACTAGTTTTTTTCTTATTTTTACCCCTTTTTAATTTAAATTAGAAACAAGCTTGCTTCACATGTCAATCCCAGCTCTCTCTCCCTCCCCTCCTTCCCTGCCCCTCCTACCAGGCCTCCCCAACCCCCACCCCATCCAATGCCCACTCCATTCCCCAGGGAAGGTGAGGCCCTCCCATGGTGGATCTCCAGAGTCTGTCATTTCATTCAGGGCAGGGCCTAGGCCCTCCAACAAGAGTCCAGGCTGGGAGAGCATCCCTCATTGCGGGATAGGCACCCAAAGTCCATTTGTATGCCAGGGATAAATACTGATCTACTACCCAAGGCCGCATAGATTGCCTAGGCCTCCTCACTGACACCCACATTCAGGAGGTCTGGATCAGTCCCATGGTGGCCTCTGAGCCATCAGTCTGAGGTCCAAGAGCTCCCCCTTGTTCAGGTCATACAGCTCACATTTTTACTGGCTCATTTCTCCTCATTTTTCCAAAGGATTTATGGACAGTCCATGCCATGGTTGCTGGAAGATATTTTTTTTTTTCTTCAGTGGTGTAGTCATCCACAAGTTTCCCAGGCTCCTGCAAACAACTCTTCATTCACCCTTCTGAAAGTTTGATTCCTATTGAGCTCACTGGTGCTCCAAACTGCACTTGAGTGGAATAATTTCTTCATTTCTGTCATCGTGCTCTCCCGGGGATGAGTAGACATTTGTTCAAGTTTCCTCACGATAGTCCACACAACACAGCTCCATCTCAAGGGTGCTTCTGAGGCCCTGGGTACTAACTATCTCTTCAACACCTCTCTTCTACTGATTGTCATCCCTGAGTGACTCCAAGTTCCTCCCAGCTCCAGGGCTCAATCTCACACAAAGAGCTTGAAGCAGAGAGCACGAGCAGTCTGAGTCAGACACATTTCTATGGTCTCACCTTTCTTGAGACCCTCTGAAACACCCATAAAGGGGGTGTCTGCACTGTGTGAGGGCCTCCAGCTACACCTCGCTGATCTGCTCTCTGCTGCTTAAAAGGGATGGGGCTTTATCTGTTAGGGTTCTAATACCAACCAACAAAAGAGAACACCAGCAAATGCAGCTATACAGGTTTTACTTAGAATCACTAAATATGTTGTCAAACAGATGTGATTGATGGCTTCCTTTCCTGGGTTGCTGATGTCCTCTGTCATCCCAGAATATGGTAGACAATTTAGTCATGATGTAGCTGGACACCTCGTGCCTTCTCTGTGGAACACACTGCCTGACTTGTGAATGACATGACTTAGAAAAACTGGAGTGGCTACAGTTTGAATAGGTATAGGTCTGTCAGCTTATAAAAACAGGAAGAGAAATACGTGAGTCACCACTCTGAGAACGCAGGATAGCGTTAGCAAAAGCCTCAAATACAAACAACATACGCCTGAAGGAAGTACAAGGACACACTGAGGGACGGACAAGCTGGTTTCAAGAGACTTGAGAGGTTCCTCAATCGAATGCAATGTGTGGGCATCACTCAGACCCAACTCATTTGAACAAAACAATCATAAAAAATTCATGAGGCAAACTGGAAAATTTGGACACTAGATATTTGTTATAGTAAAAAATTGTTGGTGTGTTTAGATTTTATAGTAGTTCTGCAGCTATGTTTTGAAAAAGAAATTCTTTTATTTGAGAGATAAATATCAAATCTTTATTTGGATGGTGTCTGGGGATTATTTCAGAAACAGGCAGTGGGGAGAGAAATAGGGAATACAGATGAAAGGAGACAGACTGCATACTGATAACAGAACTATAATCAGTATGTGAAAGTCGTGTCATGTGACTTTTTAAATGTTTACAATAAATGGTTTTGATAACATTGTTTTAAATTCATGAACAATATCCAATAAAAATCCCACCATTACCATGAGCCAGTATTGTTGTAGTGTTGTAGGAAAAGATTACATAATTTAAATAATTTTTTTAAAAACAGCCAAAGGGGACTGGTGCATTGGCAGATAATGAGCATCACAGATAGAATTTGCACGTTTCAAGCATTGTTGGTATGTACCAAATGTCATATAATTTTTTTTAAAAAAGGGTTGTAAATGAAGGCATGGTTTTTTTTTTTAATTTCATTCTTTAAAGAAAGAATGCCACTACTTAACTCATGGTATTTTCCTCTGGTTTTGGTTAATGTATCTTCTCAACTAGAACAGATAATATTAAAACATGTACAAGTGCACACACGTGTGTGCAATATACTTTCTATAGACAGCAATATCAGGAATCCAATGAGCTATAAATAGAGAGAAATAGCATCTTATCATGATGACAGAGAAAACACATCATAAATGTGTTATGTCTCTTGTCCCTTGGGCCAAGAGTCCCTGTTAAACCTTGACAGCTGGGGCATGGAAGACATGGATTGTATGACTCTCAGGTCGCACTCAACGCTACTGCTTCTGCCACAGCACAAGACTGGTGCCTACGTCATTAACTGGCCATGTAACGTTGGAGGGTGTTAGAGCCTGCAGAGGGAGCCCTTGTACTAGGAGACAATGAACAAAAAAGTAAATTCTGGAGTTTCTATTTGTAACCACATCGCCAACCTTGTAATCCCATAGCCCAAACCCTACAATTATCTGCCTTGATTCCATCAAGGAAAGGGCTGTTTAGAAGGCCTCCTGCTTCTCCTTGTACACAAAAGGGACTCTAGATGGGAGGCACCTCTTTCATTTTCCCTGGAAATGGCCATGTTCAAGACTGACTACACATTTATTCCTGAGAATGAATGACCTACACACCTGTTCCCATGAATGAATGATCTAACAAGGGTTTTAGTCCCAGAGCAGTTAATTTTGACCCCTTTAAAAATGGACGTGTTCTCATGATGGTGATAGTAAGCATGAACTGAGACTTTTATTTTTTTTTCACAGAAGAAAAAGAATCCGCAGCTACTCCCACGTGCCCCGTTTTCTCACATCAGTAAATTTTTTCTGTAGCTTACAATAAAAATATTATTATGAATAGCAATGAACATTTGTGAAGTTTATTATGCAGAAAGTCATTTCAGTCAGTATCTTAGTAATCTTATGAACATCAACTTATTTCATTTGATAAATAAGGAAACGGGGCCGGGCATTGGTGGCACACGCCTTTAATCCCAGCACTCGGGAGGCAGAGGCAGTCGGATCTCTGTGAGTTCGAGGCCAGCCTGGTCTACAAAGTGAGTTCCAGGACAGCCTCCAAAGCTACAGAGAAACCCTGTCTCGAAAAACCAAAAAATAAATAAATAAATAAGGAAACGGAGGCTTCAGAGGACACATGACTTGTCCTAACCTATATAGCTTGGTGAAATTCAAAGCCAGGTATGACTCCCAGATTCTATCTCCCACTTTTTATCTACTAAAACCAGATATAAAGGGGTAACCATCTCTAGAGTCCTTCTTCCTGCTGCTATTTAATGCAGAGCCTTGTGACTGTGAAAGTCTTTCTCCTACATCAGGTCAGTCATATTTTCAAGCAGAAAAAAACCATCCTGAGTTATAAAGATTCTTCCTGGGTTGTAAATGGCCCACACTGTGTGCATGAATGCCCAGCTGGCTAAGACCTCCCTTCCTATCGTCCCTTCCTTCATTGCCATTCCTTGATTCTCTGGTTTTTACCCCAAACTTTGCAGTGGCCTAGACAAGTCCTCTGTGTCTCTTTTCATCCAGCCTACTATGTACTTGATTTAGCAGAGTGATGTATGCTATGATGGTTGCTAATTAGGATGCTTTCATGTTAAATGCCTTATGTGCATCACTTCATGCCTCTATCAGAGTGACCCTGTGAAATAGATGTCATACAAATCACAGATGAGGGGTGGGGAGGGGTGAAATGATCTGCTGAGGTCACGGGGCTGACAAATGGCAAAGATTGTGAGACAGCAGTGAAGGAAAAAATGGTGCATTGTTGTGCTTCCTATAACTTTATAAAACTTAAATAAGATATTTTAGATGATACTTAACCTGCTAGACTAACTTTACACACACATATACCTTAATAAGGCTTTACTGATCTTCTCTTCCTTTGTTTATGCCAATGAAGCTCCTGCCATTCTTTAACAGACTATATAAGCATCAGTCTTAAGAATTATCCAAAGAATGTCACTCTGAAGATTCCATTAAATGATGAAGCCAGGGAAAGGATGAATTTTAAAATAAGGGAGAAGTCAAAGCAATTATTAGCATCTGTTTAATGCTTCTCTCTTTCTGAATTCTAAATAAGCTGTAACTACAGTGTCTTCAGCTTCCACAATGATGTCAGCAGATGTCATGGGTTAGTAACTCATGTATCATACTCACATGTTGTCAGAGTGTCAGTGGAAACTTTAGAGGCTTTGTTCAGACACCTAGATAGGAGTTGTGTGATGATTGATTGACTAATGTTTGTCATAAATCTCTGTCACTTATCACTGATGGCCATTATGCAACCAGGGAAATGTGACAATTACCATCATGATGACTATGAGAATGCAGAAACAATTAAGAAAGCTCGAGAAAGCACAGCTTCTCAGATTTCTATCACATTTCTTTTCTTAAGTCTTCCCAGCTTTAAATTTCAGCCCCCCTACCATTAATATCCACCCTCAAACTCTTGTATCTCTTAGTTTTTGCTAACTGTAATGCTTACTGGTAATTTCTTCCTTTTCTCAGAATCAGCTCATTGAAACTGAGCAAATGATTTCCTGATGCCAAGAATCTCACTGGAAAGGGCAAGTCTTTCATAGTCAGTAGAGTTCAAAATTATGCAAGTAAGGTACCCATATTGCCCATAATAAGGGAAGAAAAGGCTCTCTGCTATACATATTCACTGCACCTCTTTCCCAGAGGAAGTTCCTACAGTCTTCATTACTAGAAGCACAAATGTATAGATGTCGATGTGGTAGTGAATGTTCAGGGTTTAGTGTTTGCCTTCGGGATCTGCAGCAATATGTAGGCTCCAGGGAAGAAGAAAGCAGCCCCAGAAAACAGCAGGCAGAGAGGAAAGCAGTATTTAACGTACTGGGCAGCCTGGAGTCAGCTCAGCTTTCAAGGATTCAAGGAATTGCCTTGAAAAGTTGCCCCATCAAATTTCCCAGGTCCTGAATTTGACATTTTCAGAAACCTTCAGGTCAGACTCCCTACCCTTCAAACTTCACGTTTCTGGCTTTAATTATTACTGCTTTGAGCTTATGACCCATTCCCTAACATTTTCAAATATAATTGTATTAATTTCTTGAAAATTTCATAACCACGTATTTTGATCATATGCGTTATCCATTCAACTCCACTACCCTGCCTCCCCCGGATTCGGGGACTACTAGGGAGAAGTGGGTCTCTAGTCTACTTTGGAATCATGAATTTTTAATATCATTATCTCGAATTCTGCATCCTTGGCTGGCCCTTCTTGTCTGGCCTGTTCAAAATGGAGTTCCTTGTCCAGTCCACAGCTGCTGATGGAAGCCCCAGATTCCTAATGCATCTCTTTGTGAATTGGCCCTCTATTCTGCCAAGATTCGGTGGTAGCATGCACATATGTGAGCCACTGCAGAGAACAGAGAAGCAATTCAGACTCTGGGAACATTTTTAGAATAATGATACTCAGTGGAATTTCACATAGACTTGCATTTTAATTTACTATTATAGGCCACTTTTGTCAAATAAAGGATGTATTTACAATACTCAATATTTAAGACTTGGGAGAAATGTTTAACTCTTTTGGGGTTGTGTTTGTGCTTCTCTTTACAGTTTATACAATCTAGGTTTTGATCATAGAAAAGGTAGAATAGAAATAAGAGCAATCCAGTTACATGCAAAACTGTACAAGGTAATCAGAGAACGGACAGCGTGGGACACTGAGTACCAGGGGCTGGAAAGCCATTCTTTCTTTTCAGACTTACTCCTCCATTCAGTCAGCCATTCGTCAGATTATAGTTTCCCTCCCAAACAAAAACATGCAAGCTATAATATGTTTACAATGCAAAGAGGCAAGCTGCTCAGCCTCTGATCATTAATATCCTTCTCTGTAAAGAGGGGAAATGTTCAAAATGCAATGCTTTAGAAATATTTGGTTATAAATACTAATTATAACCATTATCATAATCCAGAGAATGATTAGCAATCTAGTAATCCTCTGTCCATGTGTGTTATTTCAACTACTTGATAGCTAAGCAAGCCCTTGGAGTGTCTCCAAATCCAGGCTAGCTTTGAAGGATTGGTGTATAGGAAATCATTTCACAGGTTTGGGTGAGATGTTGGTTTATCCTGGCACTTACAGAACAAAGAGGACCAGGCAAGATGAATTTGTCCTTGAGGAGCTCAGACAGCCACCCCAGTATTCTATTTCAGCAAGGCCAGAGACAAACTCTAAGATTGGGCCTTACCTGAGGGTCAGCTCTCTCTCAGCTACAGGCCCCTTTAGGGCTTTTTAGCTAAAGACCTGAGAGCAATTACTTAGCTGCAGTCCTTAAAAGAAAGACGAAAGTGGCTCAAAACTGTCTTCAAATGACAAGGACTCCCGTTATTCTCAAGGCACCAGTGGAGGGACACAGGCAGGGATGGGCAGGGGCTCTGAGAATGACTTCCATCAGTGTGCTTGTAGACACCAGGACAAAACTTCACTCAGCAAGAGACCAAATGCGCTGGTTCTTTCCCAGCGTGTTGCCCGGTGGACTTTAAAACCTACATCTACTATGGTCCTAGAAAATTTTTATAAGAATTTTGAATTAGCTCAGAAATTCTTGCCAAAATTTGATGGTCTATAAACATTTTCCACTAGGGGAAAGCAGAGTTCCACAAGGTGCTAGATGCCAGGCATTGCTTTTTATATGTTTTAAAACATAGACACTTTGATTCTAATGTTTGTGTCATATGCTAAACATATGTGACCTTCACTAAATATCGCATAAACCATCATAAATTAATCATCAAGCTTAATAGTTTCCTCATTTCAAAACACATTTGTTTTGCAAGTTCATGCCTTAAGGCCAAGGTTTTAACTCTGCACAAAGTTTAAATGAAAAACATGTCTGGATATAAATGTGAACACACACACCTCTAGATACTTACAGTTTCTCTGGTATTTTAATTCAAAGTAACAGAAAAATTTGTCACATATTTGGGTACTAGGCTTTTGTTGTCTTTCATTGACAATTTTTGATGACTTGATCTCTATTGGAAGGATGAAGTTAACTCAAAGTCAACTTTTTCAAAATATCTCCTTTGCTTTCCTCATTTATGTCTGTGTATGTGTTTGTATAAATGTGTGCTTTCATCGTCTTCTTCAGAAGGGAAGGCCAGATGGAGACTTAGGGCCTCTATGCAAAAGGAGAGATGAATTTGGATGTTATTTAAAAGCTAGCGTTTGCTTCCAGACTTTTCTTTATTTTCAAATCGATGGTTGAAAAGTTCCTTTGATTCTAAGATAAGTTCTTGCTCCTAATATCTCCTTCTGAGCTGGAGTTCTTGTGGCTAATAATTCTGCACAGAAGAAACAGAAGGCAATGCAGAGGAGGGAAAGGCAACTCGGAGGGAGGCAGATGAGCAGAAACAGGGAGATTCTGGCCATGTCCTCCCCCACCCTCTACTGCTGAAAGTGAGTTGGAGGCCAAGATGAGTTTCACTCACAGAATGCCTTCTGGAAACACATTTGCTACTTCTAAAATCAAAAAGGTAGGATAAAATTTTGCAAGTAAGAACACTTTTCTCGGTATTTTTGCCAAAAAATAATGAAAAAATGTGAAAGCATGAGATTTTTACAGGAATGTGATATACAAAATCACTCAGAAAATACCTTAGTCTACATATTAAATCATCTGAGAGAGAGGAATATTCACAAGAATTAAACTTTAAATGTTTTTATCAGTATAGTTATTAATACTAAATATAAAGCAGTAACATAATAATTTAATATAATAATTTATAAATATTCATAACCAGCTACTCTTTGAAAATATAAATGGCCATATGCTTCCATTGCAACACAAATACAGCCAAGTATCTATTTAACATATTTTATTTCATATCTTATTTTAAACAGAAATAAGCTCCTGCTTCCTGTTGGGAAATATTTAGTATAATAACAAAAGGCTTTACCAATGTTTCACTTGGAGCAGGAAGTAATGATACTTATGTACAGATCCTTCTACTTTATTAAAATTTAATGTTTTGATAGATGCTACATGTTAATGAAAAATGCCTGAACATCTGAATACAGTTTGTTGACAACGTTAAGGCTTCTTCAAAGATCTGAGTCAAACCCACCTATACTTTGATCAGAGCATCTCAAGTTCTACATATATCATATTATGTGACACTGAAGTGACACCTCTCACTGGCATTCTCACAATTACCCCAAGAATTACAACTGGGGCAGATGTGGAAATCCCTCTTACAGATGGTCGCTATGGCCATGTATCTAATCTTTTTTTCTCCTTGGATCAGGCAGGAGAAAAGAGCACCTTGTAAAGTAGGGGAGTGGTCCATAAGCATTCTCACTGCTAACTACTGTAGCAGAAACAACAACAAAAAGGGTTAACAGCATTGAACAAATATCATCTTTGTGCAATGACCTAGAAGCATGAAAAATAGAAGTGAGTAGCTGAATAGTTAAAAACGGACTTCTCTCTATAAAAATCCTGATGATTCATTCAATAGATTTTAGAGCTGGGTGATAACACTTAATTCTGGAATCCAGAGCTTAGAAGAGACTGCAATGAACCTGCCTCCAAGAAACCTTACATGTCACGGAACCTACAGAGCACCATTGATAATGAACAAGCCTAACGATCCCAGAGAATGATCCAGTCTACACATGAAACATGTGTAAAAGGGCGGTGGTGATGTTTTGTAAGAGAACTCTGGGGGGCAACTTTGGCTGAGTCCTTAACACACAGATCCATGGCCCTGAAAGCATGAAAGAGTTTCAGGGAGAGGATCCCAGTGTGACTGGCTGTCAGGGCAATGGAAAACAGATGTGTCAGGTCATGAGGGCCTCAAAGGCTGGGGAGGTTGCTGAGTTTCATTCCAAGGCCAGAGAAGCCACCAGAGTACTTCTAAGAAGGAATGGAATGTTCTCTTATTTGGAAGGGGGAAGCTCAGTGAAGAGGCATCTTGGTACCCAGGCATGGTGGTGGTCCAGGCATGGTGGTGGTCTTCTTGAAGGAAGCTGCAGAAGAGAATGTTGCAGACTGCTGGTGCGTTCTGAACATGAAACTGTTAGAATGAAGCAAAGGGCAGGACTCTGAAGACCGTGGGCAAGAAAGGACCAAAGGATGATTAAGTTCTTGGGCTGTGCAGCACTGCCTTTTACTGCATCAGGGTAAGAATTAAGGACACTGGTTTGAAAGTAATTGAAAGGTCATTTGTATAAGAAATTAGATACATGAGAAAAAGCTTAAGAAAGAAAGGCTAGAGACTTGGACACCATCATCATAAAGACAGGGCATAAAACTATGGGACAGGATGAGACAAGCTAGGGGAAGAGCAGGATGAAGGGAGAGAAGAGGCTCTGACCTGAACCCAGACCTTGGTACAGAAGA
The DNA here is from genome assembly GCF_017639785.1 of Mesocricetus auratus. Taxonomy (NCBI): domain Eukaryota; kingdom Metazoa; phylum Chordata; class Mammalia; order Rodentia; family Cricetidae; genus Mesocricetus; species Mesocricetus auratus. The sequence continues at coordinate 31,556,736 of NW_024429200.1, read as the reverse complement.
GGAAGAAGCAAGGACGTGTGAGGGTCGCTACCAAAGAGTCAGTGCAAGAACCAAGAAGCCAATCAATATTTCATGGGCCTGTTGCCTAGGAAATCAGTAATTATTTTCTACATCACGATTCTTCTAGTGTTTCAGATAAAAATTAATCACATTTCCCAAGGTTTCCTGTAAGTACTTTCTTAGAAACTAGTATTGTTACCTGCTTTAAAAATCTTACCTTTGCTCCAGTGTCTCCCACACCACGTAAGCCCATTGGTCCAGGGGGTCCTGGCATTCCTCTAGGTCCCTAGGGTAACATAGCATCCTTGTAGTATGCAATGCTCAGAAAAGTGGAGGGAAGAGGGGGGAAGGGAGGGAGGGAGGGAGACAGGAAGGGAGGGAGGAAAGGCTTTATCATTGCTACAACTGATTGTATAGTTTATAGGGAACGATAAGAGTTCAAACGTTCCCAAAACAAAGAAATGATAAATCTTTAAGAAAACAGAAAATGCTAATTAATCCCAATTTGATCATTACATTGTATTCATGTATCAAATTATCATACTATAGCCCAACTATGCATATTTAATATGCACAAATTTAAAACAATTTATATGAAAAAGAAGACACATCCACACTTACAGACACACCAGGATAGCCATCGCCTTTGAGTCCTGGAGCACCCACTGGTCCCCGAGGACCCTGGACACCCTGCAAAAATCCCAAGACTGAGTCATGGTACAAAAACATGAACCATCTAGCGGAGCTTATGCTAAACACTTTTCAATAAAACAAAGATGGATTTGAAGCCGGGTGTTGGTGGCGCACGCCTTTAATCCCAGCACTCGGGAGGCAGAGGCAGGCGGATCTCTGAGTTCGAGACCAGCCTGGTCTACCAAGCGAGTTCCAGGACAGGCTCCAAAACAATACAGAGAAACCCTGCCTCAAAAAGAAAAAAAAAACAAACAAAACCAAAGATGGATTTGAGAAGGCAAAGGAAACTTTAGGAGAATATCCTGACACATTCAGCAGTTCCTTATCTCCTCAGTAGTCCTATTCATTTGATGTCACTGGATGTGTGGTGTCAAAGTAAAGACTATATGAACTATTATGTAGGTCATGGGAACTGGAAAACAGCTGTTGTTAGTATTTTAACTAAAAAATGTACAAATGCCTAGTGTACCACAAATCAGGGAGAAACCTTCACAGGAGAAAATTAAGGAAGCACTGTATGGGGGGGGGTTAAAAAGGAATATGTAACTGATTTGACTGCAGACTGTCAAATATAAAGGGCCTACCACATTGAGTTATGTCTACTGTGCTCCTCTGGAAATTACAGAGCACTGAATCACCCAAATGGAGATTCAAGCAGGTTAAGTTGCAGACTGACACCTCCTGACTAATTGCTGCGAACCCCGGGCACCGTGACTTTAACTAGCAGCCATCTATCTCCTGTACAGAGGTCAGGGAGAGATGACTCTTGTCCTATTAAATGTATAATTCCCTTACAAAGAAAAATCTAAGAAATTTCTAAGTAGAGTAAAATGGGAGCGTAGGAAGGAAAAGAACTTGAAGAATCAGTTAGAAGATGTACTAATTTCACAGACTTACTAAATACATATCTAAAATGGTGTTTTTGCAACGCACCACAGTGTTTTGTTACTATGATGGCTAACAGAATTTGTCTACACACATCGCTTGCTTTAAAAAAGAGCTATTTGGGCTTTAGATCATTTACCTATTATTTTTATATTAGGTGGAAACTCTAGTAACAGGCCAACTTTTGTTTTCCAAGAATGGAAAAGCAAATGGCACCTTCAAATGTTTCCTTTATATGCAAGCAAACTCTGAGATCAAACTATGATTATCCCAACCCAAAATGCTGCCCTCGATCCAGCTCTCCATCGGTACTAACTCTGCCAAGGAATAAATGACAGACTAGGGAAGGATAAAAGCAACAGGCCGTTTCAGCACTGAGAAAGTTAAATTTAGTTTGAGAGTCACAAATGTGACAGCTGTCTTACCTTGTCAATCCTAAGAGTCTGATTTCATGTGGTTGGCTTCAAAAATGATCACCATTGGAGACTATTTGACCATTTACAAAAACACTATGTGCTGCCAGCACAAACTCAAGATGATTTCTTAAAGTCATAGTGTGATGGGGAGGCAGATGAAGGGACATCCCTAATTGGAAACTGGTCACTACCAGAATCAGCTTGCTAAGCTGTTCCAGCTACATTTAATGTAACTCTGGCCATTCCTGTATGAGACTTTTTCCCACATATGATGTCATCTCTGCCCTCACTATGGTGCAAGGAGACAGCCAACAAAACAAGCAAATAAGTAACAGTAACTGATCCCTGCTTATGCTTAAAAGAAAAAGAATTCAATTTTACCCTTGGCCTTTATTTCTGTTCTAAGCCAATGATGTATTTCCAGCAGCTGTAAGCTATTAGGCCCTGGTACTCACCACAGAGGAGAGAGGGCAGAACACGCATTGCAAGCGTTTTCTCCCTCCAGGTCTTCAGAAGCTGTGGTAACTTTGTTACTTCTAACCTAACTGTAAGTGCAATGGGTCCGGATTCCCAATCTGACAAGATTTGGAATCACCTGGGAGAGGCTCTTTGAGGGAGCTTCCGGAGAGCTTGCTGAAGGAAGAATGGGATGGCACCATCCCATACACTAGGGTCTGGACTTGATTAAAAAAGGGGGGAAGAAAAAGGCTCAATGACCACCAGCACTCTCCTTTCTCTGCTTCCTGACTGGACAAGATGAGGGCAAATTCCTGCCACCATGATTTTCCAACCGTGATGGACTCTGCCTCCTACACCATGAACCAATCCAAAGTCTACCTTCGCACGCACAAAGGAAGCATAAATAAACCATACCTTTGGTCCTCGAATGGAAAGCCCAGGTTCTCCTTTAAGGCCAGGCACCCCAGGTCCTCCTCGATCACCCTGTCCATTTCAAATGACATTGGCAAGGCTCTAGGTTACACAAGGAACTACAGAAGTGCACAGTGAAAATAGACTGCCTGTGTATAAAGAGTTTGATCTATCCAACTCATCCTAAGACAGATTCAAGAAACTCAAATGAAGAGTTAATAAGCCTGTCAGTAAAGATTTCTGTAGGAGTCTGGGAAAATCCATGTGATAATTAGACTCAAATATGTAGATATAAGAATGCCTAAAACTGAGTGTGTATTTTCATCTAGACTTTCCCATTGTAGATTTTAGTAGATTCTCCTGTGAATGAAATGACACTCATATGTGTGGTCAGGCCTAAGGGTTGGGAGAGGGAGCACAGGGAATATGCAAGCTTGGTGTCAGGGGTGTGAAATCTGGCTGAATATCACTTGAGGATCTTCCCAAACTAAACTTCTAGCTTATTAGAATCATCATCACCCACATAAAAACATATATGCATTTTCCACTCCAATTTTAAAGAGTCCCAAGAATGTATACCTTTGGCCCAGCTGGTCCAGGAATTGATGGTCCAGGCATTCCAAAAGGGCCCATAATGCCTGGCTCTCCCTGAGAAAACCAGAATAGCTGTTACATTTCAAGCAGAGAAGCCATATGCAGTAATTATAACAAGAAAACAAGTGTCTGCAAACTTCATTCAAACCCCTGTCTCTGTAAGTGTGAACATGGAAATGATTGGAGCATCCTTTGTAGACCACTGCTGAAGTTATTACCCTGTAAGTTCTCAGTGCCTTTAAATAAATGTGTCCAATTAATTCCTGAATAGTAGGAATTTTTGATCTCTTGTGCAGCTTTTTACTGGCCAATAAATATGGAACAATCCATGGTGCCTGTGTTTTATATTGTATGCCAAGAAACTCAGAGAAAAATCTTGTTTTCAATTATAGAAATAGTCTTCAGCACAAGTTTCACAGTACTCAGCTAATTTATAAGCCTTTTTCCTTTGTTGCTTTCATTGTCATGACCCATGTTGTATTAGTATTCCATTGTACACATCCTTTCTCTGAATCAGTCTTTATATATTTTATTTAAAAATTGAATAGGAAAACTGAAACATCTTCTCTCTTGCTCCTTCCTGCCTTCCTGGCCCACTCTATCACTCCTTCTGCCTCCTTTTTATCTAATACTAAGTCCCAAAGGTAATTCTGTGTCTCGCCTGAATCTATACCAGTGTTTCTCAAATGCCAGCGCACAGACAGAGTTTGGCAAATATACAGTGCTCAGTTTCAAGTCCAGAATCCAGACTCCATTGGTCTAAATGACGGGGCCTGAGAATATTAATTTTTATATGCAGCTCTGGGGATTCTGACACAGTGCTGTTAACACAGTTGTAAAGACCCTGTTCTAAAACACTTGCCGCTGCGCATCACAATTGTTCAAAATGATACCCTGGGACAGAAAAAGAAAATATCACAACTTTATATATGGTGGTGGCTTGAAAGAAAACATACCCAAAGGGAGTGGCACTGTTAGGAGGCATGGCCCTGATGGAGGAAATGTGTCACTGTGGGGATGGGCTTTGAAGTCTCCTTTACTCAAGCTACACGCAGGGTTACACTCAGTCTACTTCCTTTTGCCTTCTGGTCAAGATGTAGCCAGCACCACGCCTGCCTGCACAGTGCCATGCTCCCTGTCATGATGATAAAGGTCTGAACCTCTGAACTCTAAGCCACCACCTCAATTAAATGTTTTCTTTATAAGAGGTGATGTGGTCATGGTGTCTCTTCACAAGAGAAACCCTAAGACAGGCATTAGTAGCAGGGACTGGGGTATTGCTGTGACAGGCCTTACCATGTTTTTGTTTGGAAAAATTTGGACTCTGGTACTTCGGGATATAAAAACAGTGGAGTGCTTTAGGTGAAGCAGTTTTGGATTAATTCCATTGGCAGAAGAAATCTCAAAACAGCCTAGTATACACTCTGTTGTGTGTTAGTGGTAACTCTAATGAAGATTTATAACAAGAAGGAGCGAGTTGGACAGGGTAAATTACGAAATGTAAAACTTAAGGAGAAAAAGAGTACGAGGAAGTGGAATGTAGCTAAATTCTGTGTTCAAGGAGATGAAGAGAGTAAGAAATGGAATAAAAGGAGTGATGACATCGGGGCAAGATGCCACTCAGTTAAGTTTCCAACTTGTGCAATGGAATTAAAGAAAAACTTGGAGACAGGTGTGGCGGTACACACCTTTAATCTCAGCACTGGGAAGGCAGAGACTGGCAGATCTCTGAGGCCAGTCTGTTCTACAAAACAAGTTTCAAGACAGCCAAGCTCAGGCAGTGAAGGACAGAAAGCTGATGAAGATGTAATTGAGGAGGCCATGTTTCAGCTCCAACAGAACTTGGCAGCTTCAGCCACATGGTTCTGGCTGTAGAGTTAAAGATAGAACAGTTGGGTTATGGAATTTATTCCAGGATTAAGGAAAGCCCCTGAGGTCTGGAATGTCCCTGCTTGGAGGTCTAGAGAGGTCATTGTGTAAAGCTGTGAAGTTGAAGCCTGGATTGCCTTGGAGACCCCCAGAAGCTGGAGATGCCAGAGTCATGGGATACCTACCGAGGAGAGTTGCTAACAGGGAGCAGATCCAGCCCAAGAGAAAGAAGTGTGTTACAGTCAACACAGCGATCTGAAGAGCTTCTGACATCAGACACGGAGATGTGGAGTGTGGAGTTTGCCCAGCTGGTTTTTGGGCTTGCTTTGGTTAAGTATTTCCTCACTACGCTCGCTTCCCTCCATTTTGGAATGGTAATGTGGTATTATGTGTTGGAAGTATGTGATCTGCTTTTTTATTTTGATTTTAGAGGGATTCCAGTTAAGAGATTGCATGAATCTCAGAAGAGACTTTGAACTTCAGCCTTTTAAACACTGTTGAGACTGATAGACCATGGAGACTTTTGAAGTAGGAGTAAATCCACTTTTGCATTATGATATGGCTACAAGTCTTTGGGGGCCAGGGAGTAGAATGTGGTGGTTGAAAAGAAAAAGGTCCCTAAAGGGAGGTGTACCTATGAGAAGGTGTGGCCTTGTTGGAGTAGGCGTGACCTTGTTGGAGGAAGTGTGTCACTATAGGGATGGGCTTTGATTTCTTTCGCTCAAATTTCACCAGTGTGACACTCAGTCCACTTCCTGTTACCTTCTGGTCAAGATGTAGTCAGCCCCAAGTCTGCCTGCATGCCACCATGCTCCCCACCATGATAATAATGGACTGAACCTCTGAAGTGTAAGCTACCACCTCAATTAAATGGTTTTCTCTATAAGAGTTGTCATGGTAATTGTGCTACTTCACAACAATAGAAACCCTAACTAAGATACACATTTTCATTTTCATACATAAAATTATAATATTTTACATGCTTTATGTAAAGTTCCAAACATATATTAGCAACATGTTTTATATATCTAAAATTGTAACTAAAGAAAATGAACAAATTTATTTGGAATGTGATCAGAATTTTACTGGCATGTGTCTGTAATCAGAGACCTTTGGAAACTACTGTTTCAGAGTAAGGATAGGAAAACTGCAAGCTGTGGGTCAAAGCCAGGTTGCCCCAGGTTTTGAACAGCCTTGGGCTAAGACTAGTGCTCATATTTTCAAGCAGTTGTAGTGCAAGTGCCTATATAACAGCCTCAGTTTTGCTTCTTGGCAGACAAAGATGAACTACATTTTTTTCCTTTTTTAAAATTTAAATTAGAAACAAGCTTGTTTTATATATCAATCCCAGTTCCTCTCCCTCCCCTCCTTCCCTGCCCCCCCCAACAACTCCCTATCCCATCCCCTTTCTGCTATCCAGGGAGAGTGAGGCCTCCCATCTCAGCTCTGCAAAGTCTGTCATATCATTTGGAGCAAGGCCTAGGCCCTCCCTCATGTGTCTAGGCTGACAAAGTATTCCTTTGTGTGGAATGGACTCTCAAAGTCCATTTGTATACTAGGGATAAATACTGATTCACTGCCAGAGGTTCCATAGATTGCCCAGGCCTCCTGACACCCACATTCAAGGTGGGGTCTGGGTTGGTCCTATGCTGGTTTCCTAGCTATCAGTTTGGGGTCCATGAGCTCTCCCTTGTTCAGGTCAGCTGTTTCTATGGGTTTCTCCAGTCTGGTCTTGACCCCTTTGCTCATCACTTCTCCCTCTCTGCAACTGGATTCCAAGAGTTCGGCTCAGGCTCAGTGTATAGCTGTGAATCTCTGCTTCGGCTTCCATCCTACTGGATGAAGGCTCTAGGATGGCATATTAGGTAGTCATCAATCTCATTACTGGGGAAGGGCATTTAAGGTAGCCTCTCCACTATTGCTTAGATTGTTAGTTTGGGTCATCCTTGTAGATCTCTGGACATTCTACCTGTCCCCTTTAAAAGAAAAAAGAAAGATGGAGTCCTGCTTCAGAGATAGAAGCATTTTTGTGTTATGCTTCAGTCGGCTTCTACGATCTTAGTTCAGTAACTAATTCCTCCTTTGCCTGTTGTATGTGCATGAACTGGGCAGTCCCAATTCTTCCAGGAGGAACACCATCAAAGCATTCGCTGATGAGGAACCATGTTCCTCTCCTCGCTGAGGCCTCTGCTGTGGCGATTCTCCACAGTACAGCCTACTAACTGAGCACACAGGCTGCTGGGACCTGCTTCATGCCACAGAAGGTGTGTGCTCAACCTTAAATCCCAACCGGTGGGTGATGGCCCGTGTCACCCGAGTTATGATCTGGCAACAGATATACCCACCCCCACCCTCTGACAAAGGAACAAAACTTAAGTCTTTAAAATTTTTCACTAAAGACAAGTGAATGGCTCAGCAGGTAGAGGCACTTGCTGCCATGCCTGACAAACTGAGATCAAACCCTGCAATCCACATGGTGAAGGAGAAAACTGACTCCAACAAGTTGTCCTCTGACTCAGGCATGTGTGTGCGCGCGCACACACACACACACAAATACAGAAATAAATAAATGTTCACTAAAACCAGTGTTAAGACAAAAAATATGTTTCTAGGTTTATTCCTTTTAAAATATGAAAAGTATCTTATAGCTCCCTTGCTTATCAAGATCTTATATTAAGGTGTAATTATGATTTATAATATTCCAATTTTTCTTCATCTTTTAAAAAAATCTTCTATTAAAATGCCATATTTACTTTGAATAAGATTAGTTACAACATAAAAAGTAATGCCTTATTGCTAATATTAATAAAATACATTTCTTTCACAGTGACAATTCTTTATAATGTGTTTCTTGAACTACCTGTGGCTCTTGAAGAAATATGGATCCCTGGATCTGCCCCAAGAATTTACTAAAGCCAGATCTCAGAGACTCTGGGGGCAAGACCAAGAAACTTTGGTTTCTAACAATTTCCCCATAGCACCGAGAGGCACTAATCTGAGACCCCTTAATACAGCTCCTCATATTGTAGTGACCCCCAACCATAAAACTGTTTCATTGCTGCTTTGTAACTGTAATTTTGCTGCTATTATTAGTGGTAATATGAGTATCTGATATGTAGGATATATGATATGCAACCCCAAAGAGGTTGTGACCCACAGGTTGAGAACCACAGACCTAAGGGCAATGACAATCATGGTTCTACTAGCAATCCTGTTCTGTAGCACTCTCATTTTGTCAATACCAGTTTTCAAAACTTGCTTTCCTGGGGCTAAAGAGATGGATCTGCAGTTAAGAGCACTTCTAGCTTGTGCAGAAGGCTTGGATTCTATTTCCAGCAATCACAGGCTGGTTCACAATCATCCCTTACTCCAGCTCCAAGGAATCAGATGTTCTTGCCTAACCTCCAAGGGCACCAATCATGTACATGGTACACATTCATATACACAGGGAAAATGCACACACCTAAAATAAAATTAATAAATCTAATACAGAAGCTTTAAAAGAAACTTGGTTTCTCATCACCTATTCGTTAAACAATCTTACCTCTTTTTTGATAACCTGTGTGGTAGTTTGAATGTGATTGGCCCATATACGCTCATAAGGAGTGGCACTGTTAGGGATGTGGCTTTGTTTGAAGTAGGTGTGGCTTGTTGGAGGAAGTGTCATTGTGGGGGGGGTGAGGGGGGTTGGGAGGTGGGGGGATGGGGGGGCGTGGGGTGGGCTTTGAGGTCTCATATATGCTCAAACCATGCCCAGTGTCTCAGACCACTTCCTCTTACCTACAGTTAAAGATGTAGGATCCTCAGCTCCTGCTCCTGCTTCTGCTCCAGCACCATGTCTGCCTGTATGCCACCACATTGCACCGTGGTGACAACGAAGTAAACCTCTGAAACTATAAGCTACCTCAATTAAATGTCTTCCTTTATAAGAGTCACTGTGGTCATGGCGTCTCTTCACAGAAATGGAAACCTTAAACCCTAACTAAGACAGCCTGTGTCTTCCTTGAGACACAAACCCTCAGGATTGCTGACGTCGACTACAGCAAGCTCCCATGAGATCAGGATACTTCTTACTGCTTGCCTCCCTCTCCACTGCCCCCTTAGCACCCTGCTCTGGAAAAATTGGGTCACGGACCCCTATTTTCCATTTTACAGCATTGATTTTTTTTTCACTCCTGTGTCAACCATTTACTGAGTGCCAGAGACAGTACCAGTGCCAGAGACAGGGTGTTGTCTCTTAAACTCTGTGTTGTCATGATTGCTCTGTGAAACAGATCCCATTCTCCAGCCCTATGACTGATCGGCTCAGGTGGGTCAAAGCAGAGCAGGGTGGGACCTGCCTTCTGAAGCCCCTCTTTGGCATCATGGAGGCTGTCAATCAATAGTGACCTCTGCTGTTTAACAAAAGATGGAGGGAAGCAGAATGCATCATGGCCCTATCTTTTTTGTAATAACTAGAGATGACTGGTAGTCAGATTCTCCCCCGAAGCACAAATGATTATATACTTTATTCCATTCTATTATGGTCTGGAAAGAGAAAGTTTTCCAAAGACATTTTCCCTTGGGGGTTTTTGTCATGTATTTGTGGGGAAGGAAACAAGTAATCAAATTTGAAGTGGAAATTTAATATTCTATTGAAACCAGACACAGTTACCATCTCCTCCAAGCACAGACGAGAATATAAGAAACATACCTTTGGCCCCTCGGGGCCTGGAAAGCCCCTCTGTCCTTGATTTCCTTTGCTCCCTTTCTTTCCTTCGTCACCCTGACAGAACAATTACAAAGATAAAGAGTCTGAATCAGCGGGTGCTCTTGCAGCCACACGAAAGTCAGGCTCTCAGCAAACACCAGCTTTCAAGTGAGTCTACCTGGGCACGGCCCGGCCACCCAAGGTTTGTCAAAGTGCTTCAAAAACCTGCCCAGTCTTTGTCACTTACTCAAAATGATTTGATATTTTTAAGTTCTGAATGGCAAAGAACTTTTTCTTGAGTCTTCTGTACCATGAGTCTGTGCACAGATGGTTCTGATACATTCGATATTTCAGAAAAAGTGATGTTGTTCTAGCCCGTGTCTCAATTTTCATGCTATTTCAGTTTAAAAACATTAAAAGAGATATTTTTCAAATCAAGGCCCCATTTCTTCCTCAGTGGGGAGTCTAGTTGATTCTACATAGGAAGGCCAATAATTTTGCTGGTATTCAAGCAGTAACCTGGAGCAGAGCCGGGAACTGTCTCCCGTGGCTTCTCGGCATGGTTGTACTTAGCAGTGTTTCCACAACCATAAAGAATTCTGCTACCTTCCACCGAAGCTCTTGGCACTAGACCACTCTCTCTCTCTGGGAGGCTCTACCGTGCAGCATTATATACAGATATGAGTCCAGGTCAGTGAAGGACTCTCTTCTGAGGTCACTGGCATATGGCTGGAGCACCTGGTGGAGCACATTGCTGGTAAGCCTGCTGGAACCACAGTTTTCACACTCATGGGGGGGGGGCTTGGGAGAGCACAGATTTCTAGATCCCGTATCCAGAGAGTTTCTGATTTAGCCAGTCTCCACAAGGGCTCAATAATTTGCATGTCAAATATCCCCCAGGTGGTGCAGACCCAGCTGATTAAGGGACGGTACCTTGAAAACCAACGAATCATGCTAACACATCAACAAAAGGATGCTCCATAGAAAAAACAAAAAGCCTCCAATTGATTCCATAGGATGCCATTAACTGTAGAGTACACAGTCATTAAGAGCAGTGACACAAGTAGTAAAATTTCAAACAGCACTTGGTCCATCACGATAATGCAGGAAGAATGGCACAGTGCATTTCGGGACCTTTGTCACTGCTTTGACGCCCATTCTCTTAGATTTCCCTCACTTAGGACCCATGTGCTATTGCTGTTCTGGGGACTTTCTCTAGCCATCTCATATCCTAAAGTCCAGATCTCTCTCAGAGACCCCGCCCTTCCTCATAGCCTCACTTCTGATCAGTACTAGGTCAGCATCTCTAAATGTGTATTTACACAATGCTTTAAAAAGTGTTCTTGTCTCCTTGTTTGAAGAAAAGGTTGATAGGTTCAAGTGCTTGTGACTGTACAGATATATTTAAATTTCAGTTCCTCACATTTAAGACTAAGGGTTTGCCTTTAGTTAATATTTTTACAAGGCTGATTAATTGGGAGTCAATATTTTAATAGAATAATAAATAGAATACAAATATGTACCCAGTGTGATTGACAACTCTGCATAAAAACTACAGGAATTCTGGTCCCTTAGAGATGGTATGTTATGCTGCTAAAGGCCTAATATTATGGGTAATTTTATATCTTCTCATCTTGACTTACAACCATGTTGGGCAGTGGTGGTACTTGGGAGACAAAGGCAGCCAAATCTCTAAGTTCCAAGCCAGCCTGATCTACAGATCAAGTTCAAGGACAGTCTACAGAGAGAAACCCTGTCTCAAAAACAAAACAAATAAACAAAAACATGTGATCGGAGCTGCATTTCTAGAGGGAGTAAAGTGACATTTTGTTTACTTATTTGTTTTAGACTAGGATTCTAATACATGCCTGGCTTATGCTAAGCACATTCTCTCACTAAACTACAAACCCCATCGCCTAAATTGTCCTTTAATGAGTAGATATGTCCCTTACTATTATGTGAAAGCCTATAAATATTTGAATAAACTTAAGGCACTTTCAAATTCTAGCGATGAATCTTGAGAATTCTTTCCCTTCCCATGTTTTCCTTAAGTGCTTGTTGACCAGTTATTGAGAAAACGTGTTAAATGCTTTTCAATGCTAGGTCTTCGGATGGATGTGGGAAAGCAAAGACAGATAATACACACTTGCAAGATACAGACATAGTAAGAATGTAAGTCAGACAGCTCCTAAACCAGCTCTTTAGCCTGGGGACCAGAACATAAGCAGCTGCTTCCTGCAGAGCTGTCACCTGCATACCTTGGGGCCCGGCTGTCCTTTTCCAGGCATTCCTTCTGGGCCTCTTGTTCCTGGAAGCCCAGCTTCTCCCTGAAGGAAAGGACACAAATGTCTCAGCTGGCTCTGGGGGGACAGAACGCAGAACCCACCCCCAAAAGCAGCAGACCTTCGTTATCATCTCAATTAAAATGGAAGCTTATGAATGAATCAATTAACTTCAAACTCTCCTTTAACCAGAGCAGATGAAATACCACAAACAACTCCTGTCTCTCAATTTCCAAAGCCCGAAGCTCTTCATTCACAGTGAGTAGGTTTTTGTTTTTGTTTTTGTGCGTTTTGTTTTAAAAAAGAAAGGCCTTTCACCTTGTCATCTGTTATTTTTCAGTGGTTTTATTGAAATCCGAGCACGTCAAGTGTCAACAGAAAATAGTTCAGACATCTTTACTACAGCTTGACTTACTAGATGCATCTATAGACTCTTTTGGAGGAAGGCAGGTGTTTTTGTTTGCGATTATATTGATGTGATTTCTAGAACTCTTAGAGAAAGCAGCAAGTGCCAAGGCCAAGACACCAGCCATGACGAAGGGCCTGTGAGGCACCAAGGCAGGCAGTTGTGCAACCAGGATCTTTCCGGGGTCAATGAAAAGAGCCTTCCGTTCTCACAGATGCTGTCTGCCCCGGTAGTTTAACCCCAGGTCCTGGAGGACCATGATGCTGTTTTAGTCCCACGGTTTTGACACTGATTATATGAAAGCAATAAGATTACCTTCTTTCCAGAGGCCCCATCTTCCCCTGGGACTCCAGGCTGTCCCGGGAGCCCCACTGTACCTGGCTCCCCCTGGTGGATAAACAGATATTTTATTTCGGTGACATGTCCTTAACATGAACCTCCTTAGTTGGAGAAAGGGTCTTTATAAATATAATCAAGTTAAGATGAAGTTATTAAGGTGAGTCCTAATTCAGTATGACTGCAGTCATGATTTAAAAAAAAAGAGGATAATGCCCTGTGAAAACAAGCGGAAAACTTGGAGACAACAGAGGCAAACACAGACAAGATGCCGTCACAAGCCAAGGAGTGTTGGGGATTCACAACCTAGTAAAAGCTAAAAAGAGACCAGGAAGGATTCTTCCCCGTAGGGTTTGTTGAAAGCAAGGCTGTAGATATCTTGACTACAGATGTATAACCTCTAGAATTATGAGATTTCTGGTTTTCCAAGGCACTTGGTTTACAACATTGTCACACCAGCTCCATGAAATTCCCCAAAAGAGGAACTGGGAAGTGTAGCCCTAACACTCTTCCAGCTCTAATGCGGTAATTCCATTTGCTTTCCAGGTGATTCGTGCTTAGCAGTGACTCCTGTAAACCATTCATTAAAACACACACACACACTGCTTCCAAATGGGGGGTGGGATGTAAAAAAAAATCACAGTAAATTTAAAATTCACTAGAATAAAATGACAAAAAAAGAGAAACAGAAAGAACTTAAAAACAAAGAAAACCATTCATAAAATAAAAAGGTGATATTTCTAAAACTAATGATAAATCAGTAGTGGGAGTGGTTTAGTATGTTAAAGTAATGATGGCATAAGTAATATTAGAAAGGAAAGTTGATACATACACAGGACAGAGTTTTAAAGAACACTCTAAGGTTCAGTGAAAATTTCAAACAAGTACATTGTAAAATATTAATGGTGGTTGAAGACTTGGCTCAGTAGCTAAGAGAGGGCTCATTGCCCTTGCAGAGACCCTGGGTTTGGTTCCCAGTGCCCACACAGTGGTTCACAATGCTCTAAACTCTATTGCCAGGAGATCTGCTATCTCTTCTGACCTCAACAGGTTCCTGTGTGCATGCAGTTCAGGTACACACACACACACACACACACACACACACAAATTTAAAACCTTCTTTAGAAAAAGAAAAGAAAAACATTAACAAATGCATAAACTTCAAGAATTTTATTAAAAGTAAAGCAATGAATGCTGTTAGTAAGCAGATCAAGCCTCTATACCAGCGGTTCTCAACATGTGGCTCGCCACCCCCAAGGGGTTTGTACATCAGATATTCTGTATATTAGATATTTACATTATGATTCATAACAGCAGTGAAATTACAGTTATGAGAGACTAATGAGAATTTATAATTGGGGTCTACACAACACGAGGAACTGTATTAAAGGGTCACAGCAATAGGAAGGTTGAGAACCACTGCTCTGGATTTTCACTTCCTAAGACAGCAAAGCTCTTGTTGGCTTTCTAGCCAAGCCTCGATAAACTTTCAAATCATTGAAGAACAGGATCTCTACAAAATCTACAAAAGATTACAAAACAAAATGAAAACAGAAAAAGAGGGAAAACTACCCATTTTGATTTAAGCTAGCCAATTCATTCCTAGGCGTTTACTCAATAAAAGGGAAAACAGGTGTTCAAAGACACATCAATAAATATTTCTAATTTATAATATCAAAATCTTGGCAACAGTCAACATCTCTACATCAGGAAAATGGATAAGTAAATTGTGGTACCCCTGTTCGATGGGAGGTTTTCAGCAACAGAAACAACTATTCACACACCCTGCAAAGTACACATTGAACTAGTTCTTCTGGACAGGCAGAAGCAATATCTACCTCAGAAGTAACCAGTGGTAGTGCAGATTGTTGGAAACACATCACTATTAGAGTTAGGGGGAGTAGAAGGACAGTTTTGCAAAGGATGCATGGTAGTTCTAATGAGTAACAGGTGCCTTGATCATCTTGGTTATGAGAGGGTTTCAAGACCATTCATATGCCAAAATCTATCAAAGAATATATACTAAGTATGATTATTTGTTATATGCTAACAACACTATGTCCTCAATAAAAAATGTCCTTGATAAAAGACTAATCAACTGATGTATCCTTAAAAAGTTGAAAGACCCCCAGAGTGGAGAGACCCTCACTCAAGTCTTGGGATAAGCCGACGCCCCAATTATTCAAGAGAGACCATTCTTGCTGCAAGCACATGAGGTTTATTTGGGGAACTAGTGCACTGGGGCTGATGACCCTCGCAGGGGCAGAGGAGTTCGACCCCTAGTAGCTGCAGTTGGGGGTTTTTAAAGGGAAAAACTGAATCGGGGAGTTAGGCAAACATCATAAACATAACGGATGAGGAAGTTAAATGATATCTTATGTCTTAACAGGAAGGTTATCTCAAGCAAGCATCCTTTAGGCATTGCACAGTTAAACATTGAGCAGGTATGTGGTGAGCTAGTTCCTGGATAAGGAAGGGTTATCTTTTAGGTTTATCTTGAGGTCTCCCGATTCTCAGGAGAGGGCAGAAGGGCAAGTCACTCTGTGATGGGCTAGTCGCTAGGGGGTCTAAAAATGTTGAGTTGGGATTTCTCAAAGTAAATGCCATGAATAGTTGAGTTTATCTTTAAAAAGAATACAAGCATGATTCAACATCTAAAATCTTTATTAATATATTAATATATAAGATTAACAGAGTAACAACTATTTCAGTAGGAATAGAACTTGTCTAAAATTCATTACTTATTTATAATAAATAAGGAAAATTGGTAAAAATGGAAAGAGAACAGAATTTCCTTGACCTAAGAGAATACTTCAAAAATTTACAGCAAGCATCATATAATTTTGTTTCTTTTCAGACAATATGATTTTGTGTAAAAGAGTATGAAGCACTTCAATCGGAAATAATAAGTGATTTCACAGGGTGACTATGGGTAAAACCCAACATGCCAAAATGAAAATAAGACACGTACTTCTCCAGTAGGTCTACAGTAGTTAATCAGAACTGTTGGAAAGAGAACAATTCATATTGACATAATTTCTTTGGGGAGCCTGGGAATGACCTTAGCAAAAGAATGCGATAGAAGATCTTTATAGAAAAAAATGAAAATATTTTCCTGAAAAGTAAGAAAGCCTTACTCTGTAGCTGGAAGAACTCAACAGCTGATCTGTAGATTCAATGAAATATTTTATTAAATCTGACAATTCTAAAATGTGTTAGAATCAACAATAAGCAAGAAAGATAATAGGAATATTTTTCTTGCTACACAATGGGATTTTCTTTTTCGTTTTGAGAAAGGTTCTCATGTATCCCAGGCTGGCCTCTAACTTGCTGCACAGCCCCAGGAATGACCTTGAATTTCTGATCCCCTTGCTTCCTCTTGAGTGCTAGGATTGCAGACTTGCACTACCACACAAATATATACAGTACTGGGGACTGAATCCAGGGCTTTGCACATGTGCTAATCCCACAGGGCGACAGTAAAACTGCTACCATGACTTGGAGCCAAATATGAAGCCAGTTTTAATTAAATACTGGCCAGGATGGTGAGCTCTACCCAGATCCATTCCTGGGTGCCCAGAAAATGGCAGTAAGTCCCATTTTACAGAGATTTAAAGAAAAGGGGGGGCAACCCCATAGAGCCACTGTATTTCCCATCAGGTCCAATCTGGGGCAAGCATTTATCCTGACATATTTCCTGCCCACCTACATCCCCCCTCCCACCAACATGTGATCAAGCACATCAGGTATGTGCTTCAGGATGGAGTGAAAACTTGTGACTTGTTATCTCCCATAAACAACAGCCTCTGGCATTTTAGGAAGTATCTGTCCTTGGGCAAGTAGCTTGCAGGTTAAAGGCAGTTTTCTTTCATGGATCTCGTAGGCACAGTAATTGAAACTTAAAGGATAACTTTGGTTCTCACACATGCAAAGCAAGAACTCTGTTAACTGAGCTATATCCACAGTGACATGATGTATTTTAAATCTGGAAGGATCAAAATAGGAAGGCAATAGAGCAGAGAAATACAAATAGATGCTAGGATGGAATAGAGATCTAGGTTGCTGATTCCTATGGACATATACATGTAAACTGCAAACCAGCATGGCAAAATGGTGTTCCCAACAACTAAAACAGACACATTAACGATTCAGAGGAGACTAGATTCTTCACACAGATGCCCCACACAAAGCTAAAGTCCACGCGGATAAAAAGGCAACCTTAAAAAGCAAAGCGTAAAACTTTCAGAAAACACGAGAATAATTTCATGACTTTAAGAAGTTTTAAAATAACATTTTTAAAGTGTAACGCATAAAATGAGAGAAACACATCAAAATGTCAAACTATACACTAAAAGGATAAACACCGGTTGCAACCTAGAAGATACTAGTAACCCAGCCAACAAAAGGTTAACATCCAGATGTATAAAGGACTCCAATAATAAAAAAATTGCATAAAGTCCTGAGTATCTTTAGGAATCTACAAACAGAGAAGATGAAGGTCCACTGAGCACCTGAAGAAGCTGTTTCTTTGGTCCCCAGAGAATAAAAATTAAAACGATGAAGTGTATTTTTGTCTATCTCCTACTTTCCAGTTGACACAAGCATACACTGTGGCCAAGAAGCGACAGGGCAGTCTACGTGAGACAGGGCACCTGCAGCTCCCCAACGGAAGACTGTGGCACCTCACAGTGCCACCTCGGCTTTCTACAAGTCTGGGAAACCTGTAGCCTGGCATGGGTATAAGGAAACATGACATGTTTATGGCGTGAGCATTGGGGAAATATAAGGCAAGAGAAGAACCACTTAAACACCACAAGCAAGAGAGGGAGGAAACATGAACTGAGATACACTCATGCAGTGACTATTTTATTTTTAAAGGAGAGAAGCTTAAGATTAACTGGAAAAACTGGAATTTAAACCTAGGCAGTCTGGCTGATGTTCCTTAACATACTGTCTTTCTAAATTGACATGTAAATTGTACTTCACATGAGTATACTTATACACTGCATATACACATATACCTCATATTTAGCACTTAGCATAGTACATATTATATCAAAGCCATGTAAGAATGACAGTCTCATTACTTTATTAATATACTGTTATATTTTGTGATATATGTATGGTTTTGTTAAGCTTGCATTTGATGCATTCTTCTAGTCCCTGAATGTTTATAACAATCTTGGCAGCGACAGCCAAAAAATGGTGAAGTTCAGAACTCAGTGTGGCTCACTAGGAACTGCATAATTTCATGGTGAATAACAGACCTGTGAAGGTTGGATCAAGTAGTAATTCATCCCTTCAGCAGTATTTGAAAGCCCGCCATGTTGTCAAAACTGGCATATAATAACAAACAAGATGAACAAGGTCCCTTGCCCCAAGTGAAGCATGAGTTTTCAAACACAACCCTGTCCAACACACCAAGAAAACTAAGAAATAATAATCATACTTTTCCTCTTAGTTACATTTCGAAGTTAACAGAAACAAGATAAACATATATGTACATATATATGCACACACACACATATATATATTTAGATGGCATATGCATGCTTTTTCTTGCATTTGGATATGAAGGAAATCTTACATTGCATTATGTAAATTGCCTAGCTGCATCTGAGCAGCAGTCACTGAACTCACCTTTGGACCCTGTATCCCTATTCCCATTGGCCCTCTAGGTCCTGTAGGTCCCATCTGGCCTACTTCTCCCTGGGAAGGAAAGAATATTGGACAGGGTTGTTAATATTAAAGCACAGTAAAGGTAACATATTCCTGCCTTTGATCTCCTCAGAGCTTTTTTACATCAACAATGTGAGATTTTATGTACCTAATTCACAGCACACACATACAAACACACACACACACATACGCACGCATGCACACACACATGTTGGTAGTTACATATGAAGTCCCTTCAGCTACATGGATTTTTGATGTAAGTTTGACTTAAACTATAAGCCGTGTGGTATACACCTGTAGGGGCACCTTGAAAAGATAGACAGTTACATTACATAACGGTTAAACATAAACATGGAAAGAACTGTGATCTCTGACTAGGAGCTAAAACAAAACCAGAGAACAACCTAAACTCTCAATGATGAGCACCAAATACAACAAGACCCACAGCAGCACACACCTGTGATCTCAGTACTAGGGAGTCAGACGCAAGAGATCCTAAGTTAGAGACTTACCTGGATCTATATAGAAATGTCTTGTCTTCCCCACACCCCAAAAGGCAAATAAATGAACAAATAAACATATACACAAACAAATAAATCAATACTCCGAAGGGTAGAAATGGTGTTTTTCTTCTGGTATGTGTGCTCCAAGGTGAGCTTATGAGAAGTAACATTTAGTTATTCATAACAATGAATAGTGATCCTTGAAGCAGTGTGGAAGCTCACTAATTATAATAGCTGCCTTTCCTCAAGCGATGCATAAGAGTGTCAAATTAAGGGATAATCTGATTCCAAAGTTCAAGGAAAACTTTTGCTATTTAGGTCATTTCTGTCTTTTTAGGTGCTGGAAGTTGAAGCACTGAGGGAACGTTGGTAAGAATGCAAGTTCAGCCGGGCATTGGTGGCGCACGAGCACTCGGGAGGCAGAGGCAGGCGGATTTCTGTGAGTTCGAGGCCAGGCTGGACCGATAGCCTCCAAAACAGAGAAACCCTGTCTCGTAAAACCAAAAAAAAAAAAAAAAAAAAAAGAATGCAAATTCACCAGTCCAGAGTGCCACGGTGCCTGTATTGATGCCTACTTGCTAGAATAGGGCCTCAATAATTAAAGATAAAAACAAGATATAAATAAAGGTTATGCATTATACCTTCTAAGTCATTTCTAATATCAGTGTTGCTTGGCATAGAATGTTCTGAATTTTAAGTTAATTCCATCTGTTCTCTTGCAAAGACACTAAACATCAATCATAAACAATCAATAATTATACTATAAATGTATTAAATTTTTCTATCATCCAGAAAGTTACCTTGGAACCAGGTGACCCTTGTCCTGGGGGTCCTTGTGGACCAGGTGGACCAATTGGACCTTGAATCCCCTTTAGAATAAAAATTTTAAATGTCATTAGTTAAATTAAGATATTTGGAGGACAGTCTCATGTCTTCTAAAGTTAAAATATAGCTCCTCTTTACAAATTACTGATGTCACACCAACTATTGAGTAGACCACTGTAAGTGTCCAATCAAACCTTATTGTTTAAACCCCAATGCATATCCTTTCCTTTGATTGTAAGAGAAGTCTCAGTTGGCCCACACAAATACCTGGAATAAATCTCATGCTTCCAGTGAACACCTTTAACCCCAGCACACTCTCGGGAGGCAACAAGAAGACAATCTATATAATTTTGAGATCAGCCAGGTCTATATAGTGAGTTCTTGTTATATAACAAGATCTTGTCTCAAAAAACAAAAACTCATGCTTCCTCATCCCTAGTAGAGTCAGGTGTGCATATATCACTCTATCCACATCTGAACAGTCAGAATCTAGACTAATGTATGTAAGTTCTCATTGATTCTAGAACAGTCGTTCTCAACCTTCCTAATGTTGTGACTCTTTAATACAGTTCTTTATGTTGTGGTGACCCCATCCATAAGATTATTTTATTGCTTCTTCATAAGTGTAATTCTGCTACTATTATGAATCATAATGTAAAAACTTGTGTTTTCCTATAGTCTAAGGCAACCCTTGTGAAGGGTCATTCAACCCCCAAAGAGGTTGCCGCCCACAGGTTCTTTTCTTCTTCCTGTGGTCAAGCCATGTGGTAGTCTTGTACCATGTGAATGAAGAAAGCTCCCCAGGGAGGCAGACTAACAAGAATGAAGATACCTGGCCCCTTGACAACATTGATGAACCTCTACCCCAGCTCACAATTTTCAATCTAAAAAGGGAAATTTCATAAAGCTAAGCCAATTCACATCTCTTGTCACATGCACTGAAACATATTTCCTAGTTGGATGCAGTGACATGTTAAAGACACGATCTGGACTCTGAAGAGCAAGCTGACAGACATGGAAGTGAAACATGTTCAAATACATGACTCATTGCTGCACTGTAGGTAAAATGAGGTAGAGGAACATAAGACTTGCAAACTTCCCTTCTGGAGAAAGCTATCTGGATTACAATGAGTTTTCTTTGTAGAAAATGGGAAGGGGCTTAGTTGAGACTTTCTTTACTCTGATCTAGAAGGAGGAGTTCAATGAAGCCACTTATACTTTGATTTTGGTTTAGGAGACACGGGGGACTGTTCTGACTACTGCCTGGGTTATCTAAAATGGCCTGTAGTAGCCCAAAGGATCCAGACTCACAGCAGAGGCATGTGAGTTTTTCCTGCTGATGAAATGCATGCCAAGTAGGGGCCAAGAGTGACCTGGCAATAGGGAGAATGAAGTCCTGCACAAGAACATGCTAGATGAAAGTTAAGAGCAGAACTGAATGCATAAGTAAAGATTAAGTTTAAGTAGCACTTTTACCATTTCTCCTAAAAGTAAATGAATTCTGTGCACAGAGAAGTTTATAATCACTTCCATTCTCCTACCCATTAAGGGTCAACCTGTAGAGACATTTTTGCCTTTGAGTTTCTGTTTTCTTTTGTAGCAAAGAAAGGACATACAAAACCAAATTTTTTTAAAATTTTAACTAAAAAAGAAACAGTCTCCATTAAGAACCAGCATTAAAGGGAACAGGAAGCCACAGGTGGGAGGCTGAGAATCTACGGACCATCTGGACAGACTGTCTTTGAACCTCATTGTCAGTCCCAGATTAGTATCTCAGCCCCAACAAACCACAAAGCCCAGGATGTATCAGTCCTGCCAGGATGCCAGGAGCAGACAGTAGCCCCGCAGGAGCCAGCAGACAAACTACAGGTCCTGAGAGTCAACCCAGGCTCATCAGTAGCCAGATAGCCAGCTCTGTTTATTACCTCAGCACTATTTACAGATTGACCTTGATGTTCTCTGCACCCCAATCCTCCTAACACATTAGACTGGGAACTCTGCCAAGGGCGAGGAAGTGGGAAAAGGAATAGTAGCCAGCCTTCCTGTTGCTTGGGATAATAAATATGTAGTAGTAACGGTAAAAACAATTCTTAAGAATAAACTCAACATTCCAGGCCTAGAGTGAGATTTGGAATTACTTCGCTTTCAACCCTTTTTCTCCCATCATTACTCTAGGTCAAGGAAGGACTATGTGTTCTCCAGGCAACATAATAATTCAAACCGCAGCCATGAATTTTAATCAAATGAATTTGGCACTCTCTAACCAGAGCAATAAGTCTGTATTTGCTGATGGCTTTGATTAAATGAGACTGCACAGATAAAAGCAGAGGGTGAACCACAGTGGATAGTGCCGATGTCCAGGCTTCAGACCATTTATATTTGACACAGTTTTCCGACTTCCCCAAGTATTCCGAGATTTAAGAAGCAGTTCCAGATCTGAGCATGCAGACATCTTTCTTCTCACCCCAGAGGCCCATGTCCTTTACAAACAAATCATGCTCTGCTTCTTTGGGGGAAGGATGCCATTAAGATAACTAGTCAGCCCTGATTTGGTACTTACTTAGATACCAAAGCTATACTTAGGTAGGTGAAACACACCTCTGTTGGTACAGGAGCCGAGAATACAGTCATTTTAAAGAGGAAAACACACTCAAGCCAGCAGGTAAGAAAATACTTCTCTTCCAAGAGGGACTACAAATACAAGCTACTGTTAACAGAACACTTACCTATTAATAAGGTATTAATATAGGAAGTCATAGCACCAAGAAACACATAGTTCATGTTTTTTGCATCTCTGAACATCCTAAAGTTATAATCTCCTCATGATACTATTTTATCCTTTCCTTGAACTTACACTCCTTGGAATTCATTTGCTAAATGAGCACAAAGATGCTCATAGGACTGGTCCTCCCTGAACACAAGGACTGGGTGACATGTCTGTGCCAAGAAAGAGGAAGCAAGAACCACTTACCTGCTCGCCTTGACTTCCGATGCCAGGAATACCCGCTGGTCCCTGGGGTCCCACAGGTCCCAAATCCCCCTGTCAAAATATAAGTAGATAAAACCTTATTCACCTATACCTTACTAATCTGGAATTGACCTAGATTAAAATCTATCTTTATACTTTTAACATATTCAACATGGAAAAACCAAAGCCTGCATTACCTTTAAACAACTTATAGTCCAATGTACCAAAATAGTTAGTGATGTATTCACTGTTTCATTTAATTTGTTATCTTTAATGAAATTTTTATTTTAGTTTTTGAAATTACAACATAATTACATCATTTACCCCCACCCCACTCTGCCCAGAAAATCTCTCCCTATACCTCTCCTTGGTTTACTTCAAATTTATGACGTCTTTTTTAAATTAATTGTTGTTATTATATATGTATATGTGCATATATAAATATTCCTGAATATGTAAGAACAACCTAGAATCTGTATCAGTTTACATTTAACAGCCATTTCTCTCACAACTCAAGTCATATGATTATAAAAACATAAACATTCCTGTATGGAACACAGCTAACATTCAAAAGCATAAGATTAATGAAGTGTGAGAAAAATAAATTGGAGGACAGTATTTCTAATTTTTTCAAATAACTTGTCAAAAATTAAGAAATGAAAAGAAACAAAATGAAGGAAGCCAAACTTCTCCAAGAAAACAAAGCAGAAGTTACCAGTGAGGGCAGGTATAGTGGCACAGGCCTTTAATTCTAGCACTCAGGCAGCAGGCGGATCTCAATGAGTTGGATATAAGCCTAATCTACCTAGTGTATTCTTGACCAGCAAGGACTACACAGTGAGACCGTCTCAAAAAACGGGTGTGTGTGAGAGAGAACTCAGGTCCTAAGTTGCTTATGAAGGAAAGCTAACAGAATTCACTGCTGATTGGGAAAAATTCCATGATTTCTCCAGGGTTTTTGAAGGAAGAGAGCTACCACTCTGAGAAAGAGAAACCAAAGAAGCAAGGTTGGAAGTGGGAGGGATACTTGGAGCTCTGTTCCAGACTGGCTAAATTTTAGAAGCCTAAACCTGATGTCTAAGTGAAGACACTAAGTGGGAAAGATCAGAACTAGGAATTTCAATTTGAGGGCCTTCAAAATAATGACAATAGTCAATGCCATGCCTGGGTGACTTTATCAAGAGACAGAGAAGATCAGCAGCAAGTCCTTCTAGAATGCCAGTCTTTAGAGGTTAGAGAAATGAAGCAGTAATGAGAACTTAGAAGAGCATCCGTAGAGACCAAGAAAAGAGATGGCTTCAAAAGGGAAGGGGTCAGTAAGTGCTGCAGTTAGGTAAAGTACACCTATTGAGAAGTATACCATTGAGTAGCATGGACAAATACACTTCTTGCTTGTTTTAATGGCAATCATATTTAGACTACATCAGGGAGAGCCAATGTTTTCTGGCAGGGTACTTAAAATTGGACCTAAGGCCTGATTCATGTGAGTCAAATTCTCTGTCATTGAAACAGACCCCCAGACTTCTTTACACCTTTTATTTTAAGTGCTCTCCATATTGTTTTTGTTAACCTTGAACTTACTCTGTGGTCTAGTCTTTAATCTGTGATTCCCCCTACCTAAGCCTCCAGAGTATCTGGAGTTACAGGCCTGTTCCTCCAGGCCCAGTTTGCAATCCTTTTCTAAAAAGGTTGGATAATGAATCTTTTTGGTTTGACAGCCAGTATAAGGTCTGCTTTGTAACTAAAAGTTGCTACTTTAGTAGCATATAAACACCCATAGGGCAAAGGTAAATACCAGGTGTGTACCAATGACATTTGGTTCAAAAAGACAGGCAGAAACTTAGGCTAACTAGCTCTTTATGAACAAAATTACATAATTGGATCAGATTTTATATAAATCAGAGTATTAACTTGTGTCAAGGCAGGCCCTAGAATAAAAATATGTCCTGTTTGGATTTGGAGACAGACTGTCCTAACACAAAACTTGATCTCTTGGTTCCCAGGGATCCTGTACTCAGTGGGTGTCATGTCTTGTCTGGTTTAATCATCTTTAAAACTCCTTTCTGTGTCTCCACTACCTAAACGACCTTAAAAAATGACAAGATGACAGTAGTTAGTTTCAAGTCTGCTGAGTCCAGAATCCAATTCAAAACCAATGATCTGTAAGTAGTCAGTAAAGAAAGCAAAGACCAGCTTCTTGCAGAATTTACACATTAATGTCTATGTTGTCATCAGTGTTTGCTCTAGAACTATTCATAATAGCTAAGTCAAGAAACCAATTTAGATGTCTAACAACACAGAAATCGGTTAAGAAAATGTGGTGTACATACATAACGGAACTCTTAAACAGCCATAAGGAATGAAGTTATGTCATTTGCAAAACACATTTTTTGGTTTTGTGCCACCCATTTAACAGCTGAGTCAACTCTCCAGCCCCCAACTTGTTAAAAATGGAAACCACTAGGCCAACAAGATGATTCAGTGACTAAAGGTGCTGGCCATACAAGCCTGGAGACCCAAATATGACCCCTGGAACCCAGGTAAGGGTGGAAAGAGAAGAGCAACTCCATCCACAAAGGTATCCTCTGACCACTACAACAGGTAATTAATAAACAAATAAATGTTTTTAAATGGATACAACTGGAGAGAATGATGCAAAGAGAATTAAGATAGTCTTCAAAAGTCAAATATTGTATGTTTTCTCTTGTTCATGCCTTAGATTTTATGTGTTACATAAAATCTTGACTTGAAAGTAGAAGCACAACTATATGTAGGAACTCCTGGACTTGAGAGAGGAGGATTATGGGAAGGGGAATATGCCCAACATCTAATATATACCTGAATGAAAATGTCTTTATGTTACACAGTACCATGTACACAATAATTTTATTAAAGAAAATAAATCAATAAATATCTGTGTCATAAGTACATTGTTTTTTTTAACCAATTATGTATCTGTGAGCATTAAGTTAGGAGTACTACATTGTCACCTGAATCACACACAAAAGTTTCTGAATCTAATGTCTTATTTAAACTAATAGGAAAAGAGAAAAGACCAGTAAGGAGAAAGTGAACAGAGTTGGTTTGTAAGAGAGCAGCAAATAAGAACTTTTCTATGTGATAGTGTCCAGATATTTCAAAATTTTCTTTGCATAAACTCCAGATGTGAGCACTGGGAAGAGCTCCCAGAGTCCAGTGAAGAGGGGAAGGAGTGATAATATGAGCAAAAGAATCAAGACCGCATTGGGGATATCCACAGAAACAGCTCACCTGAGCTAGTGGGAGCTCACTGACTCCAGACTGACAGCTGGAGAACCTGCATAGGGCCAGACTAGGCCCTCAGAATGTGGGTGACAGTTGTGTGGCTTAGGCAGTCTATGGGACCACTGGCAGTGGGGCCAGGATTTATTGCTAATATTTGAACTGGCTTTTTGCAGGCCATTCTCTCTGGCTCAGCCTAGAAATAGTGATCCTTCCTCAAGTGATGTACCAGACTTTGTTGACTCCCCAATAGGAAGCCTTACCCTCTCTGAGGAGTAGAGGAGGTGGGGTTGGGGGAAGGTGTGTGTGGGAGGAATCAGGAGGAGGAGAGAGAGCAGGAACTGAGATTGGTATGTAAAATGAGACAAGATTGTTTTAAAATAAAATAAAGCAAAAACTTCCTGACCCTTTCCCCCCAAAGAAGCCTCCAGATGCAAAAGCACAAATGCCATCCCACAGTAACACTTGGAGGGTTAAGACACTGAGCTCACAACAACCACCATGTTCTCACAACTCCAAAGGAAGAAAGAAGCATTTTAGAGCTGTAGTTACACTTGGAGCTGAGCTATTTGAACCAAGAATTATATTAGATTCTAAATTTGCATGACTCACTGTTTATCATTACTTTTGCTAATTAAATACTGTCAGAAAAGAATATATCACTCATGACTGAAATTCAACACTTGAGATAATCTTATCAGTTGTTATTCTAGCATAAGTAATATAATGATATGCCTAGAGCATGACAGATAAATAACCCATTATTGACATGAGGACTCTAGTTTTTCATACATCTTTCTTTACATCTGTTTTATCTTTTTCCTGCAAGTTTATACATGAATGTTGTATTTATGTTGTATCTATCCTACCTTCTCTCTCCCAACTACTCTTGTGCCGTCAACTCCTTCTAAAATTCATGACCTTTTAATTATGTATATGATGTGTATGTATACACACACCACACACACATACGACATATATCTTATCTCTTCTCCCTCTGACAACTTTCACTCTCCACTGCTCTTTAGGGTCTGATCAACTTCTAGTATCTTATGTCACCAACTTCAATTCCACTCCTAATCACCAAGCCCTTTAATGTAAACAAATAACTAAGGAGTTATAAAGCAGATTCTGATGGTTAGGACCAGACAGTGGGGCTGCAGGGTTGAATACGAGCTCATAAACCACAAACACCAGGCAATGTTATGGACCATAGAGAAGCAAGAGTATTCTGTCATCATGTCAGAACCCATGCAAATTAATGATAATAACAATAACAATAATGCTCAAATCTCAGGAAATGGTCAGACATCCCAAATATTGTCCACAATTGAGTGCTTCTACTTTTTAAAAATTTAACCATTCACCACTCACCCACTATTTTCCAGCAACTTCTAGAGGAGACTCATTAAAATAATCATAAGACAATCTCCAACCTCCAAGAGCATCCAATCCAATGCCAGCGTGTACTTTTGAGAATGGGCCTCTAACCTCCCAACACAAGCTCAAATTCTATGGAAATTCTTGCATCCTTGTTCTAAGTTGGGACTGGCTTCCAACAGCATGGGTCTCCATCACTGCAATAGCCCAATAACCTTTGCCTAACATGAGACAGGCTCTGAAGATCCCTACTAAAGGACAGCAGAGCTAGTTTTCTTAAACAAGTTCCCTTACTCTAGCTTCTTTTTAAGGTAATATTTTTTGATTTTAAGGTAATATTTTTTAGCAACAGTCCAAGAATGTAAGAACAGATATACAGATTCATAGATACATATTCATGTGATATGTTATAGTCAGTATCTTTTTTTAATTTTAGAGATCACAATGTAATTGCATCGGTTCTCCTTCCCTTTTCTCTCCCCATCAACAGTTGTGTTGTTTGCCAGGAAGTATCTTTTGCTAATATCTGGTTTCAAAGAGGTATTGCTGATTACAGAGTGCCTGGCAAGTTAGAACTCAAATAAGTGAAGAATTATTTGAAATATAGAGAATGTGAATTTTCACATTATAATTCATCCTACATGGTAAAATACCTCACACTCGCTAGTTTATAATTACCTAGATACCTGTGTGGGATGGTTGTCTTATTATATGCAACTCAAATTGCACATGAATAAA
Source organism: Mesocricetus auratus (assembly GCF_017639785.1). Lineage (NCBI taxonomy): Eukaryota > Metazoa > Chordata > Mammalia > Rodentia > Cricetidae > Mesocricetus > Mesocricetus auratus. Next base: position 31,528,341 of record NW_024429200.1, on the reverse strand, counting down.
GAGCAATGTCAAAAATAATTTTACTTTATAATGGCTTTCATGATATAATTTATATTCAATACCTTATCCCCTTTGATTGACAGGCCCTGCAATCCTTGTGGGCCAATTGGTCCTTCAGAACCCTTTTCACCCTAAAAGCAAATTGGAAAGGTATCAGTGCACAAAGAAAAGTAAGACTACTTTTTATTTCATTTTACATTCCAACCACAGTTCTCCCTCCCACCCACCTCTCGCCATCCCCCACTCCCTCACATTCCCCCTAGCCCACCCTTAAGAGTTTACATTGTGGTTACTGGAAATTATAGGTCAGATTAATTTTTTAAATCAAGCATCCAAACTCACTGTTCAAAATGGCTAATTCTAAATTTGAGATTTTCAAAAGGTTTGGTTTTAACATTTAAACAGGAATGGGTCTGTCTAGGAAAGGCACGTATACAGCACCACTCAAGCAGAAAAAGAGCTAAGTTCCAATACCATCAGAGAACCAATCAATCATGGAGTGTGACTAATGATAGCAAGCCTCTTCCTTACTAATGATGAAAATGGATCCATTGTGACAAGGAAAATTTGTCTCTCTTGTGAACTAATCCTTGTTGGAACTGGATCACTGATTCGATGTTTGAATTTTTAAAACTCCACTAAAAATGTAAGGTTATAAGGATTTATGGAAACTCTTGAATAAGATAGATAATAACATATTCTATCTGGCTTGCCCTGATATTAGTGTTATATCTATAAAGTCTTATTACCCTGTGCCTTTATGGGGAAAAGAAGCCACATGAATAAATCAGAAGTGATATTCAGTTAATACATTTGCTAGAACCAAGAGTAAACACTAAGACTGTTTCCTAAGAAACAGGGAAATATAACTACACTCCTCTCTACAGCCATGTGTGTTGGTTAGCTTTAATTTTCAACCTGACACAATGTAGAGTCACCTGGGAAAAGTCTCAACTAAAGATTGTCTACATTGGGTTCCTGTTGGCATGTCTGGGAGGACTAGCCTTAAGTCACTTAATCGATATGGAAAGACACAGCCCACTGTGGGTGACACCAGTCCCTAAGGAGGGGATCCTGAACTGTATGAGTGGAGAAATAGAACTGAGCATGTGCAGGTAAGAAAAGAATATGTGTGAATCCATTCTCTCTTTGTTCTTGATTGTGGATGTGATGTGACCAGCTCTCTCCAGCTCCAGCTGTAGTGACTTCCTTGCTATGATCTATTCTAACCTGAAATTCTAAGCTATAATAAGCTCCATCCTGTAAGTCACTTTTTATCAGGATATGTTATCACAGACATAGAAATACAACAAACACCATAATTTACTTATTTCCTACACCTTTACAATTTAGCTACCTATCTAAACTCCTATTAATCTGCCTGATGGGAAAATAAAATGTTCTAAGTTTTTTTTTGTTTTTTGTTTTTTTTTTCCCCGAGACAGGGTTTCTCTTATTGTTTTGGAGACTGTCCTGGAACTCGCCAGTCTGGCCTCAAACTCACAGAAATCTGCCTGCCTCTGCCTCCCGAGTGCTGGGATTAAAGGCGTGCACCACCAACACCCAGCAAGTGTTCCAAGTTTTACTCAGAATGCAATCATGTATACTTGATCTGAAAGCATCACTGAGGATCCTGTGTCCTTTCCTTGATAAGTCAGGAGCCAATACTGCCCTGAGTTATTATTACTACTACTCCAGAGTGCATATCAAATATATATATGCTGATATATACTTGGGTGATTTGCCTGTATGTATGTGTGCCATGAGCATTCTGGATGCCATCAGAGTGAGAAGAGGGCATCAGGTCTCCTGGAATTGGAGTTACATGTGGTCATGAACCACCATGTAAGTGCTGGGAAGCAAACCTGGGTCCTCAGGCAGAGCAGCTAGTACTCTTCAATTACTGAGCAATCTCTCCAGCCTCCCACTGTATCACCTTTATATAGTATAAAATATGTCGGATATGCCATTGAGGCATGCCCTGGAATATTGTACTTTCTAATATCTTAGTATTTAGCATAATATTCTCATCCCTTCCTTGGCTTTAACACACAGAGCTATAAAGAGAAATATTCTATTCGAATTTTCCAAATTGCTTCAGTTAGACATAAGTAGAAATCTACAACATACCAAAAATATTTAAGAAACTACATGTAACGTTTTGAAGTAAACGGCATTTGATCTGCCTTCTTAAAAATGGTTCCTTGGATAGTCAAAGGCTTTTCATTTGTCACCGTATCCCACACATTCATTCCAGTTTTAAAAATGACAACTTTGAAAACTTTTGCCCACCTATCACTCACAATTCGATGCCTGTTGTTTTAGCTCACTGCTTTCCCCTCTTCAAATGTGGGTTTCTCATGGGTACTAATACTGATCATGGTAGAGAGGTATAAGAATAAGATGCTTCAGAGGCAGGCGGATCTCTGTGCGTTCGAGGCCAGGCAGAACCACAGCCTGAAAAACAATACAGAGAAACCCTGTCTCGTAAAAAACAAACAAACAAACAAAAAGATGCTTAGAGCATCCGGCTGTAGTTGAGAGATCAGACATCACTGACTTAAAAGAATGGCAAGTGAGATGTTGTTAGACACTTGGAGAGCTCTCAACTCTCAGGATTATGTATGTAATTCAACATGTATGTTTCAGAGAGAGACTTTAGAAATAAAGAAAGATTCCAAACATGTCTCTTATTCTGATATTTTGTGGCTAGGGCCCAAAATACCTTAGAAAACTATTTTCAATGTGTCTTTAGGCAGATAAGCTGTAAACTGAAGACCAGGGGTTGGCCAACCACAGACCACTAAGCAGACCCCACTGCCTACTTCTGTTAATATGGTTTTATTGGTCAGCCACATGCTATCATTTATACATTGTTTGTGGCTATTTTCAGACTACAACAGAGCTGAGTCATTGCAACAGTTATCAAGGGTTCATGAAGCTTGAAGAACCTGCTATTTTGGACCTTTACAGAAAGAACAAGGGTACAGGAAGCAGTAGGAAGCCTGCTTTCCCAAATCCAGGTCAACAGGAGGGTCTTTTAGAATGTCTTGTTCTTTCTTTGTGATGAGATTTTTCTTTTTATGTTGCTGACAGCAATACTATTAAAACTGGGTGTTAGATTCTCTTTCTTACTTGAGTTTAGTAAAACAAAGCTGTGATCCAAGGGTTGCCATAGCTACACTCAGTAATCTAACTTCTGGACCAAAACAAATGCATGTAGCTTTAGTGCCTATAAACTAAGATAATTTTCTAATTAATACACAGTAATTACACAAATTGCAAGTCTGTTGATTATTTACTTTGTAATTAGAAATTTCATGCTTATGTGCTTCCATGTTATGGAGAAATTTGCATATTCTTTTACTTAGTAGGGTGAAAATGGCCAGGAGAACACTTGGCTTCCCACCGATTGTAATTCATGGCTATATAAGACAAAGTACGTTTTCCAGTGGTTCAGAAGCTGTTGTTACCTTCGGTCCTGGAAATCCTTCTCCTGGTGGGCCCCTCTCTCCTGTCGCTCCCTCGGGACCACGGGGACCCTGGTTAGGGTGGGAGAAAGTGGGGAAGAGAACAGGGGTGAGAATGGGCCGTGGTAAGATGGGAGAAAAACACCCGGAAGTGGTTAATTTCCATTCCCACAGACACGGCGATGACGTAGTCCTGCTCCGTTTTTAGTAAGAATCCTTCTAGTGCGATCCACACGGAAAGCTGTGAGGACTTGTGAGTAAGAGGATCCTCACTTGATTCAATATTCCTTCTCTCTGTAAGGTCTACGAGCTTCTCACTGACTTCAAATTAGAAGAAAGTGGAAATAAGTAATGCTCTGAATAAGGGTAAGGAAACACATCCTGTGAGACAAAGAATTCAGCAGGACAGAGACACTTACTCATTTGAGTAAATTCAGGAGAGCCTAGGAGAAACTCTCCCAGGCCTATGAGAAGCATGACTTCTGTTCCCATTTTGTGACCTGACAAACTCGAGTTAGTTTTGGAGCTGGGAGAACTCACAGACAACTTTGTGCATAAATTCTGTATCTTCCTAAGATCACTAATGGGGGAACATTGTGTTTAGTCCCAGTGGTTTTAAGAAGTCCTCATAGCTTCTCTCAGAAAGGCACCAGGAGAAGTAAGGGCTTCTCAAACAGAAATCAAAGCAGTGCAAAGTAGGTTGCCAGAAAACCCACTCATGGGAACCCGAAAGACAACACGGGTTTGCATCAAAACTAGGCATTTTGTTTCACTGTGTGCATGTGCGCATGAGTGTGTGTGAGTGTGTGTGTGTGTGTGTGTGTGTGTGTGTGTCCTGAAAGTGGAGTCACAGGTAGTTGTGATACCATCTGACATGGGTGCTGTGATTTGAACTTGAGTCCCCACAAGAGCAATGCATGCTCTTAACTGTTGAGCCATCTCTTCAGCTCTCGCCTTACTTTCTGAGATGTGATGTCTCACTGAACCTGGAGCTGGTTGTTTCTGTCTACACTGGCTAGCCAGTGAGCCTCAGGATCTACCTGTCTCCACACCAACAGTACAGAGGTCACAGATGTGCATCATTGTGGGGCAGCGTACTGGCTTTGAAGCTTGCTGGCAGTTCAGTAGACTACTATCACAGGTCAACTCCCTTGACCCTTTCAATCCATCTATTAGAGGAAATAGCTGAAGTTCTGTTCCAACAATTTCCCCTTTTCTATTCATCTCCCCATCTCCCAAGAGGAGGGAATCTTTTTAACCATTGAAAACTATCTTGAGGGATAAGAGATGGTCAGATGTCAAGAGCTTCTCTTCCAGAGGACCTGATTTGATTACCAGCATCCACGTGGTGTCTCACAACTGTCTGTAACTCCTGTTCCAAGAGATCCAGCACTCTCTTCTGGCCTCTTTGGATATCAGACATACATATGGTTCACAGATACACATGCAGACAAAAGCCAGTATAGATAAAAATGAATAAAAATTAAAATATTCCTGGTTTGGGGCACTGAGGAGATGACGAGAGGGTAAAGGAATTGATGGACAGTTATGAGACTGGAGCTCAGGCCGCCTGCACACATGCCAAAATCTTTAGAGATGCTTTCTTCACAAGAGTGGTGGCGGGGCAGGACTCAGCGTGATATGCGTCACACATCCTCATGCAAGAAAATGATTAACAAGCCGTGATTGATGGTGCATGCCCTAAACCCCAGAACTTGGAAGACTGAGGCAGGTGGAGCTTTATGAGTTCAAGACCAGCCCTGTCTGTATAGCCAGGACTACATTAGAGAGACCCTGTCTCAAAAACCAAAATAAACCTATTTTATCTGGTCTTTAACACATTTTTGTTTGCTTTTTTAAATATCTCATATTTTAAATGTTGGTCTTTGTTATTTATGCATAGCCTACTTAGTAAAGACTTAATTAAAAGAACAAGCTAACATAGAATTTAATTTAAATTGCAATGCTTATGGGAAAGCTATCTTTTAACCTAAAACCTTAATCAAAAGTCTAATATCTATGACAGTTTACTCTAATGGGCAAGCAATTAATTAGAGAAAAAATTAAAATGAGCATAAAAACTGCCTTGCAAGCTAAACTGAGAAGTTCCAAACTAATATTACACAATTTAACAACAAAAGCACTAATGATAAAACACATGAAAAACAAAACTACATTAAATAAGAGGAACATTTGTATTGAGTTCACTTATTCATTCAACAAACAGTCACCAAATTTAATAGTTTGCTTCTCTACTGGTGTGATAAACCACCATTTCAAAAAGCAACCTGGAGAGGAAAGGGTTTATTTGACTTGAAAATCACAGCCCATCATCGAGGAAAGCTATGGTGTCTGGTGTCAGCTCAAGGAGGAACCTGAAGGCGGGAGCTGAAGCAGGAACCATGGCGCTTACTGGCTTTCTTATGTGGCTTAGATGCATCTGAGTAGGGATGGCACCGCCCACAGTAGTGTGGGTGCTCCCACATCAATCAACAGCTAGGGAAATGCCCCCACAGGCCAGCCCACAGGCTGATCTAATGGGAAAAGCCCCTCGACTGAGGTTCCTTTTTCCTAGATGACTCTAGTGTGGGTCAAGTTGCCAAAAATTAAGCAATACAACTGACTCCTTGTCAACTCTGCATCTATAATCATATCCTTTCATTTATTGTTTGTTCTCAAGAGCTCATGCTAATAACAAAATATAAAACAGCCTCAAAGTTTAAAATTCCTAATCTTCATAGTTTCCAACACTTCAAAAGTCCATGTTCTATTTAGAACTCAAAAATCTTTAATCTGTGGACTCCTCTAAAATCCAAAGAAAGTTACATACTATTATTATTACAATCAGATCACAGCAAAACCCAAGTTTAGCAGTATAGTTCAAATCCTGTAGATCAATGTGTGATATTTGTAACTCGTGATCTTCGGAACTCCAAAGGACTCTTGGGCTCAGGCCAGCTCCACTCGGCATCTGTCACTGTCTTTAGTGGTCATTTCACTGTCCTGTCTTCTCCCATATGCAAGGGTCTCCACTGTAACTGAGGCTTCCTCGTCCACGAATGGTCTTTCCAGGCCTTTTCAGGAACCCTAACCCTGCTACCATGTACCAAGCCTCAGCCTCTTTCATGATCATTCAATAGCATGAGTCTTCCATAGTAACTGAAGCTGGACTTTTACCAATCACCTCCTAACCTCAGGAACTCCAACCCTGCCTCATGGTGCCAGGCCTCAGGTGATCCCCACAACCCTTTCAATTCTTATGCCTCTGCTGCAGAGGTTTGCAGTGGTATTTGTGTGTCAAGTTGACAAGGGGTCAATTGTGTTGGCTTAATTTTTGTCAACTTGATACAAAGTAGAGTCACTTATGCAGAGAAACTGCAAACAGGGGATTGCCTCCACCAGACTGGACTGTGGGAATGTTTGTGGAGTATTTATTCTTGACTAATTATTGATATGAATGGGTGACCTGACCACTATGGGTGGTACTAACACTGGGCAGGTAGTCCTAAGTTGTGTAAGAAAGCACTCTGAGCAATACATGGGCAGCAAATGAGTAAGATGCTCTCCCTCCATGGCCTCTGCATCAGTTCCTGGGGTTACACCACGGATGGCTTCCCTCAGTGATGGACTATAACCTGTAAGCTGAAATACTCCCACCCCTACCACTACCAAGCTTCTCCAGTAACAGCATTTTAGCACAGCAACAGAATGCTAATACATTGAATACCCGGTAGGTAAAGTACTGAGGGTCTAGGAATAGCAGACACACCCACTCCTGGTCTTGGGAAGTAAATAGTCTTTTATGATAACTAAAACTGATTTCAGTGACTTTTAGATTGAAATACAACAGTAAGTTGTACTACATATAACAGCTGTGGGCTAAATGCTGTCCTAAGTTTTAATTACCCAATACACACTTGCTAGGGTTGATAAGAAGACATGGATTTGAGTCCCTTAACTGCTACTCTGGTCTTTTTCTGGAAGCCTGCACGTAATCCAGTCTCTGGAGGATTGTCTTACACTGAACAGTGTGGAGAGAGGCTCACTGAACAGAACCAACACCAGCCCCCTTCCTTCCTTCTCTGCATTTCTAGAACATGTCAGCTGAGGTGAAAGCAAGAGTCTTGGCACTCCATGTAATTCTTGTTTCCATGCCCTGAGGACAGAGCTGGTGCTCATGGGTACAAGGTTAAGTGATTTCAAAACCAGTGATCCAAGGCTTAATCACCACAAGCCGGAGTAACATTCCATACCATTTAGTGTGCTCTCAGGTTCTTCAGCTAAGGAGAAATGGAGGAAGGTGGGTATTAACTAGAGAAGAGAAATAGCAGGCACTTGAACTAGAAGAATGATTCTCTCAATTTTTTAGGCACTGCAAACTACCATTTTACAAAAATGTATATTTGCAAATGGTCAAGCACCAGCTTTATTTTTAATTTTTAGCGTAAATTTTATTGATAGTATGGAAATTTCACATAATGCACCCAATTACATTCAGTTCTCAGTCCTCAACCCCCCCATGCTTATGATCTCCCCAAAACTAATGTAAGAGTTCGTTTTTATTTTTTGACTTTAATTTGTGTATGTATTTGTTTAGATCAGATCTCATGTAGCCCAGACCCACCTGGAAATCCTGTAACAGGGGATGACCCTGAACTCTTGATCCTCCTGCCTTTAGCTCCTGAGTCCTGAGATACAGCCTGAACCACCACCGTGAGTTTATGTAGTGCTAGGAATTGAACCCAGAGCCTTCTGTATGTTAGGCAAGCATTCTATCCACTGAACTACTACATCCTCAGACCTGTGTATCACCTTTTAAAGACAGAAAGGCTTACATAAATAATCTCACTGTCTTTTGTAAAAGCTATGAGAAGCGATTACAACTACAACAGACTTTACCAAATATATGTATAATGCAGGAACGTAATTAGTACAGTCTCATCAGTGAAATCTTTATGGCTACATTAACAATGAAATAAAATATGATTACTCATTGTATTTATAGTATTTCTTCCCTTAATAAAATCAGGCATTAGAGGTAAATGTGCTAATGCATAGCAAAAATTGGCCGTTATCTTCAAACCGTGTCAACTATTTTATTTTTAACCTCAAAATAATTAGAGTTCTACTTCAGAGAATACTTTTTATTGAAAGTACCCTGCATAACCTTGCATACACAGAGGAATTTCCTGGAGACTCTTGGCCGATTTACTTTTTATGAATTAGTTATAGGTACCAGATAAGCACCACTCTAGAGACAATATCTAACAGTTCAGAGTTAGATATTGGAGCTCAAATGCTACTTCGTGTTGGGGGAAGTCCTGTGCATTTGTCAATAAAGTACTGTTGAGCCTATAGGGAACCAAGATAGGAGGGACTAGGAGTCCAGGAGAACTCTGGGAAGGAGAAACACAGGGAGTCAACATGTAACGCCATGGGGGTAGGAAGCCTGGAACTATTCTCCGGTAAGAAACATACTTAGATTAACAATTATGGGGTAATTACTTAAGTCAGAGCTAGCTAGTAAGAAACAAGCAAGGCCAACAGCTTCATAATTAATACAGCGTCTTCTGTGTTTATTTGGGGACTACAAAGCGGCAGAGCCCAGGCAACTGGCGGGAGATAAACCAAAGCGGCTAGCAAAGAAAAAGCTTCTCTTAACAACTTCGACTATCAACACACTTACATTACTGTGACACCAAGAGTAGTCCTAACCCTGAGGTCACCAGAAACCATCAGGCAAAGAGGCAAAAGCAAAGCGATTTCAGCAGAATCCTCCCCAATTTTCTTGCTCCTTCTAAATAATTACAAAATTTACACAGTTGATTTTACTATGATGAAGATGATGATGATGATGATGACATTTCACACAACATTTTTGTGCTGGGCTTTTCCTCACCTTTGTTATCAACTTCCTTTCCAATTAAATCACAAACCATCACAGTGTCAGCATAATTCGCATAGCTGTAGCATTGAAAACAAGAATTGCATGTTCTGACAACACTGTGAAAGTGTCCTAGCTACAAAACAGACAGACAAGAATCATAAAGGCATATCTGAGCCCAGAGAAACAGCAAACATCTCAGGGCTCAAAAATTAGAGGTACACTCTGTATAGGCCTGTATAAGCTGCTTCCATAGCCCAGAAAACTGGAGAAGAGGATTTTCCACTCCCTGAGGCACTGGGCAGGTGTTAGGGACTGTTGAAGCAGTTAAATCACTATTAGAGTAAATGAGAACTTCTTTAAGTTCTTAAGCACTCCTGATGATCATTTCCCTTAAATGAGCAAATCACTTGAGGGCTGGGGCAGTCAGACTCTCTAATTAGCAAACGTTGGACTCCCTTGCTGCTCTGGCTTCCCAGAAAAAAAAATGGACTGTCAATCAAGTAGCCGAACTTACAATCCTTATGCCACCACAGCCATCACTTATGGGCATCTTGAGAGAATTACACAGTGATCCCCCTGGGTCTTGAAGACACAGCCTTGGCCAGGGCTATTTGAAATAGTTTGTGTCAGCCTACATAGACTTAGATGACCCTGTAGCCATTTCTGCCTTGGCCACAAGGGAAGAGCAGATGGACTTCTGTGGCCAGTGCTAAAGAGGCAAAGGTAGGATTGTTGCAAGAAGCATAAGCCTTCATTTGCAGTCAAGGTATAGTGTGGCTGGATAAAGGATAAATTACTAAGAAATTGTAAACAGACTGCAGACATTTCAAAGGGCACAATTGCTAATGGTAGACAGTGGAATTAACATGTAATGCAGATTTCCATCACTGTTAAGACATTTGGATAAAGATATCTCTTTCTTTGTTCTCCCTCTATGTCCTTCTCCTATCTCCACAGTCCAGTTCCCTCATGTTCTCCTCTCCCTCCCCCATCTTCCTCCCCTCCCCTCGCCTTCTGCTTTCCACCACCACCCCATTATGCTCCCAATTTTCTCAGGAGATCTTGTCTATTTCCCTTTCTGAGGGGGATACGTGTATGTCCCTCTTAGGTTCTCCTTGTTACCTAGATTCTCTGGGGTCATGAGCTATACGCTAGTTATCCTTTGCTTTATGTCTATTATCCACTTATGAGTGAGTACATACTATGAAAGAGATATCTTGACTGAGGAAGTCTTTATGGGGCTAGTGAGAAACCAGGCACTATGGAAATTCCCAGGAATACATGAGGATGACCCCAACTAAGACCCTAAGCATCAATGGAGAGGGTACCTGAACTGGTCTTTCTCTGCAATCAGATTAATGACTACTGAATTATCATTGGGGAACCTTCACCCAGCAACTGATGGAAGCAGATGCAGAGATCCACAGCTAAGTAGTGGGCCGAGCTCCCAGAGTCCAGTCAAAGAGAGGGAGGAACAATAATATGAGCAAATAGGTCAAGACCATTTTGGGGAGACCCACAGAAACAGCTGACCTGAGCTAGTGGGAGCTCACTGACTCCAAACTGACAACTGGAGAACATGCATAGGACCAAACTAGGTCCTGTGAACATGGGAAACAGTTGTGTGGCTTAAGCAGTCTGTGAGGCCACTGGCAGTGGGACCAGGATTTATCGCTGGGGGTTGAACTGTCTTTTTGGAGCCCATTCTCTTTGGAGGGAAACCTTGCTCAGCCTAGATATAGGGGGCGGGGCCTTGGTCCTGCCTGGAAATGATGTGCCAGACATCATTGACTCCCATGGGAAGCCTTAGCCTCTCTGAGGAGTGGGTGGGAGGTGGATAGGGGAAGGTGGTGAGAGAGAGGAGAGGAGGGAGTGGGAACTGGGATCGGTATGTAAAATGAGAAAGGATTAAATTTAAAAAATGTTAAATAAGAAAAGAAGATAGGTGTCACTGGGTAGCGGTGGTACATGCCTTTAATCCCATCACTCAGAAGGTAGGTGAATCTCTGTGCATTCAAGTCCAGCCTCGTTTCCACAGCAAATTCTAGGACAGCCAGGGCTACACAGAGTAACCCTGTCTCAATCCCCTCCCACCCCATCCCCCAAAAAGAAGAACCTAGGGGCCAGGGAGAAGGCTTAATAGGTAAAGAAGATTGCTGCTGTCAGACAAATAGAGTTCAATTCCTAGAACCCACGAAGAATGTAAAGAACTGACTCGTATGTATGCCATGGCACATGAGTGTCCACCCCCAACATGCATGCCTACACACACACACACACACACACACACACACTCACACACACACACACACACACTCATGTAACACAAACCCTCAGACAATATACTGCTATTTCATTCACAGGCACTACAAAGAAACATGTTTCTATTGGTGATTACATAAAGCAATATGCGTCACAAAGCCACACAGGGAGGCTACTTCTGTGGCTAGCTGCCTTTGCCTCCATCTTAGTGAGTCAGCTACAGCTCTTTGCTGAGAATAAAGATTACTTGAAAAGTTATGAAGAACTTCATAACAGAAGAGTCATGTTTTATTCATTTCCTCTTCAGATCTCTCTTGACAGAACCCTTTTTTCCTTTTCCAACAATAGCAAACTTCAAAGCTACATAAGGTGGAAGCTGTGAATAACACAGGCTTTATCTTTGTCCCATCACTAATCCTAACTTTAGAGCATTCTCAAGGATTACATAATGAGAAGATCCTCAGCCTCATTCCAGGCCCCAATGTTCTCAGGACTACAGTGATGTCAACCACCATCAGGCCTTAATCCTGATCTGTCACCTCCTAGGAACCTTTGACATGTGAGAACTCTTTTTCTTTGCCAAACTGATTAATCTTACAAGAGATTACAATGAGAAAAGACCAGTTGAAAAGATCACACATACATGCTGTGAAGAGACACCATGACCACAGCAACTTTTATAACATAAAACTGTACGGGGCTAGCTCTCTTACGATTTCAGAGTTCAGTCCATGATCACCATGATGGGGAGCATGGTGATGTTGCAGGCAGACATTGCACTGGTGAGGTAGTTGAGCGACCTGCATCTTGCAGGCAACAGGAAGTCAAGTGAGACACTGGGAGGTACCCTAAGCATAGGAAACCTCAAAGCCTGCCTCTACAGTGACACACTTCCTCCAACAAGGCCATAACCAGTCCAACAAAGCCATATCTTCTAATTGTGCCACTCCCTAAGATACTATGGGGGAGAGGAGGGAGAGAGAACTAGGATTGGCATGTAAAAGAAGCTTGTTTCTAATAGAAATAAAAAATGTAAAAAAAAAAAAAGAGAGAGAGATTATGGGGGCCAACTACATTCAAGCTACCACACTATGCATGTAGCCTATTTCAAGCATGAAAAGTAATGTAGATTTGGTTCTTACATACTTCTATCATCAATGTACCTTTTAACATAAAAACATACAGAGTAGAGTCACTTGTGCATTTATTTTTGCCAGAACAAACACATAGAATTATATTTTCCCATTTGTTGGCTACTTACTGGCTGTCCGGGTTCACCAACTCCAATCGGTCCTGGAGCCCCTGTTCTTCCTTCCTGACCCCTTTCTCCCTGAGACAGGAAGAGGAGAATTACATGGTGAGTTTTTAAATAAATAGTAAGATGATACAAAATGTTCTGGCTGCCGGGCGATGGTGGCGCACGCCTTTAATCCAGCACTCGGGAGGCAGAAGCAGGAGGATCTCTGTGAGTTCGAGGCCAGACTGGACCGACAGCCTCCAAAACAATACAGTGAAACCCTGTCTTGTAAAAACCAAAAAAAAAAAAAAGTTCTGGCTATTTCAACAGGGATAAATCGCAAAATAGCCCAATTTTTCATATCCAAGAACAACAACAAAAAATAATATTTAGAGGAGATTAACTGGCTTCAATGTGAATTGAAACAAACAAATTGCCCTAAAATGTTCACCAGCTCTTGTCTAAATGCAACCCAGCATCTCCAGTATCTTCAGCACTTACAAGTGATAGTGTAGCAGTAGAGTAGAGGAGTTGCAACTGTTTCTGAGCTGGCCAAGATAAGATGTACACTGTTCCCTGCCACTATCCCAAAACGCCACCATTCCTTGTCCCCATGCTATCCATTTCACCTCCTCTTAAACTGTTTCACACTGATTTCCTTCCAAAGTATCTTTCTCCAGTAACTTTGCCACATAAGTTGTACCTTCCCTGGAGCCTCTATGTTGTTATCGCTGAAATGTTGTGCATGGAGGCACTTGACTGCCTTCTAAGCATACTGAGTAGAACTACTCCCTTTCAGGTCTGTATTAATGTGTAATTGTCTGGACCATGATGTCCACTTAAATCAGTGTATAGCTTGTCTCTCTTGATATTCTGTGTGACACGGAGCATCCCAGGATGCTCCTCTCTACCTTTGCAGATCCTTACAAATCTTCCTGCCAGAATTTATCCACTCTGTGTATTGGGCCTGTAGGTTTTGCTTTTGTAATGTGAGCAAGGTGACAGTTTACATTTTAAGATGTTACACTTCCCAATAGTATATTTGCACTTTAGTGTTTAAAGTCCAAGAAACCCAACAGAACCACATGTGCATTGTGAGAGACGGGACATTTGGAGACATTTGATTTCATTCCAATGAAATCAAAACATATCTTGATTATTCTATGATAACTATCTGAGACCATGAGGCTACAGTGTCCAAAGAACAAAAATGTATGTAACTGCTACAGAAAATGCACAGCCTTTACACTTCACTTTCTCAGCCCAAATACTTATCTATGGACAAAGAAGCAAATATCTTTACCTTCACTCCTTGTTGTCCAATGCCAGGGGCTCCTGGGGGACCAAAAGGACCAGGAGGACCTGGCTCACCCTAGGGTGAAAAAGAGGGGTATGTTAGATTAGCTCAATAGTATTTGTTGAGAAGTACTTTGATGTGCAAGGTTTTAATGGGAGCTCTGAGCAAAACAGCAAAGCCTAGTACATAGTCCCAGCCCTCATTTGTAGTTTGGAATACACATTTAAATACATTGCAACTCATAGTAAAAATAAACACAACATTCCTTGACCCCTTTGGCTCCTACAATCCTTGCTCCCTCTCTTCAGCAGGATTCCCTGAGCTCAGCCTAATGTCTGGCTGTGGGTCTTTGTATCTGTTTCCATCAGTCACTGGTTGAGGTCTCTCTGGTAACAACTGGGGTAGTCACCTATCTGATAGCAGGAGATGGCCAGTTCAGGCTACGTATTTCCTATAGCTAGGAATCTTAGCTGGGGTCATCCTTGTAGATTTGTGGGAGTTCCATCTGTTTTCCCTTCACATCTACCTGACCCTGAAAGGCACCCACCTTCCAGTCATCTAAGACTGTAGGAGCCAGAGAGGTCAAGGAACAAGAAAACTCACAGACGTGACTAATCTGGCTCATAGGAGCTCACAGAATCTGAACCAACAACAGGGAGCCTCTATGGGACTAACCTAGGCCTTCTACATACATGTGATAGTTGTTTATCTTGGTCTATCTGTCATTCTAGCAATGAGAACAGGCTATCCCTAATGTGTTGTCTGGCTCAGGGGAACCTGTATTCTTTATACTAGATGCCTTGCCCAGCCTAAATACAAGGGGAGGTTCTTTTTTTATTTTATTATTTTAATTTTAAATAGCTTGCTTCACATGTCAATCCCAGTTCCCTCTCCCTTCCCTCCTCCTGCACCGGCCCACCCTCCCCCCCAGCCTCCCACCCTATCGCCACTTCCTTCCACATAGGGGATATCTAGAGTCTGTCATTTCACTCAGGGTAGGGTCAAGGCACTCCCCTAAGAGTCCAGGCTGAGAGAGCATCCCTCTTTGTGTTATGGGCACACGATGTCTGTTTGTATTCCAGGGATAAACACTGATCCACTGCTCAGGGCCCCATAGGTTGCCCAGGCCTCCTCACTGACTCTTACACTCAGGGGGTCTGGATCAGTCCCATGATGGCTTCCCAGCTGTCAGTCTGGGGTCCAAGAGCTCCCCCCCTTGTTCATATCAGCTGTCTCTGCTGGTTTTGCCAGACCATTCTTTGCCAATTTGCTCATCGCTCCTCTCTCTCTGTCACTGGGTTCCATGGGTTCAGTTCAGTGTTTAACTGTGGGTGTTTGCCTCTGCTTCCATCAGTCACTGGATGAAGGCTCCAGGATGGTTATAGACATCAAGTTCATTATCAGGAATGGGCATTTAAAGTGGTCTCTCCACTATTGCTTAGCTTGCCAGTTGGTGTCATCCCTTTAGATCACTAGAGGTCTCACTGGTGCCAGATCTGTCTTCTAATCTATGATTCCCTCTTCCTCCTATTCTACCCCCCACTCAACCTTCCTGTTCCCCCATGACCTACTCTCTCTTCCTCTTCTCCCCCTCTCTTCTTCCCAGCTCCCACTCCCCCCCTCCCCTCACAGTGTTGCCAATCTGTTCAGAAGATCTTGCCTCATTCCTCTTCTCCGGGGTACCATGCATATCTCTCTTAGGTCAAGGGGAGGTTCTTAATCTTATCACAACTAGTCATGTATCTTAAAACATACAAACACAAAATTTAAATTAAGTACCTATTACCTTGATTAATTTTAGTATGTTTTCTCCAAGTTTTTATATGTACACATGACCCTTTAATTTATGCTAAGGAATAATTTCACCCACTCTCATGTTTAAGGTCAGGCTTTATCCACATTAGAGATTTCTCTTCATGTTTGCAAGAGGTAAAGTTAGATAAACACCGAGACCAGACTTAAGTTACGGGAAACTCAAGTTAAAGAAAATAAAAGGATTTTTACTAGTTTTGATTTTGACCCAGAAACCTATAACCTTAGAGGGGACAGAGAGAAACCAAATGAATATTGTAAGGGCATGGCTTCATAGAAGTCTGTGGGCCTTGACCAACTGAAAAAAGAAAAAAAGCAGGAAGAAAAGTCAATTTCCAAAAACATCTGTCCAGATGTAAAATTAATTAAAACACAAGAAACCAGTATAAGCCTTAGGGTCAGAGTTCGTGAGCCTTTGGCATTTGGGTGATGGCATTCACAACTGCCTGCTGCTCATGTTTTTTGAGAAAACCCAGTCTGGCAGGTCAGTCAAGTGGAATTTCCTCCTTTTGAAAGTCTGCAGTTGCTCCAGCATTCTCCAAATGTTCTGCATCAGGCAGCTAAAGGCCATTCTTATTTTACACATTCTGTCCAAGGAATTTCTCTCTCTTTTTCTTCATATCAGACGTAAAAGTTCATACCAAATTTGAATCTGTTCTCTTAATCTTAAAATGTAAGCCAGGGTTAGAATAGACTCAGCCTCCCAACGACGCCAACTTTTCTCTCTCTAAAGAATGTTGCCTTGCAGCTTCTTACATGTTCCCCCCCAGGCTGGAATGCCCATGTGTGTTATATGAGCCCCATATGGGTGGCTGGCCCCATCGGTCTATAAAGGGGCACTGTATACTTGCTATATGGAGGACCATGAAGTAAATACAGAGAAGTTTAAGACATGCTTCTCACTTATTTTTTAAATGTAGCATGGGCATTCTCTCTAAAGAAGGCACATCTGACAGATAATACAGTACAACCTGCCTACCCCTACTCCTAGGCAACAACTAGGGAAAATACTAAAGACAAGGGTTGTTTTGGTTTTGTTTGTTTAAGGCTTATTAAATTTATTTGTTTATTTCCTTACTGGGTGTATATGTGTGGGTCCCCATGCCATGGCACACAGATGGAGGTCAGAGGACAACATTTAAGACTTGGTTCTCACCTTCTACCATGTGAGTCGCAGGGATTGAAGTTAGATCACCAGTATGGGCAGCAAGGACCTTTACCCACCCAGTTATCTTGCTGCTTCTATTTTATTTATTTTGAGAAGGTTTAAAAAAAGATGCATGTAAACATCTGGAATGGAGCTATTCTAAAGTCATAACAATTATAGAATTTTGACTTTTTAGTAATTTTAATAATTAACAAATCCTCAAGTGGTACATGGTTAATGTCCAAACAGTCCTACCAAATAGCAAAGACATTCACTTAAAATATACATAGTTTTTCCAAGATAAGATATTTCTATTAATATTGGTGTAAGATAACCTACTCTATTAAAAATTGCTAGTTGTCAAGAAAAAGGTTAATCACTTCATGACAAGATAATGTTAAAAATTTTTAAAACAGCCTTAACATTTTAAATGTATTTATTGGGATAGATTTTTAAAGCTAAATACTTTATTTTGGAAGATAATTAATGAGGTTACTGTGTTAATGGTGTCCTCAGTTCAATTTGTTGTTTGTTTATTTTTGGAGCCAGGGTTCTCTGTGTAACATCCCTAGCTGTTCTGGAACTTGTTTTGTTGACCAGGCTGGTCTCAAACTCATTGAGAGCCACCTGCCTCTGCCTCCTGAGTGCTAGGATTAAAGGAGTGCACAACCACCATCCATCCCAAGTCAATTTTTAAGAAATTAACCTGTTGTTTAGCTAATCTTTTTTAAAGCATGTTTTTCTTTCATTTTTGCTTCTTTAAATTTAAAAGACCACTTTTAGAAAAAGATTAAAATGCAATTATAACATAAAACTTTAAATTCACTCATTCTATTTTGTTCCTTTAAATGCAGTTTTGTTTCCTTATAGGTCAGAAGACACTTGCGACAAACATTTGAGGAAACATGTGAGTGTGGAAGCTTTACCCTACTTAGTGCTTATCTGTAAATTTGATATTGGAAATAAACTGATGCTCAGGTTTCCAAGGAAGTTCCTTCTAACTACTGACAGAGAGTTGGTTTGGTAGTTACCGTGACAAGTGTGGCCCAAGATCATCCAGAATAGAATAAGTCATCCCACCCATGAGCCCAGGGCATCCATTGCCCAGCCTAGTTGGTACCATAGAAATTTCTTCATGCTGCTTTTTCAAAAGAATTGCATGGATGTGAAGACTGTGGGAGGATCGCTTTCCCATACTGGAACACAGCCCATGAGTAACACAACTTCAATGCTTTATCCCCAGGAGACTGATGTCACAACACAGGATCCATAAACAGGCACTGGCATAGGGTTAATGTTTACTCCCTTTGCATTTTCCCACCAAGCCCATGGTGGTAAAGAAAGTGATATTCATTGTGAGACATGCTGCCTCAGTAGGATAGGCCATACAGAGGAATCCACACTCAGAACTGTTCTCTGGAAATGCGGCAAAACACATACAAGAGAAGACTCCAGACTTGATCCTTTGCCTTTGCTATTCCTTTCAGCCCTAAGCAACATACATGTATGTACACACACAGGCATGCGTCGTGTACCTGCAACACTAACTGCATTTACAAGTTCCCTATTTCACTTCCCTTAATCACCAGAGCCACTTGCCACAGAAAGCATTAAGAGAGCGAGTTTAAGATGCATCACCCCATAGGGTTCAATTGTTTGTTTTTTATGGCCTCCTTGTGAATGGGGGTATGAGCATGTGTGGGGCAATAAGTAGATCAGGCAGACCATTTACAAATGCCTCTGTTGCTCTGGGTCTCAAGTGAGAAGAAGTCAAAGTGAAATGAAGCCTATTCTTTCTTTCTTTCTTTTTTTTTTTTTTTTTTTTTTTTTTTGGATTTTACCAGACAGGGTTTCTCTGTATTGTTTTGGAGGCTGTCGGTCCAGCCTGGCCTCGAACTCACAGAGATCCGCCTGCCTCTGCCTGGGATTAAAGGCGTGCGCCACCACCGCCCGGCTGAAACCTACTCTTTCTTATTAATTTTATTTAAATTAAAAACAACCTTATCTTACATACTGATCCCAGTTCCCACTTCCTCCCATCCTCCAATTCTCCCCACCAACCCCCTATCCTACTCCATCACTCCTCAGGGAGGGTGAGGCCTCTCATGGGAGATCATCGAAGTCTGGCCCTCCCCCCATGTACCTAGACCAGAGAGTATCTCTCCATAGTGAATGGGCTCCCAAAGTCCACTTCACATACATTATCTCATTTAATCTCAAAACAATCTAGAAAATAGGCTTTCTCCCCATTTCAGAGTAGAAGAATATAATATGCATTTTGAGCCCACTTTTCATTGTACATAGAACCAAAACATGACCTTGGAGCAATTTAGTCCAATGGACTTAATTCTTTCATTTGCAATATTAGATCTTTTATAGGATTCCAAATTGCAAAAAAAAAAGAGAGAATGATTATGCATATCTCACAGGGCTGTTGATAAGATTCAAAATGTTGCCTATAAAATTTCCAAGCATATGCTGTAGCTGTTTATTATGTGAGATTTCAATTGTTATACACTGGGGCTTTATTGACCAACCTACTGCATGGTCTAGTGCTCAACAAATATCTGGTGAACAGCAAACTATGCCTGTAATTGAGAACCAGTGAGTCATGAGTCGCATTACATCCATACTTTGCAGATGCTTATAGTCTGTCCAGAGAGACAAAGAAATGAGAAAGTAAACTCAAACATGTGGATTAGCTAGAATTGAGATGCTAACAGAACATGTGCATCTCTTAGGAAGAAATGTTTAATTCTGCCTCAAGGAGTTCCGAAAGTTCATTACAATAGGGGAGATATTTGAGATGAACAAAGAGGTACTAATGTGATCATCTCCAGTACAAAAGAAAAGCAACAAAAAATGAAGAGGAAAGAATAATGTGAAATGTTCTTTGGACAGCAAGAAGTTTGGTAGGCTCAAGGCCCTAGGAATAGGGTGACAATAGGATCCCAGTAAAGAGCAGCAGTGCCCAGAGTAAATTATACAGCAATTCCCAAATATAATTTTAAATTTTCTAGTTGCTGCATTAAGGAAGTAAATAAAAATAGATGAATTATAAATAGTAAAAGTTTTACTTGTTACCTGAAATGTTTTAATGCTATCAATATTTTAAAGTATTGATGATTATTTTTTCATTATTTTAGAGCTGTCTTTGAAGCTCATGTGTACCTTAGGCTTGAAGAAAATCCAATTGTAAAAAACACATTCCAAGTGCTCAATAACTTCATATGGCTATGAGTTTTTGGTAAGACTAGAAAGTCCAGAGCCCAGATTCAGAACCATGGACAGTACCAGTAATTACAGATTTCCTGGAAACCTACAAAAACATCTTCAGGGAAGTTTGAGAACCAGAGAATTGCAAAAGGGACTGGCTATTTCTAATTCCAGACTAAGAGAATTTCTCACCTAGACCTTGTTATCTTTTAGTATTCTCCCCTTATGTGATATCTCCACAGTCCATCCCACTTATGTCAAACTAGAACCCAGGAGACATCCATGTAAAATGTATATAGACACCTGTAGACTAAATCTCTATTGAATTCATCCATCCAGCTCTACAGTACAGGCCAGGTTAATATCTTTTGTTCAAACCATGCAGCATCCTTAATAGACAAACTACAACTCTAGCACCCTCCGATCTGCTTCCTCCATTGCTATCACAGAAATCTTTCCCTTTTTATTGTAACCTGAGGGAAAAACCTCTTGAGGCATTTCCCTTTGCCAGCACAATAAAACAGAGCTCCATTCAAGGTGCTCCATAGCATGGTCCTACCGGTTCTGTAGCTCTGTCACACTCACCTCTTTGCTTTAGTAGCAATGACCTACATTCAGTCCCCTTCTTCCTTTCTGTCCTGAGATCTTAGATCTTAGGACATGCTACCTCCTCTATCTTGGGGGTAACATCATATTCAGATCATATTTCAAGCATTTTGTTTAGAAGAAAATTCTCTGATGGGATGAAATTCGCTGCAATAATGAGAGCACTATTTTTTCTGGAACTCTGTATTTCTAGTGTGTTAATGTGATCCCAAGCCCCCACTACCAGTCTGAAGACAGGATCTATGAGGTTTTGCTCCCCTTTGATTTTTCAATGCTTAGCTAATTATAGTTATTCATACAGACTTCTAAGCAGCGGGTGTTTACTGAGCATCAGCGAGGGAGCAGAAAGTGTATGGATTCCTGGTCAGATCCAGGAGAAACTATGGGTTTGGGAATTCTCCCTTGGAGTTACTTAGGTTTTCAATAAAGACAACTGCTTTAGGTATATAAATTATTAATGCATAATGATGCCAAGTGACATCAATTCCTTTGAACTCTCCAAGACACAACTAACAGTTTTTCTTTCCACTAGAAGAATAATGAGATCACAATAAAGAACCTAAGCTTACATTCTCAGGAAAGTTCACACACACACACACAAAAACAACACTTATGTACCATCACTGACTCTAAGATAACCCTTCCTTTCTAAATAGTAAACAATGTAAGGCAGTGGTTCTTAACCTATAGGCCACAAACCTTTTGGGGTCAAATGACCCTGTCACAGATGTCACCTAAGACCTTCAGAAAACACAGATATTTACATTGTAACTCACAACTGTAACAAAATTACAGTTATGAAGTAGCGATGAAAATAATTTTATAGTTGGGATCACCACAACATGAGAAACTGTACTAAAGGGTTGTAGCATTGGGAAGGTTGAGAACCACTTTATCTAAGGGGCTGCCCAATTCATCGAAACTCAATGCAATTATCAACAATGTAATTGTTATCCATTGGGCCCCTTTCACCATGGAAAAGTTGTTTTGACAACTTCTTTGAGTCGTTTCTGAGATACAAGTGACACTAACTTGTGACAAACGTTCTCATGCTTTCAAAATGGAAAAGGGTAACTGCGAGCATTTTCTGTGTGAAAAATGGTTCAAATGTGGCCAGTTTGCATTCTCAACAAAAACCTAGTTTAGGGCCTGAACAGAGACTTAGAGAAAAGTCAAGAAAGCTCCCCCCCCCCGCCCATCCTTTTTAAAGGCCAAGGAGGAAGCAAGGCACTAGGAAGTCAATATTCAGTGAATGCATTTGAATTGTTCTCCATTTCAAGCTCCTCTTGTTCCAGAAGAAGTTTTGGGTGATAAAGGCTGACTCTGGAGAAGAACAGTAGTGTGGACTTCTGATGCTATGAGAAAGGCTGTCAAAAGTTTTAATTGCTTGATAAAACTTGGCAACACATGTGGGATTCACTCTGAGACAGATGCTATGTGGAATGCTTAGCATATATTAATTCATCAGGTCCTCACAACAACTTTTATCAACCCAGAATGTGGATAACAAAGTTGAGTCATGGGGAAGTAAATTAGCATGCCAAATTGCACAGCTAATAAAAGCCCTCACTGCTGTCAACCTCACAGTTTGGATCAGAGCCGGCTCCCTCACCTGCCATAACCAACTACCTCTTAAAGTCACATGCCTCTAATTTTTAAAGATTTTAAAACTCATTTGAGTTTTGAAATAGGATAAAAGGCACAAATGTAGAAGTTATAATGTATTCGCAACTGAAGGCTTCTCATGGGAAGGCAAAATAAATATGGTAAGATGTAAGCCAAGAGGAAAGAGAACTTAAATAAACCAACTCACATTCCGTTTCAGGCACTTAAGGTCTACAGCATCAATGTGGTTTTATCAGTGATAAAATTAATGTTAATTTTACTTTGCAGTAATGTGATTACATAATGTAACTCTACATATAAACTCACAATTAGTAAACTGTACTTACTGTGGAACCATCATTATTTCAAATTTCCAACTTTAAATATATTTACCATCTACTTGATCACAGTCCACACATTTATCAATTTGTGTTTTCCAAAGAAAACATGCTATGAAAATGAAGAACTAGTCAAAACTACAAGTAACAGTGTTGCTCAATTTCAATAACTGTAGCATGGGTTGTCAGTGTTTGATCATATTAGTCAAACAGAAATGACAGTTCATGCAAAGCTGTCTGGTTGCAAAGTCATACTGCCTCACACACAACCAAAGCTAGAGAAGTGAGTGTCACTTTTACTAAAATGAAAGACTGGTAGAAGCTACCCAGGAGAGATTTTTAGATCTGTGCCTCTGATGGACAGTTTAGGTTTCTCCTGCACAAAGTAAGCTGCTGGAAAATATTCAAGTTGGATACCTTCCATTCCTGTGGCAACAAACCACTGATTTATAGAAAGGGGTAATCAATTTGACAGTGTGATATGGTTCTTTAAAAGGCATGCTTGGACACTAGACAGGCCTAGAAGGAGGAAGTACTGTTTGGTTCATACAGAGTTCACTGAAATGATTAAAAAAATAAGCATAAATAATAATACCTGTTGAATGACATTGTTAGCATGTTGAATTCCAATAAATTTTCCTCAGTAGTTCAAATTATGTTAGGTTATGAGTACTTCACAATTTTAATAAAATGTCTTATCCTTAGAATGAACAACTTCCCCCGGCAAAATTGCTATCGCCATGTACTTGAATTAATGACACTGATACAATTATAAAAACCATGGCATTCCTCTGAGCATACAACTGGGTCTGTTCTATCTAGCACCCTGTCTAACTAGGCATATGAGTCACACAAAAATGTCCTGGGAAGTGCTGGCAGTTCTTTTGGCTCATGAGAGCTTCTGTTGGCAGGCTCTAACCACACAGACACATGTGCACATGCATGCACACAGCCTGCCCCAGCTGCTAGAGTCATAGAGATCAGAGATATAGACATGAAAATCATCTGCCTTGAAGTCATTGGCTGACATCCCACATGTTTGGCAACCCTTTCAAGTTGTCACTATCAGTTGTCTCATGTCAGATGAATTAATAAGCTTGCTTAAATTCCTGGTGAGCAGATGTTCATGCAAGTCAAAGCTCTTTCCACATCAGGAATTGCTGGGTTACTAACAATCCTTTCCCTTTAATTAAGTTCGGAACAGAAATAATATTTAGACTTCGATATCTCTGAAAGGAAAATAATCTCAAAATTCGGTCAGCATGATTCATTAAATGAATATTATAATGAATATCATAATATTTTCCTATGCACTGATTCATCACAATCTAGTATCGACAGAACTGTCAGTCCACTAGGAGAATTGTCAGGGAGAATAATATTTAAGCTGGTGTGTTCAAGTGCTGTTTTAAAACTACTTTCCACAAAGCACAAAATATAACAAATGGGCTTAGAGAACTGTGAATCTGCAACCTCTCTTGATTAATTATTTTTGCCACGAATTGCAGACACTACATAAGCTGTATCTGACCTACCCCACATCAAGTTACAAGAGATTACATATCATGTTACAAACCATAGTTGGTAGGTAGTTTGAAGAGAAATCTAAATTTCTTTTAAGTTTTTTTATTGTAGTATTCAACTATTGCCAAACCACAACTGGAAATATTAGTCATGTTTAGTAGGCTAACCTCCTAGAACAGTGGTTCTCAGCCTTCCTAACAGTTCCTTTATCACAGTTCCTATGTTGTAGTGACCCCAACCATAAAACTATTTTCACTGCTACTTCATAACTACAGTTTTGCTACTGTTAAGAATCTTAATGTAAATATTTTTGGAGATAGAGGGATGCCAGAGGTGGTGCGACCCATAGGTTGACAACCACTCTCCTGGAGCCACTACGATAGCTGTGAGTCAAATGAAGTATTTTAATAGTGGCCAAAAGCAATGCATTTTAAAACTACTGTGTCTTCAGTAGTAATATTTACATCCCAGTAAAATATTAACGTTATAGAAAACATGAGACTCTAAGTCAAACATTCTCTTACCACTTTGAGGAGAACATGCAAATATGAAAAAGTTTTAGTACCCAGGAAGCTATTGATGAACCCTATCCCATTCTGACCAGGTTATAATGTTAGAAAAGTATAATTGGCTATTCTAGGCAGTCATGCAATTCCCTGCACCACCAACATCCCCTTCCTAGTGTCTCGGAAGCTAAACTGAACATAAAGACTAAGTCTCCTATGTAAGAGTACTTAGTGTTTCTTATACTTGAACCTCAAGAAAATGAAGAAAACCCTAAGAAAAAAATCCTTTGGGAAATACTGCGAATCTTCTAGAACAATGCAAGGAGGAATAAAGAAGATACCACCCCCGAAGATAAGTTCGTGTGATATAGTATTAATATCACCAATTCCAGTAGTCTGAGGTACATATGGCACTTTTCCTTGGGAGAGGCACCAGAGATGTTGGTCACCTCTGCTCTTTGGCCCTGACCTCCAGGCTCTTCTGTGGGGCACCTTTGAGTGTCACAGACAGCTTCACACAATTCCATAATGCAGTCCTTCCCCTCAGACAGAGTATTAGAACAGATTTGCATGAGATTTGAAAAATAAATATCCCTTAAAAATAACCTCAGAAAGGTCTCAAGATCCAGGAAGAATGGCTTATTTAGTTTTGTATTCCCTGACGTGCTTGTTCATTCAGAATTATTTACAAATTTTAAAGGCCTCCCCATCTTGATACAGTCTAGCTAGCTAGTGAAGAGCCCTGTTGATTACTGCCTAGGCTAACCACAGTGACCCTGGGAAAGTTGACAGTGCCAGGCCCCTAGCACTCCAGTCTCTCCTGAGTTACAAGTTCAGCTTGGTCCCAGGAATAAGGTGTCAGGCACTTCCATAATTATATTTCTAATGATTTAAAAGATTGTTGGGATGTTCTTCTAGTGCTATTAAATGATCCGTTGAGTGGGAGAGCCCGGGGCCTGTGAACCAAGGCTTCCTTCTAAGAAACAGCTATGTTTTGTTGCTATGCCAACAAAAGCATTCGGCAGAATAGGAGTTAATTTCCTCGTGGAAAGTATTAATGGCAGAAATGATTGGTGAAACTGGGCCAGAGGCATATTTTTCCTGATTTACAACATGCTATCTTTTTCCTTGCAGAGAACACTGGTTTAGTTCCCAGCATCCACATGGTATCTCACAATTGCCTGTAGGTAACTCCAGTTCCAAGAGATTCTACGTTCTCTTCTGACCTCTGCAGGCACAAGTCTGACTAAGCTGCCCAACTCAGTGTTGTGGTCTTCCACCAGAGTAGCTAGAATTACGAGTCTGGCTGAAATTAGCATCTACTAATTGGCTGTTTACTTTATGGTAGAGGCAGGAAGATCTAAGTTCAAAGGCAGCCTGGGCTTCAGAGTAAGTCCCTGTCAGTAATAATAATAATAACAATAATAATAATAGTGGAGAGGGAGGGAAAAGGGGATGAGGACACAGGGAAGAGAAGAAAAATGCAGCGAGGGAGAAAAAGAAGAGGGGGATGGAGGAAAAGAAACTGTAAGTGATTTTATGCCACGTATAACTTATCACAACCAAATTTCAACTGGAATTTTTTTAACTTAAAAATGTGTCTGAAGGGCACACATCTTTAGTCTCAGTTCTTGGCAAGCAGAGGCAGGTGGATCTCTGTGAGTTCAAGTCATTCCCAGTCTATATAGTAAGTTCTAGATCAACCAAGTGTATGTAAGGCTCTGTCTCAAAACCAATCTCCCCATATAAAAACAATCCCCCAAAATAAAAAATAAAAATATTTCTTAAGATGAAAATGTTCTTAAGATGAAATTATCAAATACTGTTGGGAAGATGATTCCCTTCTCGAACATGCCATGATAGTCAAGCTCAGGGCTATCCTTCCCATTATAATCATCCCTCCCCAGAAAGAAGTCTCGTATTCCAGACATTGCTAGAATTCAAAATCTAAAGATTGTGAAAAATGGTTTATTTCTTAAAAAACAATGAACAAACAAAACCTAAGTAGAGAGTCTATCAGGTTTAAAGAAAAGTGATGGGCTGGGCAGTGGAGGCGCATGCCTTAAATCCCAGCACTTGAGATGATAATAGCTCTTTATGGGCAGGGGACACCATCACTGCCATAGCCATCTTCACTGCCACCCTCACTGTCTCCTCCTCCTTAGTCCCTTGTAGAGCTCACAGCCCCACCTCTCTACCGCCCCTACCTCTGCCTCATATGCACCAGTCACCTCTAGGCCTTTTCCAAAATGACAGCATGAAGCCAGCACAATCCCTCACATTCTTTATGGCTCATCCCTTCTGTATTTCTGTCACTGTTACAAACCTTTGTCCTGACACCCTAGTTTAAGCCTCTGTTTTACAGATGTAAAAATTAGCATCTTGCTTGACCCAGAAATAATGTGTGTACTGTCAAGACATGGATGGTTTTTCTTTTGGCAGGATTTTACCTACAGCTGAGGCAATTTTATGAGAACTACTCAGTATTCAACAGAGCCATTTCTTTCCCCAGAGAGAATTAATCATAGGCAAGGACTGGAAAAGACATTTCCCTAGATGAAGCTCAAGCCTGCTCCTGCTGAGAGGCCCATTCTCTTTTAATTTGCCAATTAAAAGTGGCCTGGGAAATCTCAGATTGTCATTATCTTATTAAAAATACATACTCATCACTCCCTTCCCACCCTATGGAGAATTAACGCTCAAGTAGCCCAACTGCTCTCTATAACTTAAAGTTAATATCATCTTCAAAAGATGACCTCTATTGAGGGTCAACGGAAGACAGCATCTTCTGCAGCTAACAGTTGTCAAACATTCTACACAACTCCCTTCACTACATCCATGGATATGTTACTGAATGTTTATCACATCTATGAATTTACTAAAAGGAAATAGAAGCATTGTTTTCAAGTAATAAGTGGCCAGACATACAGGAAAAGAAAGTCCCATAACCAGGTACTTCAGCATCCTCCCTTTTAGAGAATCTTTGGTTGCTATTTGGCTCTTATTCCACCCCTCCCCTCTGTCATACCGGATTATCTATGGGATGTTGTCACAAACATGGTACTGATGGTTGAGGTTGCTGGTTTCTGTTTTTATGACAGCCGTAAATCTTATCCTCTAATAAAATGTATGTGGAGATGGCTACTAGGAGGAAAATGGAATTGCTGGGGTCCTATTGCATGGTACTGCTTTTCAGTTCCCAGGGAGTCATAAATACCAGGCATCAAGAGTAAGACAGAAACATAACAACAATGCTGGATGATTCCTCATAGTTATTAATGCCCCTGAATAATAAAGTAGTAGATGATAAATGGATACCACTGCTTCTCTGTATGTACTTGAGTTTGACCCTGTGCAGACACCTGCAGGTTACTGAGTATTTGCAGAGGCACTTTTCAAAGAATTGACTGATTCCTGTCTAATAAAACTCACAGTAGCACAGTGCACTAGAGAATGGCACTCCTCCCATCTCAAAATTAGGGAAAAAATTACCTTATTTCCTTGAAATCCCTTTGGACCTGGATCCCCTGGAGGTCCACCAATGCCCTGCTCCAAGATGAAAACCATGAATTAGTTTATGTGCCAAACTAGAAGGCCAACCAAGAAAGAACAAGCAATTTCTTAGGATTCCTGGGAATCCTGGTGTCAGGAGCTTGACTGTGAGGCTCTGATCTACTTTGGGATCATATTCAAATGAGAAACTGCATAGCATAAACTCCTTGAGTCAAATTAATAGCTTCTAAAACAATATATGCTAAAAACAAACATACTTTGAATAGGATGTTTGTTTTCTGAGCCTGTATTTTAATCTTCTTCCTGTGTTGGGTTCCACATTTTAAAAAATATTTTTCCTATCAAACAGCTTTTTAAATATATCTAAGTAGATCATTGAAAGCTGTCACTTGTATCATGCCTGAAGTGCCAGTCACTGCCTTGTTCTGGCAAATACAGGCCAAAAAGAAGAAGTTTGTTAAGTAGAAACAGCCTAAGAATTCTTGGGTTAAAACACACAACTTTCAGTCTATCTGGGGAGGGGCATTTTGTTGGCTTGATTTTTGTCTTTGTTTTGTTTTGTTTTTACATTTGTGGTGCCAAGGATTGAGGCTACAGCTTTGTGCTTGCCTGATAACCACTGAGCTATATCTCCAGACCTTCAGTAGAGTTTTTGCAATGCTACAGTTACTTCTTCAAACTCATCTACATTCATTGTTACCTTAGAAGAGACTAGTCCCTTCACTGAGAAAATTGATACAAGTTATTTTCTGGGGTCCACAGTATATAACTAAGCTGTAGACTAACTCCATATTTTCAAGGATTAACTACTTGCATTGAAGGAAATAATATAAATGTTTAGATAAATAAATTTAGAAAAAATGTACAACACTTATAACTACATTATAGAAGCAATAACTACTACTTTATCAGCAATAACTACCTGACTTTCTCCATGCAAGTTACTTTCCATTTCCTTAACAATTCACTAGACAGAGTTATCAAGTGTATTTATGAGGTACCTATTGGTGCCTGTCTTTAGAGAACCAAGTTAATCAAAAAATTAGTAAAGTGGTTTCCAAACTTGGTTACATACGGGAATCATCCGGAAACCTTTATAAAATACTGATACCTGACTCATCCGGAAACCTTTATAAAATACTGATGCCTGACTCCAATTCCTAGATGCTCTGATTTAATTAAAGATGGTGCAAATGGACCAAGGGGGGGTGGTTGTTGTTTTTGTTTCATTGTTGTTAGTTACTCAAAGCTCCCAAGATTAGTCTTATTTAAACTGAAATTTTCTTTTCACCTCCTTACCTGAATTCCTCTGGGTCCCTTTGGTCCGTATGGCCCTGGAGGTCCCTGTGGGGTAATATTAATGGTGAGTATCTTTAATTAGCCTTCTCTATAAAGCATAGATTTTAAATTCAAACATATGTTCTGGGTGGCATTCACTCTTCCCTGCTTATTCATACATCAAAGAGAATCAACTGAAGCAATCCTAATGACCCTAATTAGCAAGAGACCTCAGAGTCAAACTTTGCCTCAATAAATAAACTCCAAGAAAATCCAGCTTAGCATGTCACTATTTAGCCTGTATGTTGATATTTGGTTCAAAGGAAGGGACTTGCTTCACTGTGATCCTTAGAATTTTCTATTAAGTGTAGAAACTCCTGCAGTTAGTGGAACATCATTTCCTTCCAACAAATCAATGTTGTTAAATCATCTATGAGCCTGCTTGACAACTAGATTGCTCCTCTCCCCAACATTGGAATGTGACAATGACCTTCCTTGGAAGTCAATGACCTACCAAAATATTTCAATATGTCCCATATCTCAAAATACATTTACAACTAATTTTGTGTGACTACAATGCAGTCTATATTACCTTTTCCAAGCTTTCAGACTTATTTCAAATTATTTGTTAAGAATCAAGACCTGCCATAATTTGTTAATTATTCCCTAGTTTTGACATTAAAGTGCTTCTGATGAATGCTATTTTAAATAACCTTAGAAATGATGTGTGTGTTTACATCTTTGTCCTATTCGGATTCATCACTAAGGATTCTATAACTACTAGAGACAACTAAAGGGTCTGTCATCCTTTGTCTATCACGTATATATGGAAAGGAAGAAACTTTATAAATAAAATTTATTGGATGTGGTCATTACCTGAATGCAAAAATATATATTTAATCTTATGGGACATTAATCAAGATTAAGTATAATTTATTCCCTTGTTGTTTTCATATTGGATGTGTAAAATGATAGTAATGACTTAATTTCACTTCTTTGATTGCAGGCATATTTGAATGATTTTCTCATTTATGTTTCTTTTTGTCTCTTAATGTTTTCATACATTTTTAGTACAGTTGTGTGAATGCTTCATATCAAGGGTGCCATAATTTATGAACCCTATATATACATACTTATTTATATTTCTACATCTTAACATTGAGATACACTTAAAATGGATCATATCTTACAAATCAGCAGTATTTTGCACTGAAAATAATGCAGTAATTTACAACATCTAGCAACTTGGTCAATGAGACACTAATTATTTGTCAACCATTTTGATATCATAATACTTCCCTAAGTATTTGACTTTCATCTCTTTTCTATTCCATGGATTCTTTCTTCAGTACTTAAAAATTCCCATGTTCTTCTCCCATTCAAATGTTTTCATTGTCTCACTTTGATTTACCCAGAAATAATCACCAAGTCTACATTCTGCAGATCTGCCTGTCTACAGCTCTACAGTAGTTTATCAGCTTCCAGGAAAGATCAAGCTATTTAAAGGATTTGATTTAACAGGCCAGGATCATTATTTTTTTCCTCCTCCACAACCTCTGCCTATTTTCTCTCGTCACTTCCACCCACACATATAACATAGACGTTTTATATTTCATTACCTTGTTGGCCTTCATAGTCAATAGTTCTTAACTAGAGTGGTTACTACTTTTATTCAAAGCCTTTAGGATCACTTATAATTATATTTTTGGATTCACTGTGTAGTTTGGATCTATTAAGAAAGTCTTTAGCATGCTAAATTGAATATGTCCCTAGTTTAAGTTCCTTACCCATATTTGTGTTGAACTAAAGTAAGCAGTTATATTATTGTTAATGTCTTGCTGTATTCCCTAAATTCCAAACCCTTGTGTCTGCCACATGCTCTCTATAATTTCACTAGCTTCAGAGCATTGTCCACTATTCTGGGTGAAGTTGCTTCAGAAGGCCATTCCAGCGCACACAACTACACCTTGCATTGACTTGCTGGCTGTTCTTCCTACCATAATGTTCAAAAGGACTGACCTCAAAGACTAGGATGTCACAAAATGGCCTTAATGACCTTGGGGGGGACTTCATTATTGCAGTTATACACTCTTTGGTTTTTTACTTCATGCTTTGTGTGTTTATTCCATGTTTATATGTTTACTTCAGTTTTTACATGTTTCAGATGTGAAAACTGAACTCCATGTCAGAGAGGGACCTACATAATTCATCCCAGAAATTTTTTAAGGAAGCTAAGGCCAAAAGAAATCACAACTGTTAACATTTTAAAACAGTGTTTCTTACTTTATCACCTTTCATTCCTGGTTTACCACATTCTCCTCGTTCACCCTACAAATAAATAAATAAATACATAAATAAATAAATAGAATGTTGTCAGTCTTCAGTATTCCAAGTTTTAGAAAAACAATCTTAGCATAATGTACAAGGTGAGAGCTCCATACAATATTACACCATTTATCCTAATTCATTTTAAAGTTATTCATATTGGTGGCACCAACTGATAAGGACTTGTCCTTTTTGAGAGAGAAATGGAATTTGAAGAAAAATAACTTATCAGCTACCATGCTTCCTTCTCTTTGTATGGTGAACTGATTCCAAATGATACATCAATGAAATCAGCTTTATAATTCTGCTCTTACAACCAGGAAAATGTAAACTCTCTAAAGTATTGTCCCTCAATCATATAGCCCAGTAAGTATATAACAGGATATATAGTATATATAATCATATGGCAAGTATAGAATAGAATCAGGATCTGAACCCAGCTCTCCTTTAACTGAAAGTTCTGTATTTTTTCACAATGCCATGTTCCAGTCTGAATACTGACCTTGATCAGTTAATAGTGTTAGCGTAGAAAACTAATAGAAAGACCCTAAGACTACACAGTATTATGTCTGGAGAAGACACTCATGACAAGTTAGCAAGATCCTCCAGAAGAAAATGGGTCCACTATTGAGCATGCTGCATAGCTTTCATTATTACACCCACTGAACTATCTGCCTAGTATGTTACCACAAAAACTGACATTAAAATTAAGCTCCAGATTTGTAACAGTATTTTGCCGATATTACCTTACATTTATTGCTTTAGATAAATGTTAGTTTAACTATACAGACTGAGCATTTGTATTTCAAAAAAAGTTAAGGAAATGTGATACACAATGAAAGATAGAAAGAGAGAGAGAGAGAATGAAATATCACTCAGTTGGTAAGAAGGAAATCCTGTTTCTGACAACATGGATTAATGTAGGACATACATTAAAAGAAATAAACCAATGCAAAGACAAACACCCCTATCATTGCACTTATATGTGGAATCTGGTGGTTATCAGGGACAACACATGGGGTTTACTGAAACTGATCAAAGAAAACAAGGTTTTACTTAGATGATAGCAATTAGTTCAAAAGGTCTATTCTATATCTAGTGATATATACAAAAGATGTATTGTGTACGATGGCTATAGCTAATAACAATTTTACTCTTGATAAAAGAGCAATTTTAAGTGTTGTCACTATAAGTGTGGTAATAAGTTAGTGATATCAATGTGACCATTTTACAATGCATACACATTTAAAGTATAATATCACAAAAATAAAATTTTTGCAATTAAAATGTTAAATTCAATTATTTTTTACAAGTTTTACAGTTGTGCAAGAGAAATGAGAACCTAAGGCTTTTCAAACTTCTGGTAGTTAGAACTGAAAAGTACCAGCCAATTAGACAGAAAAGACTTGAGCTTCCTAAAAATGTTAGCATATGTTGGTAATAAGACTCTTTAGCACCTAAAAATGACTCCATGTGTGTCTTTATTCTGAGCCTCGAAACAATTCCCATTGCTAAAGCAAGAAAACCAGACTGAAGCAATTGCTTCCATGCCAGCTGCAAGGAGTCCAGAGCCTTCATTTAACCCCTGCTTCTGCTGTGCCGCGCTAGCACAGGTTACCGACTGTGCCACTGCATGGTGACAAAAAAAATTGCACTAGAATCTAATTCAGTGCATTGGTTCTCTTTGGGGGGGGCAAACGATGAAAACAAATAACTGAAATTCCAGTGTCTTGGTGGTACAGAATGCTGCATTGTACTAAATACAGCAGAAGTCCTGGACTTAGTAACACAATGGATCCATACTCTTGTGCAAGCTTTATCTTACTGCATGATATCAACTAAACTGGCTGTCAGGCCATGTGCCACACACTGGGTAGCACTGCCGTAAGGAAGTGGCCTTGCAATCACCAGTTATGGGCACAAAGTTTGTTCCTGAGCCTTTCCAGGACTACATGTCTTCACAACATACGCCTGTCGGTATTTACATACATATCCCAGTCATCTGAAGGGAATGCAAGCTCAGAGACTCTTCAGTGCCATGACTGCGAACTTGACTGTGTTAGACTTCCGAGTCCTCATTATTAGTCACCCACAGCTCAGCCAGGCACACTGCCATGGGTCAGGAGTCACTTGCATTCACCTGACCCTCCACAAGGACACTGCTCAGCTCCTCCTAGCATCTGGGCAGAAGGGAAGGAAGTGGCACTCTCACAGCCAGCTGTGCTCTGCTCCAAAGTGATCTGTTCTCACCACAGCCTGTGAGGCAGACTGACCCAGGAAAAACTGAATTTTCCCTGAGAACAAGTCAAACATTTATGTCAGAATGTAAGTGGAAAAATCGCTCTTGAAATCTCAATTAGAGTACAATTAATTTCCTAATGTTAGATGGGAACAAAATGACCAAAATATCAAACAGAAAACTACCATAAATACACTCAAAATTCTTTTGGCCAGAATTAACATTCTATTTGTACCCAGACAAATTTGTTAGCAATAGGGTCTTGAGGAACGGTGTTTGTTTTCTGAGCAGAATTCTTATCAATGAAAATATTGTCTCCATTTTATTTGCCTCAGCAAAGGCAGTTTTGGGTTTTTTTTCTGTCTGCTCAAAAACGCCCACAGAATGACCATAATCATATAATTCTTGTTAGCATGTGCTTCAGGGAACTTCGAACAGATTTGCCCTGTCTTAGCCTCAAGTTCCTAATGCTGTCCCTCCTGAGTCAACCTTGAATCTTGGTCTGAGTGTCAACTGATCAGAGTCACTTTGCTCTGACAACCTGTATTTTCCAAGTGAAAAAGAACTCTTCTAGTAATTCCCCAGGAGGTTTAATGAATCTACACACACACACACACACACACACACACACACACTTACATTAAGATGAGAGGCTCATCCATGAATTTTCTTCAGCCACATGTAAGATAACCTTATATTTACTGAATTTATAGATTTTCACAAATATCAATTTTATTAATATCATTCTCTTTCCTTTTTATAATAACACTTTACATTTATGTACCAGAAAACAGCTTACAAATCATTGTCATACCCATTATTCCGTCTGAGTATCCAATAATATATACATCACCCAGGCCTGTGTTAATTCAGTTCCATGTAAAAGAAGACATCATCACTCTAGTATCTTGACCTACTCAGTTAGAAAACATGGGATGTCTTTTTTTCCCTCTTCCTTTGCTTTTTTTTTAAATTTAAGTTAGAAACAAGCTTGTTTCACATGTCAATCCCAGCTCCTTCTTCCTCCCCTTCTTCCCCAGCTTGTTTCACATGTCAATCCCAGCTCCTTCTTCCTCCCCTTCTTCCCCACCCTCCCTACCAGGTCCTCCCAGTCCCGGACCCAATCTCCACTCCGGTCCCCAGGAAGGGTGAGGCCCACCATGTTAGATCTCCAGAGTCTGTCATTTCATCCAGGATAGAGTCTAGGCCCTCCCACAAGAGTCCAGGCTGAGAGAGCATCCCTCATTGTGGGATGGGTGCATGGAATGTCTTAACCCTCCCTCTTTTTGGCATATCAATGCTGGAGCTATACTTATAGGCCTATGTGTAGAGCTCTCCTACTGTTTGTGGGACCCATATCCAAAGAGTACAAGCAAAATCCCCTATATCATGTTTCTAGATAGTTGAATGTTACAAATCCAAATCTCAGACTAATGTTATGGCTCCCTACTTGAAAAATGTGCTTATACAAAATAAAAAGGGTAGAGATATAGCTCAATTGACAGGGTTCTGGCCCATTATGCTTGGAGTTCTGGGTTACATCCCCAGCACCAGATGAACTTGAAGTGTCAGAAGACACTTGTAACTCCAGCATAGAAAGTAGAGGAAGGAGGAACAAAAGTTCAAGGCCATCCACAACTACAAAGCATGTTGGTCACCTAGGATACGTGAGGATCTGGCTTGCAAAAATCAAAGATAGGTTGCTTAAATATCCATGCAGTCCGAGCACCAGACTTCCTATAGCCTGCTCTTTCTACAAGAAGAGAAGCTGTAAGCCTTGAAGTTCAGTCAGCACAACCGTGTTTCCTGCATGATTCCAACTCCTGCTACAGGCAATCACACCTTGATTCCCTTTCAGACGCAGGAAGCAGTTGATATGGGAAAGGTTTGTGTAAGGCCTAGGAGGCTTCAGCCATTTTTCAAGAACTTCTGGGCTTTTGTCTACCAAATATAAAGATGGCACAAGATTCATAAACTGCTAGCTGCTGACTTCTTAGGAAATGGGGAGGCCAAGGATACTTGGAACCCACTAAAACTGCAACCCCATTGCCCAGGTCTGTGGCCTATGCTCTGTAGGATAGAATGGATGATAGGAACTCGTCCTGAGTTCAAGCAGAAAACCTGCTCATATAGACTATGGGATAGATGTATCGGTGAACCACTGTGTAATCTCAAAGACTTCTGCACCCAGTGCAACTTTTTAATTTCCTTTGAAAGCACTTTAATTTCCTAGTTTGTAATTTGCAAATAATCTTGAAATTATCTACCAACTTGCACCTTTTGTTTACATGTCAAACCTAATCCTTCTGCAAGATCTTAGCTCACTGAGATCAAGAGTTCTTTATTGCTTACCCAGACTCATCCCTCTCTTTCCCATGGGAGATAGTCAGAATCTGGGTTCTCAGAGAACGTAAGTGACACTACAGCTACTTATTCAGGTGTTAGCATTTGTTTACAGGGAAAAATTTTTCCATCTGAAAACCTATTTTGCTTTTCTTGTTGTTGTTGTCAAATCAGATTCTTCAATGGAAAAAAATCATGTTTGCAGCGTTAGAGGGACACTGGAATATTAGGGGTGCCTCCACCTCTACAACACATAGCCATCTTACAATTCGTTATCAGACTACACTGACTTAAGAGTGTACTTGGACGTGAGGGAGGGCAAAAATAGTGCATAAGTATTTATGTTTTTCTTTCTAAAATTCTGCTCAACTGGTTGTGGCCAACTTACCTTGTCACCCTTGTAGCCAGGAATTCCCTAGTTTAAAAGAAAAAACAAAAGGTAATTCAAGGTATTATAAAACAGCATTCGAGGAAGCACTAGATATTTTTCACATATAAGGTGCAACAAATCTCATCAGCCAGTCTTGGAAGGAAAACCATGTAAGTTAAGTGCAAGCTATTTTACATCTCCCTGAGCTCGGGAATGTGCCATTACTAAGGAGAAGAATGGACCTATGTTTACCTGTTATATTCTATTCTCAATTCCAGATTTTTCTGTTTCAAATCCGATTTGTTACCATTGGGCCCAAAACCAAAGGAGAGAATGTACACTGAAAGTCATTGTGGACATGATGATCAGTAACAGAGCTTTCAAACTGGTGTAATGTCTTTAAAACTATTAAACTATTGCAGCTAAATGTTCTCGGGGTCAGTTAGAGAGACTGGCTTTGGAATGAGCTCAGAAGATGCCCTTTAGAATATTCGTAAATGTCTGTATCCATCGTGGTCCTCCCTTCACATTGAGTTTGGAGTATATAACATCAGGGAAATGAATGGTTCCTCTAGCAGCCCTAATGAGTCAGTGACCTTTGAGTTATTGGTTTTTATCTCACGCTAAGTGAGATGCCAGCACCTCGGCTGTCCTTTGAGTCACTCGTGGGAATCCTGAGGGGCCCTTTCCACTGTGTCATTCCCATAAGCCCTCTAATAGACTCAATTCTGGGTATTAAATGGACTGGGAAATTGCCATCTCCAAGAAACAGCAAGTCCTTTCCATCATTACTCTGCAACTATATTTTCAAGGATGAAAATAGAATTGTAAGATATATTTAATACAGGCTGGAGAAACCAACAGTGTAATGAGGTAATTCTGTAGTTACACATGAATCCTACAAAATTTTTATTTCATCTCATGTGTAACATTTTCAAATAGAAACTTCAGAGAAGAAATAATACTTCTTTCTGAATTAATGGATATTTAGTAATAGAAGCTGAAGGTAGAGTTAGCCAAAGACCGAGTGGCAGTGTAATTTAATTCACTGTAGAAATACTTGTTCACATAAATTGTTCAATTTCTAAATGGTGCTTAAAATTAAAGATCACATTTACTCAATTAATTTGGTATTTCCTGCAAAAATCATCCACATTTAACATGCCAAGAATATGTAGGCTTCTCATTTCACAATTCTTGGGATATTCTCTACCCATTGCAATGCACAACCATTTAAAATTTTTGCTATATATGTTAAAGAAGGAAGAATAGATTTTGGAAGGAGCCAATAAAGCCCTGCATAAACAAAGGAGTATTACTTTGTTCATGGTATATTCTTGTTTTCTTCTGAAATTCCTGTCACTTTATCAGTTGGTCACCTCCTCAGGGGTTTATTCATTTGTGTGTTTGTCTCTTTTAGGGGCCTCTTAATCACTGGCTTTAAAATATTCCAATTTAAAACATCCCAAATTGCATTACTATTCTCTGCCTAATTTGGTTCTGATTTTCTCATTTCTAGGAATAAAAAGCTCCTGATTTGTATCTAGTCCACCACATTTCAAGTTTTTAACAGGGTGAAGTTCGCATAATGATCTCAATTTTCTCTCTCCTCTTTGTCTCCACTCCCAGCTTCCTTTACACATTCACGGGCCTGGAGTTATTCACCTCACCTCAAGTTTGAGAAGCTTCCAATTATCTAGAGAAATCCAGTACCAGGAGTCTAGAAGACAACTAAGACATGCTCCCGGAACAGGCAGCAGAAGTTCTCAACAAACTCCTGTCAACAGCATCGAGCTTTCTGTCAGATGTTTCCATATGGGTAATTAGGAACTCTAAGAGACCAGCTCCTTAAAACTCTGCTTCTGATTCTGTGACTGACTGCTTACCACCACCAAGGGGATAAGCAAAAAGAGGCAACACAACACAAACCCTGCTTATCACTGTAAGTGTTGCTCTTTGCTATCCTTACTGAATGCCCTAGAAGAT
This sequence comes from Mesocricetus auratus, assembly GCF_017639785.1. NCBI lineage: Eukaryota > Metazoa > Chordata > Mammalia > Rodentia > Cricetidae > Mesocricetus > Mesocricetus auratus. Next base: position 31,489,380 of record NW_024429200.1, on the reverse strand, counting down.
ATAATTAACATGTTTTAATATACCGTAAGTATTTCCCAAGCAATCTCAAGAAACAAAACAGAACAATAGTTATTTTTGTCAACAGAACCAAATTGACAAGGGCATAGTTTAGACAATATGATTCTTACACTTTTAAAATTCTAGCTTTTTTATCATTAAAGAAAGAAAATACCCAGAACAAGTAGAGTAAGTGTTTTTGTCATTTGAGTCTTTCATAAATAGTTTAATCTGGGCATTATGGCGTATCATAGGTCCCATCATCACTCTGTTAATTAGAGTGTTTTCTCTCCATAGTTTGCCACTGAGATCACATCTGTCTGGTTGCCTGCCTGAACCCTCAAGAACATAGGTAAGTAGGAATCTATTTTATAATTACATTGCAGGGTCAAGCCTGTCAATCACAGAATCCCAGGATCATCTGTCAGAAAAGCATTCTAATTTTGCACATACCCCGGGACCTCTTTCTCCAGTTTCTCCTTTCTGAGCATCACCCTGCAATGAACAACAAACTCAGTTAAAATCCTTCGGCAAATGATCGATTGCCCAATAAAATGTGCTATTCCAAGATAATGGGTTAACCCAATTAGAGAAGAATCTTAAGTTTTGACCATTGACATTTTCACCATGCAATCTAAGAGGAAAATAGCAGTTCAGATAAGGTTTGGCCTTTTGGAGTAAAGCCAGATGTTCAGGGCGCATAACATAGATAGACTTTCACAGCTTCCCCCACATTCCAGTTTACAGCATGGTGTTTTTTCAAACACAGCATTGAGTTTTTCTGGAACAAGACACTCTGGCTTTTCTCCAAAGAGCTTTGAATATTTTCTAAAATGTTCCTCAAGAGAGATTGCCTGATTTCATCAAGCCTTAGGAAAATACAGTGTGGGGCACAAAACTACAAACCAAACTAATGTAATGTGAATATTGATTACAACAAAATGTGAATATAAAATACAATAAAAGAAGGTGTGATGACATCAGTTGGGACCTGGTAGAATAAGTAAACATAAGACAGTTTCGTAGCGTGCCCGAAGAATGTTACACACTCCCTTTAATGGGCAAGCAGGCCAGTGCCAAGAGTACTATCATGTATATAATGTTATGTGTGTTATCTTCTTGATAACACTCCTAGAAATGGGATTTAAAGTTTGAGTACTTCAGGGCCTCTTATGTATTGCCTAATTTCTTCCCAAAATGTGAGTGCCAAGTTGTCCTTGCAGCAGAGAGCAAAGGTCTTACCCACCACTATCTCTAGTTATTATTACTTAAATTTGCAGCTTCCACTACTGTAAAGAAAAAATGGAAGAAAGAAAGAAAGAAAAAAGAAAAGAAACATTTCTTGAAGCTTAAAAGGCCTAAAACAAAGACTGCACGAACTGGAAAATTGTTTCTTTAAAAACAGTCCTGTGGGATCCAAACTTTCCAAAAACGTAATTATTATTAAAGAGGATTCTTTGCTTAGGCAAGCTCCTTTTACTTACATAATGAAAATGTTCATTTCCTCCTCTATTATTTCCTTTTAAATAGTTTGCATCATTTGCCTCTTTAATTAATAGAAGCCTGATATTTATTTATCAGCTGTGTAAACTTTCCACATACTACAGAAATTGACGCAGTTAGTCGAATGTGGTGGCTCATGCCTCTAATCCCAGCACTCAGGACTCTGAGTCTGGACTATCTAGTGAGTTCCTGGTTAATCAAGACTGATTTAATCTCTGTTCTAGTTTCTATTGCTGTAATAAAAAACTCTAAGACATAAATCAATTTGTGGAGGAAAGGATTTATTTCAATTTACAGTTCTCTAGTCAGACTTGATCCCTGAAGGAAGTCCAGGCAGGAAGTCCAGGCAGGGACATGGAGGCAGGAATTGAAGCAGAGGCCATGGAGGAAAGCTGTTTACTGGCCTGCTTCTCACAGATTGCTCAGATTACTGCCCAGGGGTGGTAACTGCCATGGGACCGGCCCACTCACTTCAATCATGGATCAAGAAAATGCAACACACACTTGTCTATAGGCAAGCTGATGGAGGCAATTTTTTTTCAATTGAGGATTTACTTCCCAAATAACTCTAGGTTATGTAAACTTGACAGAAAAAAACCCTGGCAAGATACTCTCTAAATAAGTATGAAAGATGTATTAGCTTAAAAGAAAACTCTTTATTCACCTACCGGATTTCCTTTGGGTCCACGCTCACCCTTGATACCAGGGTTCCCATGGGTACCCTGAAAGTAAATGGAGAAAAGCTTATTTTTATTAAGTATTCTATTAATATTCTGATCAATTGCATCGAAAACTTTGCAACATTAACCAGGCAAGCAGATACTCAATTCTAGGAACACTGCAAAGTTACCAAGTGCTCAAAAGAGGATAATGTCTGTCTTCCCAAGTGAATTCTTCCTCAATTACTTCTCATCCATCTTCCCAAACAAAATTAAACTCAAAAAAGGTTTTAAAGACTGAGTGGATAGACATGGGGTGGGTGGTTTCAGGCCTGGGCTGCTGTGGACCACTACTGAGTCAGCTTGCTTGCCTGATATCAAAGAGGTTCTGATCTAGGGGATTAGATCCAGATATAGGAAAAGGGAACTCTTCCATTCTGTACCAAACACCACCAAAAACCTTCCTTTCCTGACAACTGGTTTTGAGGGCACAAAATAAACATGAAATGAACCATTTACTTCTATGAAGTTAAGACAGTACTGAGTGATAGGACTTGTCAATTAGCTCCCGATAGTGAGTTTTCTTATCCATTCTTCACAGAATCTCTTGATGTAACGAGTTAAACAACAGCTTTAGAGGAGAGTGAGGTTAAACCTTCACTTTAGTTAACACAGCATCTATTGATTGGCATATTACCATGTAATAGATCTAACTTTGTATTTCATGAGAAATAAATTTCCACATCCCAATGCCTTGATTGGTAGGATTATTCAAAAAACTACAGTCTGGACCCAAGAAACTAGGTAAAATAAGTCACATTCACCCAAACATATGTGATTTTGCTGCCATTTTCAAATACAAGCTCCAGCTCAGAAATGTGTTCCATTCACTTTGTGAAACCTATTCTGCATCTTTTAAACTCTTAGGACAAGATTTCCAATCACAAAGCCAGGCATTGGTGACGCACGCCTTTAATTCCAGCACTTGGGAGGCAGAGGCAGGAGGATCTCTGTGAGTTCGAGGGCAGCCTGGTTTACAGAGCAAGTTCCAGGACAGCCTCCAAAACAATACAGAGAAACCCTGTCTCGAAAAAAACAAAAAAACAAACAAAAAAAGATTTCCAATCACATAGATAAGGGAATGAGTGGTATAGACACTTTCTGACGCTATTAGTCAGAGATAAATAATTAGGTGAATCCCACCACTCTGCTTAGAATTGCTAAGTGGTTGCTTTCATCTTACAGAATTTACCTAATTCCCCAAGCATCCTAATCAGCTTCTTCTCCACGAGGCTATATGGTGTTGCTGCTGCATCACTGTTGAGATAAAGCATCACCTAAATCACAGATATCTTCTATTAACTCTTTCTATGTTTTTGTCTCATTACTGATAAATTCTGGCTCCAATTACCAAATAAGAAATGACACTGAAAAGCCCTTTGTGAAAATAATTTCATCTTTGTCTTCATCAAACACAAGTTCAACATAAACATCTACTCACGGGAGGTCCTGGGTCTCCTGGATCTCCCTTCTCACATTCACAGATCTTGTGTTCACACTGAATGAGCAAGAAACGCAATATTAATACAGTGAAATATAGTGTGTGATAGCATACCAAATCTTAATTGCTATATAACTGAAACTCCCTTGAGGAAACATTCTCTGTTAAATTATTCAAGGCAAACTCAGGATGTGTCAGCTATTGAAGTACTATTAACTTCCACCATGGTTAAATAAAACAAATGTTCTATCACATATTTATCAATGCATTTATAGAAAGAAACGGGTTAAAACAGAAAAATAAGCATTTTCTGTGGAATTTCGGAATTTCTACTTCATTCCCTTCTATACAATACATCACAGCTCATTCATATGTAAGCATTAATTTCTCCCTACTCAGCAAAAGAAAACATGATTTGAAACATATTTTATCAATTCCAAGATGCACATTTGTTTTTATTTTAGCATCTCTGAAAACAGAATGAGTCTTATGATAGCTGTCTAACAGGCTCAAACATGGCAGAGTGATTGTTTTCTCTGCATGTCTTCAAAAGTTACAGACCACACTTAACAGATGCTGCCATGTCACCTGTGCTTTTCATGGTGCAGAGTGTAGCTCAGGAATCTTTGGCATATTCATAACCACTTTTAAAAAGACTGTATCCTGTATACTATGTGCCTTCCAATGGATGGTTACTAGCTAGCTTCCTTTACAATGTGCTCTGATTGGTTGTTCTCATCTGGCTCAGTTCTCCTCAAAATAGACAAGTGAAGGATCTTCAAGTCCAGCCAGCAAAGATCAGGGAACTGAGCACTACATGGATGCTGGCCAATAGCAGGCGTACCTTCCAAATCAGAGGACTTCCCGCAAGCAGCTAGTGTCTGATCCATTCTTAGAATAAAAGAATCCATGACAAAGTAAAGAGAGATTTTGTCAATTGGTAGCACTGATCTCTAAAACAGTCTCTCAAATCCCACTAACCTACAGTTGAAATACAGAGGCATAAAAAATAAGACCATGTAGTTATCCCAAAGTAACTGATCTTAAAAAGAATTAGACATTTTTACTTAGTCACAACTGATGTGAACCACAACATTGGATGGCAAATCCATGTTCTTAGAGTAATTCACAATAATAAAGCGTGTGGTGCTTACCTTCCTTTCAAATAAGACATCCTAGAAGGGAAAAATAAAGAATGAAACATCAACTCGATTAATAGTACTGCTTCCAGTCTTCTTATTCGTCTTAATAATTCTCTATGGGAGATGCAATTTCCAAGAATAGCAATTCAGTCTTTTTATCCTTGTAAAAACAATAAAGCCAGCCAGCCTATCACCCCAGGAGTTCTCTCAGCCATATAACAGGAAACATGAGGGGCACTAACATTCACAATTACTCTGTTTCCTAGGAACTTTATCCTGCTGCACCCCATGCTTTAGCTTTTGTCACTCTGATACGTTCTATTATTGATTTTGTTTCTTTGATCAGTTCTAATTATATCCACAATTTAGCTCCAAGCTTAATTGACTGTAATGAGAAACTTTTCACTTTTGCTTACAAAGACTTAAGCAAATACATAATTAGATATTTTCTTGTCCCCAGATCTATAAATATGTGCATTTGGGGGTTTTTTGGCACTAAAACACTGATTTGGGAATCATCTTTTTGTGAAATTATTAGCAGGTCTTATAAAATTGTATTAAAACTCAAAACCAGAACATTATAAAGCCTGGTGGCATTTTTCAAGATGATCTGAAACATAGGAAGCCACAATCCCATTATTGTGATTACTAGGAGAAAGGGATTTTCACTCAAACTTTTAAGAGGCCCAAATGTGGTATTTTACTTATAAAATCCCAATATAAGGAAAAGAGATGCATCTTTTACATCTTAACAGTGTTAAAAATAATATTTTGTGAAACTTTTGAATAGTTCATAACAATATACATTATTTATAGAAAACTACATTTATAACTTGTTACCTAGGAGGAATTAAGTGACAAAAATAATACATATACCATGATAAAAATATTATCATAAGTATGATTTGGTGTAGAAATAATAATGCATGTTTCTCAGTGTACCCGAAAAACCTAGCTGTCCTAGAACTCACTCTGTAAACAAGGCTGGCCTTGAACTCACAGGGATCCACCTGCTTCTGCCTCCTGAGTGCTGGGTTTAAAGGTGGGCACCACCATCGCCTGGCTCATATCTATCATTTTTGTGGGCTTTTTACTTGAAAGGGTCTTCCTATGTAGCTCAAGATGGCTAGGGTTCATTGTGTGGTCCAGAGTGACCTCAAGTGATGACAACCCTGTGTTAGCATCCCAAGAACTAGGATTACAGCCATGAGCCACATTTGCCTCCTTTCATTAGTGGTTTTAGAATTCATGCTTTTGTCATATTTGTACCTTTTTACAGCTTTCCCTTTGAAAATTCAATTTTGCTTCACTGTATTTCCCTTTAGCACTTAAACAACATAACCATTTTTGTAGTTCGTTTGTTTTTACATTTTCTGGAATTTGTATTTTTGTAGAAATAGAACTAGACCCAAAACTCATAATAGATAAGATTGTTTCGAACAAAGCACAAAGCTCCATCCCTAAGGGCACTAACGGTCGGAAACCTCCACTGAGGACAACACGCCAATAGCAGGGTAGGCAGTCTTAAATGATGAGAGTGGGAGTCAGTAACAGCTTCTTGGAATAGGTGGGGCTTCTGGATGATTCAGAAGAAAGGAATGCAAGACACCAACTAACACCCCAATGGCATGCTGCTCTATATGTCAAAGTTTGTGGGGGAAAGAGTCATAAAGACTGCTGTAGGCAATAAGACAAGGGCAGCAGTGAGGACGGATATTCAAAGGGTAGACACAAGGGTCCAGTGGACAGAGCTGGGCACACTGGGAAGTAGGGTTTCCATCCTCGATGAGGATGGCTTTGAGAATGACTGGGAAAGGACAGAGGGCCACAGTCAGGGTGTGGGCATCTTCAAAAGGACATCTACAAATTTCAGTCTGAGTTACACCTTGTAAGTTCTATTGAAACTTGAGCATCAATGACAAGAATAAATGGAGAAATGTCCTCACTAAAATAAAAGGACATTCCATCAGCGGGTTCAGATTTGTATAATGGGATAGTGGTCAAAATAGAAGGCTGGAAGGGAATGGCTAATTTTGGGAATGAATACAAGGCCAAATGCTATAAAGAGTGAGGGAGGAAATATGAAGAGTTGACAAAGTTATTAATATCATACAAATGAGATGGGATCAAAGGCCAACAATTTCCATGACAACAACAACAACAACTGAAGTCTTTGAAATTTAATTTAGGAGAAAAATAATATAAACTATGAAACAGAAATGAACCTCTAGTCAGATTAGTAGCTCTGCAGTAAGGGAGAGAGACAGAGAGGGATCACAAAGAAGTTTGCATAGGCATTATAAGTGATGGAAATTTCTGTATTCTAATTGTGTTTGTGATTGTACAGTATGTTTACTTGTCAAACCTCACGGAATTGTGCGCTTAAGTAATGCATTATGGCAAATTATTTTAAAAGCCTAACCACATAAGAATTTCAAAATAAAAAGTCAAAATATCAACTAATGATGTAATAAATATCATTCATCATCATAGACTAAATGAGGAATTCACCAATGGTTTGGTGAAAAATCAGGCCTTGCTTTATGGGGAGAGGCAATGCGAATACTGAATGTTGGTGTGTCATTCTTTTCAAAGCTGAATAAGAACTTTGGACCTGGGGTGTGGTCTGGAAGCCCTATCCCTTTGTCAGGGGACGTTTATTCACAGAACTAACACCTGAACAAACAAGATGAAGTCACAGGATGCTGAGGAAGTCTCGATGGTCATTTTCTGTTACCCCAGAAACAAACAGTCCCAGCTCCAGTTCACTGCCAAGAGCTCCTGTCCTCCATTGGGCAGGGATCTCACCAAGAGTGTGTCTAGAGGGGGTGGCAACAACCTGAGCGGGAACATCTGGCCAAACAAGTATGAAATGAGCTCTTCTCACAATAGAGATGAAGAGAGGGAGTCTCCCAGGAGTCTCCTCTATACATAACGGAACATCTTGCTTTCAGCTGAGTGGTGAGGACTCCATGAACTAGGGGCACAGGCAGGGCTAGGTATTGTCCTCACACAGTGACAAGTTTTCCTTTTCTTTGACGGATCTCCTTTCAACCAGACTCACCTGGGAACCACAGGCTGGGCTCAGTCTCTGACTCCTATCTAAACAGGCTCAATCCCCAGGGAAAAGATGCAAGAAACAATAGAAACTTTGGAAGAGTGATGTTGGTATTCTTGGGGCAGTTCTGACTGAGCAAATTTTCAAAATTCATTGTGATTTTCTCTTTAAATATGCTTTTTCAGGGCTAAGCATCCATGCAGTGCAATCTTGGTGAGCCTTAAATTTTCAGCTCTTTTGCAATAAAATGGGTGTGATAATAATCATCTTACATTTGTGATTAACCTACATCATTAGATTGTGATAGAATAAACAAAAATAAACCATAGAGAGGATAATGAGATCATTCAACAGTAAATAGCATTTGTTCTTGCAAAGGTCCCAAGGTTGGCTCCCAGTACCCACAAAGTCGTTCACCACTATCTCTAACTCCAGGTTTAGAGGATCCAGTGCTCTCTGCTGACCTTCAAGGACCTGTGGTTTGTATACATACATACAGGAAAAACGCTACTACATATAAAATAAAATAAATCTCTAAAAGATTATATAAAAACATAGAGCAGTGGCAAAAACATGGAGAGCTAGACAGCACTCCACACATACTATTTACTAAGAAAAACATGTTTCCTGTTTTTGCTTTCAACTGTGATTAAAAGTTAAATCTTGAGAAAAGACGATGAGAGGACAAAAAGATCAAAGAAAACCTCTGGAATAAGTTTCAATTTTCTTTGCAATGTTTAGAAAATATTCATGAGAAATGATAAGTACCTAAAGGACATTTCCACCTTGCTGCCTTCTCAAGAAAAAAATTAAGCTTTTAACATTAAATATATAGCCACATCATTTTACCCTTTCCTTTTCTTCTCTCCAGTACTTCCTGTATATTCCTCACCCCATCTCAGCTTTACTCTCTCACAGACTCATGGCTGCCCACTTTTTCTTTAGTTGTTGTTGTATGTGTGTGTTCTTAATACATAAATGCAACCTACTTAGGAAAAACTTTTAATCAGTATTTTTTAGAAAATCAATATTAAACACTTAACAAATCAGCCAACTTCTATCTGGGAGTTTTCTCATTGAGAAACGTTGTAAAGAGAGATTTCATTTTGATTGTTTTGCCTTGTTTCCCAAAGCAGCAAGGGAAAGCTCTTACAGATTGATGGTAGTCAACACAGAAAATCACTGTTGTAGCCAATAATACAAAGAGAAGGAATTCCCTGCTCTGATGTAAAAATCATCAATTGACTACAGGTGATTTAAAGCAGATCATGAGATAGTTAATGTTGATTGTTAACTTGACAGGACCTAGAATTGCCTAGGAGACACACCTCTGGGCTTATCTATGAAGGAGTTTCTAGATTAGGTTGACTAAAGCAGGAAGACCCACCCTAAAATTGGACAGCAGCATTCCATGGGTTGGAGTCCTGACCTGAAGAAAACAGACTCTGAGCTAATGGAAGCATTCATCTTTTTATGTTTTCTGATTACGGACACTATGTGACCAGACACTTCATGCTTCTGTCACCATACTTTCACACCGTGATAGATTATCACCTCAATTCTTGATCCAAAATAATTTCTTCCTTCCCTAGGTTGCTTTCTCAGGCAATAGGAAAAGTAATATAGGCAGACTTGTAACATATAAGACATAAAAGGAGAAAAAAATTAAATATGTTTAAGGAGTATAACATGGAAATGGGTAAGATAGTCAAAGGTAATTCTGCAAGTGGGAAATGAGAAAGGATAAAGTGAGAACAAATTAAACAGACTACAAACTGATAACAAAATGAATAGAAGTCAACAATGTGCATGATCTTAGGATGAATAAACAGAAGAGTATGGTGTATGCTTTAAAAGCAATCTTTCCAAAAACCTCGACATTGACAAAGTTAGGGATGCAACCTCAGGGAACAAACACATTCCCAGTAAATCCTCAGGATAGTGAAAAGAGGATCCAGAAAGATTCTTGTCCTGTGCCCAATGAGAATCTTACTTTGTCAAAATTTTGTATCTATTCTTAAATAGCTTACATCTAAGATATTAAAATACGATATACAATTTAACCTTCTAGGTACCTACCAGGCGTTCCTGGATTTTGTCTACAAGGGTTGGATCACTCAATAGTAGAACAGGTTCACTGGATGAGTCCCCAGATATCAAGCGAAGTTTGGCTTCATTGACCACAGTGGAAAGTCCCACGGTGATAAATGATATTCCTGAAGTTCTAGCATCTTCAGAAATACTTTGGACATCTGGACTCTTGGGATGATCAATGCCATCAGTCATCAGCAAAGCCACTTTCACACCATCTTTACGCCCTTCTCTCTTAAGTAGCCTTGTGGCATTGGAGATGGCATAATAAGAGAAGGTACCTTGCCCAATTAAATTCAAAGACTTGACCCGCTGCTTAAATGTCCGTAGGTCCTTCCAAGAAGAAAAGGGTGGATCAATCTGAACAGAGCTGCTAAACTGAAGGGCTGCCAGCTTGATGTCATATTTCAGCGAACGGCCAGGAGTCAACTGGAAAATCCTCTCACTCAAGTTGTCCACAAAATTTTTTTGATTATCAAAGAGGACAATTTTAGAGCTTTCAGAACTGTCCAAGATAAAGGCAACATCTATGAAGCAAATGACATCTGAAAGAGAGCACAAAGGTTGTGTGTCACAATTGTCCCTCCTCACATGTAACATCACATAATCAAAACCCCAAGATGATGTGCTGTTTGTGTTATTGCTGAGAGAAGTAACTGTGAGAGACACCTTGAAAGATGACAGATTGCCTTCAAGACAAAGATTAATTTGTACAAAACTAAATATCCTTCTAAGTCTACAAAATATTTTTCTCTCATAAAATGAAAAGCAAGACCAAACAAATAAAAGTATCATATGTTCTCACTTGTAAACCCACTTAAAGCACAAAAAAAGAAAGTGCAATATATTTTTACAATTAAACAAACTCTAAACAAAGGAGTCTAAAGGTAAATAAAAAATGTTCTGTTTAATATTTGGGTTATGTCGTATTAGGACCTTGAAATCAAATGAGAAAATGTCTACATACACTGTAGGAATAACAACAGGAAAACAAACTTAATTTGAAAATAAAGTTGAATGTGAATCCTAGATTGGTTTCTTAATACCTTATTTGCTTATGGCCTTGAATGTGCCATTTAAGATCTCTGAATCTGTTTATCTATATTTATATATAGATATCTAAATATAATATATCTATATTTAGAGCACAGTGCTCTAAAATCTCTGAGGTGATCCAAATATGTAGGGCTTATTACTATCATGATATAATTGCATCAAGTAGAACATCACATATATATATACATATTATTAGTGCTTTCACAGACTAAAACTAAAACATTTTAAAAACACTCTATTTCTTACCCCGGACGTCATTTTTCCTTGCCAGTGTGTTTGGTTTTGGTCCTTTCTTTCTTTGTCCATACACTGATTGAGTCATAAAAGCTGGCAAAAGCAGAAGACAGAAGGCAGCGTCTCTTTTCCTCATTGTGGTAGATGGTGAAAATTCATCTGCCTGATAAGACCTTGAAACGGAAAATCCAGTTATAAATACTTCCATAAAAGGTAATGTTTCCTTTTATTGAAAATAGATTTTTTTCTCATAGCCTGATTATGGTCGTTCTCCCCCCCGCCCCTACTCTTTCTCTTCTTTCTGCACTCCCCTCCCATCCAGATTGATCCCCTTTCTGACTTTTATTAGAAAAAAACAGGCTTCTAAGGGACTATGATATGATATGATATGATGAAACAAAACTAACACATTGGAATTGGTCAGAACAAAGAAAGAAAGAGACATGAAAAGAGCCCAAGAGAAGGCACAGGAAACAGAGACCCACTCAGTCTCATACTCAGGACCCCCCCCAAAAAAACCCTGATAAACTGGAAGTCATAAGAGAAAGGGAGGGGGGATAAATAAATAAATAAATAAATAAATAAATAAATAAATAATTTTGAGTTTGTAGAGCTAAAAACTGGCATATGGGCCAACAACATGGTTCAGTGAGTTAAGGCACTTGGCACCAAGCAAGACGACCTGAGTTTGTCTCCAAGATCCATGTAGTGTAAGGAAAGAATTAACTTCAGCAAGCTGTCCTCTGCTGGCTCACTCAAACACACACACACACACACACACACACACACACACACACACACACCCTTCACATTTCGAATAAAATACACTGAAATTTTAAAACTTGTAACCTAAGAAAGTCATGGTACCATGATCAAATATTTCTATCTAAATATTCATTTAGATTTAATAGCTATATAAGCATCAATTATTTCTCATTATATTAATGGAGAGCATGGAAAAGGAAAGCCATCTATCAATGTCTCAGTCCCACACTATTTGGGGACTGTGGTTCCATCACAGCACCTGCCTTGTCATTTTCAGGTTTTCAGCATGAATTCAGATGACTAAATGATTCTTCCACTCATTTTCCTTACAACCGATTCTTAGAAAATCTGTCTCTTCTTTGAATCATACAGAGCCACGACCTTTTTAGCCTTACTGAGAATGAGTTCAAAACTCATCAATGAGTTCAAAACTCACATCAGAATTAAATTCTTCCTCAGCTTCTCCATAACTCCTTTCTCTTTTCTACTCTTGCTTTGGAAAGTTTGTCCTCATCAGGTTCCAAAGTGGGACTGCCCAGCTAATGAATCTAAAGATCATGAGAACAAAAACCAACAGATTTGCTTAAAAGCAACTTCCAAATAATGCACAGGAAAACACTTGAAGTCAGAAGGCCTACCCTTCAAACCACCCTGTGAAACTACTTTTTCCAGGTAGCTAAGCAATGAAAACTATAATTCAGTATTAAAATTCTCAGTATCAGTCTCATATCCATGGCTGTACACAAAGTGATGTTTAAACACCCAGGATTCCTTGACAAAAGGAGACTGACACGTTGCTAGCTCAGGATGCCCAAGGAAATGGGAACACAACATTTATTTAGATCTAACAATCTGCATGGTTTTCCGTGCTTGCCTCCTTCAGCTAGCTGCATTAACTCCAGGAGGTCTGGAAAAGGAATCACAGTTTCCTCCTTTGGCACCTTGCCTCCAGAGAATGTGAACTGGAAATTCATGACCATGATTTTCCAGATGCTCAGTAGAGGGTGGAAATACACGCAAAGGCCATGATGAGTGAGTTGGGAGACTGATTTCTTTTATCCATGCCAGATGGATGAACCACTACTCCCCCCACCCCAAGAAGCAAGATTGTTAGGTTGGCGATAAAGCAATCGCTGGCTTCAGGCCACAGTCTCTTCCTCAAATGGCATGCAGCAGGACGTTTACTAAGAGAACACCGCTTCTGTGCAAACAAGCACCTGTGCTGGCCCATGTACCACGTACACTTGGCAAAATGTCAACCAAGCTTCAGATCAGTTATAGTAAGAAAAGAAGACAGCAAAAACAAACAAACAAAAACCCACTAGAACTGTACTAAGGAAACAGAACATGCAATCGGCATCTCTGTTCGAACCAAGGAGAACATGAAAGAACCACAACTTTAATTCCGAAGGTTAGTGTAAAGATGAGCTCACGTACACACACAGCTGCTTCTGCATTTTCAGGGCGGAAAAGAAATCATAGTGCTACACAGGTGTTTTCTCTTTGCTCAGAGTCCACACCATGAGGAACATCCTAGAAGGTCTGGAAGTGAGACCCTAAGGGGACGGGATGTGAGGACTTCAGGACTACTGGCGTCAAACGAAACGAAGCAATCTGAACACGTAGTTTTCTTGGCTTAGAGTTCTGAATTTATAGCTCAACCCTTGAATGGATGACAGTCATGGATACAGCTCAGTCCCTGCAACAATCATAATATCTGTGTGTCTGACTTCTCCTGAGGGTCTTGGCTCGCCCCCTGAAGCAGAACTCTGTGCTTCCCAGGGCGCTCTCCTGCCCTTCCATTTTTCTTTCTCTAGCTTTTCCAATGTATTACCTTCCTGAATCCTTTGCCTTTGTTAGCTTGACTTTTTGAGAGCCCACCCACTCCGAATCACTTACAGCATATTCTATTGCTCATGTTTTTAATTGTTTTTATTTTGCGGGTGATGCACTAATGGATTAAAGGGATGGAAGATGAGCTAGATAAATGAAAGAAATGTAAGCCTCTATGTTAACATAGGCTAAATTTTATGAATACAGATCGATTAGCAAATACTGTATCTTGAAATTCTTCCTAAAACTTATTTCAGGTCAATGCATTCAAGGGACTTTGTATGTTGTAATTTTTTGGGAATAAAAAGTTTTTCTGTAGATTTTATGAATTTTTCTTAGTTTTTGCATTTTATTAGTTTCTACATGAAGACAAAATGATCAGATATTCTTTATTCAAATTTCTAAACTAGTCAAATGATAAAAATATTCTATAATTAATTCTGAATTATAGAAATCCACTTCAAATCTTTAAAAAGTTTCCCAGTGATGTTAACATCATTGAAGTACAATTTAGTAGACTGTAAGTTTAGAATAAAATTTGCAAAACAAAGAATTAAATACCTTTAAAACAAGTTTTAGTTTAGTTTAGCAGTTATTCATGTTTACCTAACAATTGGTTGCGAAGACAGCAGAGGGCAAAGTTTTAAATAAGTTTCCTTCCCATGACCCGAATATTGCCCATTTATCCTCGCAGGGCTCCTGGAAGGTCCAGAGTTAAGGAATGAAGAACAAGCAACTGTGTCTTACCTTAGACAGATTGTCAAACAGAAAAGATAGACCAGTGCAGTAGACGTCCACAGAGACCAGTGCAGTAGATGCTCACAGCAAGGACTGTGATTAGGGATGCACTTGACTATTTGATATTATTCTGCTCTCTGGGAAATAATTGTCTTTGCTTTAGAACTTTTTTTTGCCCTCTCCTTATTCTTGTTTACTTGAGTGGTTAGGCAGTTAGCCAAATGCAAGATCTGGGTGGGATCAGTAAGCAACTTAAAGGAACAGTGTCCCTTCAGAATAAGTCTGTGTTTTCCAGACTACTGTTCTGAAAAAGAAAAAGCAAAAAAATCTGAGCAAATTGTCTACACTTTGGGCATTGATTGGCAATCTGCCTTTGTTTCTCATACTTTACATTTCTTTTGATTTCTGTTTTTCTCTTTGCCTGGGGTTTGCTCTCTGAGATGCTGACATTATGGAGCATATAAATGGTAATCAGACTCAGATTCAAATTTGTTTTTTAAAGAAAATGAGATGACTATTACTTGAAGATGACCATGTAGCAGTTTGTTATTCTAGTCTTTCTACTTCTGATTTTTGGAAATTTTGTAACAGAAGGTTTAGGTAATATATAGTCTTAGTTGAGTTCTGGCTCTGCCCCTAACATCTATGAGGGCCCTCCTCTCCCATCTAGGAAACAAGGCAGAGAGTCGTCTGTTAAGATGATTTTTCTAACTATAACTATAACTGTGACAAGGGAAAACCTAAATAAGTTCTCCAGCTCTGTTTGCTTTTAGCTGGTTTTAAATCACGTCTACTGACATTGGAGGTGACAGAGTTGAGCATTGTGATATTTATTGTTGGTCTCCCACTGACTGAAGGTGCTGGAGGGGACATCATTGGAGGTGTCACCACTAACTAAAGTCACCTTGCAGATTGCAGCCATTCTATGAAAAGCTGCATTTCACTATCTTTTCTAGGGTCAGTTGCCTCTCTACCTCACCAGGGGACCAATGCTTCCCCTGTTCTCCAATAAAAGATACCTTTTAAATGACTAAGTGCAGTTTTACCTATGCTTGAGAAGAACTACAAAGGATTGAGCTTTTTTTTTTCAAGACAGGATCTCATTTTGTAGCTCTGACTGTCCTGGAATTCACTATGTAGACCAGGCTGGCCTCAAACTCACAGAAATCTACCTACGTCTGCCTCCTGAGTGCTGGGATTAAAAATGTGCACCACTACACCCAGATGGCATAAGACCTTCTAATAACTAACTTTTCTTAACATTTAAAGAAGTCAGGACAACTAGTGACCACCCCAAACCAGGACATAGCTGTTTGTACACTAGAAAAGCAGATGACTCAAATGTGTAACTATTGTGGTACCCACCTCTTAGACATTCTCTAAAATTCCTATGTGAGCTTTGCACTCTAGGTCCTAAGCAAAACGGATTTTTGCTAGTGGTAGCCACTATCTTTGGACTGCTGGATTTCTGAATTTTCCATATCTAAAAAACTTGCCTTCAAGTCTGTGGCCTTCTTAAATGACTGGATATGAACTTGGGTTGTGGTTACAGTTTTATAGTAGTTGGCGTTCTGAGATGTCTATACAAGAAAGGATGTCATTGCAGCTGTTCCATTTTCTAATTTGGGGACTCAGTAAGTCAACATTTATTGTGGCAAAATGTATCTTTTCACTCTACAAATGATAGACTTCTGTATGGGCTACTTCTGAAATCCATAGCAGTTTGGCAACAGCTATGTTGTTATAATATTTAAAATTAACTTTTTTATTAATTAATTTATTTTTTATGCATGTATATATTTTCTGGGTATATGCACAGTATATGTGTGGAGGTCAGAAAATAACTGTGTAGAATTGCTTTTCTCTTTCTACCTTTTCATAGGTTCTAGGAATGAAACCCAGATTGTCAGGCTTAGGCTGCAAGAACATTAACCTTTTGAGACACATTGCAGGTGCTATCATTAACCTTTATAGGGTGGCATTTTAACATTATCAATTCCCTTATTATAACAAGAGCAACCTCTGTTTCAGGATCACTTAGCAGGTGTCGGGCTTGGTGCTGAGTGCATCACACACACTTCACCACCTACCCTCCACGGGCACATATTTCAAAGTCACTGGAGTGGGGAGCAGGGGAGTAGTGGTTAGCAGAGAGTCTCAAGAACCAGTAAGGATAGAGGTAAGAAAGTTCACTCATTATAAACTGCAGCAAGAGTTGCTGATGACAGAACGGTTGCATCCGCACTGCCAATGACAACATCTTGCCTGTGACACTGTAAGTGCATCAGGAGGCTGCCAGCTGGGGGAGGTTGGGTTAAGAACAGACTGCATGGCTCTACATCATCATCGTCATTATCATCATCATCATCATCGTCGTCGTCATCATCATCGTCATTTTAGGACTACATGTGAATCTACAATCATCTCTTGGTAAAAAAATAAATGAACTGGAAATAAGGTTTTCAGAGAAAATAAAAAGAAGCCTGGGGAGATGGCTCAGTGAGTAAAGAGTGTGTGGATCTGAATTCCATCCCTCTGAAGCAGCACATGCCTATATTATCAGTGCTGGAGCAGTGGATGCAGGGTGATTCCTAGGGCTCACTAGCCAGCAAGTCTAGCCAATCGGTGAGCTCCAGGTTTAGAGGGAGACCTTGCCTCAAAAACTAAAAAGGAAAATACTGGAAGGCATCCAACAAGGACCCTTTATCTCCACACATGTGAATGTGTACATACATGTCCATGCAAGAAAAGAAGAAAAACAGTTCAGGTTTTGTAGCTGTTCCTACTGTCATACTAACCTTACCGAATGTCAGAACAGAGGCTGGGGAGATGTCTCAATGGATCAAAGTAATTGCACTAGCATGGGGATCTGAGTTCAAACCCCCAGCACCCATGTAAAAAGCCAGCCATGTAATCCCAACACTTTTGGAAGTAGAGACAGGAGGGTTGATGGGGCTTGTTGGCTGCCAGTCTAACTCTAGCTTCAGTGAGAAATCCTGACTCAGAAGACTAATATGGAGAGTGACAGAGCAGGACATCCAACACTGTCTTCTGGACTTTACACTCCTGCACTGGCACACTCTTCACATGTACAACCCCCCCATCCTCCAAACACATCCATACATCATACATATACAAGCGCACACCACACACACGTACACGTGTGCATACGCCACACTCACATGGACACATACATATACCACACATATGCATCACAAAACAAAAGATCGTTTGAGCCTCACACCTAACAACTATCCCATCATCAGATAACATTTCCAATGAATGCTATGTTTCATTGTCACCTCCTCACAAAGCAGATTTTCAAGAAATCCCGTGGGCCTTTTAAGTAACCATGAGATCTTCAGGCAAAAACCATGTATTTTCTTACTTCTCTGGGGACATCAGCCACACTTCTCACCTTCACATGATAGACATGAGACAAGGCGTAGGAAGTGGCATTTCAAAAGGAAATCAGTCAGTTGTTGCCTTAAATAGCTCGGAAAATTGATCTGTGTGAAGTAATAAAAACAGTAAAAAAGCTGGTGGCAGATCAACTGAAAGTTGTATCAAAAGGATATATCTCCGGCAAGAGTCAGCAAGGTTTCACACGATGTTGCTTAAGTTCTCTCAGAGTGAGCCACCTGTACAGCTGCTGGTCTAGTGACAAAGGACACCAGCAGCTGTGACAGAGAAGAGAGACAGTGAGCTTCCTAACCATTGTAGAGAAATTGCTACTAGAAGTCCCTTGCTATTTTGTTTTCTCCAGTACAAACACAGTGTAGTCAAACTTCTGACAACTGCCCCCAAAGCTCAGAAGCTTCCAGGACTCATTATGCTCCTTGGCCCCAGGAATGTGGCTTAGACATTTTTTGTGCCCTTCTTCAGTAAACTGGAGGAACATCAAGAAGGTATTGGCCCTATTCATCAAAAAAGTGAAAAACCAAAGTCATTCAAAGATAATAAGGAAATGAAAATCATCGCTGGCAATGCAACTTGGGAAATGTGGCATCACCTAAGTCTGGAACAGTGGGTTCTACTCCAGTCTCCTCACCAAGTCTGATTGAGTTTACCTTTTCCACCCTCTATCTAATTTTTTTGCTATTGTTATTATTATTTTTAGAAGTTTCTTCTTAGAACAACTTATGCATACAGCAATGTAACACAATCTTCTGACATTTGGTTCCCAACTTGAGTAATGCCACATATGCAACACATATTGTCACCAATAGCAAAGTGGCAGCATAAATTCCCACAACAATTTTATGGCTACTAGAATGTCCCTTTTATATGTTTCCCTCTTTCTAGTTGTTTCTTCCTTACCAAAGCAACTATTTCAAATCAAAATATTGGGATACTATCTAGAAAAAAATGGACAATTTCCCTTTCTAATAACTACCGAAAAGGAAGTCAGAGAAATCTTAAGTGTGGAAGTTGAGTTTTAATTTGAATATTCCCTTCACTCAATGGATAGAACACTTAACATTTTTATTCAACACCCATTGAAAAAAGGGCAGATTTTTAATAGCAATGATTGATTCCTGCTTTAAAAAAAAACTTTGTGTACATGGGTGTATATGGTGTGCATGTGTGTGCGCTTGTGTTCATGTGTGGGAATTCTGGTACGTGGGTACCACAGTGCGTGTGTAGGTGTGAGAAGAGTACTGTGGATGTTGGTCCTCCCCTTCTGCTATTGATGCTGGCTTCCCTGTAGTTTCTGAGGATCTGGACTCGGGTCCTCACACTCGTATTACAAGCTGTATCTTGAGCCCTAAAGCTTGCTTTTAATAGAGAAAATATTTGCTGATTTTTAATTAGTTGATTTTACTTTCTGGAATTGGTCTTGTACTATATGTTGATGAATTCTTTATTCCCCAGTACAAGGTATTTAAATTTTTCTTATACTGGAGGCAAACAATAGTATCAAATCTCAAAATAGAATGTAAAGACAGAGCACACTTAATTTTTCTCCATCGCAAAGTTTACAAAATATGGGAGAATGTTAACAACCATAAAAAGGATAAGCCAGAATTAGAGAGAAAATAAAGCTCAGCTCTTTATGCAGCTACCTCTCATTATCCCTAAACACCTATCCCTGGAGGCTCATAGTCTTTTATACTATCCAGTCTTATGGCAGAGCAAGAGAAGAAGGAGGCCACATGACAACTTGGAAACTATGAGTTTAACTTTAGAGGCAAGTGGCTCAGGAAAAGTCAGCATGGGCCAAATTCCAACATGTCATGAGTCTCACTTTGCACTGTATAAATCTTAATGTTTGATCATCAAAGGTATGAACACTCCATTATAGAACTTTCTACTGACTGGAGAAAGTTTGGGTAGCTTTATCCAAGTCTGAAGGTTTTATACTGATTACATTATCAGCAGTTCATGTTTTGATACCTGACCAAATACAGCTAGCAATATGGTTAGGTCTCCGTAGCAAAAATAATAAAAACCCAGAGACAGATATTAGGGTTAAAGCTGAGAATCAGAGAAGCAAAGCAACCAGCCACTAGAGAGTTCTCACCTCTGCCAATGCTCAGACCAAAGGGGTGATCCACCAATCCTTAGACTGCCCCTGGCTGCACTGCTACTACGACTCACTGAGACTGCTCTGACTTCCTGTCTCTTCCCGCCTTATATTCCCCTCTGCCCAGCCACATCACTCCTGTCTCCACCTCCCTACTGCTGGGATTAAAGGTGTGAGCTCTGTTTCTCTTTTAGACCGATTAACTGTCATGTAGCCCAGGGTGGCCTTGAACTCAAAGAGTTCCTTCTGTCTCTATCTCCTGAGTTCTAGGATTAAAGGAGTGTACCACCACTGCCTGGCTTCTATGGCTGTGGCTAGCTTTGCATTCTGATCTTCAGGCAAGCTATATTAAATCATAAATAATATATCACCACAGGGATCAGCACCGGTATGAATAATAAATTCAATAAACTGGTCAATGTATTTAAGATTCAAATGGAGATTCAACAAAAACTGATAATTTTTGAATTTCTGAACCAAAATGTTTTAAGAGCATCATACACCTTATTGTCTCCCACTGTGTCTCATTCTGTGTCTGCCCATAACACACTGTTTCACACAATACTATTCCAAACTAAGATCATAGAGTCATTTTTAAGTTTTTATCAAAATGTAATCTTTCTAATATAATAGCTTGCTTCTCCTAGTCTTTTAAAGTCTGCATGAAGGATAGATCAATTGTAGATAAAGCTTACAGTAAAAGTAATTTGAAGCAAATTCTTAATTTACTATTTAGGTTTTTGAAAGCTTCTAATAATATTAAGCCACATATACTAAAGTTACTTGCTATAATAATTAATCATTGCAGGTATCAAGAACTATAAATTCTGAAATTATGCATAAGTAACTTTATAAAAATGATTTTTACTTACAATCGCATATTGCATGTTTTGCTAATTGACCAAACTCAGAAATGCCAAATACTAACATAAATTAGCCAGGAACTGCCATGACTCTTAAGCATTATTGCTTCAAAAAAAGATATTTGGGCACCACCTTGTGGAAAGTTGAGGAAAGTGTGAGAGTCTAACGTCAACAAATTAAAGTTGCTCACTGTCTACAGTGCTGAATGAGTGAAATAGAAGTTGGTTTCTACACATTTTCATTTTGTAATGATTTATTTATTTTTACTCTATGTGTATTAGTGTTTTTCCGGCATGCATGCCTGTGTGAGATCCCTTGAAGCTAGGATTACAGACAGTGGTGTGCTGCCTTCTGAGGATGGGGGTGGTTCTCTGTAAGAGTGGTCAGTACCCTTAACAAATGAACCATGTCTCCAGTCCTGACAAATCTTTTAACAGAAGAACAAAGAGATGAGTCAAAACAGTGGCCAGACTATGTATCTATAGAATGGAAAAACTGGCTAATGTAACATTGGATGAAATCCACATTCATGCTAATCAACTTGTTTCCTGTTTTGTGAGGAATAGATAGAAAACAAGTAACGAAACTGGAGTAATCTAGTGTGAGAAATAAGCAAGAAAGAAGGCAATGGGGAGGATCTGTAGAGATGGCTCAGAGGTTGAGAACACTGGCTGCTCTGATATCCATTTTCAGAACCCACAAGGCAGCTCACAACTGCCTGTAACTCAAGTTCCAAAGGCTATGACTCTGTCTTCTGGCCTCCACCGCACAAAGTACATGCATGCTGCACAGACATATATGCGAGCAAAACATCCAAACACATAAAATAATAATACTAATCTAAAAACCAATGGCAAATTTTACTAATAATGTTTATATAGAGAAATATTTCTATGTTTACATACATGCTTATAGGGTATAGCTTGATAATTCAGTACATGTACACAACTGATTTGTAATTGGCATCTCATGACCTTAAACTTTACCACTTAATTCAAACATTTTTTCAAATTATGGAATTCTGAAATGTCTAGGCGAAAGACTACACAGAATTTCACCTGAAGAAGAATCTTGGCTAGTAGAAAAATCAATTCAAAATTAATCAAAGACTTAAATCTTAAAACTGAAACCTCTAGAAGAAAACATATGCAATGCCCTTCAAGACAATGGTACAGTCAAGAACTTTTTAAATAGAGCACCAATACCATAGGAAGTAGCCCCAAGAAGTATTAACAGGTGGGACTACAAAACAAAAAGTTTCTGTACAGCAAAGGAAACAATCAATAGAGTTGAGAGACAGCTCACAGCATGGGAAATCTTTCCCAGCTACACTTCAGAGAAGGTGCTAATGACAAGAATTTAAAAGAATTGCAGAAATTGCATACCAAGGGAATAACTTAGCATTTAATTTAACTTGGTATTTAATAGTAAAATAAATACCAAGGAGAAAACTGTCAATCGACAAATAGACAAACAGCTTTTAAAAAAGAAATATGGCCAATAACTATTTTAAACAGTGTTTAATATTCCTAGCAATCAGGGAAATGTAAATTAAAATACTTTGAGTTATTACCTCACCCCAGTCAGAGTTGTCTTCAACAAATCTGACAACAAATTTTGGAGAGGACGGGTAGAGAAATGAACCATTATTCACTGTTGGTGGGAGTGCAAAGTAATACAGCCATTGTGGAATTCAGTTTGGAGATTTCTCAAAAACTTAAATATAGAACAGCAGTATGATCCAGCCATTTCACTCCTGGGCATATGTCCAGAGAACTCCACCCCCTATCATAGATATATTTACATCCCAAATTCATTGATGCTTTATTCACTATAGAAAATAACTGGAATCAACCTAATTGTCAATCAGCAATGAATAGATAATGAAAAGTTGGTATATGATGGGCCCCAGCCTCCAAAGATTTCTGTGCTTGTCAACTGATAGCCACAGGTGCTTCCTGCTCTCTAGTCCTGGCTTACAGCCCTGGCCTTGCCTACCTGAAATCAATATCTAGCACTAGGAAAACACGAGATCTTACACCTGTGGTTTTCCCACTGTGCTGTAAAACTGTATATAAGCCTGCTCCCTCTTTACAGTGAGAGACAGTGAGGGAGACAGAGAGAGATCTCTTAGCACTTGCGATAAAGACACACACACATTCTCTTGCAATAAAGGCATGCACACACATTCTCTTAGCACAAACAACAGGATGTCTTGTCTTTCATTTCCCAATACCTCAGACTTGTTCATTGTACAGACGTCACAGGTATATACATATGTATTTATGTAATATATAGACATATTATATAAGTTGGTATATAATAAAACACTAGTCAGCTCTAAAGAAAAATTAAGTTAAAAATTTTGCTAGAAGATAGATGAACGTAGAATGTATGATATTTAGTGAGGTCACACAATCTCAGAAAGAAATAAACCGCATGTTCACTATTATAAAGAGAAAACCTTCCTGCCAGCCTGGTTCCAGAGCCGCATCAGTCCCAATTAAACACACAGGAGGCTATATTAATTATGAAGATGTTGGCCTTGCTTGTTTCTTACTGGCTAGCTCTGACTTAAGTATTTATCCCATAATTGTTAATCTAAGTATTTCTCTTACCGGAGAAATTTCCGGGCTTCCTACCCCACAGAGGTTAGTTACATCTCGACTTCTGTGTTTCTCCTACCCAGAGTCCTCCTTGACTCCTAGTCCCACCTATCTTGATTCCCTATTGACCAACAGTGCTTTATTGACATATACACAGGACTTCCCCAACACACTATCATATGCAGAACCGAGTCAATAATGTATTTAGGTATGTAAACAAATGTACATGTGGGTGCAGAATATCATGAAGAAAAAAGAGCCAAGAAGACTAAACGTAAGGAGACAAAGAACTGCATGCAGGTAATAGATATGACTTAAGAAAGAGGATATGAAAATAGCCGTTTGTCTCAGGGTTTCTACTGCTGTGAAAAGACACCATGACCATGGCAACTCCATTAGTCCATTATCACCATGGCAGGTACCATGACAATACATAGGAGACATGGGGCTGGAGAAGTAGCTCAGAGTTCTACATCAGGATTGGGAGGCAGCAGGAAGAGGGAGTGAGACCCTAGGCCTGGCTTGAGCATCTGAAACCTCAAAGCCCACCTTCAGTGACATACTTCCTCTAAAAAAACAAAAACAAAAAACACCTAACTCCCTGTGAACCTATAGGGACCATTTTCACTCAGTTTTTCTAGTTCTATTTCTATCATGAGTATTTTGGGGGTTTGAGTGTACAAAATATATTCAGTACTTAAAGCATAAAATTTAATGTGAAGTGTCATAGCTTCCATTCCAAATGCCTATTCTAACTCTATAGAAATTCACTGAGTTGTATAGATTTTAGGACTGGTTAATTTGAATGTGCAAATTTTTATTTATTTGAAAGTTTTTAAAAATAATAAAGTTATAAAATATAAAAGGAAGTTTATTGGTATCTGCAAATTCCTTTGAAAAGCATTTTTATTTTGGGGGAAAATGTTCAAGACAGGGTTTCTATGTTTAGCCCTGGATGTCCTGGAACTCAGTCTGCTACAAGGCTGGCCTTGAACTAGGAGATCTGCTTGTCTCTGTCTCCTGAGTGATGCGATTAAAGGTATGTGCCACCACCATCCAACTTGAAATGCAACTTTTAAAAAAGATAGAGTGATGACTTGGAGTGTGTGTGTGTGTGTGTGTGTGTGTGTGTGTGTGTGTGTTAGAACAAATACACTAAAGGTATGTCAAATATCAATTGTGGGATGCAAAATACGAGTAATTTTGTCATTGTCCTGTGTTGTTCTATTTGTCTGCATGTTTGAAATTTTCATAATAAAATTGTAACCCAATAAATAAACAAACAGATAAATAAGAGATCTGTAAAATAATTTCCTACCTGGGCAAAAATGAAAGAGTTATAGGAGAGAGGGGAAGGGGGCCTTTACTGGTTTAGTTATGTTTCTATTGCTAGGATAATGAGCACGAGCAAAAGCAGCTTAGGGAAGAAAGGGTTTATATTTGGCTTATATACCCTAGGCCAGATTCTGCTGAGGGAATCCAAGGGAGGAAACTCAAGGCAGGAACCTGGAGGCAAAAACTGAATCAGAAGTCCTGGAGTAATGTTGTTTGCTGTCTTTCTTCCCTTGGCTTGTGCAGCCTGCTTTCTTATACATTCAAGGACCACCTGCCAAGGGGTGACACAGTCCATAGTGTTCTGGACACTCCCACAACAATTATTAATCAAGAAAATGCCCATAAGCTTGCCTACAGGCCAATCTTAGGAAACTTTTTTTTCAGCTGAAGTTCCCTATTCAGTTGGCTAGGTTGGATCACGGTAACAAAAATCTAACCAGCACACCTGCCCCTGGGATCTTATGCAAGATCCCACACAATCTACCAACTCTTGGATTTATTTTCCGTTATGTTCTGTACTTTCTAACTTATGTTCACATTTCTATATCTTAGCTCAAAAAGTCTCTTCACAGTACAGAACATTTGCTCCTAACAATTTCTTTTTTTGCACAGAATTCTTAGATGCTCAGCTTGCAAATATTGTTGTAGGAAACTCTTTACATTCATATTTCTTGTCCTCAAGAGGACGCTCTTGTCTACACACACACACACACACACACACTCACACAAAGCCACAATTATTTTTTCCTCATATTTCTGTTACTTTCTTGTGTTCTACTGGAACATGACTCATGACTTTAGGGGAGCATGGATTCCATCAGTCTTGTTCAATAACTGGCAAACCTTTTCAGTTAAAGGACAAGTGATTATTTTAGATTTGACAGCCACAGGGTATTTGTCACAAGTACTAAAAACTACTTCTATAGCACAAAGGCAGCTTCAGACAAATATGCAAACAAATGGGCACAGTGGTGTTCCAGTAAAATTCTGTTCACACAAATAGGCAACAGAATAGATTTGGGCAATTGGTCATAGTTTGTCAACTGTAGATAGCTTACACTCAGAATAGCAGATAATTCCTACATAGCTTATAAAATATTTGTAGAATAAATTATTGAAAGTCTGAGGACTGCTGTTAGGGCCACTGAATCAACTTACTAGATAGCCCCCAAACACACAGTAAAGAACAAAGTTTAGGTTTCAGTCTCTAGCTGAGGCAGCATGCTTCTTAAGTGGATTTCTTGACCCTCATCTCAGTCACTCCAAGTCTTCTATAATCTATCCTAGATACCAAGTACATCTAACAAAAGCCCGACTTTAATTGAGTGACCTTGAGCTGACATGTTTGAAAGCATTATGCTCTTTCACTGTTAGTAACAAAAGTCCAGCTCAAACTAGGTTAGGCAAAAGCCAACACAGTATTAAATGTGTTAAACCTTCTGAGGTAAGACTGAGGTCTGTCTGAGATACTGTGTGTCTATATACCAGGAATCCTGTTGCTCTGCAGGATTAACACACTGGGAAAAATTAGTCTAAGCCTTAGCCAGTTTAGTTAGCACATTCTCCATGTCTGTTTTTCAGCTCTGCCTTGTTTCTATAAATCTAGACATGTTTCCTGTAAACGGGGGACACCACTGACAGCTCCAGTTGCATATCAACCCAGCATCAGGATGAGCCTACAAAAGGTCAGAAACTGTCTTCTTTGTGATCTATAGCTCAAGAGTCCTGGGATCATGTGTTCATTACTAGTCCAACACTAGCCAAATGAATTATCTTCAGTCCTGTTGTGCCTGGAAGACACTGTTTCCTTGGAGTCATCCATCACTCCTCTTCTATATAGAGCCATGAGCTTTGAGGGGAGGGGTGTTACAGAGTCCCATGGGTCTCCCTTGCAGAAGGGGGCAAGTAGATGAGGAATCAATGGCGCAGATGCTGGGATCATGTCAAAGCAATAAGCATGGTTTATTAAGAAAGGGGCAAGCATTATGTACCCTCACATGCCTAGGATGAGGGGAAAGAGGACCTGTTGTGCCGGCATCTGTTGATGCAATGTGGCTGCTTTTCCTCAGTCCACATCATCTCTTGACACAGCTCAGCTACCTCAGGCAGACCCAGGTAGGCTTTCAGGAAGTATTTACTATGTGCGCTCTTAATATTGGTTAGGTCTGATCTAGGAAAGTTGGCCATTGAGGGCTTAGTCATCCCACAGAGGGGTTTAACGAAGACAACCCATTTAAGACTGAGAGCTCCAGTCTCTCACTCTCGACACACTGTCCACTTGTGAGTCTCTGAGTTAATTCCCATCCACTGCAAGAAGAAGCTTCTCTGATGAGGGTTGAGTGGTGCCAAGCATTATCTTGCAGAAAAGAAGCTTTCCTGTCAATGGACAGAAAGTAAACATTTTAGACAATAGGGACTCATTGGTCTCTGTGGCAACTGCTCATCTTATATATGGATAACTTTCCATTCTTGTTAGAAGAAGTATGACTGATGGCCTCATTGGTACTATGTAGAATCATTCACAGAAGGAAAGAAGTGTCCCTTGTAGACAAAAGCAGCATTATCTGCAATAGCTATTTGCTAGGCATGATAGCACTTGGAAGGCTGAGGAAGAAAGATCACCCAGAGGCCAATGTGACATAATTCCAGGCCAGCTTAAACTACAGTGTGAGGTCATAGACAAAATAGCAAAGATAAAGCACAACAAAAAATGAACTAGTATGCAAAGTGATGAACAATATACATATCACTGCTACGTACAGCTTTCCTCTTCTGTGCCATTCTGGAGAATGAGCTATAGTATATCAAAACTTACGGTTCTGAATGAGTGAGTTTGCTAAGTCTATAGCAACCTAAAGTTAAAGAAAAATAGCAAGAAATGGATATAAATTGATAGATGACAGATAGCTAGATAGATAGTAGATAGATAAATAGACAGATATAGATGATATATAGACAGACAGACAGATAGATATTAACAAACCCAGTGCTCAAAACACCCACAAGAAATTGACTAGAAAAGCTGATTAGGTCAGCTGGAGTTCCTGACAGAGTCCCAAGAAAAGCAGCATCCCCTCAGAGGAGACTTCCAAGTAAAAGAACAAATAGCAGCAGAGAATTAACATAATAAAATTGGGGACTTAACAAACACCCCAAAACAACCAACTAGGGAAGTTGTGCCAGTCATCTGGAGTTCCTGATGAAGCTTTCTTTCTATGGATGAGCTTCCCATGGCTTTAAGAGCTTCTGGCTTCTTTTTCCCATAACAGGCATTTTTACATCACAAGATAAACAATAGTAATCTCTGTTGGAAATAGTTCAACTTCTGGCTGTTTTTGGGCATGATGCTTTTACTCTTGGGTGGTTTTACTGTTTTCTTTTCTCTTCATTACAGAATTTGGGAGCCCGGCTAATGCTGACAAGAGGTCTTGAAGAAAACTTGACATAAATGTGTTTTGGTCTGAAGTATGTAGTGGGCAACCCTGCTTCTAGAGCTAGCTGAGTTCAAATGACATGTGACAATTTACCAGTATAAAATATATGTGCCAACTGGCTATTCTATGAATAAAGATGAAAAAGGTTTGAACTATGCCTACTTGTTGGTGACGGCTTTCTAATAGAGTTGAGACATCACAGCAGAGGCCAATCGTCTCCAAAGCCTAAGCTGTTGACTTTCTGTCCCTTTAAAGCAAAGCTTGTCAACTTCTGATCCATAGGATAATGCTCAACATCGTTCAAGCTTCATCAGAGAAGCTTCTTCTTGCAGTAGATGACAAATAACACAGAGACCCACAACTAGGCAATGTGCAGAGAGTGAGAAACTTTGGAGCACTCAGTCCTAAATGGTATGTCTTCATCAAACTTCTCCCCTCAAGGGTCATAGTTCTATGAAGAAGAGGAGATGATGGATGACTCCAAGAAAACAGTCTTTCACACACAACAGGACAGATATATGCATAAACTTACAGAGCCTGACAGCACACCCAAGGTTTGTACAGGTTGAAACCAGACAAAATTCCAGTACTGAAAAGAGGATGGGGACCCAAAGTCCTGTCCCTAACTGAGAAGCTATTTGCAATTGATGCATGTTGGGAAAAGGAGCATTAGTTTTCTATAGTGGAGTGTCACTGTGTGTATCAAGCCTACTCCAGGACAGACCCTGTGGTGCTTTGAAAGAAAACAACCCCCAAAGGAGTAGCATTATTAGGAGGTGTGGCCCTGTTGGAGAAAGTGTGTCACTGTGGAGACAGGTGTTGAGCTCTCATATATGCTCAAGCCATACCCAGTGTTTCAGACTACTTCCTGTTGCCTGCAAGTCAAAATGAAAGACACCCAGCTACTTCTCCAGCACCATATCTACCTGCACACCACCATGTCGAACCATGATGATAATGGAATAAACCACTAAAGATATAAGTCCCCCCAAATAAATGTTTTTATAAGAATTGCCATGGTCATGGTGTCTCTTCACAGCAACAGAAGTTGGTACCCTGAGTGGGGTATTATCATGTTATCATGACAGGTCTGACCATGCTTCTGTTTGAAGGAATATGGACCTTGGGACTGAGAATTAGAAAAGCAATTGGATGCTTCAAGTGTGGTTGAATGGGCCCTGCTAGTAGGAGCATGGAGGACAGTGGTGCTGAGTATGATTTGCTGAACTCTGGGTACCTGATTCAAGAGATTTCAGAGGAAAAGAATATTAACATATGACCTAGACATGGTTCTTGTGATATTTTAGGAAAGAATATGGTTGCTTTTTGCCTTTGTCTGAAGAGTCTGTCTGAGGCTAAAGTGAAGAGATTTGGATTAATTCCATTGGCAGAGGAAATCCCAAAACAGCCTAGTGTAGACTCTGTCATGTGGTTACTACTGCTCATGCTTGTAAAGATTTATAATGAAAAGGACATATCTGAGCTGAAGAGACGCCCACCCCCAAAAGTTAGGCCCCCCAACAGTTGAAAAATTACGAAGCTGTCCCATCCTCGGACATGAGCAGCTGCACTTAAAGATAGATATCCTCCCTTGGTGGTCATCAATGACTTGAAAATATTTCCCAGACCTCAGTCCTCAAGGACTTGAAAGCATTCCCCAGACCTCAAGGTTCCAGGCCAGTCACAAAGTTCAGCCAGAGCACAGACATTGCCTAACAGATAACGAGCCAGTCAGCCAGACGGCCACAAGCGTGCGTGTTTGCGTGAAGGTCTGGCACTAATTTCCAAACTCCCCTTGTACCTCCACCACCCTGTTAGCAGTTTTAGGCTTTAAAAACTCACTGTAATTTCTGCTCAGGGTTCACTCCTTCCCAAGGCTGCTGAACCCTGGCGCGCTGGCTTAATAAAAATCCTTTTGTGTTTTGCAATGAACTTCGGCTCCTTGGTGGTCTTTGGGGCGAGGGTCCTGAGAGAAAGACTGAAGGGTCTTTCAGAGCAAGGAAAAATAAAAATGTACTATTTGAGGAGAAAAAGAACACCAGGAACTGGAATAAAACTAAGCCCTGTGTTCAAGGAGACAAACAGATTAAGAAATGTAATATAGGGAGTGGTGACCTCAAGGCACGGTCCCACCCAGCCAAGTTTCCAAATTATGAAAAGGAAATAAAGAAAAGCTAAATTCCAGGTGTTGTGGGGCAGACTTTAATACTAGCACTTGGAAAGTAGATGCTGGCAGATCTCTTAGTTTGAGGTCAGCCTGCTCTACAGAGCAAGCTCCAGGACAGCCAAGCTTAGATAGTAAAGGTCACAATCCAGAAAGCTGGAGAAGAAATAACGAATGAGGAGGCCATGTTCCAGCCCCAGCAAGCAGCATTACCCATCTATCAAACAGTTAATGTCTCATCTTTTCTATGTCAACTTCCCCAACTTCCCTAGCTGAAGTAAACATTGTAATTGTCTTACAGTTATCTACTGTAACTGAGTTTTCTAGATAGGATGTAAATAATTTTGGAATATAGTTCAGCAGTAGAGGGCTTGCTTAGCATGCGTGAAGTCCTGAGTTCAAATCTCAGTAATACACACACACACACACACACACACACACACACACACACACACACACACAGAGTGATATTTTGTTTGTGCTTTAACAAATAAATCTTTCCTGAAGATCAGAGTGTGGAGCTAGCCACTAGTTAGCCACAGGGGCCAGGCAGTGGTGGCACACACTTTTAATCCCAGCACTAGGGAGGTGGAGACAGGAGTGACATGGCTGGGCAGAAAGAGGAATATAAGACAAGAAGAGATAGGAGCTCATTGCATTCAGTCTGAGGATTCCTAGAGACAGGATCTTGTGCATTCGGTCTGATGATTCGTAGGAATAGGATTGATCCTTTGGTCTAAGGAGTCAATAGAGGTAAGAACTAGTGACTGGCTGCACTGGTTCTTTGAATTTTCATCATTAGTCCCTATATCTGACTCTGACTTTTTATTTTTAAAACCAATTGGAATTTGTGCTACACACACATACATACACAAGAAAAACATGCTATCCAGTTGATTTTGATTTTCAGTTAAAAATATATGATCTGTTAGCATATATATATATCATAATATTTAAGACACACTTCTGAAAAATTTTATTACATATCTGAAGTTCAAATTTAATTTGATTTCCTGAACAATTTTTGTAATCCAAACATCAACCTATTTCCTGATTATCATTCAGACATTGTTCAAATATTAGCATAGTCAACACAAATGGCATGTGTACTATTGATTCATATGTATATGTGTCATAATAAGTTAATGAACATAATCCTATTTCCTATAACAGTGTTCTCAACGTTCATAATTATGTTATCCTTTAGTACAATTCCTTATGCTGTAATGACCCCCAATCATAAAATTATTTTCATTGCTGTTTCATAACTACAATTTGGTCTGCTAGGAATTGCAATGTAAAATATCTGATATGCAGGATATCTGATATGAGACCCCAAAGGTGTCACAACCCACAGGTTGAGAATCCCTGGGCTATGGTGACTCATTTAGAAGAGGACACAATACAATACCTAGTTCAGGCCAATAAAACTACAAAGATATTTGCTGGTGGTTTTCTAGGGAAGAAGCTTTCTTGCTTTTTGGAACTTTCAGAAAGACCCCTCACATGACGAAATCCCTGCAGCTAAAGAACCAGCCTTTTGATGAGGCCAATCAGAGAACAGGAGAACAAAAAGAAACATGGTCCACATTTGCATCGCTCCATCACTGAATCAACATGGATGCTCATTATATATCTGGACTCATAGTACACAACCCAAATTTCCCCTTTGGAGCTTGGATTGAACTGGCTCAACCCAAAGTCTCTTAAACTCTTCCTACTCTGATTTCTTCCAGCATTATCTACAGAAGCATCCATCTAACAAAATTTATAGCATTTTGTACTGGGATGTAAGCACTTTCTATTGCCTAAAGTTATCTCACAAGTTAAGGGAAAAAATTCAATGTTATTTTACTTCTGTCCTAATGCATATATATGACATGATGTTTATTCATCAGTAATAACTGTGGAATAAAGAATTACTTGAGATGGTGTATATTCTTCTCTTTCCAAAGGCTTTGATGATTTAGACTTAAAAAATTCCTTAGAATCTATCATGAGAATCCCATTCTTTCACCTTCTTATTCTGTAATATTTCCTCTAGTGTGTATTTTTTGGCATTTGTCTTCCCCTGGTTCAATCATACCTATGGAAGAAGTGGTGATAGTTATCCTAACAATGAAGGTTAATGTCTAATATCTCCTTTTCCATATTCTTGAACTGGAAGAATAAAACTGTGCTGAACATTGTTTATATGTATCACTTCATCTACTCCATACTTATTTTTCAAGATTCAAGAATGAGAGACAGAAAGTAACATCCTTTAAAGCTATAGTTTCTAGAAAATAGAGTGCCAAGAGCTCAAAGTCTAAGAACAGGAACTAGGAAGCTTGGTTTGGATCATGGGGTGGGTCCCGGCCCTACCCAGTGATTCATACTGACATTCTATTTCCTTGTCTCTGACTATAAAGTATAGTTCTTATTTAACTCTAAACCCAGATTGTTCGAGGCAATCACTAATAAAACCTATCTCCTGTGTATATATGTAGACATAGCTTCAAAGTAACTATGTATTATTTCATTCCTTTGTATATTCTCCACTCCCTAAACCCTACCTGGTAAAATAAATACAAATGGAAGAAAACTTTGACTTCAAAGGAACCATTTACAATAATCAAAATTTCAGAGAGCTAGTAGTATTAGCAATGATAATTTTCATCACAAAACTTCTTAAGTCAATGCTTTCATTAGAATGAGTAATCCTATGAGAGTCTATTAATATGATGAGTAGACTTTACTTACATCCAATAACATCAGAGCAGTTGCTGATACATCCGCATC
Source organism: Mesocricetus auratus (assembly GCF_017639785.1). Lineage (NCBI taxonomy): Eukaryota > Metazoa > Chordata > Mammalia > Rodentia > Cricetidae > Mesocricetus > Mesocricetus auratus. The sequence continues at coordinate 31,456,092 of NW_024429200.1, read as the reverse complement.
CTTTATAGGCCCATAAATGAGAGTCTTATTTCCCAAATATTTACATAAAGTTACAGGAAAGAAGAACTCTCTGTCAATAAGACATGTATTTAATAAATGTGATTTTAACATTTATATAAAGTAACATAAAGCATCCCTACATAAATAGAGGATATCACAAATCTTCCATCAGGCCGGTAAACTTATATATATTTAGTTTCAAAAATGACATTTAAAAATTTACATATTAAAGCTCATGCACCAAAACCCTCTACATTTATGTCCTAAACATGAACTTGGCCTGTTCCAGAGAGTACTGAAGAATGCTTAAGGCTGCCTACAGAAACGATTGACCAGCATCCCTGTTTGAATAGCCCAGCCCCTTGCAATCAGACTCAGTCACTTGGGGCTCTTCAATTACGCTCAAATATATTTATTTCTGACATATTTACAAAGAAGTGAATGTGATATGCATCTCTTTGGCTGACACGTCAAAAACAAACATGGATTGGAATTTTGACTCTCAAACGACCACAGAGATTCTTTTTTATATTAGCAAAAGTAAAGCTGCTTTCTACAGGGATTGTTTTTTAATCTAAGTTCGAGCATCCATCACATGATAATTTATGCACCATTTGTGAGTGCTCCTCATTACTTATGGTATCATTCTCAGTACTATTCCACACAGAAAGTTCCTCTCTTGAAGACTGACAATGGCAGTCTGGAATGATGACAATTGGTGCCAATGTCCCTCCACACCATGTCGCACTTTTTATGCAATTCAGTCTGTGTGTAGAAGAAAGTTTTGCATACTGGTTATTAAATTTTATGATTGCTATTATCACAACTAAAGAATCACATTTTTGTTTGTTTCTTTTCTGGACAGGGTTTCCCTATGTAGCCCTGGCTGTCCTATAACTTGCTCTGTACACCAGGCTGGACTCAAACTCAGAAATCCACCTGCTCCTGCCTCCTGAGTGCTGAAAATCACGTTTTTATAGCTGATGAGGTATCTCACTGGTAGAACACTTGCCTAGCATTTTCAAAGCCCCAGGTTTAGCCTTTAGCACTGCAAATTTTAGTTGCATAAAAATTGTTTTTCTTATTGTTTACAGCTCTGTGTTATATTTCATTGGAAGAATATGATTGACAGCATCACAGTACAAATTTGTTCCCCGACTTCCATACTCCATTTTCAGCAGAATATACTTTTCCTTGCCAGTTGGATGGAATTGCAGCAGAGATCATGAATCTTCGGACCAGTCTTTAATAAAAGAGTGACTTCTTTCATATTTCATCTTAAAACTATCTTGTTCTTGTCAATAACACGTGTATGCCTTGTGATTAACTGAACTGAAATTGGGGGCTTTCTCTTCCTCAGTACAGGCTGTTTCTGACTGGAAGTCTGAAGTGAAAAAGGGCATTAAAAGCTTTCTTGTTTCCCCATTTGGGGGTTCCTGTTGTCCCCAAACTCATGAATCGCAGTGTCTGGCTGTTCCAGGCAGAAATGAATTTTTGAAAACTACTTAGTTTGAGTGTTATTTTTCTATTACTGTGATAAAACATCATGACCACGGCAACTTATAGAAGAAGAGTTTATTTGTGCTTATATTGCCAGAGGCATAAGAGTCCATCACCATCAAGGCAGGGAAGGGAGGTATCCAAGCCCAGGATTCACAACTTTTTTAAAGATTTATTTATTTATTTATGTATAGAGCATTCAGCCTTGGACACCAGAAGAGGGCACCAGATCTCATTATAGATAATTGTGAGCCAACATATGGTTGCTGGGAATTGAACTCATGACCTCTGGAAAAGCAGTCAGTGCTCTTAACCTCTGAGCCATTTCTCCAGGGGTCATATCTTAAACCATAAACAGGAAAGAGAGATAGCAAACTTGGACCAGTAAGCAATTTTTGAAACCTCAAAACCTATCCCCAATGACAAACTTTTTCCAGCAAGGCCATACCTCCTAAGCCTCCCCAAATACCCACTTACTGGGGACCAGGGATTCAAATGTCCAGACTATGGGGGACAGCTCATCTCACACCACTATACTTGGTTGGTTACACCCTGATTTGATTTCAGAAAGTACCCAAGTACTCTTGTATATTCTTTGGAGACTTCTTTGTTGGGGTTCTCATATCTGAAGTTCTCTTAATGCCAGATTTAAGGTAACTTCTCTTGTTAGGTATCAAATACAATTTCCATAACATATCACCTTGTCCTCAACAGGATGCTTCCAGTGTATCTCTCCTGGGGATGCTCTACTCCTGCCAGGAAGTCCTGTTGACACCAAAAAGCCAATTCTCTCAGCCTGGTGGTTCCATTCAGTTGGCAGGGCAGGCTTGGTTATCCTCTGTGCTAACAAATGTTCAGAGTGGGTGTTGTTCTTAAAACACATACCTCTTCCCTCTTGGGCCTGCTGCCCCGTGTCTTCTCCTACAAGTTTCCAGGCATTCCTCTGTAAGAGTAGCTCAGCTGTCTCTTACTCGCTACCCTCTTCTAAGATGCACAAATCAAGTTTCCTGCAGAGAACAGCATAGAGATGTTACCTATTAGTTTCCCTAAAAAATAGTATCTCACAGGCTGCTCAGGTCAAGGAACTTCATATCCTTCGAGAGGTTTTGAGTCTTAAGAGAGCAAATCTCAACCAGCTCTGCATGGGCAGTGGCACCTCACCTTGAACTATGGCAATATTTAGTCCCCATTTCTCTGTTCTAGTCTACTAGGTCTAGGGCCAAAATGAAAGACAAAATCTCATGTTATGTAGATGATCCGTGAGCAAATCCTGAAAGACACCCAGAGAAACAAAAATAACTGTTGTGGTAGAAACATCTAAATTTTAAGATATGCCTTTCAGCATTACTTTAACAGCATTTATAACAAAACTCCACTTGGATTAAAGGCATTCATTTGCTTGCGTGATTTTTACGTCCATTTGTTGTTTTAATACAATGAATAATGAGAGACACACCGATGATTATACCATATATCCCACCTTCAAAGAATTTTCAATACAGCCACAACACTGCAACATTACAATACAATGTGCATATACCAATAGTATGAGGGATGTACAGTAAAGGGTGTCCAGGCATGGGATGGCATTACTTCTAGTAGAAAAAGACTTCAAAGAGGGGCTGAAAGTATGTGTCTTGAGGCATGGATGAATGTGGATTTTTCTCAGTCTTGAACAATGGCATTCTAACGATAAAGGCAAAGATGAAAAGGAGGAGGCAAAGGAGGAAGAGGAGGAGGAGGAAGAAATTGGGGACAGAAAATACAGGGTTAGGGAGAAGAAGGAGGAAGAGGAGAAAAAAGACATTATAGAGAAAAGTGCTGCGGGAAAGTACATGTAAATAGTTCAGTAGGCTGGGATTACTATGAGTTGAGGAATCAAATGTGAGATACAAATCTGGCCAAAGTAGGGGTAATCTCATCAATAATATCTTTTAGTGTTCCAGATGTTGGAACCCGGCATCATGCTCACCCTGCCCCAGACAATGGGTGGGGCACACATATCGGCATTCAGGCTGATACTTAGGCAGCTCAAAGGGCCCAGTGCTGTGTGGACACATTGTGGCTACATCACACATTATGGGGCCGCATAAAGACTCAGTACATATGTGCAAGCTTCCCTTTTTAAGCGAGTACCTCCACATGTTCTCTCTCTCCCTTGCCCCTTCTCTCCTCTCTCTCTCCTCTCTTTCTCCCTTCTCCGACCCTCTCTCCCCCTTCTCCACTTCTCTCTCTCTCTCCCCTTCCCCCTTTTTCTTCTTCCCTTTTCCTTCAATAAATTCCACATGGGTTTGTTGACTCTCGTGATTCATGTTTTCATCTACCCGTGACTGAAACATGGTTTCCTGCTCCATCTACTCGTCTCATAACTGAAACAAAAGAACATCACCAGAGGCTTTGGCGTTTCTAGGACCTGATCTTTTTCTTAAAATGATGCTGGTTTTGAATTCTTTATCTTCAATTGGATTACAGCTGCATTCTAGTATTATTTCAGAGTCATATTTTCTCTCTTCATTTCACTACCAACACGTTTTACTGCCAATGAAATTGATTGGGGTCTATCTGGTCCAGATAATTCTATAATTAATTTTGTTCATTGGAAACAAATCTCTTTTCTTATCAACTGTACTCATTTGCTTTCTGTTGCTGTGATAAACATCATGACAAAAAGTAACCTGGGAAGGAAAGGGCTTACTCCAGTTTACATGTCTAGGTAATAGTTCATCACTGGGAGAATTTCGGCAGAAGACCTACACAGGAACCTGGAGGGAGGAACTTAAGCAGAAGCCATGGAGGGATGCTGCTTATTGACTTGCACGCCTAATGTACCTTTCTTATACGTTCATCTGCCTAGGGATGGCACCAGCCGTAGGAGATTGGACCGCCTACATCAACTAAGAAAATGCTTCACAGACATGCTCCACAGGCCATTCTTCTCTCTCTCTCTCTCTCTCTCTCTCTCTCTCTCTCTCTCTCTCTCTCTCTCTCTCTCTCTCTCTCTTTTGTTTTCGTTTTGTTTGTTTGTTTTTTGGGACAGAGTTTTTCTGTATTGCTTTGGAGCCTGTCCTGGAGCTCACTCTGTAGACCAGGCTGGCCTCAAACCCACAGAGATCCACCTGCTCTGCCTCCTGAGTGCTCCATAGGAATTCTTATGCAGAAAATTCTCAGTTGACGTTTCCTTTTTCCAGATGACTCTAACCTGTGTGAAACTGACAAAGTTAGTCAGCACAATTGGCTCCTTGTCAGCTCGATACACAAATACATCACTATTAAACCATGACTTTTCCTTTTTGTTTGTCCCCAAGATCACATGTTAATATCATGCTATAAAACACAGTACAACTTTAAGAGTCCCACAGAATTAAAAAAAAATCAACATTTTAGTGTGGGAACAGCAGACCTTGGCCAGAGGCCCACTTCCCCATCAGCCTGGGAGCAGGCAGCTGTAAGACAATGTTTACTAAAAACATGTTTACTAAAAACAATACGGTGCCTGGAACAATAAGTTCCTGATAAGGGCTCACCAACCAGAACACCCTGACCTTGACCTTTTCCAATGACTAACTGCCTCTTCCTGACCCATCCACCGCCACCTCTGGTGTCAGGACATATAATAACCAGCCAGGGTAAGAATGAAGTGAAGCCTTCTTGAGGACCCTTCTGGAAGCCTTCTTGAAGCTTTCTTTGCATCACCGACTGGTCTCTGTGTCATCAATCCCAACACCCTCCGCACATTCTCAGACACAGGCTGTGCAGCGAGCATGGCAATTGGAGGTCCCACCAAGACATGAAAGCGAGGTAAGTGGACAGGATCATCCCTTTCTCCGGCCAGGGACGGATTGGGGAAAATAAAAAAAGAAATGATGGTGAACAGTCCTGGGAAGCTTGAATTACAGTATCAAGTAAAAAAGTTACTTGAAGGACAAGGGACTACAGTCAAGACTAAAACCCTAGAAGGCTTTCTAAAATCGATCGAATGAGCAAGTCCATGGTTCATTACTGGGGGAGGCTTAAATGTCCCAGATTGGGAGGAGGTTTGCCATGATCTTCATCAACTTTTACAAAAAGAGGGACCTGAGTCCTTGCCCCCATCCACATTCTCCTTACGGAGATTAGTGAGGGGTGCACTTTTGACAGATAAGGTTCGCCACTGCCAGGTAGTCACCAGGCCAAAAAAGAGTTTTTTTTTTCAGAGTTACAAGAGACTGAGACTCAAGCCTCCCTGTGTTCAGAGGCAGGGAGTAAGGATGAATCATCTGAAGAGAACCTGCCTGAAGCTGGAGGCTCCATTGTTAGTGAAGATGAGGAGGAGTCTCTTAGCAACAACAAACAAACAAACAAAAAACCTCCATAGGGGTAAGAAGCCCAGAAACTTTTCTCTGGTAAGAAAAACACTTAGATTAACAATTATGGGGTAAATACTTAAGTCAGAGCTAGCCAGTAAGAAACAAGCAAGGCCAACAGCTTCATAATTAATACAGAGTCTTGTGTGTTATTTGGGGACTACAATGCAGCAGAGTCCAGGCGACTGGTGGGGAGAAAACCAAGCGGCAGACAAGAAAAAGGCATCACTCAACAGTCCAGTACTATCCTTTGAGGCATCCAAGTACACCCTGGTGTTATAGACCAGGATAGCAAGGGAGAGGTTAAAATAATGACATCAGTGTCCAGTGGGGTTGTTGCCATCCCAGCATGAGAGCGGATTGCACAGGTGCTCCTTCTCCCTACAGCTCCTTGTGAGACTCAAAAAATTAAAGAGAAAAGGGGCAACCAAGGGTTTGGAAGTACCGGCCCAGCAGTATTTTGGGTAGCCACCATGGCAAATCGCCCCCAACTTACATTAAGGATAGAAGGCAAGTCCTTCAAAGGCATTTTATATTCTGAGGAGGATGTTTCTACCTCTCAGACAAATTCTGGCCCTCTGCCTGGCCTAAACAGGAAGGGACGGCGACCTTCCAGGGAACAGGACAGGCTGTGCCACAAAAAAAAAATCCTCAGAATTCTAAAGTGGCAAGACTCTGAGGGCCACACAGGGCTTTTTCAACCATATATTTATCTGGCCTCTCTACTAACCTCTGGGAATGGGACCTTCTGCAAGAAATGGGAGTGGTCCTCACCACCCAGGCACCCAAGTCCAAAAGCAGGGCCCCCCACATGGTGCAAGGGATGGGCTGGAGTCCAGGGAGGGGACTAGGTAAACTAGAGCAGGGAGAGGTTTGCCCGGTTGCATCCCTCCCTTTGGATACCAGGGCCCCGGGGGATAGGAAGGGTTTTGGCCACTTCTGATGAGTGTCACTGTTGTGCTGCCAGCCCCCATACCCATCACATCGCTATAGGATGATCAGGTATTGGTGGGACAGTGGCCCTTACCAACAGAGAAACTTTGGGTGGCTCACCAGCTAGTTCAAGAACAATTGGAGGCAGGTCATTTGGTCCTCTCCATGCTAATATTTGTAATTTAAAAATCTTCAGGGAAATGGAGGTTACTGCAAGACCTGAGGACCGTGAATGTGACCATGCAGCCTATGGGGGCACTCCAGCCTGGCTTGCCTCGCCTGTGGCCATTCCTAGAGACTGGCATTTGATTGTCATTGATTTGAAGGATTGCTTCTTTTCCATTCCCCTTCATTCTTAAGACAGTCCTCGGTTTGCATTTAGCCTTCCTGCAATTAACTTTAGGGAGCCTGCCCTTCACTTCCAATGGGTGGTGCTCTCCCAAGGGATGGCTAACAGTCCAACTATATGCCAGATTTATGTAGCTGCCTGTTTAGATCCCTTCAGGCACAAGTTCCCTGATCTTTACATTATCCACTACAAGGATGATGTTCTTTTGGCCGCAGCCAAAGAAAGGCAATGGTACATAGCCTTTGCAGAGTTACAGGAGCTCCTGGAGGCCCGTGGATTTATTTTGGCTCCCGAAAAGATACAAAAGAGACCCCTTATACTTATTTGGGTCATCAAATTCACCAAACTGGCCTCCGGCCCCCAAAACTCCAAATTGATTGTTCAAATTTGAAAATGCTTCATGACTGGCAGAGATTTTTGCGAGAGGTACAGTGGATTTGCCCTTCACTTTCTATTAAAACAGCAGCCCTTAAAACCCTTTATATTATTTTTCCTGGGGATCCTGCTCCGACTTCCCCTAGACAGATTACCCCAGAGGCCAGGGATGCCCTACAATTGTTGTTAAAAAGTATAGAGCAAGCCCACCTTCAGTGTATAGGTTATGGGCAGCCCCTTGTTCTGGTTGTACTTTCATCTAGCTTCACCTACTGCTGTGTTTTTGCAGACTGGTCCTATTCATTGGGTACATTTGCCAGCCTCCCCTAAGAAGGTAGAGGCCACCTACTATGATCTCATTTTGCAATTGTTGTGGAAGGCACACAAGTTTAGCATCCAAACCTTTGGAAAGAGTCCTGATAAAATTATCCTTCCTTATGATAAGGAGGAGGTAGAACATTTACAGACCTTCCATGATGGGTGGGCCCTGTTTATTACATCTACAGGCGCCAAGTTTGATAACCATTATCCCAATAGCCCCTTGATGTCTTTTTTTAAACAACACCCTGTGATTTTTCACAAGGTTTTAAAGGAGAACCCTCTATTTGGAGCTGGCTCAGTGTTTACAGATGGCTCCTCCAAGGGTTTCGCTGTGGTGGTTTCTTCTCAGGTGCAGAAGAGGGTACCCATAGGGAGGATGTCAGCACAAGCCATCGAGTTGTTTGCCTGCTTGATGGCCTTCCAAATGTTTGAGGTGGAGCCCTTTAATTTATATACTGATAGTGCCTATGTTGCCAACATTGTTAGACCTTTAGAAACTTCTCCATATGTTCTTCCAACCTCTCAGGTTCGTTCTTTATTAGTTCAGCTTCAACATCTTATTTGGCAGCTCATCTACCCTGCTTATGAGGGATTTGTTCATGCACATACTAACCTTCCAGGACCCCTTGCCCAAGGCAATCAATTTGCTGACTCCTTGACCCACCCTAGGGTCTTATTTACTCAGGAGCAGCTTGCCCACCAGCTCCATGAGCGGTATCATCTAAATGCCCGCTCCATTAAATTTCACACTGGGTACCCCCTATCCATGGCTACGCAGATTACCTCTCAGTGCCCTGATTGTGCCCCTTATCATAATTCTCCCAATGAGGGGGTAAATCACTGCAGCCTCAGGGCCAACCATCTCTGGCAAATGGATGTTACTCACCTGCCACAGGCAGGAAAATTAAAATACATGCATGTCTCGGTGGATATGTATTCTAAACTGATTTTTGCCTCTCTCCACTCAGGAGAGAAGATTAAAGATGTTATTTCCTATTGCTTACAGGCCTTTGCCTACATGGGCATTCCCGATGCCCTAAAAATGGACACTGGCCCTGCCTACGTCAGCAATCGCTTTGCTACGTTTTGCAGGGAACCTCACAGTGTCCATTCTTTTAGTATTCCTCACAACCCCACAGGACAGGCCATTGTGGAGCACACCCATGCCACTCTCAAACAATATTTTAAGAAAATAAAAAAGGGGGAGTATGTTACCTCCCCCAATATTCAGTTATCCACCATACTTTACATTTTAATTTTTTTGATCATAGACAGTAATAATTTTTCTGCTATGGAGAGACATTGGAACAAACCCTCCCAGTCCTTGGGATGGGTCAGATGGAAGGACTTGATTACAGGAAAATGGCAGCCACCCACTCCCCTATTAGCTAGGGTCCGAGGGGCTGTTTGCGTTTTCCCTCCAGGAAGTGAGAAGCCCATTTGGGTCCCAGAACAGTGCATCAAGCATGTCGACCCCGATACTAGGAATGCTTGCCATGATAAAGATGGTCCAACCATTGCCAAACACTCAGGTAAGGGAAGTATGGGCGCTGGTGAGGAAGCCCCCCCCCCCATTTTGATGCCTGTTAGTCATTCCAGCTCCCTGTTCATCGATTTTCATAGCACCAATAATACATTGGGAGTGGCTGCTGCCAATGAGAGATTAAAAAGTCAGAAACTAAAATTCTGAGTCCCCCCCCCCCGCCAAAGGGGAATCTCTGTTTTATTAAATCTCCAGGCCTTCAGCTGACACAAAGTTCGGGAAAGAAAGGGGAACCTGAGAGATCGGCCCCAGTTGGAAGGTGGATTGGATTAAATCTCTAGGCCTTCGCCTGAAACAAAGGTTGGGAAAGAAAGGGGAACCTGAGAGATCACTCTCAGTTGGAGGGTGGATTGGATAGATCTTAAGGCTTTTGCCTGAGGGATCATCCTCAGTTGGAGGATGGATTGAAAATGGGTGAATTGAAAAAATTGGTAACAGTTAGTAAATGAGGTACTCGAATTAAGTAAAGAAAAAGGAAAAGGCAACGGAGAAGTGGAAGATTGACACACCTTGAAACAACAGAATTCATTTTGCCAGTTTTTCACTTTGGGGGAAAAGGGACCCATTTAAGACATTTGGACACTGGTATGGACCGTGATGAGTGGCAAAAGCCCCTTTTCAGTATTTGAACAGGACATGGCCACTTGAAATATCAGCCTTGGAGGTTCCTGTTTCTGGAATTGCACCTATGCTAGTGTGTTTTCCAGGAGAAATGCAACTTGTCCTAATGTGGCAAAAAGGAGACTTTGGCATCATGGCCGCTGTTGTCACAGCCATTGCCATATCAGCCACTGTGGCTGCCATGGCCAAAAATTTCCATTTCCCAATCTTCCACCAAAGCAGAAACTGTTAACGGCCTTGCTGGTAGAGTTAGTGAAACGCTGTGCACCCAGAATGCACTCAATTCATATATTCAGCTGGGGCTGCTGATGTTAAATCAACAAACTGCATCACTACTAGAACAAATTGATGCTCTGTGAATAGTGCAACAAGCCTCTTGTTCATATTTTTTATCATGCTACATGTGTAACATCAATGTTTATCTGTGCAAGTACACTTTCTAAATACTTTCCTGAGTGGATCTTGGAATGATTGTAAACTTTATCCCTGTTTTGACCATCAAATTGTAACTGTAAATTACATGCGGGTTACCCTTGTAACAGAGGAAGGCCGGTAGAATGCTATGGCCCAGATCGTGGGATGGGTATGGCGATGGGGAGGCACTATGTCAATGAGGGTCCTGGGAGTGGGGGCAGTGGCAGTAGGCATTCTGGCTTTATGCTGAGTTCAAACGTGTCTTGTTCCATGGGCAACAGATCCATCACCAAGTATTGTTCAGCTTAGCCCATGGCAATCCGGGTAGCCATGAAGTCTGGTTACAGATGATTCAAGGATGAGGTTCTCTAATGACAGCCAACCTGTGGGGAAGAGACCTCCTGCCTAAGACAGGGGTTGCCAGGTCCCCCAAAGACGGGTAAGGGAGGGTGACCCTACTTGACCTAAGACAGGAGTGCCTCATTAGAAAATAAAAAAGGGGGAATTATGGGAACAACAGACCTTGGCCAGAGGCCCACTTCCCCATCAGCTTGGGAGCAGGCAGCTGTAAGACAATGTTTACTAAAAACATGTTTACTAAAAACAATACGGTGCCTGGAGTAATAAATTCCTGATAAGGGCTCACCAACCAGAACACCCTGACCTTGACCTTTTCCAGTGACTAATCGCCTCTTCCTGACCTATCCACCACCACCTCTGCTGTCTGGGCATATAATAACCAGCCAGGATAAGAATGAAGTGAAGCCTTCTTGAGGACCCTTCTGGAAGCCTTCTTGAAGCTTTCTTTGCATCACCGACTGGTCTCTGTGTCATCAATCCCAACACCCTCCGCACATTCTCAGACACAGGCTGCGCAGCGGGCACGGCATTTTAGGTATTTAATGTTTAATTAAATGTTTAAGTATTTAATTAAAAGTCTAAGGTATCTTAACTGTAGGTTTTATAAAATACAAAATAATTTATATAGTTTCTTATTTCAAGAAGAAAGAACCAGACCACGGTTACAATCAGACCAAACTAAAACCAAATTCCAATAGTCTAAATAGTTAAGAGTCTGACAGCTAAGACACATGATCTTCTGAGCTCCAAAGAGCTTGGGTAACCCCGTTTCTGTGGCTCTGCCATCCACAGCACATGTACCTTATCTACTAAGCTCCATCTTGAGTCATTCCACACCTGCCATTGTCATGGTGGTCATCCCATGGGCCTGGCATCTCAAAAATGCTAGAGTTTCCACACACCTAAGGCTGCACCTTCATAAATGGATTCCTGACCTCTTTTCAGGGAGGTGTGAACGCCATCACAGTGTCAGCCTCAGCTGACTTCTATGATTCCTTCATACTTTCAAAACCAATACCACGTGGGAAATTCCTGCACATTACCAAGTTCAGGTGCCAACCAGTGATACATCCTTGGATCTCTGCGAACCTCAGCTCCTATGTGCTGACCCTTAGCAAATATATCCTAGACAATTTCACAATGCTGCTGGTCTGGTATGAATCACAGTTTATTTTTTTTTCAGCTCCAGCTAACCAGCATAGATTGTCCCAGTAAGGCAGAGTGTTCACTTCCACAGATTCTTAATCAAATACATCACACAAAGGGCCCTGATAGACACTTTGAGGGACTCTAATAAAACTTCCTACTGAAACTTCAATATCTATGCCTCTGATGCCTGTACTTATATCAACTTTCTTATCTTCCCCACTCCCACAATAATAGCTCATTTAGCTCTGAATGCTTATTCTTGATCACTTTTCTAGCCCTAAGCTACAAAGTTTTCACAGTATTTCCCCAAACAACACAGTCTGTTTCATCATGTTCCCCACATTCCCTGAATTCTTGGTCCCAGTTTCTCTCCTAAATGGCTTTCTGTTATTGTGATAAACACCATGACCAAAGGCAAGTTGGAGAAAAAAAAAGTTTATCTTACACTTGCAGGTAACAGTTCATCACTGGCAGAGGTCACGGTAGAAGTTGCAGTTTGCATGCCTGGTTGGTTTTTCTTATACCCCCACAATGGGCTGGGCCCTCCTGCATCAAATAGCAATTTAAAGAAATGCTCCACAGCCAATCTGATGGAAGTAACTCCTCAACTGAGGGTCCCTTGTCCCAGGTGACTCTATTTTGTGTCTAGTTGACAAAAACTAACTATCACACTAATTAGTATCATCTATCATACTAACATCTTGAGATTAGGTTGAGAAGTTGTGTAAAAAATGAAGAACCTAAATGAGGGTCATTTGAGGGGCTTTCAAGAAAGCAGGTTTGGCTACACATATGAAATGTGCATGAAGAGAGCAGGCACCACTTGGAAGACTCTTGCCTGATTGAGAAGTATATCTAAACCAAGGCTACAGGTTATAGGAACAGAGAGACTATCAGAATATAATGGCATTATCCATTCCAAAGTCTCAAATACAGTTCTTTCAAATGAGAGGTATAGAACAGAAAATATAGTCATGATGTTAGTTTTGTCTTGTGTAATTGCCATGGGCTAAGCTGAACTTAGCTTTCCAAAATTATGCTAAGACTTAGACTACTGAGCTACCTTTGCCTTCCTTAATATATAACTTGCATTTCTGATTTATACTTCTTGTTGTAATTTGACAGGCAGTGGATGAGAGAAGCATCTCTTATAAGGAACATGGTCCATTTTTGCTCACACTCAGTGTTCACACCCACAACTTTTTGACTGCATCCAGCTGAAAGGGAAGCCAAAGGATGGATGGATGGATGGATGGACATATATATATATATATATATATATATATATATATATATATATATGTCACCAAGTACCTTGCTAAAACTTGGAGGCAGGTATGCTATCACAAAGTGATAGATGGTACAAATATGGTAGCACATAATTGTAAAACCAGCATTCAGGAGGTAGGGGTAGGAGGTTTGTGGCCAGCCTGGTAAGTACAAGACCCTGTCTCAAACAAATGAAACAAAGAATTTTAAAAAGAAAAAAGAAAAGGAAGAAATATGAGAAAGGAAGGGGCAGGAAGGAATTGGCAATGGAAACTGGACTTGCTGGACCTTAAAACGTAATGGAGGATAATTATAGGTAAATAAGACATTGCTTTATATATGTAGTCTTACAAAGTCTTTGATACATAATCAGCCTTGAATTAGTTAAAGAACTTTCCAGCTGGGGAGAAGTGACCAGTGCAGAGCACAGAACCAACACAACACTTGCCTGATCAAAGAAACAACCAACTCACAGGGACCAGAACAAAGAATAGGCTGCTGATGTGGAGCCAAGTGGAGAAAGTATTTCAAGAGCGAGAAACAGTCAACTGTGTACGGCTTGCAAGCCTGAAGCCTTAGTCAGTGGAACTGGCAGAGTGAATATCATTGTTGACCCTTGGCAAACAACATGGTAGGCATGAAAGACAAAATGAAGTAAATTCCAGAAAGACACAAGAAAGTGGGATCAGACAGAGCAAGTATGATCCTGTCCTCTGAGGAAAAAATGGAATGATTTGAGTATGTAAAGTAGCCTCACCAGAAATGGAGACACTAAAGATATCCAGACAGAAAAAAAAAACCCTCAAGCAGCTCTTTCCATGTCTCACAAGAGCAGAAACATGCACTCCCTCCACACGTCAGCTAGAAGTGTGACAGTGACTGAAGAAGGGGTGGCGGGGCACTGAACAAGGGGGGGCTCTAGGGATCCCCACCTAGTAGTTTTGATGTTTTTTTCTTAACGTAAGAAGTCATCTATTGATGGAGTTGTCCTCAGCTATGGCAGGCGTTGATAAAATCATTTTTCTAAAACGTGAGGTTGGTCTTACTTATTGTGCAGACATGTGTACTAGGCCAAAACAACTAGAAGGTGGGCAGGATCTTGCTAAAGTGATGGATCTTATGATATATTCCCTTGATTATACTTCATGTTCTTAACATAGCAGGAGTCAAAGAAGTAATACATTCCTCGAACTCCTCTTACCAAATGACCAGTCACTACCACCATGCCCACAGCCAAGCACAAGGACACCAGCATAGGCTGTCAGTCAACTGAAGGGAATCAATCTCAGAGCGGAAACACCTGCAGCATCACTCAGGAGCCACACCCTAGAATCTTCATCACTCACTTGGTCAGTCACCAACTTTTGTTCATCTCACTTTCTGAATTACCCCACAGGCAGCCTGCTTGTCTCCTTTCCACTGGTAATTTGAGTCTTCAATATCTTTTACTTGACTAGTGTACCATTCCAGCTCTCTGTGGAAAAACTTGTTATCTAATTTTCAATGCATTTCTAATAAGGCTTCTCAAACTCTCTTCACCTCCTTGATTGGTTCATACAGTAGTTTCCCCTTAACTTTGATGGATGTGTATAAAGTCCATCAGTACACACCTCACACTGTGGTTAGTATCAAACTTAAACATACTATATTTTTTCTAATCATAGATAGGTATGATAAAGTCTTATTTATAAATTAGGCACAGTAACAACAATAATATAATATAGTAGTTATAACAAAAACAGTTGTCCCTTTGTACTGGCCAATGATATCTAAATCTATATTCTCAACTATTTTATCTTGGTATGATATTTGCAAATAACTTACATACATTCTCTGTACTTTAAATAATCTCTAAATTACATATAATAGTGTACACAATGTAAACGTGATGTGAAGAATTATATACTACATTCTTTAGTGAATCATGATGAGAAAAAATGACAGGTTTAATACAGGCATACTCATACATATGGAGAGGCAGACAGATGAGACAGAGACAGAGACAGGTATTTTCATACAATCTATTTCAAGCTCACTACATAGTGGAGCCGGGCTTTGAACTCTTGATGCTTCTGCTTCAATCTCTGGGGTATTGCTATTACAGATGTGCTCCACCACGTCCAGTTTTAGGAACATATTTTGATCTGTGGTGGTTGAACCTGCCACTGCAGAGCTGGAGAATATGGATGCAAACAGCGCTATAATAAAATGTATGTATATCTGTCTCTCTGGCTCTTTGTATTGTACTCACCCTTCTTTGGATGATTTGTCAATGTAATGCCTAGATTATAAGATGAAACAAAGTGATTGATGTGGGCGTTGTGATGTAGTATTAGGCTACCACGTAAGGGTTACCTGAAGGTAAGCCCTGACAGATTTGGTAGCCCAAAGGGCAGCTTAGGCACACTGGAACAAACAGCCACCAAGGCTGGACTGAACTGGACCCAGAAAGATTTCATCACACTCACAAATCAAAACTTATGTATCGTTTATTTATGTGGCCGTCCATTTAGTGTCTTCAGACTTTGGCTGACTAGTGGAAATCTGAACTTCATAAAGCAATCCTCCCACAGGTAAGCGAGGGACTCTTGCTTTCCCCCTGCTATATGCTGTTTTCTAACCCAGAATATGCTTTTTCAGTATTAGGTTTTTCTTTTCCAACTCTTGCTGTGTTTGTGTGATCCATATTTGTCTTTCTTAGTCTGGTGGTCCTCAAAGAAGCTCTGGTAACGCCCTGGCCCCCACCCCGAGTTGGGTGTTCTCCCAAATGGTACTCAATTCGCTCTAAAAAGCCTTCACTCTTCTGTGCTGTTTCCTACAGAGACCATGTCTTTCCACACATTCCTGTACCCCAACTTCTCAACACAGTGTGAGTGGGTCCTCGGTGTTCATAACCAAAGGGTGTGATAATCATGAACCCCAAATCCTGAATCTTCTCCTGTATCGCCCGTAACTACTTTTCAGTGTTGATTAAAATGGATCACATAAGCTAAAGCGCGTGCACTTGCTTGAACCTGGTTCCTGAGAACCAAGCAAATTCCAAGAGCCCAGGATAGAGAAAGTCTACCTTTCAGGGCTTCCGGGGCAGGGTCTACGCTGGGCGGAGCGCTCACGAGGGGTGATGGGGGAAGAAGGCGGAGACTCCAGGCTGTGGCTCCGCCCACGGGTGGAAGACGGAAGGGGAGCCCCCTCGAGGGCGGGGCTTTCTCTGGGCGGGGCGCTGAGCCGCGCGGCCCCGCCCCGGGGCGGCTCCGAGCGAGGAGGAGGCGGGGCTCGAGGCGTGGAGCTCGGCTGGCTTCCGAGGCCGCCGTGGTGCTTCGGTCGCGGGCCCCGCGGGTGGCCCGGGTCACCGCCCGCGCTTCGGCGGCCATCTTGTCCGCGCGCGGCTCCCGCGGCGGGAGGGGCGGCGTCGGGCCGGAAACGGCAGTGTGGCGGCTCGCCACCTCCTCAGGTCAGTGAGTGCGGCCCGGCGCGGGTCTCGGGCGTGGGCCCCCGGCGGGGGGTGGCAGCTGCGGCCGCTTCCTCGGAGGCTCGCCGGCGGGTGGCGTCCGCGCTGCGGCTTGGTCCCGGCGCCGGGCGGCTGGCGGGCCTCGCGTGGAGCCTTCGGGCGTCCCGCGGCCGCGTGGCAACCGCCGCCCTGCGTGCGGCCGCGGCGGCTGTGCGGAACCGCGTCTCCCCCTCTGCCGAGCGCCTCGGCCGGGTGTCTGGAACGTGGGAGTCGCGATCCGATTCCTGCTTTACCCGGAATAACAACATTGGGAGTTCCAGTTGTACCCCGTGCAGTTCTCGTGCAAGGGCCTGTCACCCCGTGAGCTCTGTTCTGTACCTACCTCCGCGAATACTGCACATTCCTTGAGAGGCGTGAAGCCTCTCTGCTGAATTGGTCCGGCCTTTTGGAATAACCACATTTTAACGAGGGTATAGATGTGTGCAGTCTTGGGAGATAGCAGTACCGCAGATTTCCCGAAACTGCCTGTCGTACAGCGATGAAGCTCGTTAAGAAAGTAGAGAGACCCCCTCCAAATCGTATGCTCTTAAGATTTGCGTTGTTGTAATGTATTACACTTGTGTCCAGTAGCCACGTGAGGTTGAGATGCGTAATTAGTGTACAGACTAGATTCCCAAGATTTAATACCAAAATGTAAAACATTTAGTGGGTTTTTTTTAATTGTTTGTTTGCGTTGGTTGTATATTTTTAAACATTTTTTGATAGGTGAAGTTCAAAAGGTACTCTAAATTTCACTCGTTACTTTTGAAATGTGCCTGCTAGAGAATTTCAGACCATTGCTCGTTGTATTTCTTTTGGATAGTGGTGAACAGAGACTCTCCATGGTTTTTCATTTGCTGAGAAACCATTGAAGGGAAATGAACACTTCCTGAACCTGTAGGTGAGGACCTGAATTATTGGGAACTCCTGCCTTCTCCATGGATTTTGCAATGTCCCAGCATCTGAACACTTTGACTTCTAGGAGTGTTTGAAAGAATAGTAGGGATAATATACTGTGTGAAGCAGAGGTCTTGGATGTTAGAACTTGGTAAGGTGGAAATTAGGTAGATTTTATCCAAGTCTTAAGGGACTGGTAAGGGTCTGAGCTAATAAGTGGCAAAGAATTTCTGAGTATTTATTTATTTGATTTTTCTCTCCTCCAGATTCACATTATGTATGTTAATGAGCAAGAACCCATCCGTATTGTGTGTCAGATTTCTTCAGGATGGCTATAGACTCATTGCCTTTTCCAGGACTTCTTTATGCTGTACAACCTGTGCAGTAGCACCAGCCTACCATTTAGAATGGCTAGTCGTTTAAAGTTCTATTGGGAATTCTTGACATTTTCATTTTACACTGGGTCCTGTAAATTGGGTAGCTGATCCTTTCTACAGCGCTTGTCTAAGATGGAAGCCGACAGACCTGGCATATGAACCACACCATCTGTTCTTGACTTCATTCGCTCGCAAAACGAGGAAGATTTATTAGTTCCTTTCTAACTCAAAAGTTCTGTGGTTTCGTATGCGTTACTGTCATGATTTTGTGGACAGTGGCAGTGTTTTACAAGCATAGCGTCAGAATGCTGATTGGTTCTTCCCCGAGAATCATGTAAGTCAAAGCATTAAAATTACAGCGTCTTCATTTCATTTCTGCTGCTGTGATAAACTATGTTGACAGAAGAACCTTCAGGGAGAAGAGTTCCTTTTAGCTACCTTTCCAGGTTACAGTCCGTCATTTTGGGGAAGTCAGGGTGACAGGGACTTGAAGCAGCTAGTCACATTACTTTTGTAGTCAGGAGCTGAAATCAGTACATTAATGTGTGCTGCTCACTGCTCAGCCAGCTTTCTCTGCTCAGACAATCCAGGATTCCCCCACTGACTGGAATGGTACCACCCACATTGTGTTGGTCTTCCTTCTTCAATTAATATAATCGAGATAATCAGTCCCCTTTAGACAGGCCCACAGGCTGTCTACACAATCCCTCATTGAGATTCTCCGATCCGGTGATTCTGAATTATCTTAAATTAGCCGTTAAAACTAACTCACAGCAACATTATTGTTTTTGAGGAAGATTTCCTGTGTCTGAGGTTGACTCTGAACTCTTGATCCTCTTACCTCAACCTCCCAAATGCCAAGATTACAGGTGTGCACCACTATACCTAGCTTACAGTAACAAGTGCATTTTTGAATTGTATTTTTCTATGTGTAATCTAAGTTTTGTTTTTTCTTTGTTTTTACCAAACATATTTTGTATCAACAATAAGATTACAGTATGGAATTCTAGGTTAAAGTGTGTTTATGTAAGTATTGAGTTCTTTTTCTTTTTTTTTCAGGGACTTAGCAAGAATCTCAAGATATGTTTATTAAGAAGCTGCCTCTATTTGTGAGAATATAGTTGTGGCTATTATCACTTATACTAGGGTAGTGGTTCTCAACCTTCCTGATGCTGTAACCCCTTAACACAGTTCCTCAAGTTGTGGTGATCCCCAAACCACAAATTTATTTTTGTTATGATTTTTCTGCTGTTATGAATCATATTGTAAATATTTTTTTGAAATAGGGGTCCCAACAGGCTGAGAATCACTGCTGTAGGTGGCATCTAGTTTTTCTTTTTGCTGTCTTAGCTGATTCCTATTATATGGCTTGCTTCCCTTCCTCATTTTTCAGTTTTCAAACTCTTTTCTATTGGATGTGTCTGTTATTAGAATGCAACTTTGTTAGAACAGGATTTTATGTGCCCCTGTTTAACACTGTATTCTCAAAGTTTAAAACAGTGCCTGGAACATACAAGGTGCCAAACAATTACAGAATAAATAGAATACAATGTATTAAATTAATCTCCTTTTAGGATGCAGTACTTTGGGATCTTCTGTCACTAGAACCAATTATAACAGTGAGAGCCTCATTCTTGGCTAACAGCCAGGTTCCACAACTAAAAAGAAGTGTGGATTCCTTCTGGGGTAGGAAAGGGCGGAAGTAGGAGGAAACAGGTAAAACTTTGAAGTAACAGTTGTGAGAAGTGTTCAGGGACCCCTGAACACATGCATTTATTAGACAAATATTAACCATCTACTAAGTGGCTACCTATGCTGTGTACTACAAGTACAGTGGGAAACAAGATATTTCATCCTTTGTCTTGGAAAACATAATCTAGTAGAAGAGACTCACATGGATTAAAGAGAAAGAATACTATTCAGTGAGAGTGTATTTCTAGACAGAAAATGGTTGATTAAAAGTTGAGGCTGTTTACAAGGTGATTGGGCAGAGGGGTGGATTCAGGAACTGAAAAGAAAAACAATGTAGCTAAAACACAGCAAGTAGAGTATGCCAGAAGGTTAGAGCAACAGGTAGAGGCTGAAGGTAGTTGCCCGTTGATAAATTAATTGTGTAAGCTGCTTGCTTGTGGTATACGATGATTATTCTGGTATGGAGAGATGACTTAGTATGTGAAGACCTGAGTTTGGATCCTCGGAATCTGTGAGAAACTGGGCATGGTGACATGGAACTGTAATTTCAGCACACGAGAGGCTGTGGAGAGTACGATAGGATCTCCTGAGTTCACTGGCCAACTCGTGTTGGCAAGTCATTGAGTTCCGAACACAATAAGAGACCTTGCTTCAGAAAACAAAGTGTACAAATTGAACTGGGTAGGTTATCTTGAAAAAACTAAAAGGACAAGAATTTGGGACGCGTGAGAAGGAAGGATTGCATTTGGGAAGAGTAGGGAGTGAATATGGTCAAATTACATTGTGAGTATGAAATTCTCAAAGAATTGCTGAAAATATTATATTAAAAATCAGGTAGAGAGTGATAGGGCATGACCTATAACCTACATATGTGTACACATACCTGTACACATAAACACATAAACCATGCATGCTCACACATATGCACAACATAAAGGTTATTCTAACTTTTAAAGGATCATAGTGGAAAGATAATTAGAATTGTCAAGCTATTATCACAGATTAGAAATTATATGTACCTTGGGTTCTCATACAGTTTATCATGCCTTGAAAATATCTTCAAATACTATCCCTTGTTGAGGAGGGAAAGAGGTAAATAATTGGGATAATCTAGGAATAAGGAAAAGCAAACAACAAAATGGAAAAGAAAAAAAGTAAAAGTGATATTAAGGATACAATTGAGATGGCTGATCCTGAGGTCCAGAAGTGTTAAAAGAAGAAAGTAAATCCAGTATGAGAATCCCTACATGTTTTTTTCTAATCATCCAAATTAGATGAGAGCGGGAGAGATGGTGCAGTAGTTAAGAGCAGTCTGCTCCTGCAGAGGACCTGAGCTCAGTTTCCAGAACCCACATCAGGTGGCTCGCAGTAGCCTGAAACGCCCATCTCTAGGAGATCCAACACCTTTTCCTGGCTTCTAAAAACACTGCACTCAGGTGCATAAACACTCAGACATACACATATACACATTCTTAAATCTTTTTAAAAGTTAAATATTTATGAGATTTCATACGCTCAGTGTATTTTCACCATATTCACCCCTATTCCTCCCAAATGCATTCCTTATTTCTAACTCTTCTCAAATTCTTGTCCTTTTTATTTTTCTTTTTAGATAACCCCCAGTTCAGTTTGTACACTTTGTTTTTTTAATATTTTTTAAAGTATTTAACTTTTTAAAAGTTAAGTACATATTAAGTTTATGAAATTCTATATTGGGAATTCATATATAAAATGTTTTCAAGATCAGGATATGAAAGAAATTATGCGTGAATTGAAAACTTATCAGAGCATATCTTTATTGGGGATGTATTTTAGTCCATACCTGATACTTTGAGTAGATGTAGGTGGACCATATGTTCACTTTCTGAAAACTGAAACCTGGTTGTACAAATATAATTGCAGTAAAATTTGTAAATATTTTGTTTATTTTGTATATGACCTAGTAATTCTTGCTAACCACTTGGAAATACTTAATATTTGTATCCTGTCTTTTTTATTAAAACAAGATTTTTAAAAAACTGTTCCAGTTTTAGTCAAAACTTATCTAGCCTTATAAAATTAAAAACTAAGAGCTTCTAATGGTCACTTAACTCATTTTTCCAAGGTAAGTATTACATGTGTGCTGCTGATCATTAGGTAAAGCACAATCAAGCACTTTTTAAAATAATATATTTATTTAACATATATTAAAATATAATTAATACATTATACCCATGGTTGCTGAAACTACTGATGAAATTAAAGTTGACGTTCAGATTTTAAAAAAGAGTCAGTTTAAAGAGAAATAATCAGCATTATGAGTGGTTCTTGAATGTATAAGATTTGGGAAGTACTAATCTAAGTAGCTTCTTTATTGAATAGATGAGAAAATCATCCTATTACTAATTATAACAAAGTTAGAGTCAATCTTAATATCCTCCTTTGCACATTTCAGTTTTATTCCGCCATAGAAACTTGTTTCTTATTGTTGAAAGTTGAAAAACAATGTCTTAGCATGATGTTATACTTCAAATTTTGTGTTCTTCATTATATTATATATATATACAGTTAAATTAGTTACAAGTAAATGAGTTAACTAGCACTCAGTAGCTCTCTGTGGCTGGGAATTCTTATGTTTGCACAGACACAGAACACTTACATTGAGGAGTGTTCCACTGAGTGCTGCTCTAACTAGTGCTTAAGAGTTCAATTCATACTAATTTTAAGTTTTCCCCTTCATGGGTATGGCACTTCGTAATTTACTCATCATAGTGAAGTTATTATAACCTGAGGTTAAATTGAAGGCACCAATAACTATATAATTAAGATAATTCATCATGGGAAATAAAGCTGGGATAGGGTTCTCAGATTCCTACCAGATCATTTTATTGGAGGAAGTGGTTATTCCTCTTTCTCCATTTTTAGTCAAATGAATATTATCTTAAATTTCTAGGTGGAGAGAAAAATAAAAATACAGAGAAGAAGAGGGTACTTGTGTAGAGAATTCAACTGAAGGATTTTGATTTGTTGATATCTTAAACCTCTTTTTTTAAACACTTTCAGTGAATGGACCTGACTGGACGTTCTGAGCCCATCCATAAACATGAGCGGTACAAAGCCAGATATCTTGTGGGCACCCCACCAGGTTGATAGATTTGTTGTATGTGACTCAGAACTGAGCCTTTATCATGTGGAATCGGCTGTGAATTCAGAACTCAAAGCTGGATCATTACGTTTGTCTGAAGACTCTGCAGCTACATTACTATCAATAAATTCAGATACACCCTATATGAAATGTGTTGCGTGGTATCTCAATTATGATCCTGAATGTCTCCTAGCAGTTGGACAAGCAAATGGTCGAGTTGTACTTACAAGTCTTGGTCAAGATCATAATTCTAAGTTTAAAGATTTGATAGGAAAAGAATTTGTCCCAAAACATGCTCGACAGTGCAATACCCTTGCATGGAATCCACTGGATAGTAACTGGCTTGCTGCCGGTCTAGACAAGCACAGAGCTGACTTTTCAGTTTTAATATGGGATATCTGCAGCAAATATACTCCTGATATTGTTCCCATGGAGAAAGTGAGACTTTCAGCAGGTGAAACTGAAACAACATTGTTAGTAACAAAACCATTGTACGAGTTGGGGCAAAATGATGCTTGTCTGTCTCTTTGTTGGCTTCCAAGAGACCAGAAACTTCTCCTTGCTGGCATGCATCGTAACCTAGCCATATTTGATCTTCGGAACACAAGCCAGAAGATGTTTGTAAATACAAAAGCTGTTCAAGGAGTGACAGTAGACCCATACTTCCATGATCGTGTTGCTTCCTTCTATGAAGGTCAAGTTGCAATATGGGATCTTAGAAAATTTGAGAAACCAGTTTTGACTTTGACTGAGCAACCAAAGCCCTTGACAAAAGTAGCATGGTGTCCAACTAGGACAGGTCTACTTGCCACTTTAACAAGGGATAGTAATATTATTAGGCTGTATGACATGCAGCATACACCCACTCCCATTGGGGATGAAACTGAACCTACAATAATTGAAAGAAGTGTGCAACCTTGTGACAATTACATTGCTTCCTTTGCATGGCATCCAACAAGCCAAAATCGAATGATAGTTGTGACACCCAACCGAACAATGTCTGACTTCACTGTTTTTGAAAGGATATCTCTTGCCTGGAGCCCAATTACATCTTTAATGTGGGCCTGTGGTCGTCATTTGTATGAATGCGCAGAAGAAGAAAGTGATAATTCCCTAGAAAAAGATATAGCAACAAAAATGCGCCTCCGGGCTTTATCAAGGTACGGACTTGATACAGAACAGGTATGGAGAAACCACATTTTAGCTGGAAATGAAGACCCACAGCTGAAGTCACTCTGGTACACTCTACACTATATCCTTTGTCTTGTTAACATTTTGAGGCAAATTGGGTAAAGATACTAAATGTTTTATATGCAAACACAAATTATATAAACTAAAATTCTGAGGTAAAATTGTTTAAAACTATTGAAAATTTAGTTTGTAGACCGGGGGCAGAAAAGGTGGTCAGTAATGTGAAATTGTCCTATTTGTATAGAGTTAGGACTTTGCTCCTAATTAAAATAATTTTAACTGAAATATTATGCATAATGACCAGTATTTCCTATGCATTTAAATACTTATGAAGCAGTATACAGAAGATATGGATCAAAAATCTCCAGGCAACAAAGGATCATTGGTTTATGCAGGAATTAAATCAATAGTAAAATCATCTTTAGGTAAGAAAAATCCATTTTATATTTTTAAATACATTTACAACTTTTGGATTCTTACTTGATCCCTAGTTGATTAAAATTAAGATCGTTTTAGTGCTGTGTACATAAATTCCTTTATCCCTCTTGACTTTCTGATTAGATATTCTAGTGAATTGTTAAATATATTGATTGTGTTTATATCCAGATATTTTATGGAAGCAACTTTGACATAGATATTTCTTAAATCTATTCATTTATTATTCTGTGCTATTTATTTGAAGACCCACTTTAAGAGAGGTAGTATATAAGTTCTTTTATAAGATGCTGATTGTTAGTTTGGATTTTATCACAGCATCGTGTGTTTTAAAGACTAAATAAAAGATCTCTATGTGAAGAAGATTCCTTTGATTTTGCTTCCCAAATACTTTCACAAGGGCTATATGACATGAAGTATGGCCTAACTTGAAGAAAATACTTGGAAATCCTTGATGAGTAAGTGAAGGAATCAGTTAATGGATAAATTAATGTAAGATTTAAATTGATAAACTATTTACAAATAAAAGACACCCCCCCTAAAAAAAGCACTTTCAGCCTCGTTGCTTTAAGCAGTTGTTTTTACTTTTTATTGCAATTGTGATAATGTTATATTGTCTTTTAACCTAGGGTTCAACCTCCACATTTTTTTTTGGCTATTTATACTTCATCGAGTTAAGATGCTAGTAAAATAATTCACACTATTTAATCAAAACCATAGCAGAAATAATAAATCCATAGGACTTGCTTCACTATGCTACAAGTACCACAGAATGCACAATAACATGTTTTTTTTTTGTGGTTTTTGTTTTTTTTTTTTTTTTTTAGAGTAGTTTAACATTTCAGTTAAGCTGCTGCATTTGTTCTAGTGGATTTTCTTTTTGAGGGCTTTGAAATTACTTTGATACACAGTGCTGAAAGATGAGCGGACAGCTTCAGATGTGTTTCATTTGGGTATTTTCCCATTAGAACCCCACCAAAAAGAGTACCCTTTATCATAAGAACTAAAATGAGTCAGTCTAATGAGAAACTGCCTTACTTATTAATAGAAGTAAAAAGGCAGGCATAATATATGATCATCTTTTATAAATCTGAATACATCATGACTTGTGAGTTTAAAAACTACTTCCACAAAGAATGAAGTACTATACCAATAAAATTTAAAGAATTGGGCAATGGGTTAAGAGTCCAGAGTGTAGGAGGACTATAACCAGAGAGCAAACAGTATGTTAGAAATAACTGATGTTTTATGGGATAGATGAAATTGTTCAGAGTAAGAACTGAAAGAAATTCCTTAACGCAGAGAATGGTGGTGGGATAGGAAAAACGTGGGAGCCATGTATTCATGTAGACAAGCTGGAGAAGTCACTTCGTGCTTTAGACCCAGTTGGCTGAAACAACTGAACACTATGGAGGGAAATCAATATAAATAATGAAAAACATAGGCTGTATAAGGGAGGATACAATGGTAGCTAGTGGCAAGAGCTAACCTGGAATGGAGGTTGTTGCTTTGTTTTTAGTTTCAACATAAGGTCAAGCATGTTTAAATGCTGATTGGAAAAAGCCATGTATGTGTGTGAGTGTGGGCATGCACATGTTGTTGCACACTTGCGGACAGAAGACAACTTTTGGAAATCAGTTGTATGTTTTGTCTTTATTTGCTTAAATGAAATTCCTTTACCTTTATTACCAACTACCATGATTTCAATGGAATGCTATAAAAATGGTTTTTTTCTTTAAAAAAGATATAGATTTCTAATTTAATAGCAGAGTGAGACATAGTCAGATCATTCCCAATTTGTTTTCTCTGTATCATTTATCTTGAAGTCCTTTGATGACTGTAATCTCATTTTTTAATGCATATGTGTAGGTATGCACCATGTAACAGGTAGTTTATCCCTCTCGTTAAGGAATATGTGGCTACATATGCACAGGAGAAAATGAAGAGAGCTCAACTGTGTTGGGCCTCCAAGGCAGCGGGCATTCCTTGCAAATAAAATAATTCAACCACCTATTTTATTGGAGCTTGTGTTCTAGTGAGAGGACAGCTGTGAGAATTTATGGTAAATGCTGTGTGTAGGACATAAACAGGAAACAAGTGGTGAGTTAGGTAACAGAGCTATCTATTTAGATTAGACTCAGCTTAGCGGGCCTGAACATTCATTCTTATAGCAATAGCTTCTTAGTAATTCAACTCTGGTATAAAATGTTTGATTTAAAATTTCAGTATTATTTATGCTATTGTAAGATTATGACGGAGAAGTTGAATATTCTAAATGCTGAATGTTTTTTTTTGTAAAGCTGGTGTTGCCTAATATATTTTAAAATAACAATGAACAACACTATACAAACGTTTTCTGTTTTTAGGGATGGTGGAAAGCAGCAGACATAATTGGAGTGGCTTGGACAAACAAACTGATATTCAGAACTTAAATGAAGAGAGGATTTTAGCGTTACAGCTTTGTGGGTGGATAAAGAAAGGAACGGATGTAGATGTGGGGCCGTTTTTGAACTCTCTCGTGCAAGAAGGAGAATGGGAAAGAGCTGCTGCTGTGGCTTTGTTCAACTTGGATATTCGGCGAGCAATCCAAATCCTGAATGAAGGGGCATCTTCAGAAAAAGGTATTAGGCTATGTTCTGAGAATTAGAGTTCATAGGAACCACTAAAGAAAGGATGTGGATAGTTTCCAGTTATCTAGCCAGCATCTTATACACATTTTTGTTGAAAGCAGTAAATATTAGCCGGTCCCATTTATGTATGTCTCCGGATAGGTCAATAAAAACAAAATGTTCGTAAATGACATTTTAATAATAATGTAAGTTTTCCAGTATATATTTCCATTTTTCTTTTAAAGAAGGATCATATACATTAAAGAATGTATGTTGGAATTGCTTTTGTTTGTAAGCACTTTCATTACAAACATTTGGTTATATTTTAATGTATACTCTCTCTTTTGGTAGGACACTAAATATTTTCAGTTAGACCAGTATGGATTCTTGTGAAAAGCATATTATGATCTGAAAAATGTTTCTACTTGAGTTTCATTAAAATATATGTTCTGTGTAGCATTGAAAGGAAGGGAAGGAGGGGAGAAGGATGGAAGAAAGGAAGGAAGGAAAAAAAAAACAAAGATGATAAAATTTTAGTTAGCCAGAGGATCCTTAAAGAAACAAATTGGTCAACCCCCCCTTTTTTTTTTAAATTGAGACAGGGCTTCTCTGTGAAGCCCTGGCCATCCTAAAACTTGATCTGTAGACCAGGCTGTCATTGAACGCAGAGATCCGCCTGTCTCTGCCTCCTGAGTGCTGGAATTAAAGGCATGCACCGCCACTGCCCAGCCATATGTTTTTATTTTAAAAGACTTAAAACTTAATAGAGTAGGAGAGGAATGAAACATCAAGTGTCTTAGAAGACATTTTTGTAAATGTGAATAATGAAGCTGGTAAGAACAGAAAGTAAGGATGGGGTATCGTTTTAATTGGAAAAGGAAGAATGGTTAGAATCAAGAAAGGTAGAAAATGCTTAAGAGAAAAGGCAAAGGGAGATGGTAGCTTTGACATTTGGAATGAAACTTAAGAAGGCTGTGCAGAACTGAAGAGCAGGTTGGCAGCTTCCTAGCAGCCCTGTACATCACAGAGTAACTGCTTATACAAATCATTGGTAAAGAATGTGTTGTTGCAAACATGCCTAAGTGCAGTTTTGTGATAATTCTGACAGCTCATGTTGACCTAGCAAGTTTTCTAAGTGTATAAAAATACTGAAACAATTTTTCTTCAGTTGACACTTTGTATATCAGTATATGTTTTATATAATTAGAAATAGGAAAATAAAACTTTGAAAATTATAATGTTGGGATATACTAGCGTCTATTATTAATACTCTGAGATAGCATAGATGGCTTTACTGACAAAGGTGGCAGTGATTTTGGTAAGATGGTCTCACTTTTCTCCATTTAGATACCAAATAATAATATGCCACATAGGAAATTGCTGGACAAAGAACTAGGAAGTTAAATGTTGTACTTGCTGCTGTGGAAGTAGCCCAGTGGTAAAGCAAGCCAAAGGGATTCTGGGTCCAGTGTCCAGTGCTGCAGAAAAGAAATACTTATTGGGCATGGGATTATAAGTGTGTATATTGTTTTTTAAGAATGGAATTTTTTCCAATATACTCTACCAAATTAACAAGTCTTATTTTCTTATTCAGGTAGGCCTGTTGGGATAAAAATTCACCCTCTGATCACTGTATTGAGGGTTTCAGAACTGTGGGAAAAGGTTATTAAGCTTCTGATGGCTTTGATTAGTGTATATTTTTAACCTCCAGGAGATCTGAATCTCAATGTGGTAGCAATGGCTTTATCAGGTTATACGGATGAGAAGAACTCCCTTTGGAGAGAGATGTGCAGCACACTACGATTGCAGCTCAACAACCCCTATCTGTGTGTCATGTTTGCATTCCTGACGAGTGAAGCAGGAGCTTATGATGGAGTTTTGGTAAGTAGTTTTCTTTCCCCAGATCCTCCTTTGAGTTAGGACAGATTTGCTTTTAGTAGTTTTCTTCCTTTCATCCATCCTTCCTTCCTTCCCCCTTCCTTCCCCTCTCTCTTTCTTTCTTCCTAGATTTGTTTATTATGTATGCAGTATTCTGCCTGCACGTATCCCTGCAGGCCTTGTAGTTTTCTTAATATAGTTTTTAGCTACAGAACCAAGACTATTTCATCCTTTACTGAAGAACTGCAGAATTGTACAGCTATAAACATACACAAGAATTTGTTGTTTGTTTCAATGCTACACAAAACATATATTTAATGAAACTCAAGTAGAAACATTTAAATTTGATGTCCTCTACATTGTGGTTTATAGTTTATACTGGTGTTATAGAAGAATGAACTGATTTTTTAAAATATATATAACTGAATTAGGCAGATCTGTGTTTGAAAGGTAAATCTGTACTGTCACTGACAATGACCTTTGTACTTATTTCCTAATAGTAACATCAAAAAAGGCTTTTTTTTTGGCAATTGGTGAGTCTTCCAACATCTGACATATGTACATAAGAAAATGTATATAATGCATACGTATTTTGTAATACATATAAAAATAAACACACATTAGGTGCATATTTAGTCTATAGAAACTAAAAAATTATGGCATTAACAATTGTTTGTTTTTTGTTTTTTTCCAGTATGAAAATAAAGTTGCAGTACGTGACAGAGTGGCATTTGCTTGTAAATTCCTTGGTGATACTCAGGTGAGAACTGATTCAGTTGTATATTGGAGGTGAATAATGTTTACTATGAGTTATTTTAAGAAACTAATCTTTACATATAATTATGTGCCTGGAAATTTTTGCATAAAATCTAAGAAGATAACCTATTACATTGACATTATAAATATGCATGTAATAACTAAATTTGTTTTAGAATGTTAACTTGATGTTTAGTTTAATTTTGTTTTTAGAAGAAAACTTAGCAGATACAAATTTTAAACTTAGGCTTTAGTAATGTTATACAAAAATATTTTATTTCAGTACCTAAGCGCTCCCTGCCGCCTCTGAGGGCAGTGAGGATGAAATGCGCACAGATGACTAGCAGTGCTATTGCAGTGACAGGGTGTTGCAGTGAGGAGGAAATGCACAGATGACTAACAGTGCTATTGCAGTGACAGGGTGTGGGGCAGTGAGGAGGAAATGCGCACAGATGACTAACAGTGCTATTGCAGTGACAGGGTGTTGGGCAGTGAGGAGGAAATGCACACAGATGACTAGCAGCGCTATTGCAGTGACAGGGTGTTGCAGTGAGGAGGAAATGCACAGATGACTAACAGTGCTATTGCAGTGACAGGGTGTGGGGCAGTGAGGAGGAAATGCGCACAGATGACTAACAGTGCTATTGCAGTGACAGGGTGTGGGGCAGTGAGGAGGAAATGCGCACAGATGACTAGCAGCGCTATTGCAGTGACAGGGTGTTGCAGTGAGGAGGAAATGCACAGATGACTAACAGTGCTATTGCAGTGACAGGGTGTTGCAGTGAGGAGGAAATGCGCACAGATGACTAACAGTGCTATTGCAGTGACAGGGTGTTGCAGTGAGGAGGAAATGCACAGATGACTAACAGTGCTATTGCAGTGACAGGGTGTGGGGCAGTGAGGAGGAAATGCGCACAGATGACTAGCAGCGCTATTGCAGTGACAGGGTGTTGCAGTGAGGAGGAAATGCACAGATGAGTAGCAGTGCTATTGCAGTGACAGGGTGTTGGGCAGTGAGGAGGAAATGCGCACAGATGACTAACAGTGCTATTGCAGTGACAGGGTGTTGGGCAGTGAGGAGGAAATGCACAGATGAGTAGCAGTGCTATTGCAGTGACAGGGTGTTGGGCAGTGAGGAGGAATGTTGGCTGGAGTTTAGAATAGGAGGAAAATAGAACATGTAAAGGAAATGGTTATTATTGATGATTTTCAACATGTAATTCTAGTTCATACTACCACAATAAACAGAATTTACTGAAGAGAAGACACTTAGAGTTACCCATCTGTAAACATGAGACATGTCAGTTTTGAAAATGATTGTGGGAACTAGGGAGATAGCACAGTTAAAGGAACCTGTGAAAATACCTGGGTGTAGACACACAAAAATAAAATAAAGTCATTGTGGATACTGTATTAAAACATGAAGTAGCCGGGCGTTGGTGGCGCACGCCTTTAATCCCAGCACTCGGGAGGCAGAGGCAGGCGGATCTCTGTGAGTTCGAGGCCAGCCTGGTCTACAAAGTGAGTTCCAGGACAGGCTCCAAAGCTACAGAGAAACCCTGTCTCGAAAAACCAAAAAAAAAAAAAAAAAAAACATGAAGTAGATGTAGACATGTTCATTTTCCCTACATAATTGAATTATTATTGCAAATAAGATACATATTAATGTCACTATCATTTTACTGACTGGTTTGAAAGTTTTTTATTACCGCTTTAATTTATAAAGTCTGCACATTAACAGTAAAATCTTTATTTATGGTAATTGAGGTAACCTCACAGATGCTGGCCAACTTAAAATTGATGACTACAGCTTAAATTTGAGTGGTTTTTAGTTAGACCATTCTCATAGCTTCTACCAATATTTCAGATTTGATACTTACATACCTAGATTTTGGCAAGAGTTTCTGTCTTAAAATGTTTTCCATTAAGAATAAAATTGTTCTAAATATAGTAATTCAGTGTTATAAAATGTGTAGTGAAACAGATTGCATTAGAAAAATCACTTTGAATTTTTCAGTTAAATAAATACATTGAAAAGCTGACCAACGAAATGAAAGAGGCTGGAAATTTGGAAGGAATCTTGCTTACAGGCCTCACTAAAGATGGAGTGGACTTGATGGAGAGCTATGTGGATAGAACTGGAGATGTCCAGACGGCAAGCTACTGCATGCTACAGGTTAGTCTGACACTGGCCTTAAAAACCAAAATGGCAAGCCATACTTTGCATGCTGTGTATTCTCTGCCAACGCACACATGCTCTCTCCCTTGCTTAGGAGTTTTAGTTTGTAGTTGGACCTCAGTGATCTGTTGAGGACTTGTGTTGTCTCTGGGGGCCCTAATCTCCTCAGCTCATCTAGGTTTATTTTCAGTCTGAGAAATACCTGTCTTGACTGCATCTGAGTTCATGTGCAGCTCAGATGGAACCCAAACCTCAGGTTGACTGCATCTGAGTTCATGTGCAGCTCAGATGGAACCCAAACCTCAGATCAGAGTCCAGTCCTCCTCCCATACAGGACTCCCTTCCCTGATCTGAACTGTGGTTTCATTTGAACAGCAGAAGGGAAGTTATACTTCGGTTCCCTTAACCCCCACTGTCCTTCTTATTACCAAGAAGGTAATTTGAATAACTAGTTCATCAACATTTTTTTTCATTGTTTGAATAGTTGAGTAGTTAAATAGATTCCAGGAAAAAGTTGCTTTCTATTTTCCTTTTGTGGCAAAGGTATCTCCTATGTCCAGTGGCCCTTCAGTGGTCTTAGTCTTTGGTGCATGGCATGAGCGCCTTTCTCTTTGGTGCCTTCTTTCTTTTATGTGAAAGCCTGCCTTACCTTGGTACACAGATCAAAATGTGCTTACCCTTCCCTTCCACGTTTCCTGTGAATGCACCTAAGGCTTGCTCAAAATGCAATGCCGCTTCTATAAATATCAAGCCACCACCCATGTGAGAAAAGGTATTCTGCCATATAACTATTCTCACTGGAATGAGATTTTGTCTTTTAAATGAACAACTGATGTATGACTATAGCGTACAGATGGGTTGGTAATAGCACAATTTATAAAATATTAAAGTGCATTCAGTACATAACGTGACCTTTAAAAAGTCTAGTCTGCCCGGGCGGTGGTGGCGCACGCCTTTAATCCCAGCACTTGGGAGGCAGAGGCAGGCGGATCTCTGAGTTCGAGGCCAGGCTGGACCGATAGCCTCCAAAACAATACAGAGAAACCCTGTCTCGTAAAAACCAAAAAAAAAAAAAAAAAAAAAGTCTAGTCTGATAATTGCTGCTATTTAGTTGAGGTGCTTCTTCTGTTTATATTTATGTGGCCAAGATTAACTCTACCATCATGCTGTTTTCATTTTGTTTGTCTTTTTTTCTTTTGTTCCTTTGTTTTTCCTGCCTTATTGTCTTTTAGCTGTAGCCGTCTCATTGTCTTTTTGTTAAAGCTGGTTCTTTGGGTCTTACACTATGCATCCTGAACTCATCAGAGTCATATTTTCCCCTTATACTGCATTTCACACCTGACATGTCATAATGTCCTCTCTTTACTACCTCTCATTGAGGACTGGGTTTTTCTTAAACTTTGCATTTTACAAGTATTATGACAATATAATTTCATTTGCACATTTTTTCCTTTGTCTAGCCATCACATGTTTTATTCTATATACATTGTAAGCTCCAACTTACAGTGTTGTTTTTGCTTTAGATGATATGTCTGTTGTATAAACTATAAGAAAGGAATTAGAGACTTTTTCTTTGTTCATTTATTACTGTTCCTAGTGTCTGTTTCTCAGGTCCTGTGGGTCTACGTTTAATCTTGCTTCATCGCCTTGTTTATTCAGTAGCATTTCTTGTAATACAGGCGATGGCCCCAGCTTATAGTTACTAGGAACATCTAGTTCTTCTTGGTTCTTCTTTAGCATATTAATAAGTGCTTTCATACTCATCTGGCCTCTTTGACTCTGAGAAATTGTCTGTTTTCCTTGTTTCCCTGCATGTGATGTTTCATGATTCCATGGATTTCTTTCAGGAAGCTCTCTTTCTTTTCGATTTTTCAGAAAAATAAATGACACTGATGCACCCACCTATAGTTCTTTGTACCCTGTGTATTGATTCCTGAGCTTATGGGATCTATCAGCTAACATTTTTTCATCAAGTTTGGGATGTTTGGGTATTTTATTTCTGATTCTTTATCTCTTCTTCTCCTTATTACGTATGTAGTGAACAAGCCCTAGTGTTCAGAGCCTGGGGTTTCTGTTCATTTTCTTCTTTCCTGTTTCTATTATTTGCCTCTTCCTCTCCAACTGGTCAATTTCTTTTTTTCTTTTCTCTCTTTGGTTTGAGATATAGGCCAGTCTGAGATCTACCTACATCTACCTCCGTGTGCTGAGTTCAAAGTTATAGTGTGCTTCCATACCCAGCTTCAATTGGACAATTAATGTTGGTTTGTTTATTTGTTCTTCTCTCTGTCACTGCCCTTGGCCATTAAACTTGCCAGGGATTTTTTTCCTCCTATATCCACAAGTATTTTAAAAAATAAACTTTATAATAGTTTACATTCCTGATTTACTCACTAGTTAAAGGGATTTTTCCATTAGTATTCAAGTGTTTTTCTTTGAGCATATTTCACATTAAAGCTTTCTTCTGCTAACTCTGGTACTTCTGTCTGTTTTAGATATATTCTTACGGAATATCAGAAATTAATGTTCTAAATGAGAAAAGCTTTAAAGTAAATTTAGAAAACCAGTTTTTACTTCTCATTTTTGCTTATGTGCATTTCATACTTAATTTATGTGAAAGCCGTATTTCACTATTAAACATGAACGGCCAGGCTCAGTGGTAGTTTAAATGTTGTTCAAGTAATTTGATGTGTCATTTGGATACATTATAAGCAGTTTTTCAACCTTAAGTTTTAATAGTTAGGACAAGGGATTTTCTTACCAGCGTTGACTGCATTAGCCAGTAAGGTAGACTATTTGCCACTTGCTCCTTGAACTCAAAAGGGAGTTCCACTTCCTGGCCAAGTAGGTGCAGGCTTACATCCCTAGTGAAGTCCTGTTTAAGGCAGATGAGCCAAGCTTTCCTCATTAGGAGCCAGTTTCAGGAAAAGGCCATTTCTTCTGTGTCACTCACACTCGGGTGCTACCCAAAATCCTCTAATTTAAACCAGGACATTCAGAGTATTTGAAATAATTCATGTTTTCTTCTTAGGGTTCACCTTTAGATGTTCTTAAAGATGAAAGGGTTCAATATTGGATTGAGAATTACAGAAATTTATTAGATGCCTGGAGGTTTTGGCACAAACGAGCTGAATTTGATATTCATAGGAGTAAGTTGGATCCCAGTTCCAAGCCTTTAGCTCAGGTAAGTAGAATGTTCTAGAGAGAATCCAGTTCTATGTGAGCATCAGATGAATTATTATCATCTCATCTTTTATTTATATCGAGTTTCTCCTTTGCCTTTGCCTACCCCAAAACACACCTTGTTCTTAGCTTTTTCCCATTTATCTTCTTCTTCTGTTTCCTAACAGTCATCTTGTGCAGCTAAACTTTACTTTGAGATAAAACAAAGGACAGTAGGTCCAGATGATCTTAGGAAAGCCCAATTGCTAGGGCTGTTTGAAATTCGGTATCTGCCAAACTCTTTCAGAATCCCCAATGTTAGTAATCCCACATGTGTATTGTTTTTATATATTATTTATATGCAGCAGAGCAGGATTGGAGTTTTTAAAAAAAGTATAAACATATATGTCTATACATGGCACTTTTAATGTGAGATCAATTATCATATATATCATACTATTACTTCAGATGTTAAATATTCGGTTATCTTCACCATGAGCACTGGATGGTGCTATTTTATTCTGGAAGGAAGTGAAAATTGTTGTGATGGCTGGAGTTTCAGTCAGATAGTATTGTCATATGTTACTGATCTGGAAAAGCTGACGGGTTTTCATAAAGCCTAGTGAGCACCTTCTAATGGCTATTTTTACCATCTCACCAGCTTTGTTTAAACTTTTAATGTACTATCACCAGAGCCTTAATTCCTTTTCATCCTAGAAAAGGTGGGGAATGTTTTATTTATTTTATTTTTGTCATTGAAATGGAACCTGGGGCCTTGTATGTGTTAAGTCTTTGGTCTCATACTGAGCTTACATCTGAAGCCCTCCCCTCCTTCCCCCCTTCCCCCCTTCCTCCTCCCTCCCTTCTTTTTTTAAAGACCAGAATCTGAGTAAATTACTCAGACTGGCCTTGAACTTTTGATCCTCTGCCTCGACTCGCTGAGTAGTTGGGTCATAGGCCTGTCAGGAAGCCCAGCTCAGAGTGTTGCCTTTATAAGATGAGTCCATGAACTTTGTTTAGTGGTTGGTTGCACGTTGGTGCCTTAGTTTCTCCTCTTGTTGCTGTAAGCAACTAATTAACAAGAAGCAGCTTAAAGGACAGCAGTTCAGGGGAATGCCACCCTTCGTGGTGGGGAAGGCGTGGGAGCAGGACCGTGAGGCAGCTGACACTTTGTGTCCCCAGTTAGGAAGGCCAGCCTAAGAAACCTGAAAGACCGCACTAAATGACCCACTTTCTCCTGCTAGGCTCTATATCAAGGCCTATTCTCAGCTGGGAACCAAGAGTTCTATTGGACACATTTAATATTAAACCACATTGGTGTATTTTGTAATGGCCTTGCATGCATTCTAATGTCCCTACTAGTTATAAAATGTTAGGGTCTAAAGTTCCTAATATTTCACAAGTATGAGGGTATTAGGAAGAATGTAATTAAGTAAAGGTAACAGAAAATACCAAATCATGTAACTGCTGCATGGAGTCATGAACTGAGAGCTAATCATATGGATCATTTTGCAATGTAAAATGAATTTTTGAAACATATTTTGTTAGTTTCAGGCTTTATAATTCCATTATGGTTTGTACTAAATTGCTCTTTCCATTTGCTTTGTAGGTATTTGTGAGTTGTAATTTTTGTGGCAAGTCAATCTCCTACAGCTGTTCCTCAGTGCCTCATCAGGGCAGAGGCTTTAGTCAGTATGGTGTGAGTGGCTCACCAACAAAATCCAAAGTCACAAGTTGCCCTGGCTGCCGAAAACCCCTTCCTCGATGTGCACTTTGCCTCATTAATATGGGAACACCTGTTTCTAGCTGTCCTGGTATGACATAGTTGTACAAAATATTTTTCTGAACTGATTTTTCCTACATAATTGAATTATTGTTGCAAGTAAAATACTTATTAATGTCTCTATCACTTTATTGACTGACTTGAAAGTTTTTTATTACCCCTTTAATTTATAAAGTCTACATTAAAAGTAAAATCTATATTTACAGTAATATAGATAACCTCAGAGACGCTGGCCAACTTAAAATTGATGACTACAGCTTAAATTTGAGTGGTTTTTAGTTAGACCATTCTCATGGCTCCTACCAATATTTCAGATTTGCTTCTTCAAATTCAGTGTGCTCACAGCTGTTAACAAATGCCTTGTATCCATAGGGCTTTTTGATAGTCCCAGAGTAGTATCATATTCCTTCTTACTTCAGCGCTTTTGTTCTCCGTTTTGGTCTTCCCTCTGCTGTTTTGACAGTTATCCAGTGAATAGATGTGAGGTTTTGTTGTTGGTTTGTTGAGAAGGGATTATGTAGACCAGGCTGGTCTTGAAATCAAAGAGCTGTGCCTGCTTGTGCCCCTCCCCCCTCCCAGTGCTGGGATTAACCTTATATGCCACCACTCTGGGGTCAACAAATGTTTTTTAATGCTTAAAATATTAAATTTTTTTTACTCTACAGTAAATATGGGATTTTTTTTAGAACAGCAAATAATGCAATATAATATACTTGGTAGCTTGGAACATTCTAGTTATGTAACTTGGAAATGATACTAATGTCAAAAGCCTTCATCAAAAACATTTTGGCTTGGGCTGGGTATGGTGAAGGACACCTTTAATCACAGCATTGAGGAAACAGAAGCAGGCAGGCAGATCTTTGTGAATTCATGTGTGGTCTAGCAAGAAAGTAGCAGGACATTCAGGCCACCTACATAGAGAAATCCGGTCTTTAAAAAACAAGTTAAAAAACATTTGTTTGGCTATTTGGTATATTGGTTAGTGAAAAAGTGGCCATTGTGTCTTTTTCCTCCATTTGTAATATTTTTCGATATACATCTTGGTATTTATGACAGTGTCTCACTATGTTGCCTTGGCTGGCCTAGAACTGGTGACCCTCTGCCTTGACCTTTGATGTACTGGAGTTACAGGTGTGCACACCACACCCCCAGGGTTTGGTTTAAATTTGAATTAAGGATTTTTATTTTACATACTACATGCTATCAATTTTTATGTAGCCCCACTTATACCAAAAATATAAAATTTGGAACATCTAGTACAATGAAAAAATGAAACAAATTTGTGAGAACTGAGATACATAAAAATAGTTATATTTAATATAACCTCTGGGCTATAAGTCTCAGGAACTTAGAGTGAATTTCCCTTTTGTTGACACTTATAGTGCTTTTCATTTTTATTACATGTTAATTTTTGGTCCTTGCTAGCTTTGAAATATGTATGCAAAGATAATGTTTTAGAATTGAAAAATAAATCATGATTCAGTTTAAGCTATTGTGGAGACTAGTATCATAAATGTTGAGTACTATGATTTATTACATCATAATATTTGTTTAAGAAATTCCTCCCATATTTGGTTCTGCATATAACACAAGTCTATGCAAGTATTTGCATATTATGATAAGGCTGATGCACTGCTGAGTGAGCCCAGGAGCCTTTTAGAGGCTATGATGAACAGTAACCATGGAACATGGAGAAATAATAGAAAATAAGAAAGAAGAGCCGTATCTTTTGAGGAGTAAGGAGTGGGCCACAAGTCCTGTGTCTGTCATTCCAAAATCTTCAGAAAGATCTAGAATTCCAGAGGGATTGTTTGTTCTTTCAAGACAGGGATTTTCTGTGTAACAGCTCTGACTGAGTTTGAACTCAATTTGTAGACAAGGCTAACTTCAAATTCACAGAGATCTGCCTGCCTCTGCCTCCAGAGTCCTGGGATTAAAGGGATTCACTACACCTGGCTTTAGAGGATTTTTTAAAAACAAATTTACAATATCTCATTTGAAAATAAAACCTGGTCAAAATTAACAAGACTAGTAAGATTTTTATATACTTGTGAACATCCACATGCCTTGCTGCAAGAATGTTACTGTACTTAGTTACAAATATATCTGATTTTCTTTCTTTTTTTATTTCTCTGTATTGTTTTGGAGGCTGTCCTGGAACTCGCTCTGTAGACCAACCTGGCCTCGAACTCACAGAGATCTTCCTGTCTCTCCCTCCCCAGTGCTGGGATTAAAGATTTGTGCCACCACCGCCCGGCTGACTTTCTTGATGTGCTATTGAAAGTGTGTTTATTCTGTATCACTTTTACAAAATCTCCAAACATTTTGAATTTTGAAATGATTTATCCCCTGAAGGTAAAAAGAAGAGTATTTTACAAGGAAGTTGTTAGGAATTTTGAAAGAAACATTGTAAGATCTTGAAAGACTCAGAAAGAAGGAAGGTTTGAGCTGTTGCTCTGGTACTTGGTCAGCTTTACTGTGTTATAGTCAGGAAACTTTCTGTGTGTGGATTGATAAGGGTGAAAGTGTGGGGAATTAATGCTGCCTCAGGGTTGTTGGATCTAGGAAGTGCATTCTTAGGAAGCAGAGCACAAAAATATGGAGCCTGAACATACCCCAAGGACTCTGATACAGTCATTAGGTAATAGTGAGTTTGTTCTCTTTTTCAGAAGATTCCTAGTTATAAAATTAAGCAGAACTGATGGAAATCAAACATTGTCTCCCAGTTTAGAAACACACTTTAGCCAGACATTATATCATCATACCTCATGGTCCTAGTAGTCAGTGTTCGTGAACTTAGTGAATCTCTCTCTGACACACACACACACACACACACACACACACACACACACACACACACACACACGGTGAGCACACATTCTGCTACTGAACACAAGTGTAGCATAATATTAAACTCAATTATGTATTCAAACTCTATTAAAATTGTAATTAACGTAAATTTTAAATGTTTTATAAACACTTATTAGTACTTTTGTTGGTTAACAAATAAAACCACACATAAAAGTCTGTGCCTTTCTAGAACTTCTAGATGGTGACTTAGTTTTCTAAAGATAGATTTTATACTGATTTCCTCCTTACGTTAGTGCATGGGTGAGGCTCTTGAGTTCTAAATATTTTGCTGTGTGTATCTTCTTAATTCACTATAAATATTTAAAAATTTGAACAAACTTTATCTTAAAAAATACTCCTCTTTGTAGCAAGGAAGACCTTAATATGTCAGTTTCATTTAAAAAAATGTATACAAGAAGTGCTCTGTTCGAGACCGTCCCCTCTGTAAGTTAGGAGTTAAAAATAAAGGAGCTGGAGAGGGGCTCAGCAGTTAAGAGCACTGGATGCTGTTCCCCATTTCCTGTATGATGCCTCACAACCACCTGGAACTCCAGCTCCAGGTCTCCATTGACCTCTTGACCACCTTAGACACTGTACACAGACCTGGTACACAGACAGACAGACATACATACAGGCAGACCCTCTCTCTCTCTCTCTCTCTCTCTCTCTCTCTCTCTCTCTCTCTCTCTCTCTCTCTCTCTCTCTCTCTCTCTCTCTCTCTGTCTCTCTGTCTCTCTCTCTCTCACACACACAGAGTTACAAATAAACTAAAAAAACAAAGTCCATAATCACTAAACAGACTGTTATACAAGGGTATAAAAATAAGTGTCTCTATAAAATCTTTTTTTTCTTCTTTTCCTTTTTTTCATTGTTGATTTGTTGGTAAATCCTTTAGAAAAATTTCAGTGCGACTACCTCTTAATTATTATTAATACATTCTTTTACTTTTATACCACAAGCAGAAAATTAGGTATTTTAAGAAACTATTTCTATCTGTAAAATTATTCCTGTAGCTATTAAAAAGTGAGTAGCAATGATACTGGTAATTTTTTTATTATGTACGACATGTCTTAATAATCGTTTAGAGATAACATTTTATTTTACTTAATTTATTCTTATATTTTTATCTTTAATTGTGTGGGATTTTAAAATATTTTGAATTGTTGTTTTAAAACAAAACATTGGGATACCCAGAATTAGTAGAATCAGCATTGTTTTTGAAACATAAAAAGTTTCATAGCAAATGTAGAAAAGACTAGAAAAATGCCTGAAATTTAAGTACTACAGGAAGGGTCAACAACAACAAAAAAATATACTAAAGTGAACAAGTATAAACAAATTTTACACAATAGTACATGTCTTTTAATTCTTTCTTGAACTGAATATGGATGAAAGGATTTATGTCATGTGTTGTGATAAATAGAAATTCCAAGAGTCCCCTCCCTTACCTTGTTGAAGTCATGGTCTACACCAGTCTTTTATTCATTTTTGAGAAAGGGTCTCAGTTATATAGCCTCGGTATCCTGGAACTCACTATGTAGACCAGGCTAGCCTTGAACTCAGAGATCGGCCTTCCTCTGCCTAAGTACTGGATTTTGAAGCATGTGCCACCACAAGCAGCCCTTTCTTTACCAGTCTGTTTTTCCCTGGTGTGTTTTTAATTAAGATATAATTATGTCTTCTCCTACTCCCAGCCCCTTCCAAGTCCCACCCCTTGTTCCCTCTCAAACTCATGACTGCTTTTTCTTACTTTGTGTGATAATGAAATACACAGCATACATACATACAGATACAGAAAATATGTAAATATAGCCCACCGATTCCATTTAGTGTTGCTTGTATATTTGTGTTTTCAAGGACAACCATGTGATACTGAGTTCCTCAGTCAGCCTGTTGATTACATACATAACCCTGTCACATTTTTTTTTGCTTGTACTTTGAGTTTTGTGCAGAAGACATAAAATTTTTTCTTTGATTTTCTGTTTTATTTAACCTTAGACTTGTACTTCTAGGTTTTTTGTTTTGATTTGTTTTGCTCTTGGCTTTTTATTTTTGTCTCATGCTAATGAATGCTGCTGTAATTTGTTTATTTTCCACTAGCACTAAGTGTGTCATTCAAGAATATAGTAGGATTTTCTTCTATGCTATTAAACATTTAATTTCCATACTTGTACTAGAATGAGTAATGTGCTGCTGTGAACACTTCATGTGTCTCCTTAATGTGTGTTCATAGTGTGTCTGTTAAATTTACCAAGAAGTAGGATTGGGTTGTGTTATTGCAGGATTCTGTTTACCTGTATTTCACCTGTTATTTTTATGTCTGTTCAGTAGATAGGTTGGTTTGTAATCTTTCTTTCTCATGCTGGGTTTTTTGTTTTGTTTTGTTTTTTGTCATTTTGGTAGCAAACTGTACCAAATACAAGAAGCTTTCTTTTTATCTTCTTTGGAAGAGTTTGTATGGATGTTGGTGTTTGGTAAAACTCACCTGAAACCTGTGCCTAGATTTCTTTTTGGAAACATTTTTGACTAGTGTAATGCTTTTTAATTCAGGTAGTTTCTTAGTGGGTTTGGGTAAGTTACACTTTTGCATTTTTTGTTGACCATTAAAAATATAGGTAAAGTAGCCAGGTGTAATGGCACAAGCCTTTTATCCCAGTACTTAGGAGCCAGAGGCAGGTAGATCGCTCTAAGTTCCAGGCTAACCTTGTCTACATAGTGAAGGACAGCTAGAGCTATATAGTGAGACTGTCTTAAAACAACAACAACACATATATATGTGTACGTGTATAAACTAGTTACTACTAGATCTTAACATTAAAATTGCTATTTCAATATGGTAATGATTTATATTTTAGCATAGTTACCCTTTAAGAAACTTAAACTGCTGTGATGTGACTAATGGTGATCAATTTCTTTTCTCATAGGTGGATCCAAATCGGATGAAAAAGTGGACTTGAGCAAGGACAAAAAGTTAGCTCAGTTTAATAATTGGTTTACCTGGTGTCACAATTGTCGTCATGGTGGGCATGCTGGACATATGCTTAGTTGGTTCAGGTAAACTGCACTTTCCTCCTTGATCATCTTACAGTTACAGGACATAGAACAGATAGCCTTCTCAATAA
Organism: Mesocricetus auratus; assembly: GCF_017639785.1. Taxonomy (NCBI): domain Eukaryota; kingdom Metazoa; phylum Chordata; class Mammalia; order Rodentia; family Cricetidae; genus Mesocricetus; species Mesocricetus auratus. The sequence goes on along the minus strand of NW_024429200.1, from coordinate 31,413,376 downwards.
TAGTTCAGGCTCTTGGTATCATTGTATTATGTTCAATTAAGGAATTAATGTTTTCAAAACTTATTTGACTTAACAAAGGTAGTATCAATGGTTCTATTATTATCTTATATAATGTTAAACTATAAAAACAATACCTATGCCAGGTTTGTGGTAGGGCTTGCCTTTGATCCATCACTTGGGAGGCAGAACCAGGTGGATCCCTATGAGATGGGTTCAGGGACAGTTTGAACATAGCAAATTCCTGGTTAGTCAGGGATACATAGTGTGACCTTGCTTCAGGTTTTTTTTATACTATAAATCCTTTATGGATTAAATTTTTAGTATTATTTAACCCCATTGGGGGATAGGATATTTACAGTTTTTATATCTTATAATTTCTCATGTAATTAAATCATGAATATAATTATACACATACATGCACATGCACACACACACACACACACGAGATCTACTACATTAGTTCTTTCCATGTAAACTCCGCATAAATCGCTCTTGCAATGGAGATTCTCAAATAAACTAACTGATTTTGAAAAGTGCTAGTGACCTTGCCATTCATTAATATAACACTCTCATGAGCTTTGTCCCATTTGCGCTAAGCTCAATACAGCCCTGCCCCCTTAGTAACTGTTTTGGTATATTAGTATAGAAACTAAAACTGTTCATTTTCAGTAACATTCTCTTCAAAGTTCATCTTGGTGATTTTTTTCTAATTTGGTGCTCCTTTACTTTATTTATTTATTTAAAATATTTATTTATTACATACATATACAGTGTTCTGCCTGAATGTATGCCTGCATGCCAGAAGATGACACCAGATCTCATTATAGATGACTATGAGCCACCATGTGGTTGCTGAGAATTGAACTCAGCACCTCTGGGAGAGCAGCTAGTGCTCTTAACCTCTGACCTATCTCTTCAGCCCTAATTTGACACTCTTAATGCAGATTTTTACTAATTTATATGCTTAACCCGTGACATTTTGAAGATAATTATATAAACATATTTGAGTGTGTAAAGATTCCTAACTGTTATTTCACCCTTTTTTTCAGGGACCATGCAGAGTGCCCTGTGTCTGCATGCACGTGTAAATGTATGCAGTTGGATACAACAGGAAATCTGGTACCAGCAGAGACTGTCCAGCCATGAAATGTTACATCTAAAGAGAAAGTTTTTAATAGCTGTCCTTCATAATTCAGAAACATACCTCAGAACAAGTCACTCATGACGTTATTACAATGGGAAAATAAATCATTCTGTCCTATCAGCAATTTGATGTTTGAGGGATTTGATGTGCTTCTTAGAGGCAGATGCTGCTGAAATAAACATAAGAGCGTGAATATGAGTGCTGTGCAGTAGGTTAAAGTTCATTTGAAACAACCTTCTAGGGTTTTGTCAACTATAAATGTGTATATAGAAGATTTAGAATAAAAACAGACATTGTGTCTGCATCTTCAATCTGAACTTGATATCTTTTGATAGAATTTGTACATATTTAAAGCCAAATGGCCAATTCAGTGGTTCAGATAAAAGTTTAAGATTCCATTCAGATAAAGTGTGAATTTTTACATTGAGAATTAGCATCTAACCCACACTGGAGTATAAATGTTAACAAGATGTTTGAGAAAAGTATGTGTGTGTGTATGTGTGTGTTCCTCGTCCTTGTAGTTTAACGTAAATTTTTGACATAGGTCATTGTGGCTCCAAATGACGCTGTAACGATAAACGACACACTTACTGAAAGTAAAACTAAGTATTTATTGTAGAAATTACTCACAAGATACCAAACAAGTAACCCAGGTGAGCCAAGTAGTTTTCCCGCTGCCGAACCGGAAGACGAACTCCGGGGGGAAAAAGAGACCAAGACTTCCTGTGTGCTGTCTTTTATGCCTTCCCCCGTAATGCCCCCTAGCCATGCCCAAAAGTGGGCCTGGCTAGTGACGTAGTTCACCACCTACGTACGTGTACGTCTTTACGTCCGGCCATATACGTCTTTAGTCATGCCTAAAGTGGGTGTGGTTAGTGGTGTGGTAAACCGCCCTTTTATTACTTCATCTGTATGCGCCTCTAGTAAGTCACATGGTTAATGGCGGCATACAGGCTTTCCCCTACAGGTCATTGTTGTCTTCCTTAAAAATTCCTAGTTAATGGTCCACCAGTGAGATGGTTCAGTATGTAAGGGGCCTTGCTTCTCATCCTAATGATCTGAATTTGACCCTTGGGGCCCACATATGAGAAGCAGTGAATCCACTGACCTATATAAGGGCTCCATGTCCTGAGTCAAGCAGATGCACACATATACACTTAGAAAATAAGAAGTAAATAAAATAATTTAAAAAGAATGTATCTCAAAACTTTTTTTCTTTACAAAAGAGAAAACTCTGAAATTTCAGGAAAACATGCCAAAAGTTTTTGTTTAATTTTTCTCTCTTCCTGTGTTCTGATTTGTCTTTGGAGATTTCTCTACTTAACCATACTAACTTAGCATTCTCACCATCAGGAGTGTTTTCTGAATACAAAGTCTTTGCAAGATCCCACCATGTAGGAACTGGTTTGATGGTGCTCTGAGTTCTGGAATCCATCTTTTTCCAAGGTTGACTACATGATGTTGGGCAAAGCAAGGGCATTCCTGAGGTCTGCTTTAGATGTAAGTTGCTAAAAATATGTGTATTGGGGCCAGTTCAAGAACTTTGTTTCCATTTTTGTTTGCCTAATTGGACAGATTTTAGACAAAAGGATTTGTACCATGCTTCTTTGTCATCTGCTGTGTATAGCAGCTGAACTGTTTTTTTTTTTTTTTTTTGCTATAAGTCAATCTTAGAGGATCCTTTTCTGTAGATTTTGGGGAGATGTTTGAAGCTAAATACCATTATAGCTTCTTGTCAGCAGCTAAACTGATGAAAGACTAAGGTCTATTAGACTTGACAAAGATGTGACTTACATATTCAAGAGAAATTGAATCTTGTTTATAAAAGATCGGATGATGCAATAGGCATAGAGTAACATTGGGGATAGTGTAGGTCAGATCTAAATTTCTGCTGGGTGACAGTTTTCAGATGGGAAACTTGGGAATAATGCCATCATGGGAATATTGGTTTTCATAAATCTTAGTACTTTTATTAGGATATTTTCTTTAATAAGGTGTAAGATAAAAGTCGTTTTAATCTTATTGTGTCTTTAGCATGAGCTTCAAAGTAATGTCAAACTCTTAGTATGTAAATTTTTATTTCTCCTAAAAGTACAATATAAAGTCAAGGAAAGTTTTTGATAAGGCATAATAAACATGAAGTCTATTATGTAAAAGTAGACTTGTAATCATATGGTGACATTTTAAAGGTTCTTCTATGTCAGAACTTCCTAACATTTCCTTTGAGACTAACAATACAGCTTGCATGCCTTGCATTGTGTGTGGAAAGAAAATAGATTCAAATGATTTCTCCATTTTTACTCCCTAGGTCACTGGTGTTTGAAACTAAACAGATTTGTTGAGTTATATGATATTGTTGTCATTGTATACATGAGATAACAGACATAGGGACATTTTTTCTTTGACAACATAAATTATGACAGCTGACAAATATATTAACACATGATTAAAAGGTTGATGGTAAAGGACAGAGGACATAGGTCATTATGAACATGTGCTAAGCATAGGTGAGGTGAGTTCACAAAGGTTTCTTAGTACCACTTGCACACAAAAGGAGAAAGTAGGGTGCTGTTACCTGTCTGCATCTGTTAACAGGAGTATCTGCATTTTAATGACTGGGAAGGAAACAGTTCAAGAGAACACCACGAACAGCAATTAAGTCAGTGTAAGTGTTCCTCAAATGAAATGAGCAAATACATATTAAGATCCTTAGAAATATTCAACTCTTATGTCATAAGATGGCAGAAAGTTTTTATGCGTTACTAGTTAGTTGGATATCCAGTTGGATAAATGCACAGATATATGTGCATTTATATATGTATCATACATATATAAAATATATTATTATACATATATAAGTTATACATGTATGTATATGATGTAGTTCTCTCCTTCAACACTAAATATTAACATACACAGGGAATACTAATCAACTATTTGAGTAAAGTAGATATTTTTACTAAGGGAGCTCTATGCCCTTGGTAGGTGAAGAATAAGGCTGGGTACATGAGAACATACACAGCATGTTAAGTATAAAAGGGAATTTGACAGTCTTCACATTGGGCTTTGGGTTATGTTTCTCTTTCTGCTATCTAGTATTTAGTTTCAATAATGAGAGATGTAAAAATAAACACAAATGTACATCTTTATTACTGTTTTTTTCAAGTTAACTGTGACCAGGCATCTTCTGTTGATATTATGAAACAGCCAGTTGTGTTTTATTATGTAAAGAAACGTGCTTCCTAATAGGAAAGTTAGTACAGTTGTTAACTTACTCAGAAAGTACTTTTCTCAGTTTTGTGTCCAGTAGTAACACTGTAGTAACAACATGCTCTTAGTTCAGCTCTCAAGATAGTTAGAAATTGTACTTCACTCTCCATTTAGCTCACTGAGGAATGTTGATAAAACTTTTAATTTCCCTGAAGTATAATTAGTAACTATCTCAACCTTTTTCTCTCCTGTGTCTTTCTCGTAGATTTTCTGACTCTTCTCTTCTGGCTCTATGGCCATGGCAGGAAATCTGCCCTCTCCATTGTTGTTATCTAACTTGGAGTGCATATACAGAATTCATTTACAGTAAGTTCTTTTCAGTAAGTGGTGAATTCTGAATGTGCCCAGATGCCCATTCTTCTAACAGACCAGCAATCATCTGCATGCTTTGATTGGTAGACATTGTTGAGGTCATGGTATTAAAAGATCGATGGCACCATCATTGCTTTGGAATCGGTGTGTCTGATGAAGGTCGCAGCCACATGCACAGTTCTACCAAACTTATGCTCAGAGTCACTCAGATCAGTGTTTAGATTTGCTTTATCATTTATACAGATGGAGATTGTTGCAGCATTTACATCTTCACATTCAAAACGTCAGCCTCTTTCATTTTTATTTGAATTTAAAAAATTATTTTCTATTTATTTTCAAATAATTGAAGGAAATAGTTGTTCATGATATCTTCCAAAATTCAATTTCCTTAGTAATGCCATTGATAGGACAATGTACTTAAATGCTTGCTTTAGGATTAAGGATAATTTGTATAATGCCAGAAATAGCAATAATAATTCAGCACATAGTCTTTTATCCAATTTATGAAAAGCATGCTGCCTTAATGTAATTTCCTAACTGGAAATGCAGATAGAGTAATCTAATTAAGTTGGAATCTTAAAGTCACAAAGACAGAATTGTCTGGAAGTGTATTTGAAGGGATTCATGTCTCAAATGCCAAGCAGACATGTGTGAATTCACAAAAACCATTGGCTTTGCATCTTTTTACTTAAAGAATATTAGTTTCATTTATGTATGTTTTATACACACTTGAATATTCAAGAAACCCTCAAGTTTGAAATAGCAAATGCCCAGATTCATACTTATTCATATTTTTGGTATAGCCATGCCTAGTTAATGATAGGCAAATAAGAAGTTGCCATTGTCAAATATGACATTGTTTTTAAATAATGTAATTACGTTTTTAAGTAACAAATATGATAGCAGTATTTTATGAAAAAATGAGTATTACAAAGTTCCTATGTTCCAATTTAATAAAATTCATTCATTTGCAAATTCATATTAGACAAGAATACTTAATACTTGCCCAAATCTAGGTATACATAAAATTTCCTAAATAGGTGGAGGTATATATTTATAAATACAATTTTAAGCAATAAATTTGAGAGATGTGTCTGTTGCAAAAGAAATATTTTGTCTTAAATCTTCTGACCTTCCATTCCTCAAAACCAGTGTAGAGAAAAAATGACAGTAGGGTCCATTGATAGATAAATTGCCCTCCCTGATCTCCACTCTTTGGGAGACAAGTAGCAGGCTGGCCTTGAACTCATGATCTTTCTGTCTGCACCTGCTGTTTGTAGTATTGCATGCTTGACTAAGTAGCATTTTTTAAAATGTAGTATAATTCTTCCAATGAGTGCTGAAATATTGTTCCAAACAGGGAAGGTTATTTTCCAGTAGAAATACAGACACAAACTGGAAATGAATAAACTGGCACAGCTTCTCAGAGTCATTTTATATCACCATTCCTGCCAGTGTTCTTACCCTAATGGTTGAATGATAATTTCAAGTATACTGTGTTAAATTCTGTTATTTCTGCCATGAGGAAGTATTGAATGAAGTATATGTCTCTTTCCCATTGGGACCTTGAGATTAAAACTGTCATTCTTCCAGATAAAACATCCTCTCAGGAAAGAACCCCCCCAAATAATTTATTATTTCTAGCTTGTCTCTTCTACTGTTCTTCATTTGGAGTTTACTTCCAGTATGTGAAATTTTGAGATTTCTCAATATCCTTTTGCATGTATATTCTATGAATTGAATATTTTTCTCTAGCAGAGACATTTAAGCTGAGTGAAAAATGAATTTTCATAGAACAAAATTGCCAAGCATATGTGCCTGAACTGTAGGGAAGAGGCGTACAACTTTAATCTGCAAAAATGCTTAAAAATAGCTCTATGGTGGCTATGTATGAGGCCTGAAAACCGACATTTCTCATTTTGGCAGCATTCACCTACAGGCTCCTATCTGCACCAGAACACATTCATCCCGGGGAAAATGATTAATGAGCTGCCTCTCATCTCTGCTTCTTTTGTACGGAGTAGTGGAGGCTTCAGTTGATGATACTCTAGCCATCAGCATTCTTACTGAGACCGAATCTGCCACTACAGAGTTGTGCTAGGACAATACGCATCTCAAAAAAAAAAATTACAACATTAACGATAACAAGGCCTTTTCTTGGTTACTGTCCTGTCAAGCAGGTTTTGTTGTTTTCCTTCCGGGAGCAGTATAAAATCTTACGTTCTTGACAATATCTGAGGACTTCCAGTTCTTTTTCTGAACTTTCTGATACTGGTCTTGCTTCTTAGCCCAGAATTCCTCCTACCTCAGTATTCTGGATCCTGGGAATGCAGATGTGTGCCATTATGCCTGGCCTGTTCTTTTTGTTAGTCACTGGCATGTTGTAGACTTGCAGATGTATCCATGGTGAGCAATACAACTGCCAAATTATCTTAGACTGACATGTGATTGTCAGATACTCTTGTATTTGAGCAAGCAGATGTTGGAAGAAAGGATAAGAAAGGACATTGAGCTGTCAGGACAAAGTGGACTACATTCTAAAGTAGATGGCAGAAAATGTGGGTCTACATAGCCTATGAAAATAGGACAGCTTGTGGTTTTGGTAAAAGATACATACAAGGAAAAGGAATGGGGCTTAGAACTTGTATTTTAGCATCTCTACCTCTGGTATTGTCATCATTCTGAATTTAAACTGCTCTCTCATTTACTTGTAGCTCCCAGTTTGCCCAATCCGCTTATATTTCCTCTGTTCCTTTCTCCGAATTTTCTAAGACCAATTGTTTATCCTACCTCTGAGTAAGGTTCACCCAGCTCAAGTGCATATGCCCCCAGAGCCAAGACTGATTTTGCAGGGAGTGAAACCATCCCTATACTTAATGATTCTTTCCAGAGTCTAGCAGTTAGGTGGTGGTGGGTGGTGCTGAGTGCTTTTTAAGAAGCAGCTAGGAAAGGCTGTTTTGAGCATTGCTAGAGGGCATTTTTACCCAATATTGATTAGATAGCCATTTTCTTGTATTTGGCTAAGTGGGCAGAAAGGGATTCGTAGTAAGAAGCAGCATTGAAGTGGTAAGAAAAAAAGAGGAAGGTGGGTGGATTTCTACAAGATTTTTCCCTTTATCTTTTCAATTCTCCGGTAAGAATTAGTACTCTTTTCAGCTGGCTAGGCCAAGCTTTGCCTGTTTTAACTGTTGGGTGATGAGTAAGCAATGAACACAGCCTTCTCTGTGCTTGATTCAAGTAGCTTATCATTCACACTTTTTCTCAGACCCCGCTGCAGCACAGCATTCTAGTCAGCAGCTGCCAACTGATAGTTCATCTGTTGTCCATTTTTAACTCAACCACTTAATTGGAGTCTGAATAATAGGACCGACAAGATTATAAATAAAGTAGAAGAAAAAGGGTCATTCTGGGAAGCATTCTAATTGGGTAGTAAACTAGAATTAGGTCTGTGGTCTAGATTGAAGTCTGGCACTCTTCTATTTGTCATTTTGTCTGTTTTCTTTAAGGGTGTGGCCCTGGTAGATTCACCATGCTCCAGTGGATGGCCCCACTCCCAAGAACTCTATGGGATGTTAAAAAAAATAAATAAACGTCCCCCAGTCCACTGTCAAAAGAAACAGGACCTGAAGTCCAGAACCAGGTTGAGACTGATGTCTCAGTTTGAGAGATTGTTATACATACAAAGTGAATAGCAGTCAGATTGAGCATAATCTTGCATAAATAGACACGTTATAAAATATTGCTGTGAAACTAATATCTTAAAGCCCTATATAAATGGAATCTTTATTTGCATGATTATGCCATATGAAAAGTTATGAAGGCCAGATGTGGTAGTATATGCCTATAATGCAGCAGTCAGATGTGAAGGCAGGAGAATTATAAGTCTGAGGCCAGCCTAAGCTACACAGTGAAAACCTGTCTTAAGAAAATAAAAAGACAAAAATAACTCAGAAATTATCCTTTAGAAAAGTTTCCAAATACCATAAAAGTTTATATAATCTTGTGCCTAAATTTTTTATCAATATAGTTAGATGTTTTGCCTAAAGCAAGGGATCTGTCTTTAGTTTTCATACAGTGGTTTAGCTATTTTAGCAACATTCCCTTTTCATTTTAAAGTCTGCTGTCTTAGTTTTGCCTTTGCAGACAAGATTACAGAATTGCAGTAAAACAGAAAGATCCTCTAAGCAGGTTACAGTATATTTGAAAATATACAAAGGCTTGAGAGAGAAAAGAGAAAGGGTATTGACAGTCATAAAATATATTTTAAAAATTATAGTAGTTAATCAAACTTATAGTCATTTTAGGTATGTTTTTAAGGTTATACAGATGTATATTTTAGATAGAAGGTATTTTAAAATACTTTAACAACCTAAGGCTTTTTGTGACAGTGAGACACGTCTGCTCCTGACAGCACCAATCTACTTCAAAAGAGGAATGATGAGTATCAATAAACCTCTGTATGGAGTTCACTTGCTTTATGGCAAAAGATAGCCATTTCAGCAAATGCACCCTTTCCTCAACTGCTGACAGTATACTGTCCAAACTGGATCTTGGACCAGCAGGATACACACACACACACACACACACACACACACACACACACACACACACACAAACAACAAAAACGAAAAACAAAACAAAATCCCAAAACGAAAACCAAAACTGTCAAACTTTGTCAAGATAAGGTGGGCTAGTCCTTCAAAATTCTCTGCTTCTCAAAAAAGTCTGTCAGATATACTAATTTGGATATGGATGTCCCAACATGACAAAAGAACTATGAATGACTTAACCCTGCCATGCAGCTTAGTTTGTGATATGCTGGTGGGGCTTGCTCTGGAGACTCAAGCCTGCAGGCAGCAGCTAGTAGACATCTGTACCATGGCCCATGTAAAGGACTGTGTTTGACTTCATTTTGTGTGTGTGTGTTTAGAACCTTTTCTTAAGCATTTTTAGGTTTTATGTGGATATATGTGGCCTTACCCCATGTTGGAATGCCATTTGTAGACAGAATTTTCCATCTAGACCACTATCAGCTCTCCTGCCAGCTGCTCCCCAAATAACCACATGGAGATTTAGTACTAATTATAAATGCTCCGTCAATAACTTTGGCTTGTTTTTTAGCTCGCTCTTATAACTTAAGTTAACCCATTTCTATTAATCTATGAGCTGCCCTGAGACTTGTTTACCTGAAGTTTTTTTCTTGAGTCTGGCTCACGACTCCTGACTCCACCTTCTTCCAGTATTCTCTCTGCCCCCAAAATCCTATCTAGTTATCGGATTATCAGCTTTTTATTAAAAATGAGAACAATACATCTTCACAGTATATAGAAGGATTATTCCACAACAGCACCAAATGATATCTTAAACTTACAAATTTTTTTTTTCTGAGTAGCTTTTCCTTTGAGCTTTCAGTTGGGTCACAGAACACAGGAGTATTGTACTTGTTTATTTGAACACACCTCATTTTAAAAGTTCAAATGTTCTCATAATGTATTTTCACTGGATTGTTTAAAATATATCCTTAAGTTTACACCTCAGAGTTTAGATCATATGATGAAAGACCGAGGGAAAATGGCAACACAGAACCAGTTTTATTTTCTGGAGAAGTAATTTTACTTCTTTAAGAAGGAATAAGGCAGGCTATTAGTGCTAATTTTAGCAGAGTGGTCCTGTGAAAACCAAGGACAATAAATCACACCATTTTATCTCCACTGGTAACTAAGTTTACATTTGGGAAAGTCACTGTATTAGTTCATCATGAGAAAACAGGGAAAGACTTTTAATCTCATTTTTTTTGAAAATAAGAACAGTATAAATGTCATATTTAATCCCAACTTGTTTTCATAATTTATATGTACTATTGGAAGTGAAGCAAACTGCCCAGAGGCCCAGTCCTTTTAGGTCACTGGTTTCCAGTAGAAAAATAAGTCTACAAAAATCTGCTGGTTTGGAAGCAATGGCTCCTAATTACTTCTGCTTCTTCTCTAATTCTCCAGTATGTTCATCTGGAAAACATTTAGTCATTTCTAAGGAAATTCCAAAATGAGGCAATCCCTGGTCCACTGTCTGCCTTGCATAAAAGGTCAACTACATGGCCAACTAAACCAAAACATTTCTGAGACATATGGAAGAAATAATTTGCTAAAAGTAACTCTGATCATTTCAAAGGGCAGATGAAGCTCTTAAATAAGTGTATTCAGTTATCAGGCTTAGTGTTTTAATGTAATTTAAAGCCTCTCAAAAGCAAAAGAAATATTACAATGTTTCAGTGAAATGTGCTGTTTCTATTTGTCTTAAATTCACTTGACACTATTTGACTAGTTATGTATGCAGTTGAACTAATGAAAATGAGCATTGGTATCTTATACCTAGACAGTGCATAATGTAATAGTATTAACTTTTAATTAATAATTATCCATCAACAAAGAGCTTCCTGATTATTAAGTTTTAAAAATCCAGGTAACAAGGTATACAATTTTTCTACTCAGTAGAACTATTATTAAATAAGATTTATTACCTTAACATTTTATGATGTGAGATTTTCTTGAGTAATAATTCAAACTGTGAAAAATGAAGTTGCTTGGAAAATGAGACTTGGAAAATAGTTAAGTCAGTGCTAAGTATGGCACTGACCTAAACTCTTGCTCTAGTCATCTGTATTTTCTTCCAAATTGTGGCATTCGTTTGATAACTGCTTTCAAGTTTTCTGATCTGTATTTGCTCACCCAAAGAAACAATCATGTTGTAACAGAATTTTTTAATATGCAGAAACCAGTGTATTTCAGACTACATGTTTTAAAATGATGAATTACAATACATCTTAATTTCCTGTTAGTATTTTGTAATATGAAAGCAGAAGCAATATTAACTGCAATTTTAATCCTTGCAATCAAGAGGAACATAATATATTATAACTTGTTCAGAGCCTACAATTCTGGTCTTAATTAGCCATCTCATATATAACCCCATCCTATACATCAAATGGAGTCATAAGAAACACAAAAGGCTTACATCAAGCCAACATCAGTATCAGAAAGTAACTCAAAACATGTGTTTTAGTGATATTCTAGGTCTCACACCATCTTCATAGGAGAGGCAACTTGATGGCATTAAGATTAGCTTTATCTTCATAACAGATAAGAATAAAATTCCAAGTGAATTAGATAAAGGAAGAAACTAAATAGAAGTTTCACAAAGTAAAACTGTATCTGGCAGATTGAGAGTATTTCTTTGAAACCTTGGATCAATTGAATGCTAGCTAGTTAGTAAGATAAGACACCTTGAGAGTATACTAGCTGCTGTAGACAGATTTCAGACTTTTATGTGTATCTTCAGTAATTAGACGAGAACTTACCACCAAGTATTTGTGGAAAGACAATGGATATTATATTAATATATTAAAAATACAACCTCCAAATTCTATACATTTACTAATAACACTAGTTTGTTACTCAAGAGCATTAAGCCCAAGAAAAGATGCTTTCTGATTTGTGTATAATTTTATATTGGAAAAAAAAACCTGAAGCTACACAGAACTACCACTTAAGGAAACCATTAAATTCTGATATTCCTTGTAAAATTTCAAATTTGAATGTATCAGTTAAGACTATTACACTTCCAGAGATGGTATTTTTTTTACAATGTTTTGTGTTATCTCCTTTCTATGTTTCTTACTTTTATAGTTTTTAAAAGACATAATTGTGCCATATTATAAATGAATGTATTGAAACTATCCTTTGCCTACCTTGATATTCTATAGTCAACCAAAATTTACTGAGTACTTTCTTGGAGTAAAAAATTAACATGTAAACAATGTGGAATATGCTTTTGGCACAATGAAAATATCCTAAGATTGAGTATGGTCAGCAATTCTACACACACGAAAAAAATCATTGAATTATATGCTCGAAATAGGTGAACTGTATGATTTGTGAATAATACTTCAGTGAAATCACTGCAGGAAAAAATCTGGAAAGGTGGCAGTTCAGACAACATTCCTTCAGTTGGTAGGCTGATGGGACACCATGGTATACATGGGAAGCAGCTCAGACATGGCAGAGTTTAGCTACAGCCTCATGCCATTAGAACAAAGGACTCACTCAACAGGAAGCAGGGCCCTAGGCTGACTTAGCACAATTTTTAGGACACTCTCATTTGACAACACCGGGTTGGTTAACACAGAACTGGAGACTGACCCCTTCTCTAGTATATAAGACAAAACTTACTAGAAATGGCTGATGTCCCTCGTTTTCAACATTCATTTCTTATAATAAAAGGCTTTACCATAACCAGCTATGGTAATGTTCTTTAAGTAATCTGTAGATTATTTAAGGGCTATAAAAACATGAAATTGAAGATAATAAAATTATACTGACCAAAATAGTTGACAGCTTAAAGATTTTGGCTCATGGTTTCAGAAAGTCCAGCCTATGGTCACATGGCTCCCTATCTGCGGACTCATGGTTTGGCAGAACATCACAGCAGCAGGAACTTGTGGAGGAGGAGGATGCTCATGGTAGACAAGAAGAGAAGGACCAGAGGCCAGGTCATCCCCTTCCAAGCTGTGCTCCTAGTAACCTACTTAATCTAGATCTTTCCAAAATAGAGCCCTAAATGGGGATCAGATGCTTACCGCATGAATCTGTAGGGTAATTTCATATTCAAATGATAACATTGCACATGTGACTATAAAAAGATCATGGGCATTTAAAGGCCAAAATTCAGTTTGGCAAAGGTTAAATTCTTGCAATTTCAGAGGTGGCATTTGTGGCTTGATGTGGGAGTGTTAATAGGTTGGGGCAGTTCTACCCTGATGGCCTTGCCCATTGTAGTCCATGTGACCTCTCTTAGGTTGGCTCTACTTGTTGCCTATAGTTTTCCTTTGCAGACATTGAGATTGCTTGTTTCTGGCATCTTTAACACCCGAGACTCCAGTGCAGCTGAAGTTTCATGTATCACACTACCTGCAGGGACTTTGACTCAAAAACACTGTCTAGACTTCCAAGCTTTCCTTTAAATAAAGGTGGAATCCTTCATGGCACTCAACTTGAGTTCTACATGCTTGAAAAAACAAACACCATGTAGATGACATCAAGATCTACTGACAGCCCGAGCAGGAGCCAGGGCCATTTAGGCCATGTCTGCATAGGCTAAACAGTGCCTGCATAGATAAACACGGGGAAAACAAAACAAAACCCCAAAACTAAACCTTAGAGCTGTGCATACAGTGTTCCTGGAGCTCCCTTCTTAATAATGTAAGACCTCCCAAATGAGTAAAAACTCATTCTGTGATGCCCTCATGGTATCTTTCCTATTCCAGTGAAACACATTTGCTTTCTTTTTCATGGTCCTGAACTCTGTGAACAACCACATATATTCTCTTTGTGACCACTTTGAAAGTTCCCTTTCTAGCCAAACTACACATTTTTCAACACGGCTTTTTTCTAGTTCTTATTGTAAACCCAGTTAAAAGCTGTATGCAGTGAACATGTCACAGTCCAATATTAACCTGTCTAGAAATTCTTCTGCCAAATGAATGTCTTCATTTTGAATTTAGCCTCACTTAGTCTCAGGCCATGAGCAAAAACATAGACAAATCCTTTCCCAGAATGTAATACAGACTTTTCCAGTCTAATGGCCAAGAGTTTCATCTTCACCAGAAATCTCATGAGCAGTCTTTATTCTATCAGCATTTCATCTTTACTCATTAAACTCTGTTCACAACATTCTAGGACTTTCTCTCTCTGTTTGCAACATTCTAGGACTCTCTCTCTCTCTGTTCGCAACATTCTAGGACTCTCTCTCTCTCTCTCTCTCTCTCTCTCTCTCTCTCTCTCTCTCTCTCTCTCTCTCTCTCTCTCTCTCTCTCTTGTGTGTGTGTGTGTACATAGCTATTCTTGTCATTGACAAAATACCTGACATATACAATTTAAAGGGAGAGCTTATTTAGTACCTCATGATGCCACGGTGGCTGAGAAACATGAGTACAGCAAGGAAAGGGCCAGGGCCCAGCTCTACCTCGACAGACAACCCTCCAATGATGTACTTCCTTTAAGTAGGCCATATCTAATGTCTTCAGAATTTCTCAAAATAGCCTGATCTATGAAAAACATTCCTATTCAGGATATAAAAATGGCAGGTGAGAATTCCATACTAAGAACAATGGCAGTTTAAAGGTCAGAAGAGAAAGTCAAGTGACTCCACTAACTGAATGATCACATATCATCTCTTTGTCATTGGTATATGCTCATTTTAATACCCAGAATGAAGAAACACTTCACAAACTAGATATATGCCTGCTCTTTCATGCACCAAAAGTACTTTCTAAACATCCTATCAAGCAATAATCAGCATGTTAGATGGTAATTAAATCCATACCACAGTTGGCCCAGGCTTTCATTTGGTAGATCTAAGATTGACCTTACAACTACAAAATTCCAAGTTTAAGACTGAAAAAGTAAAAACAGTTGACCAACAGCATGTTATTTTGATTTTTATTATACATCGGAAATCTAAACTCTAAATTCTTTTTCAGACCATATGCAGAAGTAGCCATTTTAAAAATTTTATAAAGACTGTTGTAAATTGTTACATAATAGATTTACAACATAATACATAAAAAAGAGCAAATTAAATATTAGATATTAGAGGAGTCTCTCACTCAAACTGAAGGAGTCTTCTTTAAAATCTTTCAATGTTGCTCACTGGCGATCATAAAAATTTTAAGAAGTTCATTCATGTTTTATATGCCCTAAAGGAAAAAACTGAGGTAACTCATTGATAATCTTCACAGCTTCATTGTAAAGTTCAAGATCTGAAAGAAACAATTAAGCAAACAATTTACAGCAGAATCTGCAGCATCGACTGTTACTGGAAGTTTCTACCTATTTCTCCTTTTCAGAAGTCAACTTCTTGTCAGAACCCATGTTCATTTAACTCTGGTGCCCCCAAAGAAAGGAGTGATGACAGCCTGTTGTGTTGTCTATTACATAGTCATTTTCTGCTGGGTCATAATTTCAGGGTTACTGCACTGATCAAGCTCTCAATTCATGTTAGAATATTAATTTCATCATATTTTAAGCCATTTTTATCTATAAATAGCATTTACTAAGTTTCCTTCACCTGCAAGACATGGTTAGTTTAAAAAATGGTCTCTTCATTCTATAGAAATTGAAAATATGCCAGGACTGCGATTTAAGACCAACACATAGTAAATAAAAGTTTTTCTCCTATTTACATGAGACTACTAAGTAGTATAATGCTTTACTTACCAAAGCGAACAGAATCTTCCTTAAACTGGACATAAGATGCACACATTATGGTTGCTTTGGCTGTGACTTTTCCAACTACTTCCACAATTCCAGAGATTTCTTCATCAAGCTAAAATGTTGACCAAAATGTCAGTTAGGTATATATTGACCTTTTCAATTGATAATGAGCTTGGAAAGCTGTTATACAGTTTCTTGTTTTTCAAATTGTTTCACAGCTTACTAATTTTTCATTAAAAAAAAAGAAACTTCAAATTTTACCAACATAAAAACAGAAATATAGTTTGTCAAAAAATGACTGTATTTATAGCTGACAGAATGATACATTTTATTATCTTTAGAAGTCTCAAGGTCCAAAGATACAGTTATATATTTGATGGCAGAGTCATTTAAAGCCTGAAGATTTCAGAGTTCCTGAAATATAAACAGGGATTTTTTTGAAAAGCCACTGAGAACTGTGTATAAATCTTACAATGTGTGTTCTATATAGAGTAACCAAACACTATATGGATTTGTCTTCATAAAAGACACAAAGATGTTTCTAAGCATATTAAACAAAAAATAAAATATATGTAAACTTAAAAATTAAAAATAGAAAATAAATATGATTTGCAATACCACTAGCAGTCTGAAGTAGGCACAGTACCTGGGGCCACCACTTCAAGGCCAGGCTTGTGAATATGGACGAAGTAGTTTGAAAAGATTTTCATATGCACTTTTGGGGTATCTTTTTATGTAATAAAAATTATTATCCAACCAATACTTAAGGAACATATTCAGAAACTTGGAGCTCTAATAATTAGTATAGGCTAAAAATGGAAATAAAATGAGGGCACAGGTTTGATTTTAAAGCTAAGGAGTTTTAACAAGCACAGCCTTCACACTACCATCCACCAAATCAGAAATAATAAAAAAAAACAAACAAAAAACTAAATATGAGACATCACTTAAAACATACTGGCTCCATCAATTCAATGGTTCCATTTTTTCCTTCTCCATCTGAAAGAATAAACATTTTTCCAGTGGGATGAATCTAAAAAAGAAAACAAAAACCCACATAGATTTAGAAAACAAGCTACAGAAATGAAATGGTTAAAAATTCATTGATATCTTACTTGAACATAAGGTAACTGTCCAATGGTTTTTGGACAGTTTATTTGGTTCAAGTTATAATCTTGTTACCAGATCTGATCATTGGAAGCCCAGCTAATTTTGAATTTCTAGGAAACAATGAACACTTGCTTAGTGTTATGTGTGGCTTCTTGTTTTCTTTGCAAAATCTGGCAACTGTATAGGAAAACTAAATTAAGGAAGTTTTCACTTACCTAACAGTGGGAATTCTGCTGATATTCATGATTTAGATAGTACATCTCACAGAAGGTTATGCTTTTAAAATTAGGAATGAAGAACTAAAGAACTGGTTGCCAGATGTGAGGACTTCTCTTGGGATCTGAATTGAGCTCTGCCACTTGTGACCCTGAGCATTTCAGTTAATTACCAACACTCTGGCTCAGTCAGCCTACCTGTGAAGTTAGAATAACATTCCTTTCACTTTGGCAATGTGTGAATGAAATGAGCTAGTAAATAAGTCCTTACAAATGACTTTCTTTTCCTCGGCTTCCGCAGTCACAGATTCTGAGACTTTGGGCTTATTTCTTAGCTATAGGATAAGGGCAGTAGTCAAAAGACTGCGCTAGATACTGGGGATCTACAGGATATGGGAGGGGCTATCAATGTTTCACAGAAAAGCCTCTGCAACCCGAAAAACAGGCCCATAACAGAGACGGTTGCAAAAGTCAGGAAACAGATTCATCAGCCAAAGCATGGCTAAACCAAAAACTCAAGACAGTAGGCAGTGAAGCCAGATGGGTAATCTTTCAGGTAAATACAGAACGGGGGCGGGTAGTGTTGGAACTGCAACACAGTTCATTCGAAAACACTGTTTTTGCGACATAGAAGAAGCGGTATCATGATGGAGCTGCATTGACTTAGCAGTGGAAACTCTTGCTTGTGAATAATAAAGCAAGCTGCAGTGCAATGCTGCTTAAGGCTACCTGTTTTCACCCTTCCCTGCCCACTCCGCAGCCCCTCCTGGGTAGCCACCGTGCCCCGCTCTCTCGCCCGAGCCCACGCACCTTTTCCAGCTTCCCCACGAAGCACACGGGTCGGTCAATGAACTGCGCTAGCATGCTGGCGTTGATGCGCGCTTTGGGGAGCTCCAGGATGTCCACCATGATTGTGCCGCCAACTCTCGGAACCCGCGGGAAAGCAGAACTAGATCTGACTCCTAGCTGGCCGCCGCGCCAACACACGCAGTTTCCCGATCACCAATCATAGGAGACCTGCGCTCCAGCTCCACCAATCAAATCCACAAAGTCGTCTAGTTCCATTGCTTGGGGCTGGGAGCAGAGCACGAGGCGTCCGGAAGTACGGGTGCACTGCCTAGTGACTCACAGCGTTCCGGAAGTTGCTCGGGGGAGGGCGGGGCTGAAAGAAGTAGGTGGAGGAGGCGGGACTTGGAGGGGCGGGGCTGAGGCTACGGACCCGGGATCTGGGGTGACCGAACGGCGACTTGACCCCGGAAGTAGGCTGAAGTACCGTGGCGGCGGGCGGCGGACGGCGGCGGAGTCTCAGGTAGCTCTTTCTTGCGGGAAGTGTCTCGATCTTCGTGCTTCTCTCCTCCGGAGGACTGAACCCTAGGGGTAGGGGGCGGAGTCCGACGCCAGGTCCCGGAAAGCCGTGGCTCAGGCGGTGACAGTTATCCGCTTCTGCGTGGGAAGCGCGGGTGCGTGCTGAACCTGGGGTTTGGGTTTTTATTTTCGATGTAGTCCTACCTGAAAGGGATCATCACGAGTCTTTATTTCCTCCCTCAGGAGGTTGTTGCTAGGAGGCTGAAGTCCGCTTTATATAGCTCGCAGTGTCACGTAAATGCCCACTTTCCTCACCAGCAGGAAGAGGTGCTGACCCTTTCTTTACAGCTAGGACCATCTGTAGCTTTGGTGTGCGTTTCCTCACCTGACTGGGTGTGAGCGAATACATGCATTTGGGTTCCGGTAGAGGAGGACCACTGGACAGGATCAGAGAATGGTTTCGCCACTGAACAGGATCAGAGGAGAATGGTTTCACCAGCTGTTGAATCCAAGCTAGAGCTCCTCCGCTGGTGCCACATTCTCCCTCTCTGCAAAACGAGGGATTGACTGATTTGCGAGGTCCTGACTGTTTGTCTCAGACGTCTGTACTGGCCTATCCTTGGGGTTCTGACAGGATAAGCCCTCAGCTGCAGCCACTAAGAGCACGACCTGTGCACATTCACTATGTTCCCTTTTAAACGGGGTCCTGCCCACCTCCTATCCTCTTTCTCTTTCTCTCCTTGTTTCATATATCTCTGCCTCTTTCTCACTCTCCCTTCCCACTTTCCTCCCTCCTGGTGCTCCCGACTCCAGAGGCTAGTCTTCCTCCTCCCCTCTTCCCTTTTTAAGATCCCTTTCCCTAATTATGCCCCACCCCATGTCGAATGGCATCTTTCTCTTGAGCGATGCTTTTCCTAAATTACAACACTGGCTAATTGTAATTCTGGGTTGTAATATTATATCTAGCTCCCTGAAGTGCTTTGAGGCATAGAGCTGACTGTCTAAAAGACAATGTATTCCATGATTTAGGGGAACTTCTCGGATGTTACTCAGGTTCATAGTATGACTGGAAGCTGGTGGCTATTGATTATAGTGATGTCATCAGAGGGGATTGGGACCAGGAAATTTCAGAACGAGTGCACATGAAAAATACCTTCAAAAGAAGTTGAAGAAATTTAGGACATAATTTTAGTTGGGTCTCGTAATTATGTGGAAGCAGTGACTGGATTTTCCTAAAGCCACATTCTTATTATTAGTCTTTAAATTAAGAGTCCTGATTGGAGTTACAATGTAGTCCTGCTGTTGTTTAAGATCTGCAAAGATCTGCTTTGAGATTTTTATATGGCAATTTCATTTGTTGTGGGATGCATTTCGTGTGGGCCTGGCAAGTCAGTACTGCAGCATTCAGGGCCTACCCCTTCCCTTTCTATCCTTGCGTGTAACACCCTTTAGCTCAGTGAAAACTAGCCAGCAGGAAGGAAGTTAGTATGTCAGTTCCAGCTTGCTCCCTCTAGAGCCATGTGTTCAGCGATAGGTTCTTCCCATGAACAACTAAGAGCAGTGATGGTGGACTGAGCTGTTTGAGCGCCTCCAGGGCCTCTTCCATCTCATGGAGAGGAATTTCCCAGCCAGCACCGAGATTTTCATTTAGTAACTCATGTCTTTGGGGGAAGCATTCTTTACCCATGCAGGGTACCACCATAACTTCCTTTTAAAAACAGTTATATTTTTTCAGTTAGCTTACAAAGTAGTGGATTTCCTTGAGGTCCTTTCATACATCCTTAGTTTTAGTTAGGGTTTTCAATTCGATTCCATTGGTCTACCTGTATATTTTTGAGCCAATACCAAGCTGTTTTCAGGACTATAGCTATATAATAGAGCTTGAAGTCAGGGATAGTGATGCCTCCTGAAGTTCCTTTATTGTATAGGGCTGTTTTGGCTATCCTGGGTCTTTTGTTTTTCCATATAAAGTTGATTATTGTTCTTTCAAGATCTGTGATGAATTGTGCTGGTATTTTGATAGGGATTGCATTGAATCTGTAGATTGCTTTTGGCAAGATTTCCATTTTTATTATGTTGATCCTACCAATCCAAGAGCATGGGAGATCTTTCCATTTTCTGGTATCCTCTTTGATTTCTTTCTTTAGAGACTCAAAGTTCTTGATATACATGTCTTTCACTTTGGTTAACGTTATCCCCAGATATTTGATGCTGTTTATGGCTATTGTAAAGGGTGATGTTTCTCTGATTTGTTTCTCAGCTACTTTATCATCTGTATTTAATAGGGCCACTGATTTTTTTGAGTTTACTTTGTATCCTGCCACTTTGCTGAAGGTGTTCATCAGCTCTAGGAGTAACCTTGCGGAGTTTTTTGGGTCACTTATGTAAACTATCATATCATCTGCAAAAAGTGAAAGTTTGACTTCTTTTCCTATTTGTATCCCCTTGATCTCCTTTTGTTGTCTTATTGCTGTAGCTAGAACTTCAAGTACAATATTAAAGAGATATGGAGAGAGTGGACAGGGTTGTCTTGTTCCTGATTTTAGAGGAATTGCGTTGAGTTTCTCTCCATTTAGTTTGATGTAAGCTGTTGGTTTACTTTATATTGCTTTTATTATGTCCAGGTATGTTCCAATTAACCCTGATATCTCTAGGACCTTTATCATGAAGGGTTGTTGGATTTTGTCAAAGGTTTTTTCAGCATCTAGTGAGATGATCATGTGGTTTTTCCTTTGCAGTTTGTTTATATGGTGGATTACATTGATAGATTTTCGTATGTTGAACCATCCCTGCATCCCTGGGATGAAGCCTACTTGATCATGGTGGATGATTTTTCTGATCTGTTCTTGGACCCTATTTGCTAGTATTTTTTTTTTTGGTTTTATGAGACAGGGTCTCCAGGGTCTCTCTGTATTGTTTTGGAGGCTGTCGGTCCAGCCTGGCCTCGAACTCACAGAGATCCACCTGCCTCTGCCTCCCGAATGCTGGGATTAAAGGCTTCCACCACCACCGCCTGGCTCGATTTGCTAATATTGAGTACTTTTGCATCAATGTTCATGAGGGAAATGGTCTATAGTTCTCTTTCTTAGTTTTGTCTTTGTGTGACTTGGGTACCAAGGTAATTAATTGTAGTCGCATAAAAAGAGTTTGACAGTGAGCCTCCTGCTTCTATTGTGTGGAACACTTTGAAGACTATTGGAATTAGCTCTTTTTTGAATTTCTGGTAGAATTCTTCACTGAAGGCATCTGGGCCTTGGCCTTTTTTTTGGTTGGGAGACTTTTGATGACTGCTTCTATTTCATTAAGGGTTATAGGTCTGCTTGGGTTGTTTATCTGTTCTCGATTTAGTTTTGACAAGTGGTATCTATCCAAGAAATTGTGTATTTCCTTTAAATTTTCGAATTTTCTGGAATACAGGTTTTCAAAGTATGCCCTGATGATTCTCTGGATGCCAGTTGTTATAGTCCCCCTTTTCATTTTTGATTTTGTTAATTAGCATTTTCTCTCTCTGCCTTTTGGTTAGTTTGGACAAAGGTTTGTCTATCTTGTTGATTTTCTCAAAGAACCAACTCTTTGTTTCATTGATTCTTCTCAATGTTTTCCTGGTTTCTACTTGATTGATTTCAGCCCTCAATTTGATTATTTCCTGGCATCTACTCCTCCTGAGTGAGTTTGCTTCTTTTTGTTCTAGAGCATTCAGCTGTGCTATTAATTCACTAGTGTGACAGTTCTCCAGTTTCTTCATGTGGGCACTTAGTGCTATGAACTTTCCTCTCTGCACTACTTTCAGAGTGTCCCATAAGTTTGGGTAAGTTGTGTCTTCAATCTCATTGAATTCCAGGAAGTCTTTAATCTCTTTTTTTATTTTTTCCCTTATCCAGGATGGTGCAATTGTGTGCATTGTTCAATTTCCACGAGTTTGTAGGGTTTCTGCGATTTGGTTATTGTTGACTCTTAATTTTAATGCATGGTGGTCTGATAAATTGGTTATTCCAATTTTTTGTATCTGTGGAGGTTTGCTATGTTTCCGATTATGTGGTTGATTTTAGAGAAAGTTCCATGTGGCACTGAGAGGAAGGTATATCCCTTTGTGTTCGGATGGAATGTCCTATAGATGTCTGTTAAACCCAGTTGAGTTATAACTTCTATTAGTTCTTTTGTTTCTTTGTTAAGTTTCTGTCTAGAGATCCTGTGTAGTGGTGAGAGTGGAGTGTTAAAGTCTCCCACTACTAGTGTGTGAGCTTTTATATGTTGACATTGAGGGATACTGATGACCATTCATTGATGATTCTTGTTTGTGCTTGGTTTATTGGTTGTGGTGTTATTGTGTGTTCTCCTCCTTCTTTCTTTTGGTATTTGATAAAGTGGGATCATGTATTGCCTATGTCTTTGTGAGTGATGTTATCTTCGTTGGGTCTAGATTTTCTTTTTTGTAGGGCTGGATTTATGGATATGTACTGTTTAAAATCTGACTTTGTCGTGGAATATTTTGTTTTCTCCATCTATGGTAATTGAAAGCTTTGCTGGATATAGTAGTCTGGACTGGCATCCTTGTTCTCTTAGCGTTTGTAGGACATCTGTCCAGGATCTCCTGGCTTTTATAGTTTCTAATGAGAAGTTGCGTATAATTCGGATAGGTCTGTCTTTATATGTTACTTGGCCTTTTTCTTTAGCTGCTCTTAATATTTTCTCTTTATTCTGTAGGTTTGATGTTTTGATTATTATGTGGGGCGGGGACTTCTTTTTCTGGTCCAGCCTGTTTGGTGTTCTGTAAGATTCTTGTATTTTCATAGGCATATCCTTCTTTAGGTTAGGGAAGTTTTCTTCTATGATTTTGTTGAATATGTTTTCTGTACCTTTGAGCTGTATTTCTTCGCCTTCTTCTATACCTATTAGTCTCAGGTTTGGCTTCTTCACGGTGTCCCATATTTCCTGGATATTTTGTGTTAGGGATTTGCTGGATTTGAAAATTTCTTTGGTTGATGACTGTATATCCTCTAATCAGTCTTCAGCACCTGAGATTCTTTCTTCCATGTCTTGTATTCTATTGCTGATACTTGCATGCGTAGTTCCTGATGGTTTACCTAGCTTTTCTAGTTCCAGCATCCCCTCGTTTGGTGTTTTCTTTATTGTTTCAATTTCACCTTTCAATCCTTCAACTGTTTGAGTTGTTTCCTTCATTTGTTTGGTTATTTTTTTCTTGGTACTCTTTAGATTCTTTAGGAGATTTGTTTATTTCTTGAATGTTTTGGTTTTGTTGTTTACTCCATTTCATGTTTTATTTTTCTATTTCTTTAACAGATTTCCTTGTTTCCTCTTTGAGGGTCTCTATCATCTTCATAAAATAATTTTTAAGGTCTGTCTATTCTGCTTCAACTATGATGTGCTTTTCAGGTCTTGCTGGTGTGGGGTCTATAGATTCTGGTGGAGTCATGTTGGTCTTTCTATCACTGAGTGATTTCTTATTCTGTCTTCTTCCCATCTCCTTGCAGTGGGTGCAGATGGGGTCTTTCTGTCTCTACTGGTCCCTTCTTTGCTGAAGCTAGGCAAGCTGGAGGGTGGGATTAGGAAGGACTGATGTCTTTCCTGTGTGGGCAGGTCCTCTGGATGCCAGGAGAGGCCCTGGAAGATTGAGGGAATAGGTGATGGGCGGGGGAGGAATCCCAGGAGGACTCAAGCTCACATGAAGCTGAGCACGCTGGAGGGTGATGCCCTGGTCAGCAGGTCACAACAGGTTCGAGGCCACAGGAACCTGGAATGAATGAGACAAGAGACACAAGAGAGATGGACAGCAAGACAGACCTTCTGTTTAATGAGAATTCTGTACAGGCTTAAATAGGGGAATGTGGCATTGGACATGGGGCAGAGGTTGTTAGAAGCTGGGAACTGAGGCAGGGGGCTGTTAGGAGCAGGAAGCTTTTGATATGCGAGAGAGCAGGAGATCTCACCAGGGAGTGTAGGAATTAGCCAGGCATTGTTAAGGGATTGGTTATCTCTATGGTGCTGGGCCAGTTGTGTGAAGGCCTGAGTTTTGGGATGTGCCCTGGGGTCAGAAGTAGATTCAGTGGCCTGGTCCCCAACAGGGTAGGATCTGGAAGGACTCTTGTTTTTTGTTTTGATGGTAGCTGTTTTCGCTGGGATGAGATGGAATCTCAAAATAGTTTCCCTGGTAACTAATACATTTTTTAAAATATTTACTAGCACCACCCCTCCTTTTTTGATTGGGTTATTTGTTTTCTTGAGTTCTTTGTATATTCTGAATACTAACTCTACATTGGGCATATAGCTAGTTGTAGACTGCCTCTTCTTTCAATTGACAACTTTCTTTGCTATCCAAAACCCTTTGAATTTCATGAGATTCCCTTTGTTTATTGGTTTTATCTCCTGAGTGATAGAAATTCTATTCAGAAAGTCTCTACTATGCTGGTAGCCTAGTTAGTGTTTTATTGCTGTGAAGAGACATCATGGCAGTGGCATCACTCATAAAGTACATAAAGTAAAACATTCAATTGGGACTGGCTTACAGTTCAGAGGTTTATTCCGTTATTGTCATGTAGGAGCATGACAGCATGCAGGCAGACATGGAACATGTTACTGAAGGGATAGATGAGAGTTCTACATCCTGTTCAGTAGGCAGCAGAAAGAGTGAGTACCAGTGGGCCTGGCAAACCAGCCCCAGTGAAGCAGTTCCTTCAACAAGGCCACACCTACTCTAACAAGACCAACCCCCCCAATAGTTCCATTCCTTATGAGCCTATGAGGGCATTTCATTCACACCACCACAGCTTGTATCTTGAAATGCACCCCCTCCTTTTTTATGTAGTAGTTTCAGAGTATCAGGTCATATGTTGAGGTCCCTGATCTGTTTGGAGTTGACTTTTGTGCAGTGTAGGAAGTAAGGATCTATGTCATTCTTCTGCATGTAGATAACCAGTTTCTCCAGATGGCTATAGTTCTATTGGTCTTCTATTCCACTGGTACAAGTGTCTCTTTCTGAGACAATACCAAGCCTTTTTTTTTTAATCACTATAGGTCTGTCGTATAACTTGAAATCAGTGGTGGAGATTCTTATAACATTACTTTTTGCTCAGCTATACACGGTCACTTGTGCTTCCATGTGAATTTTATGATTGCTTTTCCGTTTCTGGGAAGAATGTTGCTGGAATCCCCCCCACTCTCCAATTACATTGAATTGGTTGATTGCTATTGGCGTGAATAGCCATTTTCACAATATTGATTCTTCTAGTCCATGAGCTTGTTAAGTTTTTCCATTGATGTAAAAAAACCACAGTTCTCATCTTTTTTTTTGAGACAGGGTTTCTTGGCTGTCCTGAAACTCACTTTGTAGACCAGGCTTGCTGTGAACTTACAGAGATCCTCATGCCTCTGCCTCCTGAAAGCTGGGATTCGAGGCTGTAATGAGTTGCAAATGAGATGACATACATCTTTGTGTGACATCAAAGTCACTACCATACCATATCAAGTTGAAAATATCACCACTGTCTAGACAATCAGGCATATTTAATTTGGTAATCTGATTTGTGTGTGTGTGTGTGTGTGTGTGTGTGTGTGTGTGTGTGTGTGATACCTTAGATCATTAGTTGGTTCGTTAGTAAAAATATAAACCTTTTGGGGGGGGGGAAAGGTATAATTGCCACCACCAGTTTGTGTCTGTATGTGCGGTTGAAGTTAGTCTAATGCAGTCTGAGGCTACTTTCAAGTTACTCCTGGCCAGAAGGGGAAATGGAAATCAAAGAGAAAGAAAGAACAATGAAAAGTTTCCTACTAAATGCAAAAGCTTTTCTATTATTTGTTTCTTTATTTTGATGACCAGGGACATTTTTATTATCTTTTGAGAGAAAAACAACAGGTCAGGCCTTCTGTAACATCTGTGCCACTGCAGGAGAAGGGCACTGTCAGGGAAAGCTATGCGCTTTGCAGTGGAGGTCAGCTAGCAGCAGCAAGGCACAAGAACACGCCCTAGGGAAGCGTGAAAACTCCCAGATGTCAGGAAGGCATGCTGGAGTTCAGCCAGTGTCTGTAAAGAGATAAAGAAAGAAAAGAAAAGGTTAGGCTTTTCTGTGTTAGGACAGGTCCACGTAGCAAAGCGTCTTGGAGCAGCCTGATGAATGCTGTGCAAGCCGCTGTATTCTTCAAGGATCTTAAATGGTTAAGAGTGGGCATTCAAATGCACTGTTTAGGTTTCACTGAATATATCTTAAAGGGTTGTCAAGGGCTCTGTTTCAACACATAAACATTTGTAGTGTGCCGGGAGGTAAATGTCTTTTCGAATTTTTGGTGGAAATCTTTAGTTATCAACTTAGGAAGTGGCTGACCTAGAACTCACAGATCTGCCTGCCTCTGCCTCCTGAGTGCTGTGACTAAAGGTGTGCACCACCACCACCCAGCTAGCACTTATACCCGGAGTGGGGTACAAACCCAAGCAGACGTAAGGGACATGTGAGAGCCCAGGTATAATCAGTAGTTTTGGGTCTTTAATGACATTTATCCTTTGTGGTTTCTTACTCATATATAGTGAATTTGGGTCATTTTTGCCACTGTCACCCTTTCCCTTCTTATCCCTGCACAGTCCCGCTGAGCCCATTCCCAACAAGCATGGCCACACTTCCATGTTTTGTTTGTTGTTGTTGTTGTTGTTGTTTTGTGACCCACTTATGTGATTCCAGCATGGATTGGGGGGTTATGTTTGGGAGTATGGGCTCCACTGACAAAACGTTCTCTGTTCTCAGCTACCATTGCATGGCAGTAGTTCCTGAGGGAGGAGTGGGGTCTCATGAGCTCCTTCCTCATCCATGATGGACCACTGCTGGACCTCATCTTGTGCAGGTCTTGTGCAGCCAGCTCCCACTGGAGGCTTATCGGTGCAATGGCCAGCCTTCAACACTGCATACCATCTCTTCCCATCCTTCAACTGCTTCCCCCCACATCTTCTGTGATGTTCACTGAGCTCTGGAGGAGCTGATACAGGTTTCCCTTTTAGAGCTGTGTCCTAACAGTCACTTAGTACTGGAACTTGACTAATCTCTGTGTTAACCATTGCCTACTGCAAACAGAAGCTTTCTGATGAAAACTGAGTACAGCACTTACCTCTGGGTATAACTGTGTATGCTTATAATTCACTTGCTGTCGAGTTGATTGGACATAACAGTAGCAGGTTTCTCCTTAGTGCCTATTATTTCCACAGCCGTAGCTTTTTATCACAGTTCCAGGTCCGAGCATGGATATCATCCTATGAAGTGCGCCTTCATTCCAATCAGAAAGTGCTTGGTTGGTTACCACCACAGTAGTCATGCCACTATTGGAACACTGGGGATGTTTTGTGTGGTAGGTTGGTATTGTAAGACTGTGGGTGATTTTTCTTCCTAGAG
Source organism: Mesocricetus auratus (assembly GCF_017639785.1). NCBI lineage: Eukaryota > Metazoa > Chordata > Mammalia > Rodentia > Cricetidae > Mesocricetus > Mesocricetus auratus. The sequence continues at coordinate 31,385,364 of NW_024429200.1, read as the reverse complement.
GCCTACCTTTTGGTATGTTAGCCTGCAGGATGGAAGCTTCTAGCTCACTTCGTACTTGATTTCTGTATTCTACAACCATAGTGTCTGGCGTCTTCAGCAATAGCATATTACCATCTAGTTCTGGTTGGCCTTGTGACTCTCCCCCTTTTGGGCTTTCATATCCAAACTAAAAGATACAGTTTTCATTGTGATCAAGCAGGTGTACTCCAAAGCAAAGGCTCAAAAAACTTAAGTTAGTGGTAAGTAATGCTCTCAGATATTCATTTTACCTTCTCTTCCTCTTCCTCCCCTCCTCTCCCCCATTTCATTCCACTATAAAGCAACAACAAAAAAAATCCCTGATTTTTGATTAAAATGCTCTTTTTGTTTCAACTGAGTGAGACCATATGGTTGGGATCTATAGCTTTAAATAACAGCAATAACAATAAGGCTCTTATTGCCAGTGTGAACTCCCTAAATTTCAACCCTGGGAACCACATGGTAGAGGGTGAAAACCGATTCCTGCAAGTTGCCCTCTGATTTCTGTATGCTCTCCATGTCTTATACTTCCCCACTCTGTACTGTAAGTAAATAGTTGGAATAATTTTTAAAAAACTGCTAGATCCAATATTTAGTTACTTAGTTTGTGTATTTGGCCTGAATTATGAATCAAAGAAGTAGAAAATAAATTATCTTACCTTTGTGATTTACCAGTTTTCCTGTTCTGTGGAGTTCATCTGTGATGTGGAGTGCAATGTCTTTCCATGTCTGTTCTCCAAATATCTTTATCTTTTGCTCACTCAACTAACATTTTCAAACACACAGAAACAAGAATCCAAATAGAATGAAGAATAGGAGGTGACTGCTTGGGAAATCCTGACTGGTGATTTAGCTGGTACTTACGAATTCATGCCTCTCACAAACACACAATCTGTCAAAGACTATTGAACTGATGGAGGACATAGCGAGTTGCTCAACTGATTTACTAGAGAACCAAAAAGGTCATAGGTTTGTGGTCAAGTAAGGAGTTTTCATCACTCAGTAGCACTGGGGAGCAACTGATGAATTTTATCAAAACTGTGTTTTCCAACAGGGATTATTTGCCTGTCAGCTTTCTGCAGACTTGCAGAATAGCCAAAATAGTCACAGGTAGATAGACCCTCAGGAATAACTTAGAATAGCTAAAATCTTTCAGAAAATTTCCCATGTTGATTAGATTTAAGCTATTAAAAATTAACATTTCAGCTTTAAAATTATTATATGAGGCCAACTCCAGTTTGCATAGTATTCTGTCAAGCCACCTAATATTTTACAAAATTAAACTAGTTGCTTCCTTATAAAAGGTAGGTTTCTACATAACATTTGAATTTCTCGTATGCCTTAAAATCATAGTGAAATGGAATTTGTTTTCTTTTTGTTATTAATTTTTTAGGTTAGTTTACAAAGTAATGAGTAGACTTCATGATGTCTTTTTCAACCAGTTTTTCTTCTCTTAAATATTCCCTACTCAGCTTATCACTCCTTTCTCCGTGGCTGGACTTGTCAGTCATTTTTTCCTGGCTCTTCTTTAGCGCATTGAGTACAGTCAGAATCACTGAGCTATATTCCGTATCATTTCAGCGCACGGCCCCCTGTTCCCCAGACTTTTCCTGTCTTAACTCTGTCATCACACTTAGCCTCTGCAGCATTGCTTGAAAATTTTAATCTTTGCACAAGGCTCCTCTATAGTGTATGAATTTAATAGTCAACAAATCTTGGTGTGCTGCTCTGTGTATTCTATTTTTTTTTCGTTTTAGGCTTTTAAATAATTTATGCTTATTCTTCTGAGTCTTGATTCCTGTGGCTTATCTGCATATCACCTTGATTCAAATGAAGTTAATTCCTTTGCTGTCCTATAAACACCCTTGTTCATATTGACCCTTCTTACAAAAGACTTTCCTTCTCTCTTCATTTGTACTGAGGCCCAAAGTGCAGTCTACCAGGGCTTTTGGAAGTTGTAGTGATCTTTTGGAAGTGATTTTTGCTGTTTAATACATTCTTAATCTAAGATTAAAACTGCAAAAATCATGGAGCACAGCTCTACACTATTTTGGTACTTCTCAGTAGAAATTAGTGAACTTCATCTACATTTGTATTTTATTTCCATAATCATGCACTTCATAATGTATCGCTACAGAAGAGGAGGATTACACTTTGTTTAGGATTTTAATTTTTCAGAAGTATGAAATTTACATATTGTTTGAATTTTGGCACAAGCACGAAGAAAATATGTTTATAAATATATATTTGTCTTCTCTTGTAAAGTGGCTGCTGTATTTCGATGCAGTTGCATTAACTGGGAGTCTGGTAGAATTTAACAGATAGTAAATCTGAGAAATCTATGTTTTCTTATGTCTTAATCTAGTTGTAGGTGATGTAAGAAAAAAAATTATAGTGTGCACTCTACCATACCCCCTCTTCAGAGCCATGGGATGTGTCATGCCCGGCTTCTGGCATACCTGCTGAATGTGACCAGGGTATATCATTAAAAGTGAATCCACTGCATGTTATGTTTGACTGTGTTAACTGCATAAAGAAATGTTTTGTTTTCTACATGGAGGTTAACTGTCCAAACACAAATTGGTTTAGCAGTTTGAGATGGTTTTCTGAATAATTGTAAACTAAAACGTTTATATAATACCTAAATATGCTATTAATACTCATAGCTTTATTGAAGTATCATTTGATTTGCAGGTTCCTTCTCCCATCCGTGGCTTAAGAATATGAAGTCTGTCCCCATGTACCTCTGAGATCCCATGTCTGTTTATTAAGAAGACTCAATTCTAGCTTAGCTGGGAATAGTATCACTGCTAACCAATAATGGATTTTTAAGAATAAATAAAAATTTGCTTATTATAGATAATATTGAAAAATTAAAAATAGTAGAGAAGGGAAAGGACCTGGAGTCTGCTCAGGAACTCATGCAGACATTACCCATGTACATCAGAAGCAGCCCTGGTCCATCATGCTATTTACAGGTTCTCCTCATTTTGGGGTGGTGCTCTAAGATTATACTCTTGGAAATGATTGCCCCAGAAGAATTGTAGTCTGTTGACAATTTGTCCCCCAATACTCCCTCATTTCCCCAGGGAGAGTGAGGCTCTTTTTTCTTTTGGCTGTTGGTAAGGTGGGATTATCTAATGCCTATCTTTTTCTTGTTGTAGTTAACTTCCTTGGGTTGCAGTTTTCCTTCCAGAACTTTCTATAGGGCTGGGTTAGTGAATATGTATTGCTTGAATCTAGTTTTCTTTTCTCCATCTATAGTAATTGAAAGCTTTGCTGGGTATAGTAGTCTGGGCTGGCATCCATGGTCTCTTCATGTTAGTAGAATATCTATCCAGGACCTTCTGGCTTTCAGAGTTTCCATGGAGAAGTCAGGTGTAATTCTGATAGGTTTGTCTTTATATGTTACTTGATCTTTTTCCTTAGCTGCTCTTAATATTCTTTCTTTATTCTGTATATATGGGGTCTTGATTATTATGTGGCGAGGGAACATTTTATGTGGCCCACTCTATTTAGTGTTCTGTAAGCTTCTTGTACCTTCATTGGCATGTCTTTCTTAAGATTGGGAAAGTTTTCTTCTATGATTTTGTTGAATATATTTTCTGCCCCTTTGAGGTGGTTTTCTTCACCTTCTTCTATATCTATTATTCTTAGGTTTGGTCTTTTCATAGCGTCCCAAATTTCCTGGATGTTTTGTGTTAGGGATTTGTTGGACTTAAGATTTTCTTTGGTTGATGAATCAATTTCTCCTAGTGTATCTTCAACACCTGAGATTCTGTCTTCCATCTCTTGTATTCTGTTGGTTATGCTTGAATCTGTAGTACCTGATGGTTTGCCCAGCTTTTCTATTTCCAGCCTTCTTTCAGATTGTGGTTTTTTTTATTGTCTCTATTTTAGTTTTCAACCCTTGCTCTGTTTGAATTGTTTCTTGCAATTTTTGCTTTGTCTTTTCGTCCATTTGTTGCATTTTTTGAATTTTTTGATTTGTTTTTTTCTTCCATTTCTTGAATTTTTTGCTTTGTTTTTTCTTCCATTTCTTGCATTTTTTGATTTGCTTTTTCTTCTATTTCTTTCATTTTTTGGTTCGCTTTTTCTTCTACTTCTTTGAGGGATTTTTCTATATCCTCTTTTAAGGCCTCTAACATTTTCATGAAGTTGTTTTTAAGGTCATTCTCTTCTGTTTCATTTGCATTGGAATGTTGGAGTCTTGCTGGTGTGGAGTCTCTAGAATCTGGTGGTGTCATATTTGTTTTTCTGTTGCTTAGTGTGTTTTTGTATTGTCTCTTTCTCATCCCTTCTTCTAGTGGGTGCAGAAAGAGCCCCTTACTGGTCTGGTGGTTAGGGGACCAGAGTTCCCTTTCAGTGGGTACAAAGAAGTCTAATACTCTGGTAGTTCTCTTCCTGCCCCTAGTCCTGGTCCCGTGGGTGGAGAAGAAGACTGGGAATCTGGGGTACGTAGGCTCCCAACTGGAGGGGAGACTCAGTGGCAGTCTCCAGGCACTGGAGCATGGGCCCAGAAGCAGAGGCCGAATTGCCTGGGCCCGTGGGTGGAGACGAAGACAGGGAAACTGGGGTGCATAGGCTCATGCTGGGAGGAAAGGTTTACTGGCTTTCTGCAGGCACTGGTCCAGTGGGTGGAGAAGAAGACCAGGAAATTGGGGTGTTTATGCTCCCGCGGGGAGGGGTGGCTCTCTGGCAGTCCTCAGGCACTGGAAGGCAGGCCAGGATACAGGGCCGGGTTTTCCTGGTCCTGTTGGTGGAAAAGAAAACCTGGAATCTGGGGTGCATGGCTCCCACAGGGAGGGCAGGCTCTGTAGCAGTCCCCAGTCACTGGAAGGCAGGCCCGGTTACAGGGACCCAATTATTTTCTAAATGTTTTCATTCCACAGGATTGGGCAAACAAGGTAGGGGTACGTGGGGTATAAGTGTGTGTGTGTAGTGGGGCACTATTCACCAATGTCAAGATCTGTTGTGGGATATTATCTTAACTGAGCAAAGATGTGTTACCATTTGTTTATGCTGCAGAGTATTACTTTAACTATGTGAAGGTATGTTACATTTGCTTCTGCTGCCTTTGTTAACAAGGTAAAGATGTGTTACATTTGTTTAATTATATAAAGATGTATTGTTGTTTCACCTTGCCTGCCTAAGGCATCTGATTAGTCTAATAAAAAGCTGAACAGCTAATAGCTAGGCAAGAGAGGGATAGGCGGGGATGGTGGAGAAAGAATAAATAGGAATCTAGGAAGACCAAGAGAGGAGGAGAGAATGAGGGAAAAAGAGAGGGACATACCCGGGGTCAGAAGCCAGACAGTCTCCAGGCAGACACAGGAAGCATTGAGTAAGATATACAGAAGGAAAGAAAGGTAAAAAGCCCTGAGGCAAAACATAGATAAAAAGGAACAGGTTAAGTTATAAGAGCTAGCAAGAAACGAACCTAAGCTGAGGCCAAACATTCATAACTAATAGTAAGACATGATTTGGGAGCTGGTTGGTGGTCCAAAAGAAAGCCTGGTACAAAGACCTGTCTGGCTGGGAGTTGGGGGTTGGCAGTGGCTTTCTTTTTTAACCATAAGTACAGGACAGTGCCTGAAGCAGGTAACCAGGGGTAGAGGATCTCTGCAGCTCCTTCTTTCCTGTCTTAGTGACCTTGGTTTTATGAGGCTTCAGCTAAGTGTGGCAGGGAAAAGCCCAGACAAGTCTTTTCCCCCCTAAAACTAATATGTATTCTGTGGTTTGTGAACTTCTTTAGATTCAGGTGTTACCGGCTGATCTTGGTCTTTCCTGGAACATTTTTCCTGCATGTTTTTCTGAATCCTCAGAAAGTGATAGTGGTTGCACAGTGAACTCTCAAGGCACAGATTTGAGACTATAAAGAGATGTATCTTGATTTGTACCTTCATCTTCTAATGTCTAGAGAAGGTTTGGTGCTTTTAAGTCTGGCAGTAGACTGCCTCGGGGTTGTTATTGCGCTACCTTTATGACGGGCTCTCTATAAAGAAGGGTAGGAGTTTGGTCCCGTCTGAGTTGACCTCATACAGCATGTCTGTTTCAGATAGCAGCAGCAGCAGCGGCTATGTTTCACTTCTTCAGGAAGCCTCCAGAATCCAAAAAGCCCTCTGTACCAGAGCGAGAAGCAGATGGATTTGTCCTCTTAGGTGAGTCTTTTAAAGAAACAAAATCCTAGTTAGATGAATTGTTTTAAGAGTTAGTTTGGTGATTTTACGGTTGATTTGTAAACTATGTTTTCCAATTTCAGCATAAGTTGTGTGTGTGATTTAGAAAGCCCTGTGGATAAGACTGCTTTGCTTACCCTTCCCTTTGACAGTCAGGAGTTTGTGCCTTGCCAGCCAGAAGAAGGGCTCTGTCAGCCCAGTGATAGTGTCTCTGTCAGCCCAGTGATAGTGTCTTGGAAGCGGCAGGTACTCATTGCTTTTCCTCCCACCTCCTGGGTTTGCAGACAGCAAAGCTTGAGGCCCCTATTGTGTTCTGAAGTTTGGCATTATATTCTTCTCTTGGGAATTTATTCCCGCTAAGTCTGGATTTCCAACCCCTGTTTCTATTTTTTTTTAATCTATTTAAACTTAAGACATATATAGAAAACTTTGCTCAGTTTTTGTTTATACACAGTTAGCAATGGCATCATTCTCTTTGTCACTGTGTACTCACCTCAAGAACACGACAGTGGCACACTTGTGTGAGCAAAGTCGCATACAGTGTCTAGAGTTTTTAATGGATCTTTTTACCTTCTACCTCTTCAGTTAGCCAGCCTGGAATACCAGAGACAAGGTCTATGCATGGAAAGTGGCTCTGCTTTTGTATGAGCTCTGGAATCTTGATCAAGTGTTTTGTTGGTTATCTTACAGCTGCTTTAGTAGGTGTCTTCTTTGCAAGTCTCCTGCCTCAGCAGGTACAGTTCATCTGCCGTGGGCTGCCTTTTCTATTCCAGGAAGAGCGGAGTTAGAAGCATCTTTGATTGAGACTCGGAATTCTCACAGGCTTCCAGATTTGCTATTTCATGAGGGAATTTCCAAGACTTAATTACTCTAATATGCTCAGTACCAGCTGTTCTGTCTGCTATACCCACCCTCTAATGGTACATTTTCTCAAGGCTGACATGCTGTGTTTTGAGCAAGCTTTCCCAGGACCATCTTGGACTGAACATGATTGATATTTCCAGGACTGTATGTCTCTGTTTGAGACTTAAGAAGAGGGATTACTTCTATTATAATCCTAGAAAAACAATAAAATACTTAGTGTACTTGCTATTACAACTTGTTCAAATGCCCCCGCAAGACCAAAACTCCCAGCATCACTGATTTCCTTACAAAAAAAGAAAAGAAAAAAATGTATACCTGGTGTTCTGTGGGCTTAGTTAGCTCTCCTAAAATGTCACGCTGTTGGTCACTATCATCTCCATGCTCTCAGTTCCTGCCTCCTCTCTCTTCTCATCTGTTTATCATCTCCTTCCTCCCTCAGGAGCACTGCACAGGTTTACAGCTAAGTACAAATATGAATGCTGACTCTACAGCCAGAGCCTTTGGTGTGACAGCCCAGCTTCACAACTTATTAGGGTTTCTAGCTTTAGGAAGCTATTTAATAATCTTGGGTATCACTGAGCATGTTATCAGTACCTACCTTATGGGGATAGTATGAAATTAAATGAATTAATGTGCAGAAAATACTTAGAATAACCTGTATGGGAGGTGGTACTGTCACGGTATACAGAGGACTTAATTTCCCAGGTTCTTCTTGCATAAAGAAAATTGGAAAATAGCCTGGGTAATCTGTCTTTTTACTCTCTGTACTGTTGCAGTCTTAAAAATGCTGCACTGTCAGCATTTGAAAGTTTTTAATTAAACTTGTTTAGGTGATATAAAATGAGAGGCATATGAAGTTGTGGTATACTGTTGCCAGTAGGGTGACTGTAGATAATGATACTGTTCTGAACGTATCAAAGAAGTGGAGGAGAGGGGTTAGTGTTTTCACCATGTCCTCAGTTTTAATCTAAGTCATTAGTGATATTTTAAGCTAAAAATGTTAATGTAAAATATTAATGTCAGACACCTCTCAGCATTCAAGAACTTAACTGACTTTCCTGATGACAGTCCTGACAGTTACTAGGAATATTGTATTGTCTTTGAAAAATATGAAGAACTTTGAAATGTATTTATTCTGGGTAGTTGCCCCTTTTGTCATGTCATTCTATAGCAGTGTCTATATAGCATCTACTTTAGTCTCAGAGCATTCCATATGAAGATACTTGGAAAAGATAAGTGGTACACATGAGGTACTTTTAATGGTTTTATTATTAACATGGTGCCATACTCATGTATTCTGGAATATGTACTAGTTGCTTTTCAATGGCTGTGATAAAATACCACAGCTAAATCAACTTATAGGAGAAAAACTTTATTTTGGCTTATGGTTCCAGCGGACTGGATGTCCATAGCAGCATGGAAGGCATGGTGACCAGGGGTCAGGTTGGGAAGTGGAGAGATCACATTTCAACTTTTCAGTCTGACCCAGGACACAGGGGGTGAGAACTGCAAGTCAGGGGAGGACGTCAACCAGAACCCCAGTTCTTCCTCCAGCAAGGATCCAGGTCCTAGACTCCCATAACTTCCCCAAATAGTGCTGCCTACTGAGGATCACGTCTTTAAATACATGAACACAGGGCTACATTTTTTAAAGTTATTTATCTTTATTTTTATTTTATTATTATTATTTTTTAAGTTTAATTTTAGTTTAGAAACAAGGTTGGTTCACAAGTCAGTTCCAGGTCCCTCTCCCTTTCCCTCCCCTCCTCCCGTGCCCTCCCCCCAACCCCCCTCATTATCCCTTCATTTCCCCAGGGAGGGTGAGGCCCTCCATGGGTGTGTCCATAGTCTGTCATTTCATCCAGAGCAGGGCCTAGACCCTCCCCCAAGAGTTCAGGGTGAGAGTGCATCTGACATTGTTGGATGGGAGTCCAAAGTCCATGTGTATACTCGGGATGTATACTGATCTACTGCCCAAGGCTCAATAGATTACCTAGGCCTCCTCACTGACACCCATTCAGGGGGTCTTGATCAGGCCACAGGGTACATTTTGATTAAAGTCGCCCAGTAGAGCCAGGTGTAGTGGCACATGACCCTAATACTAGCACCCTGAGAGGCAGAGACAAGTGGATCTCCGTGAGTTCAAGTCCAGCCTGGTCTATAAAGCAAGTTCCAGGACAGCCAGGGCTACACAGAGAAACCCTGTCTCTTAAACAAACAAATAAACAAAAAACCCAAACAATTCAATATATATTCACATAAGATTTTTAAACTATTGTATGAACTAGATATATTACAGGAAAAAAAAAAGATTGGTTTTGTTTTCTTTCTTCTGGCTTCTGAATGATAAAAGTATATGACTTAGAAAAAAATCTCCTGGCAATGGGTTCTCAGAATTGGTTAGATATCTCCTTACTGACCCCTATAACCTGTTTCTAAGAAGGTCACAGTTAGTTAAGGCTAACAATGACACCCTTTCTCTTCTCCCACTGGAGAAAACCTTTTTTCCTGTAGGCCTGTATTCCTGTTTAAGGCTGCCTTGATGTTTGGGCACCAGGCAGAACCAAGGCACTTGTGTTGATAATGGGAATATCTAGAGTATTCATAAGCAGTCAGTTGGCTCACACTAAGATCTCTAGAACTTTGGGCCTTTGTAAATCGAGGAGTATGCGGAATAAGAATACAGGGAGGGTGGGGCTCATAGAAAAACATCCTTTCCCTTGTGTAACCAGTATGTAGTCACATAAGAAGGCAAGGGTTCATTCAGTAATGAAGTTGAAGTAATCCTCCAGGGTGCTTACTTTACACAAAAACAAAGTGCAGTTTTCATTTGCATCACTGGGTGGCGATTTTCCACAGCCTTGTGCTACTGTTGAAAAAGCCAGCAAGCATGGCACTGTTTGTAATTACCAGGGCCTTCTGTTATGACACATTTAATTGTGCTTTTAGCACATTATCTTTAAGTTGATTACAAATCTACTAGTGTAGTGCACAACCTTGTAGTTATTTTAAATTAGGAAAGGGTATTGCCTAGATGTTGGCATATAATTCTATCTAAAACCAGGACAAAGGCATGCATTAACTTATTACGTTGTAGCAAAAATAGGGAAAACAGTAGTAACAAAAATCATAGGATATAAAATGAAAGAAAATAGTGTAGATTATTGTTGTTGCCTCCACTAATATTGTTGACCAACTATTGAATATAATTTTGGAGCCGGTAGAATGAAATTGGGCAAGCAGACTATTAGACAAAAAGAATTGGGTTACAATACAACTGAAATCCATTGCATTCTCCAGTATATGCAGACACTTCTTAAAGTAGAGCACAAGAACTCTTAGTTTCCATCAACTACTTGTTTTATAAAACTGAATTTTAAAACTATATTAGTAATTCATAGTAGCTTGGGTTTCATCTTTATGTATTGGCATTGAAATACATATTTTATTTTCCCCCTTTACATAGCTTAAGTATTAAATCAGATATTAGAAAGTAATTGGTTGTTTTTAAGGGTCTTTCCAATTCCATTCCTCATTCTAGGAATCAAAGCATGTACATATACTTTTCAGTAAGACCATTGTATTTTTACTTAAGACTCTTAAAAGGTAGTCTCTTGTCTCTATGCTTTCCTTTTTTTTTTTTTTTTGGAAAATGAATGCTTAGCTGTGTAGAGTGAAAATATGCATTCCACAGAATGGGGGTAGTAACTTTGACTCTTATGTTGAGCTGCAGGTTTTAATTATAAGAGGAAAAACTAAATGGCCTTCCAACATGTGCCTCCTGTACCTACAGAACAAATGCACAGGTCTTAAAAAGTGTACTCATGGATTTAAGAAGTAATTCAATCTTGTCCTTATACAATGCTATCCAAAAAAACTCAAATACATTTAATTTAACATAATGATCATTCTATATTTTTACTCTTGACCCTTAAATTCCAAAGCAAATGTACAAGGATTGTTTTTTTTTTGCTTAACTTTATTATGTAATGAAAGATCTCATTTTCCCACTAAAAAATGTGGAGCTGTGTGTAATGGATGGAATTTTTACAGTTAGTGCTATATAATTCCAGTCTAGCTGATAATCCAGCAGCTTTTTAGTTCCTGGAGTTTAAGATGTTGTCCCTGTGTGGGAGTGTACTGCCTTCTCTATTTATGAATGTTTAGAACAAGAGGGGATTGGTTGTACAGTGTAGGAAAAGGACCCAACTTCACAGAAAGGCAGGGCTAACCCTTGTGTTCACATGGTTGTAGGGAAGCCATTCATTCTTTCTGGGACCCAGTGGACTTGGCTGACTTAAATGTAAATTAGGAATCCCCTTCCCTAATCAGTGTTTCTAATCTTTCTCATTAAGATGGCATTTGGAGAATATGCTAGTCTTGGGGCCCATCCCTGGGTTCTGATGAGATGGGCCTGTGTTTGACTGAAATAGTAGGGCTAGCAGTCCCCCCGGCAGATGATCCCAGAGGACATGCAGGGCTAAGGAATACTGTAGCTCGCTCTTTGAGTTAGTAACTGTATACCACTAAATAACATGTCAAGATACTTTGAGAAAGATCTCATTAAATAGGAAGTTTGCTTCAACCATATTAAATAACAAAAAGCACAAGACTTTTGGATAACCAAACTTCTAGCAAAGAGTAGAAAGCTTCATAATTGGAATAAGTGAATTCTATCTATACATGTGATAAATTTGGAAACTTTTTGTAAGCAAGTGGAACATTTTGTTAAGTTGATTACATAAGTGCACATTCCTAGTGCCCTGTAACTGTTTTTATCTAGTTTAAATGTATCTCTATTATCATTAGGTTAGATTGTTTCACAAATATTTAAGAATAATAGCTAAGATATTTTAAAATTTTGTTTATTAATTGTCCAAAACCATCATGCAATCGTATTTCTAGTATAACTGTACGGATGGTCAAGTTGGTTGGAGTACTGTGATAGTATGCTCTCTAGGATGCTTATTCAGTGTATGATCTGTAGGGGAAATGTGAGTGTGCTCATCATACTTGAAGTCTCCTCCAGTGGTTTCTTATAGGTTTTCTTAACAGTAGTTTCTGCACCTGAGACTAACTGAAAAACTGTGATAAAGTAGATTCCATGCTTTCCCCTAAAATTCACCCTGATCTTACCTATTGAAGAGATAAAGAACAGACCACTTGAAATGTCCCAGCACTTGAGTATTTTATCAAAGTAGTTCAGGTAGGGTTAGAAGACATAAACAACTTCCTGATAATCTTCCTAACACATTTGACTTTCTATGTCTGCAGGTTCCATATCTATAAGAAAGAAATTATGTCTGTACTAAATTTGTGCAAGACATTTTCCCCTTGTTGTTTGCTAAGGAAGCTGCTGATTTGTAGGCCCAACCTACATCTAACGAAACAGAGTCTTAGAACCCAAGCCAATAAACCCTTGCATCCTCCTGTCAGCATGGAAGATGTGGTGTTTTAGGGTGGTAATGTTTGAGAATTGCTGATTATTCTCTTCTAAGGCATTGGTGGGAGAGTAAAGCATTCTCAGGTGATAAGGTTAGACAAGATATACAGTCATTCAGGGGCAGTGGAAGTTGATGTTTTGCTAGAGAGAGTATATCAGGACCACGGATGATAAGCTTGTCTAGAAAAATAGTTTCTGATAGGCTGAAACATCGGAATTTCATTCCCTATACAGTAAGAACCTTTTAGTTCATTTTAAAGCATAAATGGTTTAATTTTTTTCTAATTTAGTAATAGCTTTTAAAAACCAAGTTAATTTGTATCATTTTGTGAAGACCAAGAATTATTTAAAATTATTTACGTTGTTATGCTTTCAACATAATTCTGTATTTGGAAAATTTGCGCACTAGCGTGACACATAAACCAGAGAAGCAACAATTGCACAACATGGGACTGCACATTGTACAGCAAATACCTAGAGTTCAACGTTTTCATATCCTCAGTTTTAACGTGACACAAGGCAGAATATACTAGCATTCATTTCTCCTTCTTCCTTCCCTTTCTTTTCTTGCCCTGAGTCCGTTTTGCATTTAGGTATGGGATTGTGCCGTTTGCAGATTCTAGGAGGACTTTCAAACACACAGTAGTGCTGGGTGTGATGGTGCATGCCTTCAATGGCAGCACTGAGAGGCAGAGGCAAGGGGATCTCCGTGAGTTCCAGGACAACTAGAGCTACATAGTAGAGATGTCCTGTCTCATTAAAACAAACAAACAAATAAGTAAATAAATGACAAATGAATACCAAAAATTAAAATAAAGGCATAGCTGGTGTGTGCCTTCCTTCTCTTGCCAAGCCCCTCCCCCATGCTGGATTGTGGACTTGGCGACTTGGGTGACCTCTAACTGCTATCTTGGCCATGAAGCCTGGGAATGTTATGAAGATAACTGGAGATCACAGCCTGTAGAGCTGGGTGCTTGGAGACTGCTGTGCTGTGAGACTACCCTATAGTGCTTTCATCTGAACTTCCTTTATGTGGAACATGTCCATTCTGAGCGAATCACTGTTTTATTTTGTCATTTTCAGATGAAACAAGCCCAAACTAATATAGGCGCTTAACTGGAAACCATAGTAATTTGGGTTTTCCTTAAATTCTGTCATTTAATGATTTATTATTTCAATCAAGCTGTTTGTCATTTCAATCTTACTTTCCTTATCTATGAAATGTGAATAGCCTCAGTATGTTGTTAGGTGAAATAAAATCAACAAGAAGTGTATGTAGATTCCTATTTGGACAAAACTTTATTTCACTTGTTAATTCTAAGTTTAGGATTATCCTTAGCCATCTAGGCAAAATGAGAAAGAAGGTTGTAGTCACTTTACCATTGCTGGATACAGACTGTATTAGTCCATGAACTGCTGTAAAATACCACAGACTGAGTGATTGGTAAAGGAAATTTGTTGACTCATTCTTCTGGAAGCTGGAAAATGGAGGATCTAGGCCTCCAGGATCTTTGATGAGGGGCTTCTTGCTGCATCATTCTGGTAAAAAAAAAAAAAAAAACAGGGAAGGCAAGAAAAATAAAACAAAGGCCTAAACTTGGCCTTTTGCAAGGAACCTGCTCTCATGATGTGCTGGTGTTGTGATGGTGGCATTAGTCCATTCTTGAGGGTAAAGCCCTCCTGGAGAATCACTTCTTAAAGTTCCGTCTCGTAATTCTGTGACACTGTCACATTTCAACATGAGCTTGGGAGGGAACAGTGTTTCCTGATCTTGGACCAAGCTGGAAGGCCACCCTCTGCTTACATGGTCACCGGCCAAATCCACTGAAAGTGTGCATTGAGCCCAGGAGCCTGACTGAAGAATTGAGGCTTGCTGCCAGACCCTGATGAGCAGCTTGAAAAGAGTGGAGCTGGTGACAAAGCACTTGCCTGCAAAGTGTAAGGACCGTGTGTAACCCCAGCACAGAGACACACAACTGTTCTTTTCATCAAGAGTGGTGTACACTCTTATGGCTTGCACACATCATATCATTAATGATGTGTTAACTGTACTGAATCAATAACTTACAGGAGTCATTGTAAAAATTTTTGAAATTCTAAGTCGAACAGTTAAGCACTAAACGTATGGAATGACTTAATTTTATTTCTGGAGCCTTCCATTTTCTGACACGTAAGCTGAAAATATGCTTTGCAGCAACAAAGGAAAACTAACCCTTAAAGTAGCTTAGTGATAGATTACTGTGCTAATCAACCATTGTGCTTCTGTTAGTGCCGTTTTAGCAGTCATTATTATGAATCAGTCTGGGAAGCCAAGTGGAATGGTCTGGAAAGACTCTGAGATTACATGCAATGTTTTCTATAGGTGTCTTTCTGGGAAGAGAGTTGGCACTGCCTCATTTAAAATCTGTTACCCTAAAAATGCCAAACACTAAATTCTGGATGCCACCTTGTTTTGTAAGCCGTTTGTTGTTCCCATTATCAGGTACCTGAGAGTTCAGCTTGTGAAAAGTAAAGGTTGTTTGAGTCCACAGTTTGAGATGTTTCAGTCCACTAGGCTAGCGTGTTGCTTCAGGGGTGTGTGGAGGCCGTACATCATGGTGGGAACACGTTAGGGAAGACACCTTCCCCTGGAAAGCGAAAGAGAGGAGGGTGGGGGACAAGGACATGCCTACCAGGACAGGGACAGACGGACTGTTTAGCTGTGAGAGATGCTATGTTCCTAAAGTGACGACATGACATATCCAGGACCCAGCCTTTACTCTGTGGGTCTCTGAGGGAGACGTAAGAACCAGACTGTTGCTTTTCTCAAAGTTAAAGCTACCATAATTTACCTGAATCATACATTAATAATTCTCAAAATATCTCACTATAAGGAAGTTTTTAAAGATGATGATCAGCATTTTATTTTAAAATATTTAGTATTTCATTATAAGTTGAGCTATAGATTTTAATATTTCTCCACTAAAAAGTAATAATGAGGCAGCATATATAATAATTTTTAAGACTAAAAGAATCTTGGGAATAATTTTCAGCTACCTCACCTGCTAGTATTTTTGTTTAATAATTACCTATTCAAAGTAATTGAAAGTATATATATATATGTATATATATATGTATGTATGTATATTGTTTGCTACATCAGGTAAATATAGAATAGAGCTACCCAATTAGAAAAAAAACAGCCAAAATTACATTTGAATCAGTTATATTGGAAAGGTATCTCTACTGTGAGACACCTTTCTTGCCTGTAGGCTTCTTTTTATTGCTAAAGCTGGATTAAATATATCACCGTAGAAATTTTATTTTGATTTATACCTGTTATGAAAATATGCTAATACTTCCAAATACATTTTAATATTCTCAGTTGGGATATATGTAAATGCTTTCTGTTCCCTACGCTATGTAATTTCTCTCAGTTCCTTTTAGGTCTCCAAGGTTACAAGATCTTGGAGCATGGAGAGTTTAGGGTGGTACAAAATGGTATTTCTCCACTAGCGTTTTGTGTGCAGCTTCCTGAAGTCAGGGAAGGGCATTGTGCTGCCAATGTGATCTGTTCACAGTTCTGGGACAAACAAGACTTGGGATTTCAGACTTTTCATCCTAAAATGTTCTGTTAGTGCTAGAATAAAGCAATTATATAAGCAACTCTTACACAGGCACAGTGTATCGATGAGGAGCAAATGACTCTAAAGGAATCCACTTGCCAGAGGGAGGGCAGTATTACTCATGCAGGTATTCCTTTCTTCAGACATTTGTGTTATGGTCATGATTTTATACCTTGTTTTATAACCTACACATTAAAATAAATTAAACATTAATGGAAATTTAGGGTTAAATGCCCTTCCCTGATAACATGATTGATGACTTCCTTGTATGCTATCCTAGAGCCTTCATTCAATGGCTGAAGGAAGCAGAGGCAGATACCCACAGCTAGACACTGAACAGAACTCCTAGAAACCAGTTGCAGAGAGGGACGAGTGATGAACAAAGGGGTTAAGACTTGGTGGGTGAAACCCACAGAAACAGCTGACCTGAACAAGGGGGGAGCTCATAGACACCAGACTGATAGCTGAGAAGCCAGCATGGGACTGATCCAGACCCCCTGAAGGTGGGTGTCAGTGAGGAGGCCTCAGCATCCTTTGGGGCCTCAGGCAATTGATCAGCATTTAACCCTGTCATCCAGATCGACTTTGGGAGCCCATTCCACATAGAGGGATGCCCTCTCAGCCTGGACACATGGGGGAGGGCCTAGGCCCTGCCCCGGATCATATGACAGACTTTGGAGATCCCCCATGAAGGGCCTCACCCTCCTTGGAGAGTGAAGTGGGGATTGGGGGAGGAGTTGGAGAGTTTTGAAGGGGGGGGGTGGGAGAGGAGGGGAGGGAGAGGGAGTTGGGATTGGCATGTGAAGCAAACTTGTTTCTAATTTAAATTAAAGAAAAAATTAATGAAGAATTAAAGAATGAAGAAAAGTAAAAAAATAAATTAGAACTATCAATGACATAATTTTGTTTAATGTGATAATTTATATTGTAGCTTAAGAGAATTTCCTAGTGTGCATTTGACTGTGAATACCCAGACAGCATTCACCGTGTGTAGAGACTGCATTGTGAAGGCAAAGATGGGGCTTCTTGCTGTTCATTTTCTTTCCCTTCTTACATATTTCAGGTGTTCTTACTGGGTGAGATGCTTTCCCTGATGAATGAGGGAGAACTGGGCTTTAGTTTCTTGAAGTTCTGTTTTTTAAAATAGTATTGCATTTTACTGATGCTCTTGTTTTATACATTTAAAAAGCTTGAAAAAAACCCTTCAGTTCCCCCAGTCTCTGTTAGGCTACCTCAATGGTACTAAATGCTTTCTCATGTATTTTGAATTCTTTTTCAGGACAGCAGTAAATCTGTGTACTGACTGCCAAACAAAAGACATATGACAATTAATCTTACTAGTCGCATCAGTTTGTCCCTTAGTGAATTTTTGCTGAATTTCTCTTAAAAACAGAGAGAGGAAAAACTTACGACTGACAGACAGATAGAATCTTCTGGAGAGTTAGGCTGGGAACAAACTGCTAAGTTTCAACACGGGCTGTAGCAGTGGTTCTCCACCTGTGGGTCAAGACCACTTTTTGACCCTCTCTCAGGGGTTGCCACCGGAACTATCAGATATTTATGTTACTGTTTATAACAGTAGCAAAATTGTACTTATGTAATAGCAATGAAAATGATTACGTGGTTAGGGGTCACCACAACATGAGGAACCACATTAAAGGGGCACAGCCTTAGGAAGGTTGTGCTATAGCATTGAGGCATGCATGATGAAACCCTATGTTGACAGCTGTTCTGAGAAGGAAGCGAGCACTTTGTTCCCTAGTCTTCCATCTCTCCTAACCTTACTATCTCTACAGGCTCAGTTTAGCTCCTAGGTCTTTGGTTGGAAATCTAATTGCCAGTAACACTAGGCAATTAGATCAGAAAGGTTTTGCCTTCATGAACGAATTAAAGATGTAATTGTTTGGAGTAGACCACAGAAATGGGTTCCTGATTATTATGGTTTGGACATATTTAAAATTTTTAAAAAATATGTGTGGATGTTTTGCCTGCACTTGTCTGTGTACCACATGCTAGTATGGTACCCCCAGAGGCTGGAAGACGCTATCAGATCCCCTGGAACTGGAGTTACAGACGGTTGTGAGCTGCTATGTTTGTGCTGGGAACCGAACCCAGGTCCTCTGGAAGAGCAACCAGTGCTCTTAACTGCCAGGTCAGCTGTCCAGCCCTCAGTTTGGACATATTTTTGAAGATTTGTGTACTTAATTGCTTGATTCCAGGAGTAAGTAAATTGTCTTGAGAGGTGGTGGATCTTTAAGAGGCCCAATGAGGGAAAATTAGGACAGGCTCCTCCTCCTACAGAGCAGACTAATGGCCATCTCTCAGGAGTGCTTGCTCTAGGACCAGATTACTTACTGCAAGAACAAGTTATTAGGAGAAGACTGGGCTTCTTCTGTTCTCCTGCTCCCTTCTGTGACCATGTGGCTTTTCTCTGTTCTACATGTTCTTGTCACTGCTTTCACATGAACTATTCTGTAATGTCTTCCACCTTGCTGTGATACAGTCAGAGGTCCTTATAAGCCAAATGGATGGTGTAGACCAATCTAAGACTTTTACCTTATCTTTTCTTTATAAACTACCTGGCCTCGCATGTTGAGTTATGTAAAATAAACTAAGATACCGATAGCAAATTTTTCTTCCTAACTATCCTTTTTCATCCCTTACTATGGAACAATGCATCAGATAGGCCCATAATATATGTCAACTTGTCAGCCTGACCCTTTCCGGCCTCTGCAATTATAATAAGTAAGCCCCAGTTCTTTATAAATTACCTGCTCACCAGTATTCTGTTATAGCAGCACATAAGATAGTCTAAGCTACCATCTTTGGTCTCTTGAAAGCTCTTGGTGAGCACGTAGAGAAGGTAGCATTGGTTATGGTTGTTAACAGGGAGGTACGTCTAGACTCCCAAAGAAAAGTGACTTGGGTAGAAATAGAGATGGAAATAGAGGAGGTAGCAGTGACACTGGGGATTGTATGCTATTTTTCTTCAGAGCTAGAGACTAAAAAGAGGAAGTTCCCTTAGGAGGGAAGAGCTGCGTTGAGGGACAGTCAGGAAAGCAAATGACTGGATAGGATGTTGTGTGCACATTCCTGCTACTGTTTGTTCGGAATTTGTGTACAGTCTTGTTGGGCGATTAAGTTGGCAATATTACTAGATGTTAACAAAGTAGGTGTAACAAAGTAGGTGTTCTTTGCCTCGGTGATTACACTTGTAATTATTTATCTTTGAAACAGATAGCTGCAGCTTATAAAGATGCTATAGTTAGTGTTTTCATTGTGTGTATTTTGTATATTTCACGTGGTTTCTGAAGGAAAAATATTGACTCAAGATCACATAACGGCAGGTGATTTAACTCATTTGTTACTACTGAAATTGTATGTTTTACAGATTGTAAATGATTTTAATTCTCTAAGATATTTATAGCAACACTTGCATTATTTGATAGACTTAAGCTATGTGGTATAGGAAAGTCTCAAACTTTTCATTTAATGTTCTATAGCAATTTAGTAATTGAAAGCATTTCCATCCAATGGTGAAAAATGCCTTGGCCAGTGTTTCATTAATTTCTCAGTGTTTTCATGGATGTTGACAATACTTTGCTTCATGAAACTAGAGTTTGCAATCTTAAACATTAAGGCATTTTTTAGCTAAGATTTCACTTTATTTAGAAGTGTTTTTTATTTTTAATAGGTTATACAAACTTATGACATTTACCTTATGATAATTTTTATCATAATTTAAATAATTGAGCAATTTTGGTAATTGTTGTTTTATATATCTCTCCTTAAATTAATTTGCAAGATATTTCTCTGAAACTGTGTTTAAAGCTTTTTTGGATTCATGTTTATCTTGTTTGTTATTATCATGTATATGCATACATACATTTGTGATGGGTTCTTGTGTAAGTACATATGTGTATATGTGTGTGTGTCTGCACGGCATGCTATGGCACATGGATAGTAGTCAGAGGACACGTTTCAGGAGACGGGTCTCACCTTTGACCTTCTCAAGGCAGAATATTATTTCTATCATGCTGCATGCTGCTGTCTAACTAGCCCCCATCTCATAGTAGGAGTTCAGGGAGCACAGGTGCACTCCGCTGCTTCTGGCTTTCTGACAAGGGTTCCAGGTAAGTTCTTTTACTTACTGAGCCATCCCACCTGCCTTAAAGTTTTAAGTTGAACTATTTCATTATGTTCCCACAGTTAATGTTAAGTACATGTAAAACTTTTTTTCTTTTATGGTGGATTTTGTGTTGACAGCTTAGTTTATTAAGTTGACACACTACCATAAAATGTCAGTTGTTGGAAAGATCTTTTTCCTACTGAGAGATGATATCTCTTTCTTCATTTTATTGTCTTTAAGTTTCATTATTAATTTATAAAATGTGTGTGTGTGTGTGTGTGTGTGTGTGTGTTTCGGTGTGTGCACTGATGTGTATCTGTGGATGCTTGCATGTATGACAACATATGCATGTGTGTGTGTTTGAAAGCCAGGGGTCAGCCTTAGGTGCTGTTGTCAAGAGCCATCCACCTTTTTTTTTAAAAGTCATTCTTTCCCAGGAGCTGAGCTCACCATGTCGGCTAGGCTGCCTGGTCAGGAAGTTCAAAGAAACTCTGCTCCCAGTGTTGGGGTTATAAAGAAGTGCCTGGTCATTTACATAGGATAGCTTAGGTCCTAATGCTTTCTTATGAAGCATTTATTTAACCAGCTGAGCCATCTTCCCATCCTGGGAGATCTTTCTTGTTTTGTTTTGTTTTTTTAATTTAAACTATTTTTCTTTTTAAAATTTTACATGTTAGTTCCTGTATGTATATGTTTACCACTGTGTGCCTGGTGTCTGCAGACGTCTGCATCTTCTCCCTACACTGGAGTTATAGACAGTAGCAAGCCACTGTGTGGGTTCTGGAAGCAGCAAGTACTCTTACCCTCTGAGCCCTGTCTATAGCCTCTGTGAGATCTCTTTCAACTACAGCTATTATCAGTTGATCTAACTGTTAATACTTTATTGACTGAAGGAAGCTAACTTTTTCCCAACTTACTTATTGGGCAAATTTTTACTTACAAAATTGGCAAACTCTTTGGTGTCCTTCTATACCTATGGGGTGGTAGCACTGCGAAGTCATTAGAAATGTATTTGTCTGTGTCATATCAGAGCTTTCCTGAGAAAGATTTAAGCTTGGTTTGCCAGTGAAGAAAGGCACTGTTGTTCCCTTCCAGGTAAGCATGAATCTGTTTATTTGCTGTCATCATTTTCTTCACTACAGTTTATCTCATGTAGAATTCTAGGCTCAGCCAACTTTGGGGTTTGATTCATAACATGCAATAGCTATGCTCCATCAGATAAGAAAGGAGTGGAGAAACCGACATCTGCTAGCTTTGGTCCCTCTGTTGTTTTCTAGACTGAAATGATTGTTAAGCTGATACTGTCCAATGAATGCTTGTTACATGGTTTTCAGCCATGCCCTTTCTTTGTCACTTTCATGTATAAAACTTCCCCAGTGTTTAGTCTCAGAGACGGAACATTCAGGCTCTTCGTAGACCTTGGCATTCGCTGCTGTAACAGTCAGTTTCTGGTTGTGGGCTTTCTGCCACAGAATCTGACCCTCTGTGCCACAGTCTGGAGTGAAGAGATTCTGCTCTGAGCATGTGCACCTCAACAAGGACCATCAACAGTAATTTTTATTCAGCATAGACATCTATCTTTTGTATCTGATTTTTGCAATAAAATGTCATCTTTAGATTTTTTTTTATTTTTCTACATCTGTCTTCTGTACTGCTTAATTTCCACTGTATTTTCAACAGCATTTTGTGTATTATATTTTTTAGATTTAAAAGGCAGTGATGTGAAAGATTGATATGAACCATTGACCTTTATATGGGACATTTACCGTATAATAATAGAATAAGTGATTTTACATCTTTTTTACTCTGAAGTTGGTGAAACCCACTCTCAAAACACTTTCACTGCATTTATGTATGTATGCATGTATTTGTGTATGTGCGCATGTCTGTATGTGAACATGCAGCATGCCATGGTGTGTATGAGGAGGTAAGAGGACCAGTTGAGGGAGTTGGTGGTTTCCTTCTACCTTGTAGGTCCCAAGGATTGAACCTCCCCCCCCCGCCGAGCCGGATTGCCAGCCTGAGATTCACTGTTTTAGAGTCAAGATCATCAGGTATTTTTTGGTGTTGTTGAAACAGGGCTCTTGTATGTGTGTGACAGAGAGACAGTTTTGCTATGTAGCTGAGGCTAGTCTAGAACTCATTAAGTTGCCCAGGCTGGCCTTAAGCCAACAGTTTTCTCCCACACATTAGATTTGCAGACATGTGTGCTTCCCCACTGACTTTAGGTACATTTCTTTTTTTAAAACAAACAAAAAAATCGGTCAGTAAAATAATGTGCTGTGATTTGTGAAGTGTTGCAGTAAAGGCAGTTTATAAAACTGCATGCAAAAAAAAACCCTACATGCAATAAAATTAATTTTTTCTGGAAAAAGTACTCTTTATAAATGAAGACTCACACTTAGCTTCTGGAACTTGCATGTGATGTCTGATTTGGAAGGGACTAACCTGTTTGAATTTGATAAGAAAAGTTGTGTTAATTTAGGTTCCATGTCATCATGGGAAAGTGTGTTTCCTCCCCATGACTGATAACCATTGTCAACTGTCTGAAATTTATGGATCTCAAGGCATGTCCTCATTTGAGCCAGGAGCTCTCACTGATACAGAACAAATGACTCACACCTTCAGGCTGAATGAAGCACTCTACAAAGATTTTTTAAAATATTATTCTGATATATATATATATATATACATATATATGTAATATATACATTCTGAGCTTGGAGTCACTCAGAGGAGTGGTTACTGGTCTTTGCCAACTTGCTTATCTTTATTAGTTGCATAGTAGAGGACTGTCAGCCCAGACTTAGATGGATGGCATCCCCACCCCTTTTAAAGACTGCCCATTTTGGCCATTCCATTTGAAATCTGTTAAGACCATCAAAGATCTGGCCTCTGATTTCTTGTTTTTTTTTCCTGGGCCTTTGACTATGTGAAGTGGAACTAGCTATGACATAAGCCACGTGAGCTCAGAGGACACCCTCTCTCTGCACCAGCATCGATGTGGATTCCCATCTTGGCACATTCTCCTAGGAGGGTCTTTTAAATCTTCACAAATGATGCCCCTGTCATTGAACTGTGTGCCTGGCCCTTTTGATGTGACAGAAAGAAGACCAGCACCTTCTACAGTAGTGCAGACTGTGTCAGTTGACAGGTTCATCACTGCCCCACACTCTTGCTGTTGTCTAAAAGAACTACTTAAACATGCATGGAAGTGCATGTACACCTGCATGTGTGTGAACACACACACACACACACTCAAGTTGCAACATTTCATCATTTCTTTTTTGTTGTTGTTGTTTTGTTTTTGTTTTTTGAGACAGGGTTTCTCTGTATTGCTTTGGAGGTTGACCTAGAACTCACTCTGTAGACCAGACTGGCCTTGAACTCAGAGAGATCCACCTGCCTCTGTCTCCCGAGTGCTCGGATTAAAGGTGTGTGCCACCAATGCCTGGCGATTTCATCATTTATAAATACCTGTGAGACATAACTATTCATCTTGAAGATTTTCCTTATGCCTTCTTGTTAAGAGACTTAAAAGGCCAACATAAAATCTAATTGGAAAAGTTATTGTGGCTTCCGTCTACTACAGCCTTCAGAATGTCTTCCGTATTGTTTTGTTTTGGAAGAACCATTTGCTAGAATTTTTATTTTCTTGGCCAGTGTTACCTATGTTCATGTGTATTTTGTAGTTGGTGCATAATACTGCTATGGTTATTTAGTGTAAAGTGCTTTAAATTACTAAGTGTCCAGGGGTAAGCTACATGCAGGGATGTGGTGTTCGTTTTTATCGTCAGGTGCCTCTCACATGTTGCCTGTTCTGGAGTAAGCCTCACAGTTTAAATGTGACTCCGAGTCCTTTGGCAACTCTTGTTTAATGAGACCAAAAGATGAAAATTGTGCTTAGGTGAAAATTGTGACACTTCTTCAGACTACCCTCACTGGATTGTTAGCTCTTCTCTTTGGAGAATTTCTTGGATTGGGCTTGTTTTCTGATGAGTGCTTTTGACTATTGGAATGTACAATTTGGAATCATCTCCTAGACAGGGAAAATGCTGAGGTATACCAACTCAAAGCTCTGGATCTGTGTCTGGGGATAGCTGAGTTGGTCAGCCTGCCAGCTTTCCTTCATCAGCACAACTAGAGTCTGCTCCCCCTCTGGACAGGTGAGGGATGGGGCCAGCTCCCCCATGCTTATGCCCCCAGGGCCAGCTCTCCTTCATCCTTACCACCATGGTCTTCATGCCATCCAGGCAAGGGTTAAGGCCGCCTCTCCCTTGGCCACACACCAGGGCCAGCTCTCCTGCATTTCCCCAGCATGAGTCAGGGCTGGCTCTCCAGCATCCATGCAGTCCAGGCTAACTCTCCCAAGCCCATGCCACTTCTGGAACCACCATGGTGTGGTGACTGGTTAGGGATGGAGCCAGCTCAGAACAGCCCTCCCATATCAACATGGCTTCTGGGTACAATACAGACCCCATACATCTTCATAACCCTAGGTGGTTGCATGGGCTACTGACATCACGCTGGTCCTGGCTGCCTCAGGACCATGGACCCAGACATGGCCCTAGGCTGCAGCAGGGGCCCAGACATGACCAAGGTCTCGATTGGCTGCAAAGGACTCTCACATCAGGGTGTTCCCCCAGCCTGCCTCTCTTCATAGTGCATAGACCACTCCTCTTCTCTTTCTCTTCCATCTCTCCATGAAACATTTGCTTGCTTTTTTCTCTCCCATCTCTCCCCCAGTTTTTGTTAGTTTTTTATAAGGTAATATATATATATGTATATATATAACTTGTGGCTTGCTTGTTTGGTGTGTGTGTATATGTATATGTATATGCATCTGCACGTGGAGAACAGAGAACAACGTCAAGTTGTCTCCCATACACCTTGTTTGGGAAGGGAGGCAGGGCCTCTCATTAGCCTGGCTGGCCCCAAGCAGGTTAGACTGACTGGGAAGTGAGCTCTAAGGGCATTCCTGTATCTGTCTTCCTAGTTCTGGACTTACAGGTACATACCACCATCTCTGACTTTCTTTACATTGGTTCTAGGGCTCAAACTCAGTCCTCAAGACAAGTGCCTTGCTGACTAAACCATCTCCCTAGGCTTGCTTAGTTTTTTGAGACAGTCTCGCTCTATACCTAGGCTTGCCTTGAACATGTGGTATTCTCGTGTTTTGCATTAATGTGTGCTGTAATTACTGGCATGAGCTACCACACCTATCCAGAATTAGCTTTGGCATCTCCTCGATTCATTTTCCTACTTTTAATTTGAAGGTGGAGTTTATTTGTGTTTTAATCATTCATAACGTAAGCTTAGAGTTTTATAAGAATTTATGAATTAGAAGTACAGAGCTGTTTAGTTTATACTTTTATTAAAATAGTAAAATCATTACACTGTTTAAACATAGTGGCACCAGACTGTAGTAAAGAGGAGGACTGGAAAGTTTCACTTGAGACACTGCTGGAGAATTGAATCCCTAGGGTGGTCTATGGCTGAGACGCTGCTGTCTCTAAGATCATCTTGAAAATGGTTTAGTTCTAAGTTTAAGACTAGAAAAGGCTCATCACATGTAGCCCCACAGCTGTATTGCAAGGAGGCTGGTACATTTTCTAATCCCATAGCTGCTGGGGAACCACACCTTGTGAGACTCTGGAATCTTAATATTTGTAAAATGCTTTTCAAATACTAGGTGTTCAGTAAATCTTAGTTGAATTTTTTTCTTATTCTATATTTTGAGTCACTTGGTGCTTTTGTCTTCCAAAATGGGGTCTGTTGGGATCTTAACCCCCAAGATGAGGGTATTAGAAGGCCTCTGGGAAATACTTAGCTATGGGGTTGTAGTCTTCACAAATGGGAATAGTGCCCAACATTAACAAGCTCTAGAAAGGTGACCTGCCCCTTCCACACATGGAGAAGACAGAGAGTATTCTGCAGAAAAAAAATTCATACAAGTGTAGCTCACACTTAAATCTCCATAACTGTTTCATTGGTAGCATTTATTGATATAGTCAGTATCCTAGAGGAAACCTGTAAAGTGGAATGGACTCTAAACTATTTAAAATACACACACACACACACACACACATATATATATATGTTTGTATATATTATACATCCATACCTATACATATTACATACTTTCCTCAAAACAGTCAAGTTTAGGGCCTTGAAAACCTACATACAGATGAATTTCCTGCAAGGAACTTAGAATCTTAAGGGGAAACTTCAGTTAAAGATCTTTAAATTGGAAGTGTGTCATGACAGTTTGTTTTTTCTGAGAGCAACCTTGGTGTATCAAAGATAATCGATGTGACATTTTGTGCATCCTAAGCTTTGGGTATAAAAAGCTGTATTGCTTGTTTACCATCCTTATTTGGAAGTGACTTTCCAAGATCTTACTCTTCCAAAAGAAAGATTAAGCATTTCTAAAGTAGTAGTTTTGAGTGTCTGCTTGTCTAGTGGTATGGTGTGTCTGAGTTTTGAGTGTCTGCTTGTCTAGTGGTATGGTGTGTCTGAGTTTTGAGTGTCTGCTTGTCTAGTGGTATGGTCTGTCTGAGTTTTGTTCTCTTTGCTGCAGTGGGCATCCAACTCCGGGCCTCTGTGCTAGGCCAGCACCCTACCCCTGGACTGCACCTGCATCCCTGCCGTACTGACTCATAGTTTACTTTGGTCCCTGTTTTATGGGTCCTTGTTACTGGTCTTTCAGAAACAAGTTAATTAAGAGCATCTGTAAAACCAGAGGCTGGTTGTCTGTTAGCCAGCTCCATCCAGTGTTCCCAAGCATTTGTAGTTTAGGTCTTCCTGGTTATTTTCTGGCAAGTCCTCCCTTCATCTCTGACTACCTGCTCTCTACAGCTGCCTCAGTGTGTTTGTATTTCCCTACTTCCCATAGTGGCTATTTCTGCTAGTTAATGTTTCAGCAGCTATGTCTTCAGGTTTCCTATAGCTGTGAAGAGACACCATGACAAGGGCAACTCTTACAAAGAAAGCGTTTAGTTGAGGGTGGCTCGCTTAGAGTTTCCGAGGTTCATCCCATTATCATTATGGGGGGGAGCATGGTAGCTCGCAGGCAGATGTGCTGCAGGAGCTGAGAGTCCTACTTCTTGCAGGCAACAGGAAATCTACTGACAGTCCCACTGAGGGAAGCTTGAGAGAAAGAGACTTCAAAGCCCTCCCCTGCAGTGACACACTTCCTCCAGAAGGTATGTAGTCCAGATTAAGGTGTGCCCTCCAGCCTCAAGGTATGGATTAAAGGCATGTGTCATCCAGCCTCCTCCAACAAGACCTCACTTCCTGCAACAAGGCCACACCTCCTGATAGTGCCATTCCCTGTGAGCTTATGGGGGCTGAAGACATCCAAACTGCCACAAGCTATATCCCCGGTTCTACTTCAGTCCTCTTGTGTCTTTTATGAATTGTTACAATAAGAGGTAGTCCATCAATTGTATGAAATTTACGGACTGAAAATTCAGTCAGAAGGGAAAGGTATACAAAAATATAGTTGAAATTTATGTAAGCAATCTCAAGGTCAGGAAGTGATTATGTAAAGATCTAATCATGCCCACTTTTATTATTTTTTCATTGAAACCTAGATTTTATAGATGAGTTATTCATAATTTGACTTTGGAATCATGACATTTGCCTCCAAAACAATACAGAGAAACCATGTCTCATAAAACCAAAAAAAAAAAAAAGATTTCCTTCACGGCTTGGAGGGATGGCTCAGCCGTTAAAGGCTCAGAACCAAAAATGTAAGATCTCCTTCACTTTTGATATAGTCACCTGCGCCCTCTTCACAGCTTGGGGTCCCTGTGCTTCTTAAACGAACTTTCAAAGAAGAAACTATTTTTAACATACTTTTAGCATTATATATTTTACTAGATCTAATTTTTTGATTTGATATTTTAAGGGTAGAACATGGAACACAGTGAGAGAATCCTAGTCTGGGAGGTGAGACAACTGGGTTTCATATCTCCCCATGACCATGAGAGTTCCATGTTGTTTTTGTTTTTGTTTTTAAATGCTGAATGGCAAGCCACCTAGTGTATATGTTATGAATAGTTACTTTCCCACCATCTGTAAATTCGCTGTGCTGGCCACAGAGGAAAACCACTTGATTCTTATTTGTATTATTTTTTGCTCCTGTTGGAATAGAAATTTAGGATGTGTTGTTTGAAGGAATGTGAGGAACCACAGCAAAATTTTAGGGTAATGTTGTCAGTCAGTTTTCTAGTTTTAACACAACACTAAATTTACTGCCTCCTTAAGAGTTCTTCCTTGCCAGACTGGCACCAAATGACTATTCATGTAATCAAGTACAGCTAGTTTGTGTTCTTTGCGAGAGGTAATAACTATTGTCCACTAAAATGACAATTAAAGCCTACTTGATATTTTTAGTTGTTTTTGTAGAGATTTTGAAAATGTGCTTAAAGTGAGGCTAAATTAGGGTTGCGTTGTGTGTGTGTGTGTGTGTGTGTGTGTGTGTGTGTGTGTGTGTGAGAGAGAGAGAGAGAGAGAGGGGGGAGAGAGAGAGAGCACATGCTTATTTTATATGGTTGCTTACTTAGTTTTGGAAACCTGTCAGGCTCATCCCAAGAGTAAACTCCCTCAGTCACCATTGATTGCTTATAGCTCTTCATCTGGAGATAGGACCTTGTGAAATTGTGCTTCCATCCATGTTGGCATTTTGACTGTGTAGTCTCCACACGAACGTCTTGTATAGGATGCTGTATTGTTGAGAGTTCATGAGTACAGCATCTTTGTTATGTCTAGAAAACATTAATAAAGAGTAGTCATCCTGTTCCTTTGGTTCTTAGAATCGTTCCACTTCCCTTTTCTTTGAAAAAATTTTAAAAGATGTGTTCACTTCATTTTTATGTGACTGTTTTGCGTAGTTGTATGTATGTGCACTATATGCATGCCTAGTGCCCACAGAAATCAGAAGAGCATCAGATGCCCTGGAGCTCGGGGTTACAGATGATTGGGAACCACTGTATGGGTGCTCTGAGATTCAAACCCAGGTCCTCTGTAAGAGCAACAGGTCTAAATGCTGACCCATCTCTCCAGTCCCTCCACCTCCCCGTTCCTTTATGATGTTCTCTTAGCTTTGAGCATAGGGGCTAGGTAGATACTCCATTTGGAGCTAGGCAAACCATGCTCACTTATTCTCTGCATCTTGACAAGTTGCAGATCTGTGTAATAGCCTCTGTCTCCTGCAAAGCAGGCTTTAATGTGGAGTAAAAGCTGCACTTAATTGGAGGCTATGTTGATTTAGACAAATGGTAGTAGTAATTTGTCCTCTAGAGTCTATGACATATCTAGCCACAGGTTCCTTGTTAGAAGTACAGTATGATGCATGCATTTCCTACTGTTGAGCAGGCCTTAATTCCAATTAGACAGCTGTTTGTACCTCCAGCTTGTAAGTGCCAATGCTGGATGTGTCTTGCCAGGCCAGTCATTGTTATAGTTCCTAGGATTCATAGCTAGGAGATGACAGATGATAACTTTTCTCTCCAAGCTCCTTCCCACACTCTGACAGCTGAGGAAAGAGCCTTCCAGGTCACGGCTAGCTTAATTCCTCCAAGTCCTGTGACCAAAATATGTGATATCTTCAGCAATAGGACATTACTTTGAGGTTCTGACAGGCTAACAAGCAGTAGCATTGGCCTATATTGTTGTGTGTCTCTTTGACTTATCTAACCAACAAACTGAAGGAGAGTATTCCTTGCCTCTGTCTTGCAGCATTTTTTTTAAATTTAAATTAGAAACAAGCGTGTTTTATATGTCAATCCCAGTTCCCTCTCCGTCCCTTCCTCCCCTGCCTCCCACCAACTCCCTATTCCATCCGCTTTCTGCTCCCCAGGGAAGGTGAGGCCTTCTATGGGGGATCTTCAAAGTCTGTCATATCATTTGAAGCAGGGCCTAGACCCTCTCCCATGTGTCTAGGCTGAGAGAGTATCCCTCTATGTGGAGTGGGCCCCCAAAGTCCATTCGTGTACTAGAGATAAATACTGATCCACTACCAGAGGGCCATAGATTGTCCAGGCCTCCAAACTGACATCCAAGTTCAGTAGGTCTGGAACAGTCCTATACTGGTTTCCAACTATCAGTCTGGGGTCCATGAGCTCCCCCTTGATCAAGTCAACTGTCTCCGTGTGTTTCTCCAGCCTGGTCTTGACCTCTTTGCTCATCACTCCTCTCTCTCTGCAACTGGATTCCAGGAGTTCAGTTCAATGTTTAGCTGTGGGTGTCTGCCTCTATTTCCATCAGCTACTGGATGAAGGCTCTAGGATTACATATAAGGTAGTCACCAATCTCATTGTCGGGGAAGGGCTTTTAAGGTAGCCTCTCCACTATTGTTTAGATTGTTGGTTGGGGTCATCCTTGTAGATCTCTGGACATTTCCCTAGTGCCAGATCTCTCCTCAAACCTATAATGACTCCCTGTATTATGGTATCTCTCATCCTGCTCTCCTCTATTCTTCCCCTGACTCAATCTTCCTGCTCCCTCATGTCTTCTCTCCCCTCCTCTTCTTCCCTTCTCTTTCTCCGAACTCCCTCTCCCCACCGCCCAATGCTCCCAATAAGCTCAGGAGATCTTGTCCCTTTCCCCTTCTCTGAGGGACCATGTATATCTCTCTTGTAGCATTCTTATGTTTTCTTCTTGAAATTTTGGTGCTTCAGGTTTCATATTAAGGTTTTTAATCCATCTGGAGTTGATTTTTGTGCAAGATGACAGATCCTTGATAAGAACAACTTGAGGTTGAAAGTATACAGTTTGAGTGTATAGTCCTCCAGGGCAGGGAAGTCATGGAAGAAGGAGTGTAAGGAGGCAGTCGGTCCCACTGTACCCACAGTGAAAAAGTGGAGAGTGCTTAGTGCTGGTCACTTCAGTCCAGGGCCCAAACCTAGATAGTGGTGCTGCCCACCTTTAGAATGTTCTTCACACATCATTTAATGTGAGTCTTAATCCCTCATAGGTATGGCTGGAGGCTTGTCTACTAGTTGATGGATTGTAGCTCCCATCAGGTTGATAGTTCAACATGAAGCATCATGCAGGTCAAAGGGGCTCAAGAATACCACACTATAGTATATGCAAAGTCTATAATAAATAGCTCACTCCCACACTAAAGACACAATACATTCATGAAGCCATCATGCCCTAAACTTCTTATAGCAGGGTCCATCTCCCCACACTTACGTTAGAAATTAAATTTCCAACACGTGATCTCACCATATTATTCTATGTTGAGTATTAGTGTATATTGGCTAATTTTAGAGAGAGTAATACAGTGGACAAAATGTAGACCATCTTTTGAGAGGGAAAATTATTTTAAAAAGATGAATTATTGATGTAGGTTTGAGGAAACCTTAGATGGAGTCAGTGGGGTTGATCCTGTTAGACTAGGGTTTGCTGGTTCCAGGAGAGAAGGACAAGTTCAGGAAATACCAAAGGGACTTGGGAACTTGAGTAGTTCAATGATTGGAAAAGGGATGGAAACTATAATCTTTGACGCTATTAACAGAATATGTCATGCTTTTGTTAGCTTTGAGTAGATGATACTTGCAAGTGTCCCAGTGTCATTATTATTTTATTTGTGAGTTGGGGGAAAATGAAGTATACAAAGCTCAAATAACCCAACACACACACTAGTTGATGATAACGATTAGGAATATGAACCCATTTCCACATCAGCACTAAGAATGCTGGATGGTTAGCAAGCTAACTAATTTGTCAGAAATTGCACAGTGAGTGAGGGAGTGACAGAGTTGAGATTTCGAGTTAGCGTGTCTGTGCTCATAATTAACCTACATCCTAACTGCTGGTTTTGATATTTTGGGCTAGATGATCTTGATTCACGTAGGTTTAAAATAAATCCATTACAGTACACATTCCTGCAATAGTGAAGCTAACAGTAGCCCAGAAGCTGACAGGAGATCTTTCTGAGTATCAGGCTCATAATTCCTGTCCCTTTGTTATCTTTGAAGACAGTCCTTAAAAACAGTAAGCTATATTGATGATTTTTTTATTTTGATGACTGTAAATAGCATTAGCATTCTTTGATTGGTCAAATTGTCATTTGTGTTTATATTTGAGAAGTTGAGATAAATAGGCAAAGATATGTTTCATAGCTGTGTATGTACTAGTCTGTACATAAAACACTGTTAGCTATGATGGTAAACCGTGTGGTGCCTGCAGTCCTAGTGGAGAATGAATACTGATACCACACTATAATAACATAAGAGACTTGAAAAAAATACTCCTATGACTATCAAGTTAAATTTGTAATTAGCCACTTTTTATTTGCCTTGAACAACTTCCTTGGAAGCAGGGTCTTGTTTTCAATTCCTAATCATCATGAATGCTACCTTGGTTAAATCTTTTAAACATGTTAAACGTATGGTCTGCTTGGCAGCAGGAATGCCATATGCTCTTAGGTTGATTCAGTGTGATTTTTAAAATGAAATTGATTTAAAGTATGAGTATGTAAATGATTTTAGCACTTATTAAATAATACCTATATTATACTTTAAAAATAGATACTTTGGAACTTAAAAAACCAAATCCCTTGTTTTCTGTGATCCAGAAGCCAGTTTAATTTTGCCTTAAAGCTATTCTTAGTGTTACTATCTAATGATTTTTAAAAATCAGCCAAGATGCCTTTGGGCATTTAAGTTCCCTTTCTATTCGGAAATGTCATTAGCTTGAAATATAAAGATGCTCTCTAAGGAAGCTGGTTTGCCTAGCCAGATCCTGTAATGCAGTTATTTTGCAATGTGATCCTTCAAACCCAAACAGGGAGGCTGCTTTCCACAATGCCTTGTTGCCTAGACAGTGATGTCATGTTTTAAGCATGTTTAGTTTGCAAAGGTCCTGCTTTTGATCCTTTGGTTTTCACTTTTAGCGCAGCTTCTGAATTACAAAAGTACTGAAAGTAATTTGCTTCATTAAGGTCTGTTGCTGACACTGTTGTGTTCCATTCCTCATTCTTCTAGCCTCCTTCATTAAGACCATATTCAAATTTGGATCATGGTTCTACTGCTACATCCATGCCATTATCATCTAAATAGCAATTACATATTCAAGGACAACAGCTTCTCCTTAACTGTCTGTAACTTAACATTATACATAGATTCAAGTGGGAATTAGGAGTAAAATGAATCTTTTCTTTGTGCTTTACAGCCCTGCCTTTCATTCTTGTTTTACTAGATAATGTTGAATAAGCTTTCTAGAGACTGAGAAAGACCAAATGGATTGCTCAGCTTTAGTTTTGTGTGTTTGTTTGTGTGTATGTGTGTGTGTGTATGTGTGTGTGTGTGATGTATACACATATATGTTTGAAGTTGTTTCTATATTAGCTAAACAAGTTGCAGTGATTACCTATATATTCAAACACTTACATGTTTAATATTTAGCATTTACCATCTTAGATATACTGGGACAGGCTAGAAGATTAATATGATAATAAAAGCAGCAGTGCTTTATAACTTGAAACATTTAAAGGAACTCATTCAAGACTCACCATTGTATTTGTCCTTTGTAGGTTGGACTTCAAAAGCAGGTTCTCTTATTAAAACAATAATATACTTTTCTAACTACTGTGTTTCAGTAACATTAAAATTATATTGTATGAAAAATAAGGACTGAGCTGACTTGCCTTAAATAAACATTCTATGCTTATTGAATACCAAGGATCTCAGCAGATATAATAGGCATAAACATTAAGGTGTTTTGCTGTTAATAGGTGGTTTAAATGAAAGTTATCATGCAATATCAAATACACAACGTGTATGTGTATGTATACATATGCATGTATATAAGTACAGCAAGTTGTATTGTATAGATTGCACTTTAGAACTTCTTAATCAGGAAGCATGGTGGGTAAGAGGAAAGATGGAAAATAAAGATAGTAGAACCTTAATCAGAGGGAATAAGTATTGTAAGAGCTGGAAAGGTCAAGGACATCACAAGAAAACCCACATAATCAACCAACCTGGGCTCATAGGAGTTCACAGAGTCAGAACCAACAACTAGGAAACCTGATTCATCCATTGTCCTCTTGCCATCTTGTGAGGTAGTCCTCCGAATATTCTGGAGAGGTCTAATGTTGGTGCCCATTTCAACTGGTGCCAACTGAGGGGGGCATAGTTCACACAGAGAAAGCAGAACACATGGAGAACTCCAATGAAACTTCAAGCTGGAAGCAAAGTCAGGCCCTCAGTCTGCAAGGACCATAAAGTTTGTGGATGAATAGGGTCTCTCTGCTCAGAGATTATCCTTGCTAAGCATCCCGTTGAATCTGTTCCTGAATCATAGTTTGTGATACTACTTTCTGTAGCAAGCTTTCTGGTCTGTCTATCTTTGGACCGCCATCCTGCATATAATGACCCAAAAGCTTATTATTAATTATGAAAATTTGGCCTTTAGCTTAGGCTTGTCTCAACTAGCTCTTATAATGTGAATTAACCAGTTTATATTAATCTACATTCTGCCACATGGCTCAGTTACCTCTTCTTAGTATGGTACATCTGACTTGCTCCAAGTCTTCTGGCAAAATCACACAACTAAATTCCTCCTTCTTGTTTCTCCATCTCTGCCTGGAAGACCTGCCAATACCTACTTCCTAGCTATTGGCTGTTCAGCTCTTTATTACACCAATTAGAAGGTGTCCTAGACAGACATACTACTTTACAGTATAAACAAATATTCCACAACATTTCTCCCTTTTTATATAAATAAAAGGAAAGCTTTTAATTCTAGTATAGTAATATGACATACAATAAGAACATTACATTTACAGTTATTACATGTACAATATGCAGTCCATTTGTATTTGGCAAATTCAGAGAACTTACTCCATAATCTATACTATCTTGGTGAGTCCAAAGTTTAATACCTAAACAGTTTTCTATCATAACTTATATTATCATCTAAACATATCTTTTTAGAGCTTAAAACATTTCCTGAACCTTATAGACCTTACATCCCTTATGTAAGTGTCTTTTCTGAATTTGGTAACAAGGAATACTATAACTATCTAGTCTTCAACACCATCAAAGATCCAAGAAGGATATAATATTACCTAGTAAACAGGAAATGAAGAGCAAACAACTTCTAAAACTGTAGAAATGACAGAGACATTTGGCTGTCTGGACAGTCACTCAAGGTTCCCCTGCATTGTTGGGATATTTATCTTTGTCCCACAGGCCTAAAATGTCTGACAGACTTTCCTGTGAAGCAAGAATTTTAAAGGACTGTCCTACCTTGTCTTGGCAAAGTTAGGCAGCCACATCCTTTTTTGTCCTGCTTATTCATTTGGGGCAGCATAATGTTAGCAGTCCAGGCAAGGTTATTTTCTTGCCCAATGGCTAACTTTGTCACAATAAAACCAAACTCCATATGGAGGTTCTTCAATTTCAATGCCCACCATCCTTTTTTTTTTTTTAAAGTAGTTGATCCTGCCAGGAGCACATATGCCTCACTATCATGAAAAGCCTTGTGTTATTAAAACATCTTAAATGCCATATTCTATAGATCTCTAAAGTGTTTGAAGATTACCTATCTAAGATATATCTTTGAAGATTATCTAAAATATATCTCTATTTAACCTTGATTACAAGTTTGATTATTATAGATGAGTAATTATTAACTTATATGTCTTAATTATAGTTTACATTGTGAATGAGCTGTATAGGTACAATGCCTTAAACAAGTGCAGAAACAAAAACAAAACCCTTAAATTTATATCAATATGCAAAAATCCATATTAGTGTAAAATATATAAGACTAGTAGTTGCTTTTTAGTTTAAAGTAGACTCAACAATTTACCCTTTGTTCCTATCATTTCTATATTATATCCCTGTTTTTGTTTTCAGAGAGAAGTCACTGAATCCAACCTCCTTTGTTTAGTTTTTTTTTCCTGATCATGACCAATAACAACCAACCCCCCTAAATGATGATAAACATTCATAATCTATTGAATGATCAAGACCCATCCACTCTAACTCTTGGGAGTGTGGACATTGTGTTCTCTAAACTGCTTTCGATTGGGGGAGGGCAACAGCATCTTTTGGGGACCTTAAGAAAATTGAGATAATGTTCAAGTCCTTGGAAAACTAGCTGTAACATTTGTTGTCCAGTCTGTGTAATGAGAAAGTACAGGACTTATTTGAAGTTCTGGCTAAATTAGTTTATGAGGCTAGACATTGTCAGCTAGCAGCTTTGAAGTTGTCCTGAGCAGTTTGTAGTCCAATCTGATTTTTGGGTTGTGTTTGTCAGCTTAATGGCATTACCACAATTCAAATGGAATCATCATCTTTTTGGAGACTTCAAAAGTTGCTGTTAGGAATGGTCGCATTTCACTGCAGAAAACTTAAACATTTTAAATGATGTGTTTCTGTCAGCTTAGCAGCTGCATGTGAATCTACTGATTTTTTAATTGTCCTCTGTGGCCAAACACCCCCACAGTCAGCACCCTGCTGGCCAATCAAGGTGTGGCCTGCTGGGGCTTCTGGTCCCACAGCCATGATATGTAGGTTGAAATTAAATCTCTGCCATTCTATTAATCAATAACACTCAGGTAGAAGCCTGCTAGCTCAGAGAGAATGAGTAGCCACTAACTGACCTTGCTTTTTGGCCAGAGATAGATACCACAGAGAGAAGTCTCTTCTATCATCCCAGAACCAAAAGGAAACTCAAACCCTAGTCCCCTGATTCAAGGTAGACTTCATTTAACTGTTAATTTTTTAGCACAGTGTGATCAAAATATCCCACAACAACTTTGTGACCAATGCAGGAAGTCTTTAAGGTAACAGATTTTTGCTTTTGTTTTGAGACAGGGTTTCACTCTGACTGTCCTGGAACTTGATCTGTAGACCAAGCTGGCCTTGAACTCAGGTAAATCCACCTTCATTTGCCTCCCAAGTGTTGGGATTCAAGGTATGGGTCGCCACTCTCTGGCCCAAGATAGCAGATCTTACAAAGTACAGAATTTTGTGACATATGACTATAATTCCAGCACTTGGGAGGTCTTGAGGTCATTTTCGACTATTAAACAAGTTCAAGACTACTGTCTCAAAAAGAAATAAAACAAAGAGTTGTTTTAAATAGCTCATACTTATGCAAATAGAAAATTTAAGTGGTTTTGTTTTTTAGTAATAAGAAGGTATTCAAATGACAATATAATGAACACCTGTGTACCAGCTATTCAGTTTAAAAATAAATAATTTATTGTTCATCTTGAAGTTCTCCAATCTTTTATTCCCTTTTATTCCCACCTCAGAGCTAAATTCTTCTCTCTAATTGTATCTTTCTGATTCTCTTTAAAATAGTTTTAGCATGCTGATTTCTATCCCTAATTTAGTTTTGTATGTTTTAGAACCCCATCTAAGTAGAATCCACAGTCACAATGCACATATAATATTCTGCACTTCACTTTTGGCAGCATCATATGTCTGGAATCCAGTCCCATATTGATGCATATAACTTGAGTTCTTTTATTTTAGATATCCTTCTTATTGCTATAACATAATTTTTGAGAGTGGTTGGAAATATAACCTGAGCATTAATGACTTTTATGAATAATTAGTAATACAAATATTAAAATATAACTAATGCCTCTAAATGTTTATTTGCTCATTTTTTTGAGAATTTCTTATGCGAGTATTGTATTTACATCATCTCCGTCTTCCAACCTTTCCTGTGTCACATACCCCCATATTCATGGCCTTTGATTACCTGTCTATTAAATCTCAAAAATAAGACCTCCTAAACAATACCTTAAAAATCCAATTGGCGTGCCAGTATGAATGGGGGAAATATCAGAGGACCCCTTTCCTAGGAGAAGAGCTACAGGCAATAGCCTGTTCCAGGTATAAACCCTCGGATGGTCTATATAATCTCAAGTAGTCACCTCAAACACAAATCTATATGTATGATACACACTAAATAAACTCAGGCAATTATGTATGTTTAAATGTGTGTGCATGCATATATGTGTTTGTCTGTATACATACATACATACATACATACATACATACATACATGCATACAATTGAAGAATAGGTCAATAATTTGGGAAGGAGTGGGCAGGGGCCAGCACATGAATGAATTGGAGGGGAAAAGGGTAGGGTGGAATTTTAGTACTCATATGAAATTCTTGAAAAGCTAAAAGATAGTATGTATAAATAAAATGATGAGTTTTTATTCTACTTTTGTAACTATTTTACTTTTTATAATGTGTAAATTTAGAACTTAGTAATTTGTTAATATCAATGATTGTAGCTTCCATTAAATTATGTAGTATTAAGACATTTGAAGAGACTGGATAATATCCACATGCCAGATGCAGCAAGCATATTGGTCATGCAGTAGTGTAAAATACAAAAAATATCTCTATATTTTCTTGCAATTAAATTTTTTCAATGCCTATTGCTGCTTTCAGCATAAGAAGAAAGATGCATTAGATGCAATAAAAAGTTAAAGAGAATACCTCAAAGCCTAGTTGTTACATTGAATCTACCTTTGATCTCATTTGTTAAATTATTCATTTAACAGCAGTATCTATGTTATTTATGTTTTCTTTAATCAAAATTACTTAAATGAAAAAATGCTTCCAATTACATTAGCACAGCCTCCACTTAATTCACCCATATTTTAACTTTATAGGCCATCAACACTGTGGTGTGTTTGTAAAACAACATGTTGTTTTAAAACGTCTCTATAACTTAAATAACAAAGAAGGCAGTGTGTAAGCATATAGTTTAGTAATTGTGGCCTGAAAGAGTTTGAATTACTGACCTCAAGATTTTCATTATAGCTGACTGCTGTTGTATATGCTGAGTTTTACCACTGTCCATAAATAATGTCATGTGAAAGTATGCTTAATATGCTCCCCTATCAGTCAAACTAGATATTTAGTTATTTTCAAATATTAAGAAGAGTGAAAAATACTATAGATTCTGTATCACATGGTTGTGTACTTATTAAAGTCAATCTTATGTTTAAGACAGGCATACTGACATTTTTAGCAGTGGGACTGAGTAACAGTTTATGTAACATTCCTTAGTTTCATATTTCATATGATAAACAGAGTTTAGATCAGATAATGAAGTGAAATAATAATATAAATAGTAGAGATTACAAAGTAATATTGGCGCTGCTCATTTGTCCAGGAGAAACATTACAGAACTGGGATGGCTTTTCCCAGCGATGTCCACTCTACCTTGAGTCCGTCATCTTGTTTCTATGACACCCTCAGTGACGCTGTCTTTATTAGGGCACGCCATGTCTGCTGTCATCCTCCATCTCCACCTGGAATGAATGAGTTACTAAGAACAAGAACATAGAAGTACAAAATGAGAACTTAAAAATGTATATCTCCAAAATCACAGTTTTAAGTAATTTGAAGAAACAACTTAAAGATACCTAAAATTAAGATTGTTTTACATGCATGCTATATATCTCCTCATTATTATTAACATTTAAAATTGCCTCCGTGTTTTGCTTACTTTAATTTTGTTTTTGATTGACCAATCTCTTTTTGTTGGCATCATTCTATCAGACTGCCTGAGACAGTCTTTTTTTTTTTTCTTCTGACTCTTGATATAGTAACAATCTAAGCTGTGGAGTGTGTGTGTGTTTATCTGTGTGTCTGTGTATGTGTCTGTTTGTGTGTCTGCATGTGTGTGTGTGTTTATCTGTGTGTCTGTGTATGTGTGTGTGTGTGTGTGTGTGTGTGTGTTAAGCTTCCCAAATCATTTTTATCAAATCATTTTGTTCAGCAGCAAATAACCAATCTGAATTGGAATTAATTTCCTTGGGATTTGCTAGTATACATAATTCCTAGCAGAGAGAAAATGGAAAATGTTCAAAAATAAAATAACATTTCTGTGGATGGTATAACTTCTCTTTTATTAAAAAAAAAGAACATTAAGAATAGTTTTTCCTGCCTTTCTGTTAGTTGACAATAGTTAGTGAAATTGTGGTTTCAAACACCTTTTGAGTAGATTTGAAATATACAAAAGCTAGGGTGACGCAGTATGATGGGTGAGCTGTGGGAGAGGATCACAAATGTGTGATTGTAATGTCTGTTTGAAACCAGGTCTACGTCTTGAATTTGATCTACTGTGTAGTGTCTGCAGAGGAAAGATTAAACTGGAGCAATATAATTAGGATAAACCATTGCATCTGCACTTGAGGCACAGCAAGTGAATTGAGAACCAGCTGCAAGACGGTGACTAATCTCTCTGGCAAGCCCACATGAGGGTGTAGTACAATGCGCCAGCTCCAGCTTCCTGAGCACATGTTTCTGTCACTGGCCTTTGAGCAGGTGATGGTGGTGATGCAATCTGATTATACTGTTGAATGTATTCTAACCACAGCCAACAGTTGAGTCTCACGATGGCTTTCACAAAAGACTTAAATATATATTCTCATAATTTCAAATAGAGGAGGGCATTTGAAGAAGTCTCCCCACCCCGCCCCACCTACTGTCGTGGCCGCAGCACTGTATAGCAGTTTCTAATCCTAAGTTTGAGAGGCTTTCATTAGGGTTCGCATGTGAAATGAAAGTGAGGAAAATAATATGGAAAGAAGCTCTTACTCAGAACTGTTCACAGCTACTTAACAATATTCAATTAAAGTAATTAAACTGTCCAGACTGTTTCAATCCGAACAAACAAGAACTGGTAACTTAGTGAGTGTGTTCTGAAGTGCTGACGTGGTACACTTTCCATAGTCAGAGAAGCAGCTTCCTAACCATTACCTGTCCCGATGAGGTGACATTTAACAGTGTCTTTACATTAAAGGTGCTTAAGAAATCCTCTGCTTGCCTTGGATCTGAGCCCTATCTCTTAATGTGAATAGAATAATTGTTTCTTCTTCCAGTGTAGCACAGAGGGACTTGGTGAGGACGAACAAAGCCACATGTCTGAAAGTGCATGTCGTCTTTGGAAAGAAGTACAGCCAGAGCCAAGCTGCACCACAAGGATTTCTGATGGGGAACTGAAAAGCATACTTAGAGCTCACCTGTTTATTTCTGTTGTTAACATCCAAAAGCATATGGTACAGCATGAATTCCACATGGTCATATAGTTTGCAGATACAGCGTTTGCAAATTACCTCTGAGAATAAAAAAGGAAAAAGAGGTGCAGAAACCTCCTCGCCTGGTAGTTGTCAGACTTGGTATACAACAGAGTAGTGGGAAGCATGTTAGATGCAAGTGGTCCTGAATGGGACCTATCACTTCGGAATCTGCATGCTTGGAGAAGATCCCAGACCGTTGTGTTTTTAAATCATTTTCCTCCCTCACCGCCTCATGAACTGGATACATGCTAATGAGATAAACACCAGCTACTATAGTATTGTAGTATTATATTACTATAGACCACTAATTATAATTCTGCAGTCAACAGCACTAGGGTTCCAAATGTCATGTCAGGAAATATTTCAGTATTAGCAAGAGGATATTTTCATAGTAATTATAAAAAATGAAAAACGTAATCATTATTATATTAAGTAGTTTTCTATTGCTTTGATAAAACACCATGGCCAACACAATGTACAGGAGTCGGAGGTTATTTGGGCTGACGGTTCCTGCGGGCTAGAATTTACAAAGGTGGAGTGGAGGCAGCAGGTGCAGGCGTGGCAGCTGAAGCAGAAACCGGAGCTGACATTATGAACCATAAGCACAAGGCAGAGAGAATGAACTAGATCTGAGGCTAGTGTGGCGCAAGTCTTCTGACTCTCAAAGGCCACTTCCAATATTACATGTCTTCCACCGAGGTTCCACCTCCTAAGCCGGAATCAGTAGTGCCGTCTGGAACCAAGTTCTCTGATGCCTAGGATGGTGAGGGCCATCTCCTTCAAAACACCCCAGTCATTGGCTTCTATATCGATCTTGTGGAAGGCACTAATTTGTTTTCATACATCTTTAATTAAGTAACATTCTTCTTTTTATGAGATTATAATGTGATTACAACCTTTCTCCCTTCCCATCTCTCCCTTCCAACCTTCCAGTATACCCCTAGTCTTCTTTCAAATTGAAATTGGCCCCTGCATTGGACCCTGCAGACCAGACCAAGGTACCATTTAATTATACTAATTGAGCTTTGCCAAGTTGCACAATATCCTAGAGCCCATGAACTGGCTGAGCTATAAACAGTTAATTAGATGAGCTGTAACCAGGGACTAGCTGACTGACTAGATGATGTCTGTGCCTCTCAATATTTCCTGTAAATGTTGTCTGATCATGTCATTGGATGGGAGTTCTCAGAGTCTGCTCTGGTTCTGGAGACTGTGCTATTTGCAAAAGTTGTTTGGTTTGGTTTATTCACTTAAACTCTATTTAAATCTTGTTTTCACTGATATATAAAAACATAAAAGTTATATCTGTAGAGTATTGCAATGCTATGTCTTGTACATTCATATTTAATGCATAATGTTTCATTCAGAGAATTCGTATTTATCCCCTCAGGTATTTTGTTTGTTTGTTCCTGGCAGGGAAAACTCTTCAATATTCCTTACTCTGCTTGTAAAACATGCTTTACTGTGTCTGTAGTTCTTCCATTGCATAGTACAGCGCCAAGACTTCTTACTCCTCCCCAGTGAGGCCCAGTCCTGGGCTCGCCCATCTGCTTGCCCTTGTGAGAGCAGTGCTATTAGACTCCGCGTGTCCACACGCAGTGCTTGTCTTACTGACTGTGTTATGACCTCCAGTTCTGTCTACATTATCACAAGTTGTATAATTTCATTATTTTCATAGCCAAATTGTGTTCTGCTGTGCATATGTACCACATTCTCTTCTTAGTTGATGAATGTTTAGTTTATGTATCTTGGCTGTGTGATTACTGATGCAGTAATTACAGGAGCACAGATGCCTCCAACACACTAAGTGGTTTGATTGCTGGATCATCCGGTAGTTCCACTTTCACTTTTTTTTTCTTGAGGCACCTTTCATAATGGCTGTACTAATTAATATACATGATCTCCACTAGTGTGCAGATTCTCTTCCATGCAACCCCGCAGCACTTGTCTTAGATAAAAGAGCAAGGTAAGAACTCACTATAGTTTTATTTGTTTTTTCTTGATTCTTAGTGATGGTGAAGCATTCTTTATATATACACAATGATCATTAGAGTTGGTTTGTTAAGTGTATGTGTAGGTGTCCACTTTTTTTTCCTTAGTGAATTTTTGGAGCTCCTTGTATATTTTGGACATTACATCTTCTCAGGGGCATAGTTTACACCTGTTTTCTCCTATTTTGTGTGATGTCTGCTTGTTTTCTCCACTATACAGAAACTTGTCCATTTAAATTGTTAACCCGTTTAGACTTGATTATTTCTAACTGGTGAGAGGTAGAGGTCTGCTGTGTGGTATACTTTTAGTATATAGATTTCCAAACTTGCCAACACAATTTATTGAAAAAGCTATGTTCTTCCCAATGTGGTTGTTTGTTTGTTTGTTTAGCATGTTTGTTAAAAAATCACTTCTTGAATACGGAGAAACCCTGTCTCGTAAAAACAAAAAAAAAAAAATCACTTCTTGG
The DNA here is from genome assembly GCF_017639785.1 of Mesocricetus auratus. NCBI lineage: Eukaryota > Metazoa > Chordata > Mammalia > Rodentia > Cricetidae > Mesocricetus > Mesocricetus auratus. The sequence goes on along the minus strand of NW_024429200.1, from coordinate 31,341,578 downwards.
CTATTCTTCTATTCCTTTGTCATGAGTCTATTTTTATGCCAGTGTGATGATGTTTTGGTTGTGACTAGATTTAATCATCCTAAGGAACTTTTTTCACATTTATATGTATATATAAAAAAATCAAAGGACAGATTGCTGAAGAGTATGAAGGTTTAGTGAACTGAGTAAACATATGCTGCCTTCTGGTTTCTGAAGCTATGGAAAAGTAGCATGGAGAGAACTTGGAAGAATGGGTAGGTTGAATTTGCCCTGCCCCCAAATGCGTGTGTGTTTTTTTTGAACATACTTGGAGTTGCTATTCAGAACCATTTGACTGTGGGTCTCTGTATCTGCTGCCCTCCACTTCTGGAGAAAGCCTCTCTGATGATGAATAGGTTAGGCACTGCAATCTGAGGGTATTGCTGAAAATTCTAGGAATGAGCCACCCACTCCCAGTTCCTGGCTATCTATCAGTGGCCTTCTTCTTGGGTCTTGGGCCTCAAGTCAGACCAGTCATTGGTTGACCACTCCCACAAGCTGTGAGACACCATTGACCTAGTACATCTTGCAGACCAGACAGGTGTAGGAGCTTAGCCTCCTTACAGAAGATGGCCAGTTCAGCCTCTATGTCCTCCATTACTAGGAGTCCTCGTTAGAGTCACCTTCCTAGGTTCCAGGAAGTTTCCACTTCATTAGGTTTACACATCACCCTAAATGCCCATCTAGTCCAGTCATCTACCTCTCTTCTTTAACTTCTGTGTCTGTGGATTGTAGACTAACTATCATTTATTTAAGAGCTAATATCCATTTATAGCTGAGCACATACCATGTTTGTCTTTCTGGGTCTGGGTTGCCTTGCTCGGGATGATTTCTTCTAGTTCTGTCCATTTGCCTGAAAATTTCATGGTGTCATTGTTTCTAACATCTGAATAATACTCCATTGTGTAAATGTATCACTTCTTTATCCATTCATGGATTGAGGAGCATCTAGGTTGTTTCCAGTTCCTAATTATTATGTATAAAGTCTCTATGAACATAGTTGAGCAAGTGCCCTTGTTATAGGATGGATGTTCTTTGTGTATATGCCCAATAGTGGTATAGCTGGTTCTTGGAGTAGATCCATTTCCAATTTTCTGAGGAGCTACCATATTGATTTCCATAGTGACTGTACAAGTTTGCACTTCCACCAGCAATGGAGGAGGATTTCCCTTGCTCCACATCTTTGCCAGTGTAAACTATCACTTGTGTTGTTTATCTTAGCCATTCTGACAGTGATAAGATCAAATCTCAGAATCCTTTTGATTTGCATTTTCCTGATGGCTAAGGTATTGAACATTCCTCTATTGAGAATTCTCTGTTTAGGTCTATACCCCATTTTTAATTGGATGGTTTGGTTTGTTGATGTCTAGCTTCTTGTGTTCTTTATATATTTTGTATATTAGCCCTCTATTGAGTTTGGAGTTGGTGAAATTCTTTTCCCATTCTTTAGGCTGCAGTTTTGTCCTATTGATGGTGTCCTTTAGCTTACAGAAGCTTTTTGTTTCATGAGGTCCCATTTATTGATTATTGTTCTTAGTGCCTGTGCTATTGGTGTTCTGTTCAGGAAGTTGTCTCCTGTGCCAGTGCATTCAAGGCTATTCCCCACCTTCTCTTCTGTTAGGTTCAGTGTATCTGGTTTTGTGTTGAGTTCTTTAGTCCACTTGAACTTTAGTTTTGAAAGGGGTGATTGATATGCTTCTATTTACATTTTTCTACCTGCAGACATCCACTTAGACCAACACCATTTGTTGAAGATGCTCTGTTTTTTTCCCACTGTGTATTACTGGCTTCTTTATAAAAAAACAGATACCAATAGTTGTATGCATTTATGTCTGGGTGTTCAATTTGATTCCTTTGATCAATGTGTCTGTTTTTATGCCAATACTATACTGTTTTTACTACTACAGCTCTATACTATAGCTTGAAATCAGGGACAGTGTACCTCCAGAAGGTATTGTATAGTTCAGGATTGTTTTAGCTGAACCTTGCAGAAGAGGGGGGTTGTGATTTGAATCTGTAAGTGAGCCATCCCAATTAAATGTTTTATAAGAGTTGCTGTGGTCATGGTGTCTCTTCACGGCAATTGTAAACCCTAACAAAGACAAAGGAGAGAAAGGATTGTAGGAGCTAGAGGAGTCAAGGACACAGTGAGAACACAGATCACAGAATCAACTAAGCAGGCCTCATAGGGGCTTACAGAGACTGAAGCAGCAATCCCTCAGCCTACAAAGGTCTGCACTAGGTTCCCTGCATACATACTATGTTTGCTTAACTTGGGATTTTTGTGGGACTCCTAACAGTGGACATGGGGGTACCGCTGACTCTTTTGCCTGTTCTAGAGACCCTTTTCCTCCTACAGTATTGGCTTGTACAGTCTTGATATGAGGGTTTGTGCCTGGTCTTGTTGCATCTTATTATCACATGTTCAGTTGACATCATTGGGAGGCCTGCTTTTTTTTTCTGAAGGGTATTGGAAGAGAGGTGGATCTGGGAAAGAAAGGAGGTGGTGAGGGGACAGGGAGGAATGGAGGGAAGGAAAACTGGGGGTGGGGGTGGGGGCACCTAGAGGAGTGTAAGGAGGAGAGGCTCCAGTCAGGATGTATCATATGAAAGAATATTTTTTACATTTGGAAATTATCTTCACAGATGCAATAGAGATGTAACCATATACATTAAAGTAAGCCTTCACCAATGAGTGGTATCCTTATGAAAATATGGAAAAAGAGGAAAATGCTATCTGGTAACAGACTCTGGAGTGATGCACCCATGTACCCAAGAGCACCATAGATTTCTCAGGAGCACCAGAAGTGGGGAAGAGTGAGGGAAGAACCCTGCCTTAGGGGCTCTTAAAGTTTGGCTCTCCTGACATTTTGAAGTCAACCCAAGCTGGTGAGAGGATAGATTTATCACTATGACCACTTCATATAACTAGCAAAGTGGGTTAGAGGGTGGGAATGCAGAGGTGAGGGGGGAGGGACTGGGAGAAGAGGAGGGAGGGGAAACTGTAGTAGGGATGTTAAAAAAAACTGCATAGTATATGAATATCTCTTCTTGATCTGGGTTTTTGACCAACACTACATCAAAAACCAAAACCTTAAGACTTAAATATGTGTGTTGAGATTCATGTGGTCTAGATCTGCTAATGTTGTCAAGTTTGAATTCTATCTAAATTGCATGGAGTCTTTCAGGTGCTTTCCCAGTGGAAATCAGGTGACCCTTGTGTGATTGCAACCACTGGGATTACTGCCATCAGAAACCATATTTCCTTAAAGAGAAGCTCATTCATATGAGCAAGAATTCAATGGTGGTATATGATTTTTGTCTCATATTGAAGAGACTTTTACCACCAAAGGAACTGGATTCCTTCATGATACTCCACCAGCAGGAAGACTCCCTTCCCCCTCAAGGACAATCTCTATACAGAGTGACTGAATGAACTGCTTCATCTTGCTCCATGATCTTTTGTGACTGTCCTTGGGAATTTTGGATGCCTATCTCCCTTTTTCTTTTATAGATTTTCTCATGTGCACTGGCCCAGTTTGTAGCCTTTGGGACTTTGATTCTGTTGTAAAAATATTATAAAGGAGAATACCAGTATGGAGCCAGTCAGATTGGTTCATATTCAATATGTGTGTATATCAAAAGATGATTTTGGAGCAATTATGTAGGCATAAGTATAATAGTTTTGGACACCACCACATAAAGGTAGGATATTTTTACCTGGGAAAATGCTATCTCTGACATGTCTCAGGTGATGGACAGTAGACAAATCATTTAATGTCTCTTAGCATCAGTTTGCTAGTTTATATAATTAAGAGGATAGCACCTCTGTCAGAGCTTGGTACATGAAGTAACACATAACCGTGTCTAGCACAGAGCAGCAACCAAAAAAAATGGTTTCTTTGACTACCTTCTAAATGGTATCGATATTCTTTAATAATTTATCTATGTTCCTTCTCCTTCATTCATCTAACAACATAGTGGGCTACTATCTGTCAGACCTGGTGCTAGGCATTCGGGGTAAGTGGAGAATATAGTACCTTTATCTGTCCTCAGAGCTGTGAAACTCCAGGTGGAGAGCTAGAGAAGTACAGGACCCCTTAAATACAGGTCAAACAGAAACATCCAAAAAGGGTGAAAGCAGTTGAGGAAATCTTCTCTGTGTAATAGTATTTGAGCTGAAAATGGAAACATGAACGTGCTAACTGTAGATAGAGAAGGGAGGTTGGGAGTTCAAGACTGAGGATATGTATAATGGCCCTTTGGAGAAGGATTGCAGCACAGTTAATAGTTAGCCACAGGCCTAAGTGCAGAGAACCAGTAGTATAACCATGAGGAAGTGGACCCAGCTCATACCAGACTCTGTACTGCCTGCTCATGTCTTTAACTTATGAGCAGTAGACCTGACTTGACAAATGCAGGCTTGGTCAGACACTCCACTCTCTTCCTTTGAGAGGAGTTAGCCCTCTGAGAAGGATGCAGGTTGTTCCCACTTGAAACTTTGCTTACATGCATGTCTATCTCTCATAACCACTTCCGCGCATCTCTCCTCACCTGTAAGTAAGGTATCATCCTTTGAGCATACTCCAAATTGTGCCTGCCATTGTTCTCTATTTGCTCCTACCTCTGCTTTAAACTTCTCAGAACTCATTAGCTGGATTTCTTCCCTTCCCACATCCTGGACCACTCTAAATCCATGGTGCTATTTCCTTTGACTTCTGCCTCTGCTCTGAAGTTTTGTTTTGCCAATAACACTGGCTTGTTTTCCTCCAGCAGGTCTTTGCATTGACCTGCTCTAGGTTATATAATCACTAAAATTGGTATCACCTCTGAAATAATTTATCTTAAGCCCAGAAATCCTGCTTTTTCTTTTTTTTTTTTTTAACAAATTTGCTCTCCCTTGGATCGCTATTACCACTGTTAACTTAACTCATGGTTAGCTGCTGCTCAGTTTCTCATCACGTGTGTCTACTTTTCTTGTCGATTCCAAAGCTTCAGTTGATGGTGGCAGTGTTGAGGTCAAGTTTCGGTTATTTTGATCCCTTCCAGTTTTCTACTCTGAGCAAACCAAACTTTAAAAAAATCTTTATTTTTTCTTTTGTTTTTGAGATTATAATTACATGATTTCCCTCTTACCTTTCCTCCATTCCAGCCTCTTCATATACTAGCTCTCTTCAGATTCATGGCCTCTTTACTACTTATTACATGCATATATGAATATGTACTCACCTATATGTTCATAAATATAGCTACTTCATCTGCATAACATTACATGTGTAAATGTCTTTTGAGCTGACCATTTGATATTGGCGTTGGAGGAGACTGTTTCTCCCACTCTAAGCATTTCTTAGTTGCTGACAGCCTTTTTTTTTTTAACATGCCCCATTTCAAGGATGTTAAGTATTTCTGGAGGAAATTAAAATGTACTGTTGTTGTTGTTGTTGTTGTTGTTGTTGATAATTGTGGGGGTATTAAACTTGGAACTTTGTTCTTGCTAAGCAAGTGGTCTGCTACTGAGGTGTATCTCCAGCCACTTCTTTTGTGCTATAATTTGTTGTTGCTTTCCAGTTATCTGAATTGTCAGCTCTCCGTTGTACTGCATTTTTCTGTGTTGACTTAATTGGGAATATTTCAACCACAGCCATACATGGAATCACTTGGGTGTGCTCTGAAACATATCAACACTGTTAGGATTTTGATATGAAGTATTCTTCTCAGGGTCACATGTTGAGTGCTCCATCCCCAGATGATTGCATGGTGATGGGGTGATGGAAATGTGGGAGATGAGGCTTAGCTAAAAGAAGCGAGTGGCTGGGGACATGCCTGTCATGGTACACCTGGTCTCCAGTTTCTTTCTCCTCTGCTTCCTGTCTGCAGATGGGAGCTGTTCAAGCACATTCTCCCACCATGTAGACAGAACCCTCTGAAACTGTGAGTTTAATATGTTTCCTTCACTTTAATAGTTCTGTCAGGCATTTTGATCATACTGATACAAAAGTAACTAATACAAATACCAAATACCAGAGATAGTCTCTGTAGTTCCAGCCCTAGGGAGCTTGACATAATTGGCATGGAAAACACACAGTAGAGACTTCAGACTCTCCCAGGTGATTGATCCTAACATGCAGTCAAGGTTGTGAACACAGAGGCTGATGGACATGTTTGAAAATTCTCATGCTTTTTGCAAGCTCTTACTTCAAGTAACATTTTTTTCCTTTCCTCCAGTTAGGCTTACTTTTAGTTATGTCCATGCTTTTATCATTCTTTTAGACCATGTTTCTATTTATTAACAAGAATGTGTCCTATAGAACAGCATGCTCCACTATGCCCATAGCAGCCTCATGTATGCAGTGTGTACCACATCTTGCTTTTTCATCAAGAGTCCACATCAAGTAAGTACACTCTATGCTATTCATAGCATGATATAAAAGTCACCTAATGATGCCTTGCCCAGATGCATCCCCATCGTTAGGTGACTGTAATCCATAAGTTCTGCACAAATCCATAAAATCCACAAAAAGAGCAAGTAGATAACAGCAAACAAGGCAGGGAGAGGGTTCTAAAGGTAATGCATTTGCCATGTACACATAAGGGAGTGCGTGCAAATCTCCAGAATGCGTGTACGGCTGGGCATAGTGGTGTGCATTTGTCACCCATGGAAGCTCCAGCAAACACAGCAATAACTAGCGAGGAGGAAAGAGATCCTGCTTTTTCTGACCTCCACATCTGTGCTGTGGCAAGTGTGGTCCACACTTACACACACAGGTGTGATTACACATGGATGTGCACATATACATTACACACACACACGCACACACACGTATGCACACATGCAAAGAAACATTTATTTTCCCCCAATATTTCCTATTTCGCTTCTGCTATAACTCTTCCTCCATGCATATTGGTAGTAGCTTCCTCTTAAACTGACTACTGCCATCAGAGCTGACTTGTTGTTGTATAATAAACTACCCCAAACTTAGAGATTCATCTGTATAAACAATAAAAAAAACTAATGTGGTCAAAGTCAGTGGGGAAGTGAAGAACCTCATATATACATACATACATACATATATAAATTCCTTTTCATATATAAAATATATATTCCTTTTTAGGATGCTATAAAACATTTTCTAATGAGTCCTTATTATTTTAATAATATGGAAAAATAATAGTCATTTCAGATATTTAAATTCTTTTCACATTAAATTTAAAGTTTAAAAATCTGCTTTATTTGTGGCAAAAAAAACAATTACAAATGACTGAAATCCTAAGACTTTAACACTGTAGTTTAAATTTACAGACTTCAACATAACCACCAGATTTTGGTAATCCAACATTCAGACTGATTTTCCACCTCATTGAGAACGTCCTCCAGCTGCTGCCGAGTGATTTCATAAATTGCATTCATGATCTTGGCTTGAAGTTTCTTTAAAGAATGTGGTCTGGATGAATACACACAGTTTTAGCACAGTCCCATAAAATACAGTTCAGTGGGATAGGTCAAGTTTAAAGTTGCACAAGGATTTCATAAACACCCTGAGTAGATGGGCACTAAAACTCTGGGTTATGTGGAAAAACCTTATAAAAGGATGGCCATGTTCCAAAGGTAGATTAAGTTGGTCATCTATGAAACAATTCCCACTACTGATGCTTCTTAATGGTACCACCTGCTAGTTCTTTCATATTAAATTGTGTGAAATAACACATTCTGTAAACTGATGAACTACTTATTTATTTAATAAACCCATCAATGAAAGAAACCTCTGTCATAAGAAATGCAGTTATTTATTAGGCTCAAAAGGTCTTAAGCCAGAAATGTCAGGCATTTTTGTAGACAAAGAGTGTTGTAATCTGGCATTGTGTTGTTTTATTTTTCTTTACCAGCAGTGAGCATTACTGTACCCAGTTGGGATGTTTGTCATTTATTTGGCAGGAGACTCCAGAATCTCTGGGTAGTCAGCTGGATGCCAAGTGAAGTCTCATAGAAGGACTCAGTGCCCTTGGTGATCTTTCTTTAGGTCCTGTGAGGCTGTAAGCTTGCACTGAAGGCTGGCATTGGATGGCGTCTCATTGATGTCTTTCCTGTGTTCATTTTATTTATTGCTTTAGTGAGAATGTCTTTCACCCAGGCATTATTATTGCTGTTATAGGAAACAAATCCAAACAGTATAAATTTTTATTCCCAATTTAGAATTGTGGTTCTCTTGTTAGACTAGATACTGCTCTTGTTTTGAAATTACTGTGGTGCCATGAAATGAACACAGCATAGAAAACATTAGCAGTATGTGGCCACTTTGCCAGTATGGGCTGACGTGTTTTCAGCAGTTGCACAGAATTAATCCCAAGGCTCTCTTTAATGCTCCCAGCCACATCAGTGAAGTCAAGTGTCCTATTAAGATACAGCACTGAGTTTCAGCTTCGCTGAACTTTAAATGTTTATGGTAACACAACCATTGTTTCTATTTATGTATTTTGTATGTTTAGCATACTTTGTTCTCATTAATAGCTTAAATGCATCATGGAAATGGGTGTTCTCCAAGAGAAATTTACTACATATTTAAATGATTATAAACACATATCATTTATAGTATAAATAACTTGCAGTAAAGAAAATATTAATTTCATATCTGACAATTCTAAGCATTTAGTTTTCCTGCATTTAAATGAATATAATTTTCTCTTTTGTTGTGGTAAAATAAAATGCAATACAATTTTATTAAAAAGTGTTGGTAATTTTTCTCAATGTTATTAGCAGACATTATGAAACTACTGTCAGACTATGTGGTAAAATTTCTCCTCCTCCCCTAGTACTTGGGATTGTAACCCCTGGGGGAGGGGAGTCGCATACCAGATAGCCTGCATACCAGACATATACATTATAGTTCATAACATTAGCAAAATTACAACTATGAAGTAGCAACAAAACAGTTTCATGGTTTGGGGTCACTGCAATATGTGGAACCGTATTATAGGGTCACAGCATTAGGAAGGCTGGAAAACCACTGAACTGGAGACTCATACAAGCTAGGCAAGCACTCTATCACTGAGCTATAGTTGTAAATCTTAAATTTGTATTTGAGATGCTATTCTTAGTTCATAATATTGGGCAACTCTTCCTCAATGGAATGTTAAGACTTTGATTTTCCTGTAGGATGATTTTGAGCATGCTAAGTCAAATTAAGCTGTTGCTTTCACCCTGAGGTGGCTGGGAGTCTTCCCTCAGTTCCCAGAAATGCTCTCATTTATGCACTTTGGGATTAAAGCTAATCATTATTATTAAGTGTTTTACTTCAAGAAGCTCATGAATATTGGTAGCTATTCCTTTGAAATTGTCTTCTCTAATTTAATTAAGCTGTATTTTAGTGCGTATACCTTCAAAGTTTAATATGCCTTCCTATTTGGCTTTCACTCAATTAAAATTGGAAGATGTGTTTATCCACATTATTTGGGAAACTATATAAATGTTATCATTGATTTGAAGTTGCAGTGTAAATGCTAGAGACCAGTTCAGAATACAATGGTGGTTGGGAGAGAATGGAAAAAATAGCAGCAAGGGGTGATTTTATGCCAAGCTATAGTATGAAGGAGAAGTTCTGGTGTTCCGGTGCTGATTGTGTGATGGGATGACTAAAGGTAATGATAAGGTACCTTAATTTAAAAGTACAAAGCAAAGGATTTTGAATTTTTTAAACCTAAAGAAATGATAAATGTTTGAGCATATAGATCATGATTTAAACATTGAACAATACATACATGTTTAAAACACCACTGAATGCCTAAAAAGTATGTACAATTTTAAATAGCAAGACGATTACTGCTACACTAACAAAACTGAAAAGAATTCATGTAATGGCTTATGTAACTACAATCTTAACTTGGAAAACAATTCAATAAAATATGTGTGCTGATGGTTTAACAACAAAAAAATCAAAAGGAATATTGTTAAAATTAGTCCCTTCCCCACAGCACATTGAAACTAGATGCCTAGTTTCTTAATCTACATAACCTCTCATTTTACATTTTCCTTAAATTGTGCATTAGTTTAATTAACCCATGTCATATTTTTTGGTCTTTAAAGCAAAAGTATGTTAGCTAGCTCTTAGTTTTCATTCATTAATACTTGTTTTCTGTTTTGTTTTTGAGATAACATCAAAGTTCTGTTCTCTTGCGTTAGCATTCAGGCCTGAGGTGCCACACTTGACTTTCTTGCAATATCTTAAACTCTAAATGCATTGATTACAATTTCATTGCATTTTCTCATAATGCTCAGGAGGTATAAGGCCTAAGACTACTTACTATACCAAAAAAGTACTTTTCTCTGGTGCTGGGACTTTATTGTAGGGTCTCACAAATGTTGGGCAAGGCCTTCACCACTGAGCTACATCACCAGCTCTTAATGTAAATATCCTATTTTATGTTTTCTAAGAATGTCATGCATGCATACAATTTTTTTCAGTCATTGCACTCCTTCCAACTCCACCCAGATCACGCCCATATGCTCATTTCAACTTTATCTCCTCTTTGTTTGTTTATAACCCAAAATACAAGTATCATGGGTGTGGGGTCATCCCCTGCATCATGGTCAACCTACCAGGGATCACACCCTTAAAACCAAGTCTCCTTCCCTTGCCAGATCTTGATTCTCAGTAGCTTCTCAGTTAGAGATGGGAGCTTGGGTGCTCCTCTCTCCTATTCATGCTAAAATGTTTACTGGCTTGATCTTGTGCAGGTCTTATACAGGGAACCACAACTCCTATGAGTCATGGGTGCCACAGTGCTGTAATGTCAAGAAGACTATAGTTTTGCCCTAGCCTTCCCCAGCTTCTGACTTTTAGAATTTATGCCTGTCTCCCAGGATATATCCTGAGCCTTGTCCATCTATGGCTCAGCACTCCCCAGACTCTGTGCCCATACTTTGACCATTTGTGAGTTTCTGTCTTACCCTCTGTCCACTAAGCAAAGATACTTCTAATGAATTCTGAGAGTGACATTAATATTCAGTGGGCTAGAGGAATGTTTAGAAGGCAGTTTGATTCTGTGTCCATTCAGAGAAATAATAGTAGAGGCTTCCCAATTAGGACCTAAGATCTTCCAGCTGTGGATTCGTGGCCAAATTGACAGTACAAGGCATGAGTTTTCTCCTGTGGAACAGGCCTTAAATCTAACCAGAAAGCAGTTGGTCTCAATGTAGGTTTTAAAGGTACAATATGTACAAACATGTATAATGTAGAGTTCTATAATATTTTAATCAAGTCCACTGTTAGTTTGTCAGACACATTTCTTGGCCAACAACTACAGGATGTCCCACTTACTCAGCTCAAATATGCAACTTTTCAGAATTCATTCCTGTGAAGGCAGTTTTTATCCAATAATTTTCATTTTTATAAGTGCTGCTGTACTAAATTTACAAACAACCCTGAATTTCCTTTGAAAAACCTCGGCATCAAAGTGCCGGGCACTGAACCGAACCCTCTGCCCAAGAACCGGGGCCAGACCACTGGCTGCAAATGCAAGAGGTGATTTATTGAGTACACAGGTGCCTGCGGATGCTACTGCAACTCGGGTGCAGAGCATACCGGGCTTGCAGGGAGTACAATATTTATAGAGTTTCAATGGTTACATAAGTAACAGGCATTTCATTGGCTCATCTTGGGGGCAGGGGTAGTTCCCACGGACTAAGTTTCCTGGTATTACTTTATGAAAGACCCCGGCACGCTTCAGCAATTATTATCCGGGTCCCATGACTACTATGGTGATCATAGACACAACTGGGGGCAAGGGTAGTTGCCAAGGACTAGGTGTCCTGGTATTGTCATATGAAAGTTCCCAGCACGCTTCAGCAATTATTATCCGGGTCCCATGATTGCTATAGTGATCAGACACAATTGGGGGCCAGGGTAGTTGCCAAGGACTAGGTTTTCTAGTATTGTCATATGAAAGTTCCCAGCACGCTTCAGCAATTATTATCCGGGTCCCATGACTGCTATAGTGATCACAGACATCCTGTTTTGAGGGTGAGACACCTGGTCTGGGTTTCTTTCATTAGGCAACGGCCTGGCCTTGCTTTTCTTTTCCTAGGGGGTCCTGGGTAGGGGTCTTTCACCTTCCAAAGCATTTTTGCCATACATTTTAAATGATTTATGCTGTTGTTAGGGATAGGTCCTTCACTACCTGTCTGTGGCCTGAGAACTATTGTTGTTTTTTGTTGTCCTTTTGCTAAAAATCTTTCCATTTCCCGATAAAAGGCAATTTGGTGTTTCTTCCAGAGAGCTTTGCTATTTAGTGAGAAAGAGGGTGGATGTCTTCTGAATCTTTCAGTAAAATGCATCACAATGTATTATCCGTCATCTTCAGTGTGTTCCCTTGGGTAGAAGACTGATTGCCCCTGGGAATTTCAGTGTTTTTCGTAGGTCAGGGTGCTCCTAAGTCATTTCTCCTCAGTTCCCTTAGTGGATGGGGTATGTCAGCTCTGAAGAGCTTAAACATTGGAGGTGTCTACAGTTGAAAATTTTGCTGAGACTGAGGCCCTTGGACTTATAGCTCTGCTTTGAATCAAATGCATTCCCAAAAGTTCAGTTCTTTTCCATAAGCTCAGTTCTTGTTCTGAACTGTGCACTCCCGGGTCACATCTTAGTTTTGCCAATTTGATGACTTAAATGCCTTTCATCTGCTAAGTGCCAGAGGAAGGCATTCTGCCTAAGATACATCTGTTTTCTTAATGCCTTTAAAGGATCAGTTGTTTTTATACATTTTATTCCAGTGTGCGCTTCAAGCTCTCTGCCAATAAAGACCTCTGGGTGTGCATGAAATCCTTATTTACCTGCTGATAATGTGTCTATGAGTATCCCTTCCAAAAACCTCATTTTCTTTGAGAAAGAACACCTTTACTTTTTCTTTCTTTGATTTTTTAAAAAAATATTTTATTTATTTACTGTGTATATGGTCTTCTGCTTGCACGCCAGCAGAGGGCACCAGATTTCATTCAAGGTGGTTGTGAGCCACGATGTGGTTGCTGGGAATTGAACTGAGGACCTCTGGAAGAACAGTCAGTGCTCTTAACCACTGAGCCATCTCTCCAGTCCCCTTTGATTTTTTTTTAAATTTGTGTATGGGTACTTTGCCTGCTCTTAACTGCTGAGCAGTTTGAGCCACACACTTAGTTATTTCTTAATATCTTCATGTATAGTATCAGAGCAGTACATGAAACAATAGAGTGAGTGGTTCCTCAGTATGTAAAACTGGGAGGAGTTGATGTACTGTTTGTGTGTTTGTGTGAGAGAGAGAGAGAGAGAGAAAGACAGAGAGAGACAGAGACACACACACACACAGAGAGAGAGAGAGAGAGAGAGAGAGAGAGAGAGAGAGAGAGAGAGAGAGAGAGAGAGAGAGAGAAAGAACTTTTCAAAAAATATGGCTGGCTGAATTGTGGCTTCCAGTAACTTCTTGTAGGGTCGGTTACTTTGCATTCGTCAGTGGCAAGAAACAGTCAGAACCAGTCGAGGTCGGAGCTTATTGTGCCTGTCTGGCTTCTTGTCTCCTTGGGTGTTCTCTAACTAGAACCCAAAACTTCAAGATATTAAAACATCACACACACACACACACACACACACACACACACACACACGCACACGCACACGCACACATACACACACGCGCGCACACACACACGCACACGCACACACACACACACACACACACACACCTACCTCTAGGGGAAAGTCCCATTGTCTATTAAGTCACACATTTGAATCTGAATCTCAGCTCTGCTCTTTACTGCTGGGACTTTAGTGAGTTAATTAACCTCTCTGGGCTTCAGTATTCTTGGTTATGAAATGAGGATGATGACACAGTCTCAGTTGGGCTGTTGTGATGTTGGCCTATGTAATACACAGAGGCAGAGGCGAGATCCTTGGGACCGGCTGGTTAGTTAGATTAGCTCAAATAGCAGAGCTCCAGGTTCAGCAAGAGATCTTGACTGAATATAAAAATAAGGAGGGAGAACCGAGTAAGATGTCTGAAAGCAACTTTGAGCCTCCACATGTATGTGTACGCACATGTACACATGCCTGCATGCATACATGCACTCCCACACATGCAAACACATACATGAACATATGCCACACACGCATGTATGCTAAGAAAATACTTGACCCTTATATTTTTATCTCTTAGAAAGTTATTTTTGCTTTGCTTACCTATGCATCTTTTCTCAGGTGTACGTCCTTAAGGCTGCTATTTTGTCTTTTTATGTATAGTAACTGAAGAAAGAATGGGTAAGATAAATTTAGCAGAAAAGTACAGAGCTGTCATAGTGTAAGATCAGAGCATTTGCTTATTTTTGACTATTTTCGTTTTCTTGAAATGAAGTCTGTTTCCTTGGCTTTATCTATTCCTTTTGCATGCTCTAAGTGAGAATCTTACAAATTTGTTTTAAAGAACTCACCCTACTGCTTAATGTAGGCTTGTTTTTTGTTTTGTTTGTTTGTTGTTTTGTATTTTGTCCTGGAGCTTCCCACTTGTTAAGGAAGATAGTCTGAGGTAGCCTTTATTTATGGGACCAGTTGTGTTTGGTGAATTACTATGTGAGAACCCAATAAGAGAGTTACTCTAGTGTCCAGGGACTTGGCCTCTGGAATGTACTAGACTTTTCTGTTATAGTTCATGTCTGGTTCCTATAGCATTAAATAACTATTTGTTTGCAAGCCCTTTACTTTCTTTATGCCTTAGTTTCTCTATTTGTGAAACAGAATGGTGGTAGTATCCAATTTATCAGATGTTTATAAAGATTTATTGAGACCACCACATGTCAAAGCCCAACCTAACATTTGTGTATACTTGTCAATAAATATTAGCAGTTATCATTTTATATACTGGAAATGTTATATTCAGTGTTACTAAAAAAAAGAACTCACAAGTGAGCACTTGCTTAGGATCACATCAGCTTCTAGGACCCTGATAAAGACAAAACAACAACAAAAAGTTGTGCCTGAAATGAAAAAGTCTGTAAACTAGTAAGCAATGTTAGTTGATGAAAGCATTCAGTTTCTAAAAGATCTCTAGTATCATCAAGGACTAGTGTAGACACTGGATGGATTTAGTGTATTTTCTAATTGTTTTCCCATTATGGAATCTGACTTGCACATGAAAGAGAAACAAACAAAATGGTGGTTTGTTCTCGTAGGTCTTCTGTGCCAAAAATTAAATCATTGTGGCATTTATCAAGTCATAAAGTTTACATCATCTCTATTTGAGTCAAATGTCTTGCTGTGGCATTTGATACTAGCCAATGAAGGAAGCAGGATCTCTTGCTATTTAATGAACTATTGTTCAGAATCAGCTAGCACTGGGCTACTGCAGCATTATGAAAGTACAAAGCAATGTGATTTTAAATTTCCATTAACCTGAATGTCAATGAACAGTGTTTGCCCTGGTAACTAATTGTATCAGGGTTTTCTTTTCTCTGTAGTGTTACTATTCTACTTTTTTTTTTAAATCTGGATTACACCTAGGGCTGTAAAATTTCTTTCTATCTTCTGCTTTGCTATCTTTGGTAGAACAGAACCCTCAGCAGTTGCCTTTTCTGGAATGGTAATGATATCCCCAGATGCCGTTGTAATTTATCCACGCTTTGAAGCTACTGTGTACAGATGACTTGATATAGTACATATGAAGTTTTGTTGATACCTAGAGAAAATTAATACAGAGACTGGAAAGAAGTGACAACAAAGAGAGTTAAATATATGGAATCATTTTGTTTGGACTTCTACAAGGAGAGACAGAAATTAAAGAAAAATAGTAATGAGAAATTATTTTCACATTTCAGTACATTATCCAGGCACAATATCTAAACAGTTTGTAAGTTTTAAAAATAATTAAAAGGTTCAGATGTTGCTTGTTAGATACTTTGAGAAGCTTAGATTACTCTATTTTTAAAGCAGGAAATTAACAGGTGGTTAATTCAATTCTGCATACTGACTAAGGACCTGGGAGTTCTTAGTATGAGGGGCTAGGTCAGTAGTAATTGAGGATTTTATAACTCACTGCCATTCCTTTGCAGATCCCTGAGAAATCTATCATATTTTCAGCAAATTTTGTTGTCTTTAGTGAGATTGAACATTTTTCCCTTCCCTAATACCTACCATTTAAGTATACATGTCAACAGTTCTTGGTAGCAAGTGTAACAAGTTTTTCTTTGAGGGAAGGAATTGATTATTTTTTCATGTGCATTGTACTGTTGACATCTTGACTATGATGTGACATGGAGGGATTCTTTTCTGGTCATATCTATTTGGGGTTCTAAATGACTGTAGTGTTTCAAAGTCCATTTCTTTCTTTAGAGTTAGGAAATTCTTGGCTATGGCTCCATTGGATAAATTGCCTAACCCTTTGGACTACAGTTCAGCTCCTTTTCATATGACATGTTGTCTTGGGGTTGGTCTCTTGAGCATATTCTAAATTCTTTGACATTTTGGCTATGTTCACTGTTGATTTTTTCTTTATATATGTATATATGTATTATTTTCTTATCCTTGTCTTCTGTCCCTGCAATTCATTCTTTTGTTTGGTCTTATATGTTGGTTATGTATTCCATTTTGCTTTTTAAGGTATTTTTAAAATTAAAATATAATAGCATAATTTTCTCCTTTTCCTCCAACCCTTCCCAGGTACCTGCCTTCTCAAATTCATGGCCTCTGTTGTGTGTGTGTGTGTGTGTGTGTGTGTGTGTGTGTGTTCCTAAATATATAAATACAACCAGCTCAGTATAAGAAATGTTACATATACATGATTTTAGGACTGACCACTTGATATTGGATAACCGATTTCTGGAATCTTCCCTGGGGGAAGACGTTCTCTCACTCTCACTTTCTTTTTTTGTCTGTGTTCTTTGTCTGTAGTTGGACCTATGAGGTTTCCCCTTTTCACGTTAGCATGTCTGTCGGTGTCTTCTTTCAGGTTTTGTTTAGGCAGCCATGTTGATGAGACTTCATGGGTATAGTTTCTTTGACATTCCAGGAGACAAAAGTTCACTGCAAACTTCTTGTTCTTCTGACTCTTCCGGTCTTTCTGCTCCCTCTTCTGCTCTGATCCCCGAGCCTTAGGTAAAGTGTTGTAGATCTATCATTTCGTGCAGGACACCATTTAGTCACTCGTTCTCTGCATCTTGACTGGTTTTCATTTGGGAAAATTTCTTCTCAGCTATATATGTATATATAGATTTCTATGTGTTATATGTAATCTTAGGTAGATAGATGATATGATTGATTCCCTATAACTTTATCCTTATTATGTTTTCAATGTGGTTGGTTGATTTAATTAAGTTAAATTTAAAAGTTATTATAAATGTTGTCACTAAACTAATACTGGTTTGAGCCACCTCTGTTGTATAAAACACATTCTGGTGCATAATAGATTTATTAGCAAATGCTTATTGACATGTCAAAAGTTCACATAGTAAAGGCTCTTTTTGTATAAAATATTTATCATCAAATCTCTTTTCTATTTCTGTTTAGTTGCTATTCTAAAAGTATTTTCATTAGATTTAATTCACATCTAAAAATTAGTAAATATACTAAAATGTATTCGTGTTTGAATTTTATTTATTTTAAACATGTTTATATATCTGGAAATAGTTTGGTTTTTTTTTAAAGCATTATGTTGCTTTTCTGGAACCTGTGAATGGGGTGTGAATGGAGAAGGGGAATTATAATTAATTAATTCAGCAGTCCTTTAAAGCAGCTGGTTGTGTGCCAGACGCTGAGCAGTCTGTTGGCTCTGTAGTGGTGCCCAAAACAGACACAGTCCCTATGCTTGCTCATCTTGCAACCTAATGTAATAGCCAACATTTATACATGCATATGTATATGCCTACATGCATAGTGCTATGCATATACATTGTGCATACATACTGATTTAATTTCACATAGTAATGAGAATAAAAAGAGGAATAAGGAAGCCATGTGAGAATTAGAAAAGAGAACTAATTTAATCTGAGGAGTCCTTACCAAAGTCCTCTGTAAGGAAATGATACTACTTATTTAGTAGTAACAATAGTAGTGTGTGCACACTCACATATGGAAGTCAGGACAAATTTTATGCCGTTTGTTTTCCCCCTCTACTCCTACATTGGTTTTCAAGGATCAAGCTCAGATTGCCAGCATTGTGGGCAAGCATTTTACCAACTGGGCCATCTCTTCAGCTCTCGAAATGATATTTGAACAGAAACCTGAAGGATGAGTCATGATTGCCTGTACCTCAGGTATATAGGTGGGTAAAACGAGGTACCAAGACCTGGAGGCAGTTAAGATTGTGGTTTACTACAGGAGCCAAGGTACTTATTGAAAAGAGGAGCAAAGAGTGTGGGACAGAGACAGAGAAGAGGGGGCAAGCCAGAACACATGGGGCACCCTCCCTAGCAATGCCCCCTTTAACCTTCCTGGTTTCTGCTGTTACTCCAGGACATGACTCAGATCTGAAAATTTGGAGCCGCTAGCCTCAGATGCGAGAGAGTATGTGACATTTGTCTTTCTGGGTCTGTGTTACCTCACCCAACATGATCCATCCACTTACCTGGCTAGAGCTGGAGAAGAGTGGTATTTTGAGATTTTATTGCTGCTTCTCTCTGATTTGTAATTACGTCATGACTTTATTTTGAAAACCAGCTGCTTATGGGATGTAGCTATCAGAGACAGAGTAGGAGAGGTCTTGGCATTAGCAAGTCCATTTCCTTGCTCTACCGTTCAGAAGGCATTTGTGATGTCTAGCCAACATGCTAGACACTGTTCAGCTTCTGGGGCATAAAAAAGAACTCATTTTAGTGAGTTTACCATGTAGTGGGAAGGTCAGAATGAGTTGAGTTATCAGGAAAAGTACTGTGTCTTTCCAAACCAAGGAGAGTTTGTTTTATTAGATTTATACTAGAAACTTGCAAGTAGTTGAAGGAGAGCTGAATATCACTGAGTGTATTTCACTTCGGGGCCTATAAAAGCTAGTCAGGTATAGTGATAAATGGTCTGTTTCCCCCACATTTTCCACTGCCCCTCCTTAGGCTTTTACTTCAGACTCTCTGGGCCATGGAAGCTTATGTTGGGTCATTAGTCTCTTCTTCTCCTGGACTGTTTCTTCTCCCCTCACAAAGGTCTACTTTCAAGCATCTTGTGAAGGTGCCTTTCTCTCAACAGATGGTCATTTCTTCTCCAAATAGTGCGGTATCTGTGAGCCTTGACTGGATCTTCACCTGACTGCCTGGCTGCCCCCATCATCTGCATGCAACTCGAATTTATACTATTTCCTTGTGACATGACTGTGGAACTAAGCAGAAGAAACGTGGCAAGAAAAAAAATAATGTGTGTATGCTAAATGTTAGAAAAATAATGTGTGCATGCTAAACTTTAGAAAAATAATGTGTGTATGCTAAACTTTAGAAAAATAATGTGTGTATGCTAAACTTTAGAAAAATGTGTGTGTGCTAAACTTTAGAAAAATAATATATGTATGCTAAACTTTAGAAAAGCAGCTAGGAAAGGGGTATGGGGACATACTGAAGCCAAATCACGGTAGTTAGTTAGAAAGTGCAAGAGGCAATACAATTAATTAATTAATTAATTAATTAATAAGTAATTAGCTGATAACTTTAAATGAAAGAAAATTTGCAAATTCACAATTCCATTTGAGATTATTTACAATGATCGTCTTGCTCTAGCCTTTCCTTGAGGATGGGCAGTTTTAGTCTGCTAGGCTGGAACTCCTATTACTTTCAAGTTTTCAGTTCACACATGTTGCCTAGATATGTGCATGCAGTTTTTGTTTTAGCTACTAGCCTAGTAAAAGCCTCTTGTGAGTGCTTATCACCTTGTAAAATAGTTACCAGAGCTACAGTTCAATTGGCCTGCAAGTGAGAAGGCTCTGACTTCCCTAGAGGGAGAATAAAAAACATATGAGACAAAACAGCAGGGACCAAAATGATCTGGTGTAGAAAGTGGCTGAATGCCAGACAAATGTCCTGTTCTTCCGATGTTTAACACCTTTATCTGAACCCACTAAAAAAGCCACCTTGCTTAAACAGCTTCTATTACAACTTGGAACTGTCTCATTATCTGCTATGGTTTATCAAACAACCCCTATTGCCACTGTCTGATAATAAGGTCCTTTAGAGTTGCAAGTATTTTTTTAATGTCACTGTTCCTTTTAAGTGGAAGATATACATACATGCAAATTGTTGCTCAAGGATATTACCATATTTATTTTAGGTATCACTTACATATAATTGAAAAGGCTGCTGTGTGCTAAATAGGCAAACTAGCCTTCAAGTATAGCCTTTAAGTATATGATGAGGTCCTGAGGACTCATTTCTAAGTATCAGATAAGGGAGGAATTGATAGATTCTAGTGTTCTGTTGGAGTCATTACAGCAGTACAGAGCTTATAGTGAATTTCAGTACCTGCCCTACGGCTAGGAAAATTAGCCTGCATTTCCTCAATGCTTGGAGGAAGTTGCTTTCTAAAAAGTAACAGAAAACAAATTTACTATTCTGTTTCTTCATAGTTGTTAAAATTCTTAAAACCAGAAGGTTCTATAAGACCTAATTACACTTAGCTATGCTTTATTTCGTCATTATTTCTGTATGGTATCTATCCCACTTTGTAGCTCAACTCAGATATGTGACTCAGGCTGGCCCAGATCTCTCAGTCCTCCTTCCAGGATTGCTGGTGTGTGCTGCCTGGTGTGGATGAGTGCCTACAGTCCCTGCTTCTTCCTCAACCCCTTTCTTCAAGTCACCTTCCCTTCCTTCTTATTACCAAGTGTCTATGTTTGTCATATCTTCTCTATACATGTCATAAAATTGGTGATTTTTTTATACAAAATACTGGATTTCATTATGAAATTTTCATTACACCCCTATCTAGTTAGGGAGAACATGTGATCCGCGTTCCATTCGTATTGCCTTCTATATTACAGAGCATTTCTTACATGCGTATTTCTTTGATACGTGCATGAATGCTAGAGCAAGGCCTGGCAAGTGTTTCATCCTGGCTTGTGAATGAGAAAACCTGAGACCTGGAAACATGCAGTGACTTGGTCAAGATCAGAGGCTCGGAACAGAGTGTTTCTCCCTCCATCATAGTGCCAACCAGAAAGCTCTGAATCTCATGTTATTGAGACACTTGGCAATTCTGAAATATGTTTTTGCCAAGATAAAATATACCTTTTAGCCAGTTGAGGCTGCCAGAGCACTGACTTCACGCAACAGAAATGCAGGGTTTTCATCCTTTTGTCTGTAGAACTGCACCCTCTAGGTCCAGATTTCAGGAAGGTACAATTCTTTGTTGTTATTTACTAAGTTATCTTATTTCTTCCTTAATAATGGAGAACTTCATCATTATTATCTTCACTTTAACAGTACTTTAACAAGTACTTTTCCATAGAGAAAAGAGAGAATGTTTCTTATTTTTTGAAGTGAAAAAATTTAATCTTAACCATGCCATTGTTAGAAAATATACTGTTTCTGAGCCAAAAATAATATATATATATATAATATATATAAAGACAGCTTTATATGTGGTCTATGTATTATTTTATAGTTTTATAGTTTTTTGTTTATGGAATGCCTATATCATAAAATTATGTGATATTACAATAATCCTTTAACCCAAATTCTATTTCACAGATTAGAATGACTTGTAAATGTCGTATTCATCTAGAAAAGAAATACTTCTAGAAATATAACAGACCAACAATGAACCTTAAGATTGTTATTCAATATAGAACTTTATTACTATTACTATTGCTGCCTGAACTGCTGTAACTGAGGATCTCGTAGATGAGGGAGGACATACCACTGCTTGTCTTTATATTTACAGCAAAGTATTATGACATATGAATAATGTGATTATATTGGCTGTTTGCCCCATTTATCAAATTTTGTACAATATTTTTATCTTTTCATACCTGTTAAAAGTTCTGTTGTATGGATTCTTCTAGTTATCATAAGATCTGTGTGTAAATTAAACTTTTTGTTACTTTTATTTTGTTACTTTTATAAGCAAATATCGAAGGAAAGGAGCATAGTCTTCAGAATCCTTTGGGACTTCTGTCAGCATGAGACTTTGCATGACCACCAATGAGCGTGGCCACTAACAAACTTCTTGTACTCCCAATGCCATCTTTCTCTCCCCTTATCACTAGTGAGAACATCCCATTACATATGACAGTATTCTCCTTGGACCACTTGTCACCTAGGTCAGTATGTCTACAGCAGTGTCTGAATTTGCTTTTCTTTTTCTTGTTTTCCGATTTCCTTGATAGCCTTTTTACAACGTGTAGCCTTTCCACACTTAGTGTTAATATCCCTTCACAAGGACTGTTTGGTATTCAAAGACAAACTCAATTACGTTACTTATTTTTTTCAAGTTAAAATAGCTACAACAACTTTGCAATAAACATGGTGAACGTTAATGTGATAAATTATTTGGAATGGCCCTAACACTTTTCCCTTGAAGAGCTTCTTTTCAGATTTTTATAATCTGACTTTAAGTGATGACACACTGTGGTGTGATTATTTTCCAACAGCACACATTCTGATGGCCAGTATCCAGGGTAAGATGAAATGGCTTCTCTGGGTTTGAACTGTGTCCACCTAATACAAGGAAAAATATTTGAGGACATTCGTTAATGTATTTTCCAGGAATGGAAGTAGGTAAGCATTTTTTTCATAGCTTATGGAATTTTTAGCAATTTTAGACTGTACTCCTTAATTTTATAGCATTCTTAGTGGCAAAAATTTTTTCCAGAGAGAAATTATATGACCCCTGTTTTGGCATATTCAGGAAGGCAAGTCATAAATCCTTGGCCTCATATTTTTCTAAAGTAAAACTGAGATTTAATATTTGCTGTGATCTAATGTGCAGATATGATGAAAAGATTCATAAGGTAATATATATCGAAAACTTTGAAAGTTCTTGTAAAAGGTGCAATAAACTACAATTTATTGCACAGAAAATATCTAAAATTAAAATGAATCTTTTCTATGATGGCATGTGCAAGTTATGTAAAACATTAATAATGTAAGAACTAATGAAAGGCCCAGTGTATCACATTTGCATTCATAAATATCCGTGAAGGATCTCTTTCACCAATGTTATTCAGTCTTAGTCCAGGACAGGGTCATACATTAAGTCTTAAGAAGTAAGGAGAAAATAAATTCTCTTCATTATTCTGCTAGACACTCAGGAGCTGTAGTCTATAATATTACAGTATAATATATAATGAGGCATCTTAAAAGAGTAGAATGATGATGATTAATTGTAGTTATAATAACTGCTCTTTTATTGAATGTCTACCAGGGTCTGTACCACATACTGCGTCTTTGTATATAGTTGGGGATTTTTCTTTTCGCATGTGTATGAATATGTGGAGTGTGTCTGTACATTTTTTATATATCTGTGTGCACATATGTGTGGGTATTTACATGTAAAGGTCAGAGGCTGATGTTTTCTTTTGTGCCTGCTTTATTTACTGAGGCAAGGACTTTCACCAAACCCAGAGCTCACCAATTCGGCTGGTCTAACTAGCCAGCTTGCCCTAGGAACCTCCCGTCCCTTCTCCTGAGTGCTGGGATTACAGATGGGGTGCCACACACACCCATCATTTATATGGACTCTAGGATCTAAATTTTGATATTCGTTCTTCTCTAACAAGAACCGTATGAATCCAGCCATATTCCCAGCTCCATGTGTGTTTTATGTTTAATGTGATTTTATCATGGTATAAGAAATTCATATAGAGTTGTACCTATTTCCCCATATCTGGAAACTGGAGCTCCAAGAAACTAAATGACTATCTGAAGCTGCCCTAATAGAGTCAATTTTGCATATATGTGAATTCATGAAACCAAAGGATCAGTCTTTGACTACTCTGTGACCAGAGATGGATAGGGCATTGATGATGTACCGATTTGACCCAGTGTGAGGTAACTGTCTTTGGCTCACTTGATGGAAACTAGTAAAACTCCTTTCAAATCAGTAACGGCACACTGTTTCTTGATTATGCTTCTCTGTTTATTTCATATTACACATTGATACATATCCTCTCATATTTACCATGTGTGTGTTCCTGTTTTGTGTCTGACTGTGCTCTGGATATTTACATTCATGAATATATGAAATAGACATTGGGATCCTTTTATTATTTTTCAGATAGAATAACTGGGGTACCAATGGATTTAAGAGGCTTGCTTAAGGTCATATCCACAGAAAGCAGCTAAGCATGACTACTTTGGCTCCAAAGTTTGTGCTCTTACTTGCCTATAGTTTAAGATTGTATAGAATTTGGCAAAAGCAATAGCTGTTCCAGTACTAAGGACGGGTATACAGTAGGAGAGGATAAATGGTGATGCTATGTAGTATCAATAAGATACTTGGGGAGGGTATTGCTTGAAATTCTGTATCTTAACCACAAGATGGGTTGTAAAGAGAAACTGAAAACCGGCTTTAGTTGTGGCTGTGTTAAAAGTCAGTTGAGACTCCTGCTCAATGGGGGGTGCTTGAAACTGTACAGGTGTCTCTGTGTCCATGGCTGAGCAGAGTAAATATAGCGTATTGCTGCCCATACTGAGCCACTAGTTACACTAGTGTAGCCAACTAAATAATCAACTCTTATCAGTATTTATCCCTTAATTATATGTGTCACAGCTTCAACCTATGTTATAAATGAGGGCGATGTTTGTGGATGTGGGGGGCAAATAAAACCTTTAGTGTTGTTCTGTTAAAGTAGGGTGACACTTCCAAGTTTCACAAACTTTAGAGAGACAAACACAGGAGCTGCCAACAATAGATTGGTAAAACTGGAACCAAAGCTTCTGAGGTTAGAAATTTCAGTTGATTAAGATTTTAATTTCTTTCAATCTCAAAATTTTGGCAAAACTGTGTTTAAGCAACTCCAGCTTTGCTGGGAAAAGTGAGAAAAGTAAATTAGAACTTGTAGTGCCACTTCTATTAGTTGTATTAAAGCCTGGAGTGGTGTCTTCCAGGGGCACTGGTGTGTGGGCCAGTTCCTCTGGGTTTGAGCTCAGGAACCTCTCATGCTAGTTTTCCAACTGTAATCCAGTCAAGATAATCAGGACCTGATTTACTGGCATTTAAGTCTCAGAGCTGAGAGAGCCCAAAACAGTGTGCTCACATCCGCCTATGGCTCAGCACAACCTAAACAGTTTAAGATATTTAAACCACAATTAGCCAAGAGCACACCTTTCTCACCTTCCCTTCTCTCACATTTCCTTACATGCCATTGCTTCGAAGTGATTACAGACCTTTCTCAAACTAGCTAACGGGAAATTGAGCTGAGGCCATAGAACGCAACTGTAGTTTGACGGGCTTTTTAACATGTTTTAAAAAGACAGAAAATTATAGATTCCCATTTTAGACAAATGTGAAGTGTTAATTATTTTCTTGCCTTTATGTTTATTTATTAAAGAATTGGAGAACTTCAGATAATGGAGCAAAAAACCAAATTAATAAAGATGCATAATGAAATAAAATGAAATTATTCTAACATTAAAAAGCATACTGTACAAAAAGATTAGATCATGCCAAGACCAGTAATTCATTGAGAAGAGAGTTAAATTTTAAATAGAGGTAATAAACAGACTTAATGGATTGTATAAAAATCTAGTTAATGGCCACTGGTTAAACAAAGACTATGGAGAATCTGAATTGGCACTGAGGTACTAAATGTTACATAAATTGAAGAACAGTGTTCTGTTTTGGGTTTCAAAATGACTTTGGTGTGTGAGTTCTTTACCAGTAAGTTTTGTGAACCCTGGTATAAGTACTGTTGTTTTTTTAACAAACAAGAATACTTCTCAGGTGCTAACCTGTATGTTTCATATGCCTTTCTATAGCAACTTTTGAATTATATCTATTTATTAGTTATACTGTATTCTGTTTCTGCAGTCTTTAGACAGTCCTTGAAGTGGTTTTGTTTTTAAAAGATAAATAAGGTCATGCCATTTCTGTGCTCAAAACCCTATAGTAGCTTCGAATTCATCTGAAAATTAAACTCCAAGACTTCTGAGTGCATCTAAGGCCTAGAGTAATGGATCTGTTCTTTCGCTGACGTTTGCTTAATTTGGGAGTGGATACGCTGATGAGATGCTCAGTGGGTAAGAATGTTTATACCATCCAGTTTTATCCACAGGACACACATGGTGACAGTGGAGAACTGACTCCCTCAGTTTGGAAGTCTGTTAAAAGCCTCTGGGTGGCTCTACCTTGTTGGTGTTGCAGATCTTTGAGCTTGATGATGCTGAGCATTTTTCTGAGATTTGAATACTATTTTATACTAACTTAATGTGCATCTTCTTTTATCTAAATGAGTAGGATTCTACTCTTTGGAATATGAGTTTCTCATGTGAAGAGAGGAAAATATAAATGTTTTAGTAGTTGGTAAATGGAGAAATGTCAAGAGAAGATAGCTGCTCATAACAGTTGTCAGGTCTATTTTGTTCCAAGGCTGAGATCTTGAAACCCCTGATCTTCAGGGACTTCCTGATCCTTTGTTTGCTTGTTTCTTTGTTTGTTTTAGTATTGAGGCTGCTACGATGTGAGAAAATACATTATTCTAGATCCTGTTCCTTTTTCTTTCTTTTTTTTCTTAATTTTTTTTGGTTTGTTTCCATTTAATCCTCTTCCTCAGAAAAAAAGTTCCTCTTAGATGTGTGTCTGTTACCCATATTCAATTTGAAATCTTGAAAACTATGAGAATTCAGCCCAGGAGGAGGAGGTGAAGGTGGTGACTGTCTTCCTCTCCTTCTAATGTGACATCTATAAAATTGAGATTTTTCGTGTGATATCTTACAGATCTATAAAGTCAAGTTTTTTGTGCTATCTTACAGAAGGTAGGAATACTTCATTTTGTTTGGAAGCAGATGTAAATGAGTAAAGTTTTTTGTTTTTGTTTTTTTGAGACCAGGTTTCTCTGTGTAATAGTCCTGGCTGTCCTGGAACTGGCTCTGTAGACCAGACTGGCCTCAAACTCACAAAGATCCACCTGCCTCTGCCTCCTGACTTCTGGGATTAAAGGCATGTGCCGCCACCACCCATCGAGTCAAGTTAATTTGCACATATTAGGTAGTATTGATTGCATGTCTAGCTTTGGCTTGAGTCCTGTGTGTACATTGATAACTCATTCAGCCTTTCTGAAATGAACATAGCATTTCCTACCTTGTAAAGTTGTATGAATACAATAGAGAATAGAGACTACAGATATAGTGATGACTGGTACATAGCAAAGGTGTATATAATATTTGCAGGTATTATGAATAATACAAAACACTAAGCCTTCCTCCTCTTCCTGCTTGATCTTTTCTGTAATCTACAGTAATTATAAATTATTTAGAATAAACGTAATTATTTGCATACTTAAAACTACTATCCGTGTGTCCTGGATTGGCTTCATCTGATTTCAGCATAGATAACGCTATCAGTTCCTCTACATGATTCTACAAGAATTCTGGCCACAGGGTGTCTGATATACTCACGCTTGGAGGCTTGAACAGAAACCAGCTTCAGGTCAACATTCCATAGAGGCCATTTTTGTCAATGATCTGCTTTGTAGTCTTGGGATTCAGCCTTCTAGCTGCTCTGCTATTTGAATAAAGTTGTCTTGGACTCTCAGCAGTCTGACTACCACTAACCCAGAACATCCTCTCACTTCACCACACCCAAGTACTCACCTCTGCCTCGTTTTCTGTTTCACATACTTGTGAGGTATAATATAAGCAGTCGTTGTTTTAAGGTCGGTTTGAACTAGTTGATCAGATACCAATGGATAATTGAAGCAGCAACCAAAGTTGGCGGGGGGGGGGAGTGTGTGTAATCTTTCTACTAGCAGTGCTCAGTCTTTAAGACCATCAGACCATCTCCCCCAATATACTACTAATTAGGATTTCACACTTTCAGCAAGAAGAGTAGAGAGAATTTCTATCACAGGAAGTAACAATGATAGCCACATAAAGAAGGACAGGGCATATACAAAGCAGAGGAAGCAATGAAAGGCTGGACTGGAAGAAGCAGGTAAAGAGGCTGACAAAAATTGTATGCTATGGGAGCACTAAAGACCTTTTGCAAAGAAGCATCATACTTTTCAGGGATTTTTTCATGTGTTTGTAGAATGGGCTGAAGTATGCAGAAATGGGGATCAATGGGAGCTAATGCAAGAGGGTACATGATTCTGATGGGTAATGCCCTGAGGTAGTCAGAATAAAGTCTGATGGACAGCCCTGGTACTGCCGCACTCAGTGTGCATTCTGGAATTCCCAAAGGTGGTGGTTCCCCATGCGTTTACCTCCATCTGTTAGGAAGTTATAAATAGTATGTGGATGCAGGAATAGACAGAGAGAGTTTGGATAGGATAAGACACTGGACTGCCACCTGCTGGGAAATAGTTAGCATGATTGCAGTGTGTATACATATGTGATGTGTGTCTCCCCAAGGGTGAAGCACTCGTGTGTGGTAGACAGCTTTTATCAGTCCTGTCTGCTACCCCAACATAAGTAGGAGTGATTAGACTGATCACATTTGTTACCAAAGTGAAACAGGAAGGAAGTGAAAGCCCGGATAGTAATTAGATTGATCATCACATTAATAAAAGTGCATTTTCTTTGATAGTTGCAAAGTAGACCATTCTCAACATGGAAATTCCAATAGACTTCTTCACCTATTTATTCTAGTGGTTTGTGTTTAACTTGGTAAGAATTTTATCTTTCCTTCTAGTCCCTCAGTTTTTCACTGTGACATCCATCATCCCTTTCTTCCTAGACTATACACCTGAAGCTCTTCCTTCTCCGGTGAACATTGCTTTTTCTCAGGTCCCCTCAGTCTCTCTCAGATCTCCATGTTTGTTCTTCTGTATGCATCAGATGCACAATAAATAGCCACTGAGTTGTGTTGCCTTTGGAGAAGTGCTTGCAGATTTTCTGTGAGATTACTCATAGGCAGCTGGAGACTAAGGGTGTGGCAGACTTAAGAAGGTAGAACCCTGTCTTGAAAACAGTTCCTTGTTTTAGAATGCCTTTTCTTCACAATGGGCCAGACTTTGATGGAGATATCTGGTATTGTTTCTACTCCTCATCATGGGTCCTTTGGCAGCAACACTGGGAGAACAATTCAGTTGGCTCTTTCAGATGGGTGTGTCTCATTCAGAAATTGATTTTTTGTTTTTCTTTTTCATTTTAACTTTTTGGCATTTAAAATATAAATATCAGGACCACTTTTAAACAAAAGTGACACTTCTCAAGGTTTTAACTTGGGGGAAAATGAAAGTTATTTTCAAGATTTTGAAGTTTGTTCAAGTAAGTTGAATACATTGATAACTAGTTACATCACATCCCAGTCTGAGGTTCCTTTCTGGTTAGCACCACTCATTCCTGTTAGTTATGTTTCCTTACATTTTTTATAGGATTTGTGTTTCAAGACAAACTTGAGAACTTCACTCTTGGTGATTTGACAAGCATTTATCGTGTAGCCGTTTTGTGCAAATGTTATGGGAGGCCTCTGGAAAGACACCAACACTTCAGTTTGCTTTTCAGGAGAGACTGACTTAGTGGAAGAGAACACATATGTAACTGCTTCAGTGTAGGCAAGGACAAGGGTCATAATATAGTACAGATAGCAGGGTTCCCTAAGTAAACATTACTGTGACTGGACCACACACTTGAACTAGCTTTACTTCTTTTCTAAGTTATACACGTTTTTAACCCTTAACTTCTTGTGGTCATAGTAGAATGTGGGTTCTTTTCCTAAGGTATTTTGAATCAAAAACACAGTAGGCATAATTGGTTTAGCAGAATTTAACTTAAATTCAAAGGATAACTTCTTTTTAGCCACTCTAATTTGAAATGCTCTTAAGCTGGCTCTATCAAAAGGAAGGGAATGCTAGATTAAAATAAATAAGGATATAAGACAGGAGTTTTATGTTTATGTAAACCTCGTGCTGAGGAAATAAATATCCTGAAATCTCATAGCCAAAATATATTTTTAAAATGTTTTGAGCACAGGAAACAAAGCTATAAACAATCTAGTAGGAAAAAATGCAAACTTTCATAAATATAATTAATTAGTATATAAAAATGGGAATCTCTGATATTTAATTAAGTTGCCTTTGACTTTATTAAAATCAACGAAATATTCTGTAGTTATTGGAAAGCCAAAGACATTGAATTGTTTTAATTTGAGTGAATGAGATTTAAACTAAGATGCTAGTCTTGTTCTATTTAAGCAGTCATCACCACGTTAGCTAACTCTCAAGAAATGAACTATCAAGAGCCAGACATGATAGATCAACTCTGGGGAGACTGAGGCAGGGAGATTGTTATGACATTAAGGCCAGCCTCTCCTGCATGCAGAGTTCCAGGCCAGTCTTTGCTATGGGTTGGAATCGTGTGTCAAAAAACCAAGACCAAACAAAGAAATTATAATTAAAGTAAGCATACAAATCATAGAAAAATAAATACTTTTGAAAACTCCTGATAATTTGTGTGAGGTGCTGGTGGCCCATGCCTTTAATCCCAGCACTCGGAAGGCAAGGCAGGCAGATCTCTGCAAGTTCAAGGCCAGCCTGGTCTACAGAGCTTGTTCCAGAACAACAGCTAGGGATGTTACGTAGAGAAACCCTGTCTTTAAAAAAATATATTCCAAATAACAATTACAAAGAAATGACAGTGATTCCTGAAAAATTTAGGACTCTTCCAGAAAACAGTGATACTACATCACTGACCAGACAGTCTAAAACTGGTGTTGAGCAGGAGAAAATGCTTGGTAGTGCTGAAGGGAACCAACCGCATTTGCAGAGAGCCCTTGTAATTGGGGGGTCATTTTGCAAACTCGTTACAGTGAAGTAGGGAAGTAGAAACCACCTAAAAGCCATGAGTACTAAGACCACATTTGCCCAATTACATTACAAACAGCAGCTATTACTATTTTGAATAGTTTGGAAAATAGAAATTGCAGTGCATAATAGAGTGTTTGTCTCTCCTATGAGATCGTGGATCCAATCCCCAGTACTGAGAGAGAGAGAGAGAGAGAGAGAGAGAGGGAGGGAGGGAGGGAGGGAGGGAGGGAGGGAGGGAGGGAGGGAGGGAGCGAGGGAGGAGGGAGAGAGGGAGGGAGGGAGGGAGGGAGGGAGGGAGGGAGAGAGGGAGAGAGAGAGATGTTTCTGTAAGAAGGAAGAATTGACCTAATTAAAAATTAAAGTATGTTCTCTTTGGTTAAGAAATAAAACAATATGAAGTTACTCAGATATACAACTTGCTGGAAGACAATTTTATTTTCTGTTAATTTTTTTGTGAATTTCATGTATGACTACTTACTGTATTTCCTCTTCATGCCCCCACTTCTGTGTATCCTTAACTACTCCTGGTAAATGCAGCTCTTCTTTATTATTGTCACATATAGTCACGTATATATAAATATAATCTGCTGAGTAGTTTAGTGTTGCTTGTATATGTGTATGTATTTACAACTGCCTGCTTGCGATTGGATAGCTTATCAGGGGACTTGACAATGGAGGAAACTGATTCATCCTTTCTCAGCAGCATTAATCACCCCTTCATGCAGTGGCAGAGCTCTTTCCCGCATCCATGTTTGCATGTCAGCTGGTATTGTTCGAGTCTTGCTTAGGTAACCACATTTTGAGATGTCATGGGTGCAGCTTCCCTGTACAAAGAGACGGCACCATCTTGCTGCAGATGTCCAGTCCTCTGACTTACAGCCCTTCCGCCCTTCTCCACAGTTTTCTCTGAGCCTTAGGGTTAGGGGTTTCCCGCAGTCAGTTGTCCTCTGAATTTTGACCAGTTTGGGGTTTCTATGATGGTTTCCACATGCTGATGGGAAGTGAGAGCTTCATTTGTGTGAGAAAGTCGCGGGTGAGCTGTGCTGCTGGGGCTAGATCTAGGAGTGTAGAGATGGCAGGATCATCTTCAAGACAGTTATTTAAATTAAGCTGAGACCCGTGGAAGGTGGGAGTGGTGTGAACCCTTCCATGGGCAGTTCCCAGTGTCTAGGTCAGTTCCACAGCTGCTCAAGTAGCACTTAAGGCAGTGATGGGCGCTGGATTACCTGAAGTCCCACCCTTGGCAATGGTGCCAGAATTGATTGGCAGCAACATGTTTCAACAATGAGGTCATGTTTCCACTGTTGTCTATCCTGGTAGGATTACTCGACCTCATTGTTTATCATCTTTGGTTCAGTGTATACATTCAGGAACCATTCAGATGTCTTTGCCAGGGGACCTGCTGTTTTCTTAGCACTGGTTTTGATGTAGGCTTCTCGAATTTCTCTGCTTATCTCTGAGGCTGTCCTGCTGTTTCTTTTGAAACTGTCCTGCACTTCCTTCCTCCTGCAGAATATGCCCTCTGTCCTGTCTTAGCCTTCATGCTTGCACAATGCAGATGCCTATTGATGAAGCTTATTCCTCCAGTCCTTAGTGTCACTTTTTAAGAACGAATACAGCTGATACATTAGCATCTTACCTGTAAAATCTAAAGTCTTATCTCCATTATTCCTTTCCCAGACCAAACAGAACACATCTTCACATAACGGGAGGACCATCAGCATCTTACCTGTAAAATCTAAAGTCTTATCTCCATTATTCCTTTCCCAGACCAAATAGAACACATCTTCACATAATGGGAGGACCATCAGCATCTTACCTGTAAAATCTAAAGTCTTATCTCCATTATTCCTTTCCCAGACCAAACAGAACACATCTTCACATAACGGGAGGACAGCATTCTAACTAAAGTCCCTGAATTCTGTTTCCCTGCTGTTGATAGTCTGCCCTCTCCACTTCATTCCTTATGTAACTGTTTTTCTCCAGTAGCCGTATTCTTAATCTGGCCTTGGGGGGTCTTTCAATCAAAATGTTTAATTTCTAGTATAATATTCCAATCCTGAATACTAATGATACTTAGTAAAATCACACTATTGGTAATTTAGGAAAAGTTCCAATTTGGGTTAAATGCTTGCTTCTTGTATTGTCTTATTAAAATATTTATGATTTCATTAAGTATAATATTTTTTGTAACTTAACATTAGAACCCTAACTCTGCTTTTTAGTATTGAAAATTACTTTGGTACAAAAATTTACTACTTCAGTCAACCCTTTAAACATTCCATGAGATCCCCTTCTATGTCAGGAGCTGAGGTAGGACTTTAGTGAGGGTTGTGAATTACATGTGACCCTAAGAAACTCACATTTTTTGTTCTAAACAATAATTTGTAAAAAGCCATGCATGTGTTTAATAAATATGTCTTGAACTCTCACTCTATGGTAAGAATTTGGCTAAGGCCTCAGGATATAGGTAGAGTGAGCAAGACAAAAATAAAAGTCCTGCCTACATGGATTTCGATCTCCTGAAGAGACAGATCATTGAGCAGAAATAGAGAGAAATGTATAGAATTTGTGCACACTTAACCTACCCGATGAGTAAGCCAGATGAGTGAGCAGTCACAGAAGAGTGCTGTCCCACACAGAGACCTTGCCAAAGAGGAGGAATGGATGTGAGCTTTACTCTTCAAGAGAGCAGAGAAGAGGGTCAGTAGCTAGCAGAAGACCTTCGATTCTTTCGAGCATACTTATACTTAGCACATATGTGTCTGAACTGTTGAAAATAAAACACCCTCCTAAAATTATTTATTCTATATTTAATATCTTTGGGATATTTGTTCTTTATAAGTACACTTCCTAATTGTTAGCCAAGGAAGTAGCTGTTGTGTATATAATAAATGTTGGGCTACATGATACTTTGGACCATGTCAAATGTGGTGAGTAGAACCCAAACGCAGTAGCCATGACTAATTATGCTGGGACATGTGATTGCAATGGGAAAGCATTGCCAAGAAGCAGCAAAAGTTGCTTGTCCATTTCTCTCCAGTACACAGTCAATACAGTCACAATTAAAAATACATATTGCCACATGTTATGCGCTAGCCCAGGCATGCTCACTAGTACACTGCTTGTTTCTTATATCTGCAGTCCTGAAATTTATATTAGGGGAAAAAAACTTTCACTGTTTGACACTGAAGTTTGTCTGATTAATGAACTAATATTACCTCAAATTTCAAGCTTTGTCATGGAAAAAAGTAGATTTTCATGTAGCTTAGAAATAGCACACAGGTGCAAGCCTAGAGAACACTGGTGTTACTCTTGTAATAAAAGAACCCAGAGCCTTCTAGTTAATGTGTGTGTCTGTAACCACTTGTTGTTGGGTTATTCTCCTGAATGGTGAGTGTGCTGGCTTGGCTGTATGTGCAGCCTTCTTTAGGGAGTCAGTAGGTTCTCCAATTGTTTTCTCCTGATTCTGTGGCTGGTTAGCACTGGGACTAAACACAGAACTTCACTTAAAGCACAAAGGTAGTATTACTTTACAAACTGTTCCCATCTCTATTCGGACATTATTTAAATGTGTATTATTTTCCAACAACTGAATTTGATCATTTAGGTAAGATTTGGACAGTTCATTTTAAACCACAGTATTCATTTATCACACTTTAAGATCCTGCCCTGTTCCAGCCACAGACCTAGATGTTGGTGACATGCTGATGAGCACAACAGAGGCCCTCACCTTCCCTAGTGAGCTTTACATTCTGGTGGATCCTATACTCACTTTTGCTCGTCTGCGTTCATGCAGCCTCCAACCTGGGGAAACACAGACAAGGAAAATAAGACAGGTTCTGTCTTTTAAAATCTTTCTACTCAGGAGATAACTTGAGGGTGCGGCCTCAGAGATGATCGCTGCTATTTATTGTGAATAGTGAGCATTCCAAGAAATTAAGTTCTTAGCCAAAAGTAGGATTAAACATTATGCATTGCTAAGCTTGTTTATTTTGGTTTCCAGTGTGGAGTAGCTGGAAAGCAGCACTTGCATACAGTATAACGAGGATAAACATCTTTGCAAGGGATCCTCTGCCGTGGCTGCTGTAGCTGCTGTGGCTGCTGTGGCTTCTGTGACTGCGTGGCTGCTGTGGTACAGCAAGCAGCTCCAGGTCGTACTACCAACAGGAGCCCTATCCTTTACAACACTACAGTGTACACCTAGGGGCTAAATTCTTATCTCAATCATTCTAACCCTCACAGTACCTTTCGAGGTAGATACTATAAAATCTGCATGTTATATAAGAAGGCTCTGAGAATATGTAGTTTCCAGCACTGTCAGAAGCAAGGCTGTGGCAGCTCTGAGTGTTCTGGCTCTGGCCCTGCCCCTCTGTTTCTCACACCTGAGTATCCACTTGCTTTCGGGCTTTTTCATGTTCTGAGTTTGCTTTGTCTAGGTAAAGAGGATACCTTTCTCTCCCTCAGGAAAACAATAGCACAGTCCTTCTGAAACAGAAGTGGCCTTCGTTCCTGCAAAGAAGATGGGCACAATCACCACCCTTACTTTTAAAGAGAGATTTCCTCCTTTCTGAGTGAATATATTAGAAGGGTATTTTGGGTTGAGTTCTCATGTCTGTCTGTTTGCTTCATGGAATACCATTCCTGGGCTTCTGCTCATCCTCTGCGCCCCCCCCCCATAATCAGCTCCCTTTCCCTAATGGACAGTTTATAGGCTGTAGACTTTGTATCCAACCCATTGGCCTGGTAGCATGTTGGCTGCACCTGATTATATTTATTGTGGAATTTTCCTTTCGTCCCATAAACAATAAAGGAAAGGGGAGGAAAGCAGATGGGATACTTGGACATAAATCTGTATAAAGGAAGTACATGTCCACTATAACATGGCATGTTCTTTATAGTTGCAACATAAGTTACTGAAGAGGATGAGGCAATTGACTAAATAGATACATCTGGGAGAGAAGAGGCTGAACCTGGGTAGAAATTAGAGAGAAAAGGCCAGTTCAGGAGATAGTGAATGAAGGTGATGGAGATGAAGACTAAGAGGCAAGTTTGGGAGGTACAGCTGTGAGCTGAGAATAAAGCATGATCCATGATGATTTCCCCAATTATGAAAGTGTGCACAGAAACAGAAGATGACGAGGTCACTGTGGGAGTGCTAGGGTTAACTGCTCTCGAGGCTATCAGTTGGGAAATCAAGTAAACAATCAGAAACATGGAATGCTAGAGACCGCCTTGTAACCCAGGAAAATGGTCTTTGGAATTTGCTTTCATAGTCAGAGACATCGTAGTATATCCCAAACTACAGTTTTGGATAAAATTCCCTAGAGATGGAATAAGTAGAGAATAACCCTAGAGAATAGCACAGGAAGTGGAAAATAAAAACCACAAAGGAGCCTGCAAAATAGCTAACGAAATACGGCCAATACAAAGTTTATATTTGTGTGTGTGTGTCTAGCTTTGGCAGTTTTTAAAGATTTCGTTAGAACCCTTTGAAGACAAAGAAATCGTATAGCCAAGTTCTAGCAAAATGTGGCCAAACTGTTTCTACTCCTTAAATATCTGTTGCATTGCCTTATTGACAAGTCCCAGTTACAACAGCCCTCATCGATGACCCATAGTTGATGAGAACCATCTTTGCCTAAATCACATGCAGCCACCATTTCAGGAAAGAAACAGTTTGTAAAGGAGACAATCTGGAAAGGTCATTTGTTAGTAGGTGACATATGGAAGGCTAGGTGACAGCATGGTGAGGGAGACGCACACTCACTGTAGCAGACATAGGATGTTATTTTCACAGGAAACCTGTTTATTGATTTAGGTGACTGTTGTGTGAGAGAGGGATCACTGCGTGCAGTTCTCCCACTGCAGCGGAAGCGCCTGATTTTGACCTACTAGGCTTTCATGTTTGAGCACATTCAAGTTTCACTGCGACACTGTTCCGGTGAAATAGATTATATCCTTGGGCTCGTTCTCATTCTCTCTCTCTCTCTCTCTCTCTCTCTCTCTCTCTCTCTCTCTCTCTCTCTCTCTCTCTCTCTCACACACACACACACACACATACACACACACACGCACACAAAGACTGACAGACAGCAGGCAGAGACACAAAAACACTTGAGGGTATAAATGCATAGCAATCAAAGAGTTCATCCAATGCCATAGAGGGCGTAGCTGATACTAGCCATGGTTCACTTAGGTCCACTTAGTGTCCCCATGCTCAGAAGGCAGGGACTGCTGCCCTAGGATATATGTTCAATGACATGTACAAAGAGGTCTTAAAACTTACATTTGTAAGTTATTTTACCGTTAGATGGTGATTTTTGTTTTTTAAATTCATGTATCAGTACAGTACCTCTTGTTTGTAAACAAATTATATATGATTTATATAAATATAAAGGGGCAGAGACTCTAAAACATTTCAATTACTGTGTACGCTTGATTAAAATATACTTCTGAGGCTCCCAAATTATGTCATAGTGACTCTTTAATAGCAGTTAAATAAATTGGGAATGTTCAGAAACTTTGAAATACAAAAATTTATCAACCATTTTACCTATCAGATTTCAGGCAATCCCATTGCAAAATGCAGATATATGCCTCAACCTCATTTTTGTATTCTGGCTCTTAAGGAGACCGTTAAACACAAGTTCACGACCATTTGCTGTGCCCTTTGTAAGCATGCTGACGTTTTCTCATGAGCTACCTAATGTCTGCCTGCATACAGTATGTTCCTTGCAGTCATCCTTTAGTCACAGGCAGTTTAAGCTGTTAAATAGTATCTGGCTCTAAAAGGTGGGCTGATGGAGTTCCTATCTCCTGCTACATCTGGTACGTTAATGTATACAGTCTGTGAGTGCCCTGCAGGGACCTGTTTTTACATGCATACCGGGACGTTTATGTAGAAATCAAAGGCCATGAATCAGAAGAACACAGCTCTTGTTTCCAGCATACTAGAGGCTGAAAAAAAATGGCTTTGAAAAATTGAAAGTAGTGTGGTTTGTTTTTATTGTGGAACCGATCAGGAAGAACAATTTACAGTCATGGCCATTCTTCACAGCTGAATGGAGTAGAGGTGCCCGCCTCGTGAAATGGAGCAGCTGCACCCGTTTTTTCTGGGCTCACAAAAACATTTGCTTTTTAATCGAGAACTTTAGATGGCGGGGTACAGTTTGTTTTCATGATGGAAGTGGTCAGTTGTGCCTTACCAGACAGCTGTAGTGTAATTAAGAAAAACTGTGTGAAAGTGGATTAAATATAGCAGAAAAGACCCTTAAAAATAGAAGGAATATCATCTTAAATTGATTCACTTTTTTTCCTTTCATGTGTAAAAGTGGAAATATCTCTATAATTTCTGTACAGTCTTTGCTGTTTTGCAACACATTTTGGCTCTAAAAAGCATGTGGTGCTCTGCTACAGTGTTTGTTTTTGTAACAAGTGCTAGCTAAAAACTACCAGTTTCAAGATAATTTAATTTCTGAAAGATGTACCTTCAAAATGCTGCTTAAAATAGGAACTTTCCAGTTCTGTTTCTGCTAACTTTCGTGCATTTAAAAAGTCGGTGATCTTCTATTGAACAACGTTGAGTCTGCTTTTAGACCCACTTTATAAACAAGTGGTAGAGTATTCTGGGTTTTTCTCTTTTGAGATTAGGAGCTGCAAAGGGAAAGATGGCGTTTATTCTCGATGAATTGGAATAATGGAACTCACTCGGGAAGAGCAGCCTGGCTGTGGGGAAACCCTCAACATCAGGCTGTCAGCTGACTTTGAAAGGCATACGCTTACTTTATGCAGCAGACTCTGAAATAAGAATAGAAATGCCTTCATTTGCATCACAGTCTACAGTAGAGAAATAACTG
Source organism: Mesocricetus auratus (assembly GCF_017639785.1). Taxonomy (NCBI): domain Eukaryota; kingdom Metazoa; phylum Chordata; class Mammalia; order Rodentia; family Cricetidae; genus Mesocricetus; species Mesocricetus auratus. Next base: position 31,302,819 of record NW_024429200.1, on the reverse strand, counting down.
CTGCAAGGTCAGAGGGAGCTGAATCAGAAAAGTGTTGTGTGCACAAATGAGCAAGATTGGTGGTAGACACTTAACCATTGTGAGTTTTTATCCTGGTTGCCCAACACTAAAATGCAGAGTTTCAACCTTGACAGAATAGAGGTGCCAGCTGTACATTTGCTAGGAGATTTTATCATAGACGGATGCAGACACCCTCGGACTGCATGTTAGTTGAGGGGATTTGGAACACTAGATACAAGGAGGATGTGAGGTGCCTGGACTACTGCCATTCCTGGGGCTTTTCCCTGGAAGAGGCAGTGTAGCTGGACTCTGCTGGAAAATGAATGTTTTAGGGACGGAGGCAGCAGCCATTTCCTTTTCAGCCTTACACTGCTGCGCTTTAGGTTCCTTTATTCTTTTACCACAAGCCTTCAAAAACAAAACCTGCCGTAAAAGTACATGATTAGAACTCTAATAAACAAGTTATCCTAAATGGTGGACCGTGATGGCAACGTGAGATTGAGTTCTTTTTCTGTAAGCCCTAGTGTGCATGACACTCTTCCCCTTCTGAGGAGCCTGGCAGTTTCAGATGCTGGCAGCTTGGGACTGCCCTGTAGACAACACTGCCCCTGTAGAGCGTAGGCACCAGAGCACGATGTGTGGTAGACGCTAAGCTATGGAGGGATTGTCTCAGGCAGACTCTAAGCTGAGGACTGTAAGGAGTGTTGAAAGGAAAAAGCAACATGATACAGTAAGAGAATTAACTGGAAATTCTCAGGATGAAAAGATCTGGATTCAAGTCCGAGCTAGCTGACTGGAGACATTCCCTAGGTCTCCATTTCTTCATGTACAGAGTGACACCTTTTCTACCTACCGAACAGACTATCAGTCTGCAAACATCCCCGGAAAAGAGCGCAAGTAAAAACGTGTAGTACTCTACACATAAGAAATCACTTCGTTCATCCATTGCATCCTTCAAAAGTAAAGCAAGGACGCAAACAAACAGCCCTTGACAGCCAAAGAAAGAGAACACAGCAAATACTAAACTCTCCAAACAGATCCTTTGCAAGTGCTACAAGGCTCCTGGATAAACAGTACCATAATTTATAGCCATTTGATTTCAGCCCACCATTTTCTCACAGTGCTAAGCTAAACCCTCTCCCCCTCTTCAAGGTCCAACTTCGCTCTCTTCTTTCTTAGTCTCAGTAGACAAGCTCCTCCTCAGTGTTTCCAGAAAAGCTGAGCAAGGCTAGAGAGAACTTCCCTGACCAACTCAAAGGTCTCTTATCTAACTTCCTCTTCCTTTCTAGTTCTCCTTTGTGGAAGGTGAAGTCCGTTCTTGATGGGATCTCATTCTGTCCGTCTGCTCCTTGCTTCGCCAGCGCTTCAAGCGTTGCCCAACTGCTCCTCCAGAGCAGGGATAACTGGACCCCTTTTCAGCCCCACATGTTGCTTCATCTTCACTGCTAAAGTTTTCTGCAGAATTATTTGAACTCCTTCATCACTGCCCATGCTTAGCTTCCATGTTTTGCAGTCTGCTTTCTGGCTTCCCCATCATATTAAAAAGTTCATGTTGCAGAGGCCACTACTGACTTCATTTTGTATCCTTTTGTGTGTTAGTCTCCATAAATATGTTGACATCCCAAACTTCCTGTACTTGAAGAGTTCTCCCTCCTTGGCCTCTGTGTGTCAGTTAAACTGCCTGTCCCCTGTATGTCAGGGGACACGGGGACAGGGCCTCAGGGCACATCCTCCCTAGGAATCAGTGCATAGCTCACACACACAGTGCACAACACTGGACTCAAAACAGATAGTTTACATGTGAAGTCCCAGTCTATGGAGCTGACTAACATAAGCACAGAAGAGAAAGTGAGGCTCTGTATTCCTGACTTAAAATGAATTAAAGAAAGAGCTATAATAGAAAATGGCTAAATTGAACTTGATCAGAATTAATAATCTATTCTTCAAAAGATATTCTTAAAAAAATGAAAAATTTCTCCTATCGGGAGAAAATATATCTGATAAAGAGGTTGTATTCAGAATAAAAAGGACTTTCAGATTTTAATAAGAAAACAGTTCCTCCGTTGTAAAAGAATGGCAGAATATTTGAATGACTTGATTAGCATCTGATTAAAGAAGACCAGGAAATTTTAAGTGAACTCAGAAAACATGCTCGGCATCATCCCTTACTCAGAAAATGTAAGTTAGTGCCATCTGAGATGCTGCTGCACCTTCTAGAATGGATGGCCAGGTTACAAAGGTTGACTGGAGCTGATATGTTGTGTGTGTGTGACTGAAGGAATGGGGCAGTCATGCTGAAATTTGGGCAGTTTGCTTAAAAGGTAAACATGTAACAATCCAACATTCTCTCTGGGATCTTTACCCAACAAAAGTGAAAAGCACATTCAATTTATTTGAAAACACAACCTTTAGTATTGGAAAGCACAGTGGCTTCTTAGGGATGAGACGACTAGATTGCAAAGAGGCACAGGAAAACTTTATTTCTTAAAAAAAATTATACGTCGGGCAGTGGTGGCACATGCCTTTAATCCCAGCACTCGGGAGGCAGAGGCAGGCGGATCTCTGTGAGTTCGAGGCTGGGCTGGACCGACAGCCTCCAAAACAATACAGAGAAACCCTGTCTCGTAGAACCAAAAAAAAAAATTATACAAAATATTCTAATCACTGTTCCCCTTGCCTAACTCCTCCCAGATCCTCCCCACCCACCCAACTCCATGCCCTTTTTTTCTTTCTCTCTTTCTTTCTCTCTTTCTTTCTCTCTTTAGAAGATAAACAGGCAAACAAAAACAACCCAGACAAACCAGAATTTTAAAAAGAAAAACCATAGAAATATACATCAAAACAATACTTATCATAAAAGTACATGATTAGAACCATAATATACAAGCAAAAGACCAGTGACACTCTGTAGGAGAAAACTTCAATTTTCTTTTGCAAAAGGATGTCAGTTGTAGAAAGTGCCTTGCTTAGAAGTAGGAACCTGTGTCTAATTCCCCGTGTCAGTGCTGGGCCCCGTCTGGCTTGATGCTGTGCAGACCTTGAGTGTGGTACCAAAGTCTCCGTGAGTTTATATGTGTTCCTGTCCTGTTGTATCTGAAGACACTGTTTCCTTGACGTCATCCATCCCTTCTGCCTCTTCCAATCTTTACACCTCCTCTTCCACAGAGCTCCCTGAACGTTTGTGATCAGTGGGAGGGGTTGACGAAGACATCTCCTTTAGGACTGAGTGTTCCAAAATCCCTTAGTCTCTGCACATTGTCTCATTGTGCTCCCATTTACTGCAAAAGAAGCTTCTCCGATGATGTATGAGGCACTAAGTATGGGTATAGAAGAATGTTGTTAGAGGTCATTTTATTGCTGTGTTCCCTTAGCGGAATTATAGTATTTGGTTTTTCCCTGGGCCTGTGGCCTATCCAGTCTCAGGTTGTTGGCCACTGTGGCAGGTCAGACATGGATTCCATCTTGTGAAGGGGCCTTAAGTCCAATGGTAGGATGGGTGGCTGCTACCACAATGCTCGTACCACTATTGCACCAACGTATTTCACAGGCAGATCTCAGTTGTAAATTGCAGGGTTTGTTGATGATTCCCTTTCTCCAGTGGTGGTGTGCATAGTACCTTCCAGGACCATGATCACTAGTCAGCAGGGGCGAAGGCTCACTAGCAAACCTTGAAGGCCTGTAGGTATATCATTATGTTGGTTATGATGACTGCATATGTACTGTTTATATTTCATACTTGTGTAAAGATATAGTTTATTGTACATTAAGCAAATTATAGGATCCTAGCATCTTCCATCCTGCTCTTTTATGTACTTAACTTCTAAAGCTATCATGTAATAGATAACACCATAGACTGTATTATATATATGAAACATGTGAGTGGAAGGGTGTAATGTATTTCTGCCTGACATTTTCACTAAAAAGTGTTATGTTGATGAGTGCCAACCATACTATTGAATGCAGTTATAGCTTAGTATTCTTTTTTTAATTAATTAATTTTGTATAGTGTTCAGTTTGCTTGTATGCCTGCAGGCCAGAAGAGGGGGTCAGATCTCATAACAGATGATTGTGAGCTACCATGTGGGTGCTGAGAATTGAACTCAGCCAGTGCTCTTAACTCCAGCCCCATAGTTTTCTCATTGCTACATAATTTTCTAGAGTATGAATATGTGGCCATGCATATAAGGTCACTCAAAATACACACAAGGAGCTGAATTTTTAATATTTTTATTTTTCAGATTTTCTATTTCTGGATTCAGGGAATTACAGTTTCTTTCCATTACATTTATAACTAGTTATATGAAAGCAAAGTTTTACATATTAATTTCGTATTAACCCATATTGTGAACTCTTATTAATGTTAGCAGTTATTTTTCTTCTATAATGTTTTTTGGTTTGAGACCTTTTAATTTCTAAGTTCAGAAAGAGAGAGAATTGACGTCTTTAATAAAGTAATTGAATAGTAATAATCAAGGAAAATATTTTTAAAATAGAAATGTAGAATTCTTATCATTTGAAATTTTCAATTTTTTTGCCTTGATGTGTTTACCTTTGTCAGAGCCAAGCTATTTCCTCTAACCCTATATTTTGAAGGATGAATCAAACTCCCTAGTTAAATACAAAATTAATAAAGTTTTAAATATGAATGTAATCTGTCATCACATTAGGCAAAGTAGTTATTTTAAGACACATTTGCCATTTACATTACTCTGGTTTCTTCCAGTGTCTTAGCTTATAATCATCACATTTCCTGTTCTCTATTTTGTTTCTGGGAAGGCTATAGTATGAAAGGAAATTATTTGATTCCCAGTGAAAACATTAAAGGAAACAAAGCAAATGGAATTCTTTTTGCTTTTGTTTTCAGATGTTATTTTCCCTGTATCTTTCTTTTCTGCCTCTTTCTAATGATTCCTTTCTTTTATCACTTATTCATATGTATGTGTGTAAGATGCAAATGTTCATGTCATATTTTGTCTTTTTTACCTTCGCAAAGAAAATATGCCTATATCATATATGTTTGTATATCTTCTATTGCAAATATAATAAAAGCAAACTTTTCGTCAGTAAATTTACCTTTATAAACCTTATATTAATGTTTGCCCTTTTTATGTAAAACTTTAAAATTTATTGTTTCATTATTTCTTTGTAATCATTTTCAATTGTATGTTCTTTCTTTAAAGGCTGGTTGTTTTAAGCACCTAGAAACTTGAACCACAAGTTTAATCAGAAAATAATACTTTAATCCTAGCTAATCCACATTATTGACCTTCTGTTCCTGCAGCAGCAGCAATAGCTGACTGTCTCATGGATAATCTCTGGTGTAGACCCACAGACTCACTACAAAGGCTGATCCAGAGATTAGCTGCCCCCCTTTAGATGGTAGTTTGCTGCTTTTTCAGAAGAGACTTTATAGGGTCTCATTTAGTCCTTACAAAGACAGGCTGGTTGTACCCATCTTGTCTCATTTGTAAAATGAAACTAGGTCAGATCAATTATAGATGGCTGTGTCTTGCCCTGAGTGCTCTGTTTGCCAAGAAGATTACTAAAATACAAATTTTGCTTGTTGGGAAAAAAAATCACTGTCCCTACTCACAATACAATTTAAATATAATAATTTGACGGTGTTATACTTCTGTACTGTCTTTTGTAATATAGAACATCCAAACATAAACATGCCTCAGGTATGTGTATACACATGTACACACATACAGGCACACGTACACATTTTAAAACATTTCTTGATTTTTATGTTTAGTGGAAGAGGTGAGCTAGAACAAGGAAAAGCACTCATGGTAGAAAATGACACGTTTGTCAGTTAACATATTGAAGGACCTGAAAGTTGTTTTCTGGCTGGAATATAGAATTGAAGGTGGTGGATTAAAGAGGTCAGAGATGTAGAGCCGGAGGTGAAAAGGGACAGTTGAGGACCAACCTTGTCATCCTAACTTGTAAGCTTTGTAAAGCAATGTGACCTTTATCTAAGCAGGATGGGCTATAAGGTGGCCGGGAGATGTAGGCAGATAGAGGGTCCAGATGTGTGCTTGAGAGAGCACGAGAGGAGCTAGAAGGAAAGATAATGTGACTGATGGAGGAGGCTGAGGTTGTGTGGCCAAGCTGTGATGATGATGCCTGAGTAGAATTGGATCAGCTGAGTTGGAAAGCTGAAAGTGGAGGCCACAACCCTTGGTCGGGGTTAGTGGGTTCAAGCAGCCTTGGTGATGTGTCTCTGCCTATCGCTAGATCCTAGCTCTGTACCCATCTGTGTCTACCCTACCTTCAGGACTCTCAAAGATTCAAAGCAACAACAACAAGAAGCATTCTTTTTCCAGAATCTTGTGGGAACCTATTATTACTTCAACTACTTTAGTTTTTTTTCTAACAATAAAAAGAGAAGAGAGAGAGAGAGAGAGAGAGAGAACAGTCTACATTCTAAAATCCATGTGCATAAACCATCAAAATTAGGAATTAGCTACCTCAAAAGTTCACTTATGTTTTATCATTTATGTTTTTATTTATTGTTTGCTTGAATAATGTCATTCAAGTAAAGAATTTATGATAAAAAGAGAGCAAAATATAGGTATAAGATAAATATATGATATATATATATACATACATCCACATTTTTGCTGATAACTTTTTTTTGGGCCTTTTGGATAGAAAAGGGCATCGATTTGACAGAAAGTGTGATGCCCTCACACTCCTGCTTGAAGCAGAACATAGCTTTCTTGTTGGTGGTGTCAGTGGAGCCTGTCCTGGGCTTCTTTCCTGTGATACTGAGCAGGACTTCCCAGTACCACACATAAGCCCAAGCCTAGAGAACCGAAGTTTGGATCCCATATTACTCCTGAATCAGTGTTACCAGTTCTTAAGAAGCTGATAGTTCTTTGGAGGGGGTTGATTTTTTACAGGATTCTTTTTGTCCTGGCCCCAGACTGTAGTGGGAGGCATTCTTTATTTTCCCAGAAGCCAAAGTTGCTGACAGTGTATGTAGCTTAGAAACAGGTGCTTCAGTCCTGTTAGCTGCTCTAGAATCTTGGATGCCCAGATCCATCTGTCTCTACTCTTCCCCAAACAGCTTTTGAGGAAGAATTTTCCTCTGTGAAGTTCTCTCTTGGAGTTCTCTGTTTTACCTATGTTGTGGTAGACAGCAGGGAGCTAGCTGTCTGGTCTCCTTGCGCTCGCTCCTCGAAAAACAGTTCCTCAGTGTTTCATAGACCTTCAACATCTACACATTTTTTAAAGACTGCAGGTGAATTGTTTTATTAAATAGACCTCAATTTGGGATTGCCTGACATTCTTAATTAGGCTCAGCTTCTGACAGAGAAATTTTGGTTAGGAGCATCATGGAAGTGAAGTGCTCACATTGCTATGTCAGTGCACAGCTCCCAGTCATTACTTTTTTGGAGACGTTGAACCTGATCCCTTCCTTATTCAGATGGACCAGATTTCTCTTCTATAAAGTTACTCGTTCTCTCTTCCTCGCCATTCTCGCCATGACTGTGACAGCTAGCAAATGGTGATTTCATAATGTTTTAGCTTTTATCATTAGTATTGTAATATAAGGAAAGGCTTCCTCCAATCATGTATCTGCTCATTCTTTTATCTATTTCTGTTTTTAATTCATTGTAATGATACTATCCTTACTTATTAAAATTTCTCAAATTTATTAAAATTGGGGTCAGTTGCAGTCCCTTCAAAGTCTTCCTCTTATTCTTATAGCACTTTCTCTGTAACTGAGATGATGGTTGATGCTGTCCTTCTTTATCCTATTGTATGTTAACAGTACAAACTGAGCTCTCGGGAGTCGGCACCACTGCTTCCCATATCTTCCCCTCCCCTCCTTCCAAGATCCTGCCTTTCTGGGACTGAGCTGTTTAGTAGGTGTGTGTGTGTGTGTGTGTGTGTGTGTGTGTGTGTGTGTGTGTGTGTGTGTGTGTGTGTGTAAGAGGGAGAGAGTGAGAGAGGAGCGAGAGAGAGAGAGACAGAGACAGAGAGACAGAGAGAGAGAGAGAGAGAGAGAGCTCTGTGAAAATAAAATAGACTGTGTGCAGGGTTTTCCTAACATAATTTCAAAGTCACTGTCACTCCTTGTCCCTTATGTCCCACCTTTACATACTTCTGGAAGATGTTTCCATGTCTTGTGGTCTCCCCTGTCCTCCCTTGTCACAGAATCCCATCCAAACCTTAGCTGAGAGCTGTGCTTATTGATTTTTTTCTTAGGCTTTTGTTCAGCCTCTGCCTTTCATCCAGATCAAAGTGCTATTAATAAACTTACTTCCTTTTAGCAGACATAGTACGCCCATTTCAGCTTCCTTTATCTAAACCATAGTTTCATCAGAATCTTCTTTTCCTCTTGACCTTGTGTGCCTTTGCTGCCACACATCAGTCAGAAAGTGGGCCTATAGTTAAGGCCTGCATGTCTCCATACCACTCACTATATCAATGTTGAAAATATGGTAGCAAGTCAGATATGCCTGTCATTGGCATCGTGAAACAATAGTCGCACGGGAACAGCATTCAGCAAGTGTGATACCTGTACTTGACTATTACTAAATGGTTATTGCAGATGTGTGGGGTGCCCAGAAGAGAGTGAGGACTTATGGAGACAAGTAAGGGGCCATTGTGTTCTGTTCGGGGATCTGAATATAGTAGAGCTGAGGTTGATGTATGAATACCTACTAGTTGATTGTAATTTGGTTTGTGGAACCTTCTAGAAAAAAATATGATCCTTCCTTTCTCTGTGACTTCCCACTTTGCAAGCAAGCAAATCCTCAGATAGCTCACATACCCAGCTGTTCACTCTCACCAGGGAATCAATTAATTCATAATTAATTAGCTGTTGTTTTTACATCTTTCCATAATTCTGAATTAGTGATGTCACCTTAGGAGTTCTCAAGTCAAAGTTTCCAAGTTGTTAGAATAGAATGTGCCAGCGGCGGACTCCCAAAGCATAACCTGCCCATTGCTTTCTTCCCTGTGAGTCCTCCTTCCTTTTCTCAGCTTATAAATATTTTTGGTTTCTAAATGGACACAAAGCAGCAGCAGTAAGCACCTTTGAATATCTGTTAATACTGAATCCCTCCCCTGTAACCACTGAATTCTGTTTTAACAATCTCATTTCTCGCCTAGTGGCATGAGGACTTCAGAGGATGGAAATGTCTCTCCCTTAAAAGTCTCAGTACCTGCTTTGAAGAGCTGTATTAACACTGGAGTTTTACATAATATCTAACTCTGTTTCATCAGTATTTCCAAATTTCAACACTTCATAGTTTAGATTTCTTGCTTTAGGTTATTCAGATTTTTACATTTTTGTTATTTTTATCTGCCTCCTGCTCCTCCTCATTGTCTTCTCCATCTCCCCACCCCACCTTGATTCTGTTTCACTATGTTGCATGAGATAGGATCAAGCAATCCTCTCCCAGATGTTGGAACTGTAGGCACTGGCCCCCAAACTTGACTCCTCCCTGGGTTCTTAAGAGAACTGGATCCCTTGCCTTATGTAAGAATCTCAAGTATGATACTGCAATTTGTATTGCTCGGGGTACAATATCATACTTCAAATTATGTAATTTAATGACAAATATGGGCACACTTAATAAAACTGAACTCTGATTTAGTTATCATGTCATACCATGTCATTATGTCTAATGTGTCTTTGCTTTTCATTTGCCCTAATTGCGATGAGTATATTTATCAACTATTTTTTTTAAAAACTTGATGTATTTTCAACTTTTTTATTTTTTCAATATATATATATATATTATTTTGGGTGCAGATGTTTTGCTTACATGTATGTCTGCACATGCCTGGTGCCCACAGAGGCTAGAAAGGGATGACAATCCTATGGAATTGGAGTTACAAACAATTTGTGAATCTGACCTGGGTGCTGGGATGTGAACGCCAGTCCTTTGGTTGAACAGCAAGTGCTCTCAGCCACTGATTTCTATTTTTATCTTTGTGTGTGTGTGTGTGTGTGTGTCTGTGTGTGTGTGTGTATGTGTGTGTATGTGTGTGTATGTGTATGTGTGTGTCTGTGGAAGCCAGAAGAGGGTGTCTGATCACCCGGAGCTGGAATTACAGGCAGTTGAAAGCCACCTAGTGTAGGTGCTGGGAATTGAACTCTGGTCGTCTGTAAGAGCAGTAGGTGTGCTCCTGACCATTGACCATCTCTCTAGCCCATTTCCTGACAGTACACCAAAGTACGCCTTTTGTGATATAATAGGCTCATAGTTAGTATTTGAATTCCATTTAGTGTAGTGATCTTGATTAATATTTGGACTGTCACCACTCATTATTATGAGTAACTCTATTATGATCATTTTTTAAAAGACAAATAGAGGAAAATAGCCCTAATGAGAAAGCTTGTGAGTGTTATAGCTGGCCACTCTTTCACAGTACTTTATATGTGAGTATTTCTACCACCATTTTGTATGGTTTCTCATGTGCCTGATGAAATCTTCTAGGGAATGTGAACTCTGGAAAGGTGGGGATGGTATGTCATTCTAGTTTACATGCTGTTGAGGTGCTATGTACTTTTTTTTTTCTTTTGTTACTCTTTTTTGTTTGTTTCTAAGTCTTGGTGTATAGTCTTTACCTGGGCTTTTGATACCTGCCACTAGTTAGAAGGACCTCCTGCCTCCAGGCTGCTGAGATTTACAGCTTGCCTGTCCTGGAATTTTTCTTTTAAGCTCTAATAAAATTGTCCTTCAGCTTTCTTCTGAGTCCATTCTTAGGTTCTTTTTATTAATGACACTGAAAGCCTCCAGAAGCGACCCTCATGTCAGCAGCAGCATGTGGTGTCTCAGGTGGCTTTCCCAGAATTTCACTAGAGCTAGAAGGAGGAGAGGCATGCCTGGCAACAAGTCACTCCAGAAGGTGCATTCCTGCTCGCAGACGTCCTGTGAGCAGCGGTCTTTGCAGTTGGCTCTGAAGGTCTCCCTTCTGGAATGTGTTTCCTGACCCAGAGCCCAGAGTGCAGGTCTGCTGCATCCAATCCTGTGAGTTGAAGTTTGTGATTCATGAGCCTAGCACTGCGTTTTATGATCTTACCTATTTTCTTTCCAGTGTGTACGACGGCCCTTTTGCTTTCCACTCTTCTCCCCCTCTTTCTCCATCCCAGTCCAGGTGTTTCCTCTCAGGCTCATGGGGGGGCGGGTCATCTTTTCCAACACCTTCCCAAGTTAGAATTCTTAGAATCTTGGAATTAACTATCTTAGTCCTCCCTTTCCCTTTTTGCCTACAGCAGGTGTTTGTTGGACGAATGTTCACTTTGTCACCAGAATGATGGCAGTATGCCAACTGTATTCTATCCGTTGCGGATGTGATCTGCTAATAATTTTGGTATGCTAATTTAATGTGTTCTTTGGTGTTATTTTGATTTGTCTTTAAGTCTTAATATGCTTGAACTTTTTCTTAATTTGTTTGCTAACTGCATTCCATCCTTTATTGCTTGCCTATTCTTGGTTCCTTTAGGTTATAACATTTGTCAGTAGAATCTGACCAGAGCCCTGGGCAGGCCATGTGTGGAACATTTAATACTGTTCCCTTTCTCTCTGTTCCTTTTTTCTTATTATGATAGAAAACGCACAATAGCCTGACAGAATTAGAAAAGGTGGGAAGAGCTAAACTGAACTTTTGGAGGCTTAGATGTGAATTCAGCTCAAATGGATAACTCAACTCAGATGAGTAGTATGTTGTGGGATCAAATGGCATCTGCAGCAGCCATGGGTTCTAATAGGTCACCTGCCTCTGTTGAGTGAATAAGGAAGCCTGCGCCATGTCACTTCCAGAGTATGGACCAGCCTCTTGTCACACTCACTGCCTTTCTGTCCAAGCTGTTGTAACAAAATAGCATGAACTAAGTAGTCTATAAATAACTAAAGTCTTATTTCTCAAGTCTAGAAGCTCAAAAGTCCAAGGTCAAATTATTGACAGATGTGCAGTCTGGTGAGGGCTTGTGTTATACTATGCAGACCTTATAAGAACACCTCACATGGTGGAGGGGAGAACAGTGGAGTCTGTAACCCCTTGTGATAGCATAATCCTATTCAGAAGCATTCCACCCTCATGATGAAATCAGTACCTTAGTCCTAATATTGTCACGATGGGGATTAGACGTGGGTTTTGAGGGAACACTGACATTCAGTTCAGTGACACTGAGATAAGGCAAAGGGAGGACCACAGTGACACACCTACACTTGAAACCAAATCATCTCTTCCATGTTCTTTCATTTCATCTTTGTAACAGCCATCTTGTGTGTCATCATTCCCATTTTTCAGATGAAGAAATTGAGGCGGCAAGAGCTCAAGTAACTTGCATAAGGTTTTAGAAGTAGCAAAGGATTTGGGTGGGTCCCTGACAGATTTCAAAGGCATTCTTTTTCCACAGTGCCAGACTGCCTTGCATAATGAGTGTGACTGAAGACTAAAACAGGAGCCAATGGCATGGCCGGTCCTCTGCTCTTTCACTGCTTCACTTGGTGAATGACTAAGAGGCAAACCCTCCCACAGGACATTTGCATTTTAAAAGCAGAGCTCATTAACTCTAATGAATATCTAATTGGTAGAATTTGTGGCAGTGATATTTTTATTTTTCATCTTTTTCAAAAAAAGTGTTAGTTTTGTGAATTATCATGCTAAGTAGCAAGTTTTATTATGGCATTTTCATGCATAACTTGGTTCTTATTAGTCTCCATCTCACACACTTTCAACACACACACACACACACACACACACCCATTCCAACATGTTTTTAAGTTTTAGCTGAGCTTTTCCCTATGTCTTTAAGGTAGCTGGCTATCTTTCTTCTCCTCTACAGAATATCAGCTACTCTGGAATAAGTTATTCAGGAGAATGCAGCCACATACTGCTTAGTCCCTTCTAAATGCAACCAAATGGATTTACAGGGTATTGTGGAAAAAAAAATCTCAGAAAGGCATGAAGTAGGGATTAGCATTTCACAAAATGAATGTTCAAGGATGAATAAATTTGGCCATATCAAGAGTCCGCTAAAGTATCAGATAAATATAATATGTTTTAAAATCAATGTTATGTCAGCATTGTTAAAAATGTTCTATCTGCATTTCCTATAGAGTATTAATGAGCCTGTGTAGGGTGGTTACTGGCATTAGGTGACTAAAATGATCCAGAATTTAAAAAGAAAAAAAAAAGCTTTGTGTGAAAATATTTCATTTCTTTACTATTTAGTTTCTCAGATACTAAAATAAACTAAAAATCAACTGAGAACTCATGCACTGCAGTTTTCCTCATACTCTATTCATAGAAATATTTTTCCTATGTGAACTCCTTGGAATAGATTTTGTAGATTATATTCTCAGATATGAAATTCTAGAAATAAACCCTTTCTAATAAAGAAAAGGTAAAAAATATTTTTCTACTATCATTTTTATTTTTTGAGATTATAATATATATGTATATATACATGTACATATATAAAAACATTTCCCTCTTCCCTTTCCTCCTTCTAATTCTGCCACCTACCCCCTTTTAAATTCATGGCCTCTTTTTAGTTGTTGGTATATGTGTGCGCGCATGTGTGTGCATGCGCGCGAGAGAGAGAGAGTGTGTGTGTGTGTGTGTGTGTGTGTGTACGTGCACACATGCATGTTCCTAAATACAACCTGCTCAGTCTGTATAATTGGTGGGTTCTTCCCTAGGGAGGACTATTTCTCCTACTCTCAATTTTCCTTAGTTGCAGGTAGTTCTTTTGTCTACAGTTGAAGACTTAGGAGATTTCCTCCTTCCTTGTTAGCATGTCTGTTGGTGTCATCCTTGTTCAGGTCATGTTTAGTTGACCATATTGGCTAGAATTCATGTGTGTAGCTTACTGACATTTCTAAGAGAGGCAATGTCACAGCAAACCTATCTCAGTTGTATTTAAACCTTTCCACCCCTCTGCAGTGATCCTCAAGTAGATGATGTACTGGTTGGGACTGAACTACAAAACTGCATTTTTATGGATTGTCCGTGTCTGTAGCAAAGAGAAATTTCCTTGACTGTGGGTAAGAACTACACTTATCTGTGGGTATAAAGACAAATATTTAGGAGGTAGTTAGCAATTGTGCTAGTTTAGTAAGGTGGTTGTAGATTTTCTAAGATCTACGACTGCACCAAACCTATGTAGTTGGCTAGGTTTCCAATACCAGGCATGTCTTCCTTTCTGTTGAGCTAACTCACTGAATATGATCTTTACTAGTTGCTTCCTACTTCTGTCTTTTTGTATGGTGGCAAATTTCAGTTATGTCCATACCAGTCCAATCCTGGTGCTTAGAAGCTCAAGGATGTGCAGCAGGTAATAACAGTCCTTCACATAGAAAATGTGACCAATTGAGGCAAAAACATTATAGAGACCAAATTCTTTTGCCTGGAAACTTGTGTTGAATAATGTGGTTTAAATCAAGAAGCAAATGGGCTTCTTAATGTGCATCCCATAGTAAGACTGATTTCCACCCAGTTGCAGGATATGCTGAGTTGGACCAGGCTTTCCACACTGGAAAGAGGACTCGGCAGAACAGCATGTTCTCTGTGACTGTCCTTTATCAAGAGAAACTAAAGAAACCATATAGAACCAGGTCTTCCCAAACTCACCAATCCACAAAGTAAAGAGTGGCTAGGAACGAGTGATAATGGGGCCTAAGAAGTGAGAACCATAGGTCTGTTACCTTAATTGTCTACCACCAAACCCTCTGTACAAGGCTCCTCTGGGTGAACCAAGGGAACATTTGGCCTCCTTCCCATGCCTGGACATGTCTCCACTTCCTACCTTTCCCTTAGGTCCAGTGCTCACTTTGTTCCACCCCCAGCTTCCAGCAGTAGAATTGGAATCATAATGGTGCTCCAGTGACCTTCTCATCTCCTTGAAGAGTTGTAACGTTTTTCCATTTTTTTTTTTTAGCCCGAGAAAATGCTCATAGTCCTCTACAACAGGGATTAGTAAATGCTCCAGCCTGCGAGCTGTTTTCATAAATAACATTGTCTTGGATCATAGTCACTTATTAGCACACATGGTATCTATGGCTGCTTTTGGCTACAATGGTAGAGTTGTGAAGTTGTGACAGATACCATATGACCTGCAAAGCCCAACATGTTTACTACCTAGTTTTTCACAACAAGAATTGGCAAACCTCTAAATAAATTATTTCACGTTAGTCCTGTAAGATCTGAATGAGCCGTGTTAGGATTTGCAACGTTTATTATTTACTGAAAACAAAATCTACATTGTCAAACAAAGAAACTGACATGTTATAGAATAGAGCAATTTTGCTTCTAGTAATAGTAAAACTATATCTGGTCTTTAAAACTCTGGATAAACACCATGGATACTGTATGTTTCCTTTGTACACTAAAGGGAAGGACAGAGGCTAACTCTGGTTGGAAGTGCTTGTCATTGCCATTGGAAGAGAAGAAAACTCACAATGTGTGGAGCTTAGTGAGACAAGAAGGAACAGGAGAATAGGATTAGGGGAGTGCACCAGCTCCATATCCTGACGTCAGATCTTTTCAGACCAGTTGGCTTTCACACCTATACCAGCTCTGGAAACGGATTCTTCTGCCACATATATGGCTGCCTCCCCTCCAGAAGACCCAGGGCAGGTCACTAAGTGCCTGTATCCCTTGAAGTTTACTTGCTTGTCAAGTAAGAGAGATGGGGAGAGAATACCATGGCAGACCAACAGTCATCGACAGTTTTACAAAAGATAAATTACTATGAAAACCTTAGAGGATTTTCTTCTTCTAAATGGATGACTTGAAAATGAGCTTTTGGAGTCTACGTAGCCTGTAGAGCGAAAGTGGTATCTCAAAACTAAAACATCTTACTTTGTGTTTCTCATATTTGGTTTTATTTATTGTTATGGTATCTAACTTCTAAGTGGATTATACAAAATAATTGAATTTTTCATCATGATAAAATAATTCCATTTGGAAAAAATTCAAAAGCATATTTCTTTCTCTGTGACCTGTTCTTTTCCTTTGTTGTGTTCCACATCATTTTGTGCCTCTGTTTGCAGAAATAATCTTGCAGATGGCAATTTCCGTTGTAATCAGCGATTGCCCTATCTGAGTCATCACCCAGCATGGCATTTCAGTAAATAGTGCTCTGCATTGCTTCCAGGCAGATGTGTCGTGTGCTTTCAAGAACACTGGCTGATAACCTTTCTGGCTTTTCAGGCAGTTGGGAAAAATAGAGGAAAATTTTGTGTACTCACCTTGAAACAAGAAAATGGCAAAGGAAGCATAGATTTTGTAATGGATAATTCCAGCTAAATGCAGTGTCGATTATGGGTTAAGTAAGTGGTAACTATTTTAAATGAATAATCTTTTGTACAGTGAGTCAGCTTTCACAATGAGTTTATCATTACTCCTTATATATTGTGTTTGGATTTTTATGTGCATTATTAACAGGGTACATATATTTGTATCCTGATAGTTACAAATGCTGCCGTGTGCTTTTCTGTAGTCAAGCAAACTGAACTCCTTCTACTCTGGTTTCTCCAGTTACGTGTTGGGGGTGGATCCTGACAGAGGATGGAATTGCTAAGGATAAGGCTCTTTTCGATGTGTCAGTGTGTGAGTACTGTAAACTGCCACATAGAAAGTCAGCTTTGGACATCCCAGATTACAACTTAACAAATTTACAGCTAGTATATACAAACCAAATTAGTAGTGGTTTTCTTGCAGTACAAATTTTGAAAAATACTATTAACATTTTAAAACTTAAAAATGATCTCATAATTATGTTACAAATAACAAAATGTCAAAGTAATACTTCATAGAGTTACCTTTTAAATTGCACAAATTTTAGAAGTAAGGTATTGTTTTTTTTAATTAGCTACCTTTAAGTGTTTTGCCAAAGATTTATAGGTGAAATACTACGAAGAGAAATTCACTAATTCGTTGAACCAATAAACATTGAATACCTTATTTTTGTTGTGAGTCCTGCCCAGAAACAGTCATACTGCATACAACTGAAAACATGACCATCAGACGGAAATGCACATTGGTTAGTCTATAGTGAAGCATTTGGGCATGCTAACTATCATTGGAAACTGTTCATGGTTTCAAATATAACAAAGTTTATTTAGTTCTGTGTAGGTTTTTAAGAGCCTTCTCTGTAATTGCCATCACTGATGACTAAATGTTTGTGTTTCATAGAAAAAGTTTACCTCAGTAAAGATGTTCATGACTTATTTTTAGTCACTGCTTATAACATTCCTTAACATTAACAAATTCCTTACCTTCAATTTATGTCTAACCACCATACATAAGTGTGGCAATTTCACTATTACGTACATTCTTAAAATGACCTAATTTTATGGGAAGAACAATTTACAAATTACTAACTTAGCTTCTGATTATGCTTCAGAAAAATAAGCTAATTGGGTGTGTACTGATAATGTGCCAATCACTATTAGTAATAAGCATATTAAAGTAGGCCATTAATAAGTTGTTATATTTGCTCAACTATGTATGCATTCTATGTCCTGTAAGTCAGCTTATGCAAAGTAATTTAGTAATAGAGTCTAGTAAGGCGCCAGACTTAGAAATCACGGTGCTAACTGAAAGCTATTTATGTGTTTGTTCTTTGTTCTTTCCTGCTGGGAACATTGCCTTCCACTTGGTTTATTGTTACACAGAATCATACATATCTACTTTAATCAACAGGGACAGAAAAACATAAAGATTAAACCTTGCAAAAACAAATCTGGAAAATAATTACTCGTGTCATAAATTTGTACTTTAAAATAATTTTCCTGTCTTCAAGCCATAGCTTTCTTTTTTCTGGATTTTTTTATTTAAATTAGAAACAAGCTTGTTCTACATGTCAATCCCAGTTCTCTCTCCCTCCCCTCCTCCCAGGCCCCCCCTCTGACTCCTATCCCCTTTCTGCTTCCCAGGGAGGGTGAGGCCTTCCATGGGAGATCTTCAAAGTCTGTCACATCATTTGGAGCAGGGCGTAGGCCCTCCCACCGTGTGTCTAGACTAAGAGAGCATGCCTCTATGTAAAGTGGACTCCTAAAGTCTATTGGTATACTTGGGATAAATACTGATCCACAACCAGAGGCCCCATAGATTTCCCAGGCCTCCTAACTGACACCCACGATCAGGGGGTCTGAGTTGGTCCTATGCTGGTTTCCCAGCTATCAGTTTGGGGTCCACAAGCTCCCTCTTGTTCAGTTCAGCTGTTTCTGTGGGTTTCACCAGCCTGGTCTTGACCCCTTTGCTTATCACTCCTCCCTCTCTGCAACTGGATTCCAGGAGTTGAGTTCAGTGTTTAGCTGTAGGTATCTGCTTCTGCTTCCATCAGCTACTGGATGAAGGCTCTAGGATGGCATAAAATGTAGTCATCAATCTCATTATTGAGCAAGGACTTTTAAGGTAGCCTCTCCACTATTGCTTAGATTGTTAGTTGGTGTCATCCTTGTAGATCTCTAGACATTTCCCTAGTGCCAGATTTCTCTTTAAACCTATAATGTCTCCCTCTATCAAGATGTCTCTTTTCTTGCTCTCCTCTATTCTTCCAACTCAACCTTCCTGCTCCCTCATGTCCTCCTCTCTCCTCCTCTTCTTCCCTTCTCTTTCTCCTAACTCCCTCTCCCCTCTCCCCATGCTCCCAATTTGCTTGTCCCTTTCCCCTTTTCCAGAGGATCATGTACGTGTGTCTCTTTTAGGGTCCTCCTTGTTTCCTACCTTCTCTGGCGGTGTGGATTGTAGGCTGGTAATCCTTTGCTCTATGTCTAAAATCCATATGAGGGAGCACATACCATGTTTGTCTTTTTGTGACTGGATTACCTTGTTCAGGATGACTTCTAGTTCCATCCATTTGCCTGCAAATTTCAAGATTCCATTGTTTATTTCCACTGAGTAGTACTCTACTGTGTAAAAGTACTACATTTTCTCTATCCACTCTTCAGCTGAGGGGCATCTAGGTTGCTTCCAAGTTCTGGCTATTACAAATAATGCTTCTATGAACATAGTTGAACAGATATCCTTGTTGTATGGCTGTGCATCTTTTGGGTATATGCCTAAGAGTGGAATTGCTGGATCTTTTGATAGACTGATTCCCATTTTCCTGAGGAACCACCATACTGATTTCCAAAGTAAGTCATAGCTTTCTTAGTTTGTTTAAAATATGACTTGGTATACACGGTATGGATTGATTTTCATTGTAAACTTAGGTAAAGCAGGATACATTTCAGTGTGTGTTTATGGGAAATTCACGAGACCTGGTTAAAACATATTTTATTCTTAAAAAACTAATTTGTTTACCTTGTAACAAGGGCAACAGTGGTCTCTTCCACAACACAGAACGTATAGTAACAAACGGTACTGCAAACAAACAGAAGACAATTGGTCATAACAGAACAGTTCTCTCTCTCTCTCTTTTTTGCTGCATAGGAGATACAGCAAATGAAATGAGATGTAAACCTTCTGAAGCAGAAGACAGCCAGTCTTTGGAGGTAAGTGAAATGCAGTAAGAATCCTTTGGAAGCAGAACTGATTCTACATTTTCCTGAGGCTAAATGGTAGCTTAACTCACACCAAGAAGCAGGTGGTCTATGGAAGCCTGCAATGCGCAGTATGGGGAGTGACTTCCCAAGTAGCATGTATTTTCTAGTGTAAGAATTGGAAAACATTTGGGAGGGGGTGAAATGAAGAGAAGGATAGTGAAAAGAAGAGAGGGAGGATGGAAAGGGGAGAAAGGGAAATTAGGAAGGAAGAGACTAAAGAGAGGAATAGAGTTCCTGAGTTAGAACATTTTGACTATTTTGAAGTGTTTTTGTTTTTCCCCCAGCACATTTGAATAGATAATATATGACCTGTAGAGAATCCCATTGTCTATGTCTGTATCAGAGAGTACTTCTTGACTGCTCTGGAGAAAAGCCAGAACATGAATAGACTGTTTTCTTCTGGAGGAGATGTTAGTGTGTTAGGACGCTGTCTGCACACTCTATTGGCAGTGTTTAGTCACTGAAGCCACCGTCCTTAGGACTGAAGGGAATGTGAAATAGTGGCACAATGCTGAGGCGGAAGACTGGCCGCACTTGTGCAGCCTTCTGTGTGGTGGTGCATCCAGGAGAGCCCTGCTGGATCCAGCTGTTTGCTTTAGCGCGGGATCCCCAGTGCCTAATGCAGAGTAGGAGATCCAAAGGGTTTGATAAGTGAATACATTAATTACAGTTAATTAATTAGTAATGAGCTATAAGTAGAAAGTTAATTTATTTTAAGGGACTTTTAAGGAAAATAGGTTTAAGGGAAAACCTATTTAAATTGATGAATAGGAAGAAACATCTTTTTTTTAACTTACCTGCCTTCATTTTTCATTCATTCATTCATTCCACAAATACTTGCTAAACACTGACTATACCTAAGACATAGTACAAGAACTGGGCAGATAGTGAAGACAGAAAGAGATGCAGGAACAAGGAAAGCTGTCTGGCTTTTATCCTGAACTACCTTGATCTCTTCAGTTTTAGTTCACTTCAAGCTTACAGCGAGAGCCGCCCCGGAGTACCATCTATAATAGGAATAGAAGTTGATGCATTTGAGGCTAAGGAAGTAACCACCAGAACTGCTTAAGTTAACTGCTTAATGTTTTAGCAGGCTACTATTACAAAGCACCGTATACTGTACACTGATGTACAGACAGCAGGAAATCATTTCTCTAAGTTCTAGAGCTGGAAAACCCAAGAGCAGGGTGCTGACAACTTGTTATCTGCATTTTGGTTCATATATGACACCTTCTTATGTCATGACACAGAGCCCTGACCATCACCCATTATTATAAAAACCAGTCCCCCTTATGAATGTTCCATCCTCATGACCTGATTATCTCCCAAAAGCCACATCTCTTAATGCTGTCACCTTAAGAATTCAGTTTCCAGGCTGGAGAGATGGCTCAGCCATTAAAGGCTAGGCTCACAACCAAAAATATAAGAATTCAGTTTCCGCATGTCAAATTGTATGTGGGTATGGGGAGTCACATTGATACTTAACATGCTTACATTATATACTAGGATGTCTGTAGAACTTGACAATTTAGCGTTGTTTCTAAGTTTGCTCATAAGTATAAAGAATTCCAAGGCTC
This sequence comes from Mesocricetus auratus, assembly GCF_017639785.1. NCBI lineage: Eukaryota > Metazoa > Chordata > Mammalia > Rodentia > Cricetidae > Mesocricetus > Mesocricetus auratus. The sequence continues at coordinate 31,281,713 of NW_024429200.1, read as the reverse complement.
CTTCCTAAGGAAAGGAGCTTTTTAAGATGACAATGTCCAGCTATTTGAACTATGCTGTTTCTAGACTTCCCATTAGTACAGTAGAGCTGATGTATGTACTCAAATACATCAGATTTGCTTTCTGAGCAATGGAGAAGCCAGTGTTTACTATCTGAGAACACAAAGGAAACAGGGATGCTACATAGGAAATCACACAGTTAAATCATGATGCAAAAGGCTGGCTATGCTTTATCATAGAAAAGCCAAAATTATTTATCTACATTAAGCAAAATGCAATTCTTCATTTCTCTTCTTTAAAATGTTGCTATACTAACTCAGGTTTGATTCCCAGCTCCAACATGGTGGCTCACAACCATCTTTTAAGTCGAGTTCCAGAGAATTCAATGCCTTCCTCTGACCTCTGTGGGGACCAGGCGTGCATGTGGTACACGTGCATAAACTTGGACACAGACACATGTACATAAAATACATTGTTAAAGAAGAGAAGCAATCAGGGTTGGAGATGTCGCTCAATTCTTAGCACCCACATGGACTCACAACTACTTGCATAACAAGTTCCAGTTCATCTTTCTGACCTCTGTAGGCACCTGTATGCACATAGTGCATGCATGTGTGTGCACACATACACACACACACACCTGCCTCCACATAAAATAAAATAATGTCTCTCTTTTTTTTTAAGACAGGATTTCTTTGTGTAACCCTGGCTGTCCTGGAACTCAAGAAATCTGTCTCTGCCTCCTGGGTGCTGGAATTAAAAGTATACACTACCACTGCTCAGCTAAAATAAAGTCAGATTTTTAAAAACAGAAAAAAAAAATGTTGCTATACTACTTAAATCTTCATGTAGAAACAAACAAGAATGTGCCATTTAGCCGGGCATTGGTGGCGCACGCTTTTAATCCCAGCACTCGGGAGGCAGAAGCAGGCGGATCTCTGTGAGTTCGAGGCCAGCCTGGTCTACAGAGCGAGTTCCAGTACAGCCTCCAAAGCCACAGAGCTGTCTCAAAAAAAAAAAAAAAAAAGAATGTGCCATATAATCTGGTTATTTGAAACTGGGGAGAGGCTCATGACTTGCACAGTATTTTATCTAGTCTGTGACACTGAGTTTGACTGTCTAACCCGCGGTCTACATTTTACTTAGCATCTGAACATTTCAACCTTAACTTGACCGTAGAAGGCTTTACTTGTTGACTTTTTGGGCACATGTACACACGTACACACACACACATACACACACCCCCAAAGCATCGCTGTCCAAGTTTTCATCATCCCTTCATATCACTCACCATCATCTGTGGCATGGTGTAGAACTGAATCCCCCAAGGCATCCTTGGCTCCACTCTGTCCTACACAATCAACTTTTATCCTTTTCAAATCTTGTCATCTTAGGCTCTGTGTCTGGATTCCAGCAGTCCCCCAGCCTTGTCACTGTGAGAGCAGTCAAAGCCACCACTTTTACCAGCTTTCCACCTCCAGTCTTGCCCTAGAGGCCATTCTTCACATAGCTGACGGGAATAAAAGTCGGGTTGCATCATCCAGTGACTTGAAATTAGCTGACTACTCTAAAAGGAAAATGAGCACTAAACTTAGAGTGGCCTACAGAGGACCAGGCCCTCATCGCTCTCATCTCTCCCCACATCCCATCCCTACCCTCCATGCCTTCCTGTCATTTGATGATGCTGAGTTCTTTCTCCTCTATCCCTTGTGTTCCTGGCCCTCACCCTCATTACCAGAGCTTCTCTTGGCTTTTGTCATTGTACAAGCTACCATTTATTTGGCTAGCATTTCTCATGAATACCTTTGCTGAAGTGTTCCTCCCCCAGTCAGGTTCCCATAACTTTGTTTCATCTTCTCCACTACATTCATCACTGTCTCAGATCATTTGTTTACCACCAGCCACCTGTCTAGAATTAAGATAGACCTTATATACTCAGATTCACATCTGGTACATAAAATGTGCTGGAAAAAAAAACATGTAACCGATAAATTTCTTTTAATGCCATGATTCAGCTACCTAAAAGTGTGATTTGGATGCATTTGTCTCATTGCCTCATCAAGTACTTAATGACTCTACCTACTGAAGGTTTCATAACAGGCTTCTTTTCCACTAGTGAGGTCCCGACTCATCAGCATTTCTTTCTAAGACCTCTTTCCAAATAGTGGGTTTTTTACTTCTGTGCCTCTAAAATGCCATTAAACTTACAGAATATAAGCTTAAACCCAAATTCTACTCAACTACAATCCTCTCCAGTCAAAGACAATCCCAGTGATTTCTTATGATCGGTATTCTTGATGACTATACAGTAGTGCCATTTCTTAGCAGGTGGAGACCATGCCTTCATTAAAGTTTCAGCCCCCTGTAGTGGCATGTCAATGATTTCTCATTTTGTGAATAAGTAAGTGGTCGTCTTCAGCAAGTAATTCTCTTCATCAAATCTGTCTTCTACTTTATATTAGAGACACAGTTACATCTCTTCTCCCTGTAAAAAGAAAGTTGTTTTCTTTTTAACTTCTTAGTAATTGCCCATTAATAAAATCTTACTTTTGGATTCTTCAATAGCAACAAAAAATTTAATGATTTTTAGATTTGAAGCATGTATGTCTAAAAAATTATAATTATTGTACTAGCAGAAAGATTCATAATTCACTTTAAAAGACTATAAAAAGTGTAGATAGAAATGGCTGGCTGGCAGACTGCATATACATGTGTATGTTTCTGAGTGTACATATGTATATTTACTCATGTGCACATATGTATGTTTGTGTGTATGTGTTCATATATGTTTATGTTTGTGTGTACATGTGGATATTTGTGTACATGAATGTATTTATGTGTGTTTATATATTTGTATATGCATGTGTGTATGCATGTGTATATTTATGTTTGTACACATGTGTATATTTTTGTTTATATACATATATTTATACATGTTTATTCAGAACAGATATTGTTCACTGTGCATGGCATGTGTCAGCCATTAAATAAATGCTTAGTGTTTCATCTGTACAAACACTTAGATTAGAACAAAAGGAATGTATCCAGTTGATGAGTATAAAACTAACTGGACAGGCCCCTTGCCTTTCAGTGTTAGAATAACGAGGCTATCTGTACAAAGTAATTCACCTCCCATAACTGCTCCTGCCTATTTCTTCATGCTTTCAGTTAGGCTTTATGCTAATAGCTAGCTGGAGTTTTAACACATGCCAAGGATGTGACGATTTCCAAATCCTAAGTTGACGTTTATCCTTCTTCTCTAGTTCAGCCTCCTGTAGCCATCTTTTATTGTCTATATACTGTACCTTTCTTCATTACTCCTTTGTGTTTGAATATTTTTCTGTGTCATAACTGCCTTGGCGTCCATTCATTGCATAAAGACAAGTCAGATTTTAAAACAACTTGTTTTTTTAATATTTGTAAGCAATAATTACCAACGATCATCTTGTTTCTTGTTTTGAAACCTAACATTTATTTCAGGATAGCAATATGTATTTTCAGAAAATTACGGGAGTATTTTCAACTTTATTCTACTCATAATTCTTGTATTTGTTTCCCTGGAATTAACACACAGTGGCAAATAGACTAAATACAGTATGCTAATTAAGTCTCATTTTGTAACCAATATATTTAGGTTTTCTTTTTAATGATTTTTTTAAGTTTTTCAACTTAAAATATGATTACATCATTGTCTCCCTTCTCTTTGCTTCCTTCAACCCTTCTTGTGTATTGATACTGCTTGCTCTTTCTCTCATGTTTATGGCCTCTTTCTCTCTGTGTGTGTGTGTGTGTGTGTGTGTGTGTGTGCGCGCGCGCGTGTGTGTGTAAATGTATGTATGTATGTATGTATATGTGTAAATGTTTGTATACATTACTAAATTATAAATTCAACATGCATATTCCTTATCTTACTTGTATGCCTATACTTGTATGATGTGGTCAGTGTTGACTACCAATTAGCAGGTTTCTTCCTTGAGGAAGGCTTTTTCTCCCAGTGCTCTCAGCATTCCTTAATTGCCTCTAATTCTTTGTGTTTGGTTGGAGCCCTGTGAGATGGTCCCCTTCAATGCTTGTACGTGTATTGGTGTCATCATTGCCCAGGTCTTGTTTAGGTAACCATGTTGGTGTGACTCATGGATGTAGCTTCTGGCATTCATTTCAAGGCAATAAAATCTCGCAGCAAATTACTTGCTCCTCTGAGTCCCACAGTCTTCTCCATCCCTTCTTCCTGGATGTCCCTTAGGTGTAGGGATTGTGTTGCAGATTTATGAGCTGGGGCTGGGTACCACATGTTTACCTCTTCTCTGCACTTTGATTGGCTGTGGTTTTCTGTCTCTGCGTGTTGTAAGGAGAAATTTCTTTGATTAGGGATGAGAACTACATTCATCTGTGAGTTAAGGATAAATATTTAGAGTACAGCTTGGAATTACGGTGGGTTAGTAAAGTGGTACTATTCGTGGTGCCTCAAAGACCCATGACTTCACTAGCCCTGAGTCGTTGGCTGGGTTTCCAGTACCAAGCATGGTTTCCCTCTTGGTAAGCAAGTCTTAAGCATAATTTGTGAGTTGTTGATTGCCACCAAGGTATGCATGCCACTGCTGCAGCTTCTGGGTTGTTGTGCCATGCTGAACATTCATAGGTATCATAGTTGGGTGGGATTGTTGGTTGCTTTCCTCCCTTTGGAAGCTTACACGATGCCTTCTGGTACCATGAAAGCTTGTCTTGAGGGAGAATGCCTTCAGATTAGATCCATCTCGAATCCTCTGGGTCCTTTGTCCAAAATGCATGGTGTCTTCAACAATAGGGGTTTACCATCCCAAGGATCTTTTTGTATGGGATGTGCCCCCATAATATAGGACTTTCTTGTACAAGAATTAAGGGGCTTGCAAAATATCAGACTCAAAAAGACAGATAGTAAATATTTCTCTCATGCATAATTCAGATTAAAAAAAAAGATATGAGAGTAAATGGGGTACTATGCTCAGAGAAAGAAGAGGAAAAGAGAGTAATGGGTAAATATAATCAGAAGTTACAATATGCATGTATCAAAATGTCATAATAAACTATTATTTTGTACAATATATATAGGGAACGGTGTAGTAGAGAACTGTAGAGTCAACCACACGCCAGACAGCACCTTTCTACACAATGATATTGAAAAACATCATTCATGGCAATTTAATTGGAATCTTATTATATTTGAAGGAGTTCCACTCAAACTACATATTCTTAATAAGAGTAACTAAACCAAAATTTACCTTACAACTGACTTTACAAAAGTATAACATCAATGCTTCTTCACATTGAGAATATTTAATCATGCATGGTTCCCTTTATGAAGATTATTTGAAGAGGCATATACGTTATCATAGAATGTGGCTTACATCACCTTATTTCAACCTTACAGTGCTTTCAGATCAAATGGTATTTACACTCCATACTCCATAGTTGTTTTTATTGTATAGTACAGTGGTTCTCAACCTATGAGTCACAACCCCTTGGGGATCATATATTAGATATCCTGCATATCTGATGCTTACATTATGATTCATAACATAGCAAAATTACAGTTATAAAATAGTAACAAAATAATTTTATGGTTGGGGGTCACCGCAACATGAGGAACTGTATTAAAGGGACACAGCATTAGTAAGTTTGAGAGCCACTGGTCTATGTGTGTATGTATAAATGTGTGGGTACGGGAGGAGCACATACATGCCATGGTACATGTGTGGAGATCAGAGAACAGCTTGGATGAGTTGGTTGTTTTCTTTCACCTCATGGGTACCAGGATTGAACTATAGTTGTAAGACTTAGCAGAAAGAACCTTTACCTGCTGAGCTATCCTGCCAGCCAGAGAGAATAAAATAAAATTCTTGAGAACAGAGGGATTTAATTTATACAAAGACTTTTCAGTATTTTAATGAATGCTCTAATCCTAAAGAAAAAACTAACAAAGAGATCATTGAATTAGTTTTAAAGTGCATAGGTCATATGTTATAAGACAATTTTGCCACATAAAGAACTGATGAATAACTATTTGCACTTTATCATTGCCTAACTAAAACTTATTTAGATAGGTTAATAAATAATAATTTTCTGGCTTTTCACCCAAGTACTTTTTTGAAATATCAGACTGCTCCATTTATTTCAACAAATATTTCATTAAAATGTATTTGAGAGAAGGCACTACAAGCTCCCATTGTGGCTTTTGGACAATTACCTAATTTTGCTGTGTTTCCTCATTGACATCATAGCGATAACTGCCATTCATACCTCACAGGAGTATTGTAAGACTAATGTTTGTGAAGTGTTTTCAGGATCAGAGTGAAAGGTATTAATTTGTAAGCATGTGTTAGTATTATAACTATTACTAGTAATGGGGATGGTTGTTTAATGCGAATTTTCTTCTAAATGTAGTGTCATATTTTCAAAGGACAACCTCTTTCTTTATGGCCAGATGTGGATACAATTAACCCTTTGCCCTTTATTTTGAAGACACACTTAGCCAATTATGTATGCAATTAGATGTGTATGCAGTTTTTGCCTGAATGACTAATTGCAGCCTTAGTAAGAGTCCTTTTGAAAATGCTGGCCTTTTGAATCTTGACTGTCTCTGTCTCTGTAGTAAGCAATTTATGCTGAGCATCTTCTGGAGCCACGGTGGCTCCTGGATACTGAGGAATTGCTTTTGTGGTTACTAGAGAAAGATTTCTACATTCTGTAAGCCTTAGCTTTGTATTTTGCCATCAAGCCTAAAAGGCCTTTGTCATGGTTCCAGTTTCAAAGGTTTTATTGATTTTTTTCTTTTAATCTTGACATTCAGCTGATTTTTCTACAGATTGCATTTTGTGAAACAAGTTTTTCTTCTGTAATTTTCCCCCCCACGAAATCCCATTTCCTTTCTGTTCCTTAATTCAAACATGTCCTCTCATAATCCCTTTTACTCACTAAAGAGTAAGTAAGGGACAGATTAGTATTGACACTTTCATCCCATATATAGCCTGACGACACATGTTTACAGGGAACTTTAATTGCTGTAATGTAACTTGTATTTATATGGAAGAGTACAAAGAAACCAATGTCTGATTTGACTTAAGTCCCACTCTTCGAGGAAGAACCCATACCCACACTGACACTGTTTTGGAAACCAAGAAGCAGAGACTAGATAGCCCAGATCCCTAAACTAAAGCAAAACACAACTGTTCTTTATTTAAAAAATCAATAAAATGATTCCTAACGATATTCTGCAATACTCATATATCAGTTCCTTATCTATCCATCATCAGAGAGAGTTCCTTCAGCAGCAGATGGGAACAGATGCAGAGACCCAGACATAGATATGATGCAGAGATAGAGTCTAGATTGGCAGTCTCCATCAAATCCCTCCCCTCAGAGCTCAGGGAATGCAGCAGAAGAAGACACAGAAAGAGTGTAAGAGCCAAAGGGCATGGAGGACACCAGGAGAATGAGGCCTTCTGCATCAACTAAGCAAGGGTCATATGAGCTGAGAGAGACTGAAGCAGCAAACACAGTGCCTACGTGGTATATGTGGTCCTCTGTCTACACATTATGCTATTAGCTGAGTGTTTTACGGGCCTCCGGACTGTGAGAACACATGGGTTCCTGACTCCATTACCTGCTCTTGGGACTCTTTTCCTGTTGGGTTGCTGTGTCCAACTTCGATATTATTTTGGTTTATCTCATTTGTTATGTTTGGCTGTTATTTCTTAGAAGCCTGTTTGTTTTTAATGAGAGTCAGAAAGGGACTGGAAACTGCAGAGGGGCAGTTGGGAGGAGCTGGGAGGAGTATAGGGAGGGATCATGATAATCAGGATATATTGTATAGGAAAGAATCTTATTTTCAACACACAAACTGTGAGGACACCCTGAAGATATTGTGCCCATCGTGTCCACAAGTATCCTAAGCACTAAAGGAAATACATCAATTGTATTGATTATTTAGTGATGGCCTTCTGCAGACATTACTTTCTCTTTCATTTAATCATTTATTGCTTCTTTGATAGCATCTCACTGTGTAGCGCAAGCTCTCTTGGATCTCACTCTGTAGTGTGCTTTGAGCACAGTGGTCCTCCTGCCCTCGCCCCCCTGTTGTTGGGAATGTGGGTGTGTGCCACAATACCTGGCTTCAAACATTTACTCTCTTTCAGTCTTCAACACTAGTAACTGTTGGGCTCTACATGGTACCATGCTGCTACCAAGGCAGGTTCAGAGACGCATAGAAGTGCAGGATCAGGGAGCATCTGGGATCTAGAATAAACTGCTGATGATAAGAAGGAGTCTCTGTAGACAGCTGTGAGTATAAAGTGTTGGGGGAGTTTGTTGAAGGTAGTGATCACATTGATTAAGAATATCACAGTATGCTTCTGAGATTGTTTCTCTTCCAATAGTAACTAGCACAAGTAATTATCTGAGAGAAAAGGAAAATTTAGTAAGAACTTGTCAACACTGATTTATGAGCAAAACCATAAAGTTACCAACACACGAGCGAGGGCAGAAAAAAGCAGTTGATGTAGGTAGAGTTTTGGTTACCTTGTAAAGGAAATTGTAAGAGATATGACTAGAATAGCAGCTTTGAGCCAAATTGCCGAAGGCCCTGAAGGACTGGTAGAAAATTTTATTTCCTTCAGCGGTCAGTGTGAAGCTGTTGTATGGTTTTCATAGAGAACACTAACGCCCTGAGCCATGTTGTGAAATTGAACAGGCCTCAGCTTGTCAGATGAGCAACCCAGTTGCAGACCACAGGAAAGGAGATGTTTAAAGATACCCCCAAAATTAAGAACAGAGTCGTCTCTGCCTGGGAATGGAAAGGCAAAGGATTGCACATACAGGAATACTGGGCAGTTAGTATATCTCTAGTGTTGGCAACAGTCCTTACAGAGATGGGAAACAAATGACACTCAGTCAGGATGGCTAAGAAGCACCATAGGTGTAGCTTTGTGTGTATAGCACACACCTGGTCTGTGAGATGCTCTGTATTCCATCCCAGCATTGAATATAGGAAGCAGTATCCAGGGAAAAAAGAGGTAAATAGCTTTAATTGAAATAGCAATGGTGTCAGGAAGATTACAGACTTAAGAGGTCTACCTGTCCCTTATGAATTGTTGCACAGTGGCACACTTAAACAACTATACCAAGGAGGCAATATAGAAAACACCTTTCCTGAAATTGAGAACTTCTATGTTATGGAAAGTCATGCACATTTGCAAACTGCAAAAATGCAACTCTGTATATGCTTAGAAATGGTTTTAGTTGATGGGATAGCACCTAGAAAATGGTGATCGTTTTCTCAGGGTTTTATTTGAAACGCTTGCAGTGAAGAAAGCAGAGCAGAGAGTCTTGAGTTTATGATAATCTAGCTCACTCTAACGCTGGTTCTCAAGGAGGCTGTGTGGATAATCTGGGGTACCTAAGCCTGGAGTGTGTGGAGCCCCAGCACTATCCCTCCCAACCCCTGTCAGTCTGTGTTAACTGACTTTTTCGTGTCATCAGACAAGGTTTTAGTCAGTTTGGGTTGCTATAACAAAATAACAAAGATTAGCTAGTTTAAACAGCAAACGGTTTTCTTGTCCTCAGAGTTGTCGAGGCTGGTCAGTCCCAGATCGAGGTTTCTGCCAGTTGCTACTTCATTCTGTATTGCACTATGTCCTGCTCTTCTTATAAGCCACTAATCCCAACACTAGGGCCCCACCCTCATGACCTCATCTATTCTTAATTCCTGGAGGTCCCATCTCCAAATGTCATTGGTATCTAAGACTGTAGAGTGAGGAATTATATGGAGGTTGAGGAGGGAGATACATATGATGCACTTCCAAGAAAAGAGTAAACCTCATAATTTAGGAAAGTACTATTAATTATAAAAGGAAACTCTCCTTAGCATATATTTTTAAGTAATATGCAGCCATATTACTAGGAGCCCTATGAATATCCATTCTTCTCTATTTTTCTCAGTAAATATGGTAGAAGAACTTCACACAGCATTCTGAAATGAAACTTGACAGTTTGTGATGCAGAAAAATTTTTAATTGTTTGTGATGGTGAGGATTGAATCCAGATGTTTGCATATGTCATAGGAACCTCATACCACGGTATAGCCCAGATTCCCTCCAGAATTACTCTTGAATATTGTTTCTGGAGAATGACACCATGCTTGTATCTGCAGAAAGAATTTTTCTTTTTTCCTGACCATTTTACTTAGATGTTCCTGAAATTTGTTTGAAATTATATTGCTTTCTTATAGGGTGTTGAATAAATCTGATACGTATGAAAAGACTATATCTGTCTAACATAGACATTTACACTTGAATTCTGTATTATCTGTTCTAAATTTTGATTTCATAAATTAAATGCATGGTGAGGATTTTACAATTTTTCTTAGTTTTTTGAGGATTTCATACAATGTGTTTTGATCATACTCATGCCCCCAATGCCTCCCAGATATACATCCCTTTTTCTACCAACCCAACTTTATTTTTGTGTCCTTTTCTTTTAATATTGGTTCAGCATAATGCCACTTATGAGAGACTGTTTCCCTCAGCATGTTGATGATGATGCTTTGTCCTTGGCAACTGGAAGTCACTGACAGAGTGACCTCTACTTGATCGATCATTTTGCTTTGTTGGTTGTAAAGATATTCTTTGATATATGTCTGTGGATTTATTCATGTTTCTTTTATTAGCATCAGAGTTCACTTTAATTTAAAAACTCATATCTTGCTAGAAATGTATTCATTTATTTTTGAAAATAATATGTGATTAGTGTATTTACATCATTTTCCCCTCCCCATAACTCTTCCCATATCCTCTCCCCTCAAACTAATGACCTCTTCTTTATAATATATAACCTGCTGAGTCGCTTTAGTGTTGTTTATATTTGTATGTGTTAAGTCTGATGACTTGGGATTAAACTGAGTCTCCCTCCTTTCTGCTGCCATTAATTGCCTATAGCTCTTAGTCAAATGGTGGAACCTTGTGAAATTTCCCCCATCCACACTGGCATGTCAACTTGTGGTGTCACTTTTCAAGTCTCATTTAGGTGGTCCTATTGTTCTGATTGACGTCAGCTTCCCTATCATATAGTGGACACTATCTCCAGGCAGAGGTCCTGGTCCTCTGGATGGTAATATGTTCCCTTTTCTGTGATGTTCCCTAAGCCTTGGGTGTAGGAATGGTTTTATAGATGTACTAGGAGGAGCTAGGCATGCATGAGCAGTTGTTCTCTACATTTTGACCAATTGTGGTCTTCCATGAAGGTGTCCAGGTGCAAAATGCTGCATAATATCCCAGGGATAACCAACAACCACCTAGTCAGACTTAAGGCCTACTCAATAGGAGGAAATTCATACTCGATACTGTAAACCTAGCCCACTGTCTGAGGCTGCTGAGGTCATGGACCCAAGAGGAGAACCTACTACAGCCACTTCCCAAAACTGAGTGTAATTGCATTCTAAGTATTTATCCCTATGCCCACAGATAAGTATTGTTCTCACTTCTCATCAAAGATACCACATTTTGTCAATGGAATGTGGTAAGTTCTATTTAGGAGGATTTTCTCATTAACCAAAATATCTGCAGTCAATGTAGCAGCACATATCTGCAATCCCAGCACTTGGGAAGCAGCAGCAGGATGAAGAAGAGGTTGAGGCCAGCCTGGGCTATATCACTCAGTTACCAGACCAGCCAGCGCTACATGTTAAGAACCTGTCTCAAAAATATTTTAAATAACCAATAAAATAATGTGTCTACTTAGAAATATAGTGTTGTGTATAATATTAGTTATATATAAATAATATATTAGCAATGTTATTAATAATTATGTAGAAAAATTATATAACATGTGTCATTTAATGTTGATGTGATATGTTAGTAATAGTAATAAATGTGTAGTAATATATACAAATTACATTATAAAATAGCATTATTACTTATTAAAATACACTATGCATTAGGTAGTATATATTACAAAGACTCAAATACCTTTTCAATGAATGAATATAAGTTAACTGTAAAAATGGAAATTGTAATCTATATACTTGAGACCAAATTGCTTTAGGCCACCTAGTTTATTAACATATAATTATGAGATCCTTAATGAATTTACATTTGATAGTCATTTTTTATATATTTAAGCCAAAATGAATTAAAATCAATGAAGAATTTTTGAACGTATTACCCAATTAAGAAAGTAATTGCTATGAGTTTCAGATACTCTTTGGAATCAATAATAAAGTAGTTGTTAGTGCTTTAAAAATAAGTTTATCCAGGCATGGTGACTCATGCTTTTATTCCAGCACTCGGGAGGTAAACTGATCTCTTGAATTTGAGACCAGCCTGGTCTATACAACAAGTTCTAGGACCACCAAGCCTACATAGAGAGCTCCTGTCTCAAAAAAATCCAAAATAAATAATAAAAATAACTTTTAGCATTTGTGTCTTAATAGTCTCTCTGTCATTTTCCTGTAATAATTTATTTTAGTAAAATCTGTTAAGCTAAAATGTACACATGACTAACGTGTTTCAATTTACCATCTCTAAAGGAAGCTCATAGAAGATTAATGTTCTTAAAAAGAGACCACACAGGCCGGGCAGTGGTGAAGCACCCCTTTAATCCCAGCACTCTGGAAGCAGAGGCAGGCAGATCTCTGTGAGTTCAAGACCAGCCTGGTCTATAAGATCTAGTTCCAGGCCAGCCTCCAAAGCCACGGAGAAACATGTCTCAAAAAGGAGAGAGAGAGAGAGAGAGAGAGAGAGAGAGAGAGAGAGAGAGAGAGAGAGAGAGAGAGAGAGAGAGAGAGAGAGAGAGAGAGAGACCATACTGTGGCACCTTTGAAACATTGCAGTGAAATTGAGAGTTGGTTTGAAGTATGCTTTCACTTAGGAAGTCTCCCAATTCCTACATCAGTCTTGTGTCTAAAGTGTGCAGTTTGGTTGCAAGTATTAATCATATCAAATACAACATTCTACCAAGGTGTCTAGAATCAGGTGACACTCTGCTTCTTTACCACTATCCCACAGAATGTGCGCCAAGTAAAGCCCGCTCTAAAATGCTACCTCATTATTGCAGTGATTGTCTTAGGGTGTTGTAAATGAAAGGAAGGAAAGATGTGCAATCTTAGTTGGTCGGGATACTCCCTTGGTCCATGCTGTCTGCTCTAGAAACCAGGAAGTCATTATAAAAATTATAGTTGATTCTTTTATTATTCAGTCATCAAACATAAAGGAAAAAGATGATGAGGAAGTCAAGCCTTTCCAATCTTTTAGGTAGATTGTCAGTATTTCTTAAGGAATGGATGTTTTGAGACTATATACACTTTGACAGTTGTAACACTTACTACCAGTTCTATTTAAACTACATTCTCAACTGGTAAAGAGAATGAAATCGTTTCACTTGTTCCTTTCGCCCAGTCTTTGCAGAGATATTAGTCTGTCTTTCTTTGGTTGTGATTGGAGTCTGTGTTACTTTGGCTTCTCAGAGTAAAAGACTTCCTGTAAAATGAGGGTAATGCTGAGCCCAGTGTCCCTGACAGACATTTTCAGATTTCATTATAGAGGGGAAGGAGGTGATAACGTAATGAAACAGAGCATTCCAGAACCTGTGTTGAATAGCTCTAACATTCTAGTTTGTCTGCTTCTCACAATACTGTACAGAATGGATGCCCTGGCTCCTGTTTCATAGACAAGGATTGGGGGTGTGGGGCTTCAGTAGCATAGCTGCTGAAGCAGGTTTTCTAAGGTCTTACAGTCAGAGATATGTAAACTGGTATGTTTATATCTTTCCTACAGTTCAGCTCAGTGCACTGCAGGGTATTTGTGGGATGAAAGGATAGACAATCACACAGAGTAAAATATTAAGCATGCCCAAGAGGTAGACTGTAAACTTTGGCCCCAGTGGATTGTGGGAAGTGCATGGTTTGATGCTCTTTGACCCAATCCATGACAGCCATCGTTTTGGCTGTGGTGAATACCTACTGAATGCCAGGCACTCTGTTTCATCCTGGCATGCCTGGTATAGTGCACAGGCCTATGCTTTGTTGACGTCACCTCTTAGTAGGAGAGACAAAACCTAAAGTAAAGGTGAAGTGAAGATGGTTGAGTTAATGCAGTGACATCAAGTGATGGCAAGTGGAGCAAAGGCTGAAACTTGTGGTATGAAGCAGAGGAGGCTGGTTAAAGTGAAGACCGGGGAACCGCCCTGAGATGGCGTGGACAGAGCGCCATCTCTGCATGGCCTTTAGGCTGGGGTTTCCAGAGTGGGGAGAGCTTACATGCAGACTGGGAAAGATTTGAAAGTGTGTAAACATCAATTTTTGATGATATTCTAGAGGCAGAAAACCACTCATTGTAAGTCCATACATCTACTCCAGAGAGCAATTTAACATATTAAGTTAATATGAAGATGCAAATTTTGATGTAAATCTTAGAGGTGTTATTCTTAAAGTCTAAAAAATCCATTTGTAGGTATTAGAGTTCTGTCTAAGTTTACCAGATACAAAAGGTGGATTTTCCCACATTATAAAGATAAACATTTAGTCATGAAAGTCTTACATCATTCTTTATAATATAGCCAATAATTGAGATCTGGTAATCTGATACATGACATCATCCATTTTAAAAATACATGAACAAGCTCTTTATCAGTCAGAAATTTTCTCATTCTTTTACTTGAACTTAGATTTCCATCCACTTTCCCCCAAAGAATTGCATTCTTTATCTTGAAAGTCTCTTATTGATCACTGTCCTAGAGTGTGTGCTCTGTGATGCTATAATAGAATACCTTGGTGTGGGGAACTTACAAAGAACACAAAATGACTTCCCCCTCTTCTGGGAAGATGGGAAGGCTGATCTGAAAGAGCTGATGCCCAAAGAGGTAGTCTTGCTGTGTCACTCTTGTAAAGCAAGATGGACAAGAAAATGCTCGAGTAAGCCACCGAGGACCATCTCATATTTGTAGCGACATGCTGAAAGCAACTCCCAACATAATGGCATTAAGTCCACTCTGCCTTGGTGACACAGTCATCTCTTAATGACACTACCTTTTAAATACCCTTGTGATGGGGTTTAGGTTTTCCAGACATCACTGATGGACACATGTACCACAGGAATTTATGTTTCTTAGCAACAAAAAGTTGCTGTAAGGTAATCTTCTCAAACATCATATTTGGAATGACCCTAAAGTCCATTGTTAGAAATTTTCTTTTAATTAATTCACATTTTAAGAATTGATGGTATGTAATTAATAAAAATAGTGTGAATATTTTCTCATTCTAGTGATTATTAAATGTGAAATGTATTATTTTTAGAAAATATTTCTTTTCAATATGCTGAAAGATTGACTTTTCAGTCTGGCATTGGTGGCGCATGCCTTTACTATCAGCACTTGGGAGGCAGAGGCAGGCAGATCTCTGTGAGTTGGAGGCCAGCCTGGTCTACAGAGCAAGATCTAGGACAGGCTCCAAAGCAATACAGAGAAATCCTGTCTCAGAAAAAAACAAAGTGCCTTTTCTTCAGTGAGTTCTGTGTCTGAAGGTGATTACTATGTTAGCAGTGCAATAAAGAGAAGGTGGCTTACACAGTGCCTTACCTATTATAGGTATATAGCAGAATCTACAGCATTCCTTTCAAAATTACCCAAAGATCTTAGGTACATTACATAATTTTTAAAGAATGTGAATTCATGATCAAATATTTTTAAAGAAGACAAAATTATTTTTACTAGTATGACTAGAAAAATATAAGGACTACTGTATATCCCTATTACCTGAACATATAACACTGCCATAAGTAAAAGTGAACTCTGTACAACTAATCTCCATTCTTTCTCTCTGACTGAATCTGTTTTGAATATTTCATATGAATGAAATCGTACAGTACATAGCGCTTGCCTTTTTCCTCCTTTGGTACAATATCATTAAGTTCCTGTGCTAAAATAGTATTTCATTTCCTTTTAATTTTTTATTGCTATATAATATTCTCTTGTGTAGATATAGTACTTTTATTTAACTGTTCATCACTTTGTGAGGATTTGGATTATTTCTCCTTTGAACTCTTTGAATAACACCCATGAACAGTTGTGTAACTGTTCATATTGATCTGTTAGGAGTGAATTGCTGGATTTGGTATAATTGTGACTAACCACTTGAGAAATGGTCAGACTTGTTTTCCAAAGTGGCTACACCATTTATGTTTCTGCTAGCAGTGTAGGACATCACTGATTTCTCTACTTCCTGGCCAACAGTTGTTATTTTCTGGCATTTTGATTGTCACTCTGAGGTGTGAAGTCATATCTTACTGTGGTTTACTTTTGCATTTCCTGATGACGCGTAACCAACATTTGTTTACTTTATTTTTATTTATTTATTTATTTACTATTTATTTGCACATATGCTTGGGAGAAATATTTACTTGGAGCCTTGCTTTATCAAATAGGTTGTCTTTGCCTTATTAAGTAAGTTTTTTAAAGATACAGATGTGGGTTGGGGAGACACCTCAGTAGTTAGGAGCACTTGATGCTTTTGTGAAGGACCCTGGGCCACAGGCACACATGGTACATAGATATACATACAGACGAACACTCCCACACACAAAACAAAAATCTTTAAAAATATATACAGATGTAATTCCTTTACTAAATAAATGGCTCACAAATATTTTCATCTGCTGTTCTCTTTTTTGATAGTGCCCTTATTGTCACAGGTTGTATGGCTGTGTACCACTTGCATACCTGATGATACCTGAGGAAACCTTACAAGAGGGTGTCAGATCCTCAGGAACTGGAGTCACAGACAGTTATGATCTGCCATGTGGAATGGAATCTGGGTCCTCTGGAAGAGCAGTCAGTGCTCTTAACGGTTGAGCATCTCCCCAGCTGCTTTGACAGATTTTACTAAAATAAATAATTACAGGAAAATGACAGAGAGACTATTAACACACAAATGCTAAAAGTTATTTTTATTATTTATTTTGGATTTTTTGAGACAGGAGCTCTCTATGTAGGCTCGTTGTATAGACAAGGCTGGTCTCAAATTCAAGAGATCCATTTACCTCCTGAGTGCTGGAATAAAAGCATGAGTCACCATGCCTGGATAAACTTATTTTTAAAGCACTAACAACTACTTTATTATTGATTCCAAAGAGTATCTGAAACTCATAGCAATTACTTTCTTAATTGGGTAATACGTTGAAAAATATCCTAATCAATTCTTTTGCTGGTTTGGTTTATACCAGGGTGTTTTAGCTAAGGTTCCAGTGTGAAACTGGAGGTCAGGAAGCTTCTACATTTTCTTCTAATAGTTTTATAGTTGAGCTTTTATGGACCTTTGGTTTACTTTGACCTATTTTTTTGTATGTAATGTGATACAGGGCTCCAGGTTTTTTTTTTCTTATGAGCGTAAAACTATTCCAGCATTAAATGCTGAAAACACTTGTTCCTCCATGGCACAGAACACGCTTGTGAATAACTACGTGTCTGTTGTCATATGGGTTTGTTTCCAGACTTTGAATTTTATTCCATTGATCTGTCTCCTTGCCCATTGTCAAGGGACACTCTTAACTATTGCAGTTTTGAAATTAGAAATCTCAACTTTGTATTTCTTTTCCACAATTGTTTTGGTGACTTAGTCTCTGGAAAGTCCATATGCCCGTAGACTCTGTCACAAGAAAGCCACTGTAACTTTGATGTGGGAGCAATGCTTCTGAAGCTCAACTGAAGGCGCTCGTCTTCCAGTTGCACCTTTGGTCCATGAATGTGACACAGTCTTACATTTATTTGCTCAGGTCTTTAATTTTTTCCAAAATCCTTTATATTTTTCAGAATGTGAATTGGGCTGGAGGGATAGCTCAGCCGTTAAAGGCTAGGCTCACAACCAAAAATGTGCTTCTATTAAAAGGTTCCTAAGTATTGGAAACTGATTTTGATAACATTGTAAATGCAGCTTTGTGTTACTTTTATTTCTGGGTTATTTGTGACAATGTACAGACATAGACCCATGTGTCCCTTAACACCAGGAGCATGTTCTGTATACTGCATCAGTAAGTGCTGTGTCCTCAGCAAGCTTAGCTTGTACAAGCCTCTACATACCTAAGCAGTAGTATTGCCTGTTGCTCCCAGACTACAGACCTGCCCAGTATGCTATTGTGCTGAGTGCTGTTGGGAGTTATAACACAGTGTACCTCAACATCAAAAAGACACGTCAAAACTGTACTACCAAAGTTTCAAAATTACGTACCTGTTTAGGTGCTCACCGTGAGTGGCCATCACAGAACTGGAAGTTTCTCTGTGTGAGTTGGGGAGTAAGTAACTGAACAGTGTATCTAACTGTTCCTGCCATAGGCTGTAGGTGCTGTGCACTTAGACTGTGATAAATGGACTCAAGTATTTTTCATCAGTGACAAATTAACCTTAGCCTACTATAACTTTTTAGTTATAAACCTATATAAACCTTTATTTTAGTTATTTTTGAAATGACAACTTAAAATACAAACACATTGTGCAACTTTCTTCATCACTGTTCTATTGCTACAAAGAAAAATCAATACAAGAGAAACCCTGTCTCGAGTAGAATGGAAAACAAGGATGACACTCAAGGTTGTATTGTGACTTCCACATGTGCTATGTGGCTTACAAACTCCCACACTCACACGAATTCACACGCATGTGTGAGTGTGTGCACACATGTAAACACACACACGCACAGACACACACACATACCACACTGATGATGGGTTATTGTGAACCTGATTTCCTGAGATGACAATGCACGGAAATAACATGACTTTTGTTTTATTGGTCTAGTGTATCACATTAATTTTCCCTAAAAGAGTTGGCCCAGAGCTCATTGTTAGGAGCCAGTATAAAACTTATGCTGTAAATTTTGTAAGTATTTTTATGTGTACTGTCTGTCACTCTCTTTTCAAAGAAAGTGAACTTTTTGGTTACTGGAATTGAAGGAACACCAACTGAAAATGTTTTTGCACAAGTAAAGATATTTTCTGTTTCTCCTCCTAAGTGATTATTCACTCAGAATCTTAAGGTTGTTTCAACTTGAAATTCATTTTACTTTTTCTGTTTTATGATCCTATTTTAAAAAAAAGATTTACTTACATATTATGTATACAGTGTTCTGTCTGTATGTATTCCTGCAGGTCAGAAGAGGGTACCAGATCTCATTATGGATGGTTGTGAGCCATCATGTGGTTGCTGGAATTGATCTCAGAACCTCTGGAAGAGCAGCCAGTGCTCCTAACCACTGAGCCATCTCTCCATCTCCAGATCCTAACTAGTTTTATATCTTTTAAGCAATCACAGTGCTATTTCTATCTTGAACTTTATCACTCTTACCATTTTTTTTCCTTTGGAGTTTAGTTCAGAGCAGTTAATAGGAAGTGATGTATATGCTTGTGGTCCCCCAAGCAGTCAGTTGTGCTCTTCGAATGGGAAAGCACCGCTTTCCTTTGTGCTGGTCTGAGCATAAATAGTGATGATGTACTTCCTCTTTTAGGTCCGCCCAGAAACTTGCAACTGTATACAGTTCGGGAAATGTTCTTATTCCCCTTTCTAGTCTCTGATATCATCTGTTAGCTTAGAGAGTACAAGAACCATGTTAAATGAGCCTAGGGCTTGTGTTTGAACCTATTAAAGGGACAGCATCTTCCCCTTCCTAAGAACAGATTGCAGCCCAAGTCCTAGCCATCTGGCACCTTCTTGCCCTTGTCCCACAAGTGCTGTGGGCTAGAAAATGTGGGCAGTATAATGTAGTCAGTGCCAGTTGCTGGACAATTAACCACACAGGGCTTGCCTTAGGAAGAATCATCTTCCTGAACAAAGAGCAGTGTGCTGTCACTTTAAGTTCTTAAATTTAACTGAATATATTTGGTGAAGGTAAAGCAGTTATTTTAAAAATACATTATTCAGGGATCACAGCGGTGCTTTCAGGGATTAAAATAGTCTAAACAGTATGTAATTTCAGGGTTTCTAAGATCTGCATAGAATTAGCATATCCAGCTGGATATAAAATGATACATAATACAACACCCACCCCACCCCCCAAAAAAACCTGGTTTCCTCTACATTGTATGTGCCGCCTTTGCTTTTGAGAGAAGAGAAAGTATTTTGTAACCTCCTGTAGGAGATACTGTGGGGACTTCAGGAGCAAGCGCACTGCCTTCCAAAGGCAGTGTTTCCTCCCACAGGTCAGATGAGGGGAGCTCCAGAGAATGGGGGTGGGGGAAGCATATGGTCCCCTAGTTGAGTGTGTGGTTTCTTTGCGCTCCAGCATCCCCTGTCTGCTTCAAGAGAGATTAAAATGGTGCCTACCACACAAAGAAAACTCAATGAGATACGTTATCTAAGACGACTGGCAAGTAAGTGCCATTCAGTGCGAGCTAATGCCTGCGATCCTGGAAATCAGCCTGCCGTACAGCCTACCCAGGGTAAAGTTAGTAAAACCAGATTCAGTAACAGCTAATATAATAACACTTCTTAACAGTATGTCAGAGTGCTGTCTCTAAATTGCTGAATTTCCAGCTTCATGGCGAGACTGTAAATTATTTAGTGTCTTCGGAGAATTCCCATCATCAGCTCACCTGCGAAGGGCAAGGGAAGGAAAGCAGGACTCCTTATTTGACTCTAAATGTGGTTTCTGTACATTTAAGAGCACTTTTAGAAATTGTAAGTGTACACTTTTAGGTCAATTTAGCAGGTGAAACTGTAGCATTTATTTCCAGACGGTAGAAGGAAACTCTGTTCTTAGGAAGGTTCTGAAAGTGGCTGCCTACAAACTGATGAAATCCCAAGCCTTTGAAAGCCGTCATTCGGGTATCAAACACCACATGCACACCTGGGACCTAGCTAGCGCCTTGTGTGATGATGTTTCTTCCTGCCATCCACCCAGCTCCTAGCCTCTCTATTCGCTGGTCCAGCCGTCATGGAAACAAAGCTGACTGTGATGGAAAAGAAGTGTGAGTGCCTTCCCTATCACGTTTCTAGCTCTGTCAGCCAGCAGCTGGATTATGTCCACTCTTTCCCTTCTAAGGAGTAGTTGTTTTAGCCTCCAGTGACGTGTGCGCATGCGCATGCTTGCTTGTTTGCCTCTCTCTCTCTCTCTCTCTCTCCTCTCTCTCTCTGCCTCTCTCTGTCTCTCTCTCTGTCTCTGCATTTACTTTTTCTTATTTTTACATTATGTTATATATTTAGATATGTGTACATGAGTCCAGGTGTCCACTGAGACCAGAGACATAGGATCCCCACAACAGACCATTATGAGCCACCTGGCATGGTGGTGGGAATAGAATTTGGGTCCTCTAGAAGAGCAATATATGCTTACTTTCATGTATATGAACGTTTCTTTTTCCTTTCTCTCTCCAGACTTTGCAATTATCGTAGGAAAATTCCACTTTTTCATCTTCCCACTGGGTAGAAAACAAAAGCATCTTAATACAACTCTCCAGATTCCCTGGAACATTTCTAATGGAGATACCAGCTCCCAGCATACTAGGGTCAGCAATCCAGAAAGAGCTCCAAAACTCCTTTCAGATTTGGCCCCAAATTTCAACTACTTCAAATTGAATTTGCTATTTTCAGACAATGACATTCGTGATTGTTTTAATATACTTAGTATGGTTGTTCTTTTCTGGTCATAAAACTGTATTAAAATTTTTATATAATGTTTATCTATTACAAATATATATAATCTCATCTCTGAGAAAATACATTTCAAGTTCTTAAATCCTTTAAGAGGTGGCTTTTAAGCAATAACTTCTGAAAAAAGTGGCAGATGCCTGTCATTCTTCTCATTAGCTAAGTGTTTATTTCTTACATATTCGAGAACACTCTAAAGCTGGGCATTCTTCCATTATAGAAATTCTTTTCATAACTTTGGAGTTCTGTTCTCAAGATACACACTCCTCAGCCATTGCTCCTGCAGTTCCCAGTTGCATTGATTAAAAGTTGTTTCCCTGGGGATCCTGTCAAGAAGAGCTCAGATTCTAATGCTCTTGAGATTGTGGCTCCTTGCTGCTGGTTCGTCTGCTCTAGCTATCCTACATTTCAGAGAACTGACTGGGAACCAGGAAGGTTGGGAACCTTGCTGAAGCCCTGTGGCTAAGCAGCAAGCAGGCCCAAGTAGTGCTTTTCAACTAGAAATCCACGAGCAATGGTATACCTCTCAATCATTCCATTCTCTCTCTGAAACAGTGGGGATCCTGTGGAAAGATAACCATGAGTCATTTATACATTTGTGGTTTACAGTTATTGATTTGGAAGCATTTTCTCATGATAAGGAATATTTTTCTTTGAGAAGTTCCACATCACTTTATAGAAAGATTATTATTACTCTGGTAAAGCCTTGTGATTTTTGAAGTATACAAAACTGTCCTCGCAGAGAACTCAGGTCAGCATTGCTTTCTTACTGTAGCGAAATACGCACGACATACCGTTTCCCATCTTACCTCCCTTTAAAAGTATCAGTGAGACACAAAGTCCCTACACCTTATACAGTCATCACCACTTCCCACTGCTAGAACTGTCATTATCTCACACGATACTTTGCCCATTAAACAAACGACTCCTCAGTCTTCTTTTCTCTGAGCCCACAGGTATCTCTACTATGCTTTCTCTCATATTGTGAGACCTGTTTGGCTCATGTTCAATCCATTGTTAGCATTATTGACACCATTGTTTTTACGGGGTGGACTTTGCTCAAGAGCAGGTAGTCTCATCCTGTACCTGAAAGCAACTCAGAGAAGAACCCAGCACACACTGTCGCTGTGGCCAGAATGGTTAGGGATTGTGAACTACCTCAAGCAAGATTGAAATGGTTTCACTTATGTATATATTTTAATTCTCAAGATATTCAGTTACAAAAACGTTATGATTTTTAAGTCAAGCAAAGTATATTTTAGAGAAATATACAATAACTTTAGTGCAAGCGGGGACAAGCCCACACCTGAAGTTCTTGTTCCCTGACCTCCCCATTCTTAAATACTCAGGGTTTCTTTACCACTGGCTCCTATATCCCTGTTGGAATTGTTTCCCAGATGTCCACCTAGTTGATTATTCTCTTACCTAAAAATCCAAAAGATTATAAATATCCAAATTTCCCTCATCAGCTGGATGATAAACCAAGTGTACCATATGCATCCTATGGAATATTATTCAACCTTGGAGATGCACTGATACAAGTTACCACTCACAAAGGACAATTACCTTGTAATGCCATTCACATAAGACTCCTAGAATAAACTAATTCATAGGACTAAAAATGAAAAGCTTAGTAGAGATACCTGTGGGCTCAGAGAAAAGAAGACCGAGGAGTCGTTTGTTTAATGGGCAAAGTATCGTGTGAGATAATGACAGTTCTAGCAGTGGGAAGCGGTGATGACTGTATAAGGCGTAGGGACTTTGTGTCTCACTGATACTTTTAAAGGGAGGTAAGATAGGAAACGGTATGTCGTGCGTATTTCGCTACAGTAGGAAAGCAATGCTGACCTAAGTTCTCTGTGACGTGAAATAATAGTCCACTCCTTTGAGTTCTGACTATACACTCAAGGAGCCACTGGGCCTCCTTCCATTCTGAATGGCTCCTTCATTCTCACACAGGGGTGGAGAAAACACAGCTGTATTTACTTTTCCAACCCCATCTTCTATTTTGAAATATAACCTGTTTGAAAATGAGAGCCAAGGTCAAACAACACAGCTTTCTGCTCACCTCTTCCGTTTGCCAAACATTGTTTTTCTAGGGGATTTCTGGGCAAGGCTCAGCAGCGAGTGCAAGTAACACTCTCACTCGTGTGTTCAGTGGTGGGTTTATTAGCCTGCCTGAGGATGTCTGTAAGCGTGGTGCTGTGACTTAATCTGCTTTCACATCCGTGCATATATGAAATGCACAGTGTGGGTCAGCAAGATGGCTCAGTGGAGAAAGACACTTGCTGCCAAACAACGAATCCCACAAGTCATCCTCTGACCTATCCATCCCATATCTCACACACACACACACACACACACACTAAATGAAAAAAATAAATAAAAACCTAACCACACAGTTTAAATTCACTGGCTGCAATGTTTCCAAGTGTGTGGACTTGTCCACACCATCAAATTCAAATCACAAAGAAAATAGGATTTTTTTCATTTCTAACTAATTGTCCTATTTGTTGAAGAATTACTAATTTTCTGAGATTAGAACTGCAGGGTTGGAGCTCCAGTGGCGCAATCGGTTAGCGCGTGGTACTTATACGGCAGTACATGCAGAGAACAGCAGGGTTAACTTATTTTCCAGATTTTGTATTTTCTGCAGGGTGAACATAACATCCTCTTGATAATTGCATTTGAATTCTGGTTAAAAATATGACAGTTCTCTGTTAATATTTAAAATAGTACATTTATGTTTTTCATAATAATGAAACAACGGCAGCATAAACCTCCAGAATAAGTTAAACCAGCAGAGCAGATTAACTTTGTCCTCAAATAATAGACATGGCATTAACTAATTACATTAATTAATATATGTCATAACATTTAAGTGTTCTGAAAACTATTTACCTGGTTTATGAATCTCAGGTGTTCATCCTGTCAACTATAGATGAAAAGAACAAAAGTAATTATTGTTTAGTACTTTTACATTTACATTTTTTTATTTCTGGCTATATTTGATATTTCTATTCTACTAATATATAAATTGTGTTTATTCAATATATATATCCAGATGAGTATAACGTAAAAATTTTCTTCTGAGTTTAAAAATAGAAAGTATCAAAAATACAAAGTATCTGTTTATTTTCTAGTTTATTATATATGCACACAAAATATTTTATGAAAACCATTCATTGAGCGAGATTTATATTCAGTTTACAGTGGTGTACAAGATCATCTTTCATTATTGTCCTTTGGAATTATCTGGAAAAAATGTGATCCTGTTACATTACAGGCTGAAGAAGATATTCAAAATAAATAAGGCTGTATAAATGGGAAGTTAAATAGAATGCGGTGTGACTAATAGGGGATATCAAATTCTTCAAACCCGGGTGTACATAATAAGCTTGAAGAATTTCTACGTAAAAGAACGAGCTGTTTTGTAACCTTGACTTGGGTCAGTTTCTGTGGTTCTCTAAACATGGCCACATGTCAGCTTCGTAGATTTAAGTCAGCATAAAATGCTTAGTCTAACTGTTAACCTAAACTCTTGTTTCTGTAATTGCACAGTCCGTATTTTTGAACCTTCACCTTCCACCCAAATGGCACTTATGCATAGAGAGCTGGCTAAACGAAGTCCTTTAAATAAAATACATCACACACACACCTGTCAGGAGACCTGATTTACTGATTGCCTTTTATTGGAAGGCTTTGGTTAGGTTAATGTAGTCAGACTCTTTAAAAAAAACTATCCATAATTTCTATGTAAGCATCACCAGTAAAACGTTTGTATGAGATTATGCAGTAGTATAGAAAATACTAGAAAAGCATTAAGTTTGGAAAAGCGATAAGCTCTCTGTTGATTTTAAGATGGCCTGGGGGATTCCAAAGGAGTCTGCACAGCAGAGGTATGCAAATGTGTGGGCCTTGTATGACCTTGACAGGGATCTGAGGGAAGACCAGTACCCACGTCCAGGAGTGCGTGTTTCTGTCGAGCTTTTGAGCGTGGAAGAGTAGGGCAGTTGGTGTCAGAGAGAGTTCATCCGAAAAGTGTGCTGAGATTATGAGGAATGAAAGAGCAGAGGACGTGCAACTCTTGAGAAGACTGTCTTTTCAGAAATCAGAGAGGAGGAACTGCAAAGGTGAAGCTGAGAAACATCAGGGGAGCCAAGGTCTCAAAGCTCAGAAAGGGAGCCGATAGCCCTGAGTGTGTAAACAGGCCATAGGCGATTAGCACTTACAGACACCTGAGTAATTACTAGTGAAATCAGAGCAGACAGGGAAGCCCGGGAATTCAGTGTGTTAGGGGCGAATGAATGGCTGACAGCCAGTGTCAGCAACTATCCTTCCTCTAGAAAACTAACGAGGTGACTCTGATGAGTGATGGACGTGAGGACCATCTCATTAAAGGCTTAAAGGAAAGAACTACTCAAAGATGCCTCCTTTTGGGCAGAGTGTCTTGCTAGAACTGGGACAGTGTGAACCAGCAGAGTCAGTAAGCAGTTAGCTCTGGACCAGAGTCCAGATGCAAACCCAGATATGCTTCTGGCCACAGCAGAGGGAGGTAATCCTCACTCAGAGTTCCCCTTTCATCAGAGAAGCCTGCTGCAGCTGCCCAGGAGTGAGAAGGTGATCTAGGGCCAGGAAAGAGGAGAAAGGTGACATACGTGCTGTAAAGAATGACGAGGAGGCCCGCTGGGGAAATGTGAGATGTCTTCAGGCTGGACATCATTACTTTGTATAAAGTAACTTTAAACCTGCTTTGAAAAAGAAAAAGAAAACGTTTGGTCGGGTCAGCCCTTTGTGCTAAGAGGCAGCATGGAAGCAGGACTCCACTCTGAATGCCCTGCCCTTGCCTCGCTCCTTTCCTGAAAGCTTCTGTCTCCTCTGCCCGCGCCACCGTGGTCAAGTGAGCTGGCATAGATGAGTTTTCAGCTTCAGAAAAGCCGCTTTTCCAGGAATGCATGGAGCAGATTGCAGAAGCCAGCAGAAGCCTGCTTACTTCCCTCTGCACTGGAGCACACTGAGCTGGAGGTCTAAGAGGGTGGGTGGCAGATTCTTCTTCTTCTTCTTCTTCTTCTTCTTCTTCTTCTTCTTCTTCTTCTTCTTCTCCTCCTCCTCCTCCTCCTCCTCCTCCTCCTTCTTCTTCTCCTCTTCCTCCTTCTCTTCCTCCTCCTCCTCCTTCTCCTTCTTCTTCTCCTCCTTCTCCTCCTCCTCCTCCTCCCTCTCCTTCTTCTCCTCCTTCTCCTTCTCCTCCTCTTCCTCCTCCTTCTTCCTCTGTTTCAAGGAAGATGAGACATGCAGGAAACTCAAGCCGGTAGAAGGAAAAAATGAAAAAAAACCCATATACTGAAAAATAGAGCTAAAGAATAGAGCTAACGTGACACCAGACACCAAGAAAAGGAGAGAGAACTGAGAGAACCACATCTCCCCAGCCCCCACTCTTAGAATCAGGACCCAACCTTCAGGCTGCTACTGAAACCAGCTCCTTGGCCTAGGATATCTAACCCCAAGGAGTTAGTGCTCAGGCCACATAGAAAACATGGTTTTTTGTGGGTTATTCTCTCCTGCCTAATTTATTTGTTTCTGTGGCAAAATGTTCTAGACTTTTGCCTGTTTCACCTAACTGCTCAATTAAAACCGAGTCTAGGTGGGAGGCAAGGGTGAGCACATTTTTCTCAGGCTTGAGTCTCTGGATTCTACTTCTAATAGCAAAACGATGAGTAAGAATCAATTCCGAATCAAGAGCACCTGAGAAATGGGGGGGGCAGGTTTAGTTTAATTTAAAATGTTGATTGGGCACATATTCTATCAGGCAATGTTCTCCTCATTACAAATTGTCAGAAAGATAGAAAACAGCCTCTGCTTTTAGAAGATAATTTATCCAGAGTCGCAAGTGGCAAAGAAAAATGCATCCTCTGGCACTTTTTGTAGCCAGACAGACATTCATTAGCAACGGGCTTGAAAAAAAAAGAGGCGGTGGCAACAGCAGCTTGAAACCCTTCTTATCTGTGCTGTAGCTTGTGTCACCTTCTGACCTCTGTCCCCTGGTGCCTCTAACTCAGATTTGCCCCTGTACCTCACCCCACCAGCTGATGTAATGAAAGCAGATACCAGCCGAAGCCAGAATAGCATGGATGGCTATCGTGGGTGATAAAATGACACTGTTGCTTGTTCAAGCTACTGTTCAAAGAATTTTATTTATAGACATTACAGTTTAAAGACACGGAAGGCCTGGTAGTGCCTTTACTCTGTGTGTCTTGTGTCCTAGAACGATGCCTCACAGGGTTACCTGCTTTGGTTTACACCTGGTTTCATATTCTTTCAATGAGCTGTGTTGCTATATTGGTGGAGGGTGATTTTTCAATTTGAGTGCATCAATATTTTGTTCTTCGAGGCCCCCCTCTTTGATCTCTGTCTAAAGCATGGATTGGAGAAAAGGGCAGGCAGCTGCCCAGAGTGCTAAGTGTAGTGAGTTTGTATTAACCAACATTCACAGTTTGCTTGGGCATGAGTAAATACATGAGTGTCAGTGACTTTGCCAGGCTGGTGACTCCCAGTAGACTCCATGGTAGTAAGTGGACTTTTGTGCTGGGGAAAATGTAGTTGTCTGTTCAAAACCTGAAGTTCCTTGCTCCAACACCTAGGACAGGTTCATGAGGATGCCACCAGCTGTCTGCTGCTTGGGGAAGTAACTGTGTTTCTCTAAGCCTTTCCTGAAAAGAGTTAGATGCCTTATATTCTTGGAGTATTTTTTTTCTCAGTCTTTTAGAAGACTCTTCAGATGGAACTTCATGAATTTTTATGACCCTTTTGCAGTAGAAAAGGCAGAATAGTGCCTATAAACCTTTTTATCAGAAGGAACTCAAGGAAATTTGGTCAGCCAGTTCTTAACAGGTTACCTGATGGCCAAGAAATTGTTTTTACACAAACAAAGGAAGACAGGTTGTTATAAACATGGTTGTCAGTAATATAGATAAGGACATTAATTTTCTCTGTGAGATTAAAAACAAAGCCTGGCACCACTTACTCATCTTTAACAATATGAGGGAAAATACTGCCTTTGAAAGGAAGTGTCGACGCCCGATGACAGAACCTAGCGCCTGGAACCATGACCCAGCGCCATTTCTATGAGCAGGACAAATCACAGAGCAGTGAATCTGCTGTATGAACATCGTGTTTGAAATCGTTTTCTGCAATTTGGCTATTAACCAAAAGGCTAATTGATTCTTTTCTTCTGCCCCATTGTAGTTAACATACTAATTCTTCCCAGTAAAGATCCATTTCATTATGCAAATGTAAAAAAAAATCACAAGACTGGTGTCTGAGTGAGGGTTGCTTTCTGCAGAGAACCGGTGCACCTGTTCCAGCCCTCAGCCCCCACCTCTACCTCCAAGAGCTGCCAAGCTAGGGGCTTAGTGATCTGGTTTAGCTGGTATGGGGCCCTTGAATTTTGACTCACATTTTCTTTGCGACTTACTCTTGTTTTGCCTCATAATTTCTCTCCTTCCAGCTCTCAGCATGCCAACAGCAGCTGCACCATGGCACTCACCCTGCTGCCAAGAGGGCAGGCAGCCTCCTTGGAGACTGGAACATGGTACTAAGCCAACTGTTAAGAGATGGAGGCTGGAGCCATCCATCCAGCACAGCTGAAATTTAGATCGGTTTAAGAGGCATTTGGTAGATTACTGCTACTGGTATTTTTTTTAACTAAATAAAACGTTCAGAACTTAGATTTAGGAAAAATTTCAGGCTTGTGCAAAGACAGAAGAACTACTGTGGAGCAGCATTCCCACATGCTTTGCTATCTGCCTCAGCCGTCATCAGCTCGGAGTCTTCCACTGTCCCCGTTTTTCCCATGGTTTATCCAGACTGCTGGTAGACTTGTTCCCATGGGGTGCATTTATCTTAAATTCAGGTTGCTTTTCCATCTCTTTTTAGTCTGTCTGCAGGATGTTTTCCCTGTCCTTTCTTCCTAACAGTAAAAGACGTTAGAATCTTTTTTTCCTCCTAGGGTAAGCCAAGGTATGCTATTTAGTGATTATTGTCTTTGCTTTTCTGATATTATCTCATAAACTGTCGCTTCAAGTTGATCTGGTGTCTTTGCGGAGCACGTCTGAAATGTATAGGTTCATAGAACAGATTATTGAGAGACCATTGGCTTGATTCTCCAGTTCACTAGTGACATTCTGTGTGTATTGAGACATCTTCCTTAAACATCCTGTCTCATTGTCATCTTACCTTTCACATAGCACGTACCCTGTAGGGCCACGACAAGACATCAGTGAGTGAACGCCTTCAGAGCAGCTTGGGTAGAGCCTGGCATCGGGCACATGTTCAGTACATGATGGTTGCTCTCTTTGTCATCACCACCATTTTCAATCATTTCACCTCTTATCACT
The DNA here is from genome assembly GCF_017639785.1 of Mesocricetus auratus. Taxonomy (NCBI): domain Eukaryota; kingdom Metazoa; phylum Chordata; class Mammalia; order Rodentia; family Cricetidae; genus Mesocricetus; species Mesocricetus auratus. The sequence continues at coordinate 31,251,668 of NW_024429200.1, read as the reverse complement.
CATTGTACAGACTGGAGGACTGGGGCCCAAATGGCTGCTTTGTCAGGACAACCGGAACAAGATGTCACATATGCCAAGTTCTTTATAGTATCAGATGTGGTTTGGTATATTCTTTCCTTCTAGGAAACTGTTTGCCAGATAAGAACGATTTTTAAAGGAAATGAAAGAGGCTTGGTAAAAGCACAAATGGGAATACTTATGCTAAAGAGTTAAGCCTTCAAAGTTCTGTGTTTAGAAAGGAGAATGTTAACACATAGTACTCCACCTCCTTAGTGGAGAGGGGAGATTTCAAGAGTACCCTTGGGAAGGACAATTTAATTAATGAAACAATAGTTTTCTATGCACGAGCAAAAAAGTGGTTTGTCAGGTGTAGTTACAAAGGCCTTTAATCGCAGCACTTGGGAGGCAGAGGCAAGAGCATCTCTGTAAGTTTGAGGACAACTTAGTCTACTTAGTGAATTCTAGAACAGCCAGAGCTATGTAATAAGAAATAGAGAGGAGGGAAGGAGGAAGGGAGAGAGGAAGATTGGTTAGAGTATAAAATGAGCTAATCTGATAAGGATTTGCTACTGAGATTGAGAAACAAGGGAAAGGCCTGTTCTTGGCCCGACAACCCAGCTAAAGAAAGGAGAAGTTAGATAGTCCAAGACCATTTGCTTATTGTTCTGGGCTTTCTACTCCAATAGCCTGATCTAGAACTTGTGCTCATGACTATTCTACTATCTTGATTTTGGGTACCTAAACCCTGGCACATATGTAATCTTGAGGGTTTTATGATGTACACAAATGCTGCTTCCTTTTCGGTTTTTTCCACACAAGCCAGAACATATTGAAGCCCTTTACATGTCTAGAATGACTGTCATTCTTCACAACTTTCCATGCATTTGACTGGCCCCAGTATACTTAGCATTGAGAATACCAGCTAGAGTTGAGTTAGTACCTGTGCCCCACATGCCTGTATCTGTGTAATAAGCTTTCTCATAACAGGGGATAGTATATTTATTGGTTTCCATTGCAGATATAAGAAAGGTCTTTGGTGTTGTATACCATTTTGTAAAATTGTTATATGGATCAAATAATCTTACGTTTATGGGATTATGTTGATGGGTAAGTGGAATAGTACTGTTCTGAAACTATTATACAATGTTATTATATAGAAATATTCTCATGAAATTATAAGACCACTATTAATAGGCATGACTTAGAAGATTTGTTGATTCCACATACTCCCTAGACTAGTGTTTCTTAAGGTCCTTGATCTAAACTGTTGTGGACACCTGAGGAAGAAAACACTTCCTTTTCTACTGACCTTCCATGAATTTTTTTCTTAAAAGCCTTTTTATTCTCATTATAACTATTTCTCCAATCTTATAATAAAAGCAAACATGAAAAGAAGATTCCCTGGGCACCATACACCTTTCCAAAGGCCAACTGTCTCTGCCCATGTACAGTATAGCACCTAGGAATAATGTCCTTCACCCCTACCTTGTCCGGCAGGTCTCACGACTGCAGACTGAGATCATATATCCTCCTACTAAAAGTTCTACTTGATGGTTTCCAGACATTTCAGGCTTCCACTGTCAACTTTCAGTGATGCTGCCCAAACCTCTTCACAGCACCCCTCTGTCCCAGTAACTGGTTGCCTCCATCCTTCCCATTGACAGGCCAAGAACTTTGGATTTATCCTTGACTACAATCTTGTTCCTAACCCACCTTATTTCACCAGCACAGCCTGTTGAATTTACACTCAAACTCAATCCAGAATTCAATTATTTCATCTCACCTTTGCTGTTACAACCTTAGTCAGCATGACAACCTGTCTGTTCCCAGCTATCTCCTCCATTCCTTTACTGGCTACCCTTCCCCCTACCCAATGTCCACTATCAAATAACAACTAAAAGACTCCTAAGATCTCACTTAGTATACATCTTCTGCACTAATACATTCCTAAAGTATTTTCATTCAATACATAACAGTATTGATACACCATGGACACAAAATATTGATGGAAAGAAGCCCAAAGCAAAAGCTTCCATCCTGAATAGTGACATTCATTGAAAATCCAAACACAGATCCAACCATTCAGTACTATTAGAAGTCATGATGGTGACTGAGGGGGGACTAGATTGTGACTAGAAAAGAGTCCTGTGTGTGCTGTATCTTGATCACAGTGCTACCTACGCATGCCCATTCAGTTTGTGAGAATTTGGCGATTTATTCACTGACAATGAATTTCCTGTGTGTAATGTATACTTAATAAAAGGTCTGATAGAAATGCTGTTCCTCTTATGTAAAATAGTTTTCCTTAAACAAGGAAGCTGTCAGCATCTGTCACGGTTAGAACCAAGGCTGAGTCTCTGCTTTCATTAGTGCAGTAAACATTCTTGGGTACTAGGTACAGATGAAGGCATTTGGGATATAGCTGTGGGCATGGGAGAGAAAACCTGATTCTGAGAGAGGATCATTAGAGTGAGACATATGACAAGACAGTAAAGGGCTAAGAGACAAAGGAGAGACAGGGAATGCAGAGTAGAGGTGAGAGGGTAGCGTTCGGTTTAAGTAAGAAGTGCGGAAAGACCTCTCTCAGAAGATGACAGATGGGCCAAGACAGGCTAGCTCAGTGCAGATCTGAGAGGAAAGCCTCCTGGACAGAGGAGCAGAAGCAGCGAGCTCAGTGGAAACAGCCTGGGAATGAATAACAAGAGCCAGGCTTTAGTAGAATTGGAGACGAGTTGGCCAGGGCAGGGTAGCTGGGGTTAACAGGTTAAGGCCTGTTTTAGAGGGGCCTGATAGATCTCTGTGAAGATGAGAATTATTCTGCATGATGTTGAAGGGTAAGAAAATGATTTTTGTTCTCTGAGATTATTCGCATTACATTTCAGCTGCTTGTAATACAAGCCATTCATTTTCATTGCTATGTACAGACTCTTATTTCCTGTGCATTCAAACTATTAATGAGTATTTATAGTTCTGGGGTTTGGATGTATGATGGATGCTGCTCTGAACATCCTAATTAGTGCATGCCTTTTGATAAAATAGTGTGTACAAGATAGGCCAATTGAAAAGAAATCGAGGAAGGTACTCAATACTTATTTGAAAGTTTGTGCAATAACATGTTGGTTCCAGCCCATACTCGTGGTACACACTAAAGGTAAACCTCAAGTATGTGTCACGACAGAGAAGTACATTGTGTCAAGCAAGGGCTGTAGAGATCACTTGGTTTAAGGATGCCAGCTAGCATCTACTTAAAGGAAGAATGCAAATAGAGTAGCCACAGATGAGAGCACACACCAGAACACCTAATGAGATCTTGGGCAGTTTGCCTCATAGGTGTCCCGAAGTGGACAACTCTGATGCAGCATTTCACAGGAAAGCCGAGCACGGAGCAGAGCCTGAAGGCACCCTTAGGATTTGTGGGAGCAGAGACCGACTCTGGGGACACCTCAGGGTCAGGGAAATAACTAGAATGAATTTTTGTGTAAGGGAGCTGTGAGTGGCTACTCTAAGTAAGAGCAGGCTATAGGAATTTTAAGTCTTGCAGAGATTTGGATGGATTTATCTCTCAAATGAGTAAATGCTTGTGTTCAGATCTGGCAGTGTTTATATATTACACATCCCCCAGGCTTTTTGATGTACTGAGACTACATTTACCACTACCAAACCCCACAGTTCATACGTTATAAATGTTTTGAATATATATGTATTTTTAGAGCGGCAAAGAAGACACATCCAGTGTGACTGTAGCAGGCCCTGAGACAGGAAACGAGGCAGGCCAGACCCTGGACAACAGCTCCCTAACAGCTGAGCTCCTGAGTGACGTGCCCTTCACTTTGGCCCCGCATGTGCTGGCAGTGCAGGGCACCATCGGCGACCTTCCTGACCACTTACTCTCCTACGATGGCGGTGACAACCTGTCCCGATTCTGGTACGATTTCACTCTTGAAAATTCAGTACTCTGTGATTCATAGTCTTTGTGCCTGTGCATACCTTAACAGCTTTAAAAGAAAAAACGTTGGCCTATTTTATTGAACCTGTGTGATGTTCTTTGTCATTTCACCCTTGAAGGCCCTGAGGCAAGCCAGGATCATAAAGTAACATCATGTTCATGGTTTATTCTTCAGAATAAAGTGAATTGTATAAAAATTGATATCAACAATTTAATAAAGGGAAGTCACTTTGGGAAAAAATAAGAATCCAGACCACCTGTGTTTCCCCCTCGGGCAGATAGAAAAGTGAAGCTGTTGAGATTATAAGGGAGGCACAGAGTGTTTTTGCTGCCCCTGAAGACACAGCACAGAAAAAGAAACAAGCCTTTCCTCTGGTTACCAACACTCTGCAATCTGAGCCTATAGCAAGTGTGAAGGTGGTGTGGGGTTCACAGGAGGTTGTGATATTACTCCCTTAACAGCTCCCACAATGTTTGGGAATGGGGTCAAAAGAAAGCTTCCAGTTAACGTAATTTTTCAATGTCAGTTTAGACACACTGATAGGGAAATTTGAAACTTCTCATAAACATCATTGACTGCTTGCTGATTCAAGAATGCTGTAATGAGGACACCGTGGTTTGCTTAGACCCATGTGGCCCTCTCCAAGCTCCTGAAGGGTGTCTCTGTCCCTCCCTGTTCCCTTCACGTCCCCTCTGGGTATTCTTGGACCAGTTCTCAAAGAGCTTTCCCTGCTTTTGCCTCGTTGGTTTTTCTTCCTTACCACATATGATCCCAGTTTATGAGGTCTGCATTCCCTTGTGTCTCTGCCTCCTAATGGAAACATCTCATGACGATACATAGCATTGCTGATAAGAATTGTTTATGGACTTGTTGGCCGCAGTACGGATGGCGGCGTTTAACTGGTAAACACACTCAATTTCACTACTTTCCCCTTAGAGTGTAGGCAGATGCCCAAATATGACTTGTCCTTCTTGAATATCTGTTATTTATTCTAAATAAAACTAGGCAGGACTGACATTGGTTAATGAACTACACGAGATTTGGTAAATAGTAACAGACTTTTTAATCCCATGAAAAAGTTGTCATTTATTTTAATTAGTTATAATTTATTAATCCTGTGCCAAAGTTTTAAGTATATTTTTTCACAAAGAAAGTATTGGGGAAACTAAACACTGTGCAGAAAAGTACAAGAATCATTTTAATTTCAATGTACTATGCATGTTCATTTAATAGGTGTGGTATGGCCCTGATAAAGAGTACTGTGTTGTTTAAAGTTAAAGGAATATTTGTACTGAGAAAATTGTACTTCATTTACAATTAACTTTACCATGTGAGGTTAATGATTAAATTAGGTCTTTACATAGTTATCATAAAGCATCTACATAGGAAATATGCCTTATTATTGACACAAATGTGAACATTTTGTAGCACTTTTTGTGAAAGTACATCCTTTTCAAGTAACCATGTTAATGTATTTTCAAAACTTAATGTAAAGAGATACTTCTTTTGTCTAAAACATGTGAAAATTTCTATAATTATACATTTCATTTGTATTTATGTCTACCATATTATAAATGTGCTTATAAGTACTGTTTAAAATTTTATTTAAAGAATGTGAAATACATGTTTAAAATAAATGTTTTGATTGTTTTCATATCCACAAAATGGCATCTATTGCATCATTAATATCTAAATGCAAGTTATAGATTCTGTAGAACACAAAGAATTAAGTATATTGTTTGTGTAGAGAATACTACATCTTCTCTTTTGTGTAAGCTTAGGAACATTGAAAATGATAAGCTCACTAGTCCTGATAATGAATTAGACTGAAAGGATTTGAGAGAAATGTATGAATATCTACATAGTTCTCCATCATCAGAAAATTTAGTAAAGACCAGTAGTGTTAATTACCTCATTTTGACAGATACATTGTAAGTTGATAATTTGTTATTCTGTATATAAATCATGCAATATTTTAACACTAAAACAAACATTGTAAATCCACCAGCCAACTCCATATTAGAACACTGAGGCCTAGAGATTTAGAGGACTTAAAATACCTAGTTAGTAATATTTAATTGAAAAGTAGTCAATGCCCAAATGTGAAGTAAACAACAATGACAGCAATGAGCATGCCATACTGGATAGAGAAAAGAAATGAACTTCTGACAACTAAGAAAGGCCAGGAACAGGAGAAAAGTGCACATCGAGTTGTTATCTAGTGCCAAACAGTCAGCCCTGAAAACACACATACAAGTAGTATTTTATGGAGTAAATAGATTATATTTAAGAGAGTGTGTGTGTGTGTGTATTTTTATGTGTGTGTGTGTGCGCGCACTCGAGTGTGTGTGTGTGTAGAATGAGAGAGAGAGACATATATATATGTGTGTGTGTGTGTGTGTATATATACACGTGCAATAATAGTTATTTTAAGGTCATGGATTTGAAAGAGAGTTGCAAGGTCTTGGAGGGAGGAAAGGAAAGGGAGAAATATTGTAATTAAATTATAATCACAAAAAATTAAAAATATGTAAATACATTAAAACAAAGCTAGAACATATGCAGGAAAGAGTTGAGGCACTGGAGGCAGCCAAGGAGTCGATCATGACTCTTGTTTAAGCTGAAGGATTTTGAATCTATTCCCTCACTTCTGGTGTCCTCTGTTCCCATGCTTGTTAAATATGAATTTTGCATACCTTGCAAAGTTATGTTGAATAGTAAGAGATAATTGGCAAATGCCCAGTAACCTAATGATTGATGTGTCTTTGACTGACAAAGGGACTGTTCTCATTATTTACACACACAGTAATCTTACATAATGGGAAATACATATTTTGTGAACTACTTATGACTGAAATTAAAATGATCTACCCATATTCATTTTAGACTCCACTCACCTCAATCATGTCCACTAAAGTTCATAACAAACACGTATTGTCAAAGAGCATGTCTTCCTCTTGTCCTGGAAATAACTGCAGCTATAGAACATGTGACTTCCACTGAATCTTGATTTTAAACCTTAATGTATGTAGGAAGTCACATGTGTTTTTCTAGCTTTATTTAATGCCATTTGCACTCTTTCCTTTAAAAGTGGAGAAGTAATTCCAACCAATTTGTTATTTAGTTAATTAAATTATTAGTTCAACTTTTCAAACTGTGCAGTTACAATGTTAACAAAATACAATTCTTATTAACCAGTTACAATGTTAACAAAATACAATTCTTACTAACAATTTTAGGAACTTTAAAGTAGGCTTTTTAAGTCAACATCTTTGATACCAACTTTTTTTTATCCACCCTCAAATAAAATAACTGAAAACATATTGGAAAAAAATCTGTGCTTTCCCAGAAACATCATTTCTTATAATTCTGGTGGAATGGTGACACATCAGGCTTGCTATCCCTCACCTGCCTCCTGAGAACAGCTGATCGGTGGGTGAATGCTTCTGTGGCTTGTCTGACAGACACAAAATGTTACTTTCAGAGATTAGCTTCCTACTTTCTCACTCATGTTCTGAATAGCAGCCACATGCAATGTACGCGTATTGGATACAAAGCTTGAGGATGTCGCATCTTTTCAAGCCACTGAGAACTGTGACTTCTTGGATGTTATCCTTTAAGCATTTGTGACACGTTACTGAGGGCATGACCTAACTCTTCCTGAGAAATCTAAGACTCCAAAAATAGATCTGACTACATTTGCCTTTAAAGATGGAATATTCTTAATGTTTCAAGAAAGTTAACTCGTGCCATATGGTTTGGCGAATAGATGTGTGTGAGCAGGAATAAAAGGAGATATATGGATTGGTACGTAGGAACTCTTTTACATCAGTATAGCAGAATGTTAATCTTTTAAATGTGAATAACCTTTTTCTTTAGAGCGATTTTACATCTGTAGAATAGTTACAAAGGTAAGTAGCGTTCCTCACATGTCCCCTCTTGTTGACATTTGTCACAAGCAAGGAACCACAGTATTTAACCCACACTACTGAGATTTTTGTAGTTGTCTTCGGGTGCCTCTCTCCTGCCATGCTTTCTAGTGTGATTTAACAGCTACTCATCCTCTACTGATGATTTTCAGCAGTTTCTCTGAGAATTTTTGTCCTAAACCGACAGTTTTGAGAAAGACTGGTCAGGTCTACTAGACTTTCTTGTCTCTCTGTGGTGGTTTTAATAAGATTGGCCCTCATAGGCTCATATACTTACATAAATGTTTAGGGATTGACAGTATTTGGGAGGATTAAGAGGTGTAGCCTTGCTGGAAAAAAGTGCGTCACTGGGGGTTACTTTGAGGTTTCAAAAGCCCAATCCAGGCCCAATGGCTCTCCCTTCCTGCTGCCTGCAGATCCAGGTATAGAACTCTCAGCTGCTTTTTCAGTACGATGTCTGTCTCTGCCTGCTGCCATGCTACCAGCCATGATGTTAATGGACTAAACCTCTGAAACTGTAAGCCAGCCCCAAATAAATGCTTTAAAAAAAAAATAAGAGTTGACAAGGTCGTGGCGCCTTTTCACAGCAATAGAACATTAAGATGGCTTATTCTGTTTCCATATAGCAGTGTCATGGCAAATGCCTCTCTTTAATGCTAGCACTCACAAGTCAGAAGCAGGACGATCTCTCAATTTCAGGCCAGCCAGGACTACATAGAGAGACACTGTCTCAAAATAACAAAGCAAAACAAAAATGATGAGTGTGACATCACCTTTCAGTGAGAGCATGTCATACCAAGAGAAGATGCTATAAACACAGCCCTCCAGTATTAACTTGGACCACCTGACCAACATAGTGTTTTCCAGTTTCTCTGTCATGCTCAGTTCCTCATTTTCTCCAGACTCTGAGTATACTCTGCTCTTCAGAACCAAATCACAAAGCACAGCCCTTACTCCAAGAACAGGAAAGTAAAAACCTGTCTTCTTCTGGGGAGGGGGGTAAATACATAATTATTTGGACTTCTACATTGGAGATTTATCTTTTCACACCAATTTGCTTTTCTTAACAAGTGCTTCTATTAGCTTGACTTCATGAATATTCTGTCTTCTTTCCAAGATTAAATTAGTGGTGGCTAAGGGACATATATACATTTTTTACAGGGGTTAATGAAATTTGAAATCGTTTACATGAGGACCATCTGATGTTGGGTGTCATGCTCTATTCTATAGTCCTTTAGGATTCATTTTCCTGTAAATATCCACTATATTTATCCTTAACTTGCCATGACTTTTAACTGTGTACACGGAGTCACATAAGGACATTTTAGTCAGTAACAGGCCGCACATATGGTGATGGTCTCATAGGATTATAATGGAGATGGAAGATTCCCACTGCATAGCATTCTTGCTGTGCATCTTCTATACTTACTTAGATATGTACAGATGATGCGATGACAGTTGTGTTGCACAATATTCAGTGGACTACATGCAGTTTGGGTTTGTGACTTAGTTGTGCAGCAGATTCTACCATCTAGTACAGTCCGTGATGGTCACATGATGATATCACGTGGTGGCTCATGACTCAGACCACATCCCAACCCCAGGACTATACAGAAGACCTCACATAAGTGTTACATCATAAATGGAACCCTGTGTCCCACCTGTTGCCTAAGATGGACCTACCACACATGGTAGGTAGATAGGTAGGTAGGTAGCCATTCTAAAGCAAGGGCTGTGGACAGGAGATGACAGAGTGATCATTTTCCTCTCTAAGGAACCAAGAAATCTCATGACACCTGGGCTCTTCTCTCCGATTCATGCTATTCATTTTTTGTACCGGCAGAAGTGTGGCTCCTTAATTGCTAAACTTGTACCTCATCTTCTGCCTGTACAGGGTGATTTAAGGATCAGGGAAAGGAAGTTCTCCTAGAAGAAGAGAGAGCACAGAAACTCTGCTTCTGATGAATGAAAAATTGCTGTGCTAAAGCAACATTGCTCTCACCTAATTTTACTTATTTTGTCCTTGAAAGAAACCTGGATGTAGTTCGTTGTCAAGAATTTGCCCAGCCCCAGTTTTCACCCTTACAAAGGAAACAAATTCCTCACAGTCAAAGCTAAAACAAAGGATAATTGCACCCAGAACAACCATCCACAGCTAACTCTGAACTGACCACAGGCTTGGCGCTCACCTCACATGCAGAAAGGAACCATTCGGGGGCCACTCAGAGACTGGCCTCAGCTTAGCTCTGCTGCCACAGAAAGACAGTCCAGAGTGGCCACGGGTATGGTCAACAGCCCTAAAGCGTTACGTGGCTGAGAAGGCCTGCCCAGTGTGGATTTCATTGTCGCTGTGTGGCTTTCCTTTCTCTCTTGCTTTTGGAAAGATGCATGCTTTATTTTGGTTTTAAATGAATGGATTTCCACATAATAGCCAAGAACATTTAGGAAACTAGTGAACAAGTGACTTTGTTTAAGAACAAGAGCCAGGCGGAGCTGCATTCTTCACCTCCAGGGCGGACTGCACACTGCAAGGGCCTTCTTGGGACAAAAGGGAAGCGCGCCGCTGACAAACACGTAGCAGTTGGGCTGAGGTAAAGCCTGAATATCTGAATATTCATTCTCCTCTCACACTGTCTCCTCATCACTGTTTTGGACTCTCTGTTTATCTACACACATATTTGAACCTGGAGCAGACTGTGGTCTTCTACCTCACACTATACCAGCTGTAGCTGTCATTTAACACAGCTTAAAACGAGTCTACTACCCCTCCACCCCCTGCCTCTGCTGCTACAGCAGCTCGGAGCTGTGAGGAAAATCTCCGTGTTTATACCTCAGCTAGGCATTTCCGTGTCCTAACTGTGAAGGCATAGGCAGCAATCAGGAAAATGCAGAGAGTGACAGTGGCAAGAGCTAGAAAGAGACAGTCCTCCATGGGGCTTAAGAAGCAGATGTCTCTGCCTTCATAATTAAATATTCCCTTCTTTTTTTTTTTTTTTGGCTGTCCTACATTCTGAAATTGGAACCGAATGTAATGTAGGAAGGAGGCATCTTCACTTTTCATCTTCATGGCAAGTTTCTTCTAAGAAGAAAAACTTGAGCCTCTGAGGCCACTGTCTTTCCCCATTTTAAACCAGCGTTTCACAGACTGTGGTGGCTTCTTGTCTGATATTCTTGAACTCAAGACTCTGAGGCAGGGGGGTTGCTCGTTTGTAGCCAGCTTGGACCACAAAGCAAGACCCTGTTTAACAACAGTAGTAGTCTTTCAGTAATGAATAAAACCAATGTGCTTTATAAATTTTTGTTTCCTCCATGTATTCCAACGGGCTTCACTCAGAATTGTCTTCCTATAAAACAATAGGTATGGGCTCACTTCAGCGGCACATACACAAAGACAACAGAGAGACTTGGCAAGCTGTTCCCTCCCCGGCTCCCATTCCACCTAAGAATCTGTGGAAGTCTTGTTGATGTTCTCCTGGATCGGTATGCAGCATGTAACAAACACTCCTTTGCTGCAAGAGTAAGTGAGCCCAAGAGAGAAATCACTGGGTTATTTATAAATGGGATTTCCCAGAAGCAGTGTATTGGTTACTTCCTTGTATCATGGCTGTGGCCAAATGCCCGACGGAAATGGCGTCAAAGAGGAAGGATTTCTGTGGGCCCGTGGTTTAAGGACACGGAGCATGAAGGTGAAGAAAGCAGCCTGCCTCTGTGAAGGAGAGAGCATAAGCCAGTGTCACATTGGGAAGCAGACAACTCTGGACAGAACCTGCCAAGCCATAACCCAAACAAGGCCCCGGCTGCTCTATTCTGTCAGCTAAGTCTTGTAGCTAAAACGTTCCCTCAACCCCCCAAAACAGTGCCACCAGCTGGGACCAAGGATTCAGACGGATGAGCCTGGGAGAGACAGCTCACTTTCAAACTATAATGTCAAGTAGTAGAATTTCAAAACGTGCAGTTTTTCTGGCCTGGATAAAAGCTGTGTTCATTGCAGCTAAGAACACTTAGCTGACCAGCCCTCTGCGAAGGCATTTGGGGCCCGTCTGAGGTAATCTCCATCTTTTTCAGGTTGTGTGTCCTCATGAGTGAGAACTGATTCGAGGTAATGCAATGTATTTTGGTGCTGTGGGATAGCTTGTGTGAGACTATCATGTGTTCCAGTCACCCCCCCCTGCCCCCCTCTCCCCACCCCCCATGTGTCCCTGGTTGTCTGCCCACTTTTCCTTTTTATTTACTTTTCTCTTCTGATTCTTCATCCACCTACATATTTTTAGTTGTTTCCTTCATAAGTCTAAATGGATACACAAACTCTGTCTCTGTCTCTCTCTTTCTGTCTCTCTCTGTCTCTCTGTCTCTCTGCCTCTGTCTGTCTGTCTGTCTGTCTGTCTGTCTGTCTGTCTCTCTCTCTCTCTCTCTCTCTCTCTCTCTCTCTCTCCCCCCTCCCCTGTGCCTGACATGCCACCTTGCATCTAGAGTGTGCTCAGTAAGTTTGATAAAAACAGGTGAATGAGTCAGCCACAATTTAAGATGAGGTTCACATTCTATCTGTATCAGAATTTGCCTGTGAGTCTGTTAGAAGCCATAAGCAGCCTCTAAAGTCTGCATCAAAAGGTAATCCTTCCTTAATGGTCTCAAATTTATCTGATATTTTTCATAGCAGCCCAAATTTGCCTTTTGTTAGTTAGCTGTATCAGCACTTATATAATAAAAATACATTGTGTTTGTCAAACCTTTCAGATGGTATTTTTAGATTAAACTTTGATATATGAATTACTATGAATCTAATTATTATAACTCATTTTTTAATTTTCTTTAATGTCTACCTGGTGTTAACACCTGGAACTTTTCTTCTGCTTTCTTGTAAATCAACATTAGTTAATACTAATAAAGTCCCACTGTTTGTTTTCATACAGGAATTTGGACTTGTGTTGATTTAAATATACCATAAAATGGAATGCCTGATATTTTGATGGGCTGTGACAGTATGGTATTTTTTTTTTGCTTTTGTTTTTCTTTTTCTTTTTTACCAAGCCTTTCTGAAGAAACTGGAAAGCGTGACCCTTATGTAACTGACCCACAGGTTTGGAAGATGTTCTCACTTTGTTCTCATTGAAAAACAGTTACCTGGAAAAGTAAGACTCATTTTCTGATTTTGATGCAATCAAAGCAGACTTTAAAATGCACTTTGATCGGTCCCTTTGACAGACAGTTTACTGGATGAATTCAACCCTTTAATTTTTTTGTTTGTTTTAGTTTTCGTTTTTTGAGGCAGGGTTTACCTGTGTAACAGCTCTGGCTGTCCTAGATCTCACTTTGTAGTCCAGGCTGGCTTCAAACTCAGAGCAATCTGCCTGCCTCTGCCTCTGCCTCTGCCTCTGGAGTTCTAGGATTAAAGGCACACGACACCATACCAGCTAACCTTCTTTTAATTCCTATATTACGTGATTGTGACCTGGTTCTACACCAGTAAACTGCTATCTAATCAGGGTGATAATCACGTTAGCACTTTGACCTCTAAGTCCCCATTGTCATGGGGTCCCCTTCTGCTAGATATAAGGACATGGGTGCAGACACAAAATAGCAGCCAATCGCTGGGCATTGGTGGCGCACGCCTTTAATCCCAGCACTGGGGAGGCAAAGGCAGGCAGATCTCTGTGAGTACAAGGCCAGCCTGGTCTACAGAACGAGTTCCAGAACAGCCTCCAAAAGAATACAGAGAAACCCTGTCTCGAAAAACCAAAAAAGAAAAAAGAAAAAAAAAAAGCAGCCAATCATAAAAAACTTCATTTAGTCCATAAAAGGAAATGGGGAGCATGGGAACCCTGTTACTCTTAGTTAACAAAATTCTAGTTTCTGAATCTAAATAGCAAGTTGCAATCACTTTATAGCATCAATAAGTCATAAAATATTTTATTAGACATGATTTTTACAAGTAATCTCTAGCCCTGAACTTTAAAGTGTTGTTTTAATCTTTATTGCCTTCTGTCCTTGATTAAAATACTACATTAAGTGAGTATCAGGGACAGCCATTTCCCAGTTTCTTCATTGAAAGACTGCTGAGTCACCTTTCTTCCCGTCTCCAGTTTATCACTTGAGTCACTTTCAGTGTCTTGGGTTCCATACTTGCCAGTGTTCTGCTGGAAGAAGGTAGCCATAGAAAGAAAACTGTCCTTAGACAAAGCAGTTGTCTTTGGGGTAAGCTCTTTTCCTTCTAGCTTTTTCAGTGTTTGTGGCCTAGACAGGTGTTCTCTTTTGCGTAGATAGTGATAAAGACCTGGCCATCGTGTAATCTGTCACCACACTGAGGTGGAGACCTCAAGCCTGTTTCTGTTCATTGATGAAAACCTTATCCTCCATCCTGGAGAGTGCTTTGTTGAGCTTGTTCAAATACAAAGTGCCAGAAAGGTAGCCTGCACTCCACAAAACAAAAACTCAGACCATGTCTCCATCCTGCTGAGTGCTTCTCATTCCAGAATGTGAAATTGCAGCTAGCACTAACATCAGCTTGACCACCAAGGACAGGCATGTGATTATCCAGAGAATCTCAAGGAACTTTGCTTAGGTTGTTTGTTTATTTGTTTGTTTATTGAGGAGAAAACAAATCTACCTTGCCTAGACAGCTTGTTTTGAAATGCAACAAGACATGAGAAGAATGGCTAGGTGGTGGGGGAGACCTCATTGAGCATCTTCAGCATCTAGAAATGCCACGTGCTTTTCTTGTTACCAGCCCCTAAGTATGACCTGCTGCTACCTGTCTCCTTTGGGACACCACTCATAACTGAATCTGACATTCTGAGGGCCAAGTGGTACTAGCATCTTTATAGCATCCTGAGTACACCCCTGCCCCATCTCCTCGTTGGTGGCACACCATCCCACCTCTGCCTGGGCACACCAAACACTCGCCAGGATGAATGGCACTTGCCTACTATATCAGAAGCTCATAGCACCTGATTTTCTGATCCTACTCCGTATTTCCTGTTGATGTTACGAAGTCAAACTAAACTCTAAATAAATAAGATTCATAGGAGGAAGCTGGTAATTATATTATAGCACACACTGCATACAACAGGTGCTCGATGACTGCTTGACATGCCAGTTGATGAGTCTCAGGTGACTTTCTCTAGGGTGGATGAAAATCTCCAGAGTAAAAGTCTTTTTCCTGATAGTTGTAGGGACCATCACCTTTCCCTGACTTCTTTCCACTCTGTCTGAATGTGTCTGGGGTGTATTATACCTCCCTCTCATGAGATCCCTTCCCCCAGCTGGACTGCTACCAGCTGAGGCTGGCCTGGGATGTTCCTACACCCTAGACATTTGCCCACTCCTCTTTACCTAGCCATGGTACTTGGCAGTACATTTTCTTTTTTCTTTCTTTTTTTTTCTTTTTCTCAAGACAAGGTTTCTCTCTGTATAGCCCTGGCTGTCCTGGAATTCAGTCTATAGACCAGGCTGGCCTCAAACATACAGAGATTCTCCTGTCTTTGCCTCCTGAATACTGGGATTAAAGGCGTGTGCCACCACACCCCCCCCAGCTTGAAATTACATTTTCATCTCATTGAAATGAGCACTTTTGATAGTACCAGTCATGACAGTACATGAAGCTTTTCTTTTGAGCCTAGGATACATGAGAGCTTCATAAGGTAGATACATTCTTGATTGATAACTAGGTGGAAACAGAAGACCCAATCCTAGAGGAAAAACCGTGAAGCTCATAAGTGGTTATTAAACTATTTTGTCCTGGTTAAACATGCTTGTGTTTTGGTGATAGTGTTTGTATGCATGCACATGCATGTTGATGGCAGTGTTTGTGTGAATATGCATGCATTTGTGTAGAGGACAGAAGACAATTCTGCGTGTTGTGTCTCAGGAGCCATCTATTCTCCGTTTACGACACTTTGCCTCTCTGTCTTAGAAATGTCTGAGTGCCCCCTTTCTTACTTGCCATTTCTGTAAGTACAATTATGTAACAGGTTAGAAGTAAATTGCTTCTCCCAAAGATCATGCTTAATAAATTCTGTAAGGATGGACAAATAGATACACGGATAGATGGATAATTCAAGTGGCTTTATGTCTGTCTATTTTAATTGCATTCAGCCACCAAATCTAAGATTATTTTCTTTAAATTATACAGTAGTTTTTAATGACTGTTTTATACCGAGGTACCCACATCCCATTTTGTTCCCCTTGCAATAAGATAAACTTTACAAAAACGGGTAATGATAGATTATGATTTTATCTTACAGTTAGGAACTCTTTTCAAATGTGAGGCACTGTTCTAAACACTTTACATGCATTGTCTCTTGAAACCTTGTTATTGCCAAAGGTAGAAAGGATATGAGGGCAATCTGGCTGGGATATCCATTACCCCATTGACCATAGAGTCTTTGGGCTGATCTGGCTAAGGAGGTAGGTGCTCCCTCCTTCCCCCATTGTTCCGTGTGCATTCCTCCCAAAGCTACACATTTCATCACATGGGCTAACCTTTCCCTATAGAGGAGGGATATTCTTAGGTCAAAGGCAATCAAGCAGCTCTTCTCCTCTAATGGAACATCCTCAAAGCTCTTGTCCAAAAGATGGAAGCAATTCATCTTTATCAACCAGCAGGTGAAAATATAGAATTTAGCATAAGCCAAGAATGGGATATTGATAACCACAAAAGGATAAAGTTCTCATTCGTGCTAAAACATGAGTGAATTTTTGAACATAAGAAAAATAAATAAAATAAGCCAGACACAAAAGGACAAATGCTTTTCCATTTATATGAAATAGATGTGTGTTTGTTTGAAAGAAAATGGTTCCCAAAGGGAGTGGTACTATTAAGAGGAGCAGCCTTGTTGGGGGAAGTGTGTCACTGTAGGGGTGGGCTTTCAGGTCTCTTTTGCTCAAGCTTCCCTCAGTGTGAGTTTAGGTCAACTTCCTGTTGTCTACAAGATGTAGCACTCTCAGCCCCAGCACCATGTTCCAGCACATATCATGATGGCAATGTGCTGAACCTCTGAAACTGTGACAAAGCCCCCTCACTTGAATGTTTTCCTTATAAGAGTTGCCTTGGTCATGATGTCTCCTCACAGCAATAGAAACCCTATCTAAGACAAGGTAGAATAAGAAAATTCAGACAGCTAGTGAATAGATTAGAAATCACCAGGAGAGTAGAGGGCTGAGGGAGGTAATAATTGAGTAGTGTTGGTTGTAAACAACACTGTAAATATAGTTATGCTGCACTGTGCATTTAAAATTATTGAAATAGCAGGTTTTATGTTGTTTATATTTTGCTACAATTTATAAAACAGTAAGAAAAGGCCCAGGTATTAACTTAATCCTAAATTTGAATATATCTAGAATGTTTGGGCAAATAGAAGTTATGTGTTCAGCACAATGAGGAGTTTGGGTCTCATAGCCTTGGTCAGGGCTATCCTTTTCATGAGACTCTTGGCTTTCCCCAAATGACATCAGAAGAATGCCTACTGTAACTCTACCTGTGCCATCCATGTTCAAGGTAGGGAAAGAAGAAAGTGGTGACATCAGCTACCATCATCACTTTATCTTTCAATTCCACAGAAGTTGTCTACCTATATCTTTTCTGGGCATACCTGTACATTGGGATATCCCAAACTCCAAGGGAGTGACACCAGCAGACAGAGTAGTCAACCTCCCTGGCCTTTGTATTGAAAGCTCCAAGAAGATGCAGTTGGAAATATCTGCTAAGAGAATAAGAGATTATGGGATGCTTGACCCTAAATGGAGTATCTATCACACCCCTCCTTCTAATGCTTGGCAATTATCATGGAAGATGGGGCAAAGGAGCCAGAGGTTAGTTAGGGAGGACTACTGTGAAACACTTCCTGACATGATAGGTCAGTTACACACATAAACTCATAATGACTGTGGCTACATGCATAAGACCTGTGTGAGATCAATCTAGTCAAAATACTAACATAGTGGGAGGAATTTTAGAAGTTTCGCCCCTAGCTGAGAAGCTATTGGCATTTGATGAGTGCTGGGGAAGGGATTATGGTCCTGTGTAGGATGCTCACACTCCAATGGACTGCCCTATACCCATGTACATATCGACAGAACTAACTGAACTCAGTGGTTAACAAAAGAGTACATGAAATTGGAAGGGGTGTGGTGAAGGAGGTCTAGAAGGAGTTGATAGGTGAACTGAAATGAATTTTTAAAATTCATTGTATATATGTACAAAACTCTCAAAGAATAAATTAAAAACATTTTAATACCTGCTTAGAATGAGCACATCTGGAAAAATCTCCAAAAAAGAGACAAGATCAGTTTCTCAACCTGAGAGTTAGCATTTTGAACTAGGTAAGTCTTTGTCTTAGAAGGCTTGTCTATGCCCACTCTATATGATTAGCAGCAGCATCCCTAGACTGTATCTACTGTGTGCCAGGAGTCACCACATACTCCCTTCTGGTTGAAACTATCAGAAATGATATCAACCAAATGATTGGGGAGATAGAGATTCACCTCCAATTGAGAAACAGGGTTAGGTTGCTTATGGTTTCAGAGCATTTTCTCCTATCCATTCAACAGTGAGCATGTGTCATTGAACATAGTCTTGTAGCTACAGAGACATAGATAACTGAACTATGTTAGCACTGATTATGAGGCATCCATAGGATGCTAGGCCAACTGGATTAGTGAAGGTTCTATAGAGGACTAGAGCCCAGATAAGGAAGATAGATAGATAGATAGATAGATAGATAGATAGATAGATAGATAGATAGAAAGTGGGTTTATTAGGCTGCCTTAGATGAGTAGTCTGAATAGACTAACAATGGCTGTTTCACACCAGGGAAACCACAAATCTGGTAGTTGTCAGTCCACCAAACTAGATGCCCCAACAGTTCCAACCTGACACTGAAGACCCAGAGGGTTCCTGGAGAGCCACTGGTCTTCAGTCCACATGAGAAACTTGCTGGGTCAACTAAGGAATGTAACAGTGGCAGCATCAGAGTTGATAAACTTTCCAACTAGAGGGAAGGTAAACAGCCAAAAGCAAATCTTTCTTCCATTTTTCTGGAAGATGACTGAAAGATGACTGGACTGTTTCTGGAAGATGCTGCTCACACTTAGGGTGGATCTCCCTAAATCAGATAATCGGAGAAGGCCCCAGGGACTTGCCTGTTAGTTGATTACAGATCCAGTCAAGTTGACAACCAAGACCAGCCACCTCACTGACTGCACTTACCGTGCGTGCTAAGTATTTAGTCATTTCATTGCCCCTTATAGTTCAGTAGGACCTGAGGGTGTGTGATGACAGAGCAGGAGAGGAGGAACTGTACCTCAAGCATCTCGGTGAAGAAAACTGGTTCTTCAGAGCAAAATGGTGTGTATCTCTAAATAATATTACCCCTACACACAAAAAAATTGTCCACCAGGATTTAATGTTTTTTCATAACAGAGTTCAGTATGTGTTACTTAAGAGAGATTATACATTCTGAAACATGCCTTAGTAGGAAATTTGATTGTTAGAGAAACAACAGTGTACTTGTATACACCTGCTGTTGCTAGTTATATGAACCTATGGAGCTGGCACTGCCATTGCAAACAACTAGAACACAATGGTGAGTGTCTACATATCGAAACAGTCTGAGCATGAAAAGGACACATTAAAAATAGGGCAGAAGAAACTTCTTATTTCAAAAACAAACAAAAAAGACAATGCACAGTTAGGCTGCACCAAATGTATTTTTAAAGTATTTTCTTCAGTAATAAATGAACCTTAGCTCTTTGTGACTTTTGTATTTGTAAACTTAAAAAAATGTGTCTTGCCCCTTTAGAGGGTCTTCAAGGATACCAACATCTTTTTCTAGAATCCCTCCTGAAGAACTTGGCCTGTGGCTGTTTTACAGGTCAGTTTCATACACTGTCAAATAATGATTAAGGCATGTCATGTAAGCCAGTGACAGCCATTTACCATCTAGTATTGCTCCGTATGTAACTGTGAATGCCATACTTTCGTGTGGCAGACAGCATGGGGAACTTATTTTCACTAGCCCTGCCCCAGGCATGTATGCTAGCCCTTCAATGTCACTGGGCAGCAGGAAACTTTCAGCTCCCTAACAGGGCCACTGTGGTATATGTGTTTTGTTGTTTGCTCAAATGTTATATGATGCAAAGCTCTCAATTAACTGAAAACTTTGGGAAGGGGTTGATAATGAAAGCCAAGAAACAGTTCTATAGCTTATAGAGCTCCACAGCAAAAGGTGGGTTTCAGAGAAAGAGGATTGTCTTTTTTCTTAAAATGCAGTGACATGGCAATTCTAGAATACACATGACAAGCAGGAGTCCTGCCGTGGTTTTCACTGGGTGTTTTCCTTTGGTTGTTTCAGTCACTGGCCATCTCAGGCCATTTACTTTCATTCTCTCCACAAATACAATGCATTGTTGTCATCTCATCAGCTCTTCTGGAATATGTCTTCAACAAAGACTTACTCCCTTTCCTATCAAAGAGTTACGCTCTCTAAATGTTTCCTTTAGGAAACAAAGATGACTAGAAATACTACATTCAAATCCTGTCCATTGTCAATAGTTACATCATAGAGTAGGAAATATTCCCAGAAAAATTACTATAAGATTGTTAATAGAATATTTTATTAATTCATTAAAACTTCATACAAGCATACAATATGTTTTGATAATATTCACTCTCCACTCCCCCCCCACCCAATTCCTTCAAAACCATAAGAATTGATAGGTCTGGGTTTAGTTCTTTGGCTTTGGACAATTTGTGTAAACTTGTGGGGACTAAAGTTTCTAATGTCTGACATAGACATAATGTTCACTTTGTAGAATTGAGTTGAAAATTAAAGAAGATACTATATTCAACTATTTAACAGAGAGCAAAGAATTAAGTAAGTGGTAACACATGGCAGCTATTGGGAATCCTGTCTGAAAATACTACTTAATTAATTTTTTTCTCATCTCAAGTCATCAGTATAAATAAATTACCCACATCCGTGTGATCTGAAAGGTACCACTTCAGTGAAAGGGTTACTTTTGGAGAAGAGGCTGTGATTCGCTGGGTGTGTTCTGAACTAAGTCATGATTCTTGTCAAGCACAAGATACCTACAGTGCAACTAAAAGACAGTTACACCAGACCTGTCCCTGATGCCCCTTCTCAGGGCTAATATTATCTACCACTTAAGGCAAATCCCTTAACACCTGTTTATCAGAATCTTCCTTGGAAGATGGTTCTTGCCATTCTTACCTTGTGAGGTCATTTGAAGAGCTCAAATCTATTCATTATTCAATACCTATTTTATTTATTAACTCAATGATTGAGTTCCTATCCACCCAAAGTGGATATAGCAGTTACTTTCCTCATTGGGGCAACTCAATACCTCACAAAAGCATTTTAAGGAAGGGTTTGTTTTGCCACTTCCAGGTACAGTCTATCATGGCAGTGAAGGCATGGCTGCAAGACCTTGAGGAGGCTGGTCACATTGCATTTCAGCCAGGAAGGAGAGATCCATGCGTCTGTTCAACTTAACTTCCTCCTTCTCATTTAGTCCAGGGGTCCACACCAAAGGAGTGGTGCCAGCCACTTTTATGCTGAGACTTCCCAACTCATTTTAACCAAGTCTGTTGTGGATTACTAGTCTAATATGGGTTACATTCATTTATGCTGTGGAACATTCATTTAATGATGCAAAGATATGTTGCTCCTACAATCCTTTCCCCCAGTCTTCTCTGGGATGCCCCTGGTTCTGACTATTGTTTGGCTGTGGGTTTCTGCATCTGCTCCAATCAGGTGTTGGAGATGCCCCTCTGATGACAAGTGAGCTACCATCGATCTATGGTTTGTTTTGTTTTTTGGTTGGTTGGTTGTTGTTTTTTTGTTTTTGTTTTGGGGTTTGGTTTGTTTTCTTTCTGTTTTTTGTTTTGTTTTGTTTTTTTGCCTGTTGTGTTTGGTTCTATCCTGGGTCTCTGGGCTGTTCTGCCTCTGGTTCCTGACCATCCTGTCAGTGTTAGGCATGGGCTCCCTCTCATGGTGTGGGCCTCAAGCTGAATCTGTTGTGGGTTGGCCACTCCCACAAGTTTTGTGCCACCGTTGCCCACCACAGATTGCAAGCAGGATAAATTGTAGATCAAAGGTTTTGTGGCTTGATTGATGTCCCAGTCCCACTGCTAGGAGCCTTGCCTGGTTATAGAAGATGTCCAGGCTCATATCCACCATTACTAAGGGACTTCACTAAAGTCACTCTACTGTGTTTCTACATTGTCCACAAATACCCCTGAAATCCCAGGCATCTCTCCTTCTTTCTTTCCAACCCATCTGATCCCTCCTGCTCCCATCCCTACTGGGCCCAATTCCACCATCAAAATCTATTCGATTTCCCCTTCCCAAGGAGATACATGCATTCCCCCTCCCCCTTGAGCCCTCCTTCTCACTTAGCCTGTGGGTCTATGGATTATAGCATGATTATCCTTACTTAACAGCTAATGTGCATTTATAAGTGAGTACATACTGTGTTTGTCTTTCTGGATCAAGATTGCCTCACTCAGAATGATTTTTTTCCCGTTCCATCCACTTGCCTGTACATTTCATGATGTTATTTTTTAAACAGCTGAGTAATACTCCATTGTGTAAATGTACATTGTTTTTTACCCATTCTTTGGTTGAGGGGCATCTAGGTTGTTTCCAGTTTCTGGCTATTATGAATAAAGCTGCAATGAACATGGTTGAGCCAGTATCCCTGTGGTAGGACGGAGAGTATTGCCCAAGAGAGTGATAGAGCTTAATCTTGAAGTAGATTGACTCTCCATTTTCTGAGGAACAGCCATATTGATTTCATAGGGCTGTATAAATTTTCACTCCCAACAGTAATGGAGGAGTGTTCCCCTTGCTCCACATCCTTGGTAGTATGAGTAGTCATTGTGTTATTGATCTTAGCCATTTTGACAGTTATTAGATGGAATCCCAGAGTCCTTATGATTTGCATTTCCCTAATGGCTAAGGATGGTGAACATATCTTTAAGTGTTTCTCAGCCATTTAAAATTCATCTGCTGAGAATTTCTGCTTAGGTCTGTACCCCATTTTTTAATTGGATGGTTTGGGTTGTTGATACCTAGTTTCTTGAGTTCTTTATATATTTTGGATATTAGCCCTCTGTCAGGTTTGGAGTTGGTGAAAATCATTTTCCATTCTTAAGGCTGCCATTTTGTCCTATTAACAATGTCCTTTGCCTTACAGAAGTTTTTCAGTTTCATGAGGTCCCATTTATTGATTACCATTCTTAGTGCCTTTGCTATTGGTGTTCTGTTCAGAAGGTTGTTTCCTATGACAATGCATTCAAGGCTATTCCCCACTTTCTCTTCTATTAGGTTCAGTATATCTGGTTTTATGTTGAGGTCTTTGATCCACTTGAACTTTAGTTTTATAAAGAGTAATAGATGTGTGTCTATTTACATTTTTCTACATGAAGACATCTACTTAGACTAACACAATTTGTTGAAGATGGTGTCTTGTTTTTCATTGGGTATTTCTGACTTCTTTTTCAAAAACCAGATATCCATAGGTGTGTGGATATACATCTGGATCCTTGATTCAATTCCATTGATCAGTCTGTCTGTTTCTTTGCCAACATCATGCTATTTCATTGATTAACTGGTTTTTATGTCAATATCATGACATTTCATTGATTGACCTGTCTGTTTTTATGCCGGTATCATGCAGTTTTTAATTACTATAGTTCTGTAGAAAAGCTTGAAATCAGAGATGGTGATGCCTCTGGAAATTCTTTTATTTGCACAGGATTGCTTTAGCTATCCTGTTTGTTTGTTTGTTTGGTGTTTTTTAATATATATAAAGTTGAGTATTGTTCTTTCAAGGTCTCTAAAGAATTGTGTTGGAATTTTGAGGGGTATTGCATTGAATCTGTAGATTGCTTTTGGTAATAAGGCCATTTTTAATATGTTAATCCTTCCAATCCATGAGCATGGAAGAACTTTCCATTTTCTTCAGTTTCTTTCTTCAAATACTTGAAGTTTGTGTCATGAAAGTTTTTCTCGTGCTTTGCTGCAGTTACTCTAAGATATTTTATATTATTTGTGACTATTGTGAAGGGTGTTGTTTCCTTGATTCTTTCTCTTTCCATTTGTCATTTGTGTATAGGAAAGCTGCTTTTTTTTTAGTTATTCTGTATCCAGCTACTTCACTAAAGATGTTTGCCAGCTGTAGGAGCTCCCTGGTAGAATTTATGGGATCACTTATGTATGCTCTCATATCATCATTGAATAATGATACTTTAACTTCTTCCTTTCCAATTTGTATCTCCATTGTATTTGATCTCCATTAGTTGTCTTACTGCTCTAGTTAGAACTTACAATGCTATATTGAATAAATGAAGAAAGTGGACAGCCTTGTCTCGTTCCTGATTTTATTGGAAATGCTTTGAGTTTCTCTACATTGAACTTGATGTTGTCTATAAGCCTACTGTAAATTATATCTATTATGTTTAAGTGTGTTCCTTGTATCCCTGATCTTTCCAATGCTTTTAATCATGAAGTGGTGTTGGATTTCAACATCTAATGAGATAATCATGTAGTTTTTCTTTCAGTTGTTTATATGGTGGGTTACACTGACATATTCTCTTATGTTGAACCATCCCTGTGTCTCTGAAATAGAATCTACTTGATCATGATGGATGATCTTTTTGATGTGTTCTTACATTCTGTTTGCAGTATTGTATTGAGTATTTTTACATCTATATTCATAAGGGAAATTGGTCTGTAATTCCTTCTTTGTTGAATCCTTATATGATCTGGATACCAGGATGACTGTGGCCTCATAAAATAAATTTAGCAGTGTTCCTTCTGTTTATATTTTGTGGAATAATTTGAGGAGTATTGTTATTATTTCTTCTTAGAAAGCCTGGTAGAATCCTGATCTAAAACCGTCTGTCCCTGGGCTATTTTTGGTTGGGAGACTGATTCCAATTTCAAGGCTTATAGGCCAATTTAAATTGTTTATCTGATTTTGATTTAACTTTGGTGAGTAAAGTCTTTTAAGAAAATTATCCATTTTCTACATTTTCCAATTTTGTAGAGTACACATTTTTAAAGTAATGATCTAATGATTTTTCAGATTTCCTCCATGTCTATTGTGGTGTGTCCTTTCTGATTTTTGTTAATGTAGATATTCTCTCTGTCTTTTAGTTTGGATAAGGGTTTGTCTGTCTTGTTGATTTTCTCAAAGAACCTCCTCTTTGTTTTGTTGCCTCTTTGTGTTGTATTATATTGATTTAAGTCCTTAATTTGATTATTTCCTGATATTTAATCCTCTTCTGTGAGCTTCCTTCTTTTTGTTCTCAGGTGTGCTGTTAAGTTGCTAATATGAGATCTCTTAAGCTTCATTATGTAGGCACCTAGTGCTATGATCGGTCCTCTTAGCACTGCTTACATCATGTCCCATTAGTCTGAGTGTATTGTGCATTCATCTTCATTGAACTCTAGGAAGTCTTTAATTTCTTTCTTTATTTCTGCCTCTACCCAGTGGCCATTCAGTAGAGAGTTGTTCAGTTTCCAAGAGTTTATTGGCTTTTTGTTGTTTCTGTTGTGGAAATCCAGTTTTAATCCATGGTGGTCTGAGAAGATGCAGAGGGTTATTTCAATTTTCTTATGGCTGTTGAGACTTGCTTTGTGACTGAGTGTGTGGTTAATTCTGGAGAATGTTCTTTGAGGTGCTGAGAAGAAGGTGTATTTTTTTGTGTTTGGGTAAAACGTTCTGTTGATATCTGTTAGTTCCATTTGGTTTATAACATCTGTCAGCTCCAGTGTTTCTCTGTTTAGTTTTGTCTGGATGTCCTGTCCATTGGTGACAGTGCAGTACTGAAGTCTTCCACTATCAATGTGTGAGGGTCAATGTGTTTGAAGCTTTAATAGTGCTTCCTTTAAAAATGTGGGTACCCTGGTGTTTGGAACATAGATGTGAAGAACTGAAAGATCATCTTGGTGAATCTTCCCTTTGATGACCATGAAGTGTCCTTCCCTGTCTCTTTTAATTTTGAAGTCCATTTTGTTAGATATAAGAATGGCCATACCAGCTTGTTTCTTATGTTCATTTGCTTGGAAAATCTTTTTCCAACCCTTTACTCTGAAGTGATGTTTATCTTTGATTTTGAGGTGTGTTTCTTGTATTCCTCAGAAGGATGGATCCTGTTTTCACTTGCATTCTTTTAGTCTGTGTCTTTTTATTGGGGAGTTGAGTCTATTGATATTGAGAATGACCAATGATTGTTAATTCCTGTTATTTTGTTGGTGGTAGTGATAGTGTGTGTGTGTGTGTGTGTGTGTGTGTGTGTGTGTGTGTGTGTGTGCTTTTCTTCTTTTGGTTTTCCTTTTGTGAAATTACTTATTTCCTGTGTTTTCATAGGTGCAGTTAACTTCCTTGAGTTTTCTCTCTAGTATCTTCCTTAGGCTGGATTTATGGATGGGTATTGTTTGAATTTGCCTTTATCGTGATATGATGATTGAAAGTTTTTCTGGGTATAGTAGTCTGGGATAGCATTTATGGTCTCTTAGAGTCTGTAACACACCTGTCCAGGGCTTTCTGGCTTTAGAGTCTCTATGGAGAAGTCAAGTGTAATTCTAATAGATCTGCCTTTATATGTTACTTGACCTTTTTCCCTTGCAGCTTTTAATATTATTTCTTTGTTTTATATGTTTAGTGTTACAAAACATAGGCATACACTTCTTTAGGTTAGGAAATTTTCTTTTATAATTTTGTTAAAAATATTTTCTAGGCCTTTGAGCTGGGATTCTTCTCCTTCAATTCCTATTATTCTTAGGTTTGGTTTTTTCATAGTATGCCACATTTTCTGGATGTTTTGGGTCAGGAATTTTTTAGATTTAACATTTTCTTTGACTAGTGTATCAATTTCTTCTATTGTATCTTCTACACCTAAAATTCTCTCTTCCATCTCTTGTATTTGGTTGGTGATACTTGAGTTTGTAGTTTCTGTTTACTTATCTAGATTTTTCATCTCCAGGATTCCCTCAGTTTATGTTTTCAGTATTGCTTCTATTTCCATTTTCAGGCCTTGAACACTTTTATTCATTTCCTTCACCTGTTTTTTTTCTTGGCTTTCTATAAGGGATTTATTCATTCCCTATAATTGTTTGGGTTTTCCTGGCTTTCTTTGGGGGAATTTATTTCTTCCAATTATTTGTTTGTGTTTTCCTTCATTTCTTTAAGGAATTTATTCATTTCCTCTTTAAGGACCTCTATCATCTTCACAAGGTTAATTTTAAGGTCATTTTCTTGTGCTTCATCTGTATTAGAATATTCAGGGCTTGGTGTAGTAGAATAGTTAGGCTTTGGTGATGCCATATTGCCTGGCTTTTTTTATTGTGTTCTTATGTTGCCTCTAGACATCTGTTATAGGTTTAGGTGCCAGTTTCTGAGTTTGTTTGCCTTTGTTGGATGGGTGTTTTCTCCCCTTCGTTTCCATTTCCTCTTGGTCTTCTGGCCTGAGTGACCTGTGTTTCTGGTAGCCAGTGAGTCCTCTGGTCCAGTAGGGTGCCTCTACTGTGTTCTGGCAGCATGCATGACTTCTGGGATTCTGGGTGCTGGCATTGCCTCAGGGAACTGGCATGTCCTCTGGTAGAGCAGGGCACTTCCATTGGAGGTGTGGACTGGGGTCCCAACTCTTAAAATAAATGTACTAATGTTAAGAAGATACAAGCTGGGCGGTGGTGGTGCACACCTTTAGTTCCAGCACTGGGGAGGCAGAGGCAGGTAGATCTTTGAGTTTGAGGCCATCCTGGTCTATTGCTTGAGTTCCAGGACAGCCTCCAAAGCTACAGAAAAGCCCTGTCTAGAAAAAAAAAAAGAAAGAAAGAAAAAAGAGAAAAGAAAAGATACAAAACAATTACTCATAGCTTTATTTTATATTTCTGATTTTATATCAAACAATAGCTCACAGAATATAGCCATCACTTCCTTAATGATGGCTATGGTTTAAAAATAACTACAATTTGCTATGAAAAAGCATATTCTAGAGTAAATTTTGACTAACACATGAAGAATCATGAGACCACTTTACAATGTCCATTGCTAGGCATAGGGTTTATGTCTTCTCTGCTGTGGTACCAAATCCTTGCCTGGATGTTACACAGAAACAAGTATTTGACTTGAAGCTATTGCAGCTGCTGATTGTGGAACTTGGATAGCTCATTGATCTTTACCTACCCTCTCAAACACATCATATACTCTCATAGATATAAATCTCCCCAAACAGTTCCCTTCCCATCAACTAAATTCATTTGCCCTCCCCCCCTGCAATTGTATTGATTTTAGCATGTGTCAGCTTTGCTTAACTGTAGGAGTAGAATTGTCTGAATATAAAGTTAAAGGCACAAAAGTTGTGAAATGCCAAACTAAAGCTCTCCTGCCAACAATTAGTCCTGCTATGGCTTTTCTGCACACCGTGTCGATTTCATAGCTCAACTAGCCTGCCTGCACACCACATTGCTCATTTAATAGCTCAGCTCACGACTCTCCATCCTTTTCAGGAAACTGTTAATTATGGTTTCCTGGGTGTTGCGTGGTTTGTTCAAGTGTTTGTTTCACTTTTAAATACCTGGTTCATGTGATTCTTTATATTTTACCCCTTTGCTCTAAGGCATGGTGAAGCTCCAGATGATTTAGTTGAGGAAGAAAATGATCCCAAACTAAAAATGTTCTAAGACTTAATTCCCTGAGATCCAGGGTTTGAACTTGTTGTCTTACGTTATCTGTTGGGGATGGGGGTAGGAAGCAATGTGGAAATAGGAAGTCATTACCCACAGGGTCTAGTAGCCCTGACTGGTCTGGAATTCATTATATAGAAAAGGCTGATGTGAACCTTGTGAGAATCCTCCTGCCTCTGTCTCCCAAGTGCTGGTATTACAAAAGTGTCCCACCACACCCAGTTTATGGTGCATTTTATCACCAGAGTAATTTAATGACTTGTTGCTGTCAACACACCTTGCAAAGGCGTGATAAACGTCTCCCTGTAATCCTTTCCCTCAGTGACAACAAAGTGTCCACAGTGTTGCCTGATTCGTGCTGAGGAAGCTGACACTGAGCATTTCTCAGTTTGGAGTGTGTTTCTTTCCAGGGGCTGCCCCATGTGCAGAGCTGGCTGAGAAGGACGTGGACAGCCATGCTCGGAATGGGAAGTCCCACTAGGATAGCTGGGCAGGGAGCAGAGAGGCCAGAGCTGTGGTCAATTTCATGCTCATCTGGCTTGCCTCTTAGACTTTCGCCTCAGCCCAGAGATGCTCTGGCAGGAGTGGGAGGCAGCTGGACAGATCAAGAAAGGCCTTTTGTCCCAGCCATTCTATAGTAGGCCTTATTTGGAGTAACAGATGCAAAAGGACAGGCTTGACTCCCATCTAATGCAGAATGGGTTTAATAGCCCAAGGCTCTGCCTCAGGTTAGAAAACTTCATGGAATTGTTTACAAGTTTTAGGAGAGTGTAGACCTACCTTTGGAAGCTATAAGGAGAAATCCCCAAATAAGCCATTTAACTTTCATTTTAGTACATAATACTAAAACCCTTTTTCCCCACCTCCCTCATTCCAGTCTTTTCTTCCTTCTTTAAATAAAGATTATTACTAAGAAGTTAACAAGGAAGTGTCTGGCAGATGCTTAGCCTTGCAGCAAGAGGACCTGATTTCCATCCACAGAACCCAAGTTGTAAAAGCCAGATGTGTTGGTATGCAACTGTAACCCTACCCTAGGCAGGTTTCTGGGGCTTGCAGAGCAGGCAGCCTAGTTTACTCACAAAGCCCCAGGCCAGCAAGAGACCTGTTTCAAAACAACGAGGTTGATAGCTTCTGAGGAATGGCACTCAAGGTTGACCCGCTGCACACAAAACATGCACACATTCACACTCAAGAACACAAACAACACAAACATGAATGTTAGAAAGAAAAGCATGAGGAACGGCAACGCTTCCAGTCTATTTTTATGTGCTGTTGGAAACAACCATGTGATGTTGTCATTCGTTCTGGAAGGGGGAGGGAGAGGGAAGGGAGTGTGTGTAGAATGGTGTGGAAAACTTCAGCTTTAAAAACAGCATCCTAAGTAATCTAAAAGGGAAATTAATGTTTCACTTTGAAGATATCCACTAGTACAAACACAAAAATAATGACTATCTGAGTCTCATGTCACCTGACATGTCATGCTTCCCATTGGCTCCAGATGTAGAAGCCTTTCTCCCTGTCCTGACTTTAGAGTCTGCCTTCAGAGACATTTAAGGTCATTTTCCCAAAGCAATTAGAAACAGTGTATT
Organism: Mesocricetus auratus; assembly: GCF_017639785.1. Taxonomy (NCBI): domain Eukaryota; kingdom Metazoa; phylum Chordata; class Mammalia; order Rodentia; family Cricetidae; genus Mesocricetus; species Mesocricetus auratus. Next base: position 31,221,492 of record NW_024429200.1, on the reverse strand, counting down.
ATTGTATTAAGCACCAACTTATAACGACTGTGGAGTGACTCGAAATTGTCCAGTTTTCATAAAAGGTGAAGTTAGTGGTGCTATTGAAAAACATTAGCCAGGTGCACGCCTTTAATGCCAGCATTCGGGAGGCAGAGGCAGGCAGATCTCTGTGAGTTCGAGGCCAGCCTGGTCTACAGAGTGAGTTCCAGGACAGCCTCCAAAAGAATACAGAGAAACCCTGTCTGGAAAAACCAAAAAGAAAAACATTAACAGTAATGTAGACAGTCTAAAGTGCAGACATCTCTGTTGATGGTGGAGTGATGTGCAGCCCTCCAGGACAGCTGTGAGTACCCATTCATGTAGGTACAGAGACAAGCTCCTAGGGTTGCGTTTTGGAAATTTAGGACTCACCGAGGAGAGTGAAATAGATCAGATATTTTAATCTTAAACTTCACAGTAGATTTGAAAGTAGGTGCAATACAAATTATTCGTTTTCTGTGATGTCCTGTATTGCAATATGAATGCTTACAGTTAAAAGAATAATAATGTCCTGAGCAAGCCCTAAACAATCACTTTCTGAAAAAAATGGGAAGGTGACTTGAAGAGTACTATTAAATAGATCTGACTGTTGAAACTGCCTTCTTCCATGCCTTGCTGTCTCCTGATCTTAAGGCTCTGGTTCTCCTAACTTCTCCTTAACTCTGCCTCATAACAGTTATGAACAGGGTGGAGAGATGACTCAGTGGGCAAAGCTTCACATGCAGACCTGAGTTTGAATCGCCAGAACCCATGTGAAGACAGGTACTGTAGCACATGTCTGTAATCCTGGTGTTTCTGTAGAGAGATGGGAGATAGAGACAAGAGGCTCTGTGGAAGCCCACAGGCCCGCTAGTCTGGGATATACAGCTGTGAACACAGGCCCACTAGCCTGGGATATACAGCTGTGAACACAGGCCCGCTAGCCTGGGATATACAGCTGTGAACACAGGCCCGCTAGCCTGGGATATACAGCTGTGAACAAAGAGACCTTGTTTCAAACAAGATGCAAGTTGAGGACGCACACCCTAGACAGTGCACACTTGGATTCACACACAAGCGTGTGCACACACATATATGGCACCATACAAAAATTCACAAGTAAGTGTAAAGTTTTCTCAAAAAGAAAATCCCAAGCACAGCTGAATTCCAGCCTAGGCTGTGTTTAACTGAAACCGTGTTTGCCTTCACAAAGAGCTCCATGCTGGGATCTTATGGGGATACAGCTGGTGGTTTTTGAGGTGGGTGGGTATTAAACCTGAGTGGGTGACAAAAATCAAAGCAGAAAAAAAGCAAGTAAGTATATTTTCTTGTATGTTGACATGGAAATAATTATAGACATGGAAATGTCCCTGAACGACTTTCTTAGCAAAAAAAAAATCTTTGAAATTTTTCAAAATGAGATATTTATAGCCAAGTTATCATAAAAGAACTTTTGGAAACTTTTCTTTCTGTTTTTTTTTGTTTTGTTTTGTTTTGTTTTTCAAGTCAGAGTTTCTCTGTAGCTTTGGAGCCTGTCCTGGAACTCATTCTGTAGACCAGGCTGGTCTCGAACTCATAGAGATCCACCTGCCTCTGCCTCCGGAGAGCTGGGATTAAAAATGTGTGCCACCAGCCGGGCGGTGGTGGCACACGCCTTTAATCCCAGCACTCGGGAGGTAGAGGCAGGCGGATCTCTGTGAGTTCGAGGCCGGGCTGGACTGATAGCCTTTGAAACAATACAGAGAAACCCTGTCTCGTAAAACCAAAAAAAAAAAAAAAAAAAAAAAATGTGCGCCACCACCACCCCAGCTAAGGAAACTTGATCATCAGAAAAGGATTGTGTGTGTGTGTCTATAAAATGAAGTTTAAATGTTGCCAAGTTAACTTTAACAGTACTAAACAAACAAATAAAAGATAATATCAGATATCAATTAAAAAGCCCTCCGGGGTTTCTAGTAGCTTCTTCTAATTTTGAGTGTACCTGTTTGTAATCCTTTCCCCTCAGACTCCCTGATAGCCCGATCCTGTAATTGCAAAGGCTGTTGGACAGATTGCCTGTAGCAGCCCCCTCTCTGACTCTTCTCCCTGGACTATATTATGATTGGTGTGCTCTTACTGATGTGCACATTGGTAGATTTCCTGGAGGGCTGCTGACGAAAACTGTTCCTAAGAAATCTTACATGTTCTCTTACCAGGATGCCCACATAAGTTACAGTTTTATGCTTGAATTACCTCAATGGAAATATTACTTAATTTTGTCATTTTAAAAATGAAAATAGGGTTGGTCAGAGAATAGTGGTATTTAAAAATGAAAATACAAAAAATAATTCTAGAGACTCGATCCTTTAAGTCATGACAGGAGGTCATGTGCATACATTAGATCGTGTATTTTATTGGTTGAGTTTCACAGGTTAAGAATTGGATTTCTGCTTCCTAAAGCAGTGGCAGACAAGACCCTGTCTGTTGAAAACTAATTAGATCTTAAATCCTAAAGAAAACATTTTAGTTTGTTCCTAGGCTTCCAGGTGAGTAAAATCATCCCAAAGTCAAGTTGTCTGCATAAAATAAAGAAATGGGGTCAAAGAGAGTCGATGATAGACTTTGGAGCCATGAGCAGGTAAACGGGCTGAGAAAAGAGTAAAACAGAGAAGCTGTGTTATCCTACTGAGAGGAGACACCAGGAGGAGTACTCTAAACTACAATGTAGATACTGACTCCAAGAGTTGGCCGCAAGAAAAGGGACTGAAACCGACATTTGGCATTAAGCCAAGACCCTAAGGGAGAGCTACCATAGTTGATGGTCTTCCCAGCACCTAGCATCAATTCCCCATAGAAAACCACTGGTAGGCCATGTTACTGGATTCTACACACATAATTAGGCAATTGACAGGTCACAATAAGGGCCGATAAGCCCCTGAGAAAGTAAGACATCTGTATTAGAATTGTCACAGAGAGAAGAGCTGCTCATGAAATACTTCGAGAATGTTTAAAATTAAAATAAGAAGCAAGCAACAGAAGACTATCAGGAAGGACCAAGCAGTTACATGTTAACAATCACTAAGTAGACTGCCCTAATAGCAAATATGTGAGTATCTGGAGACCATGAAACACACCCTTGAAGAGAGAAGTAATAACCTTGAGAAGAGAAATGAATAAAAAAAAAGAAGAAAACAAGGGCTAGAAAATATCAGAATTGTTTCAGATATTGAGGAGAAAATGAGAAGTTCTGACTTATATCAGATCATCGGGAACATGGGGAATAAAGCTCATGAAAAAGTGAGGGTAGCTAGCCTTCTTTCCCAATGCTGAAGTTACAAATCTACTGTGGAAATTGTAATTTATCCAAGAAGGATAAATAAAAAGAAAACTAGTACCTAGCTATTAAACAGGAGCTCTGTAGAACAACAAAGGCAATCTTTTAAACATTTAGGTGGAAGCCGGGCGTTGGTGGCGCATGCCTTTAATCCCAGCACTCGGGAGGCAGAGGCAGGCGGATCTCTGTGAGTTCGAGGCCAGCCTGGTCTACAGAGCGAGTTCCAGGACAGCCTCCAAAACAATACAGAGAAACCCTGTCTCGAAAAACAAACAAACAAAAAAAAAAAACATTTAGGTGGAAGAAAGATCACAGCACAAAGAAATGATCACTTCATGTACAATGGAGTGCTCAGTAGTGATACCAGAAAATAAAATTCAGTGGGATATTTAAGTCTGGAGAGCAACAAGTTACTCTCTATCAAGCATGAAAGTAAACAAAGGCATTTCCAGTTAAACAAAACAAAAGCTGGGTTTCTCAAAGCACTTGCATGATAGTGGTATTAAATCTAAGCACAAGCCTTGGAAAGATGGTGTTTTCTGATGGCAATTTAAGATAAAAGAAATCAATGGCAAAAATAAAAGTATTTTAGAAATTCTCATCCGTTTGGGAATAATACTTTTTTCTTTAAGGGGTCAACTTAGAAATCATAGTATTTTTAATTAATTAAAAAACAGGAGTAATGATTCACACTTGTAATCCCAACATTTGGGAGGCAGAGACAGGTGGATCCCTGAGTTCGAGGCCAGCCTGGTCTACAGAGAGTGTTCCAGGACATTCAAGGCTACACAGAGAAACCATGTCTCAATATATATATATATATATATATATATATATATATATATATATATATATATATATTTACATATATAATTAATTATGTAGAAAATAGACCATGTAATAGTAGTTCCTTTGTTGTCGATGAAATAAAATACTCTGGAAAAGGGTGTTTATTTTCCGTTGCAATTCATGATTATAGACCATCATTGAGGAAAAATAAGGGTAGGGTCTTGACACAGCCGGTCCCCTCACAGTCAGGACCAGGGAGATGAATGCTGCAGGCTTTGTATTTATAAGCACCAGGCTGTGCCAGATCAGAGACTCATAGTAAGGTGAAGAACACATCTCCTCCCCTAGGTTTGGAGAGATGGCTCTGCGATTAAGACATCCCCCATAGGCCTGACCACAGCTGCCCTGTTCCAGACAATCTTCCATTGAGGCTCTCTTCCCAGGCAATTCTAGTTTATGTCAAGTTGACAAAACTAACCATCATGCATATAATTTTATAGATGGAATTTTCATAGCACCCAACAGCTGATTTTTATCTTCTGAACGCTTGTTCCAGAATCCACATGAGAAAAACAAAGCTGGATATAGTTATATGTACTTGTCATACCACTGAGAGGTGCAGATAGGAAAATCCTTGGGACTCACTGGCCACACAGACAGTACCTGAGATTGTTCTCTGGTCTACACACACACACACACACTTGTAAGTGCCCTTGCGCATACACAAGCACATCCTCACACACAGATTTATGTTGTAAATAGAAAAGGAACTATACCCCAAACCAAAAATAATAGTAGTACTATGAGATTCTAGGGCAGTCTTACAAGGCTGAAAAATTATCAGTCAGAAAGCTGACTTTAACTTTTGAGTCCTAACAATCATCCTCTTCAGATAAATGTAACAGGCGGATACTGAGTATGAAAGCAAATTCTATAAGCTCTTCTTGGAATAAAAATAATTAAAAACTCATGTGTGACAAGATAGGCAGCCAAGTATTGAGGCAGTAGAGAAACCATGGTAGGAAAATTTCTGCTAGTTAAGGCACAATTGCTAAAACACAATTAAGACTAAACAAAGGTTTGAACCATGGTATTAGAACCATAGTTCCAACCAGATATCAGCATTTGAAACTCCAGAGTATAGGGAATAACTAACAACAACAACAACAACAAAATGGACCTTGCCGTAGTCTCTGTTCTATTGCAGTGGAGAGACACCATGGTCAAAGTAACACCAATGAAAGAAAGCACTTAAATGGGGGTTGTTTAGAGTTTTAGTGGGTAGTCTATTATCATCATGGCAGGGGCATGGCAACACACGGGCAGAAATGATGGTGGAGTAGCTGAGAGTTCTTTATCCTGATCCATAGGCAGAGAGACAGAGACAGAGACAGAAAGACAGAGACACTCTGGGCTTGGCACGGGCTTTTAAAATCTCAAAGTCCATCCCCAGTGATATACTTCCTCCAACAAAGCCACACCTTCTAATCCCTTCAAAGAGTTCCACTCCCTAGTGACTAAGCATTCAGATATATGAGCCTACAGGGTTACTCTTATTCAAACAATGCATACCTGAAGTGAAAAAAAAATGGAAGTATGTCTTTTTACATTGGAACATTAAATCAATATTGTGCAAAATTAAACAGTATTTTTGTGTGTTGAAGGTCAGACTGTTAGTCTTCCTTGTGCTAGAAACAGAACTTTAGAAATATGCTGAATGTCTACTTTTGTGGAGGAATGCTATCCTTGAGAGACCAGCAAAGCAAGATTCATCCAGAAAGCAGCTCTTCACACTCCCGCCCCCAACACCTCCCCCCTTCTATCAATAGACAAAGCATGGCTCCATTCCACACAAACAGCAGAACAGTGGAATAACATCATGGTACCGGGAGTCAAGTCATCTGCAGTGGAACCACACAGCTGCCCTCCTTAGCGTGGTGGGGGTGCATGTCTAGAAATTACACACAGAGCAGCTCACGGCAAACGGAAGCGAACTCATCCAAGGGGAGCCCCTGCCCCACTCACTGCCGTTTACAAGCAGTCCTGCAACTTCAACGCCTTCTGCTTTCTTTGCAGTGTACTAGATAAACTTGTTTTCCTTCTACTCCATGCTAAAGGATGAATTCTTTAACCACCCCAGCACATCTTCTGCTACAACATTAGCAACACAAACACTAAAAAAAGACAAAGAGAAAATGGATATGTAAAACCCACATTTGATGTGAAATAAGCTTTAAAGGCTTTAGTTTTTAGCTTTAATTGTGTGCCTATATGTCTGTGAGTGTGGGGGCTTATATACATATGAGGGTTGACATCTCTGCGTCACTAGGAGATCCCGGTACCATGACAGATGTGCACAGGTCCATTTTTTAATGTACCTGGGGAAATGGCACATTTTTGGGTTTAAGAGCCTCTGCTCTAACCACACACTTTTCTCTTAAATTTAGAGAAATGTGAGAGAATTAAAATCCTTTGGTTTAAAAGTCTCAAAGGAGAGGAATTTACCTAAAAGTCATCTGGTTCTTCTATTAAACCAAATAATAGTAAGTTTAGTACAAACAAGCCTACTTGTCTAATGCAGTCATTTTTACTAATAACAGATTTGTCGAAATGAGAAAGATAAAGAATATACCTAGTCATTAGTGTGTCTTTAATTACAATGACTTGCATGTAACAATATTTTTAACAATTTGGGGTGTACAATTCTGCAGTACACATGGCATCCATGTGGTTGTACAGCCATCCATAATATTTTCATCTTCCCCAACTGGACTGTATTTCAGTGTAAGCTGTGTATATTGCCCTTTGCCATTTCCCAGTCTTTTAGTCTGGGGTTTATATCTTTTTCTTCCTGAATGGACACTTGATTGGGTTACCCAGGCCATCAGTTTTGCATGGGCCATGGCAATGATGTACTCTAGATTTCCAGCTTCAATTCTCTTTAAAATGAAAGAACAGAAAGGTACTTGGAAAGGGACACACACTCAGAATCCCAGTGTTTTATCATTGTCATGGCCTGAAAGCAAATTTTGAATTATTTTATGTTTAACTATTTTTTAGCATAGTCATCCTATTTTATATGCATACAAATATATCCTTTTTATGTCTTGATTTTATCAGTTTCATAACATGTAGCTAAGTTAGATAATTAAAAATATCTGAGTTTAAGCACAGCTGGAAAGCGTCCAGCTACCTAGCTGACTGATGGAGACAGAAACATGGGACATCTGGAGAGCCATCTCCTTGCTGTGAGCATTTCAAGTGAAGGGTACTGTTGACAATATGATCTGGCAAGTTGAATATTATATTAAACTAATAGATTAAAAGTAGAATGTTTGTCTGTGACGATTAATTTTATGTGACAACTTGATAAAGCCATGATGTACCTACACATTTAGTTGAACATTAGCCTGTGTGTCTCACAGGACACTTCTTGATGCAATCCGTACATGAATGAGTAGACCGGATAGAGCAGACTGGCTTCCCTAGTATAGATGGACCTCACCCAGCCAGTAGAAGACATGTGTAAAACAAAAAGGTTAAATGCTAGGGATTTTATCTGCCTGGCTGCCGTGAAATGTGATGTTTTGATGAAAACATTAGCTTCTCTGGATCTATAGACTGTTTGAGGCAGCCCTCAAAACCTTTAAGTCTGCTTAATCCTGTGAGCCAATTCCTTGCAATAAATCTCTCTTTATATATTTTCAAATGTGTCTGTTAACAAATACCTTTATTGTATAATTTTATTTTGTATTTTATTGTTTATTATTATGGAATCTTAAGAATAGAGGAAGCTGAATGAAGCATGCATAGAATATTGTTATGTTTGCACCATTTCTCTAAACCCAAACTTAGTCCAAGATATAAGTGGTTTTAAAAAGTAGTACATACCATATGATCCCTCTTGAGGCCATTTTTAACAAAATGTTAGCAATCTTTCCCTTGAGAAATTATTTTATTCTTTGTAGTATTTTGTATTGTCTGAATTTAAAAATGAATATTATATCACTTTAATAAACTGTGGAAGTGCCTCTTTAAAACATTTGAGACACTTTGACAACGTGACTGGAAAGGCCATCAAACTCCAAAATTACTGTTGTGATCTGTGTGTCATTAGTATTTAATAGAATGTTATCCTCTGTTGGGTTTCCTTATAAACCCAGAGCATTTTCTGATGAGACTGCAAGACTAAAACCATGTCGGTCACACAACTAGACAAAATAATCCAGTTGTAGTAGTATTAGGAATATGATGTCCCTGGCTGTCTTGGTTCATTCAGGTTACTATAACTGAAGTTACTCTTACTTAATGCCAAAACTGTCTTATAACTAGTAGATATTTATCTCACAGTTCTAGAGGCAAAGAAGTCCTTGACCAGAGCATAAGCAAATTTGATGTCCCTTTGGAGTCATTTTCTGGTTCATGAATGACCACATCACTGTGTCTCTTCATGGCAGGAGAAACAAGGGACCTCTCCAAGGTCTCTTGTATCCCATTTACAAAAACTTCATCCTCATTTTCTAATTACTTCCCAGAGGTCCCACTCCCGAAACACCATTACTTGAGGGAGGGTAGTATTTCAGCATATGAATGTGGGTGGGAGTCACAAACATTCAGTCTATAAATAACACTGCCCTGTTTGGAGCTTAATGGTTTATGTGACTTTGACAGTTATAAACATCGTACGGGAAGGAAAAGCTCTTGGCTGCAGTTGTATAGCTCTGAGTAGTTGTACATCACTGAGAGAGAGGAGTGAAGAACTGTGTTTCTAAGGCAAAGTTGAGCCTAGAGGGATTCCGAGACTCTTGTTTTCTTCCCCTCTTTTCTTTATTCTTTTCATCCTGTCTCCTGACATTCCTACTTCTCTGTCTTTTTGACTGTTTTATAAATTCTCAAGTGAGCCATTTCTTTTCTGTTTTTTTTGTTTGTTTCTTTGTTTCACTCCAAAACCATAAGCATTTTCATCTGGGAAAAGTACCGTCTCCATTTGTGTTCTTGTCACCTAGCAGAGCTTCCAACCACCTACTTAGGAGGTGCTGAATGCTTGCCTTGACGGGAGGCATGGCTGTGAACTTAACCACTGCTCCTAAGAAGATCCTCTGGGGTTTTCTGGTTCTTTCTTATCTCTTTCTTTTCTTCTCTCTTGGTTTTCTTGCTCAGACTTTTTTCTAGCAATACAGCTGGAGGACCATTACCTTCATTATGCATCTTCTTAATGTGTCAACCATAGACTCATTCGTGTGTTTGCATGGAGGATGTTTTCCCATTAATTTGGGTTTTTAAAAAGTAATAATAGTCTATGTGAATGGTTCCCGAATGTTATTGGGCTTCAGAGTCACCTGGAAAGCTCATTAAGAAACTATGACTGATGGGATCTGTGTTTCTCACTCAGTACAAAGGGAACAAATTCCCAGGTGACGTTGGTACTGATGCTGAGGTGCTGGTTCAGAGACCACACCCCGAGTCACTGACCTATACAGCACAAAAGCATAAAGCAGCTGTTTAATACCCTGTGCAGGAGAGAAAGAAATTACCACCTGCACATCAATGTATAGAACTTAGCCACAAAATAAAAATAACAGGAATGATATCCGTATTTTGTTTAAAATTCGAGGTAAAAGTTTTTTCCTTATAATTTTTCCTTCAACTGAAATAATTTTCACATAAGTAAGGTGAAAACTATTGGTTAACTCTACTAGTGTATGTAAAAAGGTTAATTATGGTATGTACTTCTTGCTGTGTGAGCCACCTCCAGAAATACTTGCCATAGAACTGAAATAGAAATGATTACATGAGTAAATTATCACCCACACTCCTTGCAGGCATCATTTCATACCGAAGCCTTTTTTTTCTTTTCAGGGAATAATGGTTTTACATTTTGCTTGTGATGGCACTCTAATTGCTAAATATAATAGGGGCATTATGCTAAAAAGTAAAAAGATTCCAAGTGAGACGATAAGTCAAATATAGTAATCTCAGCCACCAATGGATCGTTAAAGTGTGCTCCTATTTTCTTCCTGCTGTCCCAAATCCTGAGCCTACACATAATCACAGAAACTGAATAGCATGGTAGAGAAAAACTAACAAGGATTCTAAAATCCCATTAGTTACGCATTCTAGCTATGACCCTTTGGCCATATTTGTCCCACTGCTGATTTTCATAAAAAAATTTATTGGAAAATAGCAATGCTTGATGGTTAATATAGTGTTTGACTATGTCACCCATGATAGACCAACCATGTGGTCTAAAGAGGCAACTCAAAGTTGCACGTTCTGACACAGCATGAGAAGGCGTCACCGTTACCGACTCCTGCCTCAACCAAATTGTCAGACACCAAAGAACATTGGTGTAAGCTTGCATCTCATCACAGTTTTCAAAGATCCCTTTCAAATGGCACAGGCACTCCCCCAAAAAGTAATAAAACTGAAGTGTGCTTTGATGTTAGTTCAAAATGTATAAATGACGTGTTTTCCACTCACCTATGGAGTATACCAGTAGCTTAATACTGAGGGTTGTTTATATAATATGACCATCACAGATGAAAGAAGTAATAGATTATTTTTTCTTTCAGAAAATACACTAGCATTATATCAAGCAGTATTTTTCTGATGTGCAGAGCCTACAAAAGAACTTGCTTTGTGTTTGGGAACAAGAGGGAACCAGAAAAAAAGAGAGGGGGATAAGAGGCAGGGAGAAGAAGGCATGGGGGAGCAGGAAGGTTGAGTCAAGGTAAGAATAGAGGAGAGCAGGATGAGAGATACCATAATAGATGGAATTATTATAGGTTTGAGGAGAGATCTACAAGGATAACACCAACTGGCAAACTAAGCAATAGCGGAAAGATTACATTAATAGCCCCTCCCTGATGATAAGGTTGATGACAACCTTGTATGCCATCCTAGAACCTTCATCCAGTGACTGATGGAAGCAGAGACAGGTACTACAGCTAAAGACTGAACTGAACTCCTGTAACCTAGTGACAGAGATGGAGGAGTGAATAGCAAAGGCGTCAAGACTGTGCTGGTGAAACCCACAAAGACAGCCAACCCCAGACTGATGGCTGAGAGGCCAACAGGGGACTGATCCAGACTCCACGAATGTAGTGTCAGAGAGGAGGCCGCAGAAATCTCTGGGGCCTTGGGTAGTAGATCAGTGCTTACCATGTCATACAAATGAACTTTGGGAACCCATTACACATGGAGGGATGCTCTCTTAGCCTGGACACATGGGGAAGGGCCTAGGTCCTGCCCTGGATGAAATGACAGACTCTGGAGATCTCACCAAGGAGGGCCTCACCCTCCCTGGGGAATGATGAGGGGGCTGGGTGGAGGTCTGGGGGACTGGTGGAGGGACAAGAGAGGAGGGGTGGGAGAGGGAGCTGGGATTGATATGTGAAGCATGCATGCATGTTTGTAAGACATAATTTATTTTAACAAAAATAAAAAATGAAAGAAAACAAAAAAGAACTTGCTTTGTGACATGAATTCTTACTTTCTCAAGCTATATTCACAAAACTTGTCAAAAACATGTGAGCGTGTATCTGTAAGTTTTTTAAACACATATTATATACCCATGTTTAAAATAAAATTATATAATAGTACTAGGTGACCCTTACTCTCCTTTATTTAGACATAAGGGAAAAATGTTTATTTTGTAAACAGGAACCCCAATTCTGTTGTTTCAGGTATAACACTTTACAATAAACTATTTTCACAAGATAGGCTATTATGTTATTCTTTAGCTCTTTATTGGTTGTCTCCTTTCTGCCAAGAACCAACTGTGCTGAGACTAATACATGAAGCAAAAAGCAGACCTGAGTCTGATTGGAGGTGGCTGGGTCTCACATAAAGACATGCAATATAAGGTCTGCAGGGCTGGACATGGCATGGGTGGACATTGAAGCGATATTTGAGAGAGCCTGAAAGGAGGACAAGGACTTGCCATGTAGATGCACACACTCCAAAAACGAACCATCCCCTTTCATGTAGCTGCACTTAGGAGTATTTTCAAAACTTAGTATATATTCATTGCACACAATGGTGGGTTCATAAAGACACTTTCTCTTAAGTATATCACATACTTTGATAATATTCCCTACATCATGCCTTCTCCTTCTTCCCCTTATCCATTCCCATCAGACTCTTCCTTATCCTAAAGAGTTCTTCCTCTATTTTCATGCTATGCATATATATATTAATTATATAAAATATGAGATCCTCATAGGAGAGAAAATGTGTTATTTGTCTGAGTTTGGCTTAATTATTACTTAATTATGATCACTAGTTCCATCCATTTTCTTGCAGGACTATAATTTCATTCTTGTTTATGGCAGAATAAATCTCTATTGTGTGTGTGTGTATATATATATATATATACATACATACATACATATATATATATATATATCTTCTGCATCCTGGACTGATTCCATAACCTTGTTATTGTGAATAGTGCTAAAATAAACATAGGTGTGCAGGTATCACTGACATATATTCCTTTGGGTTTATTCCCAGAAGTGGTATATATAGATCATGGTATAGTTCTCTTTAGTATTTTGAAGAACATATACACTGATTTTCATAGTGTCTGGGTCAATCTATATAAGGGTTCCCTCCCCTCCATCCTTTCTACCATTTATTGTTATGTTTTTCTTTTCAACTATGGTTATTCTGTTGGGGTGAAACAGAATCTCAATGCAATTTGATTTGCTTTTTTCTTTTCAGGGTTAAGAATAATGAACATTGTTTCATATATTGACTGGCAGCTTCTATTTTGTATTTGAGAACTGTTAATTTCTTGAAGTTGAAATTGTTTGTTCTTTATGTACACTAGATACTAATCTCCTTTCTGATGTTTAGATACTAATCCCCTTTCTGAATTTAGATGACAGAGGTTTTCTTAGGAGAATTTCTTGCACCTTTTGTCTTTGTTCCTTAGGCATGTGTCTATCACAGGGATTTTCTATGCCTCTCTTTTGAGTAATTTAGTAAAGCAATGAGTGTATGAAGGATCAGATATATGAGTAATGAGAGAGTTAACTACCATAAGGGGCAGAGCTGTGAACCACTCTGACCTTACCAGAGGACTCATTGTACAGCTGGATGATTGGGCCTGGTAAAGAAAAACAAACATACTACTAGATGAGACTACAGATGAAAAAACATACAAGGTAAGATTAAAGAGTAACCTATATGCCACCCCATGTACTGAAATATATTAAATATTTGAGCACTTCCATGTGCCAATCTTCTGCTGATTAATATATACCAGTTTCTTGTTAGGCTCTAGAGCTACACAACTTGGCCTCTGCCCTTATTATTCCACTGAAGGAATAAGATATGGAATAGGCTGTGGGTACAGGTTGTCTTTGTTCCGGTAATAATCTACCCATAATTAGCAGTGTGTACTTAAGCTTCTTGGTGGTTTAGTTTGGTTTCATCCATAAACTGTGGAGGGGGGGTAATAGAAAGTAATAGTGGCTGTGATGATTAAAATGAGATGAGGTGTATGAAACCACATAGCACACAGAAGTGCTCAGCAAATATTAGGCACTCTCATGACTGGGGAAAACAGACATTGGTCAATAACTAAAATGAGGAGTTATAGGAAATGAGAACTGCAATGTAATTTAGAGTGCTGTAGTATTGGTGGTGGTGGGCTACCAACTAGATATGAGATTCAGGGACTACATGTCTAGTGAAAGAATGGGTATATTTGTGTTCGTTGATTGAGCTACTGAAAAAGATTGTGTGTCATTAACTCATGAGGCAAATATCAGACTTTAGGACTAAAGAAGAGAACAATTGAAGTTGAGGTGCCAGGATGGATACCAATAGAGGTCAAAATGTATATAAACATGGAAACCATACATAGTGGTATATACCAGAAATTTAGAGGTGGAGGCAGGAAGATTAGAAATTTAAGGCCAGCTTTAGCTACCTAGTTCATTTGAGATCACCTTGGGCTATGTAAGACTGTCTCAAAAATCAATCAATGAATAAATAATCTAACCCTGAATCAAGACAACAATACAACCAAAAGATAATAATAACCAGAAGGAACTCCAGGGCTAGAACAGGAACCCAGAAGAGAATGAGCAAGATTTGTCAATGAGACTAATAGCCAGGGAGGGGGTGACATCGTAGAAACAAGAGAAGAGAAGAATAAAGAGAAAGGTGGACATGTTCAATAGTATCAAGTTCTGCTTCATTTTTAATAAGGACTGAAAATGGTCTACTGTATGTGACACTTAGGTCATCTGATTAGTGTCATCTAATACTCCTGATCTTGACCAGGCTGGTTTCTGGAGATCCTACCCCATATTACAGCAAACACATAAATGTATGAAATTCCACATTAAATATTTGTCTAGATGGAGGAAAGGATGTGTGGTAGACAGATGTTCACATCCTATAGCTATTACAAATGAATGGTTAAAACCAAGCCTTTGCCAAGTATCTCCAGCACCACCATTCAGCACAGATATCGGGACCAGAGACCATGCATATGGAAGTGGAAACACTCCTATGGCAGTTAACAGTGCCACTGTTCTGTAGATCACCCCAAGTACTCTGTGGTGCACAGTATTATGTGCAAGCCTATGGGGGTTTGGCCCTTGGTTCTTTTATGAACCAAGAGGCAAGTACTCTTGAAGAAAAATGTCCACCTATGTTAAGCAAATTGATTTGGCAAAAGCACCATCTAATAAGTTGATTTACATGGAGATGATAAGAGGTATATGGAAAATGCATTAACTCTTTAGAGCCATTTGGGCAACATTAATAAATGGGCTCATTTACTAAATGGTGATTCTATTGGCCCCAAAGAGTGAATACACCCTTACCCACAGTGTCTCAGATGGTCCCCATGGTTATTTACCTTCTGATATTTGCCCTCCAAGATTATAGGTGCGTTTTAACTACTAGGTCATTGACCTAATTCCCATTTTACAGACAAGGAAATGGAAACTTATTCTAGGTTACTTGGCCAGTTAATAACAAAGCTTAGATTAGATATTAACCAGTTAAACTGGCTAGCTAATAATTAGCATTCCAGCAATCATCTTAGTAAATGCTAAGTGAACAAGTGGATTGACTTGAATGGTCTTTTGCAGAACAGTTTTAGTTCAGGATTTTTGTTGCTGTTTGATGGTTGCTAGTTATGAACATAAGTGAAAACTCAAGTTGATATAGGAGATAGGAGGCCTGTCATTCTAGCTTCAGTAGGATCTCCTGATCTCCTACCACCCACGGCCTCCTAATGCTCATGATCTCCTACCACCCATGGCCTCCTGATGTCCATGATCTCCTACCACCCACGGCCTCCTAATGCTCATGATCTCCTACTGACAGTGGCCTCCACCAGCCCCTTACATTCAAATACACATATCCCTATACACACATAATTAAAAATGATAAAAGAATCTCCTTTAAAAGGAGACAAGATTTCTTTTCACAATAGGTGGTAGGAGTTGTGAGTATGTCTACCAGGCTTACACACTGAATGAAGCAGGCCATCTTTGAGGATATTGCCCACCATGAAACAAGTATCTCAGAGCCAATAGAGAATGGGGAGCTGCAATTCAAGGGTGCTTGTTTTAGAAATGGAAAAAAAGAGAGAGAAGTAACTGGCTCCAAATCCACACCAGGCTTTTTGCCCTGGGCTTATAAAAACTGAAAATATACCCACTTACCCGATGACAAAGTGGGCCTCTCAGGCCACTTGCAGAGGAAGGAAGAAAAATTGCCTCACACATGGCCGTTGTTCTAGTACAGGCTTATTATGACCAAAAGTCAACACTTCTTTGCAAATCATTCAGTTACTAAGTCTCCACCCTTTTAGAAGAACAGATGTGTAAGGAAAAAAAGCAAGAAAAATGAGTCTCCAAATGGCAAACACATGAAAGCAGAGGCAAAGGCTCTCCTTGTTCCTGCCTCTGTGCTGGTCCAGACCTGCCAGGCACTGCACAGGAGCTGCACAGTTATGGTGCTTTTTTTTCCTAGTAGGAGAAAAGTAAAGGCTGCAACATTCAGTTATGCCCTGTAAGGACAATTAAACCTTGACATAGCTTCTGGTTCTTGCTCGTGCATTATGAATATACTATATTTTAAAGCTAATAGAAAAACAATGTTGGGTGTGATTTTTTTCCTAAAATGGTAGGATTTTTTTTTTGGGTCAGTAAACTAAGAGTTAGGGAGGATCTGGTCTCAGAAATTGCATGGACATTTTGTTTGTTTTGCTTTGTCTTGTCACTATGATTAGATTTAGGACATAAGCACCAGAATAGCCCATTTTAATAAACACTGAGACCTCCCTGTTGAAGTGACATGCACACAAAAACAAGCCTGAATAAGGATAAAGGGATAGCCTGAAAAGGCAATCGAGCTTTCTTGTCTAAATAAATGATACATATGATTATTAACCTAAATAGATAGAAGGGTCAGTGAATTAAAATTGCATTTGACTCTCTGGTGATCCTGAACTTCAGTAAGGCCTATATGAATAAACAATAGCCATCAGTGGATTGAGTCTTACAAATAATCCTTTGTGTTTATATATCATCTTACAAGACACATAACTAAGTTTGGTGTTCACACGCGAAGTGGGCAGGGCAGGTATTATTCACCCCATTTCAAAGATGAGCAAATGGAAGTTGCAAGCAGTCCAGAGGAGTTCTTTCCATGGGTAACCGCGCCTCTAAGTCCTGGTGCAGTCCCGTTCTGATGAAAGATCACCTCTTTGTTCAATAAGAGCTGCACTTCCATTTAATGGGACATTGACTGAAGATGTGTGCTAAAAATACAAGACGCGTGCTGCTGACATTTATTTATGAAATCTAAGCAAAGATTATTGATTGTCGGACATTAATAAAGATTGAAGTAAATTAGGAAGGGCACAGATAACACACTTCCAGTCATGTGTCAGAATACATGTACTTTGGTTAACCAATGTGTCAATGGCTCCCTCAACTTTGCTTAACCCTCAATTCTCAGTGTTAGTGAGTTCTGGACTTGGACCAGGGTATTTATCTGTTTCTCCAAAAGCGATTGCTCTCACATTTGAAGCTGCCCCACACACTTCACCAGCTTGGTGGTGATTCTGAACGCCGCCAGCCAAGTGCTCCCTCAGAATGGTAAAACATTCTTTATGGCCAGCTGTCCTGCTCGTCTGATCCTTCAATTTGCATATGTTCCCTTACTGAACAAGGGAGTTTTTCTTTCTGTTTCATCAAATGCAGGTGTGCAGTCATTCCGTGAGAACTACCATAATTGGCCATGGAAAAATTACCTCCCAGGTCCAAGGTCTGAAAAATATTATTTTTTCATAAAGACAATAAAAAACCCACAAGATTTGTACTTCATCCCCCTATACACACGCCCTATCCTCTGAAGGTCTTCTCTCTCTGCCAGTTAAAAACTCACAACCTCACAAATGGCACAAGTCACTGTGATTGTTGGCAGTTCTTTGTCTGGCCTGTGTAGGTTTACAAGTTAAAAAAAAAATTCCAAAGCTGTAAGTGGGTAATGACATGTGTTGGCTTACTTTGCTCTCTGAAAAGCTCACCAAATCTCTTTCTTATATTTACTTCTAATTTTGTGTGTGTGTATATATATATATATATGTATATATCATATAATAATTATATAATATACACATACAATGTATAATGTATAAAGTAATATAATATCCAAATAATATATAATAATTGTAAGTTATATAATTATAAATATGGATGTATTTATAATAACTATAAATATATGATTGTATATATATACTTATGTTTACTTTTCTATATTTATTTCTAAAAATTGTCCAGATTCTTAAAAATTCTTGACTCTGTCATCTTTTCTAGCACGACTTTCTTTTTAGTCCTTCAGACTTCCCTATAAAATACCCTTGCTTCACGGCAAACTGGAATTCAGGTGGAACAAAGTTGTCCTTTCCCCCCAATTTCATTTCTATGTACCTGGAAGAAATAAAGGTGCTGTGAATTGTACCAGGCTGATATGGGTATCCTGGGCTTATGAAAATATGGGGTATCTTTGGACGTAACTTCTTAGTATTGTCATAGTCAGAAGTCCAAAGTGTTTGTAAAGATCAAATATTTGCTCTTTGTTTAAATCAGGCTCTAGTGATAATAGATATTTATCCCTGTGTCTTTTAAAGTAACAGCCATTATATTTCATAGTATATAAAGAAAGCTGAGATTTTCATGTAAACTAAGAATGTCATTCAGACTTCAGATTTCACTCACTAGCAAATAATAAGACAGTTTCTAAAGAAATACAAAACTGAGTTTAATGGGTAGGAATTGTTTCTTTCCTCAAATTTTTAAGAACTACTCTATGAAGTATTAAAAGCAGCATCAGCATCACTTCCAAATCCCTGCCTTCATAAAGTTTTGCTTAAAGCTTAGCCAATTCTGTGGAAAACTAAGAAGAAAATTTTTCTCAGCTTAAAATGATAAACTTCTAATTCAAACGCATGAGCACATCTATGGGCATTCAACCTCTATCTTTCCGTTAGTTAGGGATGCAGCTTGAGTCATAGAGTGCGTGCATGGAGCCCTCGATTTGCTTCCTAGCCTTAATTAAAAGCACACATAAGGTATACCCTGTAATCCCAGAATTAAGAAGTGGAGGCAGGAGAGTCAGAAAGTTCAAGATCACCTTTGACTACATAGAAGTTCAAGGCCAGCCTAGGCTGCATGAGACTCCCTGTCTTAAAAAAAAAAGTAAATAAGAAAAAGAAATTTACATTTTACCACAAATAGAGAAGTTGGTGTCTTTACTAAATTAAAGGTGAGACCTTCAATCTCTGGAGTGATAGTTTCATTAGAGAGCAGTGCTGAAGTTTTTGTTGGGCAGACACCAGACTGTCAACCTGTCTCTACCCATCGTCAGTGAACCAGATAGGCCACTTTGCTAGCGGGGCTGGGACTCTGAGAACTTATACAGCAACTTGAGAGACTCCAAATTTCAATAGACTTTGCAAATAAACAAAATTAATAGCTTGTGCCATAGACACAGGCGATTTTCCCACAAATTTTCATCTTAAATATGCACTCTGATCAGCTCCATTCTGTTTCTGTGGATCTGGTTGGGGCAGGAAAGAAAAGGATTCTTGCAAAGTGTTTGTCCTCGAAATTACGTCCACACCCTCCTCAGCTGTGCAATAAGTCACCTCCCCTCACCTGCCGTTGTCGGGCCCCTTGCCACCTCTCTCACTTAAAATGGGACCAGCCTGCTTTCTTCAGCAGATTGTGGGTGCTAAGTGAATGGTGCAATTTGTAGTAATAGTGGTGATGATAATGAATCCTAAGACACCCACGGAATCCCAGTGAACTCTCTGTGATGTTACAGCCACGGCTGATGAACAGTGATAATGACTGAAAATGAGGTGAAAAATTACTATGCAGATTGGTGATGGCTTACTAATTGTCTCCAAAGAAGGACTGTTTAGAATAGACAAACCCCCTTTAAACAAATGCACATACAGCAGTGTAGACACACAAGGACTGTACCTCCATTTTCCCCATCTTACAATAACCTGCTTCATAAAACAGGGACACCAAAGGACTTGACAAACACTCCTGAGGTCAAGGGCCTCGGGAGG
The DNA here is from genome assembly GCF_017639785.1 of Mesocricetus auratus. Lineage (NCBI taxonomy): Eukaryota > Metazoa > Chordata > Mammalia > Rodentia > Cricetidae > Mesocricetus > Mesocricetus auratus. The sequence continues at coordinate 31,201,774 of NW_024429200.1, read as the reverse complement.
GGAGGATTAAGGCCCTGTTTGCTCTTTGTTCAATGTTGCATTGTTCCCAGGTCTGCAGGCCTGACTTTAGAGACTCCACCAACATAAACATAAAACTACCTAGTTATGAGCCTATGTTTACACAGCCAGGATCAAAAGCACAGACAGTCGGCCTCATTTGCATTTGCTTGCCAAAAAAAAAAAGTCTTGATTCTTTTTTTTTTAAGGAGCAATAATTCATATTATGATGCCATTTACTCTCAAGGTTAATTTTGATTTAGACGTTTTATAAAAGACCTCCTATTCTTTCCACGTTGCTAGCACTTTTCTTTTCTTCTGGGTTGATTGTTCTTTTCTAAGGAACTGATTGTGTGGCAGCTCGTAGGATCATTGCAGGGAGCACAGATGAAAAGCCTGTTACTCCAAAGGATTAAATTACAATTCTTAGTGAACCATTGCCAAGCTGGTTTTTTTTTCCAAACCCAGAGAGGATTGGAAATAGGAAATGTTACAGCTAGAAAAGGACTGGGAACGGTTGAGTGGATGAGCAAGAATATCCAAGTGTTGTTACCCTCTCTTCAAGTAAAATCCTGAAGCAAATAACAGATGACAAACATCTATAAAATATCCAAGTGATCAGAGAGCATAAACATCTGAATTTGAAGAGAAGTAACAGCATGAGCTTTTACTGAATAGAAAAATTAAAAAAGGCAGTGATAAGAAATGAACATATTAATATATAAAAAGAATGAAAAGTCGACTTTGCTTTAGAAACTTCTAGGTTTATGGAGTCCGAAGACTTAACCTTTGCAAATTGCCTGAGTAAATAGACGATGGGGGGGGGGGATGAAAAGGAGTCTCTGTTTGAAAGCAGGGTCAGCACATTGTCCAAACTCTAGTTGGGAACCATGAGACAAGAGTTTGGGTTGAGGTACCAAACATCAGGAAGTATAGAACCTGGGAGCAGATGGGATAAAGAAGTCTCTGAAGCAGCATTCAGGAGGCAGAGGCAGGCAGATCTCTGAGTTCAGAGCCAAGCTGGTCTGCATAGTAAATACCAGGCCAGCCAGGACTAGGCAGACCCTGTTTCAAAAATGCAAACAAACAACAAAATGCAATACTCATTTGACTCATCAGTCTGATCGATCTTTAAAAGAGGGAAAAAGGAAGTTTGGGAAACAAAATTTCATAAAAAAAGAAATGTTTCCAAATTCAATTATGTAATGTCAACGTGTCAATGACCTGAGAGGAAGACGCAGGATGAAGAAGTCCAAAGGCCAGAAGAAGCTGAGGGAAGTTGAACAACTGTGATCTGTGTCATCACTGCGGCAGGGAGTCTTTGGGATGTCATTGTGGCTTCCTCTAGGAGGCAGGAACAGACCCCACATGAAAAGTTCACATCAGAAGTTCAACAGCTTGCAAAAAGGTTATCCCGTTTCAGGACCGCACCAAGCATGGTGGTTCCAACGAAAAGGATGGGTGATATGTAATCTCTGCTCCCTGGGAGTTTACCGTGTTTTAGAGAAAAGAGAGATGCCCTAGTCAGTGACCACAGTGAAATTTGAAGCAAATGCTAAAAGACAATGTCACATAAGGGAATTTAAAGAGCTTGTGACTTTGAAGAAATCAAGCAAGGCTTTGAAAGGGAGGTGAGCTGAGTCTTAAGGGATGAAACAGAGTCAAGAAAACTAAGGATTAAAATCTCGGGTGCACACAGCATGGCATTTTCTGGGAGCATGGGCCAGGGCCATGGGCAGATGAGACTTGAGAATGGTAGGGTCTGATGGGGAAGGTATTCTGTGTGTGCCAAGGGGTTTTACCTATTCCAATTAAGTGGGAGAGTATTGCCAGCTTTGACGTCAGAGTACGACACATTCAGCTATGTTTCTGAAGAGAAGTTCTGGCTGGGAAGAGAAGGGAAAGGCATGAACCTGCAGAGGAGGCCATCGAGGTAGCAATAGGAAAGATGTGAAGATAGACATCATGCATTGGTGGCGGGATGAAAAGACCAGCTATTCGATACTAAGGATGAGGAAGAGGGGAAAGTTGAACAGAACTCCAACTCCAAGCATGTTGATCCCTCTAAGATAGAGAACACTGCAAAAAAGAAATATCATTTATGCCATAGTGCGGCAATATGGGGGGAGGTAACAGAGAGTGACAGGTCTGTGGTGAAATTCTTCTCTGTGTAGTGGAGAAACTTTAAGTAACAACAGCAACAACAAAGCCAGAACTCAGTGCACACACTCTGCACCCTTGTGTATCCTTGAAGAGACTCGAAGGGATCAGAAAACATTCCACTGGAATTTTACTTAATTTTTAACTACTACAAAACTCTTTGTGTAGTAGAGACCCGCAACATGCTAACTTGTCCCATGGATTAGCTCTTTGCATGCAATTCTCAATATACGCAAAATTCCTTCTCATTCTTTGTAAATGGAATAGTATCCAAGATTGCAAGACAGTTGGCCTAAAAAATTCATTTTTAAAAAACTCTCCTAACAGTATAGCTCTATCATCAAGAAAATCTTGGTACTATGCAACCAATAAGAACTTGCAGATGCAATTTGGCTCCTGAGGCTCATGTAAGATAATTGTCATCACAGGCCCCAATTTTTGTTTTTAACTTTGGGTGTTTATCAAAAAAGCCTTACTTTTCCAACTCATTGACTTTACATAATTGGAATAAATTTGAACTGTTTAGTAAAAAGCCTCGTTCTTCATACATTCCTTTTTAAGTGGATGGTTATTCTTCATTGGAGTTCTTCTAACATGGAATTCTACATCTGAAAGTGATTTTTAAATTCCTAAGTGGGAAGAATATTATACTACACCCTGGATTTTATTATTATTATTTTGGACTGCCTACCAAGTCTTCAGCATACTGACCTCTTTTAAAATTCTAAAATGACATATCCCTATTCTTCCTGATTTCCTGATGGGTTGTACAAGGAACTAGCAGCAACAGTATGGCATTGGGTCATATTTAATTAGTCAATATGTCACTTGTCTATTCTTTTTATTTCCCTTGACCAAAACAACATCAAAACACAGTAACAGGTGAACCCTTCTGAAGCCTAGATTTTGAGAATTTGGTTGCTGATGTGGACATATGGGACATCTCATAGTCAGTATTACCTGCAACTTACTCTGTCATTATTGTGGTTTTGGTGTAAAAACAGTGATCTGGATAGTCTGGCAAAAATGCATCTTAAAGCAGCTAACATTTTGTGGAAGAATAAAAGCACATGTTAATCCAATTTAAATTCATTTTATAAGTTTATAAAACCTTATCTAAGCAATCAAGTATTCTGTCACATACAACTTTTTAAATATGTTATTCAAACTTCATCAACAGTGTCTTGATGGGATCTCAAGCACTAATCAGGACCATCACCAGTGTTTTGGGGGACTTAAACATCTTGCATCCATCATAAAGAGTAAGCAGGACCATGATGAACAATCGGGTTAGCATAATTTTAAAATGCGGAACTCAAATAGCTTTTCCCCCAAGACTTGTAGTAAAACCGTACAAACAATAAGATTGAAATGATTCATTACTCCATGGGCTTGTTTATATTATAACATAGTTATATGCCTGGTAGAATGAGGCCATAAAACTGCCATTAACAAGCGAAGGAAAGAAGTTCTGCTTTTTACCAAATCACACCAGCTTATGATGTACAAATACAAAAAGCACTGCAAGGAAAGTCAACTGTTTTCTGCTATGCCTTCTTGGGACATCAAAGTTTCTTTTTTGGTACTTTCAAGAAGTGTGTTGTGTACATATGTGTAAGTCTCTAGGAGTTGCTTCTCTCTTTCTACCAAGTGTGTCCTGGGTATTGAACTGAGGTCTTCAGGCTTGGCTAGGAAGTACCTTTATCCACTGGGCTGTTTTGCTGGCCCCAAAATACTTTTTTTGAATAGATTTTTCCATTAATATGTACTTTGTAAGTCTCACTCAGGCTATAAATAAATAGAGCAATTTATGGGCCAGTTTCTGCCCCGATAGCAAATCAGTGAATTTGCAGGTGGAGCCACTGCCCAGCCCTGAAGCACTGAGGAAACTGTGTTGTTAGAGAAAAGACACCAAAGCATACCAACCAATCAATGACCCTGTCCTCTGTGTCATAGCCACTTAGAAATCTTAGGTACCCAAACTGATGTGCTCACTGGTTTTCTCTCAGCACCTTGGGATGTCTGCTTTGGGACTGAATGATTCCGTTAAAATGTAGTTACTGAGTTCAGAGCCAAGTGTTTCAGATACATGTAGTTTCTTACTTCATAAGAATTACTGTGGTTGCCTGCACAGGGCCAGCACAAGACTGAACACAACATTCCATCATGGATTTGGGAGGCGGTTCTTGGAGCCTGACCCCTCTCTGGGGGCTTATTGGCAATGGATGGCTGCTTGTGAACTGGGAGTCCTTGCCTTGGTGATGTAGCCCCTGGGAATTGCCCATGCTCCACTGGCTAACTCCACATCATGACTATTTTGGCAGCCTTGGTTAAACTCAGTGAGTCACAAAACAAAACTATGTGACAGCAGGAGGGGACTTGCAGGGAGAGAGGAGGAGGGCTGGTGGGAGGGAGATAAGAGATAATAGTTGGAGGGTAAATGAAACCTCTGTGTGTGTGTGTGTGTGTGTGTAGAGAGAGAGAGAGAGAGAGAGAGAGAGAGAGAGAGAGAGAGAGAGAGAGAGAGAGAGAGAGAGAGAGAGAGAGAGAGAGACAGGAAAGTTGTCAAAAATAAAAAAAAAATTAAAGCTGGTAGGAATCTATCAAGCAAAACATGGTCTCTGTTTTCCAAGAGCTTAGAGTTTAGAAAGAGCAATAGATTTTAAAAAATAATTTGTATGCTGGGCATAGTAGTGTATGCTTGTAGTACTAGCACTGGCGGAGTGAAAGCAGGGCGGGAGTGGGGAAGAGGCGGATCTCTGTGAGTTCGAGGCCTACACAGCTTGGTCTACACAGTGAGTTCCAGGACAGCCAGGGCTACGTGGTGAGAACCTGTCTCAAAAAAAAAATCACACAACAATGTTCTGGATTAAACTACCCCGTGGAGAAAACAGACAAGGTTCTGGAAGATAATTACGGGGGGGGGCCGGGGGGACCTACTTGAAAGTGGTCAGGACAGTGCCTGTCCTGGTGGTGAAATTGGAGGGATGAAAAGGATCAGATCCTGAAGGTCTTAGATTTATCAGGGCACTGGGGTTTTTATCTTGGGGCTTATCCATGTTTAAAGGTTTCAAGCTTTGGAGAGACGGCGTCAGTTTGCTGTTTTAAACCAGCCTTTCCAGCTGCTATGCAGAGCCTGGAGATGAACAAGACAGCAGATAGGGAGACCAGTTAGATGGCTTTTCCACTCCACTGGGTGAGAGTTGATGCCTGAGTGCTGGAATCTCTTGGCAACAGCAGCATGGAGCGAGGGGGAAGTATGGTCAAGTATTTAACAACTCTCTTGGCTTGAGCACTGACCCATTAGAATGGCTGCTGGTCTGGGCACCAGAGCAGAGTCTGCAGGTCTCTGCAGGGCTTGGCTGTATCCAGAGGTGGAGGGAGCATGGACAGGGACTTAGGCCAGCTGCTCTTTGTAACCAGTGTTAGAAGTATTTCAATATTTTTCTTAAAAATGCAGCTAGCCTGGGAAACATTAAGGAGATAAATAGGAGAGAGAAAGCGCCTGCATCTTAGTAATATGAGCAGAAGCAAGGGGAAGTTAGTGATTAGGCTCTGGTTTCTATTGGGGCAACGAGGTAAACTAATTTATGTATTCAATAATATTTCCTTACCACTTTGTGTTTAAGACATCCAGAGACTTGGCATCCACGGGGCATTTGATATAGGAGGATAGAACTGGGGGAAATTGCTAAACTGAAGAAATAAACTTGGGAACATAAAGATGCCATTTAAAGTGACGGAACAGATGAGGCCTCCTAGGGAAACAGTGGGGAGAGAAGCACCAGAACCCAGGCGGAGCCCTGAGCAGTGCCAGCATTCAGTGTTTGTGAAGAGGAGACAGGCATGTGGTGACTGCGGAGTAGCTCTAGCTGTAGGAGGAAAAGCAGTCATGAGAGCTCACAGAAGCTAAGAGTGGAGAGGTTTCCAGAAGGATGAGGGAGTGGCTGGCTATGTTGAAAGTCGTGGAGAGATTAAGAAAGAGCGAGTTGAAATCTCTCAGGGAACTAGCAATATGGAGATTGTCAGTGACCTTGATAAAAGCAATTCCAGTGGGTGGTGAGCAGAGAGGTCGTGCTGTCTAGCGCTGAAAGTAAATGAGAACGGAGGCAAAGAGATAGTGAGTACGTGGATTTTTTTCAGTGATGTGAGCCATTGCTCTGATTCATTATTGGGAAGATATTTGTACAACTTAAATTAGAAATGGGGGAACCAGTAAGGGATTTTGATAGATTCTAGGAGCCAGCAAATTGGAACCCCTGCCTAGCTTTGCAAATAAAATTGTATTGGAACACAGCTATTCCTGTTCATCTATGCACTATATAATTGTTTTCATGATATGACAGCATAGTTCAGTAGTTGGGAGAAACCTATGGCTCACCAGACGATAGTATTTCCCTCTGGACCCTTATTGAAGAAGTTTATTACACCCTAGAGTAAGCTAAAATGCCATTTCATTTCCTCAGGAAACCAAATCATACATATTACAAATAAACAAACATGCATGCATGCATGCATGAATACATACACATAAATATATAGCCCAAATACACGAAAACTGTTTCCTTAGGCAGACACATGGTGATTTTCTCAGATCAGTTTTCCAGTTTATTGGCCAAAAAGACAAATAGTTGCTGCCCTTTGCTGATATTGTCTCTGTTTCTGACAATATGAATAAGCACACTTTGTTGACTGCTACACAGTTAGTAATGAGAGCTAAGCCACACACACACACATGACAGGTGTCTCCTATACACTCTTTTTTTTTAACCAATTAATTATTTATTCATGAGACAGCATTATGATCCAGTGAAAAAAGCTAGGAATCAGGTAGACTTTTTCTTGCTTCTTATTCTATAAAATGGGGTAAAAAATTTCACAGGCCTATTATAGAATTAATATGCAGGATTTTAAGGGTTTCAGGACCACATGCTAAGGAAATATTCAGCACAGAACCAACGATCAAGGACTTGACTTAGGGTTTTATTTTTTTTTTAGACAATCTCTGTGTTGTCACTGTCAGGCACCTAAAGAAGCAGGCAGTGTGCTTACTCCAGATTACGGCTCACTGATGCAGTGGAAGCTCAGGGATGGTTAGAGGTCAAAGAATGTGGCCTTTGAGTTACAATGTTTCCTTCTTCTCCTTCCATGGCCATTTTACATGGGACAGTTTCTTTCACACAATCGGTAAGTCTATCATGAGAGTGTACACTTTCTCAAATGTGATTAATAACAAGGCGTGAATGACTTCCCTTTTCATATATGAATCGCATAAACTTTACTAGAATGCTCAACCTTGAAAGGGCCTTATCAATGAGCTGATTCATATAGGCCTTTCATTTTACAGTTGAACTGTTAGAAATGAACGACTGTGTTTTACCAAACCCAGCACACATGATATTATCATTGAATAACATGATATCATACTCTTCTTCAGTTATCCTAATTATCCCCAAATTGTTACTTGTTTTCCTTCTGTGTTTCTTTATAGTCACCACCTCTGAGTAGTTGAAATACCAAGGAACACTTTTTCTCTCTGTAGGTCTGTTTTCCTAGAACCTAACTTCCAAAACCCTAGACCCTTAATATGTGGTCCTTTACAGGACACACAGAACAATCATTGCTGAGCCTGGGCCACAAAACAATGTCTGATCTAGCCAATGTTAGCAATTTAGTCCCTCAATCAAAGCACCCAGGCTCCGTATCTACCCACATATGAGCCTGTCAGAACTCCACCCCTAGGAAGAAGGCTCATTTGTTATCCAAAGTTTGAGATCTCTTCAGTCACATAAGGATTCTATTTATTTTGATAACTTTTAAGTTCAAGTGGGAGGGTATGTTTTGAAAATGGAAGGGTTGACTAGCACAAACATCTTCTCTCTGATTTGATAACCTCTCCTGAAGAGTGAACCACATTTGGTACAAATCTACTCTTCACCCCTTCCCAACCCTCTTGGATTGAAATCTCCCCCCTTTTAATCAGCTGATATATGTCACTTGTCAGGTCTGTGAAGGCTTTCTCCACATTAATGGCATCTTGGGCTGTCGTCTCAATGCGCTTCATGCCATATGCAGCAGCCAGTGGCGAGTCACTTGCCTCTGGGTACCCAGGGCACACTTGTGACCCACCAGAACAAATACAATTTGGTAGGGCTGAACGTGGACTTTGGTCTCTTCTAACCACTCGTGGACATTCTGGAAGGACCTGCAGTTGGTAATGTCAAATAAGAGAAGACAACCTACTGAATTCCTGTAGTAGGCGCGAGTGATGGATCTAACCTCTCTTGACTCGATGTATCCCAGATCTGGAGCTTGATGCATTTTCCTAAGCGGCGGATCAGGCAGGATTTGCCCACCGTGGAATCGCCAATGGGAATGAGCCGGAACTGGTATAGCCGGATGGCCATGACCTGGCAGAAATCTTCAGCCCAGGCCCGGGGAGGTGAGAGGGGGCGCCCCACCAAGGCCTTGGCTCCGATCAGCGCTTTGGCTTGGCCACCATGAGCGCATCACTGGCCTGGTAGCCTGAAGCAAGGTAGGCCCAGGCACTGGGGTAGAGGGATGGATGCTGCACTCGCAAAGGTGATGAAAATCCTCATGCACTCGCAAAGGTGATGAAAATCCTCATATACACTCTTTTAAAGAAAGGGGAAGGGACTAGACCCTAGACTAGGGAATTGCCCGGGGCAAGTGGTAGATCCTTCTTAGACCACATAACAGAAGACGCTCTGAGTATTGGGTTTATATAGAGACATCACTTTTCAGGAAAGCATATTCCTCTAGAATTAATTCAGAGGGAATGGGTGTCACAGATCACTCCATGTCAAGGCTGTGCTTACTGTGAAAATGAAGCCACAAAGAGGCAGTTTGTAGTTAGACAGGAGAAAAGCACAGTCCCAACTGCTCTTGATTTGTTGTGATGAAACCGAAAGAGATGGACTACATATCTGCACAGTCTGAGCCAACTCATTCCTCAGGATCAGGACTAGGAGTTGGCCTACTAAAAAGCAGGTCAAAGTAACAAATCAAAAATTTGTTTTCACAAATATAGTTGAAATATATACAGCCTCAGTGTACCTATTTTTTGACATAAGGGTGAGGCTTTGTCTTTGAGCACAGAGCATTTGATCCTGAATAAAACATACATCTAACAATAAAATTTAAAGGATGCTGTGGTGGTTTGATGCCTCCAACGGAGTGGCACTATTAGGAGGTGTGGCCTTGTTGGAGGAAGTGTGTCACAGTGGGGCGGGTTTGAGGTCTTGTGCTCAAGCTTCCCTCAGTGTGACTGTCAGTTGACTTCCTGTTGCCTACATGATATAACGCTCTCAGCTCCAGCACCTCGTCTGCCTGCATGCTGCTATGTTCCCTGTCAGGATGATAATGGACTGAACCTCTGCAACTGTAAGCGAGACACCCCAATTAAATGTTTCCTTTATAAGAGTTGCTATGGTCATGGCTTCTCTTCACAGCAATAAAGACCCAACACCAAGACAGATGCATCTCTTCACAGGTAACCGTAGATTCCCCTCGAATCTTGCACAGCTAAATCACACATATTTTGTCAAGTCTTTAAAATAACTCTTTTCATATTTCATCTACTTATATACTGTTTAATAAAATCACTAAAGGCACATCATTCTAATCACAAAGTCCAACTGTCATCAAGAGGTTGAGAGATGTTGCAAGTGCTTTCAGGAGCATCCAATGTATATCAGAGCAGCAACCTTGTTGCTTTGCTCTGTGTTCTGGAGTGTTATACTGGAAAGATGAGAGTCAGTCATTCTGGTAAGTTCAGGAATGGGAGTCAGGTTAGAAGTGGTTGTCATCAAGGGTGGTGCAAGCCTCTTACGGGCTCCAGCTGTGCCCCTTGAGTCACCGACAAAGCTGGCAGCAGGGCTGGGTCCCCTGAATATTGGCTTAGGGCAGCTGTCCCAAGTCATCCCATTCTAGGGATCTTGGAGGATTACGTTGGAAGCCATGCAGTAAACACTTACTTTAGCTTCCTTTAGAATGTGGTGCATGGGGCAATAGATCATTTCTATGAGGAGTGTGTCTTTCAGAGAGGTGTAACTTTGAAAAACTGACTCGGCTTCTTATGGAGCAGATTTAGGTTTATAAAATGCATATAAAATTCTCAAGCTGCTGGATTTGTAGACAGATACAATGCCTCAGAGAGCATATTTGGCATCATGTCGCCTGGTAACTAAAGAAGGATGCCTCAAATAGTGAGAGATCCCTGGGAAATATAACAGTCAGGAACTAGGGATGTAGTTCAGTTGTAGAGTACTTGCTTTGCATGACAAGGTTGCAGGTTCTCTTCTCAGGACTGTATAAACCGGTACAGGAGAACTCAGGAGGTGAGGGCAGGAGGATTAGAAATTCAAGGTCATCTTCTGTTATACAGAAAGTTCAAGGCCAGCTTGGCTTATGAGATACTCTGTCTAAAGAAAGTCAGGAATCTAAACGGTAGTCATTACATTACCATGAGCTGACACTGTGGATCCCCGACTGGCTTTCAAACTTATTTATGCCATAACTGGGCCGTTAAAAATGACCCTATCCTGTAACATCAACATTTTGAACAATAATAATTCACAAAGTTTGGATAGCAGGTAATATGATTACCCTCCTAGAGTCAGTTATAAATCTAAATACCATTAATAAAATATGTGTTTTTTAGAAACGTATTTCTGATATGAAGACTTATATATACCATATTGAGACATTAATGGTAAAAATTGAAGGGACTTAAAGGTCCAGATATCTTCTTTGAGAGACATAGATAAGACCCAGAAAGGCTACATGATGTGCCCAAGGACCAAAAGGAGTTATGAGTTAATGAAGCCCACAACTTACATTCAGTGTTTCTCTCATTATAACACCCTCATTATACATGAATTTTCTGTTGAATTGGGGAGATGCTCCATTTATAATGATCCAATTACTATAGCTGAGTAATAAATTGGCTTACCACTCAAATATATATTATGTTCACTTGGTTTGTACCTCACAAACACTTAGCACAGGGCACTTAGGAGGTGGCTTGGCTCTGATCTTCACTATGAGCCTTCAGGGAGATCAACAGAAGGCTCACTTAAATATCTACTGATTGATGTTACCCTAAGGCTCAAATGGGTCTGGGGCCCAAACACACACCATAAGCCTTTCCATGTAGAACCTCCTCACAATATGGTGATTGGTTTCTAAGAGTGACCAAGGCAAGACAGCAAATAGAGACCATTTTGGCATTTACGACCCATCATGGAAGTCACCTGTGTCTTACACTCATTTGTTTATTGTAGTCATAAAGGCCCTCCCAGGTTCTAGGGAAAGGGAATAGATTCATCTGTTTTGGGAAATAGGGTCTTACTATGTAGTTCAAGCCTTCCCTCAAATTTATAATTTCCTTCAGCTTCCTGGGTATTGGAATTCTGGGATGGAGTTCTAGAATTTGCCCCTTGATAGAACTAGTAAGGTTTTAAAAGAGTATTTGGGGCAACTGTTACTTTATAGCCCCATTCTGAAATTACAGGCGGTTAAAATTAGAATTAAAGGTAACCTTTGTGAGAACTCTGAAAGTAGAGGAGAGATAATGGAACTAGCAAACATCCCTGGAGACTGAGATACCTGCCCCACGCCATTCCTGGTCAGCAACTGCACAGACTGTACTTAAGTAAAGATTGACCAAGAATAAAGCATTCAACTCAACATGATTGAACCCCTATTTCATTTAACTTTCTAGTTTGGTATGTTAGAAATAATGTTTACATAATACATGCCAAGCATAATGGACTTCACAATGAAGAAAAGGGGGAAATTATTTTAAAGGAAGAAGCTGAAAAAGAAATAGTTCAGGTATTAGACTAGAAAGAACAGTTCAATAAATCTTTTACAGCACAAAGAAATGGACATATTCTCTGACTACAGAATAAAGCCACAAATTAAGAACATTTAAACATAAATTTCCCATCTATTTAGAAACTTAAAAAATACTGTTGGGTATACAAAGGGAAATACGATTACAATTATAAATTTATAGAAAATGAGAATAATGAAACTACTACATATCAAAAGTCATGGGATATGCCAAAAGCCACATGTAAGGTACATGTCATGTCAAGAAGTGAGCTATGACAGCAGCAGTAAAGGTTGACATGTAAGTGTCTGGCACTGGCCTAAGGCTTTATATGTATCAACAAATTTAGTGCCCACCAATCTATAGGTGGATACTGTTCTGCTCATTCTCATTTAACCAAAGAAGAAATTGAAGCAGAGAAGGGATGAATGAGTGGATGGAAGACATGGGGTTAGACCCCAAGCAGTGCTCTAGCTTTGGCCTCAGAGCAGAGATGCAGACAGATAGTAGGTCCTCTTTGCTGGTAACTTGTTTTTACTGCAGAGTCAGAGGAATGGAAGTATCTAATCCACTCACATGGCCTCCACTGAGGTTGAGGGCAAAGATGCATGACGACTTCCTCACACAGAGAAAGCAGAAGCTCCAGGGGGCACCTCTGATACCCCAACAAGGAGCAAGGAGAAACTTTGTTACTAGCAGGTTCTGTGTGGTGAAGGTCAGACTCCTCAGTGGTCTCCACTTATGGGTCTTCAGTGCCGGACAGGAAATCCACAGAGCATGCTCTCATACCTTCTTAGCAGGCATATTTGAGTGGGTGACAGCCTAGTCAAAGGTTCAAGTCTAGCATTTTGCTGGTGTGAACAGTACAGGGGTCACACTTTGTTTTCCCCTGTGGCTTGGCTGAAGTAGAATCTTGATTGTCTAAGTGATTTCTGTTTGACTAGGTTGATCTTTTCCTGTTCTTTGGTAAGACAAAATAGGCTTTTGTTATGACCATTTGCCTTTGCCCTTTTAAGTTTGCAATTTGCTAGCTTATTTTGTTCAACTTCTAGGATACATCAGCAAAGAGAAAAGAACCAAAGGAATTAGCTGCTGGGTCTGCCCCCCCCGTATTCCTGATGACCTTCTCTCCACCTCTCTATTTTCTTATATGTGATTTCCAGAATTTCGCCATTTCTATAGGTGAAGTGGCAAGGGGAAGGATTTCTATTTCCTTTTCTAGAAGCAGAATCATCTGCTGCATCTTAAGGAATCTGACAGCAAGTGCACTCATTCAGAGCAGAAACAGGAGCATGATGGTTGAGCGTCATTTATGATGAGGAAGGTGGGGAAAACGGTATGGGATCCACACCAAGTTTACAAGTCATAAAAGAGATCTGAGATTAGATTACGAATTTCCTGGGTCCATAGGTGTGGTGATAGATGAAGGTCTTGCATTTTAGGTTCCGTATTCTTAATGAAATAGGAAGGGAATCAGTCAATCGATCAGGAAAGAAGAGGGTCAGGGAAGGCTGTTGGTGTACAGGAAAGTGTGAATATTTTTCGTTGAAGAGCCCTAAAGTGATTAGGGAGACAGACTAGGACTGTGGCAATACTGGAAGTCACAAGACTTTGGGTGGAAACCAGTCAGGATAGGTGAGTATTTCCTTCCAGAACTGGGTACAGATTAGGGAGGTAGATTCAGGTTAAATGTATGATTTTTTTCAGGTTAGCTAGCAAAAGAGGAAAGCCACAAAGGCTGAGAAGGTGTGGATTACAGAATCAGCCCTACTGCATGGAACAGCTCATGAAGGCACAATTAACTTTGTGTTTTGCTACCTTGTGACCCTGTATAGATTTTTAAAAGGTGGACTGTAAGCACTTGGAGTGACTGAATCAGAGGTCTCAACAGGGACAGATGAATTGATGTTCAGTTAGAGGCACTCAGGCTATGGAGTAGATATTTGGAATTGAGATTAGGAGGTAAATCAGGTATTAGAAATGAAAACTTTTAGGCTATGGTGTGGGAGTATATAGCTCAAGTAGAATGGATGAAATTTCAGTGAAAAGCTTGATTCTTTAACCAATCCTCCTATTGAAAATAATTTTAAATTATGAATACTTCATACATGCATGTATTTATTTGAATATTTTTATAGTGCTGGTGGAAATTAGGGTCTCATATATGCTAGGCAAAAACTTTACCACTGAACAATGTTCACCAGCCACCATCAAAACACATTTTTAAATGCACCCATGACTTAGAACAAAGTTGAGATGAAATGAATTCAATGCTCTAGGAGCTGCCCAAGTCACTGATGTTCCTTTGCACTGAGCGTTTTCAACAGACCTAGGTGTTCTTGAGTTCTAGTTTTCATAGCCTTGAGAAAGGCACAAATCATAGAGCTCAGAACCAGGCCAAAGAAGGTAGTCTGAAATAACATCCTAGGGCAGGGGTTAGCTCAGGTAATAAAGGACCTGGGTTCACGCTCCAGAATTGGTGTGGTGACTCAGTTTGTTGTGATCTGAACACAGGGGAGGTCAAGATATGTAGGTCGCTGGGACTCCCTGGCTAGCCAGCCTAGTCTATAGGCCAGTTCCAGGGTAATGAAAGACCCTGTCTAAAATGGTGGTGTTGTCTGAGGGGTGAGACTGAGGCTGCCATTTGTCCTTCATAGGCCTATGCACACATGTGCTCATTTGTACACAGGTACATGCGTGCACACACACACACACACACACACACACACACACACACACACACTGAACAATCTCTGTGAAGCTCAAAAGCATATACTAAACATGAAATTGTCTCCCACAGTAGACAATGAGGAAAACTCAAAACTTGGCACTGGGAAAAACAGAAGAAAACTTCCCTAGAAGTTTCTAAGTTCAAGCCAGATCTCATGTGTGTTTTGCTCTCAGAATCTCACTTCCTGGGTAGTCTGAAAGGGAAGATATTCAGCTGAGAATTCTGTTTAGAGTAGACTTCCCTCAACAGTACCCATGGGCATCTGGCAGGAAAAAAATGCAAATCCTCTTTAAATGAACCATCCAGTGTCAGCTTCAAAGAGTTCCCATGGAAATATGATCCCACAGTTAAATAGCAGAAGCACTGTGAGTGACACCCAACACAAATAATGAGCAGCTGATGGACACTCCCAAATTTCAGTCAGATATGGGAAAACTAGAACGCACAAATTTTACACATCATTTATAAGGATTGCAGCAACCACAGGATCATCATTTGTGGATGATGAGATATGTTATAAAGACAGTGTAGGAAAATGAATACCAATTAGAATTAAGGTTCCTAAAAAAAATGGAAGTTAAAAGGTCAATACTTTGGAAATGCATTTCTCTACGGAAGCACATGCTTCACCATAGGGCTACACTCCAGCCCCTGTAATCAATATTCAATAAAAAGAATGCTATAGCATTGTTTTCACATTAAAAGTCAGAAATGGTGAAGGTCTCAAGACTGGTTAAATAGATTAATCTACTGCTCTACAAAAGAATCTCTTCAGCAGTGAAACATGATATCCAGACATGCATGCATGGATATGAAAAGGCAGGTTTCCTGTGGAAGGTGAAAGGTACTGGATGCAGAGAAATGCACTGTCCCATCTGATACCCCCTCTGTGCGGGAAGATAGATTCATGTAGATAAGGCTGTAACTGTTTAGTGGGCACACCAAAAAAGTTAGGGATACTAACTAACTTTCAGAGTGTGGTCTGTTAGGAATATGTATACATGATTTTCTTCTTGTTTTTCCCATTTTTCTACACTGGACATGTGCCCCTCATACCAGAAACAAAATGGAGAAAAAAATAACAAACAATAAGAAAAACTAGAATAAATATAACTATAAAATATGTAGAGATGACATTCACAAAACATGCTTGTACTTGAAGAAATTACTGTATTTTTTAGCTGATAAAAAAAATAAGACTTAACAGTAAATGGAGTGATGGGGGATGATCTTCTGTAAATATGTTTCCCTGGTTGATTAATGAATAAAATACTGACTGGCCCTGTGTGTGTGTGTGTGTGTGTGTGTGTGTGTGTGTGTGTGTGTGTGTGTAGTAAGCAATAAGCTTCTGGCTAAAAAGACTAAGTGTCATAAAGTTAAATTCTTCTCAATTTAATTTAATAATCATAAACAAAACCCAGTTGATGCTTTTACAGTGATAAGATGTTTTTAAAGTTTATCTGGAAAAAATAAATAATTCTTTTAATAATATAATTCTGAAAATTAAGGAATTGCAAGGTTAGATTTGCTCTAACAGATACTAGGATCATATGATAAGACAAAGCAGCAACTATTTCCCATTGTAACTTAAGGAAGAAGCTCTTAGACATTTTAAATTTTTTCTTGAGATCATACTATATTTACACCATTTCTTCTCCCCTTTCCTCATTACAAACCCTATCATATATCCCTCTCTTTCAATTCATGACCCCTTTTCATTAATTGCTAATATAAGCATGTATGTATGTATGTATGTATGTATGTATGTATGTATATTCCTCAATATACATACTCAGTCTGGTTAATGGTACTTGTTTGTATGTTTTCAGGGCTGACTGTTTGGTATTGAGTAGCCAATTCATGTGCTCTTCATGGGGCAACATGATTTGTCTCACTCTCCACATTCCTTAGTTGCCTGCAGTTGCCTGTAGTTCTCTGTGTAAGACTGAGGCTTCTTGGGCTTTCCCTTGTCAACTTTGGCATGTCTATTGTTATTGTCTTTGTTCAGCTCATGTTTTGTAAGTCATGTTGGTGAGACTCTATAGGTGTAGCTTCTGAATTACTTGGAGACACAGCCTCACAGTAAACTCCCTGGGTCTCTGGGATTTTACTTTTACAATCTTTCTGCCCACTCTTCCACAATATTTCCTGAGCCTTAGGCATGAAACTTGTTTTGTAGATGTGTCCATTGGGACTGGGTTCCACAACTCTGCATTTTGATTGGCTGCAGATTTCTGTGATAGTTTCTACTTGATGCAAAGAGAAGTTTCTTTGATGAAGTGTGAGAACTACACTCATCTGTGGGTATAAAGACAAATATTTAGAATGTAGTAAAGAAATTATGCTAGTTTAGTAAAGTGGTAGTTGTTTGTTCTTCTCAAAGATCTAAGACTTGGCTAAGCCATGTTCCTAGGACCAGGCATGATTTCCCTCTTGTAGAGGGGGTCTTCAGTCCAATTAGTGAGCTGTTGGTTACTTCCACTACTACACCCTAAATGTTATCATGCCATGCTATTGTGGTTCATAGGTGTCATAATTGGTAGGATTATTGTACTTTTAAAAGTGTGTGGTGAAGTGAAAATAATGAAAAATGTGATGAATAGTTATCTAAATGACATTGTAACAATGGCTTTTTGGAGGTTTCTGTCTTTTTACATTAAGTTGTATTAAATTCTAAGTAAGCTAAAGGGTTATAAAAGAAGAAATAATTATGAGTAGGAAGGAATGCACAAGCTATGTATTAGATTTAGAATGGTGTGACTTACTAATGACTCTTGTCTACTAACCATTTGCTTCTTTCTGCTTTTATAACACATTGATTTCCCCTAACACTTGGACTACTCCTTCCCTAGGAACTTTGAGTTCCTCAGGGCTCAGTCCCTCCTTAGACTGTCTCAGGTATTCTCGTACCTATGTAGAGCACCAATTACTACCACTATTCGGGTGACTCACAGATTTAACCCCATCTCAAAAATTTCTAAAATATCAGTGTTAGTCGGGCTCCATGCAGGATAACAGTGGTATATTCAAAATTGCAATTAAGTACATTTTAGTTAAGGTAATTTACAAAACATCAAGTGATGACAGTACACAGTATTTCAGGAAACAATCATTGCCTTAACCCTGAAGGAGCTTGGAGGTAGAAGTTATTGAGGGGGAGAGGACTGTGGTGATGAGGAAGAGAAGATTGGAGAAGGGACACGTGGAAAGGAAGAGTGTGAGGAAGAGGAAGTAGGGAAAGCACACAGAGAAGACGGGGAGGAGAGAATGCAGTCGGGTACTAACCTGAAGCAAAATCCAGCTCCACTCTCCTCCATTCTCTCTCCACCTCCTACTGACTGAACCTAAATAGAAGTCAAAAGACAAGGGAGCTTATTCTGGGTGATGAGAGCAATGGTGATTTGTTCTCTGTGCTTCTGTCTCTCTGGACATAGCAGCAGAGAGAAAAATGGCTCTATGTCAGCCAGCAGAAGACATCAACCTGTGTTCCTCCTCTTGGACATACCAAACTGGACAGGCTCAAAATTGAACTCAGGCAATTCTCACTCTATAGGGTTTCCTCTTAAAACAAACAAAACACTAATAAAATCTTAACTTAGTAATTTCTTTTTCTTAGAAACACAAGCTATCCCTTGTCATGGGGGAGCTCTTGGACCCCAGACTGATAGCTGAGAGGCCAACAGGAGACTGATCCAGACCCCCCTGAATGTGGTGTCAGTGAGGAGACCTCAGCAATCTCTGGGCCTTGGGCAGTAGATCAGTGTTTACCATGGTTATGAATGAACCTTAATAATTTCTTTTTCTTAGAAACACAAGTTATCCCTTGTCATGGGGGAGCTCTTGGACCCCAGACTGATAGCTGAGAGGCCTTGAGCAGTAGATCAGTGTTTACTGTGGTGTATGAATGAACTTTGGGAGCACATCCCATATGGAGGGATGCTCTCTCAGCCTAGACACATAGGGGAGGCCCTAGGCCCTGCCCTGGATGAAACGACAGACTCTGGAGATCCCCCATGGAGGGTCTCACCCTCCCTGAGGAATGGTGTGGGGATTGGATGTGGGGCTGGTGGGGACTGGTAGACGGGCAAGGGAGGAGGGCTGGGAGAGGGAGCTGGGATCAACATGTGAAGCAAGCTTGTTTCTAATTTTTTTTTTTTTTTTTTTTTGGTTTTTACAAGACAGGGTTTCTCTGTATTGTTTTCGAGGCTGTCGGTCCAGCCCAGCCTCGAACTCACAGCGATCCGCCTGCCTCTGCCTCCCGAGTGCTGGGATTAAAGGCATGCACCACCCCGGCTTTGTTTCTAATTTAAATAAAAAATATATTGAGGGGAAAAAAAGAATCACTAGTTATCTTTGTTGGCCTTTTGGTTTGGTTTTTTTTTTTTTTTTTAACCTTTGTACTCTTGGAGTCCTACCGCCCAGTTCCGAGATAATACACAGAGGCTTATTCTTTCTTATGGATACCTGGCCTTAGCTTGGCTTATTTCTAGCCAGCTTTTCTTAAATTATCCTGCCTGTCTTTTGCCTCTGAGCTTCTACTTTTCTCTATTCTATATGCCTTTCTTCATTTCTTATTCCATGGCTTGCTGTGTAGCTGGGTGGCTGTCGCCCGATGTCCTCTCTCCTCTCCTCTCAATTCTTGATCTCCTATTTATTCTCTCTGCCTGGTAGCCCTGTGTATCCTTTCTTCTGCCTAGCTATTGACCATTCAGCTCTTTATTAGACCATTTGGGTGTTTTAATCAGACAAAGTAACACAGATTCACAGAGTTAAACAAATGCAACATAAAGGAATGCAACATATCTTTGCATCATTAAACAAATATTCTACAGAATGTAACACATCTTCAACTAACATTCTACAACAAATTATCTTCATGAGTTAAAATATTATATATATTTGAGTATACAGTGTTTCAATATACATATTAGTGGTGAGATTACTACAGTTAAGCAAATCAACCTGGTGTATATGTATATGTGTATGTGTCAGAAGTAGATAGAATCTAGTCTTGTATCAAGAGTATCTCATGTGCAGTACAATATCATCTAGGATACCCCTCATTCTAGGTCATTAGATGCTATCAATGTTGGGTTTGCATTCTCATAATTATGTGGGAATGAATGAGAGTAGGACAAGAGTAGGTGTGCATAAATCATCATAAAGGCCACACAGGCAAGAGGAGATAATATTAATAAAATGAACTAGAGAGCTGTGGTAAAAATGGATGGTAGTGGATCAGTGGAACTAAAGAGAGAAAGAAAATCCATAGTACTTGGGATTGGTTGTCAGTGCACCATGTTGAAAGGTTTCCTGTAGATGCTAGGAATGTATGGGCTTACCCATCCTGTGTGGTTAGCATTCTCACCAGACCTTTCCAGATTCATGCTGTATCAAACCCCCCCATATCCAGGATCTCATCTGAATTTACAGTCTCTAAAGTCCTTCATGCTTCCTGTGTTTGCCGCTGAGAAGAACCTTGCACTTAGCTGCTCCACAGTCTGCAGTGGTCTTTCTGAACTACTCAGCTCCTTTTTATCATTCAGAGTCTTACACTGCTTCCTCCAGCAGCTTCCCCTGCATTTCCTAGTTGAGTCTAATCATCCTCTTAAAAGTATTATACACTGAGTATCGCCTATGTATGCGCCATGCCTCAGCAGTTCAGATCCATTTATGTGGCTTGTAGCTAGTGACTGACCTACCCTCACTTCTCTGTAGGGTTTCAACTCATGAGGGCAGAGACTGCTGTTTTCAGCTTACTTAGTATTCTTTTTTTTTTTGGTTTTATGAGTCAGGGTTTCTCTGTATTGTTTTGGAGGCTGTTGGTCCAGCCCGGCCTCGAACTCACAGAGATCCGCCTGCCTCTGCCTCCTGAGTTTACTTAGTGTTCTTAGTGCCTAATCTGTAATCAACACACACACACACACACACACACACACACACACAGAGTGAGAGAGAGATAAGCAGAGAGAAAGAGAGACAGAGAGACAGAGACAGAGACCGAGAGACTTTAGTTACAAAGGAAAACCACTGATAGATTTCATTAGAATAGAATAATTTTCTCTATACTGGTAAGAATAAAGACAACACAACTACCTCCGAGATATAAAGGCAAACACTGTCAGAGTTCTTAGGCTGGGTGTGGTCACTTCTCCCTGTACCTAGAGCCCCATTCAACACTTGGAAGTCTGCAGCAGCAGGATTACTACATGAACATCAAGGCAGTCTTTGCTTCATAGTCAGTTTCAGTTTGGGGCTACTCAGGCTTTAGAAAGAGACTCCATCACAAAACAAAGAGAAAAACAAAACAAACGCCCACATCAATATCAGAAATACAGAAACATTGACAATTGTTGCTAGTAACTGGCAAAAAAAACAAAACAAGAATCCCTAGAACCAAGGAAGTGTGACAGCTTCTTATAAAATTTAGAAGCAGGAGTCAGGCTGACCGAGAAACTAGGGAAATGAATTGACTAAGGTGGGATGGAGGACCTGTAGAGAGTAGAGGTGTTGAGCAGTGTTTTCCTTTATTGCTTTCTATATTCTTTCCTTTCCTTTCTTTCTTCCTTTTTCTTTTCTTTCTTTCTTTCTTTCTTTCTTTCTTTCCTCCTTTCCTTTGTTTTTTTGAGATTGGGTCTTTGTCTTAGTTAGGGTTTCTACTGCTGTGATAAAACCACCATGACCACAGAGCAATTTGAAGAAGGGTTTATTTGGCTTCAGCATTGCTGTTCATCACTGAAGGAAGGCAGGACAGGAACTCAAGCAGGGCTGGAACCTGGACACAGGAGCTGATACAGAGGCCCTGGAGGGGAGCTGCTTACTGGCTTGCTTCCCCTGGCTTGTTCAGCCTGATTTCTTATAGAACCCAGGACCAGCAGCCCAGGGATGGCACCACCCACCATGGGCCATTTCCCTAGCTCTGGGAATTTATTATGCAATTAAAATTCCAGAAGGACTTTTCTTAGGATTCCTAATGGCAGCCAGTGGCTACTGGAGTCAGAATGCTTCCTTACTACACTCCTCAGAGAATTGGTTTCCTGGCAGTGATAGGAAAGTATTTCTTCTTAGTCATGTCTGATCACTTTAGTACTAGCTTGGATCAAATCTCCTGCTAGAGGAGTGCCAGATTAGTAATCAGATACCCTGTAGGAACGCATGCTGCTGAGCTGGGGTCTCCAACAGCTAACTAACCTAGTGTGGTCCAGCGATGTTTGTCTTCGGATTTGGTCTCATAATTTCCAGATTCCCGGCCCATTCTTCCAGTTCTCTTTATATCTTGACAATGGACCTTCTGAGTAATCTCGAGGATCAGCCCACCTAGTAATTCCTACTGTGTCCTTTCTGGAAACAGGTGTCTGTGTAGATTACCTTTTCTTTCAACCATATTTTGAAGAAAGCAGTAGGTAATCTCCCTGGGTCTATGAATTTGCAATAGCATGTGGGGTGGTGAAGGTAGTGAGGCAATGTTGCTTCTTTAGCCTCCTTTTAATGACAGAAACAGATCTCTCAGGTAGATGAGAGAGGAATGCCAGCAGCAGAATCCATTCATCAATGTTCCAGGAACTCCAGCAAGTCAACAACTCAGCATGTACCTAAACTGGTCCTAACCAGACTGGGGAAGACAACAAAGAGGCAGGAAATGGCTTCTGTTGATTTCATCAGCCGCTTAACTCAATGTGCCTGGCAGCTGTGTCTCTCATTGGCCACAGCTGCTGGGAGCAGCAGGATGAGGGTTGACCTACATCTGTCCTCTGTAGGTCAACCCCTGAATTTGTTTGTAGAAGCTTCAGCCTTCTAGAACACCAAGCTTAGCCTAGTCCCTACCACAGTACCACTATTTTATCAGGAAGTGAGATACCCCACACCCACACCTGTGAAGAGCTGACATCTGCGGGCTTCCCCAGCCCTAGCTTCTTTGGCTTTGCTTCTCGCAGCTTCTCCCTCCTGATACCCTCTTGCTATTTCTGTTCCCTGCCCCTGCTTCCATCCTTCCCTGGGTGAGAGGGGCTGTGTGGTCACAGTGGTGTGCCTTCAAGCAATCACGAGGACACCAGCACGTGGCTTCCGGGTCCGGTTTTCATCTTGTCCATTCTTTTCAGTTGAAGCCATCATCCCAGGTGCATGCAAGCCTGTGCCCATGTATGCCCCTCTGGGCCACCAAATGTTTTAGGATGTCAGTTACTAGTTACAGTTGCAGCTGTAGACAGGACTGTAATATGCATACATTCAACATGTGAGTCCCTCAGTTTCTACACAGTAATTGCTTCTTCATTGTTTTTAATGGCTGAGTCATTTTCAAAACAATTGACTGTAAGTCCTTTCTCTAGATTAGAGAGCCTTCCAGAATTTTTATTTTTGTAGCCACCACCCAAACATGATAAAAAAAGCCCCTTGTCCTTTGTCTTAGATCTCGATCAGTGTGAACATGTTGCCTCCGGTCTCAGTTGGTAGATAAGTTTTCTTACGCTGACCTCACAATGTGAAACTAATTCTAGCCGGTTCCATCCTTGCATGAAAGCATCAGGGCTCTGCTGGCTTCTATTTGTGGCACGGGTTCTGTTTCCATTACCTGTGATGACTTCTGCACCAGCTCTTCATAATAACAATGGAGAAGGTCGGATGATGGAAAAATGATTCCAGCAACTCCGGTCCCTGTGTACACCAGCTACATCACAGTAATTTGAGATAGGAAAGGCCTATTAAGCCATCTCAATGATTCTCTGTGGGCACGTGGTGGTTTTGACCTCCCCGGTATGCCTGACTACTTTTCAGTGCCTTTTCCAATTGCAAATAGTGCAAGAGAAAGGGTTTCTGGCTCTCTCCAGGGGACAGAGCTGCACAGTCGATAATAGACCTCTCCATTAAGGCATGTGACCTGCTCTGCCACCTTAATCATCTGTATTTTGACTTTCATTTTCATCACTCCTCCTCCTGTCCCCTTGGACCACACTAAATAACTTCTCTCCATCCATGCCATTTACACCCTTCAAGTAGTCTTGACTGTGGCCAATGAGTCAGTCCCTGATGGTTAGGCCCTGGTGGTCAGGCTGAGAGATTTTCCTCTTTCCTCTTTCTCTGTCCCTTTAGGCTTATAAATCATGTTCGTTGCTTTGTAGATATTCAGAAACTGAATGGTCATCAGTTTCTCAATATCTGGTCTCATTTCTTTTTCACTCAAACTACTCAGGAAATCCCTTTGCTGTCTCTGCTGCCACAAAAGAAAATAATGTTGGTAGAATCTTGGCTTCCAGAAACAGGGTATAGCTTTTCAGGCCAGAAAATTGTCATAGCTCAAGACAGTTGCCTTCTACTTCCTTTCTTGCTGTGCTCATGGGAATTCCATGTGTATTTGGATACAGGAGCGCTTGGTGTGTATTTCATTAGGCAACTCTGTGTTTTAGTGGCGTATTGTTAACTCTCGTTAATTGTTTAAATCATTTTTTGCTGTTCATATAGATGTCTGGTTGGAAACACCTCCCTGAACTCCTTCAGAATATTGCCAACATCTTTTCTGTTAATAATCCTGCTTACTAAGACCAAATAAACAGTGTCTGGCACCTTTGCTAAAGAGGAGTTCCTTTGCCATTTACCTTGAAGGAACAGGAATGGTACCACCATAAGGCAAAGAAACACAAAGTGGTTTTGGAGACCAGTGTTAATGGTACCCAGTCTGCTTCCTCTGCCGCCTTCTCTTCCATATCTAAAGCACCCGATTTAGTGAGGCCTGGCTTAATAAGCTCAGTTTTCATGCTTGAACACTAACAATAACACCAGCATGGGCTTACAAACTGGTCTATAACTGCATCATCCTAGTTAACACTTGAAACCACAATGGAAGGAAGGCATTATCTTTACTTACCGGGAAGGCTTAGAGAGCATTTGTTATCAGTTTCACAAATAGCCAATAAATTCTCCCTTGAGTCCTTTTCATTCTCCCACTGGGATGTTTTCTGAACCATTTGTGAAGAACCACATATGGGTCACTAAAGTCCCTGAAATGCTGGGGTTGGCATGCTTTTCTGGGCTCCTCATTGGGAAAAACAGAGCAACCTAGACATAAGCAGAGTTTGCTATGAGCCCTGGTGTTTAACAATAGAATAGTTTAGTTGTTATTTGATGACAGAGAGAATATATCAAATTTCTAAGACATACCTATCTCATCCTAAATAACAACATATTATTGGCCCAGACTAACAGTGAGCATATCTCTTTAAATACCAGTTCAGACCCTAAGGATGTCTTCTCTGTCAGGCTAGTGAGCTTAGTGAGATGATATACACCTGAGATAAGAAAGCACAGGGGTATATCTCAATAAATGCTAATAGCATTAACATCATTTGAGGAAACAAAGAACCCAAAGAATCTATTTTTATGTTTGAATAATATACAAAGCATCAATATAATGTAATTCCCACTATGTGGCAAGGGAATCTTAGCATCCTAAAATTGTAGTGCTGGCCAAACAAAGCAGTGTGTTTTAACTATCGTGTCACTTATGTCCACATAGTGCTCATCAATATTTCACATTTGGAACAAATGCACCTACAGCAAAGGAGAGGGAGGCCTGTACTAAAGCAGTCTTATGCTTTAAGGCATAAAAACATTTAAATAAAAAACCCCTTAGCACCATCAATTTGAACAAATTCCAGATTTTAAAAATTATGCGTTTAAGTTCATCAACTCCCTTTTGTGGCCTGACTGGAGAGGGCAAACTGTGTAAGTACACATCCACTGTCAATACAGAAACTCAATATGAAGGAAGAATTACTCATTCTGTATCAGCTTGCGGGTCCTTGTGGTCTCACATATGGCTAAACATAGGTAGGTTGGAATGTGTGGCCTCATTGGATGGTATCTGTGACTTCTCAGGAAGAGATTATCAAACATCTCATCCTTGAAGGTGCATCCTTAGATGTCAGCTGTAGTTTATAATACTCGTTATTTAATTGCTTCAAAAGAAAGACCCTATTACTCTTTTATAATTATATAATGAAATTATTTGATACTGTATAGGTTTATTGTGACTAAATTTAGAGAGATAATGAAAAACAAACTCCAATAATTTTCTTTCAGAAGTCATGAGTTTGACAAGCTTTCTAAGCTTCATCTGTGCAGCTAAATAATTTTGTGCATATATATATATTATATGTTTTATCTTTTGGGGCTGTGGATATAACACAGTAGTAGAGTACTTGCCTAGTGTGTAAGAGGTTCTGAATTCATCTCCCACTACTTCAGATAAATGGATAAAAATTAAAAATATAAAACACTATCCTGCTGACATTCCATATGTGTCTGCCTTGTTCCCTTAAGATCTCTAAGGTACCTAATGAAGAACTTACAGTGTCTGGATGTTAACTAATTATTTATAAAAATACATATTTACATATGTCTGAAAGGCTCTGGTTCTTTTAAAAGTATAAGATACCTCTTTCCAACCAAACCTTGGATTAATTTGGACTCTTTAGAGCATCTGAACACTACTGGGGAAAAAGGAATCTCATCTATGGGTTGCAGCATAGTGACAATCTCCAGTCCAGTGTGAAGGGACCAGGACTGACTGGACCAAGCTTTCTGAAGCTTAGTGGGTGAAGCGGGGAGACCACACTCAAGTCAGTTGGAAGACATTTCAGCTCCTTGTGTCTCCTGATATCTCCTGACAGAGCTTGCCACCTGTGTCCCCAGCAGGAGATATTAACGGAAGCATTGTTTAGCATTCCAGGTAGCTCTTAATTAACTCTCGCAAGTGCTAAAACATCTAAAAGGCCCTAGGGACTCTAGACAGAGGTTTGGGTTTTAGACTGCATTGAGAAAGCTCTTCAGTTACTTCCTTATTTGAAGGGATGCTTTGTCAAGTCTAAGACACCATTACAGATCGTCCCATCATCTAAAGTGCAGTGAAGAAAGTGATGCTGTAAATTGAACAGACTGTTCATTTTCGACTTTACCCATCTTTCAGAGATATTAAAATGAAAGCCAGTATCCTATAGTAAGTGAGATGTGACAATTTGCTTAACACCTACACTTTGCATAGAAAATATTCAGTCATATTCTGTGAACAGATTTTCAGAACTCGGTACATATTCATCTATGTACAGAGAAGTTCAACTTAAAACAGGACTCTTTGACATTTTATTTATTTATTGCTAGATTGAAATAAAGGCAAAGTGCTCATATTTTGACATTTATGTTTCTGTAAAGGTTTTCTTTTTCATGTCTTCCATTGCTTTCTTAGAGTTGACTAACATGCCACCATGTGATTTGGACTCTTTATCTTCTTTCCTCAGAGACGACAGTTTCTGTCAGATACGCTTTTACCTCAAGAAGCATGACTGGTTCTTTTCTTTGATCTTCAAGTTTCCTGTTAGTCACTTAATGTAGTTCTAAAAAATTCATCAGGCATAGGAATTGCAAATTCATTCTAATTGTGAATATTACGTCTTTTGCCGGAGCAGTTTAGTTTCCAGACTTTACAGATGAACAAAGGAAGTCAGACCAGGCAGACTTTGTGATGTGTCTATCATCCTTCAGGTGGACTCTTATGCTGCCTGGGAAAGTCTATCCACAGAAGTCGGACCCTCCTGAGGTCTCCTTTAATCTTACTGGTCCAAATGTGTTCTTTCTGTTTCCTGAGAAATCTGTCTCTGGCAGGTCTTCTGAAATGGAAATCCATGCTCTTTTTAAGTATTCTGCCTCATGTTGGCAGTTACTGTTTGCTTTCCAAATCTAGAGTCACACAGCTACCCTGGGGAGAAGAGAAAGGAAGGGAGGGGGGAAGAGGGAGGAAGAGCCCATTATCCACAAGAGTCCCTTAGTACTTGGAGTGCAGACATAGAACCACAGGCAATCATATAAAACAGCTCTAATAAGTGGGAACAATCCCGCATACACTCTCATCCCTTTCCCTTTCAGTTTTATCTAGAATGTCTTGCTTTAAAATTATCTTAACATGAGAGAAACAAAAAGGAACATGAACGTGCATATTTAAAATCTGAAATTTTAATGAAGTTTTTGAAAACCGCACTAAGCACATAACAAGGAACATAAAACCTGTTGGCACCAGTTTACCTATCTTTGTAAATGGTGCTGAGATGTTGAACCAACTCCAGTCTTCTCCTCTTTCCTCCCTCAATATCTTGCCTCCTGGGGCACAAAGATGAACCTGTTAGCTAATAAACAAGGTAGGTGAGGGTGGGCAAGGTTTGGCATACATCCCCTGGAACTTCCTCCTGGAAAAAGGAGAAGCCTGTCTGATCACAGGAAGGTAGACCTGACCTCCAAAAACATTCCTTAGCAGTGGTCTTAGGAGTAGACAGACACACAGTGTTTCTGAGGGCCAGAAGATGGGATGGGGAAGGGTAGGGATACTATGAGAGATATAGTCCTTAATTGTATTCTTTCTTGAGATGGAGCTCACACTGTTGCCCAGGCTGACCTTAACCTCATGATCCTCTAGTCTCCTGTGTGCTGGGATTGTGGTGTGCACTGCCATGCCTGACTCCTAATTGCATTTTTGAAATGATTCCATTGGATAGGAGACATTCTCAGTTTTCAAACAACAAAAGTATTTGCTCTCATGTCATTTGGTGGTTGTTGTTGTTGGTTTTTTTTTCTCCCCTAAGTAAATCTTCAGCTCACACACAGAGAAATTTCATAAATAAGACTAAACTTAAATGTTTAACACCCCCACGTTTTTAAGGAACTATTTTATCAACTATAATTGTATCATCTTCACAAGGTAACTGGAGTTTTTAATTCTTTTTTTTTAATTTTCATTTTTTTGTGAATTTCCTTCAGGAATACTGTATTTATAACAGTGCTACCCACCCTTTTTCCATTCCAACTCCCTCTCAAATTCATCACCTTTCCTTTAATTATTGTCGTTACATGTATTTACATATATATAAAGATATATACATATATACACACACGCACGCACACACACACACACATATATATATATATATCTTACATTTATACATACAGAAAAACTTACGTTTATGTAGGGATGATTGCTTGGAATTGGAGAACCTATCAGGTGACTAAGTCCTGAGGAATACTGGTTGAACCTCTCTCAGAAACCATTGATTACCTTTATCTCTTCATCTAGGAGTGGGGCCTTGTGACATTTCCCCTATCCACATTGGCATGTCAACTGGCAGTGTCATTATGCAGGCCTTGTTTAGGCAACCACATAGTTGAGATTTCATGGGAGCAGCTTCCCTGCCACACCCAGAAGATGCTATCTTGTAGCACACATCTTTGGTCCTCTGGCTCTTATACTCTTTCTTTTCCCTCTCCCCTGCTTCCCCAGAACCTTAGGTATAGGGGTTATGTTATAGATGTACCAATTGGGCTGGCATTCTGGCCAATTGTGGGTCTCTGTAATAGCCCCCATCAGCTGCCAAAAGAAACTCCTTTCATGAGTAGTGAGAGCTATGCTTATCTGTGGGTATAAAGATAAATATTTAGGGTACAGCTAGAAATTATAACAGTTGAGGGAAGTGTCCATGAGGCTTTTATTTCTTTAAATGTGATATCAATCATATGAGTTATTTTTCTTGTTGTAACAAAACACCTGAAAAAGAAACTAAAGGGCCAGATATGGTGGCACACACCTTTGACCTCAGCCCTCGGAGAGAGCCGCAGGCAGGTGACTCTCGGTAAATCCAAGCCCAACCTGGTTTACATACTTACAGGCCAGTCCGGGCTACACAGTGAGACTGTGTCAGAAGAAAAGAGGACAAGGGCAACTACAGAAGGAAGCATTCATTTATTTTGGTGAGAATTTAGAGGATGCAGGCCATCACGGCAAAGAAGAAATGGGGGCAGCGCATGAGGCAGCTGCTCACGTTGGGTCCCCAGTCAGGAAGTACACGGATGAATGCTAGTGCTTAGCTTGTTTTCTCCCTTTTATTCAGCTAAGGGAGTGTAGACACCCACACTTAGAATGGATTCTTACCTCAGTTAACCCAGCTAGACACTCCCTCACAGACACACCAGAGGTTTGTCTCCTAGCTGATTCTAGACCCTGTCAAGTTGACAGCTGATACTAATCATACTTGTCTTAATCCATATTCCTGAGTTAAACCATTTACAAAACGTGGAACTAAACACTTCTTTTACTAAATGTAGATGATTAAAACATATTCAGCAGGTATATATCTTCAAATGGGCAATGATATTTTGATCAAAGAATTTTAGATATGCTTTTAGAGGTAATTTTAAAAGGATGTATCTAAATCCAAAACTGTTTATAAAGTCTTAACATTTTCCTTTTATCTCAGTTTTTTTTTTTTGGTTGCACAAACCTAAGTCAGACAATTAAGGAAAAACTGACTTATGTCATGACTTAATTTCCTGCTTTTGTTACTCACTAAGTAAAGAGAATGAAATGAGCTATATAATTATGTTGTGTCAAAGATTCCTTTGGACTCCACCTTTATTAATTGAAGGCTATTTTAAAAGAAGTCTGTGTACTAGGTGGCTGATGGTGTTTCTGGGATCAACGGCCATGCTCTTCTGTAGAATCCTTCAACAGTAAGAGCATAATTCCCAGAACAGGTAACACTTGTTCCATGTTGACCATGTTCCAGGCACTGTGCTAGCAGCTTTAGAAGTCTTGTTTGACTTTTGATTTTTAAAAACTTCAAGAGTTAGGTAGGATTATTTCATTTTTTCATACAAAGTACTGTCAACTCTGCTGTGGCTTCTGTGTGCATTCTGAATAAAGGGATATATATATATATATATATATATATATATATATATAAGAAACTCAGGCTATACATGATCATTTTAGCATAATAAGAAAGTACATGGAGAGCCAATTTTATTTGCAATGTGGGAAAAGTTTGAGTTTGCTGCCAACTATGGGCTCTATGCCATTTAATAAACTTTCCTATATAATTGTATTCATAATACATTATTATCCTATTTATAAATTTCAAGACATTTGCAGGAAACACTGTGTGTGCCTGCGCAGTGTGTAAAGCATTCTTTCTAGCAATATATGTAAGCACATGTTCAGTTTACAAACATGTAGCACAAAAGCCCTCAGATATTCTAGTACCCATAAGTAGCCACTGTTAATGCTCTGGTCTACATCTGCCCAGTTGTTTTCATACATACATATGTAAATAGACATTTTAATCAAATTTAAAATGCACTTAACAGTTTGGGTTTGTTTTTCTGGACTTTTATTTATTTGGCAATATATCATAAACATTTCCATAAGTTGTTAAAATTTCTACCACATAAATCTGACCATAAAATAAATGCCCATTGTTTGGTTATGGTCTAATTAATGGACTGATTCCTTATTTTGGATATTATTGCATATAATTATCTAAATCTTACTCATGCTATAGGTCTCAAATCTTTTTTTGTTTGTTTTTGTTTTTTCTTTTTGAGACAGGGATTCTCTATGTAGCTCTGGATGTCCTAAAACTCTGTAGACCAGGCTGGCCTCAATCTCATAGAGATCCATCTGCTTCTGCCTCCCAAGAGATGGAATTAAAGGTGTACAGCACTACTGACTGACTCAAATCTTTCTTGATTAAATAAGTGAAATGTTTGCCCAATAAAACCTTGGGCTACACCTGTGTTGGTTTGAATTTTAATCTAAAATTACAAGGTGGAAGGCAGTTAGTCTCACAGCAATTTTCTGTTGCTAGACAGGCTTAGATCACTATTTAAGGTATACATCTCTAGAAACTGTTTTTGCATATAATCAGGGGGAAAAAGGCTTGCCTGACACAGCATTGAAGTGACTAGGTGTGATACCACTGGCTTTGAAGGTAAACAGTCCTCATTGCCAATACCAGGTAGAGGACTTTGGCCTTTACTGTTCTCTTCTCTAGTCTCATTTAGCTTCTGTGTTGCAGTTTTTGTATTTTTATTTATTTTTTGTTTGTGGTAATGTATATGTCTCTGGGACAGTGTAGATACTAAACACCCGCTATTTCCTTCCACTGCCATGTCTCTCTTAAACCTATAATATGTTCTGTGCATTCATTCCATTATGAACTATCCCCAAACACCAACATCAATGGTACTACATACGCCCAGAGGTCATGAATTAAGCCTGCTTTGAACTGCTTCTCCAAGCTGAGACCTAATCCATTTGACTCTTCCTAGAGTCTGCTTTTATAATTTCGTATACATTTAGAGCCTCCAAAGTTGTGGAATACCAAGTTAGATGAATACATTACAGTTGATATGGCTGGTGCAAGAGATAATGGGAGATTCCTGATCCTCGTGCATTGCTGTGCGTGCCCATTGGACTCTAGCAAAAACTTGTGTTCTTTAACAGAAGTCATGGTGCCATTAATTCTTACAGACCACCATTACAGTGATGACTTCTGCTCTGTGCTCTACTTCTTTCTTTCTTTTTAATGTTTTTTTTCAGTGTGTATGCATGCACTACATGGAGGTCACAGAACAACTTGTGGGAGTTGGTTAGCTCCTTCTGTGATATGGTTCTATCCTGGGGATTGAACTGAGGTTATTAAGCTTGGCAACAAGTGCTTTACTCTATTGAGCTGGCTCCCTGGTGCTGCATTTATTTCTGGACACTGATTCATCTTTCGGCGAATTGGTTCTTTCATTGTTTCAAGTTGGTTTCATGAACTAAGATGACTCTTCCAAGATTTCAATTTAGGCCTAAGAGACACATGAACTATAGCCAATTTTTTTAAGTTCCTGATTAAATTTAGAGCCAAATTTATTTATATACACTTCCTCAGATCAAGAGGAAACCATTCTACATCCATGTAGTAGAATATACCAGTAATCCAATGACATGGAAATGAAAACTGCAGTGTAAGGCATTAACAGTCACCATTTCTTCAGGCTAACAAGTTTGCATATCTCTTAGAGTGGCATCTATGTAGCTCTGGGTTTGCAGGCTTTGGCTCTCAGGTCTGTAATTACCAATGTCTGACAGATATCAGTGAGGGGAGGATATGGAGAAGATAAACCCAAAGCAAGCTATGTGATTAATAGGCTTTCTGTCCTCCGTACTAAGATATAAATTGAAACATATTGCAAAATAGATCCATATCTATCACCATGTACAAAACTGAAGCCCAAATGGATCAAAGACCTCAATATGAATGCATTCACACTGAACCTTATAGAAGAGAAAATGGGAAATAAATTTGAATGCATAGGGACCACTTCCTAAATAGAACACCAGTAGCACAGACACCAAGAGCAACAATTAATTAATGGGACCTCCTGAAACTGAGAAGCTTCTGTAAAGCAAAGAACATGCTCAACAATACAAAAACATCTCCCTACAGAATGGGAAAAGATCTTCACCAACTCCACATCTGACAGAGGGCTGATCTCCAAAATATACAAAGAAGTCAAGAAACTAGAAATCAAACTACAGAATAATTCAATTAAAAAATGGGGTACAGATCTAAACAGAGAATGCTCAACAGAAAAAAAAAACTCAAATGGTCAAAAGACACTTAAGAACTTGCTCAATATCCTTAGTCATCTGTGAAATGCAAATCAAAACCACTCTGAGATTCCATCTTACACCCATCAGAATGGCTAAGACCAAAAATACCAATGACAGCTTATTCTGGAGAGGATGTAGAGAAACAGGAACACTCCTTCAATGCTGGGGGAGTGCAAACTTGTACAGCCACTGTGGAAAGCAGTATGGCGATTTCTCAGAAAATTAGGGATCAACTTACCTCAAGATCCTGCAATAGCACTGTTGGGCATATATCCAAAGGAGGCACATTCACACCACAGGGACATTTGCTCAACTATGTTCATAGCAACATTATTTGTAATAGCCAGATCTTTGAAACAACTTAGAAGAATGGAAAAAGAAAATGTGGTATGTCTACACAATAAGAAACAATGGCAGGCAAATGCACAGAACTAGAAAAAAACATCCTGAGTGAGGTAACCCAAAACCAGAAAGACAAATACAGTATGTACTCACTCATAAGTGGTTACCAGAAATAAAGCAAAAGATCCCCAGCCTACAATCCACAACCCCAGAGAAGCTAGACCCCTCTTCCAGAAACAGATGGAAGCAGATGCAGAAATCCACAACTAACCACAGGGCCAAGCTCGTGGAGGACAATCAAAGTGAGGGAGGAGCGATAACATGAACAAAGGAGTCAGAACCATGATGGAGAAACCCACAGAATCAGCTGACCTGAGCTAGTGAGAGATCACTGACTCAGGTCTGACAAATGGGGAACCTGCATAAGACCGAACTAGACTCCCTTAACATAGGTGACAGTGGTGTGACTGGGACAATATATGAGGCCACTGGAAGTGGGTCCAAGATCTAACACTAATGTACAAACTGACTTAGTGGAGGCCATTCTATATGGAGAGATACCTTGCCCAACCTAAACACAGGGGTGTGGGAGGTGGAGAGGAGCCTTAGTCCTGCTCCAATGAGATGATGGGACAGACTTAGTAGACTTCCTAGAGGAGGCCTTACCCTTTCAGAGGAGCAGATGGGAGGGGGGAATAGGAGGAGAGGAGGGAGGGGGATCTGGGATTGGAATGTAAAAAATAAATAAATAAAAAGAAAAAATGTAACAGCAGGTTTATTGAGCAAAGTGACTTCAGGGTGAGTTCTCCAGTCCCAGAGATTAAGGCCAGGGAAGACATGCACCTAGGCCAGGGCAGGGAAGTTTTATAGATTGTAGGTAAGAGGAGATGATACATCTGCCAGAAGCTGGGTTTGTGCTCAAGTATTGTCAAAAGATGAGTGTTTTAGGCAGGGACTTGGGAAACTGGAAACTTCAGGGGGAGGAAGCTGAAGTGGTTACCAAGAATGCAAAACTGGGATTTTGGTAACTTTGCTTTGTTTGAAGAATCTCTGTGCTGCCTGTTTGGGGAGAGAAAGAGACAGGATTGGGATTGTCCTGACCCTGCAGGGGGCAGCTGGAGGCTCCAATGAGCAGTGATTATCACACTCAGCTTTCCTGTTAGGTTTTTGGGAGGCCTAAAACAAATTAGGACTACCTTTTATCAGGGTACATTGTCAGGTTGCTTTGAGGGTAGGTCATCAATCTTCCAGCTACCATGTGTCCTGTTATCCAGGTGTTATTAACTCAGAGGTCACCAGAGCCCAAGGGGGAAAGTCTCATGCCCCTGTATTCCATAAAGATCAATGCCTTGAGTCTTGCCATAAAGACAGTTTAAGAGAAGGAAAACCACTGAGTTAGGTCAGAGAGACCTGATATCTATGTCTCAGTCATTATCTCATGTGTTGGGACCTCAGCCAAGGCTGTAGGTCTGTTTGCCCTTCTGTAAAAGGAAGAGAGTATTCAAGGTCTAACTACTCTGTACTGAAATCACACTGCTTGTGACAAAAAGCATCATGGATTTGAAAGTGCTCAAAGAATGTCATGAGGTTCCTAGAAGATCCAGAGGTCAGAGCTAGAAGTTATTTAGAGCTGTGTTATTTCTTTGAATGTTTGAATAGTTTCAGTTTCCATCTATGTCTAAGTACTGAACATACATGGGTGTGATATTTATGGAAACATTAAACGCATAGCTATACTATGAAAATCGGTGACTGAGAAGTGTTGAAAGAAGTCACAAGTTCCTTTGAAAATTAACAAAGGGATTAATCCTTTCAAGGGGATAGTCAGCTTATCCCTGGCTCAGGGTACCTGTGCTCCCTGGTTTTCCCCCAAGTTCCCCCTTAAAGAGTTTCCTAAGAATGAGTTTAGGAAGGTTGGTCCTCGAGGAAGGGAGGGAGGTAGCTCAAACCTCTTTCCTCCATAACTTCGAGGGCCTTGTTTATTTTTGTGTTATGAAGTGACATTTGTGCAAATACTTTGTTGAGTAATGGTGCTGTGGTAAAACTAAAGTTTATGTAGGACACTGCTCCACCCAAGGTGAGCAGTTAGAGATGGTATGCAAACTCAGTTACCTCTGGCCATAAGGAAGCAGTACCGGAAAGGAAAGGGGGTTGGGACATATGCCATTGCTGGGGATGGGAAGAAAGAGGACGGTCAGGAGAGGAAAATGCTGGTGGGGAATCTATGCTGACTAGTAACTTCAGTTTATCTAGTTAATACAAGCTGAAGTAGCATAAGATTTATTAAGAAAAAAGATTACTCCCCCAGTACTATAATACCAACCATCTTATTTTAAATGCAGCCAGGAAGGGCTGAGCTTACTCATGGGATCAGGTTTTTTCACTCCCCACATCTGGGGAAATAACAGCTAATACTGATCTAGCACTGGTTTATACCTGCTGGTCAAAGCAAGCTACGAAAGAATTAAACTGGGAAAAATCGGTGACTCTGTCGTCCCAGAAAGTGACTAGGCTGCAGTGGTTACACACTGAGGCAAGTTACTCTTTCTGAAGGGAGAAAAGATTTCTCACAGACTTGATCTACCCATCACCACAATTGCTAGAGTACTGAAGATTTGTTTAAGGCTTTTAGGAATGGTGATAGCCTTGCATTTTATTATACTTAATTTAATAATCTGGAATGTAAGCAAACTAGAAACAGAAAGCCCCTTACAATACTGGAGTCATTGTCGTATTACAAATAATAACTTGGCAAGTCCAGCCCATTTACCTGTTTCTCAGTGAAATTCTCTGTAATTAAGACATATCTGCCCTGCAGGGACTGGAGAGATGACTCAGCAGTTAAGAGCACAGGCTGCTCATGCAGAGAACCCCTGATCTCAGCACCCACATGGTGGCTGATAACTAACTCCAGTCTCAGGAAATCCAACACCCTCTTCTGACTTCACAGAGCACCGTGCAGTCATGTGTTACAGACATACATGCAAGCAAAACACACGAAGTCATAAAAATAAAAATTAAAGATATAGTTATACTGCTCATTTCTATTTTGAATATCATTGTAGCTTATTTGGAGCCATACGATTAGATGCCAGTTATGGAAAACGCCAGACCCCTCAGATTATTTTGTAGTAAGCCAGATAGAACTTTGGCAGCTTTCTTTTGGAAACTTTCAGTGGCTTGATGGCACATATCAGTGTTTATCTGTAATTGACTGAGAAAGGGAAAATATTTGGGGCTACAATAATGTTTGGAAAATTTATATTTATTTCCAAGCTATCGTTTCCCAGATTTGCCTAATCGTAACAATCTCTAAGAGAACTTGTTAAAACTTGTGCCATTGC
Organism: Mesocricetus auratus; assembly: GCF_017639785.1. NCBI lineage: Eukaryota > Metazoa > Chordata > Mammalia > Rodentia > Cricetidae > Mesocricetus > Mesocricetus auratus. The sequence goes on along the minus strand of NW_024429200.1, from coordinate 31,164,869 downwards.
CTCCTTGAAATCAGGAGCTGTGAATACCCACATGAGAACCTTAGAAGACTAGGCCCATTGCTGTTCCCTTGTGCAGAGGAGGGAAGGCCGTAAACCCAGCAGCAGCTGCTGGAGTGGGTTGGTCAGTGGTCTTAGGTGGGTTGCTTTTTCTAAGACACCCACCCTTCTGGACATGGTCTTTCACCTGTGCTCCTGTAAGCAACCTCAATTAAATTGATTGGTTTACCAACCTAAACTTGTGTGGAATCATTTCTTTGGTTTGGAATCAGTACATTATCAGGGGAGAACCGATGATTTCCTCACATTTCCCCAGCAAAAGTTAGCTCAGTACCTGTTCAACATCATATGGCATTGCTAACCATCTCACCTTTTTAAAATCTTCATCCAACAGTGACCATTTGATGGAAAAGCAGAAACCTACTGTTTGAATCTGAGAGGTCCCCAAAGGTTCATGTGTTGATGGCTTGGTTACCAGCTGGTAGCTTCTGGGAAGTAACTGGATCCTGAGAACTAGAAGCTAACCAATGCATTAATTCCTTGAGGGGATCATAATATGATGGCATTTTTAGGAGGTGGTAGAAAGGAGCTTAACTAAGGAGTTGGTTACTGGGGATACATTCATGCAGACAATGTATCTTGTCCCCTGACCTTTCATGTTTTTCTCTGCGTCCTGGTTGTCACTGGACTGATCAGCTCTGCTCTGTCATGCCTCACCTACCATGATGAGCTGCGGGCTTCTGGCCAAAACAATGGACCCCACTGACTTTAAACTGAAACGCCTGAAACAATGAGCTAAAATAAACACTTCCTCCTTCAAGTGGATTTTCACAAGCGCTTGTCACTGCAATCCACAATTTAACACACTGACGCAAATGATCGAATCAAGGGCTAACTCACCAGAAGACAGAAGTTTTCTCCCACAGAAAGTTCAGTATGAAGACATGTTAATAAGGAACTAGGAAACTATCAACAACCAGCAATATTACAGTCAGTAATTACTGGGCACCTGCTGTATTCTAGTCTCTGTGTAAGTGTTAAGTGACACGGTCCCTGCACCTGGGGACTTTACAATCTCACGGGGAAGCAGGGAAATGCATGTTTATAACTTGTAATGAGTACTGTGGAGGAAACAAGGAGACTTGGTGATGAATTATTAGTGGCAAGTGAGGACTCAGAGGATATATTAAATATCTGACTTTTGAAACCTGAAAACATGTGAGGGGAGCTCTCAGGACTTGAGTAGGCCGAGGACACACCTGTGTGAGGGCCTTTCGGAGGAAGTGAAAGGAAGCCATGTGGCTGGAACCCACAGCCGGGGGAGAGGCAAAGCAAGATCAGGTGGAGAGGGGCACAGGAGGCAGAAGAGACCAGGCTGTCCAAACCGGTAGGGCACTTGGATTTCATTGAGAAGTTATTGGAAGACGTTGTCCCATATACTTTCAAGGTTCCTTTGACTGGTAACTAGAAAAAAAATAAGGAAGTGCAGTTCAACAGCTGTCAGAATCACTTAAGTAAGACATGACGATATTTCAGATTAATGTAGTAGCAGGAGAGTCGAGGTTGGTGGATTGGATACCTATGTATGAGGAAGAAAGGAGCTTAGCTGAGGGGCCAGAGATAGGGAGTGAGGGAGAGTGACAAATGAATAATATTGTCCAGTTTTCTAGGTTTAATAAGTGGAAAAATAGTAACAGTATTTTTAGAAATCGGGAGGAAAATGAAGACAGAAGTCTTTAAGGTTTTTGAGAGAAAGTAGATATATAGGAGTTAAGAACTTATTTCCATTGTGAACATATTTCTTTGAGGCATTCATGAAGACTTCCCCTTCATGGAGGTAATTAGTTGTATGAATTTGGAACCTGGAGGAAATGTCAGGCCTGGAGAAATGGATTTAAGAGTTGCCAGCATTTTGCAGTATTTAAAACTGAGATTAACAGGAAGATGGGTGACGGAGAAGAAAGCTGAGAATACAGCCCAGTTTCTGGAGATCCATGGGGAGAAAGAGCCTGCGGAGGCACTGAGCAGTGATGGTTAGAGAAGAGGACAGATCAGGCAAGTGCAGTGACTTAGATGTCAACAATAGTGGATGATTCCAATAAACTGAGCTTGATCAGCTGTGTGGGAAATGGCTAAAAGTTGGTGTTGGATGAGGACTCATAGGTATTTACTGGGTACCGGAACATGCAAGCTCTTGATACTGACTCGTGGTTGTCAACGTCATAGAAAAGGTAGAAGAAGCCAGACTGGAGAAGACCGGATAAAAATCTCAGAAGCAAAGAGTAGACATCTTTCTGCAGATGTGCTGCTCTTACAGGATCAGAGAATTCTGAATAATGATGAAAGGAAATAGCATGAAGATGTTTTTTATGTTGCGATGTTAGCATATACTATTGGGAATAACCAGCAGTTGGCGGGAGAGGGAGGAGGGATAACTGAAGAAAGAACTTCCCAAAAAGGTAGGAAAGCATGAGAGGAGATAAGGTACAGAAAGAAGATACAAGTAGAGGACATGGCTTTGGGTAGGAAGAAATGTAAATGCTGATTTGAGGATAGAAACATCCTGGAGTTGTGTCCACATGGAAGAGGCAGGATGGTGATGGTTTGCGGGACTGGAGAAAGTAGGTAAGACAGAAACAGTCATCATGAGCTCTCTGAGAACAGCACCAGGCCTCATGTCTCCTTTTTTTTTTTTTCACATGAGTCACTTCATTATTTTCTTTTAGACTTCTAGTTGTCTTTGTTCCCTTGGGCCTGTGACAGAAAGTGATCCCCCTATGCACAAGTTACTGTGTTTACCCAAACCATGTCTTCAATAGAAAACACTTTTGTCTCTTTTTGTTGGCATACATTATGTAGAGAGATTTCACTGTAACACTTCTATATATGTGTATAATGGATTTTATCATATTTACAATATTACTTTTTAAATTCTTTCTTAGACTTATTCGTTTTACTCTTATGTGTATTAGTGTTTTGGCTACCTGCATGTATGTGTGCCGTGTGTGTGCCTGGTGCCTGCAGAACTCAGAAGTGGGGTTCAGATCCCCTAGAAATGGAGTTACGTTTAGTTATAAGCTGCCATTTGAGTGCTAGAAACTGAATTTAGATCTTCAAGAACAACAGGTGTTCTCTCTCTCTCTCTGCTTTAGTACAATCTTCTGAGACAAGATCATAGGATTTTCTTTTTACCAGTTTCGAAGCTGTTCCCATGCTTCCAGTGCCGTCTTTCATATGTAGGACAATCCTGCTTCCTACATGGACTTACTGTCAACTCACTATGGCAGACTTTGCTTTCGACCACCAACCAGCTCCCAAACACCGACATACAGATTTCTCATTAGTTACAAATGCTCAGCCTTAGCTTGCCCCACTATCTCTTACAACCTAACCTGTTTCTCTCCATCCATATTTTGCCTTGGGGCTTTCTGCCTATCTTTCCTTGTGTATATCTTACTTTCCCTGTTTCTTGTGTCTGGCTGCCTGGTGGTTGCCTGGCTTCTGGCCCCGGGCATGTCCCTTTCTCTTTCTCCCTTATTCTCTTCGTTCCTTTTCTTCTGAACATAGATTTCTCCTCCTACTTATTCTCTCTGTCTGCCAGCCCCGCCTATCCCTCTCCTGCCTAGCTATTGGCCATTCAGCTTTTTATTAGACCTGTTGGGTGCCTGTGGCAGGCAAGGAGAAACACATGCAACCCATCCTTACACTAATTAAACAAACGCAACACAAACAAATGTAGCATATCTTTACATCGTTAACAAAGGCAGCATTAACAAATGTTTAGCACCTTCGTATAATTAAAGTACTATTCTACAGCATAAACAAATGTGACACATCTTTGCCTAGTGAAAATAATATTCCACATAAGTTCATGACTGGACTGCAGCAGCGAATAATACAGGTCATGCTCAGTGGTTGGTAGCTAGCAACAGGTTCTCTTAACAGCTAAGCCATCTCTCCAGTCCCTATTATTCTTTTTATCTCTCTTCCTCCCATCTGCCCTTTCCTTCCCCCTTTCCTCTGCCACAGCCCTAATAGTCTTCCTTTTACTTTCATGTTCTTCCCTTCCCCCATGCGCAGATCCCACATGAGAGAGAACATGTTGTCCTTGTCTTTGTGAGTCTGGCTTATTTCACTTAACGTGATTATCTCCAGTTCCATTGATTTTCTTGGCGATGACATAATTTCTTTCTTCTATATGGCTGGAGAGAATCCCATTGTGGATATTCATCATATTTTCTTTATCCATTCATCTATTGATAGGCACTTAGGGTGATTCAATAACTCGGCTTTCATGAATAATGCAGTAAAAATATGGGCATGCAGGTATCTCTGAAGTAAAGTAAATGATTGTTTTGGGTGTATACTTTAAAGTGGAATAGCTTAATCTTTCAATGCTTAGTTCTAAATTCCCAAGAGAGGGAAATATGATTGCATAAGCTTCACTCACTCATTGAATATAAGTCGAAAACAACCGTAATGAGAGGGGCAAGGTTATTGGGTACAAACATAGCAGCCAGGCCCATGCTTTCTGGGTGATGGGAGAGGATTCCTACAGAAGGACATTAACTTGCTAGCTACCTCACAAAGCATCTCTAAAAGGATCTTACTTTTTGAGACACCCAAACTCTCAGTTTTGTGAAGAATATTTCTCTCTGACTTCTTTTCCGCTTTTCTTACTTTTTCCCTCTTTTCTTCCCATTCATGCATAATTTTTCATTTTCCTTAACCCACTGTTCCTTTATTGTTGTTATGTTTTTCTGTTTTGCCAACTTTATTTGTACTGATGATTTCAAATACTGTGTGTGCATGTATAATCCCCAAATGCATACATCTGCCTTTTCAAGTTCAATACTAAGGAGGAAGAGAAAGTAGGGGTGATGGTGGTGCTGGAGGAGGAGGAAAATGAAGAGGATGAGGAGTAGGAGGGTGATAAGGAGGAATGCCTCTAGCTTAATGTCCTCTGGGTTTTACATTTATAGCTGGGATCGTTCTCTTCTCCTCAAACCTCTTCCCTCTCTTGATTGCATACTCCTGTTGAAGCCATTACTATCTTCTCGGGCATCCAAACACGAAGCCTCAGAATTGTCCCATCTTCTCCTTTCAAGGTTTGCAGAGTCCCTGGCCAAGAACTACTGTCTTCATCTTTGCACCTTTCCCCATGCACTCAGCCAGTCTCCCACTATCCTGCTGAACCACAACAGAGCATCCTGAAAGCCTCCTACATCCTCTTCTAGCTGCGAGTCTCCAATTCACATTGTAAACCGTTCTTAATTCATCTTCTTGAAGTGCAGCGCCACTCATGTGTTTACACCTTTTCAAAAAATTCCAACAGTTCCTCACTGCATACTCAGTAAAGTGCACATCTTCCTTGGCAGCTAGACTTTTTCCTGATGCAACATTATCTTACATTGACAATCAGCCAAGGCACACTGCAGTCTTCTTGAAGGTTCCGTGCATTCCTTGCTATATGATTTTTTTATGCACTTCTTAACAGTTTTCCATAAAAGGGAATTTTCTTCTCCCATGGTTTCCATGATATTTTATTTGTATCTCTTTTATCTTGGAGGCATATCCTTTTACTCCTAAATAGATCACAATTTACCAAGGTGTGAGAATTGAATAGCCAGCAGTCTGAAGAAGAGTTCAGACAGTTCAAGGATATTTAATGAGTAACTTCATGAAGAGTCATTATATCTTGGTGTAGTGTTATTGCTAAGCTTTCCTATGTGCTTATTAGATACATCAATATGAACCTCTTAAATGCAATGCTAAGTAGGCACTGTGAAAACTGCATGCTACCAAAGAAAAAAAACAATGAAATAATAAAGAAACTTAATTGGCCAAGTACTGATGGATGAACGGAGCACATTTTTGTTTTATTTTTATTATTTCATGTGTATGATGTTTTGCCTGAATATATGTATGTTTGGGATGTGTGTGCCTGGTGTACATGGGGTTGACAAGATGGCATTGGATCCCCTGGAACTGGAGTTCTATATAGTTGTGAGCCTGCCATGTGGGTTCTGGGGATCAAACCTGAATCCCCCGGAAGAGCAACCAGTGCTCTTAACTGCGGAGCTAATTCTCCAGCCTTTGACTGCATTTTAAGAACAATCCTTCAACACACTCAACTTGGATTATAAAAAAAAATCATTGATAGATGAAGAAATTAGTTTAGAGCCATATGTTAATCTTTATTATACACTCATCTAAAACATAATAAAACAGATTTCTTTCATATGACTACCATTACTTTAATATATTACAAATCCTGCATTTGCGAATTAAACAAAAGTAATGTTACAGTGCAGAAAGAGAATATTGACTTCTTTGTCCCACCTTGGGTTATTTTACTTTGTAGCTTTCTGTAATACCGTCTTTTTGCTTAATGGTAAAAGTCTAGTTGTGTATTGCCTTTGGGATGTGCCATTAACTTCTTACTTGGCAACCAGAGATGCTACTGGAGTTGAAAGCTAAGAAAACCTGTGGTTTCTTGTAGGGATCATTGTATACTCGTAAATTTTGTCACACTGCCAGATAGAAATAAAATGTATTTTGGTTTCTATTATTTCTTCTGAGTTTCCCTTAAAAACAAAGCAAAAATTTTCCTAACCTACAGGTGATAGTCTATGCTACAGAGTTAAATGTTTTTCAGTTCCTTTATACTGGCTCTTGGGAATAGCTATTATAAAACAAGATAGAGCCGTCTACCAGTCAGCAGATGTCATGCATTAACTAATCTTCTCTCAGCAGTTCTCTGTCAATTCTGTCGTCCTTTATTTTTCTTGTAAATTTCAACTACCTTTTGAAAGGTACAATTTTTAGTTCATGAGACAAACAGTGAGTAAAATTTGCCACTTTCTCCTCACCATTGAACAAGTATTTATTGTCATCTGTCACATCCTGAGCATTGGAGAGACAGCACTTATAAATCTGATAAATCTTCATGACTCTTTTATTCTAGACACAACAGAACTTATTATATAATGGATTGGACGGTGATAGGTACATTCAGAAAGTATAAGAGAGCAGGGAAAGCTTAAGGAGTGCTTGCAATTTTAGAGAGGGTAACCAGGAAGGTTGTGATATCTGAGGAGAAACTGATAGAAATGAGGGGAGGAAGCCATGACAGGTGTGGAGCAAGAGCCTTTATTGGAAGGCAACACCCAATATAAAGCTAGGCTATCACAAGCAATGCAGAGTTTTACTTTAAGCATCTGCCGGGGCTACAAACCAGGCAAGGCTTTGTTGCTGTTTTTAGTAATCCACTACAAGAGAAGATAATCAGCTTAAGGTGAACATCAGTGCAGATAATGTTCGGTGTCCTCTCCCCCCATGACCTCATTGTTAATCCCCACAGCGGGGACTGCCACTCGGAATGGGGTGAGTCTTCACTGCTGTATCAGTCTGTTTTCCATTGCTATAACAAAATTCCCAAAGCTACTTATTTGGCAAACTGTCCCAGCTGACTCGTTGTTCCGGATGTGTAAAGTTGGGGCGGGTGTGTCTTCTGCTGATAGTCTTCTTGTTGGCAGTGTCCTTTGGGGATGCAGAGCACCATAGACCGAGAGACAGGAAGCCCGTGTTTATGTATGTCTAGTCTCTCTTCCTCTTCTTATATGCCGAGCAGATTGAGTCATGGGGCCTCCACACTAATGACAGTCACCTTCTAAAGGCCACATCTCTTAAGCCAAGAGTCGGATTAAATTTCCACACTCTAATTTCTTATTTCATGTGTGTGTGTGTGTGTGTGTGTTTCCAGTATATGTGTTGTGGTGCACATGAGGAGGCCAGAAGACAATTTTTGGGAGTTGGTTCTCTCTTTCATCAGGTGGGTTCCTGAGACCCAATTCTAACTGTGAGGCCTGATGCGCAAGCTCCTTTATCCAGGGAGTTATCTCACTAGATCACGTTTCCACATGCTTAAAAAAAAACAACAACAGCAAAACCCCCCACTTCTAAATATTTAATTTTATAAGTGCTTTGCCTGCATGTATATCTGTGTAATATGTGTGTGCCTGGTACCCTCAGAGGCCAGAATAGGGTGACGGTTACAGATAATTGTGAGCTAGCATGTGGGTGCTGGGAATTGAATGTGGGTCCTCTAGAAAACCACCAAGTGCTCTTAACAGCTGGACCATCTGCCCAACTCAAGAGTTCCCACCTTCTTAATACCTCCTAGCAGGGATAAATTTTAACATGGTTTCTAGAGAACAAATCTATTCAGACTATGGAAGATGCTGAGCCTGAAAAACATGGGTAGAAGAACCAAGAAGGTGGTTTTGGTATTCCATTTGCTGCACAGTTTTTCATCTTGTTCTATCTCTATGAATCGCAGTATATTGTTCATCTCAGGTAGTCAGAGGTGCCCTGCTTTCTTCTGCATTAAGTTAGTCTATGTATGGCCCTGAGATTTGCAAACTGTTGTTCCAGAGACATCCAAAGCATGAGACCTGAGAAAAGAGGTGTTTATTACTAATATTATTATGACACTTTCATTTGAATGGAGGGTTGTGTATGTGCCTCAGTGTGTGGTGGTGATGGTGGTGGTGGTGGTGGTGTGTGTGTAGGGCAGAAGAGAACTATGGCAAATTGAATCTCTTCTTCTACCGTGTGGGTCCTGGGAAATCACACTCACCTGGTCAGGTTGGACGCAAGTGCTTTTACCCAACAGGTGTTTCTAATGTTACCAACTTGTGCTTTCCCTCCTTTAAAACAATGCACTATAGTAACAGCTGCATAACTAACATTAAGCCTTATGTAAAACCACTCTAGCATTCAACAAATAGGGACACTGAACTGGGCCCTTCTATGCCACAGCTAGTATAGTAGTACAGCAGTGGACTTCAAACCCTGTGGCCCACATTGTGGCTACAGGCTTAAGTTTATTAAGACGAATACTTTCCTTATGCTTCTATGTTCTCCTGGATCTCATTGCCATCTTCTACAGGAATAAAGTATCAAGAATTTAACTAACAGACCTCTGAAAGTGGTTGTTACATTCACTCTAGCTCCCTTGAATTCCATAGGTATGACCCACACTCCTGATTTCATGAGAATAAAACTCTTAGAGGAAACCATGGTTTCTTGAATAAAGAGAAAGTGACTAGAATTCCAAATAGGTCATGATGAATTACCAGCAACTGAAAATAGTAGTGTAAGACCAGATAGTATCTGGGGACTTAGTTCAGTGACAGAGCGCTTGCCCAGCCTATGCAAAGCTTAGGGGTCAATTTTCAGCACCAAATGCCAACAAAACAGCATTTAGAAAGTCACACTGTAGTTCATTTATATTTTAGATCCAATGTAAATTTGTTATGTTAGATGGGCAGGACACCTAAAATTATGGTCAGCTATATTGTTTTAGATCCAAATGAAGTATTATCATTGCAAACTGTGGCTTAGTATGAATTTAGAATTATAGTAACCTAAGGTGTTGGGGTTGTTCTATGCTCAGACTTAAGAGGGAATCAGAGATACCATTTCTATATTGAAACTATGCTGTAATCAATTCAACTTAGACATTTGGCAGTATTTTTAAAACATTTTATTATAAACTTGGTATAATAGCTTATTCTTGATATTCTGAAAAAGAAAACACCAAAAGAAGCCATTTATTGTTTTTATTCATGAAGGATTATAACTTCTTAATATGAAAGCATTAACTTTTAGATGGAAAAACTATATAATAGGTCAATTGTGACAAATTTCAAAAAGTCATTTTGTTCTATATATAATTATAATATATGCTGTTCTAGAAAGCCAAAACTGGGAGTTGGTTTCATTTATAAAATCTCTTTAGAGCCAGATGATGGTGGTGCACACCTTTAGTCCAAGCACCCTGGAGGGAGGCAGAGAGAGGCAGAGAGAGAGAGAGAGAGAGAGAGAGAGAGAGAGAGAGAGAGAGAGAGAGAGAGAGAGAGAGAATCTGAGTTTGAGGAGGCCAGCCTGGTCTACAGAGCAGGATCCAGGACAGTCACAGCTACACAGAGAAACCCTGTCTTGCAAAACAAATATCTTTTTTGAACTGATGGGAAATTATCTAACAGGTGACATTTGTGGTCTCCTGTAAATTCTCTTGATCATGTGTGTGCCCACACCATACATTTTACGTTGTGAGACACTAAATCACAGGGCGAGTCTGTCCCTCTGGTCTCAACTCTCAGCTTCCCACATACTGGCTGAGTAATCTCAGACAAGACATTTAGTGTCTTCGTGCCCCAGCTGGGAAAACAGTGGGATAATAATAGTACATACCTTGCGGACTGTAAGAAGAATGAATGAGTTAACACATAGTAATGTCCTTAGAACAGTGGCTGGCATGTGGTGAATGTTTAGTAAATGTTAGCCATTATTTTAATATGTCATAAAGCATGGGGCCATGACTAATCTATTGGGATATAGTACTAGATGCTATTTTAGTACTTGATTAGGCATCACCGATTTTTTTTCCAAAGGAGAATTTAGTGTGCTTTCTGTTTGTTTGTGTGTTTGAGCACACAGGAAGCAGAGAAAATTGGCTCCTGTGAGTGAAACTGACCATTTAGTGCCTGGAATCAGAGGAAATCTGTCAGTGTGGGCAGACACTAGGAGCAGACCAATCAGACCTCCCTCTTCTTTATTTTTTTTAAATCTTTTTTTTCTCGTGGGAATTAATAGTAGGTATCTGATGCAGACCCTCAATTATTCCTGACTAGGGTTTTATACACTTCCTTATGCCCATGTTAAAAAAAAAATCTTTGTACTTCTCACTTTCCTTGTATGAGAATAAAAACACTCCCCCAACATGGAAATTAGCACAATGAATTGTCGCATTATCCCGGGTACTTTTTTCCTTCCAAGAGACCATCTGCTCCTAGGTGCCCTGCATCAATGAATCTGATGTGACGACGTAAAGTTTCTTGTTGCCATCTACAATTCTGAATTTGATGTTCTCCACCCCACTTTGTAACTACAAATGGCTGTCCCGGCAGGTGCATTTTGTTTTGATTCACAAGGCTACTAAGGCACTGGAAGACATTACTAAGACTAGGGAATCATTTATTCGGCGGCAACTAAAAACCTCACACCGGATGCAGGTGTGTTTGCCAAGTTAGTTTGGCCTTCAGCGTCCTCAGCCTCGGGTGGTAGACGGCACGGGGAGCCGGAGCCCGTGCAACCTGCTTATCGCAGCGCGCGCGTGTCTGTGGGCGTCGGAGCACGCGCAGGACACTCGGGGACCCACTTTTCTAGTCCCAACCTCACCTCAAAGGCTGTCAACTCTCAGGGCCCTCCCCGGCGCACAGCCCCGCCTCCCCCCCACGCCCCGCCCCTAAAGCGGAAACACCGTACTGTAATTGGCCAAATCGCCTCTCACTCGGACCGCACAACCAATCCCTGAACTCAGGGCGGGGAATTAGGTGGCGCGACCAATCGGAGCGCTCTCGGCGGCGGGAGCCGGGTCCGAAACGCCCAGAGGCGGGGCCGGGGGCGGGGCGCCGACCCAGGATTAGTTGCCATTCCGAGTGAGAAGCGGGTCGAGGTGGCGGCGGCGGCGTGTGCGGCGGCGGCGTTTGCGGTGGCGCGGGCTGCGCGCGGCGCCTCGAGGCCCCTTTCTCTCCTCTGAGGCCAGAACCGCGGCCGCCGGCTCCTCTCGCGCGGGCCCCTTCCCGCGAGGGCTGAGGAGGCGGCCGAGGAACCGCGGGAACCGGGCGAGTGCCCTGTCAGCGCGATGCCCGGGGCGGCGGCGGCGGCGTTGGCGGCGGCGGCCGTGGGCTCGCCGCGGGCCGGGCCGTGAGCAGCCCCGCCGAGCACCGCGGGGCGGTTGGGGCCGTTGGACGTTGGCTGTCGCGGCGTCCCCTCCCCCTCGGCGGGCGGCGGGGTGCGCGTCGGAAGGGGGAGCCCCGCGGCTCCGCCCCTCGCCGCCCCTCCCCCGTACACATCGCACGCACCGCCGCGCCGGCTCCCACACGCTCGCGCGCCCGCCCGCCCGCCCGCCCGCCCGCCCGTCCGTCCGCCCGTCCGCCCGCCCGCGGAGCCAGCATGTCCACCGCGTCCTCCAGTTCCTCACAGATCCCTCACCCCGCGCCGCAGAGGATGCGGCGCAGCGCCGCCGGCTCCCCGCCCGCCGCTGCCGGCTGCGGGACGGGGCCGGCCGGGAGCTGCGCACCCGCTGCGGGAGCCGGCCGGCTGTTGCAACCCATCCGCGCCACCGTGCCCTACCAGCTCCTGCGGGGCAGCCAGCACAGCCCCACGCGCCCGGCCGCCGCCGCCGCCGCCGCCGCGCTCGCCAGTCTCCCCGGGTCCGGCGCGGCCCGCGGCCCCAGCCCGTCTAGCCCGACTCCGCCACCGGCGGTCGCCGTCCCGGCCGAGCAGCCGCCTCGCGCCAAGGGTCGCCCGAGACGGTCCCCCGAGAGCCAGCGGAGGAGCAGCTCACCTGAGAGACGGAGTCCCGGCTCGCCCGTGTGCAGAGGTAGCGAGCCCAACCCTCCCGTCCTCCCGGGCTGCGTCTCCCCGACGGTGCCCTGCGTGGAAACTTCAGCCTCTCCGGGCTTCTGTTTGCTAGTGCATTACCGAAGGTGTGAAAGTGGCTTTGGGAATCTCATCCCCCCTCCCACCCCCCAACCCCCCTCCCGAGGTCGCTGCAGGGCTTGGAGGAGCTACCTGAAAATCAACTTTTATCTGACCCTCACGCCACCCCTCAGATTTTATCTTGCATCCCTCGCCTGCGAGGAAGTGTTTCGGTTTAATAGCTTCTTAGCTTTCTGTGTTCGGCGCCCGAGGAGGAGTTGCTGGGTGAAACCCTTAGACACGCACACAAACTCTCCAGCGGCGGATAAAGTGGCAGTAGGAATCTCTGCAGCCTTTGTGCTTTTCCACAAAGCTCTTGACTTGTCTGTAGTCTGTTTGGCTTGTTCTGTGTTTTGGAGGATTGATGGCCTTAGCTACGATGTTAGGCTGTCCCTTGCGTGTGAAGAGGAGACAGTTTTGAGTGTGCATTTGAAGGGTATAGGCTTTATTCACCCTCTCCACTTAATATAGCAATGCATCAGATCACTACTACACCACAAATGGCTTATGCCCGAAAGGTGATTTTCACGATGAATTTCTGAAAGCCTGTTTGTGAAGTGTGTTTACTTTTTCCTTCCATCTCTAAGTATGCTTTAGCAGTTCAGCTGAGCTGTGTAGGGTTCTCAAGTTTCTTTTTTTTTTTTTGTTAGGTGTCAAAGGCAATGGTGAGTGTGGGTGGGTGTTGTGGGCTCCCCCTTAATGTTTTCTGTTTGGGTTTGGTTTTGTTTATGCCTAGGGATATAGTGCATGATCTAGTTGACTCCCGGGGGAGAAAAAGAAAATTAGACAAAATAGGGACGTAAAGGCCATAAGGGAGAGCCAGTACCTAATATTCTTAGATACCAGCCTAGAGCTACAGTTGCTGCGGCTGCATTGTGGAAGGAAGGAATCATGCGGAGTAGGGAAAGAAAAACAACAAAACCTACGCAGAAGTGAATATTACCGAGTTCCATACAATGTTTATATGGTATGTGGGATTTTTGTTTAAGATGCACGTCCTAAGGTGTTAGCGTTGGAGAAAGTGGTTGCAATATGATAGATCAAAGTTTAGGTGTTTTTTGCTTTAATTTAGACCTGTAATTAGCATGTTGCTAAAGCACTTATTTTCAGACCACTAGATGGTAAGCCCTGTACGATGTTGTGCAGTGGAGTAAGTGCATGAGCACCAAGACATACATCCTATAATCTGTATGCGCCAGGAGGAATGTGCTCCCCCACGACTCCCCCAGGTCAAGCCAGCTGCTGCAGAAACTGACATCCTCCAGCAAATCTGAATGAATGAATGAAAACAACGTGATCGCCCTAATAATGACCACAACCGAACACACATCTTTGCCTGGATTTTACAGAAAAGTCCACCATTTTCTAGCAGATTAATGCCATATGCAACTCCTTTGCACATTTTCTGGGGCTGTGTTAAATGAGAGGTAACAGGAAGAAAAGGAGGCAGCGGTCATAGACATTTTTGAATGATTCAGCTTTAATGGTTCGTTAATAGAGTTTGGGGATTGTCTTTCAGGGAACAATGTGAAAAAACAAGAGTTGTAGATTGTGTCCAGAGGATTTTTGTGGGCAGTTAGAGAGGTTTAGCAATTGCTGCAACAATTTAGTGGCCACCTAGTACCTCCTTCTGTTGATAAACAGTAACATCTTACCATAGGTAGTAGTACATCCCTCAAAAGCCCTAATTGCTTAAGAATTACATGCCCCATCATGAAGTAGTTTTCATGAAATTTGTGATCAGGCTTAAATTCTACTCTTTGTTGTAGGATGGCACATCAGAGTTTAATGCAATTTTAATGCAATCATGATGAAAACGCTTAGTTCTGAGTCTGGTTGTGCAGTAGGTAGATTTCCAGGGTCAAAGCTTGTGCTGGGAATTGAAGGATCTCTGGTGTGGTTCTGCTGTTTGTAACATCAGGTGTTTTTGTCAGTTTCTTGCATTGAAGTGATTTTTGAATGCAGGCTCTTGTGCTCCTAGCTCCTTGATTATATTACCCTATGTTACTTGTCCACACTCTGCCTTGTTCCTCCCTAGTGAACCTACAACATCTAACTAGTATGTTCTCTCTACTTAGCTGCTTAAAAATCTATCCTGTGACTTAAATTTTGGTTAGTTTCTTTTGAATTCACTCAGGTTCTGACTTGAGTGGGTTTTAGTTGCAGTGACCAGAGCGCCTGCTGCTGTGACTGCTGCTGCAGACACTGACATCACTCTGCTGCATGAGTGAAAAACAACGTGCTCCATGTCTTCCTCTGCTCTCCTTCTCCTTCCTTGTTCTGCATGTCTCATGGTGTGGGGATAGGTGTTATACTATACTTTGGAACTACACATAAAAATATTTAAGTAGATGGTGATCAAAGGGTTATGTATTTCCTGTAGATGTATGTTGTTTACAGAAAGCTTTAAGAGCTACGGGCATTTGGATTGTAGATGACAACTAAGCATTCAGAATTTTACTCATATTTTTTCTGATGATGGAACAAAACAGGGAAACTTAAGTTTTCTGATTCTTTTATCAAGAAGAAATGTAAACAGATTTTTTTGAACATGTAATGTCAGTATTTTTCTCATAAACACTCTTAGCATGCATGTTTATGGCGTTAAGGCTAGAGTAATAGAGTGTTGATACTTAAATCAGAAAACTGGGGAAAACTGGAATTCTGTAAATAGGAACAGTCAGTTTTAAAATTTATTATAGTAATATAGAAGATCCATTAGAAAGATAATTCCCTTTATTTCTGGACCATAGCTTTAGGTAATTTAAATGGTTACCACAACAGAGGGCACGTAGACCTGATAGCATCATGCTTTATTAAAAAAATATGGACATTTACAAATTGAAAGTTGTGTTTTGTTGGTTTGTCTCGGTCATGCTTTTTGTATTTTTCTTTCCTTTGTATTTCAAAACTTCAAGGTTTATTATTTATGTTCATGTCTGCTCTTCTGCTATTAGAAAATGTCATCCTTTCCCTTGTTCGGTTCTGAAGGGTCTTGAAGTGGTGAAAGCATCCTCTGGCTCCCTGTGATGTGTTTGTAATAGATGTAAAATCATAAAGTATTATGCAAATAGTTATTTTTGTGATGGTAATAATGAACTACCTTTGAGAGAAGTAGAGCAATTCAAATGAGATTAAAACAGAGTGTTAGAGTTAAAATTAATGATCTTCAGGAATGATCCAAAGAAAATATAAAGTGGCTGTTTTCTGAAAATCCAGTTGAACAGAACCCATGGGTTTAACCACTAAACGAATACAATGCTATAAAGACAGTAGGTAGCAAATAGAAATCTGTCTCCGTGTATGTGTGTGTGTGTGTGTGTGTGTGTGAAGTATCCAACATTAAAGAATTATAGGTCATAAAAATAATTGCATTAGAGTACTCTAGTTGGGGAATCCTGCTTGTGTTTATTTTACCAAATCTAGTAACAAAAATTCTGAAGATCCTGTAACCTAGTTCCTTTTATGAAAACAGTGTGTTAGACTTTTATTTAACCTACCAGATTTATTTAGGCCTCATACTCCTCTAAGAGATTGGCAACCCTAGAGTGAATTTTTTTTGCATTTTTTCCCCTCAGGTATCTTGAAAACCTCTTGTTTTATATATAAAGAAATTATGCCTGTTATTAAAAGATAATACAAAGCCAGCAAGCATAGAATGTTTAACTGCAGGTACTGTATTAATGTATATGTGTGTGCATAACCAGTTCATTTGCTTTAAGTTTTTTAGCTCTTCATTAATTTCCCCTTTTTTCGTTATTTTAATGCTGTCCTTAGTTGTGAAATGCAAATATCTTGGTAATTTTTTTTCTCTGTTAGAAATAGTCTTCAATTTCCTGTTTTGAAAGTTTATTATCTGGCTAATATTCTTAGAGATTGAGGTTCTTTGCACCCTTATTTACCTCCATTTAAATTTTATTTTACTTAGAGTCCTCATAGAAACTAGTTTCTAAACTTTCCTGAATAGAATGAAAATATATTAAGCTCTAGGTTTCCAGAATAATCTTTAAATTCTGATTGGGGGAAAGATTTTTAATCTCTTAGAATTGGACTAAATAGTGTTAATTAATGGTTCTGATCCCCTCCATCAGTTACCTTATGGTGCATAAGATCTCAAAATCAATTGTATGAGTATTGAAAGTTATTTAATCAATCTACTTTATGTTCAAAGATTATATCCTTCCCAAATTACTATTACCCTGAGCATACAGAACATTGAATACCGAAGGTGTATAAAGTAGATTAATGAATTTTTAACTATACATAGTTCTATGTGTTGTTATTGAATTGAAAATCATTTTAGTAATTGGAATAGTTTTTACAAAAGGATAGTTAATTGACTTTGGTTTACATTTTTGGAAGAATTTTACACTGGAGAAATATTGAAAGGTAATGGCATTCCTTTGATTATTTTACTTGAGATAATGTGCCACGATTGAACTAAGAGAACAAAACTCAGATCCATGCGACAAATCAAATGTAAATAAAAGACAGCATTCAAATTAAGTGTGAAATCTAGAAAAAAAAGTCAATTTTACCAAAGCGTTCACTTGCAGCTAATACTATATATCAAGTGTATATTACCAGTGACTCTGGGTCTTAATTTTAGTTGTCTTTTTTCTAGAGCTTAGAATTCTTAGACACCACCCAAATAGACTTTCCCATAGCACCTGTCCTAGATCTGTGCCTGGCGCTGTTGTAGTTTGTCTTCAGTATATATATTTTTTCCCCTATCAAATGTCTGAGAAACCAAGTCTTTGACAGTCTTTCTTTGTGTCCTAAATATTATTTTTTAAAAAAGAAGTTGAGCTGATCTAATGCATGGTTTTTTAACTGGTCTGCTAAAATTAAGCTGAAGAAAGAGAATACTACTCATTTACTGATAAAAGTCTGGGGAACTGATAGAATGGCCAGCGCCAACAAACTTTTCCCTTACCCTTTATCTGGACCCCTAGAAATGACCAGAACCTAAACAGTTCTTCTGATAATTTAGAAAAATCTGTGGTTATTCTGCAAAATCAATTTTAATAGGTTAGGAGTAAGTCTGAAATATCTAAGGATATTATTTATGAACAAATTATAGAAAAATACTTACCCCAAATATCATTTTTTTAGAAACAGATATGACTGATATCTTTATTATCACTGTGGTTTATTTTAATTGAATGTTGTTGAGGCAAATAACAGGAGCAAGTCCATGAGTACTTGGTGACTTCCTTTGTATTATCCTGTCTTTCTAGTTGCTGTAGATAGAAAGGAAGAAAACGTTTGAGGGTGACTATTTGCCAAGCTATGCACACTTTAAAATTCAACAAGAAAATGGCTGTAGAAATTCTGTTCTTTTAATTCTAGATTAAGTGTTGATTCCACAGTTGATGAACTGTTGGGATTTTTGAGCTAAAAGAATGACAAAGAAATGGGTTTTCTTTTGTGTTTCCATGGCACTCTTCTATAGTGCTGGGGCATGCTCTGATACTTTCAGGATGTCTAAAATTGTTAAGACAGTTTAGGAATGAACCAAAAATAGAATATGGAAGGATGACCATTTTCTCTGCTTGCTTCTTACAGGGGAGGGGGCATGGGCGCTCACACATGCACATGGAAGTAGCAGAGGGAGATGGAGATTGTACCTTGCTCCTGGGGCTCAGGGTTATTGTAGCTGATCCCATTTACATGTAACAAGTATTTATACTGTCTCTTGAATTACACTATACTATGCAGAATGTTTACTTCTTTCATAAGTGCTTAGAATTAGTTATAGATGGTGGTAAACTGATTTGACTAATGGCTAAGGAATTACTGAGCAGGTACTGGTCTCAAGCTTATCTCCATAGCTTGATTCAGCCTTCCTAGGAGCCAACAGCTGTGCTTGAAATGTGAGTTTGAATTCCATATATATAATTTAACAGAGTGCCACCATGTTGTACCTTAATTATGATTTGCCAAAATTAAGAATGAGTTGAAGCTAGTGAAATCCATAGGAGTGTGGCAAGGTTAGTGTACAAGATTGTCTGCCAAGTTATTGGAATTAGGTAATTCACCAGCCATCTAGCAGTATTTCATAACAAAAAACTAAAAAGTACTGCTACTTGCTGCCTACTACTGCTGAAGGTCAAAAATAACTGCCAACAGCTAATAGTAATAAATAATATTTCCTCATTTATCCAGTATGGTCATGGGAAAACTTTTTGAAGAGTTCATTAACTGATTTCTGTGTTTTCCACTATTAGAAAAATCACAAGTTAATACACTTCTCAAGAGAATTGACAGGGCCACCTTGTATAATTTAGGGTAGTTCAAGCTGGCTATTTTCCTGCCTCAAGTTCCAGAGTTATTGGATTACAGGATGCTGTACCAGACCCAGTCTCTGCTCTTCTTAAGAGTCTTTACTATTTGTCTGTATTTGCAAATTTACAAAGCATTCTTTCAAATGTCTGAACAGTAAAGTGGCCAGGGGTTACTTTACAGTCACCACTCTGTTTATATGTTCTTTCTTTCATTTTTAAAACTGAGAATACCTTCATTCAATGACTTCTGTAATGTCTGGATCTACTGCAAATCATTGCATATACATAATGTTCTTCTGTAGTTTGACTTCGAGTGATGCCACTGGCCTTTATGCACCCCAAACACACATACACTTTGTTGTAAAAGTCTGAATTGTTGTTGAATGTGTTTTTTTTTTTTTTGTGTGTGTAGTATTGTTTAAGAAGTCAGACAAGGTTCATCTGAGGTTGTTAAAACATATTACCAAATAATGTGATTCCTCTTTGCTGAATAAATGTTCTGACATTTAGCAAAATTAACTAATGCCCAAGAAGCTGTTCTAAATGAATATGAATATATCATTTCCATTACTTCCCAAGTGTGAGTTTTAAAGTTCGTAGAAATTTGGTATTCAGATAACTCCTAAAAAGGAAAGAACTCTGTACTGTTTTTTTTTTTTCTGTCCTTTCTGTGAAAAGATGTGTTTATTTTAGATAAATATTCCAGGGTCTGTTCTAAAATATTGTGTCCTAAACAAACAAACAAAAACAAAGAGGTATTACTCCTTTTATAATTTCCTAGCACTATAAGCAGTTTTAGGAACTAATCTTCTTTCCTTGGGAAAAGCTTTTAGAAACACTTGTATTTCTATCACTATCAGGAAGACAAGACAATGAGTAAACATCGTAAGACTAGTCATTTCTTTGTAGGAATGCATGCTTTTATCCATGATTATATATATATTCCTAGGGGTGGTTTTGGTTTTGGTTTTTGGCTTTGGTTTTAGCATGAAGCTTCCAGGTTGAGGGTGGAGAATGTACACAGGTGTCCGTGTGCTTTGAGGAACACACTCCTTTCTCAGCAATCACCAGATAATGAGAAGTTCCTGATATTCTCTCCATGCAGAATACAGGCTCATGGTTTTCTTTTTTGTACTACTTTAATTTTTAGTATACAAGTGGTAGTGTCTTACATTGTGCCCACTCACATAAGATAGAATCAATGGAGACCCAACTAGACACAGTTTTGAACTTCTTTCCTGTGATTATGGGGTAATTTACTACTTATGTCATTACAATTATGTTTCTTTCCTAAAGGAATGCTTTAAATGTTGAGCTTGTGGACTAAACTATTACTTTAAAGTTGTTTGATAAGAAATAGGCTTGTTGCCGGGCGGTGGTGGCACACACCTTTAACCCCAGCACTCGGGAGGCAGAGGCAGGCGGATCTCTGTGAGTTCGAGGTTGAGGCCAGGCTGGACTGACAGCCTCAAAAACAATACAGAGAAACCTGTCTCGTAAAAAAAAAAACCAAAAAAAAAAAAAAAATAGAAATAGGTTTGTTGATTTTCTTTGGAGAGAAAATTAGTTTCAACATGTTACCTTTTGAGAATCATTAAACATAATTTGAATTTACAGTTGTATCCAGTTTTTAAATTATATTTTTTATGTGTTTTGCCCTGCATGTATATATCTCTGCACCACACAATTGCCTGGTGCCCATGGAGACCGGAAGAGGGTGTCTGATCCCCTGGGACTGGAGTTCCAGACTGTTGTAAGCTGGCATGTGGATGTTGGGAATCAAACTCAGGTGTTCTTGATCACTGAGCCATCTTTCTAGCCTGTTTATTATTCTTAACAAATGTATCACACTTTACTGTAATAGGCTTCATAATTAGTGACTTCAGAATTGTGTTTGTTTTTACATTAAAAATTGAAAATTTGAGAGGTGTACTTATAAACTCAGCATGGTGGTCTATGCCTGTAATATTAGTATTCAGAGACTGAGGCAAGAGGATAGAGACCTTAAAGCCAGTCTGAGCAAGAGACCCTATCTGAATTTAAAGCAAAAAGTGTAGGGGTTGAAGAGATGACTCAGAAGTTGAGTGCCTGCTGCCCTTGCAGTGGACTGAGGTTCCATTTCTAGCACCGGGGTCAAGGGGCTCACAACCATGTGTAACTCCAGTTTCAGATATTCTGACCCTCTCTTCTGACCTCTGAAGGCAGCTATAAGTAGATAAGCACACCACACACAAATAAATCTTTAGAAAGTATGTGTGGCATTTTTGTAGACTAAAGTGATCATTCTTACAAGTAGAGCTTGTTAAACAAAATATTAAAACTGACATTTGTATTCTACAAACTTAAAAATCTAAATATTTTTAAACATAACTGTCTTTGAAGGTTTGTTAGGATTTTTTTTTCTTAGACCTGTTTCCACGGGGTAGAATATACCACATTATTTTAGTATGGAAATTAATATTCAATCTAGATGCTTTGAAAAAGTGGACTAGTATTTTTTATGCTACTAAGAAAATAATTTAATAAAGAGTTAACTTTATAGTTGCATATTTGAATTATGCTTTAGAGATTCAGTTGTACAGAGAGCAGTTTATAGAATTTGGTTATTGAGATCAGAATATTGAATGATTAAGTTTAAAGTCAGGAACTTTGTGGAAACCAAGATGGATGGTTTCTTTGTTGGCACTGTGGAACACAGTCTTGGTAGACATTCTCAGATCTAGAGCATCGGATGATCATTATTATTTTTATTATTTTACTTTGTGCCAACATAAAGTTTGACTTTTCCCTCTATCTTATTTCTACCTCTGATTACTATATATATTATTCTGTCTCAGAATTCTCTGCAGTCTATCAGTTTTTTTTTTCTCCCTTACCTCTCTTGTCCTAACTATTTCCTGTTAGACTATAGACTGCTTAGTACTCTTGGGAATTGATACCTCTTAGGTCTTACTCTACCGTTAGGCTTTTATTTTGCTGTTTCACTACAGTTAAATATAGTCTATCTATACTTAAGAAGAAAAAAATACAGTTTAAAATAAAAATACTTCTTTTGGTTTCTTAGTTAAGGCTAGCAAGAAATTAAGTCCACTATGTTTAGCTTGACATAAGAGACACACTCATTTTAATATATCTATTTTGTACCTGTGTTCCTGCTATATTGAATTCACTGATATAAGAAAATGTTTTGTTTTCTTAAGGATATGTTAGTATTCTTTTGTAATTCTTTGCTTTGAATTCATGATCTGTGTCAGGAATGTCCCTTCTTCTAGTTGTGGGTGTGTGTGTGCATGTGTGAGTGCGCGCGCACATGTGTATTTCTTTTTTGCTGACAACTCTTGAATTCTTTGCAAGTAGTCCTTTAGATAGTCTCAGCTTTTTCAGATGGAGGTAATTGTTATTCCTCTGCATTTTTGAAGCACTATGTACACATCTTTCTGTTGTGTTGCAGCTACTGAAGGAACATGTGGTCTTACTTAAAAAGTCAGTTTTTTTTTAAAGTAGGAATCTAGTCACTTTTGGATGTCAATTGGCCCACCAAATATATTCCTCTACTTGAATGTTTTAATGTTACTATACCAGCTCGTTTGAAATTTTACTAAAGATTCTTTTGAGTTGACAGCTACTTTTTTTCTAAAGTGCAGGTGCTTCTGAAAGGATATTGAGACTTGTAATATTTGTGTGACTTTATTCAATTACATTATTCCCCTTGTGCTACTTAGATGAGAACAAACAGTACTAAGAGGATGGACATTCTCTTCAAAGCAGGAGGGTAGGATGCATATAGACCTTTTTGAATAGTCATAGCACCTGTAGCTACTTTCTGATTAAAATATTGGAAAATATTCTTTAAAATATTTAGAGTTGTCTTAAGTAATGGCAGCCACAGAGAAATAAGACCAGACTCTACCAGAGTTTCTGGGAAGCACAAAGATCTTAGTGTATTTGATAAATGATCTTATACTTTGTTCAGTTCTTATCCTATCTCAACACTTCATTGAAAGACATTAATCACAGTCATACAGTCCCTTTTGTTTTGTTTTGTTTTTTGGTTTTTCGAGACAGGGTTTCTCTATTGTTTTGGAGGTTGTCCTGGAACTTGCTCTGTAGACCAGGCTGGCCTTGAACTCACAGATACCTGCTTGCCTCTGCCTCCCAAGTGCTGGGCTTAAGAGCATGCACCATCAACGACCGGTTCATTACCTAAGGTTTTAAGCAGTTATATTCTCTTCCTAAACCTTTCTCCCTTCATCTAATCTATAGCTTACTGTGGATTTTACTGTTCACTCAATTATGAGGCTGTTATTGGCCAATCTTAAAGTACTTTAAGTAATTGAACCTTTTCATTTGTAAGTTGCATGCTAAAATATACTTGGGCTTGTAATTCTACAGATTTTCATTTTGACTTGAGAAAACCTTTTTACTTGTTTAGCCAGACTGATGTTTTCTGCAATATATAAAGTCATTTTGTTGCAGTTAAAATAGGAGAGAAAGTGTATGGTTTTCCCCAAGTGTTGTTTTGTATATTGTTTTAGAAAATTACAGGAGCTATAGGAATGCAGATAGCTACATATCTCATTTTACATTTTCATGTTCTATTCATTCATACTGTATCCTAAAGTTGATATAATTTGATTGTTCTTTAGTAGAGTTTCCATAATATTAATATAGTTAATTCTTTTCTTGCTTTAAAATTTTTGAGGTGCAGATGAAATGGTTCTGTGAGTACAGCTGCTTGCTATCAAGCCAGAAAACTTGAGTTCAGTCCCTGAAACCATGTGTTGGAAAGCTTACACTGTAACTCTAACCTCTGTACACACCCCACACACACTAGCGCACACACACACTGAATAAAATGTAAACAATATTTTAAAGAGACTCTTCTTTTTTGACATGTCTAGTGGATTATTCTTGTTGTCACTTCAGAGTTCCATTTAGCCTCCTCCATGGCAAGGAGAAGGTCCTTTTTAAGGCTTCACTCTATGGTGTCTTTTTCTGTGAGTCCTCTGATCAGCCATTTCCCTTAAAGGAATTCCTGGTTTGGATGCTTAGATTTCAGTTACTTTCTTTTGTAGGTTGAGAAGAAACTAATTTTTGTCTTTATATTATTAAGAAAAAACATTTCTAAACCTAGCCTGCACAATGAAAGTGTAATTTAATATGAGAATTGTATACACATAAACACACATACTAAACATATATAAATCTATTATCTCTATGTCTGGCTTTAGAAAAAATTTGGCATCACACAATCACATCCAGAAATTCAGGCTTAAATAGTTAGGAAGAACACTAATTTTACTATACTGTAGTCACTGATTTTGCTGTACTGTAGTTCAGTATTTTATTTAGTTTATTTGAACATGCTCTTGCTCTCCTTTTTCAATGATTCTAACTTAATGGTTCCTACATACCAGCTGTCCTTAATTGCTCTACATACTTTAAGTTCAATTTCTTCTCAGGTAGATTCTTTCAAAAAAGACCCAAGAAGATTATTGTTTTACCTTTTGCTGATTTGCGTAGCAAGAACTCAGATGTAGTTTTCATTAATATAGTTTTCTTTTATTCTTGACAATTTCATACTTTTTACAAAGAAATATTGTATCCACCCCTCCCATTGCTCCCACCTCCCTGTCATCATCTTGTCCTCGTCTTCTTCTTCTTTGTCCTCCCCTCTCTCTTTCTCTTTCTTTCTTTCCGTCCCTCGCTCCCTCCCTCCCTCGCTCCCTCCCTCCCTTGCTCCCTCCCTCCCTTGCTCCCTCCCTCCCTCGCTCCCTCCCTCCCTCGCTCCCTCCTTTCCTCCTTCCCTCGCTCCCTCCCTCCCCTCCATCCCGAAATTTCGGCTGACTTGATCTTGTACAGGTCTTGAGAAGATAATCATACCAGCTGTGTAGTGTGTCATATTCTGAAGAAAGCATTTCACAGCGCTCTGCCCAGTTTTCCAGCTCTTACATTAATTCTTGTGTCTTCTTTTGTAGTGTTCCCTCAATTGTAATTTTTAATCTGTGGCTCAAGCAAAAATACTGGCACCATGCCTTTGGATTTCCTAGCTTGATGGACTGTGAACACATATGAACCTCTTTTATTTACAAATTATCCTGTTTTCTAATATTCTGTTGTTGCAACAAAAGTGGACTGTGACAGTGGCTCATGTATTGATCTAATCTATCATCTTGTGCCAAGGAAGACAGACCAACAAAGGATGCTGATAAAATGCCTAAAACATACTGACTAGAAAACTAAACTAGTCATTATGTTAGAAAGTCAATATTATTATATATTAGATTGGATAAAGAAGAGATGCATATCCCTTTCCTACATTTTTTTTTTTTTGAGACAGGGTCTCATGATGTAGTCTTAGCTGGCATGGAACTCATTATGTAGACTAGGGTGGACTCAAACTGGTAGAAATCTGCCTTTTCTTGCTTCTGAAATGCTTATTTTAAAGGTGTGCACCACTGTGCATGGCCCCACATTTTTTCTTATTTTCAGTTATTCAGTTTTAATTTGTTTTGATGAAGCAAGAGAAAATATAATTTGGTAGTGATACTATTTAGATATTTAAAGTTCATATTTTTATAAATGGAATTTTATTAATTTTGTATTTAACTGTAGTGAACCAATGGCAGGTATGTTTGCTACTTGTATATACTTATGGCTAATTTTCAAATCTTGGATTAAAAAGTATTATTTTGAATATTTTGAAATTGGAGAAAAGCCACCTAATGTCTTGTAGTCTCAGTGCATTTGCTGTCTTGAGTTGTGTGAAGATTAAACTAGGTTAAACATTACAAAACACTGTATTGAAAGGGTAAAAGTTGTTTTATAAGATGAAAATACAGTGTTGTAATTTTAGGGTCAGGATTAAATCCTTCAATAAAATTAAGCTGTTATAGTTGATTTCACTCCACTTACACATCTGAGTTCTAGTCTCCTTATATTTAAAGACTTTAATTTTCCCTTTGCACTTTGGTTCTACAGAATCTATTTAATAGAGTTTTTGAGACTGCCTTTTATTTTTCAGTAAATGACTTTTATTTCAGTGAACTTTTGTTGCACTCCAAATACTTTAAGTGCTTGAATCTTTACCCCAACTTTTTTCTCTATCGTTCCCACAGTGTTTTAATCGCCTTCCTGTCCCACTCCTTTTTGATAACTGTTCTCAGATCTACCCTCATTTTCCCATGCTCTCAACTTTGTATCTCATCTTTTTTTTTTTTTTTTAATAACCCACTGAGTCAGTTTCTTCTGTTGATAGTCTCATGGGTGTGAGGCCCCCGACTGGAGTATGGTTGACCAATCAGGGACCATTTCTTAAAGAAAATGTAATTATCCTTGCCAAGAACCCATTGACTGTCAGTAGCTCTTGGTTTGGTGGTGGTGGTGGGGTGTCATGAGCTCCTGTGTCTCCTATGCTAGAACATTGACTACCTTCTAGCCCCCCTCCTCCTCCTTCTTCCCTTCCTTCTTTCCTTCTGTTCCCTTCCCTCCCTCCCCCTCCTCTTCCTCCTCCTCCTCCTCCTCCTTCTTCTTCCCCTTCTTCTTCTGCTCCTCCTCCTCTTCCTCCTCCTCCTCTTCCTTCTCCTCCTCCTTCTTCATCATCGTTTCTTGAGACAAGGTTTCTCTTAGTAGACCTGACTGTCCTAGAACTCACTCTATAGGCCAGGCTAGCCTCGAGCTCAGATCCACCTGCCTCTGCTTCTACCACCCTGGTGCTGGAATTAAAGGCATAAGCAACCACTGCCTGGCTGACTTGCTTACTCTTGTGCAGACAACAATGTCAGTTCATGAATGCAGTTACCTTGTCATGTTTACAACACACTGTTTTCACTCTGGTTCTCTCTAACGTCTTGCTCTTAAAAATCTTTCTGCCTTCTCTTCTCTTATGGTCTTTGAATCTTGGTGGGGTGGTGGTGGTGGTGATAAAGATGTCCTATTTGTGACTGAGCACTCCATCTCCTTGTAACATTTCATGCTACTATTGCACCCATGGGCATATCTTGTAGCACTGTCATTGTGGTTCACAAGGTTCGCAGTTGGGTAAAGCTGTTGCTAACTTCCTCCCAGAAGCCTACATCAGCTCTTTCTGATAGTTCTCTGGCAAGGAACAAGCTTCTTGGTCAGTACCCACTTGATTTCTACATGTCCTGTGAGCAAAATATGTGATGTCTTCAACAATAGTGTCTTATCAGGTTCTCATGTTAAACCAAGAGCAGAGATAGTAGCCTATATTTGGAAGGGTGTCTTTGAGTTGCCCATGACCAACAACAGGATGTATCTGTACCTTTGCATTTGGCAACATAAAGTTTCTGCGAGGAGCATTATCCCTTGCTTAGAGAAACTCCAATTAAACTCCTGTATATAAATAAATATGTATGAGGTATATAAAACATGTTTCTATATGCCTTCCACAACATCTTTAGTGTTATCCATATCTTTATTCAGCTTTTATCTTCTTAATGTTCATAAGCATTTACCTGAGGTCTTTATTTAAAATTGAAAGTTTGCTATATGGCTAGTGCTGAGTTTGGAAAATGACTTTTTAGAAGGAGCAGACTGGTCATTAAAATTAATTATATCTGGAAGTTTAGCTTATCATTGCAAATTCGAAGAACTGGTTGCCCTTTATATAGCAGGATGTTTTCCTGAGTCAAGCTTCTGTGTATAATATACATGAATATAGTGTGTGTCTGTGTTTAAGCATCTGGATCCCACAGAGTTAGTTCCAATTTTCCAGCCATTGGCTCTTGAGCTTTTGTAGAATCTAGGTGACCTGGTATCCTGAAAGGTGCATTTGAAATGTTCAGATTTCTTCTACCAAATTTTCCTAGACGGAGTTTTGCTATGTGTTGACTTCAGGATCCTGCTGCCTCAGCCTCTGAGTGTTAATATTGATAGGCAAATCATGCTTGATGAAAAACAAAAACAGATTTTGTGTTTGGATATGTGTGTGGTGTGGGCCAAGGCATTGTCTGTGAAGGTCTTAGGACAACTTGAATGTTAGTTTGCTTTTCCTTTTCCATCTTTTTTGAAAAAGATCACTTATAGCTGCATGGTGGTGGCATACACCTTTAATCCCAACACTCAGGAGGCAGAGGCAGGTGGATCTCTGTTGAGTTCGAGACCAGCCTGGTCTACTCTAAGAGCGAGTTCCAGGACAGGCTCCAAAGCCACAGAGAAAACCTGTCTGGAAAAACAAACAAACAAACAAAAACAAAAACAAAAAAAAAAGAAGAAAACGGGTCACTTATTTGTTGCATATGCTATGCTAACTGGCACGAGAGCTTCTGAAGTATGTTGCTGGCATGACAGATGATGCACTACTACTTGTATTGGCTAGTTTTGATTAGTTCAATGTTTGTATTAAAATGCTAATATAATTTCTGTATAGAAAGTAGAAGAAATAAGGTTAGTGCTTAATTTTCCTTTTTTTTTTTTTGTTTTTTGTTTTGTTTTGTTTTGGTTTTGGTTTTGGTTTTTCGAGACAGGGTTTCTCTATATTGTTTTGGAGCCTGTCCTGGAACTCACTTGGTAGACTAGGTGGCCTCGAACTCACAGAGATCCGCCTGCCTCTGCCTCCCGAGTGCTGGGATTAAAGGCGTGCGCCACCACCACCGGCTAGTGCTTAGTTTTCTTAAGCATGTTGCTGAATACTTTTCTGTTAGGATTCTTTGCAATTGTAATAATGAGGTTCTTGAATTAAGGAGAAAGTAGTTGATTCTTACTGGTGCTGTTGTGACAGTTGTTTCATAGAATTACTGTGTGAAATACTTTGAGGAATGATAGCTTTACTTAAAGATTTAAATAGAAATGATATAAGTTTATGCTTTGCTTGTGTCATTGTAAGTGGAAAGCTTTGGCTTAGATTTTGAAGCAGTCAAAACCCAAATTCATTGGCAGTTTAAATAATATGAACAGTTGAGTTTGTTGGAATAGATATACTACTTAAGATAAATTCTCTAATAAATCGAAGATCTTAATTGTGTTTGATAAATGGGATTATTATGGCTAATCATTTCATGAAAGAATACTGTCATTGTTAGCTGAGGAAGATACTTTATACCAACCTGTGATCTTTTCATGCATGACAGCACACTTGTGCACGTACACATTTGAGCACATGTTCACATACACAATAAATTTTTTTAAATCTGTATTTATTTGCCTTAAGATTAGGATTTTTTGTTGTGGTTCTTGCTGTTTTTTCTGTTTATTTGTTTGAGACAGAGTCTCACTATGTAGTCTTGGAATTCATGTATAAAGCAGTCTGGTCTTGAACTCACCTGTCTCTTCCTCTTGCATTCTAGGATCAAAGGTATGTGCCACCATTCCTGGCTAGGAGGATTTTTTTCAATTTTTAGTTTTTAGTGGTAGGTACTGAACCCCAGGATCTTGTACTGATCTAATGTCTACATACTCAACTTAAAAAGAATTTTAAAACATGCAGACTACATACAACTTTCAAATAGCTTAGAATAGATTAAGTGGATGTTACTTATTTCACTAATAATGGCTTTTCATTTTTTATGTCCTTTTTATTAGTGGGCAACTGCTGTATTCGCTCTGTCATTCAAGGAGTAATTGTTTATATCCTGTTTCTTTTTGGTGCAACGAGTATGAAGTAACTTTCAAAAACCTTAAAGGCATGACAAATCAAATTATAGGGTATACATTAATTTTGTTTTTCACGGTTTATAAAATTAGTAAAAACTGATTTTATAAACTGGGGAAATATTGGAAAGAATTAAAAGAATTGGTGAGAGAGAGAGGGACAAGGAGAAAAATAGTAAAACAGAATCAAGGAGGAAGGAAGCATTACAAAATAGGAAAAACTACAGTACAAGCTATGACAAGTGCGATAAACTCACTTTTTACAATAAAATTAGGATTAGACATTTTGTACAGAACATGCACATTAAATTTGATAGATGATCTTGAGAATAAACATACAAGACAAATTATACAGAAAGCTGTTCGGAACCCCCATAATGTCAAGCTTGGTGGTATTTAATAATAAAAAGTAGTAAATGAGGCAGATTTTAATTATAGTGCGTATGAGTAATGATGATGCTACAAGATGACGTGTATCAAATTGTAAAGGACAAAAATAGAATGTGAATTTTTTTCCAAAAGAAAATTTTCTGAAATCAGTTATAGATGTATTAGACTAGCTTTCTAAGTAACAGATCAAGTGGGTAACTCTTCACTCTAGATTTTTATTTAATTCAGTTGACAAGTTGTCTTCTAAAACCAAAATGTGTCTTCTTTATTACTCAGGAAAATTAATCATGCCTTTTTTGTTCACAAAGAAAATTACAGGTGATTCAAAACAGTAGAAATAGACAACATTAGATTTTATGCTTTTTGTGCACAGTAAACTTTCATTAAGTAATACAAATAAAGAGGGAATTTGGTAATTTTTAGATTTTCTTTAATGCTTAGGTCAAACAAAAGCTACATTTCTATGATAGTGCCTAATAACATCAGTGTGCATAGTAGTTTTCCTCTCTCTATTTTGATAAACTAATAGTGCATTCTGGTTTCAAGAAGATACCTAATTGACAGTGACAAATTAACATACTTTTCCTGATCTTTACTAATATGGACAGTACATGGCCTGATTTAAAACAGGACTGTAAAAAGCTGAATCTTGGCATTTTGTTTCTGGTTCCTGTGGACTTTATTAATAGGTACATATTGATAGTAAGTTACTTGGGTGCATACATTGAAAATCTTCTAATTGCTTTATATTTTAGGTGTTCCATCTGATAATGTTCATTTTCAACAGATACTTACGGTACCTGAACGGGGAAGAGAATTAAATTGTTGGAGCAGATTGATATAAAATGTTCTGTTTTCCTCTTTCACCTAGCTTTGACTTTTTCATCTACAAATAAGGATGTTGAACTAAAATACGAAGTTCTTTGTGAATGCTATTTGTGTGGTCATGAATCAGTTCATTAACTATTAAACATCAGCTTCCCTACAGTCTGTAGTATCTGAAACTACATTCTGGTGGGAAAGATAAACTTAGGGTACCATGAAAGCAGAAGGGATTGAGACTTTCTTAACTAGAGACAGAACGAGATAAAAAGATGCTGAGCAAGTTCACAGCACTGACATATGAACTGGTGTTAGAGATCAGTAAGAGTTTGTCATGGAAGGACAGAATTATAGGCTGAGAAAATAGAGGGTTCAGAGACATTGTACTTTTGGAAAAATATAGATTATTCGTTTGACACTAGAACAGACATGTGGAAGAGTGGCAAGATAACAAATAAATGAGAACCAAATTGTGGGAATCTTTTATGTCATAAAATAGATGATAACCATGGAAATAGTTTCAACAGTGGTACCTGGGAGCCACTGTAAGATTTAGTTGAAATGAATTCTGAATGGCATTTACAAATAAAAGTGGCAGTTTGTGAGGCAAGATGGAATCTAAAGTTACAGTAGAGATGATATGTAGATTTCCTAACAGATCCCTAAAATGATTGGGCTTTCCAGGGTCTGTGAAATCCCTAAAGGTGTATTTCTTATATTTCCTTGGAAAAAGGGTCCATAATTTCATCAACACATGCAAGAGAGCTATTAGAGTTTATATGTTAGTACAAAAGGTGATAAAATGACATTTACAAGCTCTGAAATTTATTAATTTAAAAATATACCCTAACACCTACCTAATCTAGTTTTTTTTTTTCACCTTTTTAGTGGACAAACCAAAATCTCAGCAAATTCGAACCTCTAGTACAATAAGGCGAACCTCTTCTTTGGATGCGATAACAGGACCTTACCTCACAGGACAGTGGCCACGGGACCCACATGTTCACTACCCTTTATGCATGAAAGATAAAGCAACTCAGGTAAGATGAGCACATAAAACCAGTTCTTTGATTTGTGAAACTAGAATGCAATTAAATTATCCTGGACATGAAATAAAACCAACCAAAGCAGAATCCCTTGTTTTAAATATGCTGCATTATAATAATTTTTGCCACTTAGATATAGAAGCTTTTAAGTTATATAATATTTAGTAAGTAAATTCAGCCTATATTACATGATTTTAGAGACATGCTGTCTCATTTTAGGAGCTGTTTTAAATAAAATGATTGTTCTCTAATAAAATGAAGATAATGACTAGGAAATGTTTTAGAAAAAGTTTATTTTTTGAAAAGAAGTTTGCAAGGCATTAAAAAATAGCTTCTAAAGTATTAGCAACATGAATTTTGTTGAAAGGTTATTTTCCATTTTAAAGGCAAGACCGGTGAAATAGAAAATTTTCCATTTTCATATTTTTCCTTATTTTAAAAGAATCCCTAGCCTTTTGATTTGAAGAATATTTCCTCTCATATCCAGAAAAAATTATCTAAACATCTTTACTTATTATGATCTGAGTTTTGGCTATATCTTCATCAAATGTTTTTTGAAAGTCACAAGTATATTAAAAATATGTGATTGTTATTGGACATAAAGAACACATCATACAGGTAGGGATAAAAGATAGTAAGTAAATGCTAGATTAGGGAAATATGTAAATGTAAGGGCATTTAGAGTGAGAACATTTGGGGTTTATAGTTTTAAAAATAATTAGTTTTTTGTTTGCAGAATGAAGAAGAGAGCATTTTGGACACCATCTTTGAAAACCCTAATCAGTTTTGTTGTCATATGTTAGGCAAGCTTGAAAACTGAAAATAAATTGAATTGCTTTTTTATTGTCCATTCCCTCACCACTACTTCATAATTTTTTTATGCTGCAATCTTTCACTTTCTATTTTATCAAGGAAAAGGATATGGCAAGCCGTGGGATTCTCAGAAGAAATAATTTGCACATCATACAGATTTGGGCTTAGACATTTAGACGGAGACAGAGACAACTGAGAACTGTATTCTAGAAGAGTTGGGTTCACAGTGTGAAAGAGCGTAGGTATAAGGGATAAAAGAAAACAAGTTGAATGACTCAGAACATAGTTTTGGGAAGTCACACAAAAGGATGAAAGAACAAGTTTTGTTCATTTGGAAACAAGCAGAGGGAGCGAACATTTACTAACTATATACCCTGTGCTGTTTGTTTTATTACCTGTATCTTGTTTAATTTTCACAAGAACATTGCAGTATAATTCAGATGGGAAGCAGGAACTCAGAGAAGCAAAATGACTTGCCTATAATCAGACAACTAAGTCATATTAAAACTAGGTTTCTTATGCAGATTATCTCTGGCTTCCCTAGTGTTATAGCTGGCATGGTACTGAAAATAGTTGCTGTTCTCTTTAGATTGTGACTCTGCCAAGGCAAGAAAATCTCACATGTATTAAACATATACTTTGTGCTGATGCTACCCAGAAACAATACCTTATTTATCTTTTAAAACAACTCTGAGAAACAAGAGTCTTAAGAACAAAAAGCAGAGAGAAGAACTGGATCCTACAGTCTTAGAAGCCAAAAGAGAAAACATTTCTAAGAAAGATTAGTGACTAATGCTAAAGAGAGGAAAATGAAAATATAAGGATCTAGGAATGAAGGGCACGTTGTCTTAGAGAGTATAGAATTTATGTTATGGTTGGGTAGAATGCCAAGATATTTGAAAGTGGAGAATAAATAGTGTAGAGGTAAAGAAAAAAGTTCTTGCTACGTTTCTTACATGTCTCCTTATCTGCAAGTTGGTATATGAAACCTAATGCATTGTTACATGATTAAATAAGATACTTACCATGTAGCAAATGCTATAAATACACTAGATTGTTGGCACTAACTGTAGAAAAAGCCACTTTAATGTTTGTGGAGTCTTTAGCAAATGTGAGCCCCCATTCATCACATGTATATACATCATATAGTCACATAAATTATGGCTCATCTTCCAACTTTGACAAATAAATTTTCATAGGGATCAGAAAGTTGAGTTTGAACTGGGAGTTCTTAGATTCCTCAGAGTTGCATGGCAGGATATGTTCATGTGGGCAAACCTATCCAAAGTCTGAACTATTCTCTTCTTATCCCATACCATATTCCGTATCGGAAATGCCTTTGTACATTTATAGATATTTTGGATACACGCCCCTCCCCACACACACACTATACTCATAATTAGATTCTATCCATATTCTCAGGAAATGAGACCCAGGAAGTAGGTCCTTTCAGACTATGGAGGTTAGGCTGCCTGTTGTTTAGTTCTAAATAGATCCATATATATCTCCCTACAACAGGGATGGGTTTGTGGTATGCATGTGCTTTGTCCCTGAGGGTCCTTTTACCCTGTGTATATCTAGAATAGGGTCAGAATAATTTCCTATAAGTCTTGGGGTGCAAAGGGGGAGCTTTCCATGCCTGGGTCTGGACATAGGTCATTTATTTGAAATTTCACTTTGAAAGGGAATTAAATATAAGCCTTAATTCTTAGATGATGAATTTAAGGCGTAGAGGCGTTAACTAATGAATACGTGGTTACATAACTGGTTAGTTATGAAGAGATTCGAGCCCAGATTGGGCAGATTCTTAAGCTTTTGGTCTTTCTTCACTTCTTCTCAGTCATGAGTTTATATAGCATTTAATCTAGTGATTGCTTCACATGCCCAAGAATGTTCTTGCCCCTAAAGCAAGTTTAATTGAAGCAGAGGAACATTTACAAAATTACTTTTATTGCTGTATCTATTCTTAATGGATTTATTCTTGCACTCTGTGGGAATAATTTTTTTAATTTTATGAATGTCAGTTGGGTAGATAGAATATACTCATTTTGCTATAGATATTAAATATTTACCTTCCCTTTGTAAAAGAGCATTTGTAATAATTTCTTCCTTTTATATTGCTATGTTTTAAAATTATCTGATAATTAATGACTAGAGAGAAATTCTTCAAAAAAATGTGTAGGCCTTTAAATACATACATTCTCATAACTTCTTTGTATACTAACAACACTTATAATTTAGTGTTTGCATTTTTCAATTGTATCCATACATCACTCAACAAACAATGGAGACACATTCTAAGAAATGTGTTATTAAGCAATTTCGTGTGTTTAGAGTGTTTAGAGTGAACGCAAACCTAAATGGTGTTAGTCAGTTGCTGGCCCTTCACATCTTGGTGAAGAGGTGCTTGAAGCTCAGACTGAGAGAATGGGATGCTGTTTTACAGTAGACTTTTTAATGTGGGGGTGTATGACCTGATGATAAAGCATAGTATTTTTAAGTATTTAAGTAATTGTCAATATCAGTTATTACATATGGAACATAATTATATATACTGTATGTTTGTTCAGTTGTGGATAATGCAGTATTTGTTTTTCACTTAACATCACCATAAATGTGAAATGTATTATGTGATCATGTTAAAAGCTATATGACTAGGCAATGGGAATGTTTTCAATCTCATTAATAATTTTATGGGATCCCTGTTGTATGGGTCCTTCTGTATTTACTGAAATACCATTTTGCAGTCATGACTATAAGCAATATGTTATTAACCATAGTCACTATGAAATGACTTATTTCTTTTTTATCATTTTTTATTTTAATTTTAAATAGCTTGTTTTACATGTCAATCCCAGTTCCCTCTCCTTCCCCTCCTCCCGCACTTCCCTCCCCCCCCCCCACCCTATTGCCAAATCCTTCCACATAGGGGATATCTAGAGTCTGTCATTTTACTCTGGGTAGGGTCCAGGCACTCCCCTAAGAGTCCAGGCGAAATGACTTATTTCTTGAAGTCATTTTTCTTTATTGAGATTTGATGCCCTTTGGACCGGCTTTGTTCCAGTCTCTGCCTCTAACCTCTCACATACACAATATTATTCTGCTCATATGAATTGAATATTGTACATCTGCGTAGATAATTTAGGTTCAGATGTGAATACATTTGTCAAAGTTTATTCTAATGTGCATGTGTATTTTAACGTATGATTGCTAACCTTAAAAAATACACACTTTACTGTTTCTAGGTAAAGTATAATACTGTCTACTTTGAAATGAATTAAAACTAAAATTTGTTAGATAGGTGGATACATATGTGATAAAGCAAATATAGAGAAAAGTATAGGAATCTATGAGCGTTGAGTCGTTGAACTCCCCGTTCTGTATGTGTGTGTGTGTGTGGGGTTGCTGTGGTTGAGATTGAACCCATAGTATTCTGCTTGGGAAGGAAGTACTAGCCCTGAACCACACCAGCAGTTTTTAACTATTCTATTTGAAAAATATCTTAGATTTTTTCAGAAGGAAAAAATTGTCATCCCCTCAGCTATTTTGGGTAGTATGTGCGTGTAATCCTGGGGCAGGAAGACTGCAGATTTGAGGCCAATCTGGGTTACATAGCGAGACCCTTACTAAAAGAAAAAAAACAAAAAAACACAGCTCATTGAACTACTATGTAATCCACACATCTGTATCCTTTTCTGTAAAGTTCATAATCTGATTGACATGATCATCTATTACTCTGAGTATTAGAAGTAAGGCTTACTAATTTTGAAAGTCACTGATGAGATGGGTTGGCTCTAGTTTATTAGTTTAATCTGCTTAGCTTAGTGGAAAGAAGAACTAAAAAAATTCATAAAATTTTATGAAGCTTTTTTCATTAACCTTGGAAGCATAATGCTTTTTAAAGAAAAACTATAGCTTTTTAAATTTAACTTGGGAGCTAGAAAGATGATTCAGCAGTTAAGAGCACTTGTTCTTGCAGAGGGCGCAGGTTCAGTTCCCATTACTCACTCAGTGGCTCACACCATTTGTAACTCCAGTTTCAGGGGACCTGACACTCTTTTCTAACATCTGCAGGCACCAGGCACAAACATGTTCACAGATATACATGTAGACATAATACTCATACACATAAAATAAAAAAATAAATCTAAAGATTAACTTGTAGTTCAAGGTTACTGTATTCAAGCAATAGGAGCAGTTTCTCAGCCTTTGCCCCATAGTATGTATAATTTCCTTCCTTATTTTAAATATGTGTTTGAAACTGTGGGGCACAGGTGTATGTGTATATATTCGTAGACAAACAATGACAATAGTCGGCAGCAATAATCAAAGATGTTTCCTATGATTTCACAAGTATAGTAATGATTATGGCTGTTTGCTTTAAATAGCTGGTATATATTTTTCTGACAAATGAAAGTGCCGTTGTCCATTTCTCTTTCATCCTTCTGGGTCACTGAGTGACAATGACAAGCATAAACCTCTTACTAACCTTATCCTTGTGGTATGAGCAGGGAAATACTTTATAGTTCTAAGCTATTTGTGTGTGAAAGTTTTAATAATTACTGTCTCATAATCCATTGTACTGATATGCAGTATATTACCACTTCATACAATTTTATAGGCTTATTGCAACATGGTGTTACTTATTTTAATAAAAAACTTGCAAAAATTTCAGTTTGAACATAAAATCAGTATAAAAAAAGAATGAATAAACAAAATAAAGTACTAGAAGTCATACCCCTCCAGTTTTGTTAGTAACTTAAATTTACTTTTTTACATTAAAAAAAAGTCAATAATGTACTGTCCTGTTCACCTTTGAGCTTTACTTTGATCTTCTTTCTCATTCAGTAGAGGTAAATTTCTCTGTATAACTAACCCATCCAAATACAGACTCAGGCCCTCTATGTTATTGTTCTGTAGCTGATGTTAGCTTTATTAAATTCATCTTAGACTATTTTCTGCTATAATATTTCTGTGAAACTATCAACTTTACCACTGTTTAACCACTGTTTACCACTGTTTAACAACTGTTTATTCAGTTGTTATCGCTGTCCTTTAGAACAAAAATCTGAAGTCTTATAAAATCAACTGATTTTTTTGTTAAGCTCATATAGCTTAGTATTATCTCTTATGGTCTGCTATTATAATTCAGGCCTTTGATTATCTTCTAATTTATTTGGACTGTGTTTAAATTAGAATGTGGTTGTTTCTGATAAGTTTTTAGATACTTTTCTTTGATTTTCTAGACATGATCATGTAAACAATAATTATGTCTTCTTTTTACCTATTCCTTGTTTTACATCTTCTCTTGAAACTTCATGTTGTGTTAATACTTTTAACCATTCATGCTGTTGATTATGCTAGCAAATATTGTTCTTGTCTCTAAGCAAATTTATCAGTGGGCATTATTTTGCTGTCACATAAGTATGCTTTGTGTGTATACTTCCAGTGTTTATATTCTAATTTTACTAATTTTGTTTCTTATTTATTCAAGAGGGATTGCTCATATGGCAAAGGATTTCTTATATAAGAAATGCCATTTCATTGTTATAGATTATAGCATTCTATAATATAAATATACCTTCAAAATTTTTTATTCCGTGCTGGAAATTGAACCCATTATCTTAAGCATGGAAGACAAAAATATCCACCTATGCGATGTCCCAGCTGTAGAGAGTTTCATTAGACTATTATTTAGTTATTATTTGGTTGTTCATTAACCTTTTCAGAAAAATGATTTGTTTACATAGACTTTAAATAAATATACAATAGCACATGAATTATTTATGATATTAAATATTCAGAAGTTCATCATTCAGGCCTAAAGTTTTTTTATACTTTCAAGATTTCCTTTCTTTGTGCTTTATCGTGGTATAAATACTATTGAGTTTGAAATAATTTCAATCTATGAAATTTGCTAGGTTAGTATGTTTATAGATTATAATTCTTTAGGAAAAAAATCTCAATTTTTGTCACAACTCTTTATCTTTGTTGGTTATGTGCATGTATTCTTTAAATCAGGCACTGGCAGGAGGATCCTTTGAGCCTGGAATTTGAGAACAGTCTTGGCAGTATAGTAAAGCCCTATCTCAAACAACCCTCCACAGCCTGTGCCTTTCAAGAATACGAAATGGGTTGTCTGACCTTGAATGATCCTGGGTATAGTGGTGTGTGCCTTTAATCCTAGCACTCAGGAGACAGAGCCAAGTGGATCTCTGACTTTAAGACCAGCCTGGTCTACAAAGAGAGTTCCAGGACAGCCAGGGCTACATAAAGAAACCCTGTCTCAAAAAAACAAAACAAAAAAACCTCATAAAAGAAAATTTTGAATGCAATTCTTGTGAATCTGTGCTCTTTTTCTAGGTGATGTTCTTCTTAAGTAGAATTTCACTATTTAAGTTATTTAATTGTTTTTTTAGTTAAAACAACAAAACATTAACATGCTAAAAGGTACATAAAGTAACAGTTTATTTTTTAATCTCGTTAATCTTTTGTATAGGGAGCTTCATGATTTTCCAACAACAGCCTTTTTTTAGGAGTCTGTCTTTGAGAATAAGTATTTCACAGTTGACTGTAACCATCATACAGTATAAATACTACCCTGAATTAAAATATATACATAAAATATCTAGTCTCTTCCCCCGTTATCTAAAAAGAGCTTGTTTAGAAAATCAAAGTAATAGGAGATTATACCTTAATAATAATAATTAAAAGTAGCCTTCAGCTTACCACTTAGGTCAGAAATTCATTTTTGGCCCAAAGTCACAACTGATAGAGCCAGTTGGGTTTCCTGTGCCCTTTCTCAAGGGCTTTCTGTTGAAATGTCCTTAAGTAACAGCAGTCTCTTGGTTTTGGTATTTAACTTTTTGAGTGTTTTATATTTTCTACATAATTCATCAGTTATATAGTTGGCACAGATACTGCTCTCATTTTGTGGATGTCTTTTCACACTGTTGTTCTTTTTGCTATGTAGAAGGTTCTTCATTTTATGTAATTTCTTTTGTTAATCCTGCATTTGCTCATGTGTTTGTGCATGTGGGTGTGTGTGAACATGAAAGTGTGTATATGTTTGGAGGCTAGCGCCAAGTCTTGTTCCTCAGGCACTGTCTACCTTTTTTATTGAGACAGCCTCTCTCATTGAACTGGAATTTACCAAATACACTAAGTCACCTGGCCAAGGAATTCTAGGGTTGACCTCTTCCTCCCCAGCCCTGGGGTTACAAACATACTATCATGCTCAGCTTTTTACACGGGTTCTAGGAGTTGAACTCGGATCATCATGCTTGCGTGACAATGTTTTGCTGACTAAACTGTCTCTTCACCACCTCCCTCCACATTTGTCAATTCTTGAATTATTTCCTGTACTAGTAAGGGGTCTTGTCAAAAAAGGCTTTGCCTAGTCCTATGTTTTCAAGTATTTTCCCTTTGTTTTCTTCAAGTGGTTGCATAGTTTCAGGTCTTAAATTAAGGTCTTCAATCCATTTTTAGTTGGTTTTTGATAAGATGAGAAATACGGTATTCGTGTTCTTCTATGTGTGACCATCTAGGTTTCTGAGCACGGTTTGCTGACGTGGCCAATCATACAGCCCAGTTAATAAATGGGCAAATTAAGTGAATAGGCAGTTTGCAAAAGATGAAGTACAAAGAATCAATAAATGCAAAAAAAATCAATATTCTTAATCATCAGGAATAGATCAAATCAAATGAAAACATTAGGATTCTTTTTTTTTTTTTTTTTTTTGGTTTTTCAAGACAGGGTTTCTCTGCGGCTTTGGAGGCTGTCCTGGAACTCACTCTGTAGACCAGGCTGGCCTCGAACTCACAGAGATCCGCCTGCCTCTGCCTCCCGAGTGCTGGGACTAAAGGAGTGTGCCACCAACGCCCGGCTAGGATTCCTTTTTTTAACCCCAGTTACTATCATTAAGAAGTCAACATGCCAGTGAACATGGGGATGGTGGCAATGTGAATTAGTGTAGGCACCATGGAAATCAATTTGCAACATATTTTTAATTACTTAAGTATTATTAGATATCAACTAAAGTATAACATTATGCATTTAACTTCACATATTGCCATTAAGTTTTAACAAATTTTGGAGTTATAAAAATTAAGGAACTTAT
Organism: Mesocricetus auratus; assembly: GCF_017639785.1. Taxonomy (NCBI): domain Eukaryota; kingdom Metazoa; phylum Chordata; class Mammalia; order Rodentia; family Cricetidae; genus Mesocricetus; species Mesocricetus auratus. The sequence continues at coordinate 31,124,231 of NW_024429200.1, read as the reverse complement.
TTAGTCAACTGATAGAACATTTTATTCAACTGGCAAGTGTAAGGGTAAGAAATAATACATTTAACAGTATATCAAAAGTTATTAAAATTGCCAATGTTCAATCTTAGATAGGGTAACTTGAAAATAATTTAGTCTTCCAAATAACAGTATCTTTAATAGCTCTGAGGTTTTCCATGACCTAATACTTTTGTTAGCGCCTGAATATTTCAGAAATGTTTAAAAATTGTAAACAGGAAAATAATTGAACAAAATTAACAAAGGCTCTTTCTTTTAGCATCAGCAAGACACAAGGTCCAACTGCCATAATTCTATCTGCTGTCTGGACTAGAATTTCTTTTTTAAAGTGCTACTTGTAGCTTTGCTTCTACATATCAGTAAAAATGTTTAATAAAAGAGTCCATGGCCAAACAAACTGAATAAAACCTCACACAATACAATAAATACAATTTAACATTCTAAAAATTCAAATACATACAGTTTTTTAAAATCTTCTTATAAAATTCCTACTTACATGATTACTAGATACTTACAAGTCTACTTGCTAACAACATGCAGGACATTATTTCACAGATATTTTGGAAACACAGTCCTCAATATTTTTATTATTGTATATAATACCATGTTCTTTGGTCACTATATTTTAGCAGGTTCCTCTTTCTATCCAAACTACCTCCACTATCAAGGATGAGAAAAGCAACCTTTTATGCATCTAAACAAACAAGTCTGAAAGAAACTATCTGTAAGACTACTGATTTTAAAAAGTACTTACTTAAAATCTGCCACATTGACCATACAAACTATTCATTTACAATGCCAGATTTTAATAAATAATGCTTTTAATATGCCTGATAATGAGTAACACAGATAACTACTATATACTGCCAAATATTTTTCACACCATTCCAAAAACTCCCACAGAAGTCATAAAAACTAATCATGCCTAGATAATGACAGAATTAACAGCCACAGGAGAAATTTTCACAATAAAAATTCTCCACAGACTTTAATCTTGCATTAAATGTAAAATTTCAGAGCCCTTTCATGCTCTGAGAAAATCTGTCATCTTTAAGTCATGTCCTACTAGATCAGACTTACTGTTCATAATTGTAAAATTACATAATCAACTGTTGATCCTAATAATAACATTTTCTTTAACATCATTGTATTGAACCTTGATGACAGTGAAATATTATATTCTACCACAAAAGCGGTTAATGGGCCTGGACAGACAGCTAAGTATTGCTTTTACAGAGGACCTTGGTTCAGGTACCAGCACCAAGATGGTGGCTAACAATCATGGAAATGAAGAACTTACGTCTAGTTCCAGAGGATTCTATGCCCTTTTCTGATCTCTGTGGGCACTATACACCCATGGTGCCCAGACATAAAAGTGCAGGCAAAGGCACTCAAACACATACATACATACATACATACATACATACATACATACATACATATGATTAAAAACAAAAAACTATGATAGCTAGTATTTATCAGTATCTTATGCTCTAGATAACCGTGTTAGAATCTTAACATGAATTTTGCTATGTAGGTTAGTTTCTAACCTACATTACTTCATTACTTTTATAAGTCAATATGTTTACATTTGTTTTTAATCCTTTTCTATTAAAATTTTAAATAACTTTTTAAATGAAGATGCCTGATCTTTGTCACAAGGATACTCTTCTAGTAAAATTGACCCTCTGGTTAGACATTTGTTATGTAAGACTGCAATATAAATGTTTTGAAATTTGTCTTCTGTCTGTTTTTAATAGAAATTGTATTTTGTATTTAGTTTGTTCTTTTTAAAAGCTCAGTATGTAAAATAGTCACAGTTTTATTTGAATTTACTATGTTATTAATACTGATGTGAAAGTATCAAATGATTTTTCAAGCTAAATAACTTCCTAGATTTATCTGGTCTAATCAACATTTTAAAAAATGTAGTAGTGCTAGGAATTGTTTCAGTTATTTGTAATTAGGTTGTAGCAGCATTTCTGTTTCTTACATTTTGATTTGTTGGTTTTAAAGACACCTAGTTGTTGGGCAGAGGAGGGAGCAGAAAAACGATCACATCAGCGCTCTGCATCATGGGGAAGTGCTGATCAACTCAAGGAGGTAAGTTATTTTTTATTTCATTCTTTTGATGTTAATGGGTTGTTTTTACTATTTTTCAACATAGTGAGACTTCTATTTGTTATAGCCTACTTTTTCCATTCACAGAGTTGAATCTTATATTTTGGTAAAAAGTGAGTTTTCCTTGTTTCTATAACCTTTATATTCTCAATAAATATTTATGTGCCCCATGAGTTGTAATTTCTAGAATCAACCCTGATTTTATGTAATTATCTGTTTTAGTAATCATCTTTGTTTTAGCTATCTTTATTTCCTCCTTAGTTTGCTTGTTTTTTTAAGTCACAACAAGAGCCATAGATCATAGCTTTGTACAATAATAAGATAGTACTTTTTGTTTTCTGATAGCTTTTTTTATGATATCCAGCTTATTATGACCCTTTGGGACCCAGTACTACAGTGGAAGCCAAATCTCATAGAAACGATCTATCTATTCCTTGATTTATTATGAATACTCCAAAAAAATATATATATTATTTTTCCTGATAGTTTTATCCATACAAATCATAAATTTTTATCTATTTGTTCTTTCCAAGCTATAGAATCCTAGAGTTAAAATATATAGTCCATCTCTTAGGTGAGCACTTCTTATAACGATGATCATCATGCTACTCTGCTGCCATCTTTTCAGTCTGGACAGTTCATTGCTTGTAAGAACTAGTGTAGTGGTTTTAGCTGAGGTCGGTAAGTATGTTTTTGTCTGGCTTGCTTCCTAGTACTGTGATAAACAGAATATGGCTGGAAGCAACTTGGGGAAGAAAGGGTTTATTTCATCTTACAGTTTACAGAATACAATCTATCATTGGAGGAACCAAGACAGGAACCTGGAAGCAAGAACTGAAGCAGAAACCACGTAGGAGTGCTGCTTGCTTGCTTGTTACACATGGATTGCCTAGTTTCCTTTCTTGTATAACCCAGGACCACCTCACCATTCACCATTCATAGTGAGTTGGGCCTTCTCATATCAGTCGTTAGTCAAGACAATGTCCTATAAACTTGCCTACAGGCCAATCTGATGGAGGCATTGTCTCAGTTGAGCTTCCTTTTCCCAGGCAACTCTAGCTTGTGTCAAGTTGACAAAATACTAACCTGCACAGTTCTTTTACATTTTGAATTCAGAATTATATCACTTAGTTTTGACTCTTAACACTTGGGTCACTATTGTCACCTTAAAATTCTGAAAGGTTGGCAATAAACCAGTTTTGCTGTAGGTTAGCATAAACATTTCTCTCAAATTTTATTTTTGTGTATTTTAGTATGCCGGCTTGTCTGTGTGTGCTCCACATGCTTGAGATGCCCATGGCAGCCAGAAAGGCCCTTAGATGCCCTGGAACTGGACTTACTAGGAATCATACCTGAGTCTTCCGCAGAAATAGCAAGTAGTCTTAATGCTCAGCATTCCTCTTGAATGTTTTTCTTATGCGGAGTTCCAGACCTAGCAGTATTGATTATATACTTTAGGTTTCCAGATGACTCATGTACTGTGATGTCTAAACCAAATGATCTAGTAGCATATGATTTTACATTATTTTTAGCCTCTTCTTTATGTTGTGAATGTAGAAAAGCTATAATTCTGGCCTGCCTCTTCCTCAAATAATAAGTAAAAGTAGATTTCCCTAGAGAAACAAATACATCTAGACTGAAATAGGGATACAAACTTATAGAATATAAATAATGAAAAAAATCAACATGCAGTTTTATCTCAGTTTAGTACAGTTTTAGACATGTTGCTGATATTCTACATAGTTTTCTAGAACCAAGTGTGTATAGTAACATATGACGTATGCTTCTAAAAGGGGACAGTTGAATCAGAAGAACTGGTGCTCTTAGAAAACAATCATAAAGCCAAACACTTGTCAGAGTAACTGTTTGATTACTCTAGATGTAGTCAAAATAATTGAGCAGTTTTATTTGTGAAAACTTGAGGCTAGAATAGTGTAAGTTGTGGTATTCTTGTTAAAAATGAAATAATAATTGCAAAGGAGATTGAAGATGCCAGTGGAAATAAAACCCAGTTAGGATTGTAAAAGACTAGAACTTAAAAGGCAGGCCTGTGTGTATGCTCATAATATCTCTGACATTAAGGGTGTTACTGAGTGAAGTGGTTAAGATCCTAACTGGTACATATTGTAGTTAAACATTAATACAGGATTACTTGCACAGCATTCTGAAGTACTAAAAAGGTTTACAAATGAAGATCCAAGACTAGATTTACCACTTTTTTTTTAGGTTTCTCACCTATGAAAGGTACTGTGTTTTCAACTCTTTCCCCATCTGTAAAATGGATATAATTAAGAGATCCAGTGGATTTGTGAATGTTTTGAAAAGTTAGCCTTTGATCTAGTTTACTTTTCTGTTGTGGTAAACACTGTGAACAAAAGCACCTTACAGGAAGTCACAGATCATTGTTGAGGGGAGTCAGGGCAGGAACACAAGAATGAACCGTAGCAGGGCACTGCTTACTAGACTGCCTTCTTGCTTGCTCCCTGGCTCATGATAAGCTAGCTTGTTATACATCTGTAGTCCACTTGTCTAGGATGTTGCTGCCCACCACAGGCTGGGCCTTCCCACATCAGTCACAGCCGTTTGTCCCAGCCTTGGCCATAGACCAGTCTGACTTGGGCAGTTCTTCAGTTGAGATTTCCTCATTCCAGGTGACTTAGGTTATTCCAAGCTGGCAATAAAAACTAATCAGAAGTCTGCTATAGTTATTAATTTTGCATTGATAGTTATAAATACACTTCTGTATGAAAACTTACTGCCTATGAACCCAAAGCAAGCTGTGCGTGAGATGTCTATATGTGAGCTGTCTGTCCATCCCTGGGCCATTTATGTGAGACTGTACATAGGCAGGCATGTGGATGTGTAGGGAACAATTTGGTTTTGCCTAAGCTGTAGAACTTTTCTGTGAAGATACTTGATCTTGTTATATATTCCCTGTTAAATTTCAAAACTAGTAACAGCCTGAGATTTACGACCAATTTCGTTTTCAATGAAATTCTGTCTAGTAATTATTTAGGGAAAGGTGTAATTTAAATCAACTTTTGTTAAATGTTTTATTCTGATTTGTTCACTTCATAAGTTTTATCTTTTACTTTTTATCTTGATTCTTTAGCTAATGTAGATTGGTAGTTAGCATTCCATTACTATACCAAAATACATAAATCAACTTAAAAAGAAGGAAGGTTTATTTTGGCACATGGTTTCAAATTTTTCAGTCTAAGATAACTAGCCTCTTTTGGTTTGGACCTATAGTGATGCAACTCATCATATTGAAACGTGTGATAGAGGAGGCTTTGTCATCTCATGGTGGATGGGAAGTAAAGAAAAGGACAGGGAGGATTTTGGTACCTGTATCCTCCCAGGACACACCTAGTGACCTAACTTTTCCATGAGGCCTACTTCTTAAAGGTTCCACAACCTTTGAATAGTGCCTCAAGCTGAGGACAAGCCTTAGTAAACACATAGGCTTTTGGGAAGACATTCTAGGTCCTAGCTATAGTGGATTAAAACAATGGGCTACAGTATTCCATTTCTTGTTTCACATTTGAGTTTCACAACTTAATGTAAATGTATTACACTTTCAAAACCTTTTTTACCCCATGTCCATACCTATAAGTGGCAATAGTAATAGTACCTATCTCATATTCGTTGTTGAAAATTGAATGCAACAGTTACTGCCTTAACAAGTGGTGCTTCTATGGTGCTTTACTGCCTAATAAGTAGTTATTTGGTTTCAATGATACTTTTTATTAGTGGTTAACACAGTCATCAAACTGACCTACAAGGTACTCTGAACAATGGTTAGAGAGGATATGCTACCAGTCAGAGTATGCATCATTAGAACGTATTAGCAAAGCTAATTATAGTATGTTTAAAATTTTGTCACCTGTTTGACAAAGGATATGCTGGCAATATAACAGTTTCTTTATACAAAGAAGGTATGTTCTAGTGAGTCACTTGTTACAAATGTCATTAGCAAAAATTGGATATTTGGCTACATATTTTTGAGCTCTTTTTTTCTGGTAACTCAATTCTGGGAACCATAGCTCCTAGTTCTCTTAATGTAGTATCAAGATTCCTCTTCATTTAATACCATTTTCCTTTAGGTTTGTTAGAGCATAATGTTAGCCTTGGACTGCCATTTTCTCCTTCTGTAAAACAGATAGGTCATTGCTTCCTACTGTTGAACTATTAGGTTCACATCCGGTGGTGAGGATAAAAGTGAGTTTTTGCAGAAGAAAATCTCAAGTCTATCATGTTAAAATAAAAGACACTCCCGCCCCCAATCTCAGTAGTACATGGAGAGTTACGGTTGCTTTGTAACTTGGCCAGAATTTGGTGGTTCCTATTGTGTTGGATGTTTACTTCCATTTTTCTCAAGACGGTAATGTTGAACATCTCTTCTTCACACATTGACCATTTGGATATTGGCTTTGCCCATGTGCTTCATTGAGTCTTAGACTGAGTGATTTCGATTTCTTTAAACTTGCTGAATATATGTTGTTTCTTCCTAGGGTATAGTTTGCCTTTTTACTTTCTTAACAGGATTATTGCCTTTCAAATTTAATACATTATTTATTTATTCCCACATGCATGTGTGCACGTGTGTGTGTGTGCATACGTGCGTGCACCTGCATCTGTGCATGCACATCCATGTATATCAACATGTGTGTATGTGTATCCTGTTACAGGCTGGTGAAGCTCAGAGGACAACTTGCAAGAGTTAGTTCTTTCCTTCAGTATGTAGGTCCTGTGGGTAGAATTCAAGTCAGCAGAGTTGGTGTCAGATGTTAAAGTCCCAGTTTTACTATGGAATATCAACTCTGAACCGTGCTAAAAGGATTGATTATACTCTAGCCACTGTGGGTAAATTTTTGTAGCAAATACTATTGAGAACTTTCAGGATAGCAGTGACATGCATATTTCCGAGTTTGTTTTAACTTCAGAAATAAGAACCCTAGAGTTCTCAGAGTCTTCTGATGGTTGTTTTCATCTTAGTGCAGTGATACCTGTGGGCAAGGACTCTGGCAACAATAAATTTCTTGCTGATGAAAATTACGTAGTTTTCCTGATTTTGGATTAACTTCCTTTTTATTCTTCTCTTCCAAAAGTCCCACTGCTACCTTTTGAATTGCTATGTTTCATTTCCCAGAGCTGCTGTGAATTTGAATTAATTCTGAGAAATAAGACCCTTCCTAGTCCCTGATACGAACATGCTCACCCAGTGTTTCAAGGATTTTTATAGTTCTCTGTCTCATTATCTAATTAGTGACCCAAGATTACAAATTCCTGATGTTTTTGAACACCAGGGTTTGTATACTTTAAGATGCCAGTCAGATTCTGAGAAAGTTTGTCTCTGGTTTTTCTCAAGGCCATAAAGTAGAAAATGAGTTTTTAGAGTAAAAATAACTATCTAGTTTTTAAAAACTCATACCTTATGTAACTACTTTTTCTATTTTGAATAGAAGGTTGTATTGGGCATTTCATCACAGTAGCCCAGGTAGACCTGCTGAGGAGAGAGTAGACCTGCTGAAGAGAGAGAGTAGACCTGCTGAGGAGAGAGCAGACCTGCTGAGGAGAGAGCAGACCTGCTGAGGAGAGAGCAGACCTGCTGAGGAGAGAGTAGACCTGCTGAGAAGAGAGAGTAGACCTGCTGAGGAGAGAGAGCAGACCTGCGGAGGAGAGAGTAGACCTGCTGAAGAGAGAGAGTAGACCTGCTGAAGAGAGAGAGTAGACCTGCTGAGGAGAGAGAGTAGACCTGCTGAGGAGAGATTGTAGACCTGCTGAGGAGAGAGAGTAGACCTGCTGAGGAGAGAGCAGACCTGCTGAGAGAGCAGACCTGCTGAGGAGAGAGAGTAGACCTGCTGAGGAGAGAGAGTAGACCTGCTGAGGAGAGAGAGCAGACCTGCTGAGGAGAGAGAGTAGACCTGTTGAGGAGAGAGTAGACCTGCTGAGGAGAGAGTAGACCTGACCTGCTGAGGAGAGAGCAGACCTGACCTGCTGAGGAGAGAGTAGACCTGCTGAGGAGAGAGCAGACCTGACCTGCTGAGGAGAGAGCAGACCTGACCTGCTGAGGAGAGAGTAGACCTGCTGAGGAGAGTTGCCACTTCTTTATGATGTAGTGGAATATGAGCATAAAAGGACTGATTTAGATAGAAATTAAGCACTTACAGATGAGCGCTGAGAGAAGATATACAATTTCTTTTGCCTTTCCTCCAAGGGACACCTTTGTTATGGGTACTGGGGTTGGAAAGGAGGTGTCTTCAGATACCCTGGAGGTTCTTTTCCATTCAAGGAAAGGGCATTTTAAACATAGGCAGTACAAAGCTAGGGTGTTTCAGTTGCCATGTTATGTAAGTATCACAGCTTGTCTTTGTAGGGTAGATAAATATAAGAGCCTCCTGCATTTTGAAGGAAAGGAGGACATTATGGGACAGCAGTCTCGCTGCCACCTATGTCTAAAATGGAATTTGCAGTGTTTTAAGTACATATATTTGGGGAGATAAGCTTTCCTTTTATTTTGATGCCCACTGGTTGTAAACAAGAACATAACTGTATTATGAGAAAAATAACAGTTTTGGAAGCTATGAGTCTATATTGCTTAATTAAGCTTTTTTCCCCTAGGGCTCTTAAAATTCATATAGAACAAACAATTAATTATGATTAATTAGCTTTAAAGATATGTTTTTTAAATGAATAATTACAAATTGCTTTAATCGGCATGCATACCAAACTATTTTATATATTACACTTCCAGTTTTGAAACACCCTAAGACATCATTAATGTTCAAAAACACTTAATTTTATACTTATATACTAATAAAATATCTTGTACAATTTGAGATCTTATTTTCTATTATAGAGGATAATTTGTCTTGATTTATGATTGTCTACTACTTTTGATTTCTTTTCTCATGAAAACTAATGATCTCCAGAAGAAAATTAAATCATTTCAAAGTAGAGTGAGGAACAGAAATATAACCATAATCTTACTTGTACATCTTTTGCAAGTGTATTGTATGAGAGAGACCCATAAGTCACAAAAGTGAAAAAAATGTAAACTCTTTATAGAAAGCACTTCAATTATCTCTTTTAGTGGTTGTACTGTTTCCCTATTATTTACTACAGGTAAAAATTATTTTTTCCAACAAGTCATATCTTTTTACCTTGAGCATATATAGGTTCTAATGTAATCATCATGCTCTCTGATTCCTATAATTTGCAGTACATATTTATGTAATTTCATAGAACATTGTATTTTACTGTTCTTGAGAAAATTAATATATTTTACACTTTGTGTTTATATTTTATCTACTATACAACATACAACTGAGCTCATTCTAGATGTTCAAGGAATAATTATTGATTGATTAATGTTTCCGTCTTCTCTATGACAAAATTAATGTTAGTATTAAAGACTCTTCCCAATCTGTTAATTGTTTTTTGTTAATCTGTCCCTTAATTTGAGACTGGGTAATCCATAAAACATAAAGAGTGATTCATTATAACCGTGAGAAAGTCAAGTCTTAAAAGTAGACAGCTCCATCTTGTTTGGCCTTTGGTGAGACATACAATGGAAAATCAAATAACAACTAGGAGGCTGTCTGGAAAGAGAAGTCACATAAGGAACTGGAGTCTTCCTGAGAATTAAGGTTCCACATGAAGCACATTATTTTCTTTTCTTTTCTTTTCTTTTCTTTTCTTTTCTTTTTTTTTTTTTTTTTTTTTTTTTTTTTTGGTTTTTACGAGACAGGGTTTCTCTGTATTGTTTCGGAGGCTATCAGTCCAGCCCGGCCTCGAACTCACAGAGATCCGCCTGCCTCTGCCTCCCAAGTGCTGGGATTAAAGGCATGCGCCACCACCGCCCGGCAAGCACATTATTTTCTAAGGGCAGGTTAACAGCCCAATAAGGCAGTCATATTCCATATCCTCTACCTTTTAAAGAATGATTTCATATCATCTCCCACTAAGCTCTGCCTCTTGGGCACTTTCTGCTGTCTCTTTTAAAAAATACTTAAATTTTATGTGCACTATGTGTATGCCTGGCTCCCCGGGAACCAGAATAAGTCATTGGGTTCCCTGGAACTGATATTATAGATAGTCGTGAGCCATTATTTGGGTCCTGGGACCAGAACTCTGGTGCAAGTGTTCATGGTGAACCATCTCTCCAGCACCTATATCTACTACTACTTAATAATGCTGCACTAAGGACCACATTTATAGCACATCAGTCATTTAGGGATACATGTGACCACTATTCTTATCCACACATTTGAACAATATCCATATCCTTTTAAAACTTGGGAAGTTTTAAAGTACATTATACATAACCTAAAATACATTAGCAGTTTAGTAAGTTCTAGATGATACTATTGTGAAGGCTTTGTAATTAAATCTGCAGTGTGATTAATTTAGGATGATATATACAAATGTACATTTATGTTTAAATGAATAAAAGATAACACATAATAAGAGTAAATGAAAAAAATGTCCTTAGGAAATCTAATATTATACACGGTGAGTAAATTCAAATTAAAAATACTAATAAGGTACTAAATATTTGTTTGTTTTTACTACCATTGCAACATATAATTTAGAATATTTAGTAATAGGTAAGCTTGGTTTCTTTCGTTTATAAAAGATAGCAATATAGAAATTAATGTAGCCTCTACTTAAGATATGGTGGTGCATGCTTTTAGTCTCAGTACTCAGAAGGCAGAGGCAGGCAGGTCTTACTATGAATAGTATCAAACTCAGAGACCTGCCTGCCTCTGCGTTTGATACTATTCATAGTAAGATCCTGTCTAAAAGGAAAAACAGGAAAAAAAGCAGTTTTCAGGTTTTATAAGTTAATCAGTAGATATCTGAAATATATTTTAAAGGAAGAGATTTCCAGCATTGTAAAGGTAAAATCTGAAGCAATCTGAGAAAATTTAGTGTACCTGTTTACCAGCCACACCAAATATAGTTGCTGTACATTTGTGCTGTACATTTTCAGTCATCTCAATCTGAAGAATAAATCATTGTGCTAAAACATCTTTCATTAAATCTTTTGAGAAAGAAAACAAAGGGAAAAAACAGCTGGTATTCACTTTTGTTTTCTTCTTCTCTATTCTCTTCCCAAAGCAGATTGCCAAACTGAGGCAACAGCTACAACGTAGCAAACAAAGTAGTCGTCACAGTAAAGAGAAAGATCGACAGTCACCTCTCCATGGCAACCACATAACAATCAGTCATACTCAGGTAAGCTAAATTGTTGTTCAGATGCTAGTAATTCCTCTTAGTGCATTTCTAACCTGTACTTTAACAAAAGCTTTACCTTTACTAAATTACTTTGATAAATTCTTGTGAAATCATTTCAAAACTAGTTTTTACATGGTTTTGGTAACATAGCAGGGTATAGTGACCTAAGAATATATTTAAGTGAACTAAAATCACAAGTAATTTGCTTACTGAAAAACTGAAGAGTATCTTATTTAATTCTTCTACTAGTACCTTAAACTATCTTCTTTGTATTCCAGATATTATGCATCATTTTTTCATCTGAAGAAATTTAAAACTATAGTTTTTAATTTCCCCCCAAGAAATTTGTACTAACATACCTTACTGAACAGATCTGAAAAGTACTGCTATGGCATGATGAATTTTAATAAGTTAAATCTGATTATCATGACCAAGTAGTATGTTGATAGTTCATAAAGATGAAGATAATTCAACATTAGTACATGTCATTATTACTCACTACCTCAGCAAGTTAAAGCTGAGAGGAAGCATTGGATTTTCTTGATATTTGAATAACACTTGATAAAATATAGTATCCATTTGTGGATATAAAAGCTTTTATTAAACTGAAAATAGTAAAACTTCCTATTGTGATTAATTATACATCTCTTAAGATCCCATGCTTAAACGTTGGCTGCATTAATGTAAAGATAAAGATTATCACAAAGGTCTACATTTATTGATATGCTTCATAAGGAACTAAGAAAGACATCACTAATTGTATATAATATTGATACTTAGAAAATAAAAGTGAATTAGCTAGATTATTAAAACTAGTTATAAGATCATTAATAAATGGAAAATACTAACAATACCAAGTGGTAATGAGATTGTAAAACAAAAGAGCAGCTGTGCATTGCTGTTAGAACAGAGTAATATAACCACTTTGGCAAGCACATACTGAACATTCCAGTATTTTTCCCTTCAAGTAGCCACAGAAATTAAAACATATCTACATGAATGGCTGGGGAAGCATTCATAATAATGAAATGAAAACAGATATTCTTTTGCTGGTGATTGGGCAGATATTTTACATAACTATACAGAGTGATGCTATTCAACAGTACAATGCAAAGTAGCTAATAGATATGGTAGCAGAATTGAATTTCAAAACCATTTTACTAAGTGAAGAAGTTATGAGAAAAATATGTATAATATATGGTTTGTAGCACTAAATTCTCAAGGTCTAATTATATAAACTAAGCATTAGGTGTAGGAACTGAATGCAGAGAGGCACTAAAGAATATATTGTGAGTAATGGAAGGCTCTGAATGTGACAATACTAGTAATTGGATTTAGCAAAACTCAACTAACTGCATATTTAAAATTGGGTGATTTGTGGTACCCTGATCAGACCTGATCAGTATTATATAACAAACTGGTATGCCCTAGACAGCCAAAATGGAAGTTGTGTGCGCCCTCCTTTTTCTTCTTAATCTGGTAGAATTAATGTATTTGCAAGTTTTTTTCCCAAGCACTGTCAATAATGTTATCACATTATCTCAGTAGCTTAAAGAAATCATGTAAAGAATTCATGCAGAAATGTGAGGTCAATTGAATTAATATCAGGTGCTACTAAAACTGTCTTATACTATACCCAGAAGTGAATCATGATAGGTATAATATTTTATTGTGAAAACCATAAAATAACTAAACACTTGGTAATTCCGAAAATGGAAAATGTATGATAAAGATTCATCGTGTTTATTCATTTGTTAATGAGATACAAGGATGGAAACTATTAGCATGCTGACTGCTGCAAATCATATGTGTAAATAAATTCTAGTTACCATTGATAAAATCATTTTTATTATTACCTTAGCCAACTTGGTCCTTTTTTTCTCCTTATTTCCTTCCTGTTGTGTAACATCCTTGAGCTGCAAAAATGTCCATTAACATTTTTTTTGGTAAGTTCTAATATAGTTGCTAGAGATGGCTAAGTCTTAAAACCCAATGCAAAGGACACTTGAGAACAACCTTAAAACTATTAAGTGAGTGCTGAATTTAACAGAGCATTGTTTTTATATTGCTTAATAATCCAGTGATTGTCTTAAACAGTCAACAAAATGGAAACAAGTATAGGAATTTCACCCTACTTCCCAAAAAAACATAAAAAGGAGACATTTAAAAGTGCTGAAAATACTATCTGTTATTTCTTGACCAAGTGTATACATTATATAGTCATATCTTTGCACCTAAAAGGATTTTGAAGGATTGTTTTGATTCTGAATTATTTTTACATTCTTTTGGAAATTAAATTTCGGTATACTTATTTGAATTTTTGCTATATTTTAAATATTAGAAATAACTGAAGTTTCACATTTTAAGGCATTTTTGTTTGCTTTTTGTTTTTATGGTGAAAGGCATGCAGAGGTCATGTCACCACATATGCTAAACAAAGGTCTGCCACTGAACTTCATCCCTAGCTTTTCAGTATTTAAGATGTGTCATGCTCCAAGTCTTGATTTATTTGACAGTAAATAATTTGACTCCATTTTATCTTCTGCCTCAAAGGCTATTGGATCAAGGTCAGTCCCTATGCCTCTGTCAAACATATCCGTGCCAAAATCATCTGTTTCACGTGTGCCCTGCAATGTGGAAGGAATAAGTCCTGAACTGGAGAAGGTATTCATCAAAGAGAACAATGGAAAGGAAGAAGTGTCCAGGGTAAGATTACTTGGGATATTTAAATATTTTTTCTTTAATGTGACAGAATTTCTTAAAGGCAGTTGGGTGAGGGGCAGTTTTATGAAGATAAAATTCACATATCATAAGGTTCATTCTCTTTGGTAGTTTTCTCTCCTGTCCCTCTAATATATTTGGCTGTATGACACCATTGATCTACTTTCTGGATCTTTGGATATTTCTGTTCCAGACTTTCAAATAAGTAGCATCATGTATGACCTTTGGTAGCTGGCTTCTTTTCACTTAACATAGCATGTGTAAGATTCATCTATATTGCAGCGTATAACAGTACTTTTACTTGACAGGTGATACTTCTTTGTATGTATTTTGTCCCATTAACAATTGATTGTATTTATGGTTTCTAGTTTTATCTATGCTTCCTTGAACATTTGCACAAATTTTCATGTAAACTTAGTTTTTCATTTCGTGTATGGATCTAGGATTGGAATTGCCAGTGTTGTAACTCTGTGTTTAGATGTGAAGGAACTGCCAGGCTGTTTTCAAAGCATCTATACCATTTGACATTCATACCAGTAATTTAGGATGGTTCTGATTTCTCCAAAACTTCCAGGAATCTTCTTTTTTCATTATAACCAATCTCTAGTGGCATTTCATCATGATGTTGCTTTACGTTCCTAGCAGCTAATGATACTAGACATCTTTTCATTACTTCTTGATAATTTTCTTTAGAGGAATTTTTATTTAAATCTCTTGTTCCATTTTCAGTTAGTCTGTCTTTTTATTACTGAGCTATAAATGTTCTTTACAAAGTTCTTTGTTTTCTAGATGTCAATTCCTTATCAAGTACCTCATGTGGAATCAGAGCTGTTTTTTCATTTTCTTGATTTCTTTGAAGAACATTTTTGATGAAGTCTAGTTTATATTTTCCTTGTATATTTCCTTAGTCCATGGTCCTATGATTTACTCCTGATTTTTTTTTTCTGTGAATTTCATAGTTTTGGCTCTCTGTTACTGTCTTAGTTAGGGTTTCTATAGCTGCAATGAACCATGACCAAAAGACCAGGTTGAAGAGAAGAGGGTTTATTTGGCTTACACTTCTATATTGTTGTTTATCATCAAAGGAACTCAGGACAGGAACTCAAACAGGGCTGGAACCAGGAGGCAGGAGCTGACGTAAAGGCCAAGGAGGGGTTCTGCTTGCTGCCTTGCTCTTCATGGCTTTCTCAGCTTGCTTTGTTATCGAACCCAAAGCCACCAGCCCAGGGATGGCATCAATCATAATGGGATGAGCCCTCTCCATCAATCAATCAATCTTTAATTTAAAAAGTGCCTTATAGGGGCTGGAGAGATGGCTCTGTGGCTTTGGAGGTTGTCCTGGAGCTAGAGATCTGCCTTGCCTCTGCCTGTGCTGGGATTAAAGGCATGTGCCAACAATGCCTGGCTCCAATCTAGAATTTTTAACTCTGAACTTTGTGGAGATTTATGCAGGTAACTACCGCTAATGTGTGAGGAGGCCAGCCTTTCAAAGCACTCCTTCCTGATCCTTTGACGTTTACATTCTCTGTCACCTTCCTGATCCTTTGGGGAGAGGAGGTCTATGAAAAATGGCCCATTGATGGCTAGACACAAATCTTTGCTTATTCTCAGCACTTTGAACAGTTTTGAGTCTCTGCATTAACCTTTATCCTGTGCAATACAAAGTTGCTCTGACCAAGGTTGAAGGCAGCACAACTTTATGGGCATAAGCATAAATATTTAGAAGGAAGGTAGACAACATGACTATTTAGCAAAAGAGCATCAATAAGGTGTCTCCTAGGGCCTGTGGCTTCCATGGTTTTTGACCATGTTTACAGTACCAGGTGTGATTAACCAAAACTTAAGCATATCAGGATGTATGAAAATATTTAATGAAACCCTACTAGTTAATAAGCTAAAGTATACTTCTTTTTCAAGTAGTTGAACAGAGATGTCCCAAATGAGTGAACAATACTGTCCACAGAAAACATGGGTTATTAAATGGAAATCTTAATTCCAGGCACAGATTACTCTGTGATTATTGGTCAAGGATGCCTTAGAGGCACTCAAGACAATATAGGCTATTGCTATTCTTCTTTGTAGTTCATAACTAGATCTGTTTTCCATAATTAGTTTTTGTAAATAGTAGGTTTGTAAAATTTGTTTTGCGTTTGTAATGCTACCTTCAAAAATAGTTAAATATATATGATCTGCTTGTAGATTAAACATAGAAATAAACCGGGCGTTGGTGGTGCACACCTTTAATCCCAGCACTCCAGAGGCAGAGGCAGGCGGATCTCTGGAGGTTCCAAGTTCCAGTTCCAAGACAGCCTCCAAAACAATACAGAGAAACCCGGTCTCGAAAAAACAAAACAAAACATATATATATATATAATAATAGAAATAAAGAAGAATTTTAAGTATCAAGTAGGACATAAAACATAACTCATATTCTTAGACATTTTGTTTCAAAGTAGTGCATCATTTTATTGTTTCCCAACACTGCCAATTTTTTGAACCAGTGTTTTCTTTGTCAGGGTTTGGTTTAGTGAATTCTTTCTTCTATTACATTCTTTAACTAGAAACTTTTTAGTAACAAAGGGCTAGATACTTACATAGTTGAATATTCTCTTTATAAATAGTCATTATCAAGTTGTAAAGTTGGTTTCTGCTCCAGCAGCATCGCATAAACAAAGTTTCTATTTCAGTCAACATTATAAAAAATAGTGATACTTTACTCTTACCTAATATTTCTTCCTGTTTCTTCTCTAACAGTGTTTCTGAATCTTTATAATGTCAAAGCTCAAAGCAAGTGCAGTAGGCACACCAGTGAAAATGAATTCTAATTCATTATATTGATTCATTTTACTAGCATTGTAATCCTTTCTATACAATGATAATATTTTACATTATTTATGAAAAAATTAGCATACAGAATTTTACTTGTTGACTGCAGATAAATAAGAACAATGGGACAAGAGCTAAGTAGCCTAGAAAGAATCTACTCAGCAGGTTCTGGCAGTGTTACCATCAACTCTAACCTCTAGGTTCTTTATTTATGGAAGCAAAATAATTGGACAGATGAGCTTTAATGAGTCCCCTAGTTCAAAGCATGTGATTGTGATCATAGTTTCCTGTTTACTATTTTTGACACATTCAAGCAGTACATTAGATCTAAGCAAGATTATGAATAGTCATGCTTAGTTGTATGCCAAGTTAACATAACTGTTGAGATTTGTTATTCTCCATGAATGCTAGTGCAATTTTATTAGAAATTATAGGTGATTTCAAAGACAATAGAAGTTCTTGAGCTCTAATTCATAAGTAATTAATAAATCAAAAATTTATACTCACCAATATGAGGATCTGTTTTGCCTTAATAGCAAGTGAAAATTATTTCTTAGAATATTCAGTTTATCCCCAATGTGTGTGTGTGCCTTTCATGGTGCTAAGTATTTGGAGTATCCTAAAGAGTATCATGGAAACTGCCTGGGAGGATATACAAGAACCTTGTAATTTTATTAAAGGGAAACAGTTTGAAACTTTTCTTTTGCTTCTATAAAGGCAACATGCCCAGAAATTAAGATAGACAGTAGTGTATTTTTTCACTGAAGAATAAATTATGGCAGTGACATGGGTAGAATATGGTATCTGAAGAGATGCTTTCTGATGACTAGATGTACTTGTTGTCACCTACATATTTACTAGTATTCCTCTTGCAGCCTTTGGATATACCAGATGGTCGAAGAGCTCCACTCCCTGCTCACTACCGGAGCAGTAGTACTCGCAGCATAGATACCCAAACTCCTTCTGTGCAAGAGCGCAGCAGTAGCTGTAGCAGCCACTCCCCCTGTGTGTCCCCATTTTGTCCCCCGGAATCCCAGGATGGAAGCCCTTGTTCAACAGAAGATTTGCTCTATGATCGTGATAAAGGTGAGAATGAAGTCATCCATTTATATACAAGGCTTGCTTTTGCTCATTGTAGTCTGTGTCTTAGACCATTACACCACTTTTCCCCTTTGTTGAATTGTGAGATTGTAAAAGATGAGTTATTACAGGTTTGTTTGTTCATTGGTTTTACTTTCCCCTTTGTAACTCTTAAACATCTTCCATAAATGTGTCAGATAAGCACAGTGCCTCATTGTAATGGCTAACAAAATCTACAAAGTGGAGTGCATATAACTACATGCCAGTATTTTCCTTTATTTTGTTCAAAGCTGATGATAGTTATGGTGCAGTTTATATTCCTTATGCATAAAGCTAGTTTTTATAATCAGTGACTTTGGAGGAATATTTTCAAAGTGTCTTGAGAGAGTGAGTGTGTGGTATGAAGGCGCACACGTGCACAGTGTATATGTGAATGCTAAAGTAAGACACGAGGTGCCTTCTTCTGTTGTTCTCTACTTGCCTGAAGACAAGGTCTCTTACTGAACAAGGCATGCCTTTTAGATGAGAATGACTGGCCAATGAGTTCTCAGACCCCTGCCTCTTTGCCCACCAACACTGGTACTTATAGAAACATGGTCCTGCCCAGTTAAAATGTGGGTGCTGGAGATTAGACTTGGGTTCCCAGGCTTGAATAGCAGGTTCTCCTGCCTATTGAGTCATCTCCCTAGGCTATCCATCTTTTTATGTGAAACAGGATTTCTCAGAGAACCTGGAGTCCACCATTTTGGTTAGATTAGATGGCCAGGGAACCCGTAGGATTTGCCTGTCATTGCTTTCCAGAACCAGGTTACAGATGCACACCAGCATGCCCAGCATTTACCTGGGTCCTCATGCTTGTGCAGCCAGCACTTTACCCACTGAGTTGTCTTCCCAGCCACTCCACCTTATTGCTTCTAGATAGAATCACTCACTAAACCTGGAGCTCACAAATTAAGCTAGGGTGAGTGGTTATTGAGCTCCAAAGATTTACCTGTCTTTGCCTTTCCAGTACTGGAGTTACAGATATGCACCACCATGCCAGTTTTGTAACTTTTTAAAATTAATCAGTCAATTAATTAATTAGTTAATTCTTTACTTTAGTGCATGATGAGAATCTGACCTCAGGTCCAGGTCCTTGTGCTTGTGTGGCAAGCGCTTTGGTGTCTGAGCCATCTCCCTGGCCCCATGACTATACTTTTAAGCAATCAAAGAAGGTTCAGAGAGTATCTACCGAACATCACCATAAGGGTTATAGATCAATTCTTGTTAACTGTTGGAAAACTGGTATTTCTCGCTGCCTATCCGGTCCAAATAGTTTTTCTGTGTTCCTGCTGTCTTTGGGTCAAGTGCTTGCATGCCACAATGTACATGAATTTTCACATTCTAGTCCCAAAGACTAGTATGTGTGGATTGCCTACCTTCCATGGTCCTTGGCTACTTTTGGAGAAACTGAACTTATGTTTTTTAGATAGAAGCCAATAATAACAAAAATTTTAAAACCTCCTTGTTTTGTGGTCTTTTTACCAATATTACCACTGCTCTATATGATTTATTCTTTGGTATTATATGTAAAATGTGTTGGCCCTAAGTGTGCAGCCTGGTTAGTTTTTATATATGTAGGTATTTGTGAAGGGAGACTCAAGGTACACATACAGAACAAGTTTGTTGTCTCTTAGGTGCTCTCAGTCTTCCCGGTAGTATGCTTCCTCTATACTTGAAAGGGACCACTATTCTGTCTTCCTCCACCACAATTTAATTTTACCTGTTAAAGGAATTTCACAGTAATAAGATGATGTTGGTGTATTCTGTATGTGCCTGTGTCTGGTTTACTCTACATACTTTATTTCTTAAGAGAAATTAAATGAAAGCTATTTTGGATTTTTATTCCTTATTTTATATCTTAAATAGCTTTCCCTTTTGATCCCTTTCCTTATTGCAGGCTTTGTGGACACAATACACTAAGAGCATGTTGAAGAGAGTCAAACTTAAAGTGTCAGACTGGAAAAAAAACAACCTTTATTTCACTAAGAAACTGCTAGAGAACTAGGCATATTGTCACATGCCTTTCATCCCAACACTTGTGAGGTAGAAACAGGCAGAACTCCATGAAATTGAGGCTAGTTCAGTTGACATACAAGTTCTGATCATTCGGGGCTACAAGGTAAAATACTGTCACAAAAGGAGTAGAAAATGTACTAGCAGTGAAAGGGCTGGCAGGACCAGGTGAAGTTGGATGAGTGGTAGGATCTAGGAGGAGTTGGGGGAGGAAAGAATACAACTAAAATATTTTGTTTAAAAAAATAAAAATATTTTGCTGTAGAATCTTTTTCAAATTATGGAGTTAGAGCTCTTGCTCATGCCTATAATCCTAGTAGTGTAGAAGCAGAGGTAGAGGATATCTGTGTGTAAGGCTAGCAAGAACTGTATATTAAATTCTAGGCTATGCCAGCTTTGGTTATAACGTGAGATTCTGAGAGAAGTGTAGGACTCAGGAATGATCATTTAAGGTTTCTTTTTTCTGCTTTCTGCTTTCTATAAGGCAATCTTATTAATTTCTTAAAATATCTACTATATTTAGTTTAGAGATACTGTTTTATGATTACAATAAAGTAGACAATATTTTTCCGTGTAAAACTGTACGGCCTACATGTAAAATTTCCAGTTCTCAAGCAAATCAAACACTTGTCATTATGTAGAGAACATTAAAATGGTGGTACCCACACACACACAGTGTGTTTTTTTTTTTTTATGGTCTACCTAAGAAATACTTACTAAGCCTTTATTGTATATCAGGCTCTGTACTACTAGAAAGTGAAGAAAGAGACAATAAAATGTACTTTTTCTTTAAGGAAGTTGGAATCTTAGGGTTAATAGCTATGAATGTAAAAAGATAATTTTCTTTTATAAATATTTAGTATTTCAAACAATGTTTTGAATACTAAAAGGAAAAAATGTGGTTTATCAGTTGTGGAGCTTGTACATTAAATCATTCCCACTGTAGAGTGTAGTCTTTGACCTGTGGCTTCTCTGTCAAAATATAGACTTTGGAGTGGTTTGTAGTTTTTAATATTAATTTTACCTGGTAGTTAATGTTTTTATTCTACACTATGTATGGGTGTTTTTATTTCCAGTAAAGAAAAAAGTAAAAGCTATATAGTTCTTGTTGGTTTTCATCAACTATGAAAATGGGAATAAAGTACTACAGTTTTCTAATCTCCTAGGATCTTTCTAGTCTACCTATGCAGTCTATAGTTGCTCTAAGAAATTTCTTTGGTCAAATAGCCTAAACCGTTCTTAGGAGATGAAGTGAAATGATGCAGGGAATATGTATGTTCTACTGAAAGGTGTGCTGGTGAGCTGGGGTTTTTTTTTTAGTATTCATCTGTTATGTAGTTATCCTTTTTCTGACTTTCCTAATGTTATCTCTCCCTGTTTAATTTGTTCTCCATGAATCATGTATACTATTCAACTAAAGAATTTTAGTTAGCACATTTTTTTTCTTTGACTATATCAGTTGTAATGCCAGAGCAAAAATACTCTGTTGAAAAAGGGAAAGTTTTTTGAGAACTTATTCCAGGTGGAGATTTTCATTATAAGTGTTGGTTTGTTTGAGTTCTGTTATTTTGTTAGGGTTTTTCCAGTAACATAAAGATTAAAAGCAGCCTGATCACATATGTAGAGTTGTCCAGCTCGATAATGTAATAGAAAAAAGTCACTAAGCCTCATTGGAGAACTCAAATTCAGAATACAAACCAAAGAACTGGCCCAAGGCCTTCTACCTCATCATGTCCAAGTTGCAAGGGGAAAAATATATAGTACAGATGGCAGCATCAAAATATTAGCTCTTTTAGCATTCTGCCAGTGTTCCTTAATGGCAGCCAAACCAGCGCTGGGTAAACCATAAAACCTAGACTTGAGTTTGCTGCTTGTTATGGATCTTTGGCACAAGTTACCTAGGCAGTTAGAAAATTCTGTAATTTTAAAAGATATTGTAGAAACATTGATTGTTATAATTATGAAGTAAATGGGATCATTTTGTTGAAGCCAACTATTAAGAGTTATATTCCAAGAGTGCATAAGTTGATTGCTTGTGGTTGAAGCTTTATTTTCTTGAAAGAACTACGCTATGTGGATAGTCTCCTAAGCTAGGGCACATAAGCCCATTTAACCATTTAACTCACTCTGGAGTTTGACTCAAATAATGTTACTAAACTGTGGGTTTTAAGCAAAAGCAATCCTTCATCCCCAGAAAGCAAATGAAAAGAATTAGCTTGTCTTTTTATGGTCTAGAGCTGATACCAAGCAGGATATTAAAATAGCCTGTTTAGACATTTTCTTATTCCTATTTTTTATATAACCATATTTTTATTTCTCACTAGGGTTCTACAACTTCATTTTTTGTCTTTCAGACAAATGCTTTAGCTCTCTTCCTTCTTACATAGCCTAATCAGCTAAATTTGTGGCTTTTTGTGGTTTATACTATGAAAACAGATGTTGAATATATATCTTAAGCACTTTACCTTGAAAGTCATTGATTTTTGAACAAAAAATATGTCTTATCAAAAGATTTTTTAATGTTTTTTATGGTTTTAGAGGAACTTCTTAATCATAAAACTACAGTTTAAAAACACTTCCTACAAAGGACACATTAAAACTGCCCTGTTGTGTTAGAAGAACTTAATAGTAAATCTATAGATTGAAAGTCCTATTCTAAGAAAGAACTTTATATGACATGTTAAAATCTCCTTACTGTAGAATTATGTGTCTAAGGTCATTGCCCCATTTGTCCTTTTCAAGACCACATGAAACATTTTATATATTACAAGTGTCTGGAAACATATAATAAGAACCTAAAAACTGCCATATTCTTTATAAATATTTTACAGTCATACCAATAGCAGATAATGTGACAGCTATATATAAATGTTATCTTATTCATAAGTACTTAGAAGTATAACTCAGTTATGGCTGTTATAGTTCAATCTGGAATATAAGCAAATGAAAGTTTTGAACATTCCTACATACGTATTTTACTTCATCTGCTGATACCTGTTTACTGACTTGTAAGTTTCAGCATGGTTAGGCAACCTAGTTTTGTCATTGTATTGTCCTTACCAAATTTAGTCATTCCTGGCAGGTGTAGTGCTACGAGGGATTTTCTAAAGTAGTCTTATAAGAACTTTCTTTATAATATGTCCGTATTAAAAAGGTAGTATCTTTATTACTATACTGAAAATACTGATGTCATTAAGACATGTGCCATCTTTCACTTTTTATATTAAATACTACTGTTGATAATTGGTAAATTTTGATCATGACTGAAGAGAAAACTGTAGGTTATCAATAGGGACAGAGGAAAAAAAAGTGACTCTTGTTGGGTTTTTCCACATAATCTTTTTTTTTTTTTTTTTTTTTTTGGTTTTTAACGAGACAGGGTTTCTCTGTATTGTTTTGGAGGCTGTCGGTCCAGCCCAGCCTCAAACTCACAGACATCCGCTTGCCTCTGCCTCCTGAGTGCTGGGATTAAAGGCGTGCGCCACCACCGCCTGGCCCACATAATCTTTTGTCATCCTTTTGAGTTCATTGTATTAAGGTTTCATCAATATGTTGATAGCATTCTGTTTTGTCTTCTGTTTCACACAAAATACATGTTGAAATGAATACTTAAAATTGCAGTGGCATTTTAAGTATGAATTGAGCATTTTTCATACACACACATACTGGCTGTATGAACATTTGAGCTGTTTTGCAAACTGTTACCCCTAGAATTTTTTTTTAAATCATTTTAAAACCTGAGGATGTAAAAATCAAAGTTATATTGCAAAGATTTCCAAAGATTCTTAAATTAATTTCAGGTTATAAAATATTTTGTTTAATCTATAATTTCTGTTTAGTTTCACTATTATGACATATAGTAATAAAAGTATTATTTTAGTCCATAGATTGATTTGAAGACTATATTGAATCATAGGACTTGTGTTCATCTTCAATTATCATTTCAGAGTAGCATGTCAGAAACTGAATCTTGTTTGTTAGGATTGTTTTAGTAAAAGCAGTATACTTATTGGGAGTACACAAAACAGGAGCTATCTATAGTTTAATCTGTAAATGGGTACCCATTCAGTTATTACCCAAAAGATAAATGATCAGCATTTAAAATAGTGTACTTACATATGACAAACATTTAACTAAGGAGATAAACATTCACAATCATTGTTAGATCTCTTATTCAAGAAATAAATATAAGTAGCAAAAAGGTAGTGAAGTCATTTTTTTCCTTTTGTAAAATACTTGTTTGTATGTATGTATATATTCCCAACTAAAGTTTACACCCTGTTGAAATTTGATGGTTTTGTAAATTCCTCAGGGTAGTTTTTTAGTTCAAAGGTGCAGGTTCTTTGATACAGTTAATGCTATCTAGTTCTTAAGGTTAATTGCCAAAAATGCTGCATGATTATGTGGTTTCCCTAATTTCCTTTGGCCATCAGCCATGCTCTAGTTGCTAACTTAATTTCCTGAGCAAAAGAAGTAATTTTAACACCAAATTAGCAATTCTGTATAGATTCATTTATTTCAGTCAATCTTATTTCTAACCTAACTCACTGGCTAACTTTAAGGCTTTTTATTGTATTCTCAATCATTGAATATAGTGTTCAAAACAGTGCATTCATTTTCCCAGTGAACTACCTACTTGGGAAAGAATAAGAATTATATTCTTATGTTTGGTTACTGCTTTGACATAGCCTTAAAACAATTTCTTTTGCAGAGTAGTCTGAAGAATCTTAATGGTTTAGGCATTGTTTTTAATTTCAAAATGTCAGATTGGATTCCCCAATCTAGTCCTCTCTGTCATTCACTGAAAAAGTTGGTGCAAAAAGTTGAATTCCTGGAGAATCTGGTATTCTAAAGATTATGGGTACTGTGAGATGGCAGCCTATAGAGTGCTTGCCATGCAAACATGAAGACCTGAGTTTGATTCCAAAACCCATAGACATCAAACAAAGCAAAACAAAAGCCTTAGCATAGTTGTGTATGCTTACAATCTCAGCACTGGGGAGGTAGAAACAGGTAGGTAAGTAGGTCCTTGAGCATCGCTGGCCAGCTAGCCTACTCTGGCTCCACACACAACCTCGGGTTTTCCTCTGACTTCTGTGGGCACATGTACTCAGATGCACTTGAAACAATACAGTCTTACATGCATTTGTGTGTGTGTGTGTGTGTGTGTGTGAGATGCCATCCATATTCAGCCATTTGTATTCTTGACGTCATGCATTTTTTTTTCATGTAGCATGTGTTATTTGAATAGTAAAGAGGGGTTGAAGTTGAGAGGGTAATTCCAAAGCCTCATTCACACTGGCTTAGTAGTTGACAATTATTAGTAGTTTAACTTTACTCGGACAGCACTAAGACTCAGGCTCCTGAGTGCATTCTGTCAACCTAGGCAAGAGATTGTTTTCCCCGTTTTCTTGTGTCTAAGTAAGAAATAGTAAGTCTAAGAAAATCATTAAATCTGAATCGTTTATTAAAAAACTAAACCTCATACTATGATTTAATTCCTTCCAAGTTATTCTATGCATATTCTGTAATGATATGTTTAATAGTGATGATAACTATGTGC
Source organism: Mesocricetus auratus (assembly GCF_017639785.1). NCBI lineage: Eukaryota > Metazoa > Chordata > Mammalia > Rodentia > Cricetidae > Mesocricetus > Mesocricetus auratus. Next base: position 31,098,607 of record NW_024429200.1, on the reverse strand, counting down.
ATTTGTTATTTTTCTAGTAGTGTATGGTCTTGCTATTTCAAACCAGGGAGATGGCCACTTTCAAATATAAACATAGATCAGCATTCCTAAGACCAACATTTGAAATATTTACAAAATAAAGTATTAGTGTCTATATTGCCAAGCATATATTGTGTACCTTGTTGGTGATAAGTGTTCATGTTACTCTGTTTCTCATTGCTGTACTATTTTCAGTAAACTAAAGCAAGTCATGTAATTTGTTGTTAATACAATTTTCAAAATAGGTGGAAATGATACATCTCAGTTTATCATGTACTTAGTATTTTAGCAGTGAACATTGGTTTGCTTTAAGTCAGAACTTAGGTAAATAGAACTATTATATTATACAGGTATGTTACTGAATTTACAACTTGGCATATTACAAAGACAATGGCACATCTTAGTGGACTTGGATTTCCAAGCACTTTTGCCAGATAGGAAAAAGAAGTTGCACATAGGTTTTATAGCCTTTCATGAATAGACCATTTTGTTTTGGGTTAAAAAATATGAGGAAAACATGTTTGGTAGAGATATTTTTGGATTTTTCATGCCATTAGTGGCTAAAATGCAAGCTGTGCTGAAACAGAACTTTTATAGGCTTTAAAGGCAAAATTATGGACAAATCATCTTTTTAAAAATTGTTATGGGTAAATGAAAGACAGGTTGCAAACTTGTTTTGCCCTGCATGCTTATTATACCTGGGCTTTTAAAACTATCATTTCTGTTATAAACTTTTGTAATAAAAATTTTTCACATACAAAAATATTCAATTAAATTAGTTGGACAATAAAATCATAAAGAATCACCTCCATTATTATACATCTTGTAATTCTTCTATATGATTAATTCATATTACTGCATTCATTTACAATCTTCAGAATGAAGTTTTCAGGGCTAAAATATCATTTTATATTCTTTTGTATGGCACATTACTGTTGTATTTATGTTTTTTTTTTAATGTACTATACAAGGCTATTAGAAATCACCTTGCAGTGACAAAAGGTTGGCTGCGTAGTGAATTAAATCGGCTGTTCAGAAATCAAGTTTAACTCCTAGTTAACTTAACTGCTTTAAATTTACAGACAGTGGGAGTAGCTCACCGTTACCCAAGTATGCTTCATCTCCCAAACCAAACAACAGCTACATGTTCAAACGGGAGCCCCCAGAGGGATGTGAGCGAGTGAAGGTCTTTGAGGAAATGGCGTAAGTAATGTCTTTTCTATCAGCTGGGATCTGAAGCTTTTCACTGAGATGTTGATTACAGATGAATCAACTACTCTGTCCAGCTGATGTTTGTCTCAAAAGCAAATTAAGAAAAAAGAATTGAATAGACAGAAGCCCCTGCGATGAGGATTGCTAGACATCTATAAGCCAGTCAGGAAGATGTAGAAACTCACCCTTGCTGCTGAAATGTCTTCACTTTTTCTCTACTGCTCCTTTTCCTCCCCCTTTTCTCCCCCCCTCTCTGTCTCTGTCTCTGTCACTCTCTGTCTCTGTCTCTCTCTGTCTCTCTCTGTCTCTCTCCTCCCTCTCCTCCCTCTCTCTCTTCTCTCTCTTCTCTCTCTCCTCCCTCTCTCCCATCCCTCTCTCTCCTTGTTTTATTTCCTCCTTCTCCTTGCTTTCTCTTTCCATCCTCACTTTTTCTCTTCATTTTCTCTTTTGAGAAGAAATTTCTAATCTTTAAAATTTTAAGAAGTTTTCTTTAAAAACTTGGTTTTGCTGACTGACAGAAGTACATTTAGAAGCAAGGTTAGTGTCCATGCACAAGTAACTTACAGATAGTCTTCGATTCTTCAAATCAAAGAGAAAATGGTCTCCTCTGTAGCTGAGTCTAGCATGTGTACTCATGAATTCATGTGTTCTGTCCTTTATTGTAAATATTCAAGTTAGAAATGAAATTAGAAAAGAGTTTTATGCTGTAAATCTTGGGCTTCTAGCATCACTCAGAAGATGAGTGTGTGCTCCTGGTGTAACCCATTCGTCTCTTCCAGTGGGGTACGAGATGCAGACTTCTCTTCTTGCAGTCTAGAAGGGAACAGACACTGTGCAGGAGTTAGTTGTTGGCTTAGCTTCAAGAGTAGAACTGGGGATATGGCTCTATTCTTTTGATTGAGAGGTCCCAAAAAACTTTTCCTCCATATGTACTGATAGAAATATCTGAAGATCCAGAAAAAGTTGAATGAATTTGTTATCAAATAATTGACAAATAACATCCCTCTTTATACTTCTTAACAGTAAAGTTCCTCTTGTGTATAATATTCAAGAACAGTGTAGCATTTCTTTCATATTCAATGATTGGAAGCAAACTAAAGATCTCTAAAGATTTTCTTGACATTTTTGTAAATTTTTTTTCTTAAAATGTCATTTCAATGTCCTGTATATGGCTAGTTTCTCAGCTGACCTGTGCTATGGAAGATGTTTCCCCTATGTGTTTACATAAACCATCCCTGTCATTCACATTCTAGCTGTTTTAGAGAACACCAATTTATCCACAAAGTAATTAACTTCCTAGTGCTCCCCAAACTAATTTTGTCCTGTTGTTTTATGGTTTTAGGTCCCGGCAGCCTATCTCGGCCCCTCTCTTTTCATGTCCTGACAAAAACAAGGTTAATTTCATCCCAACCGGATCAGCTTTCTGTCCTGTAAAACTTCTAGGTCCTCTCCTACCTGCCTCTGATCTGATGCTCAAGAACTCTCCTAACTCTGGCCAGAGCTCAGCTCTGGCAACACTAACCGTAGAGCAGCTCTCTTCCCGGGTTTCCTTCACGTCTCTTTCTGATGACACCAGCACAGCAGACTCCATGGAGCCCTCTGTCCAGCAGCCGTCTCAGCAGCAGCAGCTCCTACAGGATCTGCAGGCGGAGGAACACATCTCCACTCAAAGCTATGTGATGATCTAAAGTGGCGGAGGGGCCGCTGGCCTCCACCGTGTTCCATGGATTGTGAATGAGAGCTCAGACACCTATCTGCATGGAGTGACAAACTTTCTGAACACCACCAACAGCAAAATACTTAGCGTCATAAAATAGCTCTTAACACTGATCTTGGCAGGGACCGACTCCTATTCAGCAGTTTTTGTGGAAAGCAGTAATGCTCGCAAATTGTGTGTCATTCAGCATTTAAGTGGAGACTATGCATTTCATAGTATGTCTGACAGATTAGAACTGTGTCCTGTGTTTTGTTCCAAAATTTTCAGTATGAATAAGCTCTATTTCAAAAAGTTGCCTGTCTAAATAGAAAATGTCTTGCTGTGTTTTGTCCTATGGAAAATACTGTACTTCAGGATTATGTTTACAATTGATCCAGGTGTTTGTTTCTAACTTCTATAATACATACAATGCAAAAAAAAAAAAATGGCCACAACAGTTGCACAGTGCCCACCCTATGGCCTAGCTTCAGGTACTTCAGTTGAAGTCTAAACTCAGGTAACTTGGAATGTATGTCATATTGGGATATTAAATATTTCACAGCTACAAAGCTAAAGAGGGAACATCACTCTTTTGCCTTTCCTTATTTTATGCATTTCCCTTTCTTCATTCCATTCCACATTAGAAAAAGAAGTGCATTCAGCCCGAGGTAATGGTAATCCTAGACATGGGGAACATGAGGAGAACCAGCAAATCTGTGGTGTGTGACATCGTTTTTTTTTTTTTTTTTTTTGTCATGTGGCTACCAATAGAACAACTGTTGCATTCACTGTTTCAACATGTGTAAATGTGGCTTTAAAAAAAAAAAGGTAGGTGTTGCTCAGTTAATGACTGTTACAATGTTGCAAATAAAGCTTCAGTAGTAGACTGTACATAAACATTCCATATTGTGTGATGAAATTTAAATGAAAGAATGGCTGGGTTTGATTTCAAAGTGAAGTTTTACAGGAATAAATAATTACGGATTTTTGTTTATATAGACCATCAAGGTCATAATTGCTACTATTTTTATCTAAAGACACATTTATGTTTAGCTTCACTTTAGGAAATTCTAATTTGGTTACTGTTTTCCTCAAGCATTTGGTAAATGAGTTGCATTCGTGGAGAGAGAGTGTGTATGTTCAGAACCAGTGCAGCAAAAGCAAGCAGATTTCTTGTTGACTTACAAGAGCAATAGCTTCAGGCTGTCTCATTTAAGCCTCAGATAACACTATCATGAATAATTTTGTTAAGACTTAGAATGTGTGGAGTGGAGCATAACCCCAAGTAAATAGCCTTGAACTTGCAGACTTGGCAGACGTTCTCAACAAAGTGTGAAGAGAGCCTTAGAGATAGATCCCTGATTCTGGTCAGTTGGAGAGCCTGACCTCCAGACTTTGTTGTCTGCAGCACATGGCTTATGCAAAAGTGAAGGGAAGCTTTTGTATCTTATTCCTTTGCGTTCAGCTCAGTTAGAGCCTAGGGTTCTCTCATCTCCACCTAAAATGTATGGCACATTTTGTTGTTTCGTTTTGCCTACAGTTAAAGGAATGTTCAGTCTCCTCAGATCATTCCTGAGTCTTTGTTTTGACTCTTCTAAGGAGTTTGGAGAAGGATGAGCTGATAGAGGCACCATTTTAATTATTACAAAATGCTGTGCTTGTGTGTATGCGTGTATTCTGTGTGTGTGTTTTTTTGTCACCCCAATTCTCTCCTTTCCACCAAAGTTTGCAGTAATATCCTCTCCTAAAGGTGCATTCTGGCTCCTTTAGTCAGTGTTATAGGAGACTGTCATGGAGAAAAGGACTCAGTTTACTTTTGCCATTTTCACAGGGGAACCTTTTAAAACAATCTTCAGCAGCAGACACCTTTAACCCTAATAATCTCAGGCCTTGATGAAAATACTATATTTTGTAGATTATGGTTAAAGGGAGAAAATTAGTTCAGTAAGATAAATATGAGCTCCATTTAACTTCTGATATCTGGTTTAGCATTACATGATGTGTTGATCGTATGCTCTGCTTTTGTCTAAAGATGCAATAGTATCATTATCAATTTCAGAAAGATGGACTGAATATGCTTTTTTGGTGATGAAATCTGTGTACAATATTTATAGTGATGTGCTTTTATTTTCTCATGAGAAACTAAATATTGTGTTGTACATTTGTTTTTAGCATATATTAAAGTTTTGAACCAAATGTGTTGAAGCTTATGCTTTGCCATGTAAATTTCCCAGAAGTTGTTGAGCTCAAATGTATCCTACATCCAGCTGTAGAAACTTGTCAGAAACTGTTTAAATTTTGTATATAGTTGTTTAATTTTAGCCACTGCGCTGAACAGTATTCAAGTTATATAATATGGCTTTACACAAGAAATGTGTGGCTTCTGTTTTGTATTTTTTTCAGTATAGAAGTTCCTGTGTCTTATTTAAATAAAGTTATTAGTAAAACTGGAATAGCTTCCATATATTTTTTAAAAGACTCATTGTTGGCACATTACCCCGGGGAGGTGAATTCTGCCCTGGGTAATGGCAACATTGTGTCCCTGTAGATCTAGAGCTGTGAGACGTCTAACTGGATCAGATTTCTCTAGTTTGGTTTCTTCTTGACATTTAATTTGCACACTTTCCATCCAAGGTAATAAGTTGGGTGTCTTAGAGTCCAAAGCCTTGTGCTGCTTCCAGCTGTGAGCATTTCAGATAGAGGAAACATTGTTCTATTTCACTCCTATGCCTGGCAATTTATAGAGAGTAGGTTTAAATTCAGTGAAATCACCTCAAAGGAAGTTGCATATTCCCTACAAAACCGTAATAGTAGTTTCTTTTGCTCTTACTAGGTTCAGAATAAAAAGGAGAAAAGCTTTGCAGAATAAAAAAGGATAAACGTGTATTAAGGAATATACAATTATACAATAGCAAAGCACTTTGGGAGTGCTTTGTGAAGAATAATTTTCCCAGAGGATTGTTCCTTTCTGAAGCATAATTAGATAAAATGTGACATTTAAATAAAGAATTATTATTGACATTTTTGGTTAAGAAAATCTTTGAGGATGAGATTTATCTATTTGCCATCTCTTAAGGGTATATTATCCATACAGAAATTATTCTGAGTTTTTTAAATTTTAATTGCAACTGAATATGGAGGAAAATGACATTTTCACCTTCAGGCTTAACTTAATCATATAGTATACTTAATGCAAGTAGTTATATGAAATAAACCAAACTTTAGAAGCACGGGAGAGAAATTGACCCTAGGAATGTAGGTATTCCAACCCTATCTACCTAAAACAGCTGTATTTATGAGAACTGTAAAGTGGTTAGCCCTCCTGTCACCTCCCCTCCCACACTGAAAGGTGCCACCTGGTTTGAAGTTCATTTTCTCCATGTATTCCCAGTACTCTGTGAAAGGCTTCTACATGTATCTCTCCTGTCTCTTAGTACTCAGAACTCTTGCATCCACCAGTACACTCCGCTCTTGGTTCATTGGACGTGTGAACCTGCAGGCTGATTTGGAAAAAGAGTTCCTTAATTTATACCTCCATTCAAAATCTTGATGCTGGTGTCTGGCTTCCCAACCTTGTATGTGTTGTCAGACTTCTAGCTTATTTCAGCTTCAGTGATTAAATATAATAAAAATATCATTTTGCCCCTATACCAAGTCAGCTGTTCTCCCTTATACTCCCTATTTTCCCTGCTTCTCACGACAAGGGGAATTAACACTTCTGTGAATCCTGATGTTTTGTCTCAGATTGGATTTCTTTTTCGAAGCACTAAATTCCAAGATGATGATGTAATGCCATTAGGCAGACAACCAAGCCATCTAGGTGGGTTTCTTTGAACTAAGATTCTGCTAATGAGACAGAGCACTGAATATGCCACAGACAACATGCTATTTGGAAGGATGCCACTTGGTTTAAAGACTAGTAACTGATTAGCCTGGTGGACTGAATTATACATTAAGGAGTAAGAGGAGATAAAGGCACATATATTTGGGTTTTTACTGATTCAGCAGCACTGGTCAATGACCTGGCCATGTGGCCAGATAGAAACACAGTGGAAGCCTAGATGATTGAAGAGATACCCATGAGGGCACAGCCCTATAACCTAAGGATTGCCTTTCAGTAGAATATGATCATCAAAAACTCCATCTTTTAGAAAGTGAGCAAAATTAACAAGCATATGTCCCCATGAACTCTCTTAAAGTGGTCACCTGGGTTCATTAGCTAAGTGGACACGGGGAAAGGCTGTAGCCGTATAAAGATGAATTGTATCTAGGTGCTTGCATGTGTCTCTTCCTCTGGCATGCCTTTCTTGTACTTTTCTGAGGCACAAAATGCCTTCAAGAACCATTCTGTCTACCAACAAGAGAGAGAGATACTGATGACTGGCCAGCTCTACTATGGGCCAAGTCTAGCCTGCAGCCTATTTTTGTAAATGCAAATGGACAGCAATTCACCTGATTATAGCTGACAAGAGTAAAGCTGATAATCTGGGGCTAGTGGTGGTGGCACAAATGGGCCCTGAAAGGAAGAGAGAACCAATTCTGGAGTTGACTTCTTAGCCAGCAAAATTTGCAAATGCTTACATGAACAGAAGGTGCTGTCAGGGTTTAGGCAACCAACTATCATTTCTCAGAACAAAGAACACTCCATACAGCTCATAATATCCAACAGTGGGCAAAGGCAGATCTTCCTTAGAGGAACAGTTTCGTAGAGAAGTAGAAGACGAGGTATTTAAGATAGGTCAAGAGCTGAAGGGATGGCTCCAATCCCTTCTCAAGTGTGTTCCACTTAACATTGGTGGGAATCAATGAAGTATCTTCTCTAGATTTTCCTGCTTTCTGGTGTCTCTGGGGAAGAAATGAAAAGGGATGATGGTACGATTATAATACTTTTTTCCCCTCAACATATGGTTTTATTTAAATTAGAAACATGAATGTTTCACATCCCAGCTCCCTCTCCCGTCCTCCCTTGTCCCTCCACCAGCCCCCAGACCCCCACTCAATCCCCACATCATTCCCCAGAAAGGGTGAGGTCCTCCTTGGGGGAATCTCCAAAGTCTGTAATTTCATCCAGGGCAGGACCTAGGCCCTTCCGCATGTGTCCAGGCTGAGAGAGCATCCCTCTATTTGGAATGGGCTCCCAAAGATCATTCATAAACCATGATAAACACTGATCTACTACCCAAGGCCCTAGTGATTTCTGTGACCTCCTCACTGGCACTACATTCATGGAGTCTGGATCAGTCACCTGTTGGCCTCTCAGCCATTAGTCTGGGATACAAGGGCTCCCCCTTATCTGGTCAGCTGTCTTTGTGGGTTTCACCATCATGGTCTTGATCCCTTTTCTCATCACTCCTCCATCTCTGTCACTGGGTTCCAGGAGTTCAGTACAGTGTTTAGCTGTGGGTATCTGTCTCTACTTCCACCAGTCACTGGATGAAGGTTCTAGGATAGCATATAAGGTAGTCATCAACCTTATCATCAAGGAGAGGCTATTAATATAGTCTCTTCACCCTTGCTTAGTTTGCCAGTTGGTGTTGTCCTTGTAGATCTCAGGAGATCTCACTAGTGTCAGCTCTCTCCTAAAGCCTATAATAACGATCTATTATGGTATCTCTCATCCTGCTCTCCTCTACTCTTACCTCGACTCAAACTTCCTGCTCCCCCATGCCTTCTTCTCCCCTCCTGTGATCACCCTCTCTTTCTCCTGGCTCCCCCTTCCTTCCCCCAATGTTCCCAATCTTCTCAGGAGATCTTGCCTCATTCCTCTTCTCTGGGGTATCATGCATATCTCTTAGGAACTAACCTGTTTCCCACACTCAATGGCTCTGGGATTATAGGCTGGTACTCCTCTGATCCATGTCTAAAATCCATATATGAGTGAGTACATACCATGTTTGTCTTTTTGTGTCTGGGTTACCTCACTCAGGATGATTTCCTCCAGTGCCATCCATTTGCCTGCGGATTTCAAGATTTCATTGTTTTTTTTCCATTGTGTAAATGTACCACATTTTCTCTATTCACTCTTCAGTTGTGGGACATCTAGGTTGCTTCCAGGATCTAGCTATTACATATAATGCTGCTATGAACATAGTGGAACAGACATCCTTGTTGTGTGAATGGGCATCTTTTGGGTCTATGCCTAAGAGTGGAGTTGCTGGATCTTGTGGTGGGTTTATTCCCATTTTTCTGAAGAACCTCCATACTGATTTCCATAGTGGCTGTATGAGTTGGCACTCCCACCAGCAGTGGAGGAGTGTTCCCCCTTCTCCACATCCTCTCCAGCACAAACTATCTTTGGTGTTTTTGATTTTCACCATTCTGACAGGAGTAAGATGATATCTCAGAGTTGTTTTGATTTGCATTTCCCTAATGGCTAGTGATGTTGAGCACTTTCTCAAGTGTCTCTCAGCTATTTTATACTCCTCTACTGAGAATTCTCTATTTAGTTCAGTCCCCAACTTTTTAATTGGATCCTTTGGTATTTTGGGGACTTGCTTATTGAGTTCTTTGTAAATTTTGGAGATCAGCCCTCTGTCTGATGTGGGGTTAGTGAATATCTGTTCCCAATCTGTGGAATGCCTTTTTGTCTTGCTGACTGTGTCCTTTGCCTTACAGAAGCTTCTCAGATTCAGGAGGTCCCATTTATTAATTGTCAACCTCAGTGTTTGTGCTACTGGTGTTATGTTCAGGAAGAAGTCTCCTGTACCAATTCGATCAAGGGCACTTCCCACTTTCTGTTCTAACAGGTCCAGTGTGGCTGGATTTATGTTGAGGTCTTTGATCCATTTAGACTTAAGTTTTGTGCATGGTGATAGACATGGATCTATCTGCAGTCTTCTACATGTCAATATCCAGTAATGCCAGCACCATTTGTTGAAGATGATACCTTTTTTCCATTGTATAATTTTAGCTTCTTTGTCAAAAATCAGGTGATCATAAGTTTGTGGATTAATCTCAGGGTTTTCAATTAGATTCCATTGGTCTACCCGTCTATTTTTGTGCCAATACCAAGCTGTTTTCAGGACTATAGCTCTATAATAGAGCTTGAAGTCAGGGATGGTGATGCCTCCAGATGTTGCTTTGTTGAGCAGGGTTGTTTTGGCTATCCTGGGTCTTTTGTTTTTCCATATAAAGTTGAGAATTGTTCTTTCAAGGTCTGTGAAAAAATAGTGCTGGGATATTGATGGGGATTGCATTGATTCTGTAGATTGCTTTTGGCAGGATTGCCATTTTTACTACTTTGATCCTACCTATCCAAGAGCATATGAGATCTTTCCAATTCCTGGTGTCTTCTTTAATTTCTTTCTTTAAAGACTTAAAGTTCTTTTGATACAGGTCTTTCTCTTGTTTGGTTAGTGTTACCCCCAGGTATTTTATGTTGTTTGTGGCAATTGTAAAAGGTGATGTTTCACTGATTTCTTTCTTGGCTCTTTTGTCTTCTGTATATAGTAGGGCTACTGATTTTCTTGAGTTGTTCTTGTATCCTGCCTCCTTGCTGAAGGTGGTTATCAGCTGTAAAAGTTCCCTGGTAGAGTTTTTTGGGTCACTTATGTAAACTATCATATCATATCATCTGCAAATAGTGAAAGTTTTACCTCTTCCTTTCCAATTTGTATCCCCTTGATCTCCTTTTATGTCTTATTGCTCTAGCTAGAACTTCCAGTACAATATTGAAGAGGTATAGGGAGAGGGGACAGCCTTGTCTTGTTCCTGATCTTAGAGGAATTGCCTTGAGTTTGTCTCCATTCAGTTTGATGTTGGCTGTTGGTTTGCTGTATATAGCTTTTATTATGTTTAGGTATGTTCCTGTTATCCCGGATGTCTCCAAGACCTTTATCATGAAGGGGTATTGGATTTTATCAAAGGCTTTTTCAGCATCTAGAGAGATGATCATGTGATTTTTGTTTCTCAGGTTGTTTATATGGTGGATTACATTGATGGATTTTCGTATGTTGAACCATCCCTGCATCCCTGGAATGAAGCCTACTCATGGTGGGTGTGTTTTCTGATGTGTTCTTGGATCTGATTTGCCAGTATTTTATTGGGTATTTTTGCATCAATGTTCATGAGGGATATTGGTCTGAAGTTCTCTTTCTTACTTGCGTCTTTGTGTGGCTTGTGTATCAATGTTATTGAAGCCTAGTAAAAAGAGTTTGGCAAAGACCCTTCTGCTTCTATTGCATGGAATACTTTGAGGAGAATTGGTATAACATGTTCTTTGAATTTCTGGTAAAATTCTGCACTGAAGCCACCTGGCCCTAGGCTTTTTTTGTTTGGGAGACTTTTGATGATTGCTTCTATTTCCTTAGGTGTTATAGGACTATTTAAATTGCTTATCTGTTCTTGATTTAATTTTGGTAAGGTATATTTATCCAGAAAATTGTCCATTTCCTGTAAATTTTCAAATTTTGTAGATTACAGCTTTTCAAAATATGACCTGATGATTCTCTGGATTTCCTCACTGTCCGCTGTTACGTCTCCCTTTTCATTTCTGATTTTGTTAATTTGCATGTTCATACTCTGCCGTTTGGTAAGTTTGGATAAAGGTTTGTCTATCTTGCTGATTTTCTCAAAGAACCAACTCTTTGTTACATTGATTCTTTGTATATCATTTTCCTAGTTTCTCCTTTATTGATTTCAGCCCTCAATTTAATGATTTCTTTGCATCTGCTCCTCTGGGGTGAGTTTGCTTCCTTTTGTTCTAGAACTTTCAGCTGTGCTGTTAAGTCGCTAGTGTGACTATTCTCCAGTTTCTTTATGTGGACACTTAGTGCTATGAACTTCCCCCGTAGCACTGCTTTCAAAGTGTCCCATAAGTTTGTGTATGCTGTGTCTTCATTCTCATTGAATTCTAGGAAGTCTTTAATTTCTTTTTTTTATTTTTCCTTTGACCCAGGAGTGGTGCAATTATGTATTAATCAATTTCTGTGAGTTTGCAGGGTTTCTGCAATTTGTGTTATTGTTGAATTCTAACTTTAAGACATGATGGCTTGATAAGATACATGGAGTTATTCCAATTTTTTGTACCTGTTGAGGTTTGCTATGTTGCCAAGTATGTGGTCAATTTTTGAGAAGGTTCCGTGTGGAACTGAGAAGAAGGCATATTCTTTTGTGTTTGGATAGAGTGTTCTATAGATGTCTGTTAATCCCAATTGGGTCATAACTTCTATTAGGTCCTTTGTATCCTTGTTAAGTTTCTGTCTCGTGGTCCTGTCTAGTGGTGAGAGTGTGGTGTTGAAGTCTCCCACTACAAGTGTGTGAGGTTTTATATGTGCTTTGAGTTTTAGTAATGTTTCTTTTATGAACGTGTATGGCTTTGTATTTGGGGCATAGATGTTCATAATTGAGACTTCATCTTGGTTGGTTTTTCCTGTGATGAGTATGAAGTGACCTCCTTCATCTCTTTTGATCTTAAAGTCTAATTTGTTAGATATTAGGATTGCTACCCCCGCTTGTTTCTTGGGTCCATTTAATTGGAAAATCTTTTCCCAACCCTTAACTCTGAAATAATGTCTGTCTTTGAAGCTGAGGTGTGTTTCTTGTATGCAGGAGAAGGATGGATTCTGTCTTTGAATCCATTATGTTAACCTGTGTTTTTTTATGGGCGAGTTAAGACCATTAATATTGAGGGAAATTAATGACCATTGATAGCTCATTCTTGTTTCTTTTGGAATGGTTGGTGGTGGTGGAATTGTATGTGGATTTCCACCACGTTTTCTTTTGCCTGTTGGTAAAGTGGGATTATCTATTGCCTCTGTTTTTCTGGTTGTAGTTAACTTCCTTAGGTTGGAGTTTTCCTTCCAGAATTTTCTGTAGGGCTGGGTTAGTGGATATGTATTGTTTAAATCTGGCTTTGTCATGAAATATCTTGTTTTCTCCATCTATATTTATTGAAAGCTTTTTCCAGGCATAGCAGTCTTGGCTGGCATCCATGGTCTCTTAATGTTGGTAGAATATCTATCCAGGACCTTCTGGCTTTGATAGTTTCTATGGAGAAGTCAGGTGTAATTCTGACAGGTTTGCCTTTATATGTAACTTGGCCTTTTTCCCTAGCTGCTCTTAATATTCTTTCTTTATTCTGTATGTTTAAGGTCTTGATTATTATGTGTCAAAGGGATTTTTTTTGGTGGGGGGGTCCACTCTATTTGGTATTCTGTAAGCTTCTTGCACCTTCATTGGCATGTCTTTCTTTAGGTTGGGAAAAATTTCTTCTATTATTTTGTTAAATATGTTTTCTACCCTTTGAGCTGGGTTTCTTCACCTTCTCCTATACCTATTATTCTTAGGTTTGGTCTTTTCACAGTGTCCCATATTTCCTGGATATTTTGTGTTAGGGATTTGTTGGTCTTAAAATTTTCTTTGGTCGGTGAATCTAATTCTCCTAGTGTACCTTCAACACCTGAGATTCTCTCTTCCATCTCTTCTATTCTGTTGGTTATGCTTGCATCTGTCGTACCTGACCGTTTTCCCAGCTTTTCTATTTCCAGCATTCCTTCCAACTGTGTGTTTTTTTTATTGTTTCTATTTCAGATTTCAGCCCTTGCACTGTTTGAATTGTTTCTTGCAATTTTTGCTTTGTCTTTTGCTCCATTTCTTGCATTGTTTGGATTGTTTTTTCTTCAATTTCTTTAAGGAATTTTCTCATATCCTCTTTGAGGGCCTCTATCATTTCCATGAAATTGTTTTTTATGTCATTCTCTTCTGATTTATTTGTGTTGGGGTGTTCCTGTCTTGTTGGTGTAGGGTCTCTGGACTCTGGCGATGTCATATTGGTTTTTCTGTTGCTCCTTGTGTTTTTATATTGTCTCTTTCCCATCCGTTCTTGCAGTGGGTTCCAGAGGGTGCCTCTTCTTCTCCTGTTGGGTGTGGGACCAGGGTTCCCTTCTGGTGGGTGTATGCAAGTCTGGTAGCTCTCCACTTCCTGGTCTTGTGGGTGGAGAAATGGACTAGGATGCTTGGGTGCTTTGTATCCTACTGGGATGGATGGGAGCCCCACTGGTATACCCCAGGCACAGGAGTGTGGCCTGGAGACAGGCCCTGATAGTCTTAGTCACGTGGGTGGAGCAGGAGACTAGGATGCTGGGGTGAGTTTGCTCCTGCCTCTGGGATGGAAGCCGCTGTGGCAGTCCCCAAGCACCACAGCATGTCTATTCCTAGTTCTGTGGGTGGAGCAGGAAACTAAGGCACCTTGGTTCCTGCTGCCGCAGCCTGGATAGAAGCCTCAGTGGCAGAGCCCAGGCCCAGGCAGGCGGTCCGGAAATGGCCCTTGTTCACCTGGACCCGTGGATGGAGCAGGAGACTATGGTGCCTTGGTTCCTGCCGCTGGGATGGAAGACACAGTGGTAGACCCCAAGCACAGGCAGCCTGTCTAGTCCTAATTCTGTCACAATTATAATACTTTTTTTCGTATTTTTTATTTATGTCTATTATAATGTATGTAAGTGCAGGTGCCCATGGAGGTCAGAAGATGCTACCAGTTAATATAGACAGTTGTGAAAAGCCCGGAATAGATGCTAGCAACCAAACTCTGGTCTTCCGCAAATTCAGCAAAAACTTTCAACAGTTGAGTTTTAACCACTTGTAGCCAAGCCAGCTCCACTTCTTTTTTTTTTTTTTTTTTTCCCAGTTTAAATTTGGATAAGAAACAAGGTTGCTTCACAAGTCAGTTCCAGGTCCCTCTCCCATTCCCTCCCTTCTTCCCGAGCCCTCCCCCCCCCTTATCCCCTCATTTCCCCAGGGAGGGTGAGGCCCTCCATGGGGGTGTGCATAGTCTGTCATTTCATATAGGGCAGGGCCTAGACCCTTCCCCAAGAGTTCAGGGTGAGAGTGCACCTCACATTGTTCTATGGGAGTCCAAAGTCCGTGTGTATACTTGGGATGGGTACTGATCTGCTGCCCAAGGCTCAATAGATTCCCTAGGCCTCCTCACTGACACCCAGATTCAGGGGGGGTCTTGATCAGTCCCATGCTGGCTTCCCAGGCTGATGCCTGGGATTCAAGAGTTAACCTTTGTCTGGTCAGCTGTTTCTGGGGGTTAAACCAGCCCAGTCTTAATCCCTTTGATCATCAGTCCTCCCTCTCTGTTACTGGCTTTCTTGAGTTCAGCTCAGTACTTAACCAAGGCAGTCTGCCTCTTCTTCGATCAGCCACTAAATAAAGTTTCTGTTTCCCAGACTCTCTGGCCATAGGATTGAAGGCTGGCACTCCCCAGATCTATGTCTAAAATCCATATATGAGAGAGTACATGCCATGTTTCTCTTTTTGTGACTGGGTTACCTCACTCAGGATGGTTTCTTCTAGTGTCGTCCATTTGCCTGCGAATCTCATGATTCCATTATTTTTTTCTGCTGAATAGTACTCCATTGTGTAGATGTACCACATTTTCTCTATCCACTCTTCAGGTGAGGGACATCTAGGTTGCTTCCAAGTTCTGGCAATTACAAATAAAGCTGCTATGAACATAGTGGAACAGACATCTTTGTTGTATGAATGGGCATCTTTTGGATATATGCCTAAGAGTGGAGTTGCTGGGTCTTGTGGTAGGTTTATTCCCATTTTTCTGAGGAATCTCCATACCGATTTCCAAAGTGGCTGAACCAGTTGGCACTCCCACCAGCAATGGAGGAGTGTCCCCCTTTCACCACATCCTCTCCAGCATAAATTGTCATTGGTGTTTTTGATTTTAGCCATTCTGACAGGAGTGAGATGGTATCTCAGAGTTGTTTTGATTTGCATTTCCCAGATGGCTAAGG
Organism: Mesocricetus auratus; assembly: GCF_017639785.1. Lineage (NCBI taxonomy): Eukaryota > Metazoa > Chordata > Mammalia > Rodentia > Cricetidae > Mesocricetus > Mesocricetus auratus. The sequence continues at coordinate 31,082,929 of NW_024429200.1, read as the reverse complement.
ATGTTGAGCACTTTCTCAAGTGCCTCTCAGCCATTTTAGACTCCTCTATTGAAAACTCTCTATTTAGTTCTGCAGCCCACTTTTTAATAGGGTCCTTTGGTGTTTTGGAGACTTGCTTCTTGAGTTCTTTGTAAATTTTGGAGATCAACCCTCTGTCAGATGTGGGATTAGTGAATATTTTTCCCATTCTGTGGGCTGCCTTTTTGTCTTGCTGACTGTGCCCTTTGCTTTACAGAAGCTTCTCAGTTTCAGTAGGTCCCATGTATTAATTGTTGATCTCACTGTCTGTGCTGCTGGTGTTATGTTCAGGAAGCTGTCTCCTGTACCAATTCCTTCAAGGGTACTACCCACTTTCTCTTCTAAGAGGTTCAGTGTGGCTGGATTTATGTTGAGGTCTTTGATCCATTTGGACTTAAGTTTTGTGCATGGCGATAAACATGGATCGATCTGCATTCTTCTACATGCCAGTCTCCAATTATGCCAGCACCATTTGTTGAAGATGCTTTCTTTATTCCATTGTATATTTTTAGCTTCTTTGTCAAAGATCAGATGTTCGTACGTGTGTGGGTTAATACCCGGATTTTCAATTTGATTCCATTGGTCTACCTGTCTATTTTTGTGCCAATACCAAGCTGTTTTCAGGACTATAGCTCTATCATAGAGCTTGAGGTCAGGGATGGTGATGCCTCCGGACGTTGCCTTGTTGAACAGGGTTGTTTTGGCTATCCTGGGTCTTTTGTTTTTCCATACAAAATTGATTATTGTTCTTTCAAGGTCTGTGAAGAATTGTGCTGGGATTTTAATGGGGATTGCATTGAATCTGTAGATTGCTTTTGGCAGGATTGCCATTTTTACTACATTGATCCTACCTATCCAAGAGCATGGGAGATCTTTCCATTTTCTGAGGGCTTCTTTAATTTCTTTCTTTAAAGATTCAAAGTTCTTACGATACAGGTCTTTCACTTGTTTGGTTAGCGTTACCCCAAGGTATTTTATGTTGTTCGTGGCAATTGTAAAGGGTGATGCTTCTCTGATTTCTCTTTCAGCCCTTTTATCATCTGTATATAGTAGGGCTACTGATTTTCTTGAGTTGATCTTGTAGCCTGCCACTTTGCTGAAGGCGTTAATCAGCTGTAAGAGTTCCCTGGTAGAGTTCTTTGGGTCATTGATGTAAACTATCATATCGTCTGCAAACAGTGAAAGTTTGACCTCTTCCTTCCCAATTTGTATCCCCTTGATCCCCCTTTGTTGTCGTATGGCAATAGCTAGAACTTCAAGTACCATGTTGAAAAGGTATGGAGAGAGTGGACAGCCTTGTTTTGTTCCTGATTTTAGAGGAATTGCGTTGAGTTTCTGTCCATTTAGTTTGATGTTGGCTGTTGGTTTACTGTATATAGCTTTTATTATGTTTAAGTATGTCCCTGTTATCCCAGATCTCTCCAAGACCTTTATCATGAAGGGGTGTTGGATTTTGTCAAAGGCTTTTTCAGCATCTAGTGAGATGATCATGTGATTTTTGTTTTTCAGCTTGTTTATATGGTGGATTACGTTGATGGATTTTCGTATGTTGAACCATCCCTGCATCCCTGGGATGAAACCTACTTGATCGTGGTGAATGATTGTTTTGATGTGTTCTTGGATCCGATTTGCTAGTATTTTATTGAGTATTTTTGCATCAATGTTCATGAGGGATATTGGTCTGAAGTTCTCTTTCTTAGTTGTATCTTTGTGTGGCTTGGAGATCAAGGTTATTGAAGCCTCATAGAAAGAGTTTGGCAAAGACCCTTCTGCTTCTATTGTGTGGAACACTTTGAGAAGAATTGGTATAAGCTGTTCTTTGAATTTCTGGTAGAATTCTGCAGTGAGGCCATCTGGACCTGGGCTTTTTTTGGTTGGGAGAATTTTGATGACAGCTTCTATTTCCATAGGGGTTATAGGTCTATTTAAATTGCTTATCTGTTCTTGATTTAATTTTGGCAATTGATAGCTGTCCAGGAAGTCATCCATTTCCTTTAAATTTTCGAATTTTGTGGAGTACAGGTTTTCAAAGTATGACCTAATGATTCTCTGGATTTCCTCAGAGTCTGTTGTTATGTCCCCCTTTTCATTTCTAATTTTGTTAATTTGCGTGTTCACTCTCTGCTGTTTGGTAAGTTTGGACAAAGGTTTGTCTATCTTGTTGATTTTCTCAAAGAACCAACTCTTCGTTGCATTGATTCTTTGTATTGTTTTCCTGGTTTCTACTTTATTGATTTCAGCCCTCAATTTGATTATTTCCTGGTGTCTACTCCTCCTGGGGGAGTGTGCTTCTTTGTGTTCTAGAGCTTTCAGCTGTGATGTTAATTCTCTGGTATAACTGTTCTCCTGTTTCTTCATGTGAGCACTTAGCGCTATGAACTTTCCCCGTAACACTGCTTTCAAAGTGTCCCATAGGTTTGGGTATGTTGTGTCTTCATTCTCATTGAATTCGAGGAAGTCTTTAATTTCTTTTTTTATTTCCTCTTTGACCCAGGGATGGTGCAGTTGAGCATTATTCAATTTCCATGAGTTTGTAGGTTTTCTGCAATTTGTGTTGTTGTTGAATTCTAATTTTAAAGCATGGTGGTCTGATAAGATGCATGGAGTTATTCCAATTTTTTTGTAGCTGCTGAGGTTTGATATGTTGCCAAGTATGTGGTCGATTTTTGAGAAGGTTCCATGTGGTGGTGAGAAGAAGGTATATTCTTTTTTATGTGGATGAAATGTTCTATAGATATCCAATTATAATACTTTTTAAATGTCCCCAAATTGTCTGAAAATCCATTTTTCCCTACCAATTACAGAGGCAATAGGTCAAGAACTTAGTCAACAAGATCTTTAAGTAGGAATGGATTTTCAGCAAAAGCTGTATGTTTTTAAACCTTGTATCTGTCTGTGGGCTGGAGAGATGGCTCTGTGGTTAAGAGCACTGGACGTTTGCTCTTCCAGAGAACCTGGATTTGGTTCTCAGCAAATGACAGTACACAATCATCTAGTCCCAGGTGAACCGATGCCCTCCCCTGGCCTCAGTGATCAGAAGCATGGTTCACAGACATATATGCAGACAAAACCCAAGCACATAAAAACAAATAATTTAATTTTAAAAATTCATATGTCTATCTGAATGAATAGAGTGAAATGACAAGGAGTCATTTGCTAGACTGGGAGTGCTGCCCGTGGTCAAGACCTGTGCTGTGTTTTCCAAATGTAAAAACATTTGCATGTTAATGGAAAAAAGAAGAAAGATTCACTGGGGATAGAACATAAATGAATGAACGAATGAATGAATAAATAAATGAATGGGTTATGAGTTGGGTCTAATTCAGTGTTATAACTAACATCTCAGAAGAAGCTCAGAGCAAGGAATGATGTTTTCTTTTAGCTCTGTTCTAGCAGATGCTCAAGAAGAGGGATACTACTTGCTTGCTGAGATTCCAGCTTTTGGAGCCCAACTGTATCTAACAGGAAAGGTCTGTGACCCTGAGTGACTTCTCCTGGGACATTTTTCAAGGTGATGACAGACTAGACTTTTCTATCAAATGAGATTCAATTCTAGCAATGTGTCAAAATCTTCTGAGTTATATATTTCCTGGAGTGAGGGGGTCTGGGTTCAAAACCCAGGGAGTAGCCTGTGAGCTGTATGGTTGGGTTCTCGTTCCTGCCTTAGTACCTCCCTCTCTAGGCACGCCATAGAAACTCGAGTTTCTACTCGAAGTAGGTCACACAAAGTGTAGATAAAGGCCACAGACATTCTCTTCATTACATTTTCCCTGTAGGAGGTCATAAGACCTTCCACATTCCAGAAGAGTCCAATCGCATGACCTTGGAGAAAGCATGAGAAACAAAAAAGAACGTAAAACTTAGATCCTCACTAAGCCTTAGTCAGTTTCCCCTCTCAGACCGAAGTTGTGTCTATAGGATGAAGTCTCAAAGGACAGCATTTGGAGTGGTGCCAAATGACTGAGCAGCCGAAGTTTGTGGAGAGTGGTATTCCGAGAGGCACACGGGTTCTTCCTGCACACCTCGCCGTGTACATCTCCCCATCTGTATCCTTTGTGATATCAGTTATAACGAAAACTTTAAAATGTTCCTTGGAACTCTTCTCCTTAAAGAGTAACATTTAATATTCTTCCCTTTCGGTGTGGGCTGGACTAAGGCTTGGCTGCTTCCGAGCCGAGTGCGGCAGATGTGATGAGGTGGTCATTCTGAAGTCCAGTTATAAAAAGACTGGTGTCCTAGGTTTGCAGCTTTCTCGGTGAGATAAGGAGGGGGTGTGATCTGGGGAGGACACCTGTGAACTCCATGAGAGACCTAGTGGCAATTAGTGGAGGTCTCAGCCCCCACTATACAGAAACATCTGCTAGGCCAGATAAGACTAGAGATGACTGTATTCTCATCCGGTACCTTGGGCCAGAACTCTGAGCTAGACTGTTCTTCTTGGGTGCCTGGCCTTCAGGCGGGGTGCAAAATTGTATGTGTTTGTTGTTTCATGGTAATAAGTTATATAGACTTAATAAGCAGTTGCTGCCCCTGTACATACATGGACCCATCTTTGCCCTATTTTGCTGCATATAGTAATATACAGATCCAGAGAACAAGGCTTACGTTTTAGAATGGACACTTTTGATTTTTCTTTTTTCTTTTTTCTTTCTTTCTTTTTTTTTTTTTTTTTTTTTTTTTTTTTGGTTTTTCGAGACAGGGTTTCTCTGTGGCTTTGGAGGCTGTCCTGGAACTCGCTCTGTAGACCAGGCTGGTCTCGAACTCACAGAGATCCACCTGCCTCTGCCTCCCGAGAAAGTGCCCTGCACTTGTTACTGTCCCTCTCTCTGTGACCAGAATGGCAGCATAATAGGTGCAGGATGATGTTTGGCTCACAGTTCAGAGGAATGCAGTTCATCGGGGTGGGCAAGTCATGGTGAAGTTCATGGCAACATAAGTGTGTGGCTGGGACCCCTCACAACCTAAGTCTGTGGCTGGGACTCCTCACAGCTCAGTGAGCCAGGAAGCAGAGAAGAGACAATGCCGGCTCTCTGCTGGCTTTCTCTCTCTTTTCCATTTTTAGCCAGCCTGGGACCCCAGTCCATAAGATGGTTTTGTTTATCTTCCCTTCCCAGTTAACCTCTGGAGACATCCTCACAGAAGGGCCCGGAGGCATGCCTTAGAGCTAATTCTCAATCTAGTCAAGTTGGCAAGTTTAACTGTCACAAGTCACCCACCCCTTGTCAACTGGACACCATAAGTATCACTTTGTTCTACAGTATTCCATCCCTGGCCCCTCAAAAGGCTTTGATGACTGCCTCATCGTACAGTAAGAATTTATCTCCAAATGTTCTAACATTTCCAACATTGAGAGCCTAAAGTCAAATTTGACATGTAATCTCTTTACACCCGGAGCCCCTGTACAATCAAAGCATGTGTTACATACTTTCACTAAAAAAAAATGGCCCAGAGCAGACTATGTTGACTCTTCATAGGAGTCCTTACTGGTAAGGAGGAGTGGACTGGGAGTTGGGAGGGAGGAGGTAGAAAGAGTCTGGGGTGAGGGGTCAGGGGAGGGAGGGAGAACTGTGTTTAGATATAAAATTAAATTAAAAAATAAACATAAGAAATCAAAAGAATAAATGACAGAGTAAACATTCCTCTTCTAAAAGGGCAGTATGCAGGCACAGCCAGCAAAGGTATGACCAAACCAAGACTGAAATCCAGCAAGGCAAACACCATATTCCACAGCTGCATGTCCAGCATCTGGGTTTCTGAAAGCATTTCTTCTGAGCTCCAGTGGATTTGGGTAACCTCCCCTCTCCAGTTCTACTCTCTGGGGCCAGCTTCAATCCATGGCTTTAGCTTTCGTTGGTGGATATCCCAGAATCTCCAACAAACTGGGGCTTCCTTTACAGGTTAGGCTTCATCTTCAAAACTTAATGTAATGGTTTCTCAGTGCGTCCTTCCAAGGAATCTACCCTGCACCACATTGCCTGACTCCGATGACTTTCTTGGACCTTGGCTCAAGTCTCTGGAAAGTTTGCATTTTGCATGACCTGAGAACAAGCCCCAGGTAGACAACACTGCCAACTTCTGTTCCTCCACTTACGCCAGAGTCTCTCTCTCTTCTACCACAGCCGTGTTGGCCTCTGTGTTCCTTACTGTGTATAGCTGAGATAACACTTCCCTGACTGGTTATTCTTCTGACAGTGGAGGCCTGCAATGGTATTCTCAAGTCAAACTCTTCAAATGAATGCAAGACACACAATAACTGGTGTCTTTCCCACCAGGTACTTTTCCTACTGTTGTCACCATGCAAAGTAGGAAGCTTCTCTTTAATGACACTAACTTCTCCACAAATAGAGCTGCTTTCACCCCACCCACTGCGTCTTCATCTTTAAGCCCATGATCCTTCCCTCGTGTGTGTGTGTGTGTGTGTGTGTGTGTGTGTGTGTGTGTGTCTTCTCTCACTGTAGATCTAAGAACAGTAAGAACCAACTACACCACACCCCCAGTGGCACACTATCTTGAAATATTCTCTTCCAGACAACTTAGTTCATCATTTTTTTTTTTTTTGGTTTTACGAGACAGGGTTTCTCTGTATTATTTTGGAGGCTGCCGGTCCAGCCTGGCCTTGAACTAACAGAGATCCGCCTGCCTCTGCCTCCTGAGTGCTGGGATTAAAGGCGTGCGCCACCACTGCCCGGCCTAGTTCATCATTTTTTAGCTCACCCCAAAATAAAGTTTCAGGACATTGGCGGAATGTAGACTGATTCCTTTCTCTACATAAGGTAGCATGTATGACCCATGGTCTGGTTCTCACTGGAATTCTTTGCCTCTGAAACCTCCTGAGCTGGCCTCCACTATCTGCCTTTCTCTTAGGCCCTCTGGTCTTCCAAATCCCTACCAGAACTGTTTATTAAGCTTGCCTGTGGTATTTTAGGTCTTTCTCACCCACCATCCCAAACTATACCGGTTCCAGTGGCCAGGCTTGTTGCATTAATGACCACACTTCTTGGTACCAATTTGCCTTTAGTTGGTTTTTCTCATCACTGTGATCAAACACCTAGAAAATGCCACTGGAGGTGGGAATTCCTTGAGCTCCAGTGTGTGATGGTGGGGAAGATGTCCGTCCATGGCAATGGAAACTTGTGAAATGGAACTCCCTCACACCTTCACAGCTCCCTTTTCCTCCAGCTTTCCTTTTTTCTTTTTCAGTCTAAGTTCTGGACTGGATGGTGCTGCCCATGCTCAGAGTGGGTCTTCCTCTGGAAACACCCTTCCAGCCTTGCCTAGGGATGTATGTATCTCCTAGAGAATTTTAAATCCAGTCAAGTTAACAATGAAGATTGACCATCACAAAACATTCTCATAGAAAGCTTTAACTTTAAAATCACATGATTTTTAGCCTCTACTGTGTGTGTGTGTCTGAAGGTAACCTAACAGAAGACCAGGTAAGAAACACACTGAAGTAAAAGGACCTCAACTTCCGGAAGCAGGGGTCTCCTTGGGAAATGATGCTGGAAGACATGAGTAGTTGATCAGGTTTAAAGAGTGGTGAGAAGGAAGGAGTAAGGAAGATAAAAGTCAGAAAAAGATTTTTCTAACGAACTCCTCATTTTGTTGTTGCTGTTGTTGTCTATTTGTTTTGTTTTTGAAACAGAATTGGGCTATGTAGTCCAGGTTGGCCTAGAACTCATGATTCTACAGCCTCAACCTCCAGAGTACTGGAGCTACATTATGCACTACCCACCACCATACCCAGCTTGAACATCTTGTGGTGTTTTGGTTTTTCTTCCCTTGCTTGCCAAGAGACTGGTCACCCACGGACTCTGAAGTGGGCTATCCCATTCCACAGGCGTTTGCATCTCTCAAAGACAAAAGAAAAATATGCTTGTTTTAGAAGTTCCAGATCAGTTTGGTGAGGATTTCTCTCATTCACAATAGCCAGTTTCTTAGCACTAAGAATTTAAACAATCAGATCAGTTTTCCGCTAAAAGATTTTGTGATAGCAAGAATAGGTTCCCTTTCACGCTATAAGCTCTACTCGAATCTTGGCATCTGATTGAAGCATGACTTCGAAGGCATTCCTTTAGCGAGGATTGGTTATGGCCCTGCCGGCAATGGATGTTATTTCAAACCACTGTCTGGAAGCAAGATGGATAAAAGGTGGATGCAGGGATCCAGAAGGACCTGCCAAAAGGGAGAAGGGTTCACACTGGAAAGCCAAGCCTCTTCTTGGGTTTTCTATTCCACCCTGTGAGGGAAAAGAATTGCACTCAAGGGACAGAAGTTAACAAAGGACACCACTCACTTGCTGCAATGAGCAGCCTGTCATTTTTCATATGGGCTGGAGTCAAGGCAGGCGGGTAATCTTAGCTGACTTCCCTTCACCTGCTCCTCTGATTACAGACAGACAACTGGTGTGGTCTCTCCTGCTTCCTTCCCAGCCACCACCCTGGAGCAAGACTGGGAAGCTTTATAGGAAGAAGCTATTCCTATGCAGATCCCTAACCTTATCTCCTAATTGCTCCCTGGAATCCATGGCCTGAGTAGCAGGTCCTATTGGAGGATAAAAGGGAGGCAGGCAGAGACAGCCATTAATGGTTACTGCGGGTGACTCACCCTGGCAGGTGGTGGTGTTAGGTGTACTTTCAGTGTTCATATTTGATGTTTTTTTTTTCTTACGACAAGCATATATTCCTTTTGAAACGAATAGTAGCAAGCGACGTTTTGCAGGATGACTGACAGCCCTCCTACTTCTGTCCACCCCGCTGTGTACCATCCATCTGTTTGGATTTTGGCAGAGGGTAGATATACGTAAGGGCAAGGTGAAAATGAAGAAGATGACTAATGTGAAAATAAATGTTAACCACACTAGCAGTCAAAGTGATGTAAATTAAAGCAATCTGTTGCCTTTCGGTTGGCAAAGAATGAAAGGATAAAGTTCAGTGTGGTGTGTATTTTCAATGTGTGTTGAAGGGATTAGTCTCTGGCCTGTGGTGCTTCTGGGAAACAGTAGAACCTTTAGGATATGGGGTCTATCAGGAGGGAGTAAACCATTGGGACCCTGTTATTGAAGAGGACATTAAATTCCCTCCGTCTCTGCTTCTGTTTTTGCTTCCAGGCTACCACAAAATGAGCAGGCCCGACTAGCAAGATGTATTGTGTCGCCACAGGCCTAAAGTGACAGGTCAAGAGATCTTGTTCTCAAACTTCTGAAAACGCAGTCGCAAGTAAACCTTTCTTCCTTATAAGATGTTAATCTCAGGCATTTTGTCACCGTGTCAGGTGACTAATGGAGTCACCCTTATCTTCTGTAGGAAAAAGAGGCAGGCACACTCATTTTGGACAGCAGTATATGACTTGATTCAGCAAGGGTACAAACCCATGTGACCACTTTTTCTTATAAAAATACACCTGTGAGCAAAAAGACATGAAGACATTGAGAAAGAGTCAATGACGGACATATGTAAGCGGATACTTCCTTAACATTTGCTTTTCTGTTGCTGAAATTTTTGACTATTATTACCTACTATTCCTGTATCCAGAGAACAAAACTTAATCATTTCTAAATATGAAAGGAGGGAGTGGAAGAAACAGACAGTAGCAACAATGGATTACTTTTAATAAAAATGAGCAGCAGGTGTCCAGATCAAAGTGTCTTGAGAGTGGGCACATGCCTACTACGTGTCCAGTGCTTTTTGAGGCTAAGGCAGTAGGCTCACCGTGAGTTTGAGGACAGCTTGGGATACAAACTGAGCTTATGGCTAAAGTAGAGCATTTCCTGTTGTGTGTGGCTTGTGCTAACACGTCTTCTCCTCTGGTGAGGTGGGTTTATTAAGTGGGGATTCAGGGAATGCCCTCTCATTTATGCTCCTTCAACTGCCTCATCTAGAAAGCATTCACCCAAGCCTGAAGATGATGGAGTGATTGCTTTGAAATAAGATCGTGCTTGTAGTACACTTTATGGCAGCTTCTTGTGTTCAACAGATGCCCAGTGAGTACCTGTGAGCTGTCCAGGGGTATTCTGCTTAGTCATAAGTAAAAGCATTGGCCTGCATGCGGTGGTGGCGTAGGTAACAGGGACTGTTATCATTTGACTCATCAATTTTGCAAATACACTGAAGAAAAGAAAATACATACCTGCATAAAAGCTTGTATACAAATGCATTATACGCAGCAGTTCCTAAGTCAAAAAACAGTCCAAATGGCTGCATAAATTACATGTGTACTGTGCATTCAGCTGAGGATTACTCAGCTGGAAGAATGTGATGCTGATAAAACTCATGAGACGATTCAGATGGGATGAGCCTTTGCACATTAAGCTGGTGAAGCAGGCCAGCTACAAGACAATCCCACCAATATGAAATGTTCATACAGAACAATCCCTAGGCAGAAGTGACATTGATGTTGCTGGGGTCTGAGGAAGGGGAGAGGCTGGGTACACAGTAATAAAAATGTTCTGGAGCAACAGGATGTCCAGGAAGAGTCCCAGTTGAGGGCCCAGCATGGATGATGTAGTAGAGACCAGGGGCCTTGAACTGGTCCAGTGATTCTTCGTCAAAAACTCCTGCATGTAAAAATGTATGGATAAAGGGGATTACTGTGTGACTCACTGTGTCACACGGCAACTTCCATGACAAGATTTTCTCCTTCCTTTTTTCTTCTTAAATTTTATTTTGTTTTATTTTTTTGGGGGGGTGAGATGGGTGGGATCAGGAGGCATGATGGGAAAGACACAAAGAATAAAAAGTTAAAACAGGAAAACTTCAAGCAAATGAAACAAATATCAGTGAAAAATAAGTAAACAGACATAAAAATGTTCTGGGATTAGAGAATGACTGTGGTTGCATGACTCTGTAAATATATGGAAGCTATTGATTCATACACTTCACATGTGACACAATTCAAGAAAGCATATGTGTCTTAGTCAGTGTTACATTGTTGTGAAGAGACACCACAACCATCTCAGCTCTTTTAAAGGAAAGCATTTAATTGGGGCTGGCTTACATCAATGGCAGGAAGCATGGTGGCATGTAGGAAGACACGGTGCTGGAGAAGCAGCTGCCAGTTCTACATCTGGATTTATAGGCAGTGGGAAGAGAGAATAACTCTGGGCTTGGCTTGAGCCCTTGAAACTTCAAAGCCCACCCCAGTGACATACAGCTTCCAACAAGACCACACTTAACCTAACAAGGCCATACCTCCTAATCCAACAGTTCTCAAATGACCCTTTCACACGGGTCACATATCAGATATACTGCATATAAGATATTTACATTATTACTAATAACAGTAGCAAATTACAGCTATGAAGTATCAAGGAAATAAGTTTATGGTTGGGGGTCACCATAACATGAGGAACTGTATTAAAGAGTTGCAGCATTAGGAAGGTTGAGAACCACTAACCTAATCCTTTCAAATAGTGTCACTCCATGGTAACCAACCATTCAAAACTATGAGGTTATGGGGACCATTATTATTCAAATGACCACAGTTTGCATGCAAAATATCCTATACTAAAGAATATATGAGATGGGCATAACGTCTGGCCGTGAGTAGCCATTTTGTGGACAACGGTTGCTTTTTTCCCCCACCAGCTGTGCAATATCAGAAGGAGTTAATGGAGTAAACACACACAGTTGATAGTTAACGGGTATTAACTCAGCAGATGTGCAGTGAACTTCCTCCTCTGAGAGCATCTACTCTATGTCCTTTGCACCTTTGCTTGGTTTCATAGGGTGGGGCAGTCAAATGCCGAACTGCTCTAGCTGCCACGACTACTCCGAAGTCTCTCGCTATCATCTTACCTGTGATCCTGGGTGTCTGGCTCCCTAGATCGGGGAAGCAATGCCAGAAACCTCAGATGACTGAGGCTTCAACCCAGGTTCACCCCTTGTCTTTTGAGGTACCTTTTCTTTAACAATAGAGCGGGTTTATAGGTCAGAAAAACAAGCTTGTTTAGCCCTGGACTTCTCATAGCAGGCTCACCATTGGAGACGCTAGCTAGGGCTGCTTGCTTGCAACGGCAGGTAACAGATGGGTGGCAAACTGCAGGTAGCCGGAGCTTAGGCTAGTGTGTGGTGAGGATTTGCTCTCCATTCAAACAGGAGCCAAAGTCGCAGCTCAGGTAGGATGGCAGCTCCTATTGGCAGGATAAAAACACACCTCAGGTTGACTATGGAGGCACAGTTTGGCTATCTGACCTTTAAGGGCAGGGAAAGAGGAGAGGTTACAGAAGGCTCAGGCTTCCCTGCTGATAAGGGGGCCACTGGGGTGTCTCCACCCCATTTGCACACAGATGCTAAGGGCTGTCAGCGCTCAGGGGGTTCCAAGGACCCTGGTATCTTCTGCACCAGTCTGTTGCTGACTTCCGTTGTTTATCAACTCTTTGGAGAGTTTATAAAGATGTCAGTCCATTTTCTCTGCTACAAATATACATAGGTGCATTTTTGCAAATCCTTACATAGGATCCAGGATGCAGCAACTGAAGAAGCTAAGAGGTCCATATATATCCAAACCAGAGGAGACTTTATAACTCAGCTGGCAGAAGGCAAGACAAATTGCAGAGGCAAATAGGAGCCAGGGTATTGATTGCTCAAGTGCTGATATCTGGAGAACTCCTGTTTGTACTGGGAATGGGAGATTGGCAAGGGTGCTGTGAATATAGAACTCATCTTTGGAGCACCATGGTTCAGGGGCAGATATACCAATAAGGAGACACTTAAATAAAAATCAGTACAATCTCTTTACAGTAGCTGGAGAAGGGCGTGATTGGTGTCTTCACCAGTTGGTGGAGGCTGAGCCAGTGAGGAGCCCCCTGGCTTTCAGAGTTCTTCTGTGTGAGGCCCCTGCAAATGCCACAGCTGGCAGAGTGACAATCCACACGAGGAAAGGAGGAAACCCAGCTCAACATGACTTAGGTAGCAGACGTTGGTTCAGACTTCTAGAGTGTGACACATGGAAGTTTATTTTAGGCGAATTTAAGTACAGTAAGCTTCTTGGTGACAACTATCACAATAACGCATAAGACATGGCTACGTTGAAACTCTTGCAAAGTATATGTGATCTCTTCCATAGGACGAGTTCTACAGATTAGGGGCCAGGGGGAGGATCTGGTGTGGTCTAGGTCATTGTAGAGGTCACCAAGCTAGAACGTACGGGTAACTTTTCCCCTAAGGATGGGTTCTATTGACTGAGAAAAAATGTTCAAGATAAAGGTTCAGGGAGGAAGAGTCTGGGATAACCATAAAGTCTGTGGGATTCAGGTGTGGCCTGGCTCTACAGATAGGATGGATCACCAGGCTGTTAACTACATCCTCTCCCAGCTTTCTGTGTAGAAAACAGGTGTGCATCTCCACCATTAAGGAGATAACCCTGCGTGTTTAACATTCCTGGTTTCCCTAGTGCTTATCTGTGAGACCTCCATACACCTGAGCACTTTTGGTCGGCTTTCTAACAAGCTGAGTATATTGGTTTACTGCCCCCGTTGCTGAAACCAAATACCTCCATCAAAGCCAGTCAATGAAGGGAGGGTTTATTTTTTGGCTGATGGTTCCAGGAGGATACAGTCCACTGTAGAAGGGAAGGCATAGCAGCAGGAGCAGGAGGCTGGCGGGTCACATTGCATCTACAGTCAGGAAGCACAGAGTGAACAGGAAGAACTAGATTATAAAACCTCAGTGCCCTCCCCTAATGACCCACTTCCTCTAGTGAGATTCCACCTCTAAATGTTCCACAACCTCCCCTGTGGTGATATCTTGCTTGTACAAATAAAGCCTATCTGGTGTAAGAACTCAATTTACACTCCCCCAAATAGTGCTACCATTTGAGGACAAAGTATTCAAACATACAAGCCTGTGTGGGATATTTCCCATGTAACCCTAAGAGTGAGTCAAGAGGAAGTTGCTCATCCTATTACTATAGAGAAAAGGTATTCTGATGAGCTTGGATATTCTACTCCAAGAGTGTCAGACATAGGGAGACCATTTTAATTCAGAGCATGGGGAGGGGGGAGACTCCAAAATTTCATTGATTGGAACCACTCTCTCAGGAAGGTTGAACAAAGTATTCAGTAACTGTGGCTAAATGTTTAAGAACTCTAGAACAAGCATTAGGGTATGTTGAACACAGCAGGGCCACTGGGTCTGTGATTTCCTATCAGTGGGCGGTAAGAGGACAAAGCCTAGGTGTTTATTTTGAATTAAGGGCAAAGATCCTATTTTCAGAGTTGAGTGCAAAGAAGTGCAATTGATCAAAGAGGCTTGGATGAGCATCCGGGGTTCAATGACACTCAGTCCCTAAGGTGACTCAGCCACCCACGTTTTACATTTTATTTTTATTAATTACGTTTGTTCTCTGACATTTTCACACATGTATATAATGCATTCTGATTACTCTCACCCCCATCCTCCCACATGTGTCCCCCCTCCCCTTCCTTACAAATCTTTTTCTCACATTCATGTCTTTTTGTTTGTTTTGTGATCCACTTAACCGGGGCTAACTGTGTGACCCTGGGTTTGAAATTATCTGTTGAAGCCTCATGGACTCAATAGGTAAACTAAAACTAATGACAATGACTCCCAGAATCTGTCAGTAGCCAATGGCTAAGGAGGAAGGGATAGGGCCCCATACATACCTTTTATACCCATGGCTGAATGTTGAATTATACAGCTAATACAGGTATTCACAGCTGCTGCTTGCAATTGCTGTAGCATGCCCAGAAGCTAGCATTTCTGGCTCTTACATTCTTTCTGACACCTCTTCTATGATGCTTCCTGAGCTTCGAGAAGATGGAATAAATGTCTTATTTACGGCTGTTAAACTTACTCTGGGTAAACTGGCAGCCATGAGTCTTTATATCCAACACCACTCACAGCAAAGAGTTCTTATCTGAGTAAGGTGCAGACTAGCATTTGTCTATGGGCATAAATTTAGATGTTTAGAAGGTAGTTTGATACTATATCAATTTAGTGAGACAATAGTAGTCACTTCCTTTCAGGGTTTGTGACATCTCTAGGCAAGGTTTTTGACTGGGTTTGCATGCCAGTCATGGATTCCCTCCTGGGGAGATGGCCTTGAGTCCAACTATAGAGTGTGGATGGCTACCACCATCGCAGTGGTGCCATCATATAGCACAGGTGGGTACATCTTGCTTAACACGTTGGTAAGGCCACTGATGTCTTTTCACTCTTAACAGTTTGAATAGCATCTTCTAGCACTATGAAGGTTCAGTTCTAGCCTTACTTTGTATATAACTTGTTATCCCGGTTTGGTGTCTTCAGTTATAGGTCTTCTTATCTCGTTCTGGTGTCCCACCTTCCCATAGCTGTGTTCTGCCAGCTTATGCTCTGCACTTGCATAAGGCTCCTGCAGCTTTATAACAGCTCTGCATCGTTTCTGGTAACCTAGGCTATTGCTTTAATAATGGATGCATTTGCGTGATCCCCAGCCCAGAATGACAGGAGGAAGAATTTGAAAAGGTCTAACTCTTCAGGTAACAGCTGTTCCACTAGCATTCTCCAGTTCATCTGATGAGACCGGGTAGCCCTGGGGCTCAGAGCATGAGTCACTGGCCGAAGGTTTGTGTCTTTCCAGATAGAATGGGAGCCAGGAGTATTTAATAGGTGGGGTTTGAGTATGGAAGGTATCTTGAATATTTGATCAATAACGGTGCATTTTCAGAAAAATTTTGCCAATCTTCTGTAAGAAGACACAGCTATCCATAATTCAATGTTTTTTTTGTGTGTATTCTAAAACAGCACCAAAAACTCTTAGTAATACTTGCATATTTCCTTCTGCCATAGAACTGATGTGCTTTACAAAACCAGCTTTGAAGACCATGACCCTTTTCAATATCAGCATAGCATTCACGCAGTAGTCCATCTGCCACAGGTTATTTCCCAGCCCCTTGCAGTTGGGCTGGGCCACGTGGTCATTTCTAGGTAACGGGGGTGAGGGAGTGGGGTGGGGTGGGTAGCAGCAGGGAGTGTGATGGTCTATGATGTGTGGCTCCCAGCTTGCCTTCCCTTGCAGGAGTGCCTGAAAAGCTCAAGTTGTGTGAGTGATCATGCTTGCTTAAAGTTCAGCTTGTCCTGTCCGCACTGACACACAGTTGGATGTGACTGTGAGCAGCACTGTTCTCTTGCAGCAGGAAACACATCTGCTGCTGTCCCCTGCATTGCAGGCTGAGTCTTCTCTTCCAGATTTCTAGGGCCTCTTCTGCTTCATCAGGACGGGTGTATCAAGAGTCCAGAATGCAATCTCTTCCCTTTTATCACACTTACTAAGGCATAATTTACACTCAATACAGTTCATCCCTTTTAGTATAGACCCTAATGGAGTTTGACAAATTCAGGCAGCCATATAACCATCAACAGAACCCCAGCGAGTTCCATCCCTCTAAATTCTCTGTGCCTTTTGTAGTCCACCATCCTTCCTCTCGGTCTTTGGTAAAAATGGATCTGATGTCTGTCCCTAAAGGTCTGACTTTTCCAGAATTTATGCATATGGAAACCATGTAACACCAAGCCTTTGGGGTAATAAAACAAAAGCACAGCATTTACTATGGAATAATTTTAGATTTACAAAAAGTTGCAACATAATGCAGTTTCCTTATCCCCATGGCTGGCTTCCCTCTTATTAACATCCCATATAACTGTATGACAGTTATTAAAATTTTTAATAACCTACACTAGCATGGTAATATTAGCTAAGCTGTCAACTTTGTTTGGAAATCACTGGTCCACTTCCACCCAAGGTGACCTTCTTCATGATGTGGATGCTTTCAAAGAGGACTGATCTAGGATTTGGTACGGATTAGTGTCTCGGTCTGGCTTTGTTTGGTGTTGCTCTTATTTCTAAACTGGGTTGTAAACTTTTGGGGGGGAATACAGAGGTGTGAACCTTTCTTCGCACAGCGTCATCTCAGGGGTACCTGCTTTTGGTTGAGTTCATCTCATGTTGTGTATACCAGTAGCTTGTTCCTGTTGGTGGAAAAATAATACCTCCCTATGCTTATGTCACACACTCTCCATTTTACTCTTACAGCAGCTGAAAGACATCTGGGCTGTTTCCAGTTTGGGGAGATTATGAATAAAGCTGCTATACATTTACATAGAGGCTTCTGTGTGGATACATATACATATATTTTTTTCCCTCTCCCTCTCTCCAGGGTAAATTCCTAGTTGTGGGATTGGCAGGTTGTACAGCATGCGTTGTGTTTAACTTTCTGTGAAACTGCCAAACTGTTTCCCCAAATAGCTGTTCCATTTTGCCTTCCCATCAACTACGTTAGAGGGGGCCCAACTGCTCTACATCCTAATTATTTTAATTGGTGTTCTGGTTAGTGAGTGATTCATTGTTAAAAAACAAAAACAAAAATTTAAAAAGAACCTTTTAAAATTGGCAAGCATTGTATACCTTTGGGTCCAGCAGAGAACACTCTTCATTTCTCCTAGCCTCAACAGAGAGTCTTGACCAATTAATGGAATCAAGCAAACACTTGATTATCAGACTGCCTTTAAAAACACTACACACACACACACACACACACACACACACACACACACACACACACACACACACGGGTGGTGAGGGGGAAGACCTCTAGCCAGCTGGCTTTGAGCTTGCTGTGTAGCTGAGGATGAGCTTGAACTTGATCCTCTGTCTCTACCCCGATTTGGGATTGTCGGCATGTTCCACTAAGCACACTCAGTGTGGTGCTCCCAATCAAACTCCAGGCTTTGTACATGCTATACTAGCTGCTACTGATGGAGCCACATCTTGAGATTTTCACTAGACTTTCCAGGCATATCTGCCTTCCGTTCCTTTGATGTTTAGGAATGAGCTGATAAGCAGTGCAGAAAGACAATGGAACTGGGTGAGACTGCTGGAAGTTAACTAAAAAAGAACAGTCTCTTTCCCCCATACTAATAAATAGCATCTCATGAACTGAGAGAGCCTTGATGAGGCCTGTTTCCATAGTCCTGCACTGTTATGGGCTGAGGTCACCACAGAAGCGTTCTAGAACGGAGGTCTTCACTCTTTGTAGCAACTCCACTAGATGGGGACTGTTATTTTCATCAGAGAGGGCTAGAACCTAGCGCTGGTTTCAGAGCTAAACTCTTGTTTATTTCCCTAAACCACTTTCCTAATCCTTTCTTAAAGGGCATATTTAATAACTGGCTTCTGAAAAGAAAAATAAGAAATATGTGTAAGGGGGGTAAGTATTGTTTCTTACAGGAACTTTGACTGTCTTTGCATTCTTTCCTATCGCTTGCTATCTTTAGCAAACACTTGGATGTAAAAGAAGCCCTGGCTTGGGATCCACTCACATAGGTTCCAATCCCAGGATGCCACTGACTTTGAGTATTTTAATGATGGCTCTTTGGTCCCTAGTTTCCTCATCTGGATAGAAGTGTGTCAGATGCAGAGGGTTTCTGATCCTTCCACAACACCTTACAGTCACTGAAGGCAAGGAGCCTTAACAAGTCACTGGGGCTGCTGGCTTCTCTACATGCCCTGTTGCCATTCACTCTACTCTGGAAGACCAGTGTCTCCTTGAAGTCATTTCAGTAAATAAACCAGAGAAAAATGTCTAGTGCATTCCTCTGATCAGCCTCCATTCTGTCTGCTTCTAGTAGCAGCATCCCAATTTATCTGGGGGGAGTGTTGATGTAAATAATCTGGCTTCATACAATGGATACATCTTGTCCCTATGCCGCACAGCAGCCTTGAATGCTTGGGATGGAATTCACGAACCAGGAAAAAGAATTGAGTCATATACTAAAGTTATACAGGGCCCAAAAGAACTCCAGTAACATATTACAAATATTATCTAAAGCTGTACATATAAGGGTATCAGGTCAAGAAACTAGACAATTACTCATTGAATCTTTGGCTTTTGAAAATGCTAATTTAGAATGCAAAAAGAAAACTGGGCCTTTAATGGTCAGATAAACACTCATAGATAAATGGATCTTACACATAGTCAATGTTGAGTCTCTTAACTATAGAGATGAGGCCTGGATAGGAGAAGTGATTTCCAAAGGCCTAAAGGGACCTTAAAATGCCAAATGTTTTAATTGTGGTAGCATAGGCCATCTGAAGAGGAATTGTAGACAAGGCATTCCTAGAAAGAATGTTCTTTCTAGGAATGACCCCAAACTTCTGGATTATGCAGAAGATGCAGCAAAGGCCAATATTAGACCAATGAATGCAAATCAACAAGAGCCAAACAAGGCAATACTTTACCACTGGGAAATGCCTTGGGGGAGCCTCTTGCAGGCCCCCAAGTTGTACATGGTCCAGTCATTCCCAGTCACTGTAGAAGAAACTCTTCCCCAGAACAAATAGAGGATCCAGTGCCTAATGTAAAAAACAAAACAAAACAAACAAAAAAACCCCAAAAACCATACTGCTCTGGATGATAGTATAGCTTTGGAGGATGAATCAAAAATTCCAGGAGGAACCATAAAATGTATATTTTGCCAGACTTCTATAAATGACAAAAGACCAAAGCTGAGAGAGCACAAATAAATAAATAACATTGTAATTGAGGGATTAGTAGACACAGGTTCAGATGTGACTATTAGTACTCCAGAATCATGACATCCAAACTGGCCTCTGCAGGAGGTAGATGTTCATTTCCTAGGGATTGGCACCCTATCTAAGGTAAAACAAAGCATGAGGCTGGCTGAATACATAGGGCCAGAAGGACAGAGATGAAGGCTGAGGCTATATATGGCTAAGGTCGTAGTGAATTAAAGGGTCATGATCTGTTGCAGTCTCAGAAATGGACCATAAACCAACTCATGCTTCTTGGAAGAATATTATGCGATTCAGGCTGTACAAAAACAGGGCACAACAACTGTCAAACTTTCTGAGGTACTAATGGACCTACTCTTAAAATGGTTAACTGACAAACCTGTCTGGGTTTGGCAGTGGCCTTTGACATCAAAGAAATTACAGGCTTTAGAAAATCTGGTTCAGGACCAGCTAGACACTGGACACATTGCAGAATCTTACCAGCCCTGGAATTCTCCTGTATTTGTTACTAAAAATAAATCTGGAAAATGGAGAATGCTGAGTGCCATAAATAAAGTAATCCAGCCAATGGGTTCTCTACAGCCTGGAATGTCTTTGCCTTCTCTGTTACCTAAAGAATGGCCTATTGACTTGAATAGTTATTGACTTGAAAGACTGTTTCATCACTATACTTTCACAAGAAAAAAGATAGGGGAAATTTGACTTCACAGTGCCTACTTATAACAGCTCTCAGCTGGTTAAGAGATATCAATGGATGGTCATCCTGCAGGGAATGTTAAATAGCCTCACCCTGTGCCAATATTTTGCTTAAAAAAAAAGGAAAGAAAAAAACATTGGAAATAATTTGTGTACATTTCCCACAATCTATAATTTACCATTATATGGTAGACACTTTAAAAAATATTTGAAGAAGTAAGAAAGCTTTGCCTTACTGGGGATTACAAATTTCTCCTGAAAAAAAATACAGAGAGGAGAATCTATTAATTATTTCAGATATAAATAGTTCTACAAAAATTTAGATCACAGAGGTACAAATCAGGAGAGATCGATTACACCAGGTGAAGTGAGAACCCACAAAAGTATAATAACCAATTTATTAAAGGGTGCAATGAAAAGACAGAAACTCACAGACAGAGGGCAAAGCAGACACCACCATTGATCCTGCTGCCTTTGTCCAGCCATTCTGCCCAGGGGTCAGGAGCACCAAGCGTGCTGTCTCTTAACTGCTTGGTCTCCCACCATGTCAAGCTCCAGCAAGAGCAAGAGAATGAAAGAGCCTCTCCCTCCTGGTTGCCACTTGTCACATAGCAGACAAGACTATGGCCTAGGGATGGTGCCCCAAGGCTATAGGCAGATTGAGTTCCCATAACAGGGGAGCTTATCAAACAGCCCATTTTCTATTCTTCAATCCCAGTGAATCAAGAGTGGACACAGGTTACATTCTAAAACTTTGCCTAGAGATACTGGTGGCCATCTTATCTCTTGCTAAGAAATGTCTGACGGATTGAAAAATGGAGGAATCAGAGCAGAGGGAGAGAGGGGATTGCAATTATGAACCCTCAGATCCAATTATGACTGACGTTTAGAGATTTGATATTCACCTGAGCAATAAGCCTCCTGTCATATATCTAAAACATTAATTTATTTACTGAGACAGGACCTTATTTAATCTAGGCTTGTCTCAAACTGACTATATAGCCAAGGATGACCTTGAACTCCTGCATCTACCTCCTGAATGCTGTTTTTACAGCTTTGATGTTTAAGTCAGTTTGAGTTGGGATGGGTTTTGGTAATGACTGGGCTCTGAACTTTGTTGTTCTTATCACACATGTCCCTCCCTGAGGGTTTCAGAATACTGGTTCCTTTTGATAAAAAGAAAGTTAACTTTAAAAGCTCCAAGAAAGGCAAGGTCTGAGGTTGTGCCGGGTGTCCCACGCCTATCATAAACATTGTTCATTTACTAGAAGCCTTCTCAATGCAGAATTCTTGGCAGCTGCGGTCAGTCATTTGGATTTGCCTCCAAGCTGGAATCTATGTTCCAACGAAGCTGAAGAGACCTACCTACATCACTGCACTTAGAGTGCCAGTCAGAGGGCCAGGAAGCTGCCTCCGATGAAAGCAGGAAGCAGGGGACTAACTGTGGCCTTTGTGGGGGACACTAGTTGATCACAAAGCCAGGTGCAGCTCTGATATTGGCAAAAATCAAAGTGTTAGTATTTAACCATGAGCCCTTGCCAGAGACGGGCTGTGGGGTGGGGTCTTGGTGCAGCATCTCCTAAAAGGGGAACTCAAACTGACTTCTGGGGTTGCAGGAGGGGGATAAGGCAAGAGGATCCTGATAGGTGTCATCTGGTAGGTGGGCAGCCTCACAAAGAACCTTCAGAGCCCTCAGCTCTGGCCCCACACCAGCTATTAAAAACTGGCTAAAACACAATGGGTTTGCCTTTCCTTCATGCCCAGGGGTGCTGGCTACAAGCAGAACACATTTGCTCAGGCAAAAACTCCCCCCCCCCCAAAAAAAGCTGGTTCTTTCTAAATCCGTGATTTCTAATTCTGAGGCCGACGGGTGCTTTTCTCACATTCCCAGAACTCAAAATCAAGCTGACATTTCTAAAATTGCATTTTGAGGGGAGTGACTCCGTGTCAGTTGGGGAAAGGAGGCAGGCACTGATGGTGTCATTCCCAGCCCCTCCTCCCAGTGTGAGTATTCTTCATCGATTCGCTGGGGGGGGGGCCAGGAGGGGAAAGCGGTCATGCACAGGGTCATGCTGAAACCATCAGCAACAGGAGGGCAACCAAAGGAAGCCAGAGGAAGACGCTGCTCCCTCCCTTATGCTCCAATCTCCCTGTGGCTCGGGCTGGAGATGGAGAAGTGAGGCTGTGGGCTAAGAGGATGAGGACACTCCGCCTTCTTCACGTCGGAGACGGGGTTAGTGTCACAGTTAGGGAGGCCCCGAGGTGGGGTCCACAGGAACCCCCCTTGGCCAGGCGGTGCACCGGCCACTGACAAGGCAAGCAAGCAGCAGCTGCTTCTCCTTGAACGGGAGAGGAGGCTGAGGGCCTTTGTGTGAGCGGGATCCAAACAAGCCTCTCAAGAGGGATCAAGAGGCTGCCCAAGTGGACTGCAGATGGGATGGGAAAGGAGACGGAGTCTTTCTTTTCTTTCCTTTTCACAAAGAAATCTCAGGGAGAAAAATGCCTCCGTGAGCGACCCTTTCCCTTTCCTCGTAGCAAAGCTTATCCAGATACTATGATCCCCTGTCCTCTCCTCACTGGTGGGTCTGAAGATGCAGCCTCCGACTGTTTCAAAACAGAAGAACTCCACCTCCCTTGCCCTCCCACTGCCTGGATGGAGCCACACAGGTCCTCCAGACTCAGCTCCTCACTGGGACCTCGTGGCCGCAAATAAGTGTGACCCAGGTTGAAAGTAGGACCCTTAGTCCTCTCTCCACGTAGGGCAACTTCATCCGGCCATCATTAATCCATTGTCCCCAAAGTGACTTTAGGGTGCAGGTTGCTCGGAGGCAGATTTTGAAAATAGGCTCTTGATCTCTAGGGTGGCAGCATCGAACAGCTGCAGCGTGTGCCCAAAGCCCAGGCCTGAGTGGGCCAGGTAGGGTACCATCCTGTCGTGACTACATGAGAGAGGCAGAGGCAGGGCAGGACCAGACAGTCAGGGACGACAGTAAGGCTCAGTTCTTGGTTTGCTGACGGTGTACCTAGAGGCATTCTTGTGGTGGAGGTGGGCTCCAAGGAAGCTCTTGAGGAACGAGTAGGGTAACCATGGTGTCCCACAGAGCAAACAGGCCCTGAGATGGTGGACTGTGGAGATGGCAAGCATGCCTATGTTTAGAGGAGTGTGCGGTGGGGGTTTTGATTGTGCATCTTGACAACTTCAAAGTGAATTGATGCGGAACTTAGAAATCTGCTAGAGAAGATTCTAGTAATGATAACCCTTGATTGCTTGCATGGGGCAGCAAAGTCAGGAAAGATACCTGAGCTAAGGTCCAGCAGGCTCCCAGAAAGTTACCATTGCTACCCCAAGAAGGCACCCCTAACAGTCTCCAGCCCTCAGAGTATTTTTTTTAGAGCTGTGGTCAAGTCCTTCCATGAGATGCTCCTGTGTTTCTGAAGGTGGCCCAGAAAGCCTTCTCTGAGATGGTCAATGGAGGCCAGAAAAGGCCACTGGCCTGGCCTAGCACAGAGAAACTTTCCCTGGACCATCCATCACTCATTCCATACCTCACACAGGCCCTTAAGTGCACTGCCATGGTATGGGACACTTGGCAGGTCACCATGACGTAGGTGGGGGGAGTGCTAACCGCAGGGGCTGTGATATTGATAAGAGTATCTGAGCTGATTATGTGTCCACGTGTAAATCTGCTGCCACTGTTGTTCCCTGGCCCTACAAAAGTCCTGTGCAGCCCATACATCCTGGCTGCCTTATCTGGGCACATACAGGGTCTAGTCAATAGCTTCAGAACTACCTGTGGGCCCCACCATTCACAGTGCCTCTCCTAGTACAACTGGGTCTCCACACAGAATCCATGACTGGGGTTTTGTGTGGAGAATGTTTTCTGTTTAAAATTTTCTGTTAAAACAATGCTACAAGAGGCTACTGGAATACATGTTTTGAATACAGCTATGAAGGAGATGAAAGGAGACATTAGGGTGTGCAAATAAACAGCATAGAAAGGTCCACGAAGCAGAAAAAAAAAAATCCATCTCCTCTGCCAGCGTGGCCACAGTCAAGCGCGGTGGGTGGAGACTTTGTGTGTCTTTGGTTGTCTGGATGGAGCTTCACCCAGAGCTCAACGGAAGGTGGTATGGCGGGATGGAGGTCTCTTCCAGAAGCCCCTTCTGAGGGCGATGGGACACAAGCAAGCACAAAACTTGGTTAGTTTCCTGGTGCCCCTGAGGATGTATTGTGTAAGTTCCCATTTAGGTGTGTAAGTTAGACTTGGATTTCACCATGGTGCGCTGACACAGCAATACTTCTGACGGGGTGTCTGCCAGAGCAAGCGGCGGCCTGCTAGCTGCTCTACTGTCCAATGCACACAGAAATCACACAAACCAAGTAAGAGAACATAGCTATACCGATAGAAACAGGGCCTTGACCCTCTCATTTTATTAAAATGGCACGTAAATATTAAAACAGCATACTGAGCAAGTTAGACTTCTGCAAGCCCCGGACGAGGTGCTGCGGAGTGGCCCGAGGGCTCCCTGTTGCAGGTTGCAGACTCATGCATTGAGCAATTCATGTTCTTTATCGGTTTTCCCAACAGCATCAGGATTTGATAAGGGGTCGAGGTCAGCAAAGAGGCTGAACCAGGCAGTCAGGTCCGAGGCAGCCTTGGCAGGCTCTGGGGAAAGAAGGAGAAACATGAACAAAAGCACCTTTTCAAGGACCACCTCTGCCATGCTGGGCTCAGGCACCCCATGACCCTTGGTCTCTAACAGTTAGGGAATTCTCTGTCTCCTCAGCTGATACTCCCAAACCGTCACTGGAGGGTCCATGAAGAAGGGGCTATGTTCTAAGTAACTAAGTACCACCTGTAGGGACACCTCCAGTCACAGCTCACAAAACTGCTCAAAATTCCACACCCTGTCCTTTCGCCTCAACCAGGAAACGGCATGGCTATTTCAGAAATCACACTGAATGGCAGAAGCAGCGAGGTGCTTTCCAGTGTCTGCTAGAGGGATCCATCAAGTCCCCTGGGTCAGGAGCAATCAGGGGTTTCTCTTTTCATCCTTCAAAGACCAGGCCCGGAGGAGGTCATGCCATGCCCAGCCTCTCTGCCATTGCGGTGATTGCCTTTTTTTAACCTTTTCCTGCCAAAGGCAAACGGTCCTGGGAGTGCCTTCCCTTCCCTTTGCAGGCTTGGAATCCCTTCTGCGGCCTCACTGGGGCCCTTCCCTCTGCTGCTGTTCCATCAAAGCACCGGCCCTAACTCTGCCAATACCATGGTTAGACAGCCAAAGTATCTTCCAGATGAGGAGAGAATTTTCAAAAGAAGGGTTGCTTGCAAGCAATTTATAAACAAGCATGGACTCCTCCATATAAACCATTCCATGTGAGGACCTAGCTCACTGGCTCAATAATCCATGCCCCCGCCCATCTCCAACAGGTGGAGGTGTCAGAGGCATGAAAGAATGCCTCTCTAGTAGGGTACCCTTGTAGCGGGCAGCGGCGAGGAATGTGTTTGCCATCTGGCTGGAAGGAATCTCAAGAACGGCTAGAGTGAAAGGATAGAATGGGATGAGAGTCACATAAACCATCTTTGTGTCTTCATAATGACACCAAACTGTTATGACGGTTAGTGAAGCACTTCATACTCGAGGCTCACCTCTCCGTTTCTACTCCGGCTACCCAATAGGTGCATTACCTCGTAATGACAGAATCAATTATGTCATAAGAGTTGTGATAAGGCTAGTACACATAGGAACAGCAAGTAATGGCAAGACTATAGTTAGAATGGTCCTCTGAATAGGTGGTGACTACAAGCAACCTTAATTGGATTCTACGCGTTTAGCCCTCACAATCCCCGGACTGGAGAGAATCACAGATCATCATGTTGCAGGTCATATGAGGACACTGTATGGGGCAGGACTGATCAGATGGATTAGTTCATCTCAGTTCTTGATAGAGAATATAAAGATATCTCCAGGGAAAATACACATGCTCCATACGTACTTCCCCTTCCTCCTAATCTCTTGCATAGGCTGAGAAGGTCCCCAGAGTGTCATCACAGCCCTGCAGTCCAGAGAGTGATCACAGCCCTGCAGTCAGAAGTTAAGGCAGGTGATTGCACTTCAAGGCAACCCTCAGATCCCCCAGGTCTCCACTACGAGGAAAGCCAGGTGCAAATTATTTGCACAGCACTTAAAAGAACACCACAGGAACCATTTCTGACAATAATGGGGCAGACGTTTCCTCTAATGTCCTGTGGTCAAAGGGAGAGGGGGTGATGACCAAAGGAACCGAGATAGAGCTGTGAGTACACATGAGATCTTCTGTCCAGCAGATGCTCACTTCAGGGCCCTGCCCCAAACCAGAACAGATCTCACAAGCTTGAAAGGACCTCTTTTGACAGCTAAGAAGCCCTGCCCTTCCTGAGGCCCTCTCACTCTGTTCCTTATGTGGTGAACAACGGTATTTTTAAAGTCGGCAGACCACAGCGGGCTTTCCTACTTTGCTATTTTCAGCTTATTGTCTCAAGGATCACACAGAGATGTGCATACTGGATGCATGCTCATTAGCTCATTAGAGGTGTCTGATGAGGGGACCCATGAGTGAGGACAGTGAGCCAGGAAAACCAAGCCAGAATGTGATTCTAGGATCATGCATAACTCCTCACCCCACAGCCCTGCATTCGAGTGCTAATGCACAAATTCAAAGTAGTAAAGGATTATAGGGAGAGTGATAGGGCTGCTGGAAAGTGAGGCAGCTGTCATGGCAGGGGGTTAAGACTGTCACCTTTCAGTGCAGAGCTGTTGTCATTTGAATTACTTGTCTTTGGTGCCGGCCATGGGGCATGAGGACTGACATTGCTCTCTGGCCAGCCTAATATTCAAAACCAAAGGACATTAGATCTAGCAAGGACAGCCACAACACCCCATTGGTTGCTGGGCACATATGGGTTCTAACCCATGGTGGCCTCCAGCAAGAAGGCAGAGGATGGTGTGATGAGACCTTTCTCTCATCTTCCTCAGACCGGGAAACATTTGAGGGGATGGGAGAAGCATCGGATCATATTCAACTGGGATACCTGGGAAATCAAGGAAGACCGTGGACTTTGAGCAGCAGCCAAGAAGCTGCTAGCATCAGAGCACTGCTTTTGCCTTTTTTGCTTTATACCCAGTTTTCATGCCGAGTATGACGATTTATTTCATAACCACACCAAAAAGCATTAGAAAATCAAGAGCCGTGGTTTCCTGTCGCAAACGGGGAAAGCTTAAACTTGAATGAGCAGAAGGACAGAACTACTAACCACACATCTCTACCAAGGTTGCATGCATCTGCTTCCTCTACATTTGGGAAGATAAATTAATAGTTAAATAAATAGCAGCCCATTCCAATGATGTGTGGGGAGAGCTTGCGTGAGCATTAACTCTATGGCATATCTTCCTGCCTGCAGAGCACGGGTGGAGGCCTTCAGCACTCTTGCACTAGGGAAGCAAGCCCCATCCCTCACAACATTTACTGTTTGTCCTGAATATTTTGGCATGAATCATCCTTAATTTAGAAATTTACCAGAGACATCTTTGAACCTGTGCTTTAGTTCTTTGTGTTCAAAGTCTTGAAAGAGGCATGCCATCTAACACCCCAAAATACTTAACACAGAACAGGTAGCTGTTTGCTGATTAAGCCCACATTAAAATGTTGAGCATCAAACAGGGTATCAGTATGGAGACATCATTCCTAAAACGCTGTCCTTTGACTGAGATGAGCTTACAGCGTTTTGTATTTCTTTGCCAAGTCCTCAAGAGAGACTGTGCTTGGATTGCAGAGTTCAGATAGGTCAGGGAATACAGTTTTCAGTGCAAGAATGTCATTCCGTATAGGCTACAAGAATGATACGATTGAAGACCGTTTGTTTATCCTGCTATTCTAACATCCACACTTTCCAGTGGACTCAGTTACAGAATTATTACTTTGTATTTTTGCCACATTCAGGAGTCATGGGCTGTTGAAGCCAGGGTTCACTTATTCATTTTTGATTCATTAAGGACACTGCCTGGCACACAGTGGGGGTTCAGATATATGACTCTTGAATTAAGATAAAGTATTTAAACCCCCTTTTAACTGGCAAGAAGCACACTCTTGGTGTGTTATCTGAAGAGATGGCAACCCATATGATCCCTAATTCTAGCTAGATGTAGTTCATTTTAGAGAGGAAGTACACAGACTTAGTAATGAAGACTGACAAGTAATGAAACAGATGGCCTGCAACCTATTTCCTTGGAATAAAACAATGGAAAGCAGAAAGGATTTTAAACAGCATTGCTATTCATTGAAACAGTACTTAAACACATACAGTCAGCATGATTCATATACAGTCAGGAGCTTCAGGTATCACCAGCGCCTCCTGGGATGCTGGGCTTCCAACCTCACCGTAGGAATTTACAAGAAATCCTTGACCTGTTCTCTTAAAGCTAGTGAATTTTATGGCATGTAAATTACACTCCAATAAAACAATTTTAAATGACTAGCATTCGATGTGATCCAGAAATAACAAAATCTTCCCAGTTCTTAGAAAACTGGCCCTTAACCATTTTCCTTCTAGACCCAAATCACACAAAAGCAGTAAAAAAAATGAGAAAAGCGAAAGTTGTGGGGCAAATGCGTGCCCAATGTTCCAGCTACAGGAAAGGCTGTAACTTGGTAGCTGGTGCCCCTCTTCCCTGTAGTCCTTCCTGGTCATCATGTCTGCCCGCCAGCAACCTGCGCCTCCTTTCCTCCAGCTCTACAGCCTGGCTTCTGGCTGTGCATCACTTGTAAGCCAGTTACAGATGCTTAACCCACATCACCTGTGAGCCAGGTAGGGATGCTTACCCAGTATCATCTGTGAGCCAGGTAGGGCTGCTTACCCAGTATCATCTGTGAGTCAGTTAGAGACGCTTACCCTATATCATCTGTGCGTCAGTTAGAGACGCCCCAATGTCACCTGTGAGCTGGCCAGAGGCACTGATTGACTGAAATGGAGTCCTCGAGGCCAATGTAAGTTTAGAGAACAGTGCCCTGGATGGCTGTTGGCTAGCTAGATCAGCATGTTTATTAGGTCAGTGGGGCCAGAGCAAAGAGATGAGCCCTTTTAGGAAGCAGAGGGACTTACTTCAGGGCCTCAACTTCCTAGACAACCACAAGAAAGTTTGCGGCATTAGGCTATTGGATATCACTGTGTTCTCTGACTGAGTTCATGGAGGTGAACCTGAATCAAGTCAGGGAAAAACTCTGTGGGGAGTGCAGGAGTAGATGCTGCCCTTACACCCATGTGCTATTTGATAATGGAAGCTTAACAAGAAAATACTTCCTACTTCAAAACCATGGATGACATTCATTTCCAAGCACAGCTATCAAGAACACTGGAGTAAAGAGGGGTATTTGGCTCACTGTGTCTTTCAGAGTACGGAATTGGGT
Source organism: Mesocricetus auratus (assembly GCF_017639785.1). NCBI lineage: Eukaryota > Metazoa > Chordata > Mammalia > Rodentia > Cricetidae > Mesocricetus > Mesocricetus auratus. The sequence goes on along the minus strand of NW_024429200.1, from coordinate 31,053,237 downwards.
ATGTTTCCCAAGGCAGTAGGAAGCCCTCTAAAGTAGTCTGCCTCCCTTTATGGAACATGCGACTTGAAAACTTACAAACGAATCTGTATATTGTTACATCTGAAACATACCAAAAACATAAACTGAATTTTCTCTTTAAAGATTTGTTTTAATTATATGTACAACTGTGTTTCTGTATATAGGCATGTGTGAGTAAGTGTAGATGTTATGGAGGCCAGAGGCATCAGATCCCCCTAGAACTGGAGTTGCAGTGGTTTCGAGGTAATTAGCATGGGTTCTGGGAACCAAGCTTAGGTCTCTTAATGGTTACACCATCTTATTGGCACCCTAAACTGTATTTTCAAGTACCACATAAAGAGATAATGATGATGATGATGATGCAAGATTTCTTTATAAAGAAAAATGCATTTTCTTTTGGGAGGTACTGGGATTACACCCAGGGAATTGTATATGCCAGGCAAATGATTTATCACCAAACTCCACCCCCAGCCTACAAATGTCATCCAGCTCAATTCTCCTGTGACTAGGTTCTATTGGGGACTGCTCAGCTACAGTTAGGAGCTACACAAGCAATGCTGAGGACTCACAAGGGGAGGCTCCATCACAGCAGAGGACATCCATGTGGGAGGAAGAACGTGAAGCCATCTCTTTGGGAGCTGAGATGGTGTGACAGAATTCCTAAGCAATTTTAAAGACATATGGATATCATGACTCCTCCTTCCCATGATATGCAACAATTAACAGCCAGCACACAGAGTCACATTCATGCATTAACATCCTTCTAGCAGCTTGAATATGGATATGGGGGGGAATAAAATGGCACTGATGTGATACCAGCTATTGGACAAATCCCAATATAGCTCTGGGAATTATTTAGGGGCAGGATGATTGTGGATGGAACAACAACCAGATTTCAAATGTCTTGGCTTCTGTCAGAAAAACTGTTATTGAGAGAGAACTTAGTGTTGCTAATATTCCCGTAATTGCCATCAACTGTTCCCTAGTCAGTGAGACTTGGCAGAGGCATTTTTTTTTACATATAGGTGTGGCTACAAAGATGTCTCGCTCCCTACCTCAAGAGAAAAAATTTTAAGAGAAGGGTAGTGATGGGTGGAGACAGGAAGGAGCTCCAAGCTCAGGAACAAACTCTTCCAGCCCTGGGTTCCTTTGATATGTCAATGTGTTACCCATTTTCAGAAACACACATAAAAACTTGCTCGAGTGGTCCTGCTCCCTTTGCATACACATGGGGAAATACCAGTGAGCCAGAGCTAACACTGCCCAGCAAGAGGAGCAAACACAGCTGAAGCCCATGGGCCGGAGAACACTTTGCTGTGAATGTGCCACACCACTTAAAGCAAAAGGCTCAGGCAGGGTTGCTGTCTCGGCCTGGGGGCCTCACGGGGTGGGGGAGCTGCTATGAAGGACAAAGGAGGAACACCACAGCAATAGTAGCCATAACCCCTCAGGTACATGACACACCTGCACGGTGTTTGTAAGATTCCTGTCTCACAAGTGAGTTGGGATCTTGTGGGTAAAACTAGGTGGCAGCAAAGCTAGAGAACAGGCTCTCAGTAAGCTATGCTGCATTCAGATTTTTGTCTACCTCAGCACATACTAGGAGTGGTGGCTAAAGTGTTATCTGAAGGAGTTCCCATCTTAGGCTTGTCACCTTTTAACCTAGCATCATGTCGTTTGCCAGTTGCTCTCACTCTCTTGTTTGCCGTCCGTCCATCCGTCTGTCCGTCCGTCCATCCATCCATCATCCCTCCCTCCACTCACTCACCCACACACCCATCCATCCTTCCCACAAGTGTCTTTTAAACATCCACTGAATTCTAGGCATTGAGCTATGGTCTGAATAACACAAGTGTGGACCCTGTTTCTATGACAACCTGGGGACGAGACACATGAAATCAGTTTTCCCATAAGGTGAGGTAAGAGGGTGATTTAAGCACAGGGTGCAATGGGAGTGTGGAGCAGAAAGAGCTAGTGCAGATTGCTGGGGTGTGGATGGGCTGACGCTGAGACTGAGGCTTTGGGGAAGTCGGCCAAGTATAGCACTATGTATGCGTAGGTGTGGATGGCATGCTCCAAGGAGAACACGTGCCAACGCCCTGCTGGTGGAAAGATCTGGATGCACTAAAGCTCAGTGTGACTGGATCCAGTGGATGTATAGAAAATATAATCCACAGTATGGTGGTGCGTGTCTGTTATCCTAGCACTTGAGAGGCTGAGGCAGGAGGATTACGGAAAGTCTGAGGCTAGCCTTGCCTAACTAGTGAGTTCCAGGACAGTTTGGTCCATATCTCAACACCACCGTCTCAAAAAGAATACTGGGTCTTTGGCACAGTTATGTCATTGAGCCATGCTAAGTAAAGGTGTGGGAGTTGTGGGCAACCATGAAACTGGGCGAGATACTAAAGAAGCTTGTAAACCAAGTTGACAATTTAGCCCTCACTACAGTGGTGGAAAGTGCAAAAATTTGGCAAGGCACATGACCTTTTGAGGCTCCTGGATTTCCTCTACAGAGTGGGTGGAGGAGTCAGTTTTGAATGTTCCTTCTATACAGCACCAGAGGCACTAGAATCCAGCAGCTTTCCAGGTTCTGCCTTCCAGATGTTGCTCAACAGGCCTAGGAAGTTCTGCTGCCCTGATGTAGTTAACAATCCCACTGGCCTAAGCAGTGTTCAAGCCATACGTCGTATACCTGGCTCTCTTTCCCTTGGCATTTTTCCGTCAAGTACTGAAAGCGTCAGTTACCTGGCATCAGGCTAACCCAGGAGTGGAAAGAGATGAGCTCAGCCTGAGGTTTCCTTTCGATAACCCAAACCTAAAGCCCACCCAGATGGCAGCAGCATCTGAGAATTGGGCAAAATGGAGGCTACCCTGCAGACACGCAGGCTTGGGGGTTCTGTGACTATAACGAGAGTTCTAGCCCTGGTTTGCAGAATCCAAAGCTGAAAGATCTGCTGGATCATTTATTCTGAGCAGCTGGCAATCTTTCCATCTAGAAGCAGTCGAAGTCTACTTTTAAATTAAATTTTTAACATTGAAAATGCTCCAAACCTTCCTTAGTATCTGCTTGGTCAGCACTCTCTGGCTGGCTTGTCTACTCATATTTAGAAACCCCAGGAAGGCATAATTTTCTCATCTTTTCATGGGTACAGGAAGTCCTAGCCACATGTGCTGTTTAGTTTTTATCAATTTACTACTAACTAGAGTCACCTAGGAAGAGGGTCCCTGAGCTGAGGAACCGCCACCTTCTGAGTGACCTGTGGGTATGCTCAGGGGAATATTTTATTGAGGAATGACTGATGTGGGAGGGACCAGCCCACTGTGGATGGTGCTACTCTGGGGCAGAGGGTCCTGGGTTTTATAAGGAAGTTGGTCTACTCGTGGGACTCCTGACAGTGGGAGCAGGCGCTACCCCTAACGCTTTGGCTGGCTCTTGGGAACCTATTTATTCCTCACACTGGATTGCCTTGCCTAGCCTTAATACAAGGGGAGGTGCTTAGCCTTACCAAAATGTGATATGCCAGGCTTTGCTGATACCCACGGGAGGCCTGCACCTTTCTATACAGAGATGGAGGAGGAGTGGATTAATGGAAGACAGAATGGGAGGAGAGGTGGAGGGGAAAATGGGGAATGAGGTCAGGATGTAAAATTAATGATTAAATTAAACTGAAGGGAAGAAAGGAAGGAAAGAAGAAAGGAGAGAGAGAGAGAGAGAGAGAGAGAGAGAGAGAGAGAGAGAGAGAGAGAGAGAGAGAGAGAGAGAGAGAGAGAGAGAGAGAGAAACCATGAAAGCCAGTAAGTAAGCTGTAGTCCTTCCTGGTTCTGCCTCTAGGTTCCCGTTTGAGCTCCTGCCATGACTTCCCTCAGTAATGGACTGTCAAGTGGGTGTGTAAAATGAAATGAACCCTTTCATTCATGAGTTGCTTTTCATTATGGTCTTTATCACAGAGATAGAAAACAAACTAGGCTACCCCATATCGGGATAATAACTCCAGAAACTTGGAAATCTCAGCTAAGATGAATTCTTCAAAATTTTGAAATGACTTGATCAGACATGTAATTTTGGTTGTGAACTCCTACGGCTTGGACTAGGCAGGAGGGGAGGCACACTTGTTGTCTTCCTTTGAATCACTTCCACTCCTGGGACTGGAGGACAGAATAAAGGAGAGGCCAGAGGGAAGGCAGGCAGGAGCCATTCTAGGAGAAGGAAGACTGAAGAGAAGGAAGGGGGGAGGGAAAGAGGAGGAGAAGGGCAGGTGAAGAATGAAAGCATGGGAATCGCTAAGGACTGGAGGCACCCAGAGCCCTCCACCTCTGTCCTCCAACCTCCTGAACCTGCAGGTGTCGCAATCCTTCCAGGATGATGGTGAAACAAAGTACAAGTGTTCTCTATAAAGACTCCTATGACTACCCAGTTTCTAACAGTCTGCTCTGGATCATCATCCAGATTTTGTTGGATAAGGGCCCTGTCTCTCTATAACTCCATTATCCTGTTGTCTGCCCGGTGTCCTGGTGTCCAATTCCTGTGTGAAACCAGGAGACCCACAGTCACTATAAGCCATACTCCTGTGGGGGCTGATGCCTGAAGGGTCTGGAGAAAGCTACCTATGCTATCAGATATTGCACTGAGCACAGAAGTCCTGGTGGTGGGCATGGGCTCCTTAGGTAGACTGCGCAGGTTCAATGTTTGGCTGCCTTTACCAGGAGAGTGACCTTGGGCTAACAAACTGCTTCCTTCCTTCGTTTTCTAGTCTCTAGAGTGTAGACAGCGATAGCATTTGCCCGGGAAGCAGCAGGTTAAATGAATAAGTTGACATAGGTAAGGAGAGGGCACAGTGCTGGGCACCCAGCGTGTGCTGTCATGAGCATGGGCTGATGTTGTCTTACGTCTATAGCTGGCAGAGTCACAGAATTACTTGATTTTACACCTTTGCCTCCCAGAGACAGAGTCAACCCACAGATAAGATGCTGCTGGGATAAGAAGTCTAGACCGACACCTCACTTACTGAAATATGAAGTAATAACCCAGAGGCTGCAGAGAGATTTGCCACTGCTGCAGTGTGAGGAGGAAGAGGTCAACTGCAAAGAAAAGCTGGACTCAACTCCTTCCCACACAGGTCACTGAGCCAATACGCCAACCTACCTCAAGTCCCCATGTTTAGTTTAGTTTCCTAACTGGTTCAGTAGTTACTGAATTCAGATTATGACATGATCTGGTTAACCAGAGGAATCCATTTTAATATAATGTGGCCAAGGGTTAACAGTCATCATTAAACTATTATATACGTACAACTATTCATACATATTAGATGGACTTTTTATTCACCTATGGATGCAGTGAAAAAAATCTTAGGCTAATATTCATCCTTTCTTATTTTGGAGATGAGAGGAATCCTGACAGAAGCCTGCAAAGTGCTCGGCTACTGCAAGCAGCCTTCCTGTGTCTATATCACGTGCATCTAGAAAGTTCCGTGAATCAGGGCAGCACTGGGTAGCATATAAGCTTCTCTCACTGAGATTCTGGAGCTGAGGTGGACAATGTATGTGTGTGTGTGTGTTTTTTAACCATGTAGGCATTTTTTCCTTGATATTTTGAATCCTTGAGGCATCCTGCTGGTACCCATTTACAAAGCAAAGGAAACTCCACAGTCACTGGGTTACATTGGTCTTGTTATAAGCCCTCAGGAAGAAGGAGCCTCTCACAACCAAAATAATGCTGTTAAGTTACAAAGCAGATCATACCATTTGGTGGCTAAAGACGCCATGGTGGCTTTCAACATGGCTGCTGATAGGAAGCGGAGATTTGCCCTGTGTGTACAGGCCCTGTGAACACTTCTGTCGGAATATATGGACCAGCCTACAACGGTGTCTGTCCTTCATATTGGAGCATCTCTCACACTTGTCCAGTCAGCCCCAAGAAACGTTCTTCCTGCAGACCTTGTCATGCTATGAATGTTCTTACCTTATGGGGTCAACCAAAGTTATCCACCCAGGTGTCTGCGTGGCTAATTCTCATCCTGTCAAGTTGGCTCTCATCTTCCCAGCAAGACCCTGTGTAGCTACTCTGCCATCCCACAACACCAGCTCTCCCTAGCTCCATTTTCCCCTGCCCATCACTGATTACTCTATGACCTACTGCGTTGATTTTCTCATTGTTCATCATTCCGTATTTCTTCCCCATTAGAAACCGAGTTCCAGGGAGGCAAGAGAGCTTTGCCTGCTTTGTTCACAGATGCATTTCCATGAAGGGGGACCCGGAAGGTGCTTATTAATGAGTGGACACCTTGCCAAAGCACCAAATGAGACTCTTGGCCTGGGAAATGAATGGCCTCCCTTTGGGGAACCTCTTTCCCTACACAGGTCACACCCTGCACCTCTCTCTTACTGTTGGGACACCTCCCTCCTTTGTCCCACAAGTGGTCTGATGCCTCCTCTCAGGCTGAAGTAAGCGCAAAGCCCACAGTCACCCCGTGTTACAGCTCTGGGGTTCTGTCTGACCAGAGATCTTCACACATTGTCCAGGAAGAGGCTTTGAGGCCTGCCTTCTCGCTCTTGCAGTAACTGTTAGTCACCACTGCTCGCTGTAGCAGCAGGGCACCAGGGCCTTCAAAGCTGGGGACCTTGTAAGGATCATTTGGCAGCACAGCCGTGGGACAACAGAACCTCACAGGGGTGGGCTGAGGGACTGGCCGCTGGAGTGCCCCCGGCCTGCCAGGTCCTCTCCTACAAGAGTGTTAGGGTAAACATCAAGAGAGCTGACAGACTTGCTCACTGGGCTTCACCCAGTGAGGGACAGGACGAGGTGAAACTCAGAGAGCAGAGGAACACTTGTAGCATCCTCTCTGCCCCACGGTCTCCAATGCCATGCCTGCTAACACATGAGACAGCTACAAAAAAGGATTCACGGGGAAAATAAAAGGGAAAAGGTAGTTCTAAAAAGGGGAAGATTTTTTTTTCTGTCTTGCCCACTGGCTTCTGTATGAATGATCTCATTTCCCAAGACCTACGCTTGCAAGAGCCGGTAATTACTTAATCATTCCTGCTCTGCCATTTCTTCTCCACCTTAAGTGCCAGATAAACATGTTGTTTATTAGGGAGATAGCTTAAGTTCATAGAAAGACCAAAAGAATTCCAACGTTTCTTACCAAGAGTAATTCCTATCTTCATGATTTATGTAACACGAGGGAGAGAAAATTCACCAGAGAAGAAAATGCTTTCCTTCTCAAGACCAGTTTAGAAACCCAAGACTTCACCACTGAGCTTTGTTTTTGCACTTTGAATCATTGTGGGGGACACGCCAGCAATGCTCAACCAGCGTGTGGCCTGCTGCCGAGCCCGGGTGCACCCTGCACCCTTCTGACTGAAGAGCGCTTTTGATCAGGGTGGAAACTCTGTCTGCTCTGAGGCTGCCATGGGGGTTTAGTTTGTGTGCTGGAGTTAGAACAGGAACTGATGAATTGGGGCATACATGAGTAGGGACAGGTCAAGGTGTAGAGAGAGCAAGAACAAGGAAAACGCACAGGAAGAGACAAAGTTAAAAGGTCCAGTGAAATGCCACTTAGTACCTAACAGGAGGGTAGGTTACAGGAATACATCTCATGGATATATGGGAGATGCAGGTACAGGCAGTCAGGGGTGGCCAGGCCACAGGGTTGTAACTGCAAGGGCAAGAACCTATCATGCATGCCACAAAACTGCCTTAAACCCGAGCAAGAAAGCACGGTTGAGGACCTCTCCTAACTTTCCTAAGAAAGTACTGACAGAGGGGAAAAATTATGAGAAACCCACTGAGCCTGATACTACATCTTAAAGTTGGGGTGTGATTTGGAGAGTTCAGCTAAAAAGTCACTTGATGCAAAAAAAATACTACCACTAATAATAAAAAATAAGATATTGGCTATAAAGTAAAAATACAGAAAGCATACTCAGACAAAACCACAAAGAACAAATAAACTTTTGCATTAAAGGGGGAGGGGGAGCAAACAAGCAAAACAACAGAAGTTTCTAGTCACTGTGGTACATACCTTGGAGAGAGGCCTGGAGATCTTTCATGTTTTGGTCTAAAAGTTGCGAAGGAAGGAATCCAGAGCCTAGCTGGGGCTTGGGTTCTGGCTCTCCCTGGGCCCCCTCAGGGGCTGGCTCCTTTAGCCGGTCCTCTCCAAACACAGCAGCCCACTCTCTGCTGAACTCTCCTTCATCCAGGCAGGAAGCACTGAAGATCTCATTCAACAGCAGCAGGTCATCCTTGTCAACACCTTCTGCGTCTGGGGTCCCTGCCATGGAACCCAGGCAAGCTGGTGGAGGCGAAAGAACACAGAGTACATGACTTCCGAGAGCTTGAGTTTCAGGAACAACTGTCATGGGGGCTAGGCTGGGACAAACCGAATGATGGCCAGACATAAGAAAAGGTAATCAGAATAGAAATGTATCCCATGACACTTCATTAACAGATTTCAGAAACAGATTTTGAATTCTATCTTCCCTTGTCCCCGTTCTTCCAAAGCAAATCCAGTTTTGAGCATTATTAGAATTGCAATGAAATATTTTACACACACACACACACACACACACACACACACACACACACACACACACACGCACTATCTAGGGCTTGTGTTTTCCCTCAACATAAAAGCAGATCTGACAAAACATTCCCCAGGTCTGAAACGGAGCCAGGACTGGAAGCTGTTGGTGATCTTAGCTCCTTGTTTGTAAGGCTTCCCAAATCTTCCCACACAAACCCTCAATCCATGCTGCCTGGGCTGGAGCAGCAAGCAAACCATGTGGCAGCCTGTCTTGCCACCCAAGCTGGGGAGAAACCTCACCACGCCCTGGCCCAGGGGAGTATGTCAGGAGAGCATCAACACCCAAGACAGATGTCTCTTCAACAACAGCAGCAAGAAGTAAGGAAAGGTGGGTCTGCTTGCCTAAGAGGAGCCGTCAGAGAGTGACGGGGAGGGAGGTCGGAAGTCCAGGTCTGATGCAGGGGGTTCACCTCGTGCGCCTCAGACATAAGCACTGACAGGTGTCAATGAGCCCTAGACCTAGGGGAGTCCAGGTCCAACCCACCTTCAGTAGACCGTCACCCTCTGAGGCTCCAATGAGTCATCTCTGAGGTTACAGTAGACACCATAGCCTGCTTGGAATGTCAGGAACCTGGGAATACTACACCAAGTCATCAGTCCAGATGGCTACAAAGAGAGAACCATTCTCCTAGATGAACACTGACCAAACACTGAACATTATTTACAAGGAAAATAGGGACATGACTCTCATAAATCCCATGGAAAGCCCCTATTTTAAGAACCAAGGGCTGAGGGATGTATTAAGTGTTGCTTTGTTTGTGGGATCTAATTGCCACTTGCAAACTGAAACATTTCTTATTATAAGCCATGAAGCAAAGGAAAACATCATGGTTCCTATGTTTTTCTGAGCAACACTGAAATTCTGATGACCATGACAAGTGAGACGATCAGGTTATTGTTTTAAATAAAGCTTCTTTCTGTTCTTTTGCTGGATCTGTTTTTACCCACATTACATAAAGATCTAGAGATTAAGGGGATTTTTTTATGAACTCAGCAGACTGGCTATAAATCAGGGATGGGGAAAGTCTAGTAACTCATATTGCTGTGGTTTTAAAATAGTGGCAAAACATCACTTTAATCAGACAAGTGCCTAATTTAAGCATTTTTATTGTTTATGTTATCAAAGACATATGTTTCTAGACAGACATAGCCTGTAGGCATACTAGGTGAAAAAGACAGCAACTTGGTTCTGTGAAGAGGTTTCTCTGAGGAGCCACCAGGCTGGGCAGGTAGGTAAGGCAGGCAGAGAGTACACTACAGCTGCTCTCCTGTACCCAGCCTACAGGAAGAAGCTTGAAGAACAGCACCCGCAAAGTATCAGGTGTGGCCCTTAACACAGGAATTTACTGATGAATTCTCTCTTTCAGTCTTTCCCAGACTCGTCCTCTTAACCTGCGGTTACAAGCCTCTGTACTTCCTATTTCCTGGTGACAATGGAGTACCCGAACCATTTCTCCTGGTTTCTTTTGGGCCTGGTTGAAGCCATATGATTACCGAGCCAAACCCATGTTAAGTGACACCTATTCAGTGGGACCTTAAGTGAATCTTTTAGCAAGACCTGTTCCTTTGACAGTCATTTCATTTTGATCTATTTCGGAAGCCAGGCTTGGGGAGGTGTTGCTGGGATCCCCCAAAGGTCACAGAGGACATCAGAACTACAGACCATAAACATGGAGTCCTCTACACATAAGCCAATTATAAAACTTCCATTTCATGTTTAGCGTTCAGGTTTCATGTCTTGGTATTTAGCGTAGATGTCAGTGGCTTCTGCTAACTGGCAGCCTTTCCTTTCCTTCAGGTGTTTTTCCTTGAGAAGCACTTTCCCTCTGTGATCCTGGTGAGATGCCCTCAGCAGACCGTATCACCCGCCGCCACTCCGGGGTGAGTGTGTGTGTGTGTGTGTGTGTGTGAGTGAGTGTGTGTGTATGTGTGTGAGTGTGTGTGAGTGAGTGTGTGTGTGAGTGTGTGTGAGTATGTGTGTGAGTGTGAGTGTATGTGTGTGAGTGTGTGAGTATGTGTGTGAGTGTGAGTATGTGTGTGAGTGTATGTGTGTGAGTGTGTGAGTGTGTGTGAGTGAGTGTGTGTGTGAGTGTGTGAGTGAGTGTGAGTGAGTGTGTGTGAGTGTGAGTATGTGTGTGAGTGTATGTGTGTGAGTGTGTGTGAATGAGTGTGTGAGTGAGTGTGAGTGTGTGTGAGTGTATGTGTGAGTGTGTGAGTGTGTGTGAGTATGTGTGTGTGAGTGTATGTGTGAGTGTATTGTGTGAGTGTGTGTGTGTGTGTGTGTGTGTGTGTGTGTGTCTGAGCAGGTTGAAGTTCTCCATCTCTCAGGCCACAGTGACTGACCAGGGGAATGACACGTGCTACAGACTTCCCTGTATTTGCTCTAAGAAAGGTGGATGGAAAAAGACCCATCTTTCTTTGGGATTCTCTGATCCAAAGAAGTAAATCAGAGGCTGTTAGTGAAAACAAAGCCAATATCCTGAGGAAAATGACCTAAAGAGCCAGAAAGGGAATTTTGACAGCACTCAGCCAGCCCCTGGGTCTCGCTTGAACCAATGAACTGCTCAACACCCTCAGTTACATGGCCACGTGCATTTCAAACCTAACCCTTTTCAACATAGGCTTCTGTCCTTATAAGCAAGTGAATCTTTACCTACCAAACTCAGGCATGGTAGTCACAGAACTGAGAAAATGTCCTCTGGGGTCAGTTATGGATTCAGGTTTTACCTCTACTGAAGTTCACCATTGAATGTGGTCTATTATTTAGCATTCTGCTTACTTCTCTGTTTTAAAATTTATTATTACAAAATTGCAGAGAAGAAAAGCTGTAAATAAAAAAGTCATCACACCCTGGCTATTAAATAGTTAAAGCAGGCTGCACAGTGAACCGTGCTCTTGTAAGAGAACTTATTATGTAGCTAAAAGCAAGGAAATTGGCACTGACTTGAACCATAAAACACAGAAACCTCCCGATTATTACACTGATAATTAAGATGCCTGAAATTACTATGCATAACTTGTCAGAGAAACTTAATTACAAGCCCAAATGGACTGGTTTAGGTCCATAACCAGACAAGTTGGGACTTGAGAAGTTGAGCTTGTCAGTAGGCCCAGGAGAACTGAGCTCCTCTTATCTTCTTTGAAAACAGTGCCACTCAACCAGAGACAAAGAAAACCACGGAGATGCCATAATGTCCTTGGGAGAAGCCTGGTCAGAATGTCCACCCACGAAGACCAACAAAGACTGCTACCGCGTTGTGGGCCACAACTTCCTTTGGCTTAGAGTCTCCAAAGGCTGTCTCCAATCCAAGTTCTCCAACTCCTGACCACAAATTCTTATCTTATCCTTTGTGGTTGCACACTGGTAAGGCGGCTGCAGCTCCAGGAGACGGCTCCTACCCTGCACCTTTGCGGACGCCAACGGTGAGATCACTCCTTGTTCAAAAACTTGCGCATGCTCCTTGGGACAGCTCAAGCATAAAGCGGTACCTCTCCCAATGGTGGCACAAGGGATCTCCACATGCTCTGCCAGTACTGAAGTGCCACTGGGCCACCTAACAATGCTGCCTCCTGGGAAGCCCATAATTTAGCCAAGGTACCCTGTTTAATACTGATTTACTGCCTGGGAATTTGTTATTTGATCTCAATGAGAAGAACCACTATTTACTTATTTACCAAAGAGATCTTAGAAACTATTTCCTTAAAGTCATTTTACAGATGAGGAAAAATAGACTCAGGTTAGATTACCCATCCAAATTCATGTGATTTATTAGTTACAGACGGTCTGGCCTGGGAGCCTTGACTCACAAATCAGTGTTTTCTCTGTAGAAGACAATTGCCTTTCCTTCAGAACTTAGGAAGACCCCCCCCACACACACACATATGCTGACAGAGAATTGATTGAGATCTCACACACAAACTAATATAAGAAGGGGTTTTGTGAACACGTGAGGCTTTTCTATGGGCAGAATGCTCTTCGAATACCATGCAGACAGAGAGGCAGAATGGCCAAGGAAACCCGAAACACTCTATATGCCTGCCTTGTTCAACACTCAGAAATAAGAAGCCTGGGGCCTGGGAAACATTCCCTAGAGGAACTGGTCCTGAACTGGTGAGTTCTAGCTTGTAAGAGCTCGAATGTGGAGGAAACTTGAGTTTAGGCAGAGCGTGGAGAACTGGCCACAGCTGGTTCAGATAGCGCTTTTGAAGTCATACAGGAGTTTCATGACCTCAGCATAAATTAGGGGCACAGAAGATGGAAATAACTACACAGACAGAAAAAACGAGAGCACAGAACAAGAAATAGAGAAATGTCACTTGATTTACCTTCACCTGTGTGAAACAGGAAGACGGGCTGCTCTGGGTTTCTCCCTGTTCCCCATACCCCACATAATGACTAATCTTAAAGGCCACAGGCCTGCAGTGCCTCTAAAACCCCAAACACCAACACTACTCTCCTGTCACCCAAAGGACAGAGGGGGAGGATGGCAGAAAACCACCCGACACACCATCTAAACAGAAAAACATTTCTTCGGGCTCTGCTAACAGATTGTTCTTGTTTGGAATTCTCCCTTGTTTGAAAAACTCCCTTCAGGTTTAAAAATAATAATAAATAAAAATCCCAACCGACAGGGGCTGGGTTGGGGGTGGGGGTGAGGAGCCAAATGTGCTTTCTGAAAAAACAAAAGAATAACCTAAGAATGCCAGACCTGAGTTGGCATACACAGAAATCCTGATTGCTAAAACCCCATGCTAAACTCTAGTATTAGAGATTAACAACTAACCTCTCTCACAACAGGGTTAGACCAAGTCTTTCAGAATCTCTATAGGAACAATTCCATGTAGAGCACACTACTACACGATTCTGAAAATGTATCATTTATTTGGTTTTGTTAAGCAGAGTTTCATGTGGACTGCACTGGTTTAAACTTGTTATGCAGCCAAAGTTGGCTTTGAACAACCTGAACTTTAATTCTCTACCTCCAGAGTGTTGGGATTACAGGTTTGCTGACACACTCCTGCTTTCAGTATTTTATTTTAAAAGTGTACTACTGTTGGGCTGTGTGTATGTGGGGGGTGGCTCAGTGGTAGAGCGCTTGCCTAACATGTGTAAAGAAAAAGTATATGATGATTTCATGGGGTGACCCAGGTCACCAGCATTTCCCAGAATGCTGAGGGGGAGGAGGAGTGTATGAGAGCAGATAAGGAATTTAGCACTTAGTCACTGTGTCTCCTGAGGCAAAGCAATCAGATCTCTCATTTGACTATAAGCATGACTTATAGTCAGGTGACAATTCAGTGACCCAGGAAAAGCTAGGCACCGTAGGATAACACATGACTGTTATGGGCTAAAGGTTCTCACCTAGACCTCTGTTAGCTGCTGAATGGCCTGTCGTCATTATATCTGGCCAGAATTTAGAAACACAGGCAGTAACAGAGGAAGAAGACTAACACGTGTTTGTAATAAGGACAATAGTTTTGTTTTGTGTTTTTGGTAAAGGCCTCTGCTTTCCATGGCATCTTTTCGCTCAGTAGTATGCTATTTGGGGGGAGGCTCCAACTTGAGGCACAAAGATTTCTACACGCTGTAATTCATGAATGAAGGTCACGTATCGTGTGTGGCATATGGTGACTTTCAACGTCTCAGGTTGTCACTCGTTTTTTTACTAAAATAGTTTTATACTCTGTGGTCAAGCATTGGTTTTCTATTACTTTATCATTTATCAGAAGAAGGCAGAGCTGGGGCTAGAACTCCCAAGTCTTATAAAGTGAGCCGTCCTTGGATTAAGTGCTTTTATTTCTTCCCATCTAATGTTTTGCGTATTATAACCAGCATTAATCCAGAACTTAGGAGGCAGTTTTTAAATGGCATGCATTTTGAAGTGAACAGAGCAGTGGGCATTTTTTTTCTTTAGTCACCACAAGTTCTCCATGTGTTGAGAGCCTCTTTATACTTGTGGTTTTAGAGCTGACACCACCTTGTGGAATGAAAACATGGAAGAGGCAGAGAGTGGACAGCCCCCCCCCCCACCAAAGGGCTCTACGGGACAGTACTGATAAAGGGACAGGGTGATGGGGAACATCTGCAACTCCATCTTTCTGACAGAGAACTAGTACTTGTATTAGGGAAGAGCACATTCAGCCTCATCTTTAGACCTAGAAGCAATGGGGCATGAAACTTGCTCTCAATACGTAAATGTCAATCTTCATCCAATGGGCCCTGGCATACTCGGGAGCCGGCAAAGGCCAGCAGACATAATAGGTGATGCATTCCCGGTTCAGTTCTCTGAAGAAATTCTGGCTCTGGGGCTAAGGTTGTAGCAGTCTATCAATTAAAAAAAAACTTTCTATAAAGCCCTGCATCTTTTTTACCCCTTATAAAGGGAGAGGAAGCAAGCACATGGACTCCCATTTTCTGTGCCTGAGCACAAAAGCTTCAGGAGGATGGGGGTGGAGGAGGGGCACTTTGTTGTCAAAATGGAGTGTGTGCCTGTGTGCAGAAATGGGGTGAGCTCTTAAAATATAATATCTTATTATCTTATATACTAGTGCAAACGTACTACCTATTCAAAAATCACGTCTACTAAAATAATAAACTTAAGAGTTGTAAACAAAGAAACAACATAAACGAGATGCTGGGGTTGAAAGGAATATCAATCCATCAAAATAGGATGGTGCATGCGTATAATTATGAAAACAGTAAACGTTAAAATAGGATGGTGCATGCATATAATTATGAAAACAGTAAACGTTAAGAGTTGTGGAAACTGGGTGGTAGATACTTAGGGCTTGTTATGCTATTCTCATGTCATTTTGGTAAGATTAGAATACTTCAGTACTCCAAAATAATTTATAAAGGATATTTTCTATTCCATTAAAATGTTTTATTCTTAAATCTGAGGGGGGAAAGTCCCTACAAAAATGGGGGTTATGTATGGCAACCCATACTAACTCTTTACTTATTCATTTCATTACTTGGTATGGCTTTGTAAGTGATATTTTATTTGTAATCTAACAAATAAAACTTGCCTGAAGATCAGAGGGCAGAGCTAAGCCAGTAGTTAGCCACACACTCACTCACTCACACACACACACACACACACACACACACACACACACACTAAGTCACTAGTCAGCCATAGAGGACAGGCAGTGGCGGCCACACCTTCAATCCCAGCACTTGGGAGACAGAGGCAGACGGATCTCTGTGAGTTCAAGGGCAACCTGGGCTTCACGAAATTCAATCAGTCTAAAAGAGAAACATCTGACACCTTTGATCCCAGCACGGGGGGGATGACACACCTTTAATCCCAGCACTAGTGAGAATATAAGGCAGGAGCTCAGCGCAGTGCAGCCTGAGGTTTGGTGGAGAGCAGTCTGCAGACACTCTGAGGATAGGACTGCTTCTGCTTTGGTCTGTGCCTTGGTATAGGTAAGAGGTCTCTAGTGGCTTGGCTGCTTTGCTTTTCTGATCTTCTGCTTGAAACCCAATATCTGTCTCTGGGCTTTTATTATTCATGCTACAGGTCTCTAGTTTATTAATCTCACATGACTTTGATGAAATATTGCATAGCATGATGCCCTCAGTAAGACATTAATAAGGCATGGAGACTCCCGCCTTTGGGTCTATATTCCCAAGGCCTGGGAAGTTCATGGCAAAACTGTGATGACTGTATTGTTACAAGATTATTTTTCTCTAATACTTTGTGGATTCAGCCCATACCTTGATGCTGGGGCTTGTGGGTCTTTTTGTTTGTTTGTTTGAGACAGGGCTTCTCTGTGGAACTTTGAAGCCTGTCTTGGAACTCTGTTCTGTAGTCCAGGCTTGCCTCAAACTCACAGAGATCTACCTGCCTCTGCCTCCCCAGTGCTGGGATTAAAGTTGTGCACCACCCCTGCCCAGCTTAACATTGAGTTTTCACTTGACAAGACTGAGAGACACTTAGGAGATGATTAAGTACACCTCTAGGAGTATCTGTGTTTCAGAGGAAACTAGACCATGTGGGCTTTGCCTAACCAAGTTGACCTACTGATAGAGTCAAATTTTAAGTAGACAATTGGGAGGTGGTGGAACCATGGAAGGACTGAGTTGGAGGAAGTGGCTGGCTGGGGGCGTGCCTTGATGCTGGTTCCTTCCTGTTAATCTGCTTTCGGGCTTCTATGAGGCGAGCAGCTTTTTTCCACCTTGCCCTTCCTCCGTGATGTTTCCAACTTGCCACAGAGTTAAAAAGCCAGCAGACCATGGACTGGACCCATGAGCCACGATAAATCTTTCTTCCTTCAAACTCTTCTCTCAAGCATCTGTCACAACAACACACAGTCTAGAAGGTTAAGTTCAGACTGAGTTGAACCTGGTTAACTGAGGTCCACAGGGTGGCTTGGGTCAGCTTCTCTGCTGTAAGAAACTGGTATAATCAAGGCAGAATGCCAATCTTCAGGTCAAGGGATGGTCTGATGTTTGGCTCAGAGTCTCGGGGGCATTTTGGACTCTTCTTAAATCATTAAAAGGAAACCTTTGTTTGGATGAAAAAGCAAAGGCTAGGATTACGCTAAAACTATTCAGTTTTCTTAGGCCACTCAGTACCATAAGTATCGTCTAAATACAGGATTCTGGGCTCTCTTTTAGGTGGATATTTAGTAGTCAGCATAAGATATCCAAGTCTGGTTTATTAAGTTTCAATGAACATACGGCATAGTATACCATCTAGAGAAAATTGCTAATTCCTCCTTTCTCTAGGAGTCATCATTCCAAGAGAATCCCTGCACCAGAAACGACAAAATAGCCTTTTATAGTTTATTTCCATTCCTGATGGTTACCTGGAGAGGCTGCTGTGTTTGGTTCCATTTTATAGGCAAGAACACCTGGGGCTTACAGAGTTTGTATATGAAGCAAATTACTCAAGATCATGGACGGGAGGATCAAAATTCAAAATCCACATGTAACTCATTTGGAAAGTTACATTTTCTCTAACAACATAGTACCTTTGTTATAATTTTCAGATTAAAGGCATTGTCTAATTAAACAATAATAACATATATATTATGTATTGCTTGAGCATAAGTAAGGTAATTTATAATGGATGCTACCTAAAATTTTGTTTATGACTAGAAAGCTATTAAGAAGGTAACTATTGAATTTTCTTCCACCAAAAAAGAGAGAACTTTAAAATTTAATCGAATTATAAAGTTCAAAGAATATATAAATCTTACCTTCTACAGGTTTCATATCTAATAGTTCATCTATTGGTCCTTAAGAGAGGAGAAAGAAAATAAATTATCAGCTAGTTCCATTTCCTTTGGAGTTTGAGTAAATTATTAAAAGTGGGAAGTCTGCCTTTAGATTACCTGAGCATGCATCAGGTGCGGAGCTTTTGTCTCTAGAAGACAAGATACTTTTCCCATCTTCAGCTGAAATACAACATACGTAGTTAGTTATGACCAGCCCACAGCAGTACATTTTTATATACTGTGTGTGAGGTAAAGTACACTGTCAGAAAGGATAAACAATCTAGACTCTCATACAAAGCAGTGGTCCTCAGTTTACCTTTCACTGCAGCTGCTGGCTCTCAGTGAACTTAAATTTGGAATTGCAAGTTAATTAATTAAATTTAAATTCCAAATATCCAATGAATCTCTTGTTTGGCAGATAACTTACACAATATTTTACTATACTGATCTATTTTCCACCCATGGAAAAGTGAATGACTGAAGTAATCGATTATTACTTGGTATCACTAACAAATTTTAACCATATGGGCCTGGCTAAATGAAAAACGGAATATTGAATTCTCAATAAAGGATCATTTTTTTAAAGACTGCAAACCTTGTATTCGCTAATTCCGAGGAAAGTTGCAGAGACAATAAAAAGACCAGTGGATGCTAAGGGCATGGGTAAGGAGGTGAGTAGGTGGTGACAGAGGCTTGGAAGCAGCTAATATTTTGCATGACACTTTAATGGAAGAAACAGGTCATTTCATATTTATAATACCCATCGGATATAGAACACTAGAAGTGAATGCTATGTCAGCTGTGGACTTGGGGTGGTAAAGGGTGTTTCTGTTTAGGCTCATTGGTTATACAAACGCCGCGCTGGTATAGGACATTGATAGTGACGAGTAGCATACGTGGGGGCAAAGGCACATGGGAAACCTCTGTGCCTTGAACTCGGTTATGCTGTGAACTAACTGTGGCTCACAATAAGCAATAACTAAGCAATAACACGTGGGTAGACATGCATGCGCACACACGTGATAGGACAGCCTCAACCTCAGTTTGGTCATATGTTCACCAGACCTTCTATAAGGTTCCAGAATAAAGGACAGATGCCACTTCGTCATAGTGGATTCACAATCTCAAAATATTATGCAAATATCACACCCAGTTAAATTATACAAGGAAAGAGGAAAACTGGCATTCTCTTTTCTATAGTCACATACTGTACAAATCTGTATAAGTCATATAGGTTTGAAGCTTTTATATGAATATAATAAATCAGAGTTCACACTTTTCTGAAGAACTAAGTATGTTCTACTCTGTGACCTTGATTCCCATACAACATTGATGGTTTAATGCCATAGGTTCACAGAGGGGCATGGAGGCTGGCATTCTAGATCAATCCAGACAGCTCTTCTAGGGTGACAAAATCAGGCTCCGCCTCTCCACTACTAACTTTTCCTCAGACTCTAGAATGTTGCTTTTCTGATGTCACCTGTTTCATCCTGGCTCATTCCTTTGTGCAGGCTCTATCTTTTCCTGTGACAAGTCTTACAAGAGCAATTGGCTTTAGCTTGTTCCCCTGATTCCCTCAATTAAGTGAGGCCCCCGTAACACACACCCAGAGTGCGGCCCTTCTCCTGGGTAACTCTCACCAACATTGTAACAGCTGGAGATGGGAGCAGTTGCCACCATCTGCTTCTCCTGTGGGCTGCGAGCCTCATTCCAGGAAGGTCTGGCTGTGTGTGGTGGGTAGTGTTAGCTGGTGCAGCTCTCTGCCACAGAAGCAGTGCTATTAAACATCTCAGAAGTAAAAATCATCTGAAGATGACCTTTAATTTCTTTCCAATGCTCTTTTTGCCTCTGCCTCCCAAGCACAGATGTATTTTAGAGGCATGTATCACCCACACCTACCTGGTTTTTTATTTCCTATTTTCTACTGAAAGGCAGACTGAAAATAGAAAAGGAAGGAGTAAAGGGGGGGATGAGGGTGTGTCAAGTGGTTGGAAAAGTAGGAAGGAAGAAGAATGAAGCAGAAGGAAAGTTCTAGGAGTTGCTTAACATGTCTTCTTTCCTGGGCAGGCTTCCCTAGCCTCACTCAAGGCAGGGAAGATGCGAGTGTGTCCCAGGGAGGGCCTGTGACTTTTGTTATGAACATAACATCTTTAGTGACCTATATAATGTAAACCACCTTTCTGTCTATGAAGATTTTAACTCCTGGTGAAGGGTTCAGCATTGTGACATATCGATTTTACCATGATTTCCCACACTCTGTATCTTTCTGGTAAGGAACCAACAAAAAAATCTGGCAGCAGGGCAGGAGCTGGAGGCAGCAGAATGCCACATCAGAGTGCCACCTCCCAAGGTGCAGAGCCCCCTCCTAAGGCAGGCTTCAGTTTACCTTGAGGGAACTGGCACCACTCCCTAATGTGGTCCTTGGATTCACTTGGAAGGGCAAAGCCTGAGCTCTCCTGTCTCCAGCAGTGAGGAACGCCCACAAATCACCCCAGGCCTCACCCAGGATGTGATATTAAGATTGCATCAAGACCCGGAGCTAGGGCTACTCAGAGCAGTTTGGGAATCTGAGGGTGCTGACATCACGCAAGATGGCAGTTTCTGATTCAAACTACACGAAGTCTCTTGGCACTGCTAAAGGGCGGACATCACTGACATCTAGACTACAGGAAGCAAGTCAATAGAGTCTTTTCTTAAGACGGCAAAGAAAGCAGCCAAGAGGTAAATTTACCAAAAAGAGAAACAAGTTGGTGGTTGTACATTACAGTAGGGTCTCTGAAGCAATTTAAATAGAAATTAAAACTTACCCTGACAAGTGGAAGATTCTTTGTGCTGGTTCTCATCCTCCAAAGAAATTAACCTTAAAATAAAAGGAAGGCCGAGTTACACACTTCTGCAAATTCATATTTATGGTATAGCTGTGTGTGTGGTGCAACATCTATTCCTTCACTTTCAACAACCCACCCCTCCCCCCACACAACAGGGGTAGGGGAAGAGAGAGGGAGATACAGAGAGGCATCTATGTTCTCAGGAAGAAACAGCACCACTTGCTTTTTGCAACATTCTACAGCATCTTCATCCATGAGCATGGCTTCACCAGACATCCTGATGGGCAGTTAGGGATAACTGCCATGCAGTCACATAGCTACCTACCACTGTGAAAGGCTATCGAAAGGGATGGCTAGGCAATGCTTAACCCTGACTGCTGGTACTAAAGGAGAGGCTGAACTACACAGAAGGCTGAGGGCAAGGTCACCCCCAAACCCACAGACATACCTGCTCATCAGAATAGGCCAGTCCCAGGACTGTACAGATCCTTCACCACGCTTACGCTCACTTGGTGCTTCCTAGCTTATATCTGCTATGTCTGAACAAAATTCCTCCTAATTTTTCTCTTTTCACTGTCAATTTAAAATAGTGACTGGTGAGCGCTCAAGAAGAAGTGTTAAGATTTGAGAAAACTGAATTTGTGAAAGTCAACACGTCAAGAAAGTCCTGTGTAGTTATCTTCTAGTGCTTTCTTTGGACTGCATTCACTTACACGATCCAAAGTTCTGCGGGACTTACTCTGGTGCGGCCTCTCATGGGGTTCCCAGAGTACTGTACCTTCCCCAAGCCTCAATCCATCCTCTAACAATGTGTGCATGGGTAAAGCGATTACACAGAGGATTAGTGTGTGAAGGGGCTCCATGGAGAGCACCTATATTGGCCAGCAGGCAGCAGGCAGTCACTAGATGCCCTTGCCAGGAAGCCATTGTGCAGAACCACACCGCAGCCTATAGTCTGTTCAACTATGAAAACTTGTCTATGTTCTGCACCAGAGAAATGTTTTAGGGTTTTCTTAAAAATTAAAAAGGGGATAATGTTGGGAGCAAATATTTCTATGGCACTAAAAACGTCCAAAAGTGTCTTAGAACTACATTGAAAATGTCGGCTTGTCTAGCCACAAGGCTGTCATCTAGATTTTGGAGGTGTGTGGACAGGGAATAATAGGATGGGGAATAATGGGTTCCTGTGCTTTCCTGGGTCAGTCAGTCCAGAGCAACTGCATTCCACAGGCTGCTCATCTCCGTAGACAATGCCACACTGCAAATTCGCCGAGTTTCTAAAGGATGGAAGGGGAGACATGGAGGCAGGGGAGCCACTTCCTGTACTCTGGGCTAGCCTCTGCTTCAGAGAGGAGAGCGGAAAGGAAAGCCTGAGAGCAGTGAGAGGAAAAAGCCACAATCCCACTCATTTTTAGACTACACGCATGGCTAAACAATTGCATAAACCGTAGACTTCTAGATGAGAAAAGGTGTGTGTGGGGGGGTCCCGTCTAGGATGTGACTGTCGATGACAATGGTCACAAACCAGAAAGGACATGGCGCACAGGACACCTGCCTTTCCAGACTCTAAGCCCCTCACAAGGCAGGAGGGTGGTGAGGACATGGTGACCCCTGTGTGTCGGTGGCGTCTCCTGGGCTTGGCTATGTGTACTGCACTACCCTTACCTGTGAGAAGGACGCATGCATCAAGATGAAGGGCCCCCGAACTTACTGCCTCGGCTCCTGCGACGCAGCCTCCGGGTTTTCCCTCCGCGGCGTGTTCTTTTTCCCTTCCTTCTCAACTAGCTTTTTCATGGGGTCTTGTAAGCTCTTCATCATAAGCCACAGACAGAAAGAAAGAAATAGGAACACAAGAGAATGTTAAAGAAAAGTCATCAGTAAAAACATCCCCCTGCCACAACCACACCCGGGGCCGGAGGTTGTGCAGCTCAAGAGGACACAGGTGAAATTGTCCAGGGTAAGGCAACAATGTTCTCCACAGACCCCAGAACTACAGCCTACAAGGGAGGGTTGATTTGCCACTGATTTATGTTTCCCATTTGGGGATAAGTTATTCAGAAAAGGCCTTTTGGTCACTGTGAGCTTCACTTTCCAAGGACAGCACGTGGCTAAGACGGACACTGTTGTGCCTGAAGCACACACTCGGATATAGCAAAGGCTTCCCTGCTGCCACCCGAGCTGAGACAACTGCATCTTATTTTAATTGTGTTTGCTATCTTGCAATGTAAAAGCCAGTTTAAAAAAAATAGTGAATAACAAAAATCTATTTTTTTTAGAAAAAAAAAACCAAAATAGCATCTTAACTTATTTTGACAGCTTAACGCCCACGGAGGGACAGAGCAGGTGCCTCCCCAAGTCTTTGTAGATTAAAAACAGGCAATAGCCATTTTTTTGTTTGTTTTGGTTGGCACATCATTTGCTAGAGTTACTGTTTTCAAAGTTCATTAAATATTTAAGGGAAGTTTTTGTTTTAAAGAAGCAAGTCCTTACAAACTGCACACCAACAGCAGAGATCCAGAAAGAGAAAGCAAACATTTCTTTAACAATGAATAAAGACGTACACAGAACGACTTCTATTTTGGGCCCTAGCTAAAACACAAACCTACCAACACAACAGGAGTATCTCAAGATTTTTATCCTTCTTACATTCTCAGAACTATTAAAGTCCAGGCTCTTATCTGCTGGGCCTCCCTGGCGTTTCTACCCTCATGCCTGTGTTCATTTCTCCACTATGACACGCAGAGGGAGGCAGGCCGGCTTCAGGGCCAGTGCAGATTGATTAGCGATGGCTGCCTGGAGGCCTGGGAGAAGATACTCACTAAGGCTGTGTCCAGGCAAAGCATAGCTAAGGTTGACTTTGGAGTCTGCCCCGGACACCAGATGGATACTGGTGTTACATCCCCAACTGCCAGCCTAGTTTCACTCCCCATGCTGAGTAATTTTCCTAAAATACCCATGTCATCATACTACCCTTGTTGTCAAGAATTTATAATAGTTCCTTATTTTTCTCCATGCCTCTCTGCTTGATTTTAAGTAATCTAAAAACGCGATGCTTCCTTCCCTCGCTCCGGCTGCTTCTCCTTATCTGCAAACCATGCACTTTCTATTCAGTTGGAGCTGGCTCCTCGGGGTCCCCAGCTCGCTTATTGTTCCCGTCCAATCTTTGTTCTCCCTACTTGTTCACCCTCAGAAATCTGGAGTCCTTTCAAAGCCACAATCAATTACTGCTGCTTCCACACAACTTCACCGGGCACTCCAGATTTAAGAATATCCTTTTATGCTAAGTTGCATTTACAGTCTGACTATGGTATGTGTACCTTCTTAACCAACATCGTGTATAAAAGTAGGTTAGAGCTGAAAAATATAAAACGTATTTTCCATGTTGTGAACATTTAATATTAAATTAAAATATATGAGTGTACATTCACTCACCAATATTCTAATGTCCTATCAAGGTTTTAAACTTTTTTTTAATGCATTGATATCTTTTGTACATGGGGGTATGGGTATGCCTGGGCGCATTTGTGTAGGGCAGAGGACAACTGAAAGAAGCAGTTCTCTCTTTCCACCCCATGGGTTCCAGGGATCAAACTCACCCTGTCAAGCTTGGCAGCCAGTGCCTTTACTTGTGAGCCATCCCGCTAACCCCAGGTCTCTTCACTGAGTCTTCGTCCCTTGATTTAAGCTCTGAAGTATTTTATTGCATAAAGCCTGTCTGCGCAGCATTGCCATTATCTTTAATGACTCCCTGCTTCTGGACATTAAATCGGTACATTCGTTCAACTAATGGTTTTTGAGTGTCTACCATGTGTAAGATTTTGTTTGGGATATTTCGGATACTGGGGAAAAGAAAAATTGTCAGCAAGTGATGTGCCCAGACAGATCATTTAAACAAGGAGACAGAAAATGATCAGATCATTATTTCAGTGAATGGGATGTCCTCTCTTGGAGATGGCAGTCATGAACAACTTGGAAAAGAAGAAGCCAAGTCATGTACAACTTGGTGAGAAGAGAAGCTTGAATACCAAGGCCCAAAGGTCCGAACAGCTTGTCCTGTGTGAAGAAACCACTGGGGCTGCGATGTCATTGGCAAGAGTGTAAGTCTTAGCAGACGCACTGATGTGGCCAGCAGTGCCTCACAGGGAGGACATTTCTTTACTCGCTTGTCCACACTGGCCATTTCGCTTCCTTTGTTCCCTCAAACTTTTGTGCTCTGTTTCCCTAATGCATGACAACTACGCACAATACATGGTCATTGGCTGCAGCCCGGGCTAGGAGGGGGAAAATGCCACAAGGGACAGGATTAGAACAAATGGCACAATGGATCTGGACAGTGCTCTAGATGGTTTTGCCTTATACACCCAAACGTGCAGTAAAAGCAGTGTGAAAATGTGTGGGTATGCTGTCTGTTGGAAATGTGCAACCCAAAGTGCAAGTTCATCTGATGTCAAGGGCAATTTATTTTTCAATACATTTGCCAATCAAGGCAACACACACACACACACACACACACACACACACACACACACACACACACACACACACTCTAAGAGAAGCTTTATTCTCCATAGAATGGTTCAGCTCTGATCAGAGTGAAGGCAGGAGTATTTTCAGCCAATGTTCTGATGGCTCCCAGGACTCACTTTCAGATCCTATGACACTTGTCCAGGCCTCCTGGTTCGCTCAATTATCTTCTCATTGTGTTTCCTTTTTGTCAATCAACATTGGGCAGCCCGTGGACATGTCTGCTTCAGTGGGCTGCGTCTAGCTGCCACAGCCCTTGTCGAAAGCCCCAAGATGCCCTTGACAGTTCCATGGTTATCATCCCTCCTGTCTCCAGCCCACCTCCCCTCCTGACCACACTTGAGCAGCTCTCAGACAATCCCATTGTAATGTAAACCACTCACTGCTTCTTTGCAAGCCCTTCCCCTGTTGGGCCATTAGCAGGGACTCAATTGTTGGCTCCCTGTCACCACAGTCACACTTAAGACACTATTGTGCTTTCCCAACAGAATGGCCGCAGCTCCAATTGCTACTTTAATCACTATTAATAATTCCTGTGACAATTGCTCTTCTCTTCCTTCATTACTATTGTCCTTATGATAATTTAGTTTCTGCAGCTTGGGAAGTGCTAAATATGTAGGTTGAAATTTCTATGTATATAATGCCAATAATAATAGATCTATTTAGCTAAGAAATTTAAAGGTTCAGGGGAATACTATGAAAAGATTTATAAAACCACAGGAAAAATTAACAGGATGCACATCAGCTTATTTATTTGCTTTGAGAATTTTGAATGGAGGAAAATATTGTGTTCACACGCACATCAGCTTATCTGAGATACAGAATTCAAACATTTCTAAAGTTGTAAGTCAAAGACTTACAATATATTCAGAGAGTTATATACTCACCAGCATGGTCAGTTTTAGAACAATGAAATGGGCAAGTCTAAAGTAGGACTTGTAGATCACACAACGTGAAATCAAACAGACAAAAGGCAGAGCCACACAAAAAGCTTGTTTCTTAGGAAAGACGGCGTATGCTGAGAGAAAGAGATGAAAAGAAAGTTTTCGGGTTCACGCATGTCCCAGTCTCACCTGAAAATTAGTTTCTGGTGTGACTGTCCCATGCACGGCATTCTGTAGGATGGAGGAAAACTCTCTTGCCTCAACCAGGGACCAAGGGGAGTGGGTAAATGGCTAAGGGAGTTAGGGGTTTGGAAGGTTGGAAATGAATTTTTCAGATTATTTTGAAGTCCACAATTTAGAATAAAACAAAAACAAAAAAACAAAAAAACAAAACAAAACAAAACAAAAACAAACCACTTGACGCTTTAGCCTCTGCAGAAGTCCGGAGCGACAGCATTTTCTGAATGACATGAACACATGCTCAGGCAAAATGAACACAAGAGCTCCAGGGGCTGTGTGTGAAGAGGCAACCATCAGACAGAACTATTTCCAACTGCTGGCTGATGGGAGCCACATTTAAATCCATGGCCAGAATTGAAAACTCCAAAGCATTCTTCTGCTTCTAAACCTCAACCGCTCTGTCCTTCACTCAGACTGTCTGTGGAGATCACTGCATATTAGCATTGCGCGGTGTCATTCCTGTCACTGGAAGGTTCTCTGTGGATGAAAGGGTGTTTTCAGACCAAGTAACCTTTCCCTGGCCAGGCTGCCACAACAGGCTAATAGTTTCCATCAACGCACAAACGGCTTCAGGAAGCACATGCACAATGTATAAGATGGGCGTGACAAAGGAAATGTGCAGACCCAGCTTGCAAATGTGTCTTAAAAAGGAAACAGCTTAATATAATAAAGGGAATTACTACTTCCTGTATTAGGAAAATAAAAGCAACAGCAACATTCATCTGAAAAAAGCAAAACTGTTCAACAAAACAAATTCCTGAGACAAAAGGCCAGCAGCCAGTTCTAATAACCCAAATTGAAGCCCAACTTGCACAAGGGAATAACATTTCCTGTAGTCCTTAATTAGACACTTTATTTTCTTATGTTACTTTCCATTAATTATACTGAACACACATGAAGGTGCCAAATAATTGAAAAACAAAGAGGAAACAAAAGCACTTAAAATAGTTCTGCATGGTCAAAAGATGCTGCATTCAGTTGGGTGTGTGTATGTTTGTGTTTATATAATTAGTAACACATGAGAAATAAAAAGCAGAGGACATGGTGTGTACCAGCGATGCAATTCATGGACATTTAGAACATATGTCCTCTTCCCCACCACACGCTTCCCCCACCATGGACAAATGACACCATATAAGGAATACTACTAATCTAGTACTAGAGGTAATTGGGAACTGAATTGTAGAACAACAGAGCAGAGTAAAATTAGAGGGGAAAATCATCATCATAAGACATATAATCTTATACTTGAAAGTAACACGGGAAATTGGTGGTGGGAAGGCATCACCGTGTGCTGGAAAGAGGTGGTCTTGGGAAATAAATCGAGCAGTGCCTTGACATGAATATGGTTCTCACCACTCTCAGGCCTCAGTTTACCCACCAGAAGAACATGGAGATAACTCCATGGATACAATTTTAGAAGTTACACTGAGAGAATGCATAGTACCAAACAGTACAAACCATTCTGGTCAGGACTCTGGAGGGTCTAGAGGGAGCCTGATGGGTTCAGAGGTCATCCTGAGGCAGGTTCTACACCCACATTCTCAAACTTCAAAGAGCCTCACAGGTTTCACTGGTTTCCTGGCATGGCAGAGACTCAGAGACATGAAGCAACATGCTTCAGTCCACTTGGCCACAGACAAATGGAAGCTTTACTTGAATTTGTCTTTAAAATTGCACTATGTAAGGAAAGGTCTTGAGGAACCAAGTCAAGGACGTTTACTCCTCTTGAGCTTTAATGAGAAGTGTTGAGGACATGGAGGGGACTCCATCCCACTTTCTTAAAGAGGAGCCACATGTTCCCAGGCATTTGAGGGGCTGCCACATAAATTACTGTTTTCATCTACAAGAGAAAACTTCAAAGTATGACTTTTAATTGGACGTTACGGCCGAACCTCTTAAAGGTGGTATTTCTGCTTTCTCCTGTTCACCTGCTTCCCAGCCAGGAATGTCTGTGGGAAGCAGGTCAGAGCAGGCTGGCAAAACCCTGCACTCTTCTGTTCCCAGGTCTGCCGCACACGCACAGAGCCTTGGGCACATTACTAGCTGTCTCTGGGCTCCAGTTTCATTTGAAACATGGGAATAAGACTGAACATATCCAAGTGTTCTGAAGATAATTTGAGGGCTAACTAAAACACAGACATTTTCTATACATTAATGCTGAAACTAACAGTGCTATTAATTGCAACCTCAACCTAGGTACATTTAAGACTCACACATTATATGAAAACTCCCGTAGACATTATTTCATAGCAGACCATCTGGCACAGAATAACTACCTATGCAGTTGAGGGTATTATTTTCTTTCCTGCAAAGAGAAGTTAGGGAACAAGCAAGGTGGGGGCAGGAGAAATGCCACTCTGTTGTGAGAAGAGCCCGAGTGACCAGCTCCAGGGAGAAATAATGCCAATCACCAGAAGGCAGAGACGGCAAAGGACAGGCGAAGCTCTGACTTGCCTAGCTCGGATTTCAGTGGTGGCCCTGGTCACCTCATCTACTCCGTCCTGCCCAATGCCCGATCTTTCCAATGATCGGGTGTGGAACAGCTTGGGGAAAAAAAGGAAGAAGGAAAAAAAAAAAAAGAAAGGAAAACACATTGCTAGGAACCCTGTAAAGCAATGACTCTGAGAGAAAAAGTTTAAAGTATAAAAAGATATTCTGGAAGCTCGCCACAAGTAATTGCCTTGTTGGGACTGTTAACTAAAATAGCATTGCAGAGATATTTACCCAATTTTCATAAAAACTATTATGGCATTATTTTCAAAGCATGTAACTACAGAGCCATGTGGCCTGTCGGTAAACGCTCAAATGATTAACTGAGAAATGTGGAGGTGGGCGGGGGAAGGCTGCTCGGCATATGAATGTGAGAAAAACAAAATTCAGAAGAGGATGTTTTTGTCTTTTGAAAGCTAAGAATATTTTGGTCTCCAGACTGATGTTCCAGTGCTGGGACCCACAGCCCAGAGAGGAGGAGGGGCAGCCGGCTACAGCTGTTCCAGCGGTACTCTTGAACATGCTTGGAGTTAAAGTTTTCAAGTTCAGGTTCCCTGAGGGGTAAATCTTGGCACTGGTCAAGAGCAAGTTGCAAATCCAATCTGTCTTGGTTAGAGTTAGCCGGCTAAAGAGATGGCACACCCTCCCGCCTGCCGGCCTTTCTGGCTTTCCCATCTCTGGTGGGAATTATTTGAGAGCAGACAAAGGCCTGTGGGCCTGAAGGACAGGTTTGGAAATGGAAACTGCCAGATATCCAGTGGACACCAGGGAGGGAGTGGACTAGGTTAGCCCTCGCTGAGGTCTGGTAAGATTTGCCATGGACAGCCTTGCCTGTGAGACTGGCTGTGAAACCAACAATCTCGTATGAACACAGTAAGAAAAGAACTGAAGCTGGGAAGCTGAACCTAGCAAGCCCAGATACTCTCAGTGGCCGACTTCATCTCCAGCATCATCACTAGCGCTGCTCACGGCCTCTGCTGTGACTTCTACCGCCACCACCATCGTCACCACCGTGTCAACTGCCATCACAACCACTGATGCGGCCACCCTCACCACCAACAGCACTACACACCACTGCCTCCATCTCCCGCCAGCCTCAACACCGGAACCACTACCGTTATAACCCCGTACCCACAGCAACACCAACAGTCTTTACGTTCACAGCCTCTTCTGCCACCCGCAGCAGCAATTCCTCCAGCCTCATCAATGCTGCCTTCACCACCATCACCGACACAGCTGGCCATTGGCGGAGTTGGCCTGGCTGGCGGTGCTCTAACGTACTTTATCATATTATCTGAAAATGTGAAGAGCAAAGTGGAAAAATCCAGTGTTCCTTCCAAAGCCACTGAAATGAAGTGTGCCACAGGGTTATGCTCTGCCACTGACCATGTCTGTTAAACACAAAGTATTTCGGTGGCTTCAAAAATAGAAATGCATCCCAATATTTGGGTGTGCAGAGACAGGAGGATAGATTTCAGGCCAGCTTGGACTACACAGTGAAACAGTGTCTCGGATAAAACTCAAATGTGGCACAGCCATACACACCCATCATCCAGTACTTTCGAAGGCTGCTGGATCATGAGTTTAAAGTCAGTACAGGTTAAGATTCTGTCTTAAACAAACGAACAGGAACCTCAATAGCCCTGTAACACAAGCACACGGGACATGCAGCCCTCAGCTAACCTTCAGAAGTGTGTGTGTCCACTATGAAAAGGGCGCAGTTCTCAACCTCTACTGTAAGGGGCCCAGTCCTTCCCCTAACACCCCTATAAAAATGCCCAACTCCACCCACTGCCAGAATGCTGGATGGAGAAGGAAAGGCAGTTGATGCAAATGGACTGTAGATGATGCAGGGAAAAGCCACTCGACTCCTCTGTGGCTGTCGCCTGCCCTGGATGCATGGAGAAACGTCTAAGTGATATCCTGGAAGGATGAAGCAAACAACCACATCTAAGGGCTGGCAACCCAAGACAGGCACTTCTTTCCTAATGAGACAGAATTCCTTTTAGTTTCTTTAAAATGCTTTAAGCTCTGAGTCCAAGTTGCTCCCCCCAGAAAAGGGACAACGTTTTCCAGATCCAGCAAGTAACATTCTAAGCCTGTCCCCAGGACGTGATAATTTCTGCCATGTGAAAGACAGTCCCAGGTTTAGAATCAGTGTAAAATTAATACAATAATGAAAATTCATGTAAAATGTGCATATTCAGTAACATTTTAATGAATCAATAAGTGTTTGTTGCTTAAAAGCAGAAGCTTGGAAAAACTTGCCTTTTACTGGCAGTCACTTGGAATTAGACTGCTTCTGTTTTAGTTGGAGCCAATTACAATGATCAGATTTACATTTTTGTAAGATTACATTTCAAAGCTAAATTTTCTATAACACTAAATGCTAAAAACTTATCCTGAGATTGGAGTGATTCTAACTCCTTCCCAAGGTAGAATAAACATAATCACATCAGGCCTGGACAAAAATAGTAATAGTTGCTCCAAAAAGCATTTCCATTAATTGGTTAAAATCATCACTGGAATATTTTGAAAAAATATATTTAAACATGAGGTAGAGATTCATTTTTCTAGTGAATTTATTTCACAAGAGAACTATTATGCATTTCTTAGGGGAAGGTCTATTTGAAGTTCCAGGGGCATGAGGTGCAGGCATATATTTCTACTGTAAAAAAGTCATCCTCCCAAACAGGACACACCAAGTGTTTAACACATTAATTATCATCCCTCATCAAGCATAAAACTAATAGTCAGGAAATACAGCTGCAATGGCACAATTACCAATGCACTCAGAATACACCCCGAAGCAAAGACAACAAATGGCCTTCTTTTCATTAACAGAGCTTGGCAAGCTGCTCCTAAGACAATGTTTTCTTTCCCATCAGAATCCCAAAAGGCATTTAAGGGGCTATTGACTTATGTAAACCTGGAGGACAAATCAATTGTGAAAACATTCATTTATACTTCAAAATATACATTATCAATATAGCATGTCATTCTAAAACTATAGGTTTTAAAAATGATTAGATGAAATAAAAATTTTATAAATGCAGACCAAAAGTTTTAAAAGTATATTGGTTCTGTGTATTCAAACAGTATCATCATACCTGATCAGGACACATAGGGAATAACACATTTCCTTTTCACATTTTATGGCATAAAATTTTATACACAAGAATGTCTATCTTTAAAAAATAACGACCTGTATATAACGGGATTCTATTATGTCCAGTGGGAGTCCACATAATTATCAATCAGCTTGTGTCATACCGAAAGCTAGATAAATATCATTCTGTATTCTGTATTCTTTTCATGCTAATGCAAGAACAGTTTATTTGATGGGCTTTTAGCTTATTATTAATTTGACTGTAATACCACTGTATTTTAACAGATGTATTTATCCTACAAGATTATATTATAAATTAGTTATGCACTATTATTTAGACTATAATTTAAGGGAGGGTCAAGGGATATAAAAGCTGTCTGCCAAAAATACTTGTAATTATGTCCTAAATCACAACTGTCAAATTCTCCCTAAATCCCTGCTCAGAAATATGTGAACATAAACATTATGATCCTTTCTGTAGGGCGGACAGTATGGCAAAAATCATAGAGTCATATTTCTCAGCCCAGTAAGCCAGGGATACACTGTGTTCTTCCATGTTTGTGACACAACTTCAGTGTCATGAGTTCATACTGTCATTTTTTTTTTCGAGACAGGGTTTCTCTGTGGCTTTGGAGGCTGTGCTGGCAAATCTATGTTTCAAAAGACAGATAACCTTTGGTACTGGATACAAATGAAAACACATGTGGGCTTGGAGTACAGGTTAAGCAGTAGAATATTTTTCTAGCACGCATGAGGCCCTAGGTTCAATCCTTAATACTATAAAAAGAAAAATGAAACAGCAACAACAACAGAACAATCATGATGGCCCAAAGCCTGTGGTCTGCTCAGGCCAGGCTAAGAACTGTGGGTAGCTTAAATTGTAAATTTAATCTGCCTTGGTCTGGAGGGCTACTTCCTAAGCTGCTGAAAGCATCAGTAAATCACAAAGAAGAAAAGCAGCTGCTTCCAACAGTACCATTGCCGGTGTGACAGAGGCTGCTTGCTGACTGTGTATAGGACATCTGGCTGGATGACAGACATCCAGGATGTCTAAGAAATAAAAAGCCTCTCCTGGTAAGTGTGTGTAGTTGATGGGGTGAAACAGTGCATTCGCCATGAGGCACGTCAGTGAACACCCACAACTGAGCAACACAGGGACTGTGGGCAACAACTCCAAGGCCAGGGATCCTTCGTGGAGTCAGCTTGGATACTGCTCAGGGCAAGTGCACACTCCTGGGTCCCTCGAGACCTGCATTTTCACACAAAGTCTTTGGTAGTTTCTACCTCAGTATTTTGATAGGCTTGTAAGGTGACTTACAAACATTTAAAATCAAAGATGCATTTTAAGGCAAAGCAAAAAAGATAGCTTTTTAATGCTTTATTAGCGAGGTGGACCCTTATAAACTGCCTTAAAAATCAGAAGCGAGCAATTTCATAGTTTGCTTTTGCAAGTTCTTGCCTGATAGTTTTCTTTCACAGACACAATCCAACAACAAAGTAATCACTGTTCTCTCCTGTCATTCTTCAAATCCTTCTGGAATGAAAATCACTGTCTTATCTTGATGTGCATTCATTTTTAGTAACCATTAGGGCAAGGCAATTCCAAATCAGTCTCAATACTGAGAATCAGACACTGTGCACAAATCCCCTTTGAGGCAAGAATCCTTGAGTTTAATGTTGCTCTTTCAATTAGAAAATACTACTATGTTGTGGAAAGTTCCAATCCTATGTTGGAGGTAACTTCAGAATAAAGTAATCATTTTCAGAAATAAGAGAGGAAAGAAATATAACTTCTTAGATGAATATATTCAGATTTATTAATGAAAAATTAGGGATGTAACTCAGTGGTAGAGTACCTAACATGTACAGAGCCTGAATTCCATCCCAGGTAATGGGATAATCTAAATAAAAAGTTACTAGTTACTTGTTCCTGAGCAATCTTGTCTTCAACAATATCAAATAAGTATGCATTATCATGATCTATATTGAGAGGCACAGTCAGAGGCATAGCTCTCCCTGACAGGGGGGGTTTGGGAATAGTGATATTGTCATGGGTTTACCTTGTAATCCAAACAAAACTGCCTTTTCACACTCTGGCTTTCTTACCTTTAGAGTTGTGAATTCATATGGTTGATAACCTTTGAAGCTCTCATGGATGGCTGCCATGGTGTGAGAAGTTTTCTCCCAAAAGTGGAGCAGAGTAGTCTGTAAAGAAAGATGGTCAAATCATTAATGTCTCGAATGCCTACTTCTGACCCTGGTCCCCAGAAAAGTGGTCTTGCCTATGACTTTCTAGGTTGGCTGAACTAATTTGCATTCATCTTTGTACCCCTCTCTGTCCCAATAAGTCACTTAGACCTTGGTGTGTCATCCAACTGAATTTCTACCAATGCTTAGGTTACTCCTAACACCTGGGAGCCTCTCCTCTCCATCTTCTTTGTCCCATTCAGTTCATTCTCCAAAACCCAGGGCTAATCATCCATTTCATTTTATAATGATTTGATTTCTCCCTTTTTTTAAGGGGAGTGGTAGTGGTGAGACAGTCTCATGGTGTGGCCCTGGATGACCTGGAGCCTGCTCTGTAGATCAGGTTGGCCTTGAACTCACAAAAATCTATCTACTTCTGCTTCCTGAGTGCTAGGATTAAAGGCATATTACCATGATGGCCCACTCATTGGCATTCTTAAAAGTTTTTTTTCTGCTTAGAACACCTTTTTCTAGAGGTTTAGGAAATACAGTAAAATCTTACAGCCTCCAGTTTTCTTCCTAAACTTAGAATTCCTTGAGGAGAAGGAATTGAGCTATAGTAATTTTCACATTTCTGCAACTCCAAGCATCTGGTGTTTTTTTTTTTTCTTTTTTCTTTTGGAGTCAACAGCACTGAGGATGGACACAGGGATACCCGGAAGGACCTCAGTGTTAAGAGAGAGAAAGCCAGGTGTGCTGAGTAATCACAACATGAGACATGGAGGGTACTGTGCTAACAGGGTCCAGAGCAGGATCTGGAGAAGGCACAGATGAAGAAAGGTATTCCAGGAAGACAGGACCTACAAAACAAGTTCAGGGAAATGGAAAATTCCACTGTGTGTACAGTACATAGTGACTGTGCCGGTGATTAAACTGGAAGGCCTAAAAGAGCAGAGCAGAGGATGCACTCAGAATTTGTGATGCCCAGGTCATTCTTTCCATCCAAACACAAACTTTCCCATCATCCAAGCCTCTGGCAATTCTTTGTTCATTAAAACAGACATCACTTTGTTACCTGGTATGTTGCTAGCATGTGAGATAAGAGATTGCATCTGCTTGCTCCAAGGAGATCCACCTTCTGACACACATCCATCTTCAACTTGTCAAAGTTTTTTTTTGCAAGGCGTACTTGTGTCTGAACCTACAAAAGTAAAAGCGAGTCTCTGAGACAATCAAGCCTCTATGAAGTCAAACTTTACAGGTGAGGAAAGACAAGCGTAGGGCTTCTCTGTCTTACAGAAGAAAATATCATTACGTTCTGGGCAAATGAGCAGATCGGACATCCAATCTTTAACTTTCAAAATACCTCGATAAGAATTGTGATGATCATAATTTTGTAACAGGCTTACTATATAAATTATATGTTTTGCAGAATGAGATTAATAACTGTCTCCTCAGGGCGACTACAATCTAGTCATAGTGAAGGAGAAGTTTGGAGATGTACAGATGCACAGAAATACTGTTGCCTCCACACTGTTCCTGGTCTCTGGAAGCTGAGTTACCACACAGTCCTCGATGGACTTTTCCTCACATTAAAATCTCATGTAACATTTGCTAAAATTCAGAAACTATCACTGATACAATCCCATTTACTGGTTTCTATACTTCCTTGGTGTTTTTTTTTTCTATTAACACCATTTTACTGTTTCAGAAGCCAACTGAGGCATTATATCAAAGAATTTTGCCACAGTACCTGGAAGCAACCTAGATGCCCCTCAACTGAAGAATGAATGGAGAAAATGTGATACATTTACACAATTGAGTATTACTCAGTGGGGAAAAAGAATCTTGAAATTAGCAAGCAAATGGATGGCACTAGAAGGAACCATCCTGAGTGAGGTAACCCAGTCACAAAACGACAAACATGGTATGTACTCACTCATATATGGATTTTAGATATAGAGCAAAGGATTACCAGCCTACAATCCACACCACCAGAGAAGCTCGGAAGCAAGGAGGACCCTAAGAGAGACATACATGGTCCCCCAGAGAAGGGGAAAGGGACAAGGTCTCCTGAATAAAGGCGGAGGGGAGAGGGAATTAAGAAAAAGAGAAGGGGAGAAGAGGAGGGGAGAGGAGGACATGAGGGAGCAGGAAGATAGAGTTGTGGGTGGGGTGGGGAATAGAGGAGAGCAAGAAAAGAGGTATCATAATAGAGGTTTAAAAGAATCTAAGCAATAAGCCGGGCGTTGGTGGCTCATGCCTTTAATCCCAGCCCTTGGGAGGCAGAGGCAGGCGGATCTCGGTGAGTTTGAGGCCAGCCTACAGTCTCCAAAGCAATACAAAGAAACCCTGTGTTGAAAAACCAAATAAATAAATAGAATCTAAGCAACAGTGGCCTTAAATGCCCTTCCCATAATGAGACCAATGACTACCTTATATGCCATCCTAGAGCCTTCATCCAGTAGCTGATGAAAGCAAAAGAAGACACCCACAGTTAAGCACTGAGCCAAACTCCTGGAATCCATTTGTAGAGAGGGAAGAGTGATGCACAAAGGGGTCAAGACCAGGCTGGAGAAACCCACAGAAACATCTGACCTGAACAAGGGGGAGCTCATGGACCCCGGACTGATAGCTGGGAAACCAGCATAGGACTGACCCAGACCCTCTGAATGTGGGTGTCAGTTAGGAGGACTGGGCAGCCTAAGGGGCTTCTAGTAGTGGATCAGTATTTATCCTTAGTGTACAAATGGATTTTGGGAACCCATTCCTCATAGAGGGATACTCTCTAGACACAAGGGGATGGCCTAGGCCCTGCTCCAAATGATGTGACCGACTTTGAAGATCCCCCATGGAAGGCCTCACCCTCTCTGGGAAGCAGAAAGGGGGTGAGATAGGGGGTCGTTGGCATGGGAAGGAGAGGAAGGGAAGGAGAGGGAACCGGGATTGACATGTAAAACAAGATTGTTTCTAAGTTAATGAAAAATATATAAAATAAACATCCCTACCAATAAATTTTCAATTTTTATTATTCATTGATGAACACCAGCAAACTTCCAACTACCCATGAGCCATACTGTAACTCAGGGAAGGAGTATGATGGCCAGGAAACTTTTGCATACGTTAACTCTGTACATTATGTTATAAGAAAGGTAGAGCTTTCCAACTGAGAGGGCTGGATTGTTAGCTGAGTCAGCAAAGTGCTTAAGCAATGTTTACAAGGCCCAGAGTTCCATTCCCAGCACGGTGTTAAACCGGGCACCGTGGCTCAGTACTGTAATTCCAGCAATTTGGAGATGAAGGCAAAAGTATTAGAAGGAACATGTCTGGGGCATGAGCTTCTGTGCATGCATTCATTCAATACATGTTTGTAGAGCAATGGAGTCAGGTGTTATACTATGCATGGCAGGCATTGTAAAGAAATAACACATACCATGTTTAGTCATTAAATGTTTATGAATGAGTATACATTGTGATAAGCATCCTAGCAGAACATATAGACACTAGATATTTATGAAAGAGTGTATATTGTTACAAGCACCCTGAGCTTTCCGGAGGAAAGAAAAGTTCGCAGTTATAACACAATGAGAGAAGAGTAAGAACAGAACTGTAGTTGGGCCTTTTTATCAGGACCATAGGCTCCCCCCAATAATGACACAGAGACTTACCATTAATTACTAAAGCTCAGCCAATAGCTTAGGCTTGTTCCTAGCTAGCTGTTATGACTTATATTAATCCTTATGTATTAATTTACTTTCTGCCTTGGGGCTTTATTACCTTTACTCTGTACTGTCCATGCTGCTTTCCCCATGTCTGATGGCCACTCTCCCTTCTTCTTCCCAGCATCCTCTCTGCTCTCTAAATTCTGCCTAGCTATTGGCCTTTTAGTTTCTTATCAAACCAATCCGAGCGGCGCGTCTTCATAGCGCACAAAATGATTTGTTCCACAACACAGAACTGAGAACAGAGAGAGCACAGACAAGGGAAAGAAGAAGCTGCTGGGGTAGGGGACATTGGCAACTATTGGCATTATCCCTGCTGGGTGGAGGCATCGCTGTAGGGTGATGGCATTAAAACCCCAATGAGTGTCCTTCCTGTATCTCCTTATATTTTGCAGCCTCCTCTAACTCTGAAATCAGGCCTGGCCGTGGGACTGTTGGACAATGAGAGGCTAACAGACGTAAGGAGACTGGAAACATGAAAAAGGCAATGCCAGCATGTTTCCACTTTCCCTCTGCCTTCTCTGTGGCACACTCAGACTCAGACTGGCCACACTCAGACTGGTCACACTCAGACTGGCCAGCTGGAGGGGTGTAAGCCACATGGCATGAAGGGACTTAAGGAAGAAGGCTCAGCCATTGCTAACAGGAAAGACTCCCTGCCCCTTAGCTGACTACCAGCCAGTGTGTTGAGTAGCCCCTCCCCCCACTGGAAACACCCTGTTAACCATAGACTTATGAGCAATAAAGAGATGTTTATTGTTGTAAACGCTTGAATGCTATGGTGGTTTTATTTCACAGCATGATTTAATCACAGATTATTGATATAAACAGTCAGGAAAACAGGCAACGAGTGCTTCTTAGAAGAAGCCAATACTAGAGGTGGCTCTTAAAGCAAATCTAAGGTTCCCAGAATACATGCTGACTTACTCATATGGGAGTTCTAGATTCTTCTAATGAGATGCAAATTAGACTTTTTTTCTTGGGTACAAATTTTGATCTTTTTCCTTTAGCTGATCAGTTACTCAGTGAGAGAGCTTGTGTCCCTGGCTTATACCACAGAACTTAGGTGCGCCTCAGATGATTTCCTTCGGAGTTTGAGGGGTAATTTTAGAAAGGGAGAGGATTTCGCTCTTGACCCAGTAAGTTCTGAGAGGCCATATGCTATGTGTGTCAACAATGATTATTAAAACACTTAATGCACTGCTGAGTTCCCAAATGCTATGCGCTTTCCATGCCAAGCAAGGAGGATGTGGCACTGCTGAGCATTTGGAATCCAGAACAATTTGTTTAATAGTCTATGTCCTATGTGTGCTCCTAAAACATATTTTTAGCCTTGCTGAGGACAAAAGTCCAAGGACCCAGCAAAGCACAGACCACCACTGCGAGGGCAATCCCACAGGCTTTCAGATGCACTTGAGTGCAAATGTTTTCATTATCATTCCTCTCCATCCCATATAAATTCAATTCAATTACATAAGCATCTTGAGGAGCCCCTGTGGTTTTCAAGGCTCTTTAATTTTTTGCACTCTAATAAATGCACTCTTTGTTTATTTCTTCATTTCGTTTCTGCTACCCCACCTTTTTCTTCTTATTTCCAAAACTTTCGGAAGTTATTATGCATATTAGACCCTCCTTAGTCTGGGTTTTGTCTTCCCCAGTCACAGAAATTCGATTTACCCAAGAAAGCAGCCATGTCTCTACTCCTAAAACCACAAGGCACATCTCTGTACTCATTCCTCCTTACATGGAATTCTACCTTTTAGCCCCAACTTGAACTACCCCGGGGTAAAGGCCAAGTGATCCACCCTCAGTTCATTCTGGTTTTGCTAGCCAGTGGGGGAAGGGCTTTGTGTTACCCTACAACCAAGTAACCAGAGACTCCTTCTGTTGTTTTCTAAGGGTTTTATTTCCTTTCAGAACAAAAGAAAACAACTGCACTCTTATTTTTAGATCGTATTTCTGGAGATACTACACACACACACACACACACACACACAAAGGACTGAGCATGGCTACCAGTGTGAAAACTGCTCTAGCTGCAAGGTGTGGGTGTGGGTGGGGTGGGGTAGCATATGAAAAGACCCTCTGAATGACACAATAGGGCAGGCCATAGACTGGTAGGGGATGAGCACAACTGGGTTGCCGAGAGAACACGTAGCAAGGTGCTATGAGATGAGTCAGAGGAAGGCCAGGTTTACCCTGGCAGACTTATTTGTACACTCAGAATTTTAGTATTTGACCTACACATGGTAGGAAAACCTTGGAGGCTTTTGATCAAGGGAGAGGAGCCAGGGCTCTGTTCTCAGTTTGGAAAGATGCCTTGGTGCAGCGTGCAGATGGGAGGAGAGAGCTGAAGGCCAATAAGGATAATGGAAAGTCAAGGGGAACGATGACACAGCTTTAGACTGGGGTGGTGAGGCTGGGCATAGAAAACAATGCGCTGACCCAAGAGAGATCCAGGAGACAAAAGAGGCCTTGAGGAGAGAGCATACGTGGGAAGTCCTGTTCGGCGCCTACAGCTCTCTTCTGTACATGCACCGTGGTTCAAGCATCTCTGATATCCGAGTCTTCATTTCAACTCACGCTTACCTTCACTGCTTCACACAGTGGCCTTTCAGGGCTTCCTTGCAGGAACTCTGACCCTGCCCTAGCTGCCTGACCTCAGCGGCTCTACATGGTCACTGCAGTCTTTCATCTTTTATGCCTTTAAAGCCAGTGCCACATGGGGACCCAAGCTCTGCAGCCACTTGGGGATATACTCCTTTCCCCAGACCTATCCGCCTGGGTATGCTGACTCTAGGGAAACTCTCTCTCTCTCCTAGGCAGTGGCTTAAGGGAGTGGAAACCCTTCCCCCATTCTAGTCCCGTTCAGTTCAGTCTTTCTCTTTTCACACAAGTCTTTGCAAGATGGGTCCTTTGATGCGGGAGGGGGTCTTAGCCTCGAAAGTCTTTCTCACTGTCCGGTGCAGAAGGTCAAGTTTCTCTTTGGTAGTGCTAATCTTTTCGACTGTTACAGCTGCCTTGCCGGCCACATTCTTCTTCCCGAGAAACCTGCAGTCTGATCATACATGTTTCCTCCTCCACACAAATTAATCCACCGTCTTTAAATTCAAGTCCACTCAACATCTCATACACAGACAGAACAAACAAAGCGAAATTCTTGTCCAAAATATTTCACACACTATGATCCCAATACTAATTTCTGATGGACTTCTCGTTCTCCACCCAACCCTCATGAGGCAGGCCTCAGCTGTCTGTAATTCTTTTGGCATCCTTCTAGGCTCCCACCAGAATGGTCTACTGAGCTCCCTTTACCGGATTCAGTGACTTATCTAACTCAACGTTACAACCTTTTTAACATTTCAGCCACGAA
The DNA here is from genome assembly GCF_017639785.1 of Mesocricetus auratus. Taxonomy (NCBI): domain Eukaryota; kingdom Metazoa; phylum Chordata; class Mammalia; order Rodentia; family Cricetidae; genus Mesocricetus; species Mesocricetus auratus. The sequence goes on along the minus strand of NW_024429200.1, from coordinate 31,012,046 downwards.
AGATGTTTCCAGGTCTAAGAATCACACAGCCAGGTTAAACAGAGCAACAGCCCCACTTCCCAGTTGCAATTTTTGTCTGAGTTTCTCTTCCCATTGCTGTTATAAAACACTGACAAAAGCTTATTACTGAAGAAAAGGTTTATTTCAGTTCATGGTTCAAGACACAGTCCATGGCAGAGAAGTCAAGGTAGTGGGTATTTGAAGCCGCTAGTCATGTCACACCCACAATGCAGGAGCAGTGAAGGACAAGTATATACTGGTGTGCAGCTTGCTGTCTCTATTTTATATAGTTGGGGATCCCCTGCTCAAGAAATGGTTCAACCCATAGCTGAATATGGGGCTTCCCATAGCAATTAACATAATAAAGATAACCCTCCTACAGGCATGCCCAGTAGCCCAGGTCCCTAGTGTTTCTAGATTCTGTCTGCTGACAATTAGCACTAAACATCACAGTATTTTAAACCAAGTCAAATCTATCATAATGCACCATGGTGTGTATGTATGTATATGTAGTGGGGTTGTATATGTGTGTGTATCTGTGTGTATATATATCTGTGGTGTGGTGGGTATGTGTGTATGCGTATATGTGTGTGTATCTGTGGTATGATGTGTGTGTTTATGGTGTGGTATGTGAGTGCAGCTGTGTTGTTGTGTGTGTAGTGTGGTGGGCTGTGTACAGTGTGTTTATGTATCTGGTGTGATTGGGTGTGTGTATATATATCTGTAGTGGGGTACGGTATGTGTATATGGGGTGTGTGTATACATGTATGTGTGTAACTGAGGCATGGTGTGTGTATCTGTGGTATGGTATTTGTGTGTGTGTGTGTATGTGCATGTGGGTGTGGAGGAGGGCTGTGTATCTGTGGTGTGGTGTGTATGTATATTCGGTTTGGGGGGTGTGTATCTGTGATGTGGTGAGCACCGAGCTCCTTATAATCTCTCTAGTGCTGGGATCAAAGGTGTGTGCTCTGTTTCTCTTTTAGACTGATTCACTCTCATGTGGCCCAGGGTGGCCTTGAACTCAAAGAGAACCATCTACCTCTCTGTCTGAGTCCTAGGATTAAAGTGTGTGCCACCACTGCCAGCCTCTATGGCTGTGACTAGCTTTGCATTCTGTTCTCCAGGCAAGCTTCATTAGATCATAAACAATGTATCACCACAGTGGTGAGTGTGGGTGAGTGTGCAAGCATACACACTGTACAGTATATATATCGCAATGCACTTGCATGTACAGGTGTGGGTGTTAGGCCCACGCTCGTGGAAGACAAAGAAGACACCGGATGTCATCCTCTGTTTCTTTCTACCCTATTACCTGGAGGCAGGGTCTCTCTCTCTGAACTTGAAGCTCACATTTTGGCTTGGCTGACCACCCTGACAACACGCCGGTGCTGGGTTACATGTAGCCATGGTTTATGTGTAGGTGCTGGGATTTGAACTCATGACTGTAGAACACTCTCACCTACTGAGCCATCTCCCTGCTGCCTTCCTTTTCCTGTTCTGTTTTTCTCGGCATATCAGAAACTCAGATGTCAGGATTTCCTGCCCGTAGAGCTTTGCCAGCAGAGACAAATTGAGACTAATTTTCTCTTGTTTCAAGTTCTAAATCCTAAGAAAGGGATACACACACATCCACATTTACACACGTACACATACCACATCACAGATACACACACACACACACACACACACACACACACACACACACACACGCACACATTTTTTAAAGACCAAAAGGGAACAGGGGAGGTAGGAGAAGAGTTCCCTGACCAGCACTCTCCTTTGCCTTAATGAATTCAAGATGGCTCCCTGTATCCTGGATCTGGCTGGCAATAACTTAGGTTGTTCACAATTGTTTTTTTTGGAAATTCTTCTGAGAGACTCCAAAAGTTTCATGATAATGTCCCTTTCTATTTTTGATTACTACAATCTTTTTGCTTTTTTTTGCAATTGGAGAGGTAGTCATAGTTATTGCAACTTTAATTTGCATTTCTCTGATGACTAATGCCGTTGAACTTTTCAATTTTACTTATCTTATATAATTTTAGTAACATGTCTATTCAGAGCTTTTGCTTAGTTTTAAAAATTGAGCTTGTCTTCTGATTACTGAGTAACAAGAGTCCTTCATGTGTTCTGAATACGAGTTATTATCAGATAGAACTTTGGAAATACTTTCTTCAAGTTTGAAATTGCCTTTCATTTCTTAATAGCGTCTTCTGAAAAGCAAGGTTTCACTTTTGATGAAGTCCAATTTACCAAGTTTTCTTTTCTGGTTTGTGTTCTTTGAGCCTTAAATCTTTCCTAGCTTAAGACAAGAGATGTTTTCCCCCTACTCTTTGTCTTCCAGAAATTTTATGTTTCTTTTAAAAACTGTATTCACATAAAGTTTTTTTTTTTGTTCTGAGACAAGGTTTCTCTGTAGTTCTGGCTGTCCTTGAACTCGCTCTGTAGGCAAGGCTGCCCTTGAACTCACAGAGATCCACCTGTCTCGGCCTCCCAAGTGCTGGAATTAAAGATGTGTGCTACCACTGCCTGGCTTCAAGTTCATTGTGTGTGTGTGTGTGTGTGTGTGTGTGTGTGTGTGTGTGTGTGATGCAATGGGGTAGGTACAGGCCCATTTTTTATGTGGACATATAACTGTTACAGAATCAATTATGTTTTGTTTGTTTTTTAAAGATCCAATCACCTATTACACTACTCTGGTATCCACAGCAAAATCAGCAAGCAATATGCATGTGGGTTCAAGTCTGGATTTTCTATTTCCTTTCTTTTATTTGTGTGGGAAGATTCTTATACTAACACCACACTACGGTGACAGTAAATCTTACAGTTAAGATGTCTGTATACCATTGTTTTGTTCTGGGTAGTGTGTGTGTTGGAGAATGAATCTGTGGGTTCACATACTTGCATATGCTCACTTGTTGAGCTACATGCCAAGACCTACCTGATTTTATTCGTTTCACAACTATGTTGACTATTTCTGGGCCTTCTATGTAAACCTCATGGATTTCTACAATAAACCTTTTGAGGTTTGTAGGATACCTCAACTTTGTGATCTCAGTTCGATCCCTGGAGCCCACATAAAGGCAGAAGAAGAGAATGGGTTCTATGAGGTTGTCCTTTGTCTACACATATGCCATGGTCTGTACAAACATCATGCTCATATACACAATCACTTTTTCAAAAACTGTGCAAGCCAGGATATGCCTGTATTCCCAGCATTCCAGAGGGGAGGCAAAGGCAGATGAATCTCTCCAAGTTTGAAGACAGTCTGGTCTAAACAATGAGTCCCAGGCCAGCTAGCGATACACGGTAAGGCCTGTTGTGGGATATTTGTACACTGTCTGAAGATATATTGCTGTGACTGGTGTAAAAAAGAGCTGAATGACTAATAGCTAGGAAGGAGAGGATAGGTGGGATTCTTGTGAGTGAGGAAGAGAAGGAGATACCAGGGAGACACTGAAGAGATGAGACGCATGGTGCAGAGTAGAGGTAACCAAGTCATGTAGAAGAATGTAGTTAAGAAAAGCATGTTAATTTAAGTTATAAGAGCTAGTGGGGCCAGCTTAAGCTAATGGCCAAGCTTTCATAACTAAGAGTAAGTCTTATTATTTGCAGGCTGGTGGTCCCAATGAGAAAGTACTGCTACAGAGGTAAGAAGAGGGCATCCGGTTCCCTAGAATTGGAGTTGCAGATGGTTATGAGCCATTATGTGGTTGCTTGGGCACTGAACCCATGTCCTCTTGCACAGCAAGTCCTCTTTTTTTTTAAATAGATTAACAGAGTCATTTTAATATAAGCAACAAAGTACTTCATTTTTAAAGGTATCTTACAGGCATATGCTCCTTAACTGAGAAAAATGCATGAAATAGTAAATGCAAGAAAATGCTTTTAAACCTGCTACTAAAAAAGGAAAATAAAATAAACAGTGGCTCCCGTTCATGAATACAGTAAAAAATTTGGTGGAATGAATTATATTAATAGATCTACTGAAATGTATCAAATAGTGAATCTTACAGATGTTAATTCTTTTTTTTAATTTGTACATTTTTTTTTTTTTTTTCAGTTTAAACTTAGATTAGAAACAAGGTTGCTTCACAAGTCAGTTCCAGGTCCCTCTCCCTTTCCCTCCCCTCCTCCCGTGCCCTCCCCCCCAATCCCCCCATTTTCCCAGGGAGGGTGAGGCCCTCCATGGGGGAGTCCATAGTTTGTCATTTCATACAGGGCAGGGCCTAGACCCTCCCCCAAGAGTTCAGAGTAAGAGTGCATCTCACATTGTTGGATGGGAGTCCAAAGTCCGTGTGTATACTCGGGATGGGTACTGATCTACTGCCCAAGGCTCAATAGATTCCCTAGGCCTCTTCACTGACACCCAGATTCAGGGGGTCTTGATCAGTCCCATGCTGGCTTCCCAGGCTGATGCCTGGGATTCAAGAGTTAACCTTTGTCTGGTCAGCTGTTTCTGGGGGTTAAACCAGCCCAGTCTTAATCCCTTTGATCATCAGTCCTCCCTCTCTGTTACTGGCTTTCTTGAGTTCAGCTCAGTACTTAACCAAGGGAGTCTGCCTCTTCTTCGATCAGCCACTAAATAAAGTTTCTGTTTCCCAGACTCTCTGGCCATAGGATTGTAGGCTGGCACTCCCCAGATCTATGTCTAAAATCCATATATGAGAGAGTACATGCCATGTTTCTCTTTTTGTGACTGGGTTACCTCACTCAGGATGGTTTCTTCTAGTGTCATCCATTTGCCTGCAAATCTCAGGATTCCATTGTTTTTTTCTGCTGAATAGTACTCCATTGTGTAAATGTACCACATTTTCTCTATCCACTCTTCGGGTGAGGGACATCTAGTTTGCTTCCAAGTTCTGGCTATTACAAATAATGCTGCTATGAACATAGTGGAACAGACATCCTTGTTGTATGAATGGGCATCTTTGGGATATTTGCCTAAGAGTGGAGTTGCTGGGTCTTGTGGTAGGTTTATTCCCATTTTTCTGAGGAATCTCCATACTGATTTCCAAAGTGGCTGAACAAGTTGGCACTCCCACCAGCAATGAAGGAATGTTCCCCTTTTACCACATCCTCTCCAACAGCAAGTCCTCTTAACCACAGCCATCTTTCCAGTCCTTTAATTCTCTTTGTTGATGGCATTGTAATTTCTACAAACTTTCATGGACACATATTGCTAGAAATATAATTGATTTTTTTGGTGTTATCTTATTTCTTATGATATTGTTAAATTCAACTATTAGTTTGAAATGTTCATTAATATTCCTTATAGTTGTCTATAAATATCTATAACTATCTTGTTGCTTGAAAACAAAGACAGATAAACTTCTATTACTGATTTTTTGCCTTTCCCTATTGACATGGTAATGTTAGAGGAAGTTGAAGCGAGCAAACATGCCTCAGTCACGGTTTTATGGAGGGAGCAGTCTTTCGTAGCCAAGCATGTTCATTGTAGAGTTTTCATCTGTCCCCATTATCACACTGAGTACATGTCTCTCTGTCCTTTGTTTGATGAGGACTTTTGCCAAGAATGGACCTGGATTGTTGCACGTGATTTTCCTGTCTCTGTTGATTTGTTGCTTTTGGTCTCCTCACAGAGCAGATTAAGTTGACTGACTTTAAACTGATCTCCACTCCTTAGTAACCCCCTCACAGTCAAGCTCCTTTACTCTTTTATCTACTCTTAGAATTTACCCACTAATATTTTTTGCATCATTATTGAGTTATAATCCACATGACACATAGGCCACCATTTAAAGTGTAAACTTCAGCAACTTTCACTATATTCCTAGAGTTACATAAGCATCACTCAGTCAACTGTGGAACATTCTATTAAGTTGCCCCCAAGTAACCCCACACCTATTTCCTTTTGTTCCTTTTTTTTTTTTTTTTTTTTTTTTGGTTTTATGAGACAGAGTTTCTCTGTACTGTTTTGGAGGCTATCAGTCCAGCCTGGCCTCGAACTCACAGAGATCCGCCTGCCTCTGCCTCCCGAGTGCTGGGATTAAAGGCGTGCGCCACCACTGCCCGGCTTGTTCCTTTTTAAAAGGCAGAGTTTCCTATGTAACTCAGGCTGCACTCAAACTCCCAATCATCTTGCTTCAGCCTCTTGAGGAATATTTTGCTAATATTCTAATAATAAATTTATCATCTATATCAATTAGATATATTTCTATTCATTTTTCTTCAAATGGCCTTTTCAGGGCTTATTTCCTCCCACTAGAGGAAGGAGAATCAGAAATTGTAGGCCAGTAAACAGACACTCTATTTTTTTGCTTTTGTATTTCAAGGAATTGGTCCATTTCGTGTGAATTATTGGCCCTGTGGGCCTGAACCTGTCCATGCTGACTCCCAGCATGCATCTGTAGGATCTCCTTGTCTCTATACTGACAGCCCATGGCTTCTCTGTTTTGTTACTAACCAATCTGATTTTCATTCAGAGGCCAGCTTTTGGCTTTCTATATTGTTTTCGATTTATAATATCAGTTGTCTATGCTCTTTAATCCTTTCCTTCCACTAGACTAGGTTTATTTATCTATTTATTTTAATTTTTGGTGAAGGATCCTTATTGTCTCAAGGGTACCCTTATTGTCTAAAGTTAACATTAATGGTACACGCTCCCTCCTATAAAGCATTACTTTGTGTATATCCCATTCAGATTGATACATTGTGATCTCACTTTTTTCTATTTCAGAATACATTCTGATTTCTCATGTGATGTGTTCTTTGGACCCATGGGCTATGTGGATAGATATTATTTCATTTCTAATTATTTGGGAGACCACACAGTTAAATACTTGCATGTGATTTATAGCTTAGTTCTGTTGTAGTTTCAGATAACATTCTTTGCAATTTCAATTTTTAGGAATTTATTTGGGAGCTAGGTGTAAGCTCAGTGGTAGAATACTGGCATAGAGCTAAGTCTTGCTTTTACAAGATCCGGATTTCCTCCCCATACATGACAGGGAAAATGCACCCCTGAGCTCTTGACAATATGGTCACTCGAACAAGATCTGCATAATGACACCACCAGCTGACCAGCCAATGTGGATGGGGTCATTCCACAAGGTCATACCCAGAGATGAAGAGTTACACCTAATCAATGGTTGTGGAGAGGGGAAGAATCAGTTGCCTTACAGGGAGGAACTCCTATATAGATTGTCAGTGGTCTGACTTTGTAAGCCTTGGTAGCGTGCAGTATTTCAAGGGACTGATTCATTTCATGTGAGTTATCAAATCTGTCAGCTACGAGTTGTCCACATTTACTATTCTTTGTATCCCTGAAGTCTCAGTGTCTCCATACTGATAGTTTATGAGTTTGCTTTTTTATTTCTAACCAAAGAAAGGACACATGTACCATGTACGTGTGTGTGTGTGTGTGTGTGTGTGTGTGTGTGTGCACATGCAATGAAACTTAAAGAAAAAAGAGGTCATGAGGAGAGAGCAGGAGTGATGCCAATGCCAGCAATATTCATGAATAAAGTTCTCCAAAAATTGAATAAAATCTCCATTTAGCCAAAAAGACGCCATCTTCAGCACACTTTTCTGCATTTTATTCCACTTTATGGATAGAGGGGACTATGGAGAAAAAATGGTTAGCCTGATCCAGAGTCAGAGTAAACTCTGAACAACACTTCCTTCCTAAGTTGTATATGGTTGTTGCAATACGGTGCTTTTTGTGTGCAGCAATCCGTTTTAGGCTTGGTTGAACATCGCAGTAGGATTTACTGTATCAAACTTGAGTTTGTAAAAATAGGACAATATTTGCTTGTCATGCTATTTCTGGCATCTCTGAGCTCTGAAAGCTCATTGGCAGTGTTTCAGGCCTCACAGGCATGAGTTCTGAGGCACAGCTCACACACATCTGGTGACTAAATGTGTTTGAAACAACTACTGCACATTAGCCCTTTCACACACTGGGCTCCAGTGTTTCTACTCCATGCAGCTTAAATACTTTTTTCCTTGATGGCCATAAAAGTAAAACAGGGGTCTAGTAGTTCTGCTTTCTTGGCTTTCGTGTGAAGGTGAAATCATCTGAAATGGATTTTCTGGCTCTGTGCATTACCCGTCTAAGCAGAATGGCTAATGGGCAAGCGATGAACTGCATTGTACCTCTCTATGCAAGTAAGCAAGGCTCCTTGACCCAGTGACTGATGACAGGGCTATGGGGGGGCACAGAAGATGATCGAGAAATACACTGTACTAGGAATCAGGGATGCCTATTACTGGAGTTATATCAGAAAGACCAGGAGTCAACTGAAGAGTTTCCCAGTAGCCAACGATGGGCCAATCTGAGCATCAAGGAAGCTAATGCAGGCAATGATGAAAACACACCTGTACACTTGTCTGTGAGATCATAGTAAGATTTATGAACAATATAAAGCCAAACAACTTTATGGGCAATTTGTAGGGAATACCCAAACCAATTCCGTGCTCTGAAAACAAAACAAAACTGTTTTATTTTGCCTTTCCTGTCCAACTGCGTACTCCAGGATTTGCCGGGCTATGAGGGGAAGCTAGTCATTCCTGAGTCATGCAAACACACATGAAGCAGGAATTCACAATGCATTTAGGTCACGTGTTCCCTGCAGTGGGCCTGACTTTCCAAGTCACACCCACGGCAGCCTTGTTACTTGGAGCTTTTGAACTTCTGCGAGGCTAATCATCAGCTTTCCTACCTTCCCATTTATTTACTTCTCTTTCTTCTCTTCTTCCCAAGAGATGCTATTGAACACTTACAAGTTCCAGGTGGCTGGGGAGGGAAGGGATACATTTAGTTGTTTGCTTCCTTGACGGCAGTGGCAGTGCAAGACAGCAACAATGCAGACTTTGGGGGCAAGAGCGGGTTTTTGTTGCTGTTTTAGGATATAGCTGTAGAAAGGCCTCCTGAAAAAATAACGTTGGAGAAGAAGGAAGGAAGGAACCACTCAGGTATTAAGCAGGAAGAGAACTCCAAGCAGAAAGAATGGTGAACGCAAAGGCTGAGAGGTGGAATTTGTTTAGGAACTTGTCATCATCCCCTGCAATTCTGTGTATTTCCCCTCTTACTAATGTGTAGGCTTGTCTACAGACATACAGCATCTTAAACTCAATAATGACTATGTGGGGAGGTCAGAGGAAAGCCTTGGGTGCTGTTCCTTGCCTCCCACCTTGTTTGAGACAGCATCTTGCCACTGCATACTCCAGATTAACTGGTCTTCCAGTGGCTGGGGACTGTATTTTTCGACCCCTAGTCTTGCTACAAGGGCAGTGAGATAACAGCTGTGTCACTGTGCCTGGCTTTACATGAGTTTTAGGGATTTGAACTCAGGTCCTCACATTTGTATAGCATAGATATACGTATGCACTTTCTGTCCATTACATTATAGCATAGAATTTTCTCCAAGAAGACAAGAAAAAGAAAAGAGCATATTCTCCATAATGCAGAGAATGAACACATCCATTCTTAACAGCAGTGGTCTAGCATTATATTTGAGAAAATTGCAACTAAATGCCAAGGAAATATTTTGAGGAATAAAGTGTTTTAGGGACTGGTAATATAAATCAACTGGCAAAGGGGTTTTCTATACACTTGATGACCTGAGTTCACTAACCCAAACCCGTACAATGGAAGGGGCAAGTTCTGCAAGTTGCTTTGCTCTGACCTCTACACACGTGTGTCCCATTTCAGTAAACACACACATGTCAAAAATTCAATAATTAGAGGTTTTAGAAGGAGAATAAGGATGAGGTGGGGTGTGGTAGGTAACACTGATGTTGGAGATTAGGAGCCCAGAATCTGCACGGTGGTAAAGCTCAGTATCTGGGCTTGCTGTGTGCCTGACCTCAGTTAAAGAGCTGGAAGGGTTTGTGGGGATGTGGAGGGACAGGCTGTTCTCCATGAAGAACTGGACAGAATCTGCTAGTCAAGATGACTTTTGATTTAACTAGGGGAGCTTGGTGTGCAGGCAGATCTGAGAGAAAGGGAAGGCTGAAGTAAGTTAAGATGTGAAAAGAGGAGGAAAAGAAGGGACCTGTACATGCTTCATGCTGTGGCTAAGACGGTTAAGTCACCTGTACATGCCTCATGTTGAGGCTGGGAGGGTTAACAGTATTTTTGACACAATAAAGAAAATGTGACTGTCATTTCATTTCCTCCTAGTCACATATTATGACCTTTAACAACTTGGCAATAATGACTATGCCATGACAATGTCAGGTTTCCAGTTATGTGCTAAATCTGTAGGATAATAAACAGAACCCTCTAGCCACAATTTCCATACACATGAAAACTACTTACACTAGACAAAAGTTTTGTGTCCATCTGGACCATCAGAAAGTCCCACAGATTCAACCCACCCATGTGTTTGTAAAAGTATGTCATGTGACTTTCACTCAGGGACATTTTATGATACAAAAAAATGAAAATAAAGCAAACAAATCCACCCAATTCCTTCTCTACTCTTCTTTCCAAAGCCCAGGCTCTAGTGTGTTTTGACTACAAAAGTCAAATGGAGGTCACAGGTTGAAGAACCATCTTGGAGTATACCATTTTACAACCATTCAACTTCACTCATGGTAGACAAGAGAAAGGCAGAAATTGATTTGCCTAAAGTCAGCCTAGTTTACAGCAGAGAGAGGAATGCCCCGTTAGAACCTTTCTCCTCTCATGCAAACACAAGCCCCACACTAGACCCAGGCTGATGCAACACCTCCTTCCCACATCACCTGGACACCATGCACTTTGTGCATTCTGCATCACTGCCTGCCAGCCACAGTGGGCTAGATCTGCCTCTGTTTCCCCATATTTCCTCCTCCTGGGATGCCTTCCCACGTTGTGGGATATTTGTATACATGTGAAGATGTATTTTTGTGATTGGTATAATAAAGAGCTGAACGCCAATAGCTAGGCAGGGAGTAGAGGTGGGACTTCCGGACAGAGAGAGCTCTGGGAAAAAAGAAAGGGGACTCACCAGCCAGATGCAAAGGAAGCAGGGCATGCAGGAGGAGAGGTAATAGCCACGCACCATGTGGCAGCATGGACATGAAGAGAAATGGGTTAATTTAAGTTATTAGGGCTAGTTAGAAACAAGCCTAAGCTAAGGCCAAGCTTTCATAATTAATAAGTCTCCATGTCATTATTTGGGACCTGGCTGGCCAGACAGAGAAAGGCTGGTTACACTCCTGTTTCCTGTCCACATGAAGAACCTCTTCCTGCACAGCTCCTCAGTAAAAACAACAGCTTTTCCTTCTCTACAGCCAACACACGGAACTGTTACTGCCGAAATGCTACCTCCATGTGTGCCCAGCTCCCGTCTGCTTATAAGGTTTGTGAGGGTGGAGGTTACACTTGGCAATTTTAAAAGGGAAAGTGATATGCCTTGCAGTTTGCAGGCATGCGGAACCCCAGTGAACAAAGGGAGGTTCCCGGAATGACTGAACGGGTTCCTCCTCCAGCAAGCTTCCCCACTGCTAAGTGTTACTTTTAAAAGTGCAAGCATGCTTGGTTTGCTGAAAGACCATTCAGGTTTTCTGATACCGCCACTCTTCCCCATCAGTGCCAGTGACACTGACTGACCCACTCGTGGGCTCCGAGTGGAATTGCAGAACACCCCTGTAATATGATTGTGTTACTATTTCAGTCAGGAAGAAGGAAACTGGGGTTTAGAAGCATGAGGCAATGTGCCTAAGCTTACTCAACTAACTGGGGTGGGGTCTGCGTGTGAAAATCCAAGTGGATTTCACTGCATCACTGGACCCTCTTAAATTTGCCAAATCTCAGATCCCAAGTGATGGTGGTAGCACTTTGGGGGACTGTTTTCCCTTGTCAGTTTGTAATTGATTATGTTAAGAAACAGTCTAACATCCAAAGTGTATCAATCTAACTTCTTGTTTTAGACGTCCCCCTACCCCCCCTCCCACCCATCACTATACAATTGTATCCTCAGATACAGGATCAGAGGTAGAGGTACAGGAAGCTGGAATATAGGGCAGTTAAACCATCCCAAGCCATATGATTCGTAATATGCAGGTATACTTCCGATTAATTGATGCAGTCAGCTCTCAGGTCCCAAACCATGCAATTCATAATATGCAGACACGTTTCGGATTGACTGATTGATGCTGCTCATGTTTACTCAGCCGTCCATTTTTCTCTTCCTGTTTTCTGTTTTTAACTTAAGAAACCAATTCTGTCATCAGAAAACTCAATAGGCTGGACTCACTTCCTCTTTCGGGTCATTAGTGGAAGCATTAACTTGGGTCACAAGACTAAGGGTGACAGAGTACCAGCTTTACCAATTTCTCTCCAATCTGAGAAGCATACAAATCGGCAGGCAGCAGAAACCAATGCTTCCTTTTTATCCTATCCATATTCCTTGGGCTCTTTTGCAGTTGTAACCACATTTTTAAAATGTGTGTCACACAGTGTGTGTGACCGGCGGGGGATGTGGCACGTGCACATGTGGACGCCAGGGGTCGGCTCCGCAGAGTCTATTCTCTCCTCCTACCTTTTTGTGGGTTCTAGGGATGGACCTCACGTCCCCAGGCTTACATGAAAAGCACTTTTACCTTCTGAGTCATTTCATAGGCCTTGGACGAGAGTCCTAAAATGATGACATTATTCCTCTTTGCTCTTCTGTTTCGATTATTTATTCATATCTATGGGTCTTGTGAAAAGTTAATAATTTGGCTGTACGTCTTGGCTGCACACACCAACCCTGCCTGCACTTTACAGAACACTTTTGCCATGCTTACTGATGGCCTGTCACTGTAAGTGACCGCCACTCTCACACACGTCATCCAATGAACTGCTCTTCAGAACATGTTTCCGCCGGGGGCGGGGGTGGAGGGGGCTTCATTTTCTGTAGAATGTCTCCTTGGAGGAATAGGGGAGAGGGCTAGGTATGTAGCAGTTCTTGGCCACGTCCTGATGGAAATGGTTACAGTACAGCACGTTCTAGATCAGCAGCCATGGAACACTTGGGTTGCATCATTTGTACACGCTCAACTCGTAACATTTTGATCAGCAATCACTTCTTTGTCAGCCCAGGCTTGACAACATCAGCCTCTCACTGGGATGAGAAAGTGCTCTCATGGCTAAGGCAGCTAGCGGCTCTCTGACTCTCCCACAAAGAAGTGTAGCCATGAGACAGAGTTTCTCCAGTGGAATGGGCCGAGTGGCAAGCATCATTTCCAAGTATGCCCTGTAAGATCTGTGTTATTTCCCTTTCCTGAGGATTGGGACTATTATATCCAGTCAATAATGGAAGGTGAGTGTCCAGGTCTGCAAAGCTATTGCTTGCCTGAGTGCTTTGAATTTTTAATGGAAACTCATCATGCTAACCTAGACACCTGCCTTGGACTATTTTGAGTATCTCTTTGCATTATAATCAAGCCTAGATTATCCTAACAATGCAAAGATAGGATTAAGAGGCAATTAAATGACTTAGGATTCTAGACATAACATTGGAAGTAGGTTAGAGTTGAACAGTGCCATTAAAAAAAAAGACAACTAGCCAAAGATTTTTATTACCCTTTGCTTGATCAACAAGAATGCTATCAACAGTGTCTGGTGATTAATGAAGTATCAAAAAAAGTGTTCAAGGTCTTTCCACGCTCATTTTTTTTTTTTTTGGTTTTATGAGACAGGGTTTCTCTGTATTGTTTTGGAGGCTGTCGGTCCAGGCCGGCCCCTCGAACTCACAGAGATCCGCCTGCCTCTGCCTCCCGAGTGCTGGGATTAAAGGCGTGCGCCACCACCGCCCGGCTCCACGCTCATTTTAATGCGCCCGAAAATTAGAAATATTGTATAACTATTTGGGGAGGATGTGTAAGTATGGAACCCAAAACAATGAAACTGCTGGAAAATCCTTCAGTATTTTGTCTTATCACAATCTTACAACTGAGAAGTCCTTGATGTCTCCCAGTGAACTTCTGATGTTCTTAGGGTGTTACTCTGGCTCTGCAAACTAGCTTCCAAATGCTAAGTATATATTCTTTGGAAAGTAAGAGTGTCTTTTACACACTATATAGAGACATGGCCTTTTAATACTTAGGTCTAGAAGACATATGTGTAAAAGAGTGGAAAATTAAAATGTTGCTGAAGGAAACACCAAAGACACAGGGTCCTTTTCTGAGGATTTCTACTTTAAACTCATTTTATTATACTGTTTCACATCTTCAGCTATTTTAATCTGTTCTTACTGAGGTGTAACTTCTATGCAAGAACAACTATGGTGTTTACAGCTCCATGAACTTTTAAATATGCATGCACACCCTTGTCTACCATGTAGAAACACGTGTAGAGTATTTTCAACACTCCAGAAGTCTTCTGTGCTTTACTCCATCAATACTGCTTGGAAACTATCACAAATAGTCTGCTGCGTGCTAGGAGAAGGTGAAGGCTTCTGTGGAACTATGTTGATACAATTTCAAATATGCCACCAATGGTTATTAACCCCCATGGCAACATGTTAGGGCAGAAAGACATCGAATTTGGGGGCTAAAAGGCCTGGATCCTATGCCCAGATGATTGGCTCCCACACTTTGCAGCCCTTGGCAAATTTTTTAACTTTTCGTAATCTCCAAAATTAGGAACTAGAAAATAAGCATAAGGTAACTAAGAGACAAACCTATTTGAGAAGCTCTCCTAGAAAGGCATGTTTGGTGCTATTACATGGAGTCATGTGCAAGACCTTGTATACATCACTATGAAAGGCAGTCAAACTTGTCTGTACAGGTAGCTACAAAGGTAAAAAGCATGTAAGAGATTTGCATAAGACATGATCCTCGCTCTCAGCAGACTTCCAAACTGATGGGAATATTAGAGACCTGGGTATAATGCAAAGTACCTTCTGAAGGGAATCGACGAAAGAGTTACAAAACTTCATTTTTCATAATCTGCTATGTCACCATTAACAAAGTTACTCAGGAGTATTTATTAAGATGTTCTTTTTATTAACAAAATAAAAAGAGCTAGTTAATTTTCTAGAATTCTCTGCATTCAGAAATCCATGGGTGTTTACCTACTATAACAAAGGTCAGCAACTACATACATTCTGTGGGCACAAGTGTAGCCCAAACAGGGGAGTGCTCAGGTGCACTTTGAATGCTGGCTTTCCCAGGGAAATGCATGCCTCATTCCATTCCCGTAGAGTAACGTTGGGCCTTTGGTTACAGATGTGTATATTTTCAGGCTCCAGGAGGACTAGGAGAGAGGGCAAGCATACTAGCTGAGCTGAACCTTATGCCAATAAGACACAGTGCATTCAACAGAGAACGGGCTCCACTCTTGATTTCAAAATAACAGTTGAACTCATGCAACTAGTCATTTTGTTAAGAAGCAGAACAGCAAAGGGTAGAGGTGGGGGTTGCTTTAACCATACCCCTTGGGGAAATATGTTACAGTTAAAAGTCACAAGATAGCTTTTTCACTTCCCAGGCCACTTATAAATAATCCTTCTAGAATACATTTAGTGCTGCAAGAATAATTCACACTTGAAATAAGAGCTAATGACCTATTGTGGATTAAAACCTCATGTGCCTAGGAGTTCAGGGCACAACGAAGGGAGATGAAAGAGATCTGCATCCTACGTTAACGTTATTTTGGATTAACTATAATTAGGACACAAAAGGAAAAGAACAGGAAAAAAGGGGATATATAAAAAGTTTTGTGTCTTAGTTTTTAAAATTGGATTAGTCCAGAATCAAACTTGAACAGATGGGTTGGAGCGATGGCTCAGCGGTTAAGAGCACTTCCTGCTCTTATAGAGGATCTGAGTTTGCCCAGCGCCAATATCAGGTGGCTTACACATACCAATAATGATGACTCCAGGGAATCTGTCACCCCCTTCTGGCCTCTGAGGGACCTGCACTCTTGTGCATAAACCTCCATATACCACACAGTTAATTAAAGCAGAGAACAGACTAAAACAGAACATTAAAAGCAAAATGGTCTCATTAAATTTATCCATCTATGATTTATCCATCCAATCCATCCATCCATCAACCTATCTATCTATCTACCTACTTGTCCATCCATCCATTGAGACATGATCTTTAGTTATAACTACCAAACCGCTTGTATTGACGGGCATGTAAGTTACATCATTTAGTAACACTAATGACACATTTCATTGGGTTCCACACTTCTATTATCTCTACCTATAAAGCCTCTCTTATTTGTCTTCCCTCTTCTTTGGTTAAAGCACCCTACATGGGGCCCCCAAAGCCATCTTTCCCCCAAGCCACTCCCTTGGGACTACTTCCTTGCTCAGGAACTTTCATAATGATATAATTTCAAATGTTAGGCATCAAGGCACAAGGTCAGAATTCAAACCTTCTTCCCTGTGTTATGTCACCTCTGAATGATAGATGAACCTGTTAGAATTACACATAGGTGTATTATTTTTTAACAATGAATGAGGAGTAGGTATAGGAAACCAGCAGGAATTTTTGGTAGACAGAGATTAATATGGGGACCAGGGGATATGTATGAACCTAGAAAAAATTCAGGGACACAGACATTTTTTTGCTATTGTTCGAGATAGGGTCTCACAATGGATCCCAATTTGGCTTCAGAAATTATAGCCCCCGAGCCAGCCTCTAACTCACTGCAATCCTGTTGCCTCCCCTGTAAAGTGTTGGGATTACAAGTATGAAAAAGCATACCCAGGTCAGTATGAGTATCAAGGTTTCTGGTAATCCAGACGTCAATTCAAAGACAATCCTGCCTTTCCTCAGGGAAAGGAAGGCCCTGGGGGAGGAAGGGCCTTGAGGCTGTGCTTCCCCAGGACAGGAAGGAGATGGGGCACTTGTAATTTGGTGGAAAGAGCACCTGTATTTGCTTTCTCAGTGATACAGGGAGGGCGGCCAGGGGCCTAAGCCAAGCTGCCATAAGGCCAGATGTAGAAGCCTGGCTTCCCAGTGAATCCGTCTCATTAACTGGGGGAGAGGAGATGATTAAAATAAAAACCAGTGTGAATGAACCACAGTAGCCAGTGCTCATCTCCAGCTCAGCACTTGGGTCATAAGCATTTGCTTAGACATGTGTCTCTCCCTCTGAACACTGAGCCCATTGAGGGCTGGGATCGGGCTGGTTTGACTGCATCCTCAACACTAAGCCCAGAATCTGGCACAATGCAAGAGCTTTGAGTAAAATGTCTCTGAATGGATGGATGAAGGAAGGAATGAAAGGGAGAAAGAAACGAGAGGAGAGCCTGATCAACTGAAGTCATTATACCAGAAGGAGGCTTAGGATGTATTTACACCAGTGCTATTGTTTGACAGTTGATGTGAGATCCGCAGGGATTCAAGGGTTTGGTGATGCCCAGAGGAGCTAGAGCTGGACCCAGAACCCAGGACAGCAGGATCCTTCTCTTGTCCCTGTGAGGAGCCAGAACACAGCTCTCACACTCATTCTTGTGTTTGTCAGCTGGGTGCTGGGGATGCAAAATACATTTTCCCATGGATGCAAGCCCCCCCTCCCCCTTTTTTAAATGGTGGTTCGGTTCCCAGGCCAGGCCACAAAAGCTTATTTACCCCAGAGCTGAGCTCAACTATAAAATCAGCGGTAGCTCGGAGGCCTCCCTGAACCCCCAGCTAGAGCTGCAGTCAGAAGGGCAGGTGGGCAGCAGGCTCTGCAGGGGGGTGGGCAGCTCTGCCTTGAGCAGACCAGGAGAGCAGGCGGGGGCGGGGCAGGGGGGCTGGGCAGGGGGCCCGGGCAGCAGCTGCAGGAGGCTCCAGCAGCCTCTGAATGCCTTGGTGGTTCTAAAGTGGATTGTTTGTAAGTTGGGAACTGTCTGTACTTAGAAAGACGGATTTCAAGAGGTATGGGATCCTATTTCACTTGAAGGCCCACAGTAATGAGGGCTCTTTATTCGTAATGAAGTAGCCACTAATTGGAGGGACAGGCTTGGGAGGCCTGCTGGAATTCTGTACTCCTGGACCAGAACTGAGTAATATTATGCAGTAGCCTGGCAACCCCTTACTTTTACACAAAATTCATCTAAAAATCTATCATGAATGCCTGTCCGACGTCACCGTGTTTATTATTAATAATGATAATAACAGGGTAGCTTAAGTGCAGTATTAGGCTGGGAATGTGAGTGGAATTCTCGGTTTCCTCAACTTTTCCTCCCCAGGAAGATTAGGGACATTTGGAAAATCCTTCCCTCAGAGTGGGCTGAATGCCTTTGTGTTTGCCCAGAGGAGACATGGCTCCAGTGTCTTAGAGCTCATCCAAGGGATGAACTTTTTCCTTCCTCCTCCTCTTCAGAGGCAGAAATATTCCATAGACTCACAAATGCTCTAAAAAGGAACCCAGGAGAAGAAATGTCAACAGAAACTAAAAAAGTTACCATAGGGAACCGATTATAATAAGGCAACACAGTTAGCCCTTCTGGACTTAATGAAATATGTGCAACTGCACTGGAATGTTCTGGTGCCCCCTGGAGGATTCTGAGACCTAACTGGACTGGTTATTTAGTACCTTTCCTTGATGCCTCTGAAAACCCTAAAGAGGCAATGTGTTTCTCCTCCCTGGTTCACACAGACTTAACCTAGCTCAGCCACAGACAGAAGGGCAAAGAAAGAAGGAAACCTAACATTTGAAAGGCTTTAACCACCATACGTTTGTCGTTAGAAATGGAGGCTCTTGCTTGGATCAGGAGCAGGGCCTATTTTTGGCTTGTGAAGTTTATACATCCAACAGTGCAAAGTTCACAGTTGCATGTGTGATCTCTCAATTTCTGGGCTGAGAGTTTAGTGAACAAGGAAGTTTGCCTCTGTGAGTCTTGCTTTGTCTAGTGCAGGAAAGTTAAACACTCTGGAAAGTTAAACATTTAGCTTCTAAGTTTTTACTGCTCTGGGAATCCTCAGGGACATGACTCCAGTATGACGATGACTAAATGGCCGTCAGCATTGTTTATTTCATAGTCACAGAACAGCCAGCAGATGTGAGGAACCATTGTCTGGCCTCCAGCGTGCATTCAGGGTTAGAGCTGCCCATCTGCCCTCCACCCCAACTTACCATGTGATCATTACATGGGTGCAGAGTAAGACTGACACCCTCTACTCTGAGATCCTGAAATGCATGGGCTGGGGCTCATGAAACTTGCAAAGAATTATGTCAGTGAAACAATCAAATTATATCATGATGCTTGCACTATCAATACAATATATTTTATAATAC
The DNA here is from genome assembly GCF_017639785.1 of Mesocricetus auratus. Taxonomy (NCBI): domain Eukaryota; kingdom Metazoa; phylum Chordata; class Mammalia; order Rodentia; family Cricetidae; genus Mesocricetus; species Mesocricetus auratus. The sequence continues at coordinate 30,992,869 of NW_024429200.1, read as the reverse complement.
TGTCCAACATTGTATTTCTTAATATACTATCTATCTTCTAGTAATTTTAATAATAATTGCTTTTATACTTTTGAGTACTGAAGGCTTATTTTCTAAATTCAATATTACAAGGCAATATTTTCAAATTCACCTCATGAGGTCACCAAGCACTATTTCAGATGTCGAGCAGAGGGGTACAAGAACTCTCCGTGTTCTTGGATACCTCCCTCCCATATTTCTAAAATGGGTACATTTCGTACATTTGTCACTTTCTTTTCTAAACACACGGAGGGAAGGGAAGGAATTTCGAATAACTTAAAAGTTGCAAACACTGACATAATTTCCCCTAGAATCAGGAAGAAGACAAGTAGAAACGTTTTTATTCAGTGTACCTCTTAAGGCCTTTGAACAGTAAGGCAAGATAAAAATACAAGGTATACAAACAGGAAGAAGTCACATTATCCCTGTCTGTATATGGCATGAGCCTACATTTAAACAACTCCAAAAGAGTAAGACAGAAAACTTTTAGCAGGACACCAAGTCAATATGGAAAAAAAAAAATCAGTTTTTCTACATAACAGTAATGGGCACAATGATAAAGAAAGGAGAAAAACAATTTTTTACTCAACAATGGCTTCAAAGATAAAGTCCCTCAGAGTAAACCCATACAAAGACGGGAAAGTCTTCCACAGTTTAAAGACCTCAAAGAACTGAAGAAGACAGTAGAAGATAAAAAGACTTTTCAAACTCATGGATTGACACAACTAATTTTGTAAAAATAGCTACATTACTAAAAGGGATCTACAGATTTAATGCTATCCCTATAAAAATCTCAATGACATTCTTTATAGGTATGAAAAGCCAGTTAAGAAGAACAAATTGAAAATAAAAAATACTATCCTGACATTCCTATGGAAACAAAACTCTGTAACAGCCAAAGTCATGGCGAGTAGAAAGAGCAATTCCAGAATTATTGTAATACCTCATTTCAAATTATACCACAGAGCCACAGGACCACAGTTAGCATGGCAATGGCACAAAACAGACACATAGGCTTTTACGGGTTGAGTGTAAATACCCCCCATAGGCTCACGTATTTGAACCCTTGGTTCCCAGCTCTTTGGGTGGTTGACAACCTCTGAGACTGCAGCCGAGGTAACAGATGTGAGTTGCTGGGGGCAGGTTTTGAAGGTGATAACCACTTCTGCTGCAGGCTTGGCTCTCTGTTTCCCTATCAGCCAAGACAGAGAAGTGGCAGCTGCAGGCTCTTGCCATAGCTGCTTTGCATTTTCTGCCATTACAGAATACGCCCTATGATCTGTGAACAAAAATAAAACTCTCTTCAAGCTGTTTCTGTCAATTATTTTGTCATCACGATAACTGACAAAACGGTCCACAGGCCTTTGCAGCTGGCTCAGAGTGTGGAAAAGTTTGGAGATGCACGTTAGGTAAGCTTTTGAAGACTGTGAGCAGAGCCCAATGGGCCACTCTGGTGGAGGTGGTTCAGAAACACTGATTGAAACGCAGATTAAAGACTGTGCTTCAAGCCGGGCATTGGTGGCACACGCCTTTAATCCTAGCACTCGGGAGGCAGAGGCAGGCAGATCTCTGTGAGTTCGAGGCCAGCCAGGTCTACAAAGTGAGTTCCAGGACAGCCTCCAAAGCCACAGAGAAACCCTGTCTCGAAAAACCAAAAAAAAAAAAAAAAAAAAAAAAAAAGACTGTGCTTCAAACGAGAACAGCCAATGAACACACCGCAAATAAACCCACCCGGTTACAGCCATCTGAATTTCAACAAACATGCCCAAACAACAACAAACAGCGCTGGGAAAGTGTGGATATCCACATATAGAAGAATAAAACTGGATCCCTGGTTTTGTCTCTAACTCTATACAAAAAAAATTGGATCAAAGACCTTAAGGAAAACCTGAAACTTTGAAACTGCTAGAGAAAAACAGTATCTTAGGGTTTTTATTGCTGTGGAGAGACACTATGACCATGGCAACTCTTATAAGAAAAACATTTAATTGAGGGGGCAGGTTTACAGTTTCATAGGTTCAGTCCATTATCATCACGGTGGGGAACATGAAGTTATGTAGGCAGATGTGGTACTGGAGCAGCTGAGAGTCTACATTTTGCAGTTAACAGGAAGTTGACTGTTGTCCCAGGGAGGGAAGCTTGAGCTAAAGAGATCTCAAAGCCTGCTCCCGACAGTGGCACACTTCCTCCATCAAGGCCACACCTCCTAATAGTGCCATTCCCTTTGGGGGCCATTTTCTTTCAAACCACCACAAACAGGGAACACATTTCAAGATACAGGTGAAGCAAGGCTCCAGTAACTCAGAGAATAAGAGCAAGAACTGACAAGTGGGATTTCATAGAACTGAAAAGTTTCTATAGAACAAAGGAAACAATAACCCAGTGAAGAGACAGCCTACAGAATCTTTGTTTCCTTTACACCTGGCAGGGACTTGATATCTAAAATTCATAAAGAATTTAGATGATTAAATGCCAATTCTCCTCAAAGCATCCAATCAATAAGTGGGTGAATGAATTATGGAAGGAAAAAAAAAAGATATACTGTGTACTTCCTCCCAAATGTTGTATCCAGACTTAATAATAGCTATAAGGCATGTGTTGTGGTCTGAATGAGAATGGTCCCTACAGGCTCCTATGTTTGAATGCTCGGGTCCCAGTTGGTGGAACTGTTTGGGTAGAATTAGGAGGTGTGGCCTTACTGGAAAAATGTGTCATTGGAGGCATGGTTTAAGGATTCAAAAGTCCATGCCATTCCCAATAGGTTCTCCCTCTTCCCTCCTCTTCCCTCCCTTTCCCCTCCTGTCTCCTCCCCTCTTCCTCTCCCATTCCTTTTCTCACCTCCCCTCTTGTCTTGCTCTCTCCTGTTCTTTCTTCTCTTCCCTTTCTCTCCGGCTTGTGGTTGTTGTCGCAGTGTGCAAGTTCTCAGCTCCTACTCCAGTATCATGCCTGTCTGCCATGCTATCTGCCACGATGTTCATGGACTCTAGCTCTCTGGAACCATGGGTCCCCAAATGAAATGTTGTCTTTCATAAGTTGCCTTGGTCATGGTGTCATATCACAGCAATAGAAAAGTAACTAAGATAGCATGAAAGCAGAGCAAGGACTATTTTGGGGAGGAGGAGGAGGACAAGAGAGGATAATGGGGGTGGGGTGGGTATAAGCAACATACAACATGAAAATATCATGGATTCCATTATTTTACACACTTAAAAATTTCAGAAAGACAAATTTGTGTGTTCCTTCATCTCTACATATTTTTTTGTGTATTTCCTAAAAATAACACATTCCTTTATATGCACACAGTACAACTGTTGAGTCAGGAAATTAACATTGAAATGTCATCTAATCTATGCAACTTGTTGTGACTTACCAACTATCTCAATAACATTTTTCACAGCAAAAGAAAAATCTGAACTCACACACTGCATTCAGTTGTTATACTTCAGACTGTAATCTAGAACAGCTGCTGGGTCTGTCTTTGTACAGATATGAGGCATGTACTACTACAATTCTTCCTCTTCTTCATTGTCTTCTTCTCCTCCTATTCTCATTCCTTCCTTCCTTTCCCCCACTCCATGTATGCATATACAGTGTGTGTGTGTATGTGTGTGTGTGTGTGTGCATGTGTGTGTGTGTGTGTATCCATATGGGTGTGTCTGCATGTCTGCTCTGGCACATACAGAGGTTAGAGTACAACCTGCAGGAATTGATTCTTTCCTTCCACTGTGGGATTTCAGGAATCAAACTCAGGTTGGCAGGTACTTTATATACTGTGCCACCTTACGAGGCATGTAAGCACCTATAAAGTATTTAATATTAAATATTTATGAATGATCTTTGCCTAAATCAACTAGTTTTATGGCGACTTGTGAAAGGTGATTTCCCCCCATAGTGGTTTGACTAGAATGGTCCCCATAGGCTCATATATTTGAATGCTTGGTCACCAGGGAGAAGCACTGTTTGAAAGGTTTAGGAGATGTGGCCTTGTGGGAAGAACTATGTCACTGAGGGTGGGCTTTGAGGTTTCAAAAGCCCTAGCCAGGCCCAGTGGGCTCTGTCTCTCTTCCTGCAGTCAGATACCTCTCCAGCACCATATTCCCCATCATACAGATAATGAACTAAACCTCTGAATTTGTAAGCAAGCACCAACTAAGTACTTTCTTTTATGAGAGTTTCTGTGGTCATGGGGTCTCTTCAAGGACTGAACATGGACTGAAACACCCTTTAATATTCCTTATACCAGCATTCCTTTTTTTTCTACAGAAGCATTTCTGTCTTCTCCATTTTAGAGCAATTGCTCATGCTATTCATGGCTTTACATTTACAATCATAATTTCATTGAATAATTAGTGTTTAAATTATTTCAGATTTGGTCAGTAAAAGTTCTTTCAGGCTGGTTTTGTGTCACCTTGATATATCCTATTATTCCTTAGGTACTTTCTTAGTTTCTCACATAACAAATGTTCCAGCCCTATCCTATCCATTCCCTGTTGTTCCAACCTTGAGCTCAGCCATTCCTCCAAGATCACATGTTATTTTAATGGAAAAAAAAGTCCTGGCACGCCTGTATGTTAGTTATCACTAGAGCAAAGTGTTTCAAGGTAATCTTAGAGGACATCTGGGAAGACGCTCACAGATACACGTCAACCATGTGGCCATGTACACACATACTAAAGCAAATGATATACACACATTATATGTGATAGGGGAAGTCATTCTGTGTGTATGTTGATAAATAAAACACTGTTGGCCAATAGGGAAGCAAGATAGGTGGGAATAGGAGTCACAGAGGATTCTGGGAAATGTAGTGAAGAGAGTCGTCGCCATGTGATCACAGGGAGAAGACACATGCTAATATATATTTTATAAGGTATATATTAGCAATTATGGGTTAATAATTAAGCCAGAGCTAGCCAATAAGAAACAAACAAATGGCCAATAGATTCATAATTAATATAGTGTCTTGTGTGTTATTTGGGGGCTAAAGTGGCGATGGGACCCAGGCGGCTGGTGGGAAGACTACACGTTACAGTCATGTACACATATAATATATATAAATATGTACGTATTCATTATCTAGATGCATTTAATCATGCATAGCATCTATGTGCATGTCTCATGGCTGGAGCTCACACTCATATCTCCCTCTTTTATAGTCTTTCCCTTCTCTCAAAGTACAGAACCTAGCTTTCATCATTAACAACTTACTTCTCCAATTCAAGAATGTATAGAGTACTTTCAGGATCTGTAGAAAGAGGCTATTAGAGTTGAAGGTTCCCAGGGAGTAGCCACGGTACCGGAGTCTAAGGAGCTGATATATCCATTTCCTCAGTAAAGTTATCTTGGGAAACCAATAAGACCATGGCTTTAGTGGGAACCCTATCAGTAGATCTTAGTGCAAGGTGAGAATCTACCAAAGTTAGAGTCGAGGCAGATGGAAGAAGAAAAGCATTTGGCTTTAAAAACACTCCTTATTTATTCAGGCATTAAGTTCTACTTTACTTGTTTCCATGTGAAACCTGAGAGTAACTAGATATTTAAACAGAAGAAGGAGGAGGAGGGAGGAGGAGGAGAAAGAAGAAGAAGAGGAAGAAGAAGAAGAAAAAGAAGAAGAACAAGAACAAGAAGAACAAGAAGAAGAAGAGAGATTAACTCAACATGGAGAGAAGGAAAGATAAGTTTATTTGGAACATGGTTTTTTACAAAGGACACAGGAAGGAGCCAAGTCTATGATGGGGTGTCTGTCTGTCTGTCTGTCTGTAGCTACAAACATGGTGCCTCAACAGGTTTCACTTTACATGCACTCTGCTTCTTCCATTGCCCACTCTGTTTACACAGTTACATTCATATACTTATTTTGTTTGTTTGTTTTTGTTTTCCGAGACAGGGTTTCTCTGTATTGTTTTAGAACCTGTCCTGGAACTCGCTCTATAGACCAGCCTGGTCTCGAACTCACAGAGATCTGCCTGCCTCTGCCTCCCCACTGCTGGGATTAAAGGCGTGCACCACCAACGCCTGGCACATGTAATTATTTTCAAAGTGAAAATATTTTCTTAATGCTTCTTAAAGTGGTATCAGGGTTGATGGCTTAAAGAATAATGGGAGAATATCAAGTGACATAGAGGCCGCCTTGAAGGGACACCTACTGGCTATTGCATACCTGAAACAATATTTCTCTGGGTCTTGCCTTGCTCTGGAATCTTGTTTGTTCACACACACACACACACACACACACACACACACACACACCTTAAAAATCAACAAAAAGAAAATGGACAATTTATTTTAAAAGTAGGCAAACTCACACCCTTCACCAAACGGTGACCTACAATCACAGAAACCAAGCACACAATAAGAGGCCACAATTAGACATCAATGGGGATGCAAACCAAAATACAGTGCACTATACACTGGAATGTAAACTCAAGATATTAATAACATCAAATTCTGGTGTGGACACAGAGGAATGCTCACTATTGGTGAGCAAACAAAATGGTATGACCACTCTGGAGGACAGTTTCATAGAAAACTAAATTCTAAGGCCTAGAGCAATGGAGTTGTGCCTAACAGCACAGGGAACACAGCCACCTGACCGAAGTTCTCTTCTGTCTCTAACTCCAATTCCCAGGGGAATCTCCCGCCCTCTTCTGACCTTTGAGAGCACTGCATGCATGTGGTACACAGACACAAACAAAACAATACAAACACACACACAATAAAATAAGAATAAAGTTCTTAACATATAGTCTAGCAACTGTGTTCCTTGGTATTTACCTAAATAATTGAAAACTTAAATCTACAACCAATGCTTTATGGCAGTTTTACTCATAATTGCCAGAACATAGAAGCTACTAAGATAAGGTATTCTATCACTGAGCCATAGCCCCAACTCAAACCCTTCTTCTTTTGAAGTTGATTCTCTCAAATATTTCATTATAACCCTTGAAAGAATAATATATTCTTTATTTCTAGATTTTAAAATTCTGCTTCACAATTTAAAGTCGTCTGAAAGATGATACAACTTCATATTTGATAACTGTTGTATGGTAATTTTTTTTCCTCCAGGGCACAACATGATGCCATCTCGGAGAGTAGCCATGGCCACTAATCAGTAAAATATGTTGGTAGCTGGGTCTATGGTAACAGAGCTATTGAACACTTCCTAGTTGATGAAGAAGGGAGAATCAGAAAACTACCTTGGGTTCAGGCTATTACCCACTCCTTCTCTCTCAACAGCAAGCGACTTTGGGAGACACTAGGGTGTACAGAAGACAGAAGGCTAACTAGAAGGAGGACCCATGGTCCTGCTTCCTGGAGGTCATCATCGAAACTGGAGTGAGACTGGAGTGACACAACTTCTTCGGAGTCACCCATGCTTCTGTTATTAACCCCACCCAGCTCAAGTAAGCACAATAAATTCATCAGTTCACCAGGATGGACTTTGGTGAAATCATCTTTGGTCTGCCCTTGATGCCCTATCAGGGGTGAGTAGGTTTTTTTCCCCCATCATCCCAGAAGAGTCCCCACAATAATAACTTAACCAGGTCACTTCAGATATTAACATGAACAGATGAAAATAGTGCCATGGGTAGATATGACTAAAGATGGCTCTGAGTCTGAGTGCTCTAGCTAACTGACTGGCATTTAACATTGAAAAGCTGGAAGACCGTCATCGTCCACTTGGAGGACTGAATCAAACACATTCTAAGCAGGTCTTTTATTTTATCAGGCTTTGTAATGAACTATTTATAGTCTACTGAAATCCCTTACTATTTTCAATTGTGCAAAATGGTAGACCGTATTAGTAGATGAACAGAGAAATATGTTAAAGCACGCTGCCCACGAGGTGTTGCGAAGGAATGGACTCAAGACAGCGAGGCATTTTCACCACTATTTGACTTCTTGAGTAAGCCTGGTCTCTTTCCTGACCAGAAATGAGAAGTTGGCTCTTGGCAGTGTGCTGCCTCTTCAGTTTCTCTCTCTCTCTCTCTCTCTTCTTTCTTTCTTTCTTTCTCTCTCTCTCTCTTTCTTCTTTCTTTCTTTCTTTCTTTCTTTCTTTCTTTCCTTCTTTCTTTCTTTTTTTGCTTCTCTCAGCAGAGTAGACATTTCCTGAGGCTCCTGACTCACTCAGTTTAGTCTCTCAAATGAAGGTCAATTAATTTCTTCATATGAGTAAGAGAGCATCATTTTGCCTTGTTCTGTTGATTTTTTTGCCTTCCGTTAATTCACTACATGTTGCGGAACATTTTATAGAAATGTCCTTAAAGAGAACAACAGCTCCTGCCACAACTTGGCAGTGTTTCATTTTAAGACAGTAAGCTAACAACAGTTTCTGTTCCACTCAACAAGGTTCCATCTTAGACAATGTCCTAATCAGTCTAAATCCAGATTGCTACACTGCCACACTTTCTATGGGTTTTCAAGCGCTGCATAGTTAACATAAATAGAGCTACAAATGCTGAATTAATTCACCAATATGTTTGCCTCCAACTTAACACTGCTATGATTTTTTTGGTGTTTACTGACCTGTATGTGAAAGATGTATGGAGCACAAAACAAGTACAGTAAAGAAAATGTAACTGCATATCAAAAGGATGACGACACTCATGCGGGCTCAAGGTGGCCCTAGGTAAAGGCATGTCTGCTAACACACACAGGCTATTGACTGGTGACAAGTGCCGTGTCTAAGACTCATTGTTTAGAGCAGCTTGTCATTTCTGCAAAATAAAATATGAGGCTGGAAGTGGCGTGTGAGGTACATGTCTTGAGATGTGGACAAGACAAAAACCACGGCAGTTTGAACTTGATCTTGTGGCTTCAGTAGTACTTTGTAGAGACATGATGTGGTTGGACTCCAGTTTCATTTTGATCGCATTGGGCTACATAGAAGGCAGACTTAAAGGAATCAATGTAGAGACTTGTAGTCCAGGCAACTCAAAAGGCCTGCACAGACACTTACAGAAAACATTGATCAAGAAAATATTTAGAAGGTCGAAATCTGCAAATCTGGTGGTTTCTGGGATGAAGAAGGTATGAAGAAGCAAGGAACCATGGTGTTTCTTAGGGTGTAGTTTCAGTGAGACTAAAGAGCTACTCTGTGTCTATTGGCACTGACTGTCACATTGCTATCCTGGCTGTGGCCAAGCTGTCCTTCATACTTTACAATAGTGACCCCACAGAAAGAGACCTGCTTTCAGCTTTCTGCCTTATGGAGGGCCCTACTACATACTGGAGCAAGCAGTTTTATTTCTACTGATAAATTGACTGTCTATGTCATTGACAACTCAAAACTTACTTCTATTCCTTGATGTTTATCTGGTGGCTTACAGTATCAAAATGAAATGGTCAAGTCACAAAGTTTGCCATAGAGAAGGGGAATAAGCATGATAAGCATGCTCTTCATGCTATGATGAGTCTTTTTTTTTTTTTTTTGTTTTACGAGACAGGGTTTCTCTGTATTGTTTTGGAGGCTGTCGGTCCAGCTATGATGAGTCTTAAAACATCCTTGTGAACACATGGTCCTTTCTTAGATCAATGGTCCCCACACTACTGTACCACCTCTTCAGTTACTGCTCAGCAAAGAGTCGTTCTGATCCTCTGAGAACCTCTTCTAGGAGACGAAGGAACCTACTTATGGCCACTATTTCAAGGAAAAACTCTACCTTGAGTAGGAATGGCAGAAGATGTGCAAAGAACAGAGGCCTTGCTGACCTGGCTTACTAGATGATGGTAATTGGGAATGTGCTTTTAAAGCAAAGCATTCTTGAAAAGACAAGGATTTCTCAACTCTTGTACAAATAGGCAACGTAAAAATGCTTGACAGGGTAAATGAAAAGGGAACACATTTCTGACTGAAACAGAAAACTAACAACAGCAACACAAGCAGCAGAGTGGAGTCATGAGGTGCAGTCCATTTAGTTCAAATTCTTCAGAGTGTACTAGACCCTGACCTCGAAGAAACCATGAGCATTTCATTACTGAAGTATGCTTCTGATTAGGTGGATACCTTTGGGTTAATTAATGCCCTTCTAGACCTTTTAGTAGAAATGAAACTAATATGTGGACAGAGACAAACTCCCATTGGGAGGGGACACAGGACCAGGCATGGGTGCCTACATGTAAAACTTGCAAACGAACTTCTGTCTCAATCTACTTAAATACCTACAGACGTGACAGAATTGCAGAACTCGTCCAGTTCCCCTAGACTCTTTCCACACTGAGGGTTGATTTCTTCAAGATTGTGATGGCTAAACAGTGCTGCAACCTACCTGATTACATGACCCGGAAGTTCCAGTTTTACTGGGAGAGTGTGGGCAGCATGACGGTAAGGTTGTCAAGGCTACAGAGTGGTGGGTTTCAGGAAAGGACTCACAGACATGTAGATCCTTCAGAGGAGACATGGTACAGCAAGATTACTATTAAATGTATGAGGATTAATATGTGTGAGAAAGGAGAAGGGTATTGGGGAGGGAAGGAAGAGGAGAAGAGGAAGAGGAAGGAGAGAATAAGAAATGGGTATGAAAAGATGGAAGGGTCAAGAAGAGAAAAAAAAATGCCCGCTATGGGTCTTCCATTCCATCCCTAATGATTACAAGCAAGGCTGGTGGAGTGTACTGAGAACCAGGAGGAAGAGGTCAATGCCCCAGGTACTTTGAAGGACAGCTCAGCAGGAGAGAACAACTGACTGGATAAAGATGAAGGCGAGGCATGCATCAGGTGCAGGTTTTGAGTTTGAAGTGCTGGCCGGGGGTGGGGTGGGGGGGGAGGGGCATCCATGAAGCCACTTAGGTGGCAAACAACAACGAAAACCAAAAAGGTGTCTAAGGCTGTTCAGAGTTGAGACTACAGGGGAGTTACCTGGAATGCAGATGAGGAGGAGACCTTAAGAATCTGGAAAGAGGGACATTTAAGGGTCAACACTGTAAGTGTCTTCTGCAAGTTGATTGGGTGGTTCATAGATGATGACGAAGATCTGAGGACCTGACAAAGACTCATCACGAAGCCTTTGAGGACGTTCTGCCTAGTCAACTTGAGAAAGAGAGGAGGGGAAAGGAAGTTCAGCCGCCTCCACTGAAGAGTGAAGTACCAAGGACCAGTCCTCTCTCCTCCACCTGGGCAATTTGGGCGCATCTCACCCCACTGGAAGTAGGCATGCATGTGTCTGGACAGCCCATGCCTGTCTGGACCATCTTCCCAGGGAAAGCCTCCATGCCACGAAGCTAAATGCCAAGGGCAAAGGTAAAAAGATGGCTGTCTGTGTGGTAACAGTGCTCACTCTGTAGCGCTCAATTTCTGGGCAGCAAGGGTAAGAGACAATTATTTCCTATCTGCCAGCCCTGCTTAGGATTTCCTCCCCAGTGACCCAGTCTCCTCTGTCCTCACTCTTGGCAAGTGTCCTCACCCTACCCTCTGCTATTCAGGAGAGAGGATGCAGAACTCTCTTTCCTTCTTGACTTGATGTTTTAAAAGGAGACACACAAAACGTCCCACTATAGTGTTAAGAATGTAAAATAGGGGCTTGAACACTATTTAGTTCACAGGAAGACAGAAAAGAAAAAAAACATGCAGAGCTTCTTCACCCAGAATCTAGCCCATAGTAAGCATCCAGGAAATGTTAACAGTCATTACCCTCGCATCCATCATTCACATGTCTTGTGATGAGCATATCACTGGCACAGACACTTCACTCTGAGGAATCTATACTCTAAAACAAGCCATTTCGCCTTCAAAGTGCAGGCGCTAGACACAGTGGAAGGGAACTGTCAAATGCTCAATTCAGACATGTAACTAGATGTTCAGAAGACTGAGAGACTAACAAATGCCTTCATGAGATAAAAATATCCAAGGACTCCTTAAGGGTGCTGGTAAAATCAGCTCGTGGGGGCTGTGCCACTGAGTTCAGAGAACACGGACTTCACTGGAAGGCGGGGCTGCTGCTCTGATACAAAGCAGGTGTCTTCTACGCCACGAGCCTCGCCCTCACAGTGAAACACTCCTACAGACAGACCCGTCTTTGAATCATGAAGGAATTGGGGAGGGAGGAGTGGGAGGAATACTGGCTTTGAAGCTGAACACCTGGACTGGAAATCAAGTGCGTCTGCGTGGCTGTGGACAAGTCAGACTCCTGTGCCCCAGTGCTCTTGCCTATGAGCCTGAAAAAAACCAATCCTTACTGAACTATGCAGCCTTGATGAAGTGATGAATATGAAACACCGTGCTAGATTCAAGAGCATTTTACAAATATTTAGCTAGAAATATTCCGTGTTATGTACATATTTAAATGGCCGCTACAACTATCTATAAGGCAGAATGCTAAGAAAAACCCTAGGCTGGGAAAAAACTCAAATATGCTAATTGCATTACATAAACCTATCATATTATTCATTGTAGAGTTTAAATATCTGCTGTGCTTTTGTGCTATGAAGATGTATCTTTAGATTTAAAAAGTGAACCACCTATGTTTAACGTTCTCTTAATATGCTATTCTTATTTTCTAGATTGAAGGACGTGAAGAGGTATATCAAATCCTTACTTTATTTTAAAAAACACTCGACAGTTTTACTTACATGATTTCCCACTGGAAATGAAAGAACCGGGGGCAAAGACGGTGGGTCAAAGGAGAAGCCCATGAAGAAACCAAGATGTTGAAGCCAAAAGCTAACAATGCACCAAGCACAAAGAAGAGGGAGTGTAGCCTAGGAAGGCTGCCCGTTCCCTGGCTTCACATCACAACTCTTAGCTGTTCCCTTTTAGTTTTGAAGAGAAGACTTGTTTTTTAAAAAAGAAAAAGAGCAAAGTTAGTTTTTTCTGCAGAGAATTAAAAGCAGACGGAGCCCTGGATAATGAGCACCAATAAAAGCTTCAGCTGACACAGCTTCAATTTACAAATCATTGGCTTTTCCTGGCAGGACCTAAAGGAGGAGGTTCGGGATGCGGCCATGTGGAGCCTGGACAAAGAAGATACGGAAATCCTACAAATCAAGATGCTACCAGCGCGTTCTTCTCCAACACTGGATTTGTGGCAGCCATGATAAGATTCTAGTGAAACCTAAGTCTACTTCACTGTCTTGGGAAACCCAGGTGGTGATGAGGAACGTCCTCATGCGTTCTCTTGGGCCTTCTGCTGACACGTACATACTATCACAGGGAGTCATGCCTAGAACATGCATGCACAAAGATGCCTGTTTGGAATATTTGAAATATTTCAATTTCTTTTAAACTTGAGCATGAAGAGAAATGAATGAAGATCTTAAAATTTAACTGAGTAATAAATGAACACTGTGAAGAGAGATGGCTGGATTCATGGAAGTTGACACCACTTCTTAAAAAAAAAAGTTAATGACAAAACTAGAGCTCACAGGTGTGCAAATATTCTGGGTTTAGGATACAAGGCCTGGAACACTATGTACCAATGAGAAGAGATAACTGTTAGAGTTAGAGAACAGAGAAGAAGCTGAGGCGATGGCCTAGACAGTGTGCAGTCATGAAGACAGGAGCTCAGCGCTCCAGAGCCTACATAAAAGCTGGGTGGCCCACTGGTAATCCCGTCACAGGAGCTAGAGGAGGAGGCACAGAGGAGACTAGCCGCATTGGTGAGGTGGCATCCAGAAACAGACTTTGCTTCAATATGTAAGGTGGAGAGTGACGAGAAGACAAACCAACATTAACCGTGAGCCTTCATATGTGCACACAGACACACACACACACACACACACACACACACACACACACACACACACACACACACGCACACACACAGTGAGCTCCTGTGAGAAAGACTGTGGGAAGCTCCTGGGAGGTGGAGATTCCTGCGCCGCACAGCTGTCTCCTCACTCCTCCCCTTCAGCTCTTTCCTGGACAAGGCTGACTCTATGTCTTCACTGGTACAAAACACAGAACATTGCTCATTCTAGGATAATCTGGGGCGATGTGGGGAACATCCTCTTCTTACTTTCTCATCCTTCCCCTTTTCAGAACAAGCATAAGTCAGCTTATTGAGGTCCCCCTAAAACAGACCAGGCTTTCAGAAGCCCTGTTCCCAGCATCCTTGCCAGTGTCAAGAGTTCCCCGCAGGCAGTGCTTTTTTGATCCTTTCCTTCCCCTGTGACTTAACCTCCTCACATGGCTCTCCCTGCTGATAGCTTTCACAGATGACCTCATCCCCCACTCCTTCAACCAGCTGTCCACATGACGTCACTGTACAACTCAGGTTCTCTGTCTGCCCCCGCAGCCTTATTGTTATTAATAACCAAACAAAAGAAACAATTTCCAATTTTTGCCAACTTAAGTGAGTTTCTGTTATTCTCTCCTTGACTAAATCTTATCTGTTCTTCACTCTAATCTTATTAAATCTCGTCATTTTTCATATAAATTGCTTTAATGGGTAACACACGGCACAAAAGCTAAAAGGCATGTTGTGAGCCTCAAGTCAGCCTTGTGTTGGTGTCTGCTCCTCTTATATCATCCCTCAACCTGATTCCATCCCTGGGAGCATCAGGGCTGGGAGCCACTCCTGCATCTGTTCCTCTGGAGAAATCAAACGGGACAGGGCTTTGAAGGAAAATATCCACTACTTAAATACTTGAATAAAATATATTTTCCTCTGCTAGCCTCTCTTCAGTTTACCTATAGTTGAGAATTATCTTCATCATTTCACCCTTATTAATCTATAAGCATACCACCAATGATTTTTTTCCAAGACTCTTGGTCTGGATCTCTCTCAATGAAGAATCATTCATGAACTATTCTTGCTTTTAAGTACGATGGTGTTTCACTCTAAGAGTCCAAGAAAAAAAATATTATAAAGGACAAAGCGTTTGGTGGCTATAGACATCCAGTGTGGGTTCTATCTCCTGCTGCTTGGCAATTCCACATTCATTTATGTATATATTTTAGGAAGCTTCTACTGCATAGGTAGATATGGTACATATATATGATCATATCCCAAGGTGACCCTTTGATTTAGCTGTCCTTCCCCATACTCCTTTCCTTCCCCCTCTCTTCATTCCCCCTTTCCCTTGATCCTCCCATTCCAGTCCTCCCCTCCCCCCAATCCATCCATAACTATTTTGTTTCCCTTTTTCTAGGGTAATCCATCCAAATGAAGCCTCCAATTCTGGGAAGGGGTTACATCTAATCAAGTTGTTGGCCAAAGGGGCCTCATGGGAACCTTCAAATTACCCAGGCTATTGTCAAAGCTATTGATTGTTCTCCACAAACTGATTGTAAGTCCCTATTACTGAAAATAACAGCGGTACAACTCAATGAACCCGGAAAATTCAAGCTGGTGCCTGCCTGGAGCCTTTACCGTGTTGAATAATGTTCATAGTACTAGAAGGTGCTCTGCATGCTACCAACCCAGCTACAATGGTGACCTGCACGCAAGATGTGCTGGTGGGCACAAAGCGGGCCTAACCAATCAGTATCTGATTGGATTTAAGGCCTACTATCGGAAATAGAGCCCATTCCTGCTCAGGCAGCCAAGAACATGAGACTAGGTAGACCTAGGGGAAAAACCAAAACCAAAATACTACTATTCTGCTAAAGGAACACAGCAATAAAATGACTCCTAATGTTATTCTGCGATATTCATACACTAGTGTGTCACTCAGCCACCATCAGAGAAGCTTTCTCCTGCAACAGATGGGAACTAATACAGAGACTTACAACTGGACAGTCTTCAGGGAATGGAGACCATTGGAAAACTCAGTCCTACATAGGATGTCTTCATCAATTCCCTCCCCTCAAGGCTCAAGGAACCCTGTGGAAGAGGAGGCAGTAAGATTTTAAGAGTTGGGGGGATGGAGGATACCAAAGAAACTAGGCCTTCTAAAATCAGCAGAATCAATGGGCCCAAGAACTCATGTATTCTGTGGTAACTTGTACAGCGCCTTCACAGGTCTGGGCCTAATGGTATCCCTGCACTGAGAGGGGAATTGGACATGGGCTCACATCCCTAACCCAGAGCTATATCCAACTGATAGGAGCTCACAAATGAATAATTGTTTTTTCTTACTACAAAGTCAACCTGGGTATACAAACCATTCTGAGGCCAGGCCCTATGGCCAGCACTGGATGGCCACACATAAGAAACTCAACAATGTTTTTGGAGGTTCTCTGTCTCATAACGCTCTGTCAGGACCTTTTCCCCATTTTAAGTCTTCTGTGTATTTATTATGGTTTCTGGTTTTGTGTTTTTCTAGGATTTCTGTGTGTGTCTCTTGGGCTTTTTATTTTGTTCTTTTTCTTCTGTTTGTTTTGTCCTATTCTGGTTTGTTTCTGTTGTATCTAATTATTATTATTACTTAGATGCCTGTTTGCATCCTACTAAGAGAGAGAAAGATGGGCTGTAGATTTAGGTAAGTGAGAGATGAGGGGTATTTGGGAGAATTTGAGGGAGGGGAGACCATCTACTGTATTAGAATATTATATTTTCAATAAAAAGAACAAAGCCAAAGAAGCCCTTATCCTTAAGTCTGCTTGTGTAATTTATCTCTTGAGAAATATGCCTTATTTCAATGTCAGCAGACACCAGCACACAGTCAGGAGCCAGTGTCTAAATGACAGTGATTGTCTCCCAGTCACAGCTGGGGTGAGGACTTTAAAAGATGGATGGAAAGAGAGAATGGTGGCTGAATGGACAGAACCAATCAACTGTGAAGTGTTACCAATCCCCGAAGTCACATTTCACAGGATGGTAACAACATAGCTCTATTAATGAACATGGTAATTTTATTTCAAAGTTGTAATGAAGGGCTCTGAGAGCTTGCCGAGTTTAGGGTTGCTCAGGACCACATGGCATTGGCACATTTGGATTTGGAGACTTCCTATCAACGACTTTCACTCATCTTGTTTTTATGATCAGGTCTCGGCTAACTGAGTAAGGCAAAGCAGAATGCTACAGTTGTGATGATTTTATTATACTGGGAACCTCTAAAAGTTTTATGCTCAAAGGCACTGGTCGGGATCTAAATAGGTAGTCTGGGCCCCCACCCTCTCATTTCCCTGTAAGATGTAGATGATATTAATTCTTTAAGAACCAAGTAATCATACAGCACCTTCTAAAAGAAATCCCAGTCTGTGGGAAGAAAAATCCCAGTTTCCTATTCAGCCATTCTTTGACAGATTAAATGAGAGTGTTCGGATAGACTTAGGATGTGAGACACGCAAGGATTCCAAATGTTACTGGCAGATGAAGAAAACTGCAAAACTTTCATAACTCCATTTCAGGGCTGGTGCTTCTTGCACAAATCTCAGTGGGAACGCTTTGCTGAGAGTTAGCAAATAATAATTCAGTCATTTAAAAGAAGTGCCATTTAAAACTGCACATGATTCCTCTATGACAAACTAATGGAGAAAATAGTGTTTTTGGTTTTTCTTTTTACACACCAATCATACTGTAGATCTTTCTGGAGTAGTGACTCTCAGTAGTCATTTATAAACCCAGCTGGACTCTGTGACAATGTATATACACGAAACGGTTATTTCTACTGTCACTGCAAGTTCTATGAAGAATGGATCCAGAGAAAATTCTTTTTGGCTTGAATAAAAGGAGCTTACAGCTCTGTAGAGCTATTGGTATTAAGGGCATAGTAGATTTACTGTTTCTGTTTGAAATCAAATAAAACCCACATTCTATTTCATGTATCAAAATAAATCATCATTAAAATAATAAAAGTAAATAGTAGGTGATAGATCCCTAAAACATAACAGGTTTAAAATAAAAATGCTAGGGCAACTTATCAAGACGTAAATGTCTTCATTTACACTGAATTCTAGAAGATGGTAAAAACTGCAAATAATTCATGATGAAAAATGAAAGGGACGCCTGACATCTGAGCTAGTAACCAAGAAGAGGGTGGTGTGCTGGGATGTATAGCTGTGACAGACTTGGAGACAAACTAGGCAGGCCAAAGACAGTAAGGAGAAAATCATACTATGGGAACACAGTGATTTTCCAATGATCTGTAATCTGAGATGACACCTCCTTCAGGAGCTTCCAAAAGAGACAAGGGCCAATGGAACAGACTGTGGTTGGGGGTAGTTGTCAGGGGCAGCAGACATCCCTGATCCTGTGGCCAAAAGCATAAATGTGACGGAAACACAGAAATAATGAATTCCTCCAAAACCTTCCAGCTGCTGAGGGGCCCAGAGATGACCTTTTGATGAAATGGGCTCAATAAAAGACAGCATTTTTACCTAGAATCTGATGGTTCCAAATGGGTACAGTCTGTAGGTTTGTATAGTGTCATCTATGGAACTCTAGGTTTGCAGATGTTACCTAATACACAGAAGTCTTAGGAAGAAAAGTCAGATGATTTGGTGAAATGAAAACTATCTTCACAGATAATTACATACTTAATTCACTTTTGTTGAGAGTCCACTCTGAAACTTGAGACTGAAGTAAGCTTTTCAGACAAACATTCTACACATAGATTCGATACTTCTCTGTAAGGAAGTTGGCCTTTGCTCTACCTTTAAAAATCCATTTAAGTATCTATTATATTAGCTCTCTCAGTTTTATAAAATACTCTTATTTTTCCACCCATACCAAAATGTTTTTATAGAACTTAGATAATGGAATTTTGTGAGTTTCTATGTGTACATACTTTCCAGGTTGTTCCAATAAAATGACTCCTTGGTTGTACACTAACATTCCTTTTTTTTTTATTCAATAGCAAGGATAATCTTCATTCAGTAAATATCAGACATACGCTATATTTGTTTATTATACAATTGGGATTCCAAGATGTGCAGTTCCTGCTTCTGCCTTCAAGGACACTTAAATCTATGTATTTACTGACTCACCCATTTGATAAATACCCATTGGATATGACAGGTCATGAGGAGTACAATGGGAACACTGCAAAATAAACAAAGGCTCCTTAGGGTATTGTGGCTTAACTGACATGTCACAGAAGAATAAGGGGGACCCTCTGGGGGTAAGGAGAGGGGGAGAAAGGGCTATATCAGGCAGGGTATTCAAGAATATGGGGAAGCCTTCTAGCAAGGCTTCCTATTTCATGCATGCCTATCACAGGCAGGTAACAGAGGCAGTTGGCAGGAGCATTGCTCAAAAGAGGTGAAAGGGGATAAGTTAGTGCATGCTGTAGAGTCTGGACTTGCAACCCACCACAGTCAGCTTTATGCTACAGAATCAGGACCATCATTGCTGTGGAGGATGGGAGTCCATTACAGATCTCCACGCTGAGGAAGACTGCCCAAGCAACAGCAGTGAGGATGAGAGGACAGAACGAGTCAATGAATACTTTGGATGTAGAATATTTAGAGACCGAAGACCTCCTGCGTGTGGCAAGTGGCTAATTGCTGCCAGCCGCTGAAAAAGAACCTCCAGCCTGGGCCACAGAACAGGATGTGACAGAGATGTACTTAAATGGCCTTGTTATTTTGGGGGATGTGAGTAAATATGTTTACTCGACTTGTACAGAAATATCCTAGAACTTTTTAAAGATGCAAACACACTGTGAACATTTGTTTGCTTAAATTTAAAGTCTTCATGCCAAGAAGCCTAACTAAAAGCAGAGACAATATGAAGGTTGGGAAGGTATATGGAGGAAGAAAGGCAGACACTACTGTTTAATTTCTCAGCCTACCCATTTGTAAACGCAGAATTATACCCAACTGTGACTTTTCCCCCAAAGACTTCATTACAGCAAGGAATAAACAGTCCCAGGAACACAAAGATGTTCACACTCCAGCAAAGGACAATTTTTACATGAAGTGGACAAAGAACACCAGCAGTGAGGGGACAGGCAGGAAGAAACCTTGGAGTAGGCACTTTGAGAATCCGTTGTACCTTATGACGGAAGAAACTGGGTCATGGAAGGAAGCACAGGGGTGACATGTCATACTTAGAAACTCTTCTCTGACAAGCTCATGAGACAGCCTACAACAAGGAGCAGTGTTCTTCTGGATCATGCTAAGGGGACAACCCAAGGCCATGGCCCCTTCCAGCCAGACTCCTCCTTACACAGGATGTTTACTTAGTGTGTTTCCCTGGGTGTCACTATTTTCTCTTAGAGAGGCAGTAATAAACACAGTGACTATCAAAATAGTTACTGTGCACAAAACACTTGAAGTGCAGTATGCTAAGCGTCTCCTGTAAGTCATCCTCTGGAACTCCCTCACCCTTTGTGGGGAGCCACAGGTTACTAGCCTGTGTGTGGGGGCTTAGCATGGCTAGGGAGCTCAGTACTTGGCCCCTTCTGGCTTGTGGCTAAGGACCCACGGTACCCCTGGATTTCTATTTGTTATTGTGTTCTGTAAATTAAGAGACTAAACACTGTTTGGGACCATAGTCAGGTTCTTAACCCCACAAGCCTGGGCTTTTCTATGTCTATGAATTGGGGCGACATCTGGATTCCTTCCAAAGTGAAGGGAACACCCATGGAAATGTGGGGCATCATGGGATGGAGTCTGTGCAAGCCAGGCAGAGTGCACACAGTGTGCCTGAGTTCTGAAGCAAGCTGGATAGCTTTAACTAGGTTCCTTCCTCTGTGTGCCTGTCTCCTCTTACAAAATATTGATAATAACTATATCCGCTTGGTTTGTTTATTAGCAGGTTTAAGTAAGTTTATATGAGCAAGTAGCTTGAAATAGTACCAGATACAAAGACTGCACTGCATGTTTGCCAAATAAAAAGCCAAGTGCAGTATTGTCTCTGTCATATGATACAAAGACCAGCATTTTTCAGCCAAAGAACTAAGTAATGTGAATGACCATTTCCCAGTTTACATTCCCACACCTCTATGCAGACCTCCACCTCCACATATAGAGTCTACACCTTCACACATAGAGTCTACACCTCCACACATAGAGTCTACACCTTCACACATAGAGTCTACACCTCCACACATAGAGTCTACACCTCCACACACAGAGTCTACACCTCCACACACAGAGTCTACACCTCTATGCAGACCTCCACCTCCACACATAGAGTCTACACCTCCACACACAGAGTCTACACCTCTACACAGAGTCTACACCTCCACACACAGAGTCTACACCTTCACACATAGAGTCTACACCTCTATGCAGACCTCCACCTCCACATATAGAGTCTACACCTCCACACACAGAGTCTACACCTCTACGCAGACCTCCACCTCCACACATAGAGTCTCCACCTCTACACAGAGTCTACACCTCCACACATAGAGTCTACACCTCTACGCAGACTTATCCAACAAGACATTCACTCTGTTTTCTTCCAGCCATGCTTGCCCCAGCACTATCCACTTTTCCCTCCCATGAAATCATGTTACATAACAGGCAATCTCATGAAGATTAGGTGAAATGAAAGACTGAGGTCTGGAGTTGCACTCCCACTTCTACCATCTAGGGCAACGTTTTGTTTCTGGAATGTTTTAGAAGACGCGTATATGGTGTTGCTGCATCTGCACTTGGAGAAAACCTTAGTAATTACAGTGATTGAGACACAATTTCTAAGCGTCAGGCTAGAGGAGATAAGCATCTAATAAATGTGGGCATGTTCAATTAAAACTTTAATTGCATATTTTTGTGATTTTCCTTCTCTTGTTCTTGAGTGAGGGACTAAGATGAGCTGTTTTTATTTCCCACAGTCTCAGCTTTCTCTGCATGCTTCAGTGTCCCTAAGGTCCCAGACACAGAAATGGACCTGTGTCATCGATGCTGGTTATGCATGGAGTATATATGTATATGTATATGTATATGTATATATGAACCAGACAGCATCAGACAGGCAAACATGTTTTCTCTCATTTTTAGATCCTACATTTTCTATAGATAAAAAATTGTGAATCTATATGATATGACACAAAAGTAGAAGTGAATTGGACAGGGTTACCAAGGGCACCAATGGGAGGGGAGAGGACAGAGAGAACGGAGGGGGTATGGGGAGGATATGCTCAAAGCACATTATATATTAAAATGCCCTTATAAAACTCAGTACCATATACAATGAATATATGACAGTTAAAGAACTATTCAAAACTGAGAAAAATGGAGTAGAGTCTGAACTAAGGGAGTTTTATGCTATTCAGCAGCATTTCCCTGGTCCTACCTATTCTCATGCTCTAATAATTTCTTTCCAACACAGAAGGGCCATTTATGGAATCAGAAACTTCAGGGGTGAAGTCTTCACTGTTATAAAGCATCACATTTAAGAACCAGATGCACCTTTGCATTTGTAATAACTATTGTTTTAAGGACATCTGAATATTGCACAAGAGAAAACAGAACATGCCAACTTACTAATGCAAAACTTTTTACCATGAACAGCCCAGGAGGCCCTCCAAGAAAACTGAAATTAGTACTACCATATGAGCCAGCAATCCCTGGGTATCCGCCCAAAGGAATAATGCTCAAAGAGACCTGGTAAAAACGCTAAAATGTATGTGTTTTTACCACAACTAAAAGTTACCATTCAAGTCTTAATCTCGGCATGGCTTTCCCATGACTGCAAAGCATCTGCCAGCAGCTGGAAAGGAACAGAAAGTGAGTGTGACTGGCTTGCAGGTCTTCAGCATATGTTGTGGTTACTCCACTCTGCCATGGTATTGGAAATTAGCTGTACACCATGAGGACTCCATGGAGCAAAGGGATGCATCAACAACACCCCCTCCCAATGTTACCTCAACAACAGGTGGTAACATTGCTGTGCTCCCAATTTGCCGACCCTTGCAAAAATATCATTATCTGTATGTGATGGGTATTATCTATCAGCTTATACACACTCCGGTGACCAAGAATTAGAAGTGAGATGTTCTGATTTTTCCAGCATCCAAGATGAAAAGCCACAACAACAGAGGTAGTGGACTCAGCCAGCTGAGAGTGTCCTTGAGGTGCAAGGCAGACGTGCTACAGAGTAAGTGCCCGCCCCTCCCAGGGGCTGTACTTCTTCACAGATGAGCTCACAGATCTTAGAGCCTAATGAGCTAGAGAAAAATCATGTTACGGAGGGAGGAAGGCTGGGGATTTCATCTAGTAGATGCAGACTCAGACTTAGACCCAAGTGTCCACAGATGGAGCAGACAGAGCTGGGAACAGAGTAGAGCCTGACTCCGGACAGAGGCCCCATCCTCCTCCCCATGCTTAGTGGGGGCAGCAGCAGTGGCGCAGCCACCAGCTCTGCCAGAGTTCTCCCTTCCTAGGGTGTTAGTCTAAACAGTCTCAGGGTAGCCCTCAAGTAGATTTTTGGTATTTACCAAGTTTAGTGGGAGAAAAATCAATAAAGACACACAAAGGCCCAAAGGCCTCATCTCATGAAAGTCAGAGTTGGAGGCAAGGCTATAATTATTAGTTCCCTTCCAAGCTGTGCCATGTGAAAATGGCAGACTTTTCCTATGGCATTTTGGCAGCAAGACTCAAAAATGCTCGGGAACCACAAATAACAAGTGCTCCAGTTAAACATCCAAAGCAAAACAAACCCAGGCACATACTGAAAACTAACCAATGGATGGGAAGAACTATGAAACAGATACATTTAAAAGAGTATTAACATTATAAAAGGAATTTTCACCTCACCTCATAAAAGGGCTCAACCCATCTACAGAATTCTAGAATGAGCAGAGCCAGAAGAGACCTTGGAGCCAGCCCCCTTCCTCTTTTTATATGGGAACTAAGAAAAGCTCAGGAGGGTTAAAACCCAGCTTAGATACTTAACATTGGCCTATTGTACTAACAAAATATTACCTAATTCACTCAGCCCAGCTTGGTAGTGGCTCCCAGACCTAGTCAGGCATTGAATCAAATCAGGAACCAGTTTAATCCAGAGAGCAGAAATGCAAGGCAGAAACTGCAGGTCTGTATCACAGGGCAGGGAGAAGGGGGAGTGGTGACTGTCCTGTATGTGATACTAAGAGACTTCAACTCCTCTGGGACCTGCCCTCAATTGCTAAGAGAGCCTGACCTCTGACAAGAACCAATGATTTCAGCAGTAATTAATAAAAATGTCAAATTAATTAACCCAACTCTTTGTTCACAGGGTGGAAAAGTCTATCGTCAATACTGCTATTTATTAGTCGATGACCAAACTCTTAGATTCAAACCTTCCCCACTAGGACACAAGGTCACCACTGACTGATGGCTCTAGCAAGGTCCTACCTACTTAAACTGCCAGTGTTTGTTAACAAGCCTTACTGTAACATGTCCTTTGATAATGTGACTAATGGATTAACTGGGCTTTACAACCGAATGGTATTTCTAACGGAGACAGACACACCTATGGATCCCAGCATATATATCACTTATAGTTCCTAAAATGCCTTTTAGATATCCCTTTGAGTCACTATGATGAAGCACTGGACAACCGCTGCAGGATTTCATTAAACTATTTAGCAAATGGCTCTGGTTAAAACACTGGTTCCCATACCCTTGTCCATAAAGCCCGAGCCCTACAAATGCCATGTATACATTTCCATGCTATCTCTTTAGAGGCTTCAGAACTATTTTCTTACACCCAACACAGCTTTTATTCCATTTAGAATAATTACCCTCCATCCCATTTCTGCCTTTCAAGAAAAACAAGACACTTAATTGACCACAGGAGCTCTCAAGGGCACAGGCTTCAGAGGCTCTGCTGGGGCTCACAACTTCAGCTGATGTAATCTGCTGCGAGAAGCTGACTTCTATTTTTAAATTATACCCTTTTATTCTGCCTTCAAAGGGCACATATATCACACATTAACTTTGCTCATAAAATACCTCGTGGTACCAGGGTGAATCATGTTGTCAGGATGCCTCCAACTGCACACAGACAACCAGCCCCACCCATGCGAATTCACCCGTCAGCTCTTACACTTCAGCCTGGAGAGAGGGAGGCTCTATGGGGTTTCACTCTCCAGGTATCTCCTTCCTCCCAATCACTTTGACAAGGAGCAGATGACTAGCAGGGTTCTTCCAGAAGACTAGGATCAAGATTTCCTCTTTAGCTCCCCACACAAACACTTTCTAAAGACTCCCAAGGTTGATGTGCAGAGCTGTCCACAGTCTCTGTGCTTCAAAGGGCGCCAGATCATTTGTTTTGTTTAATTTTAAATTTTCATTCATCATGTGTGTCTGCCTTGTTCACTACGGCTGCGCTGCTTAAAAAGTTTCCTGACATTTGGGAAATGCTAGGAAAAAAAAAGTCTTGGTTGGAGGTGAAAATTCACTTCCAATTTGACATTTATTTGTTTATTCTGCTTATTTCTAAAAATAATAAACAGCTTTGTAATTAAAGTGACGCTCCACTGAGTCTGCCAGAGGTCAGAACAGTATGTTTCTCTCTGGTCTGCAACCCTCCATGACCCAGTCATGCCATGTTTCATCTGGTTTGTACTTTTGGACTCTCTGTTCTATCATGGAATCCGACTGAGCTGTTGGGAACACACATTGTGCTCTACATCTCCCCTTCTCCACAGTCTTCCATTCCCTCTTTACAGATGTCCCTTCTTCTAGCCCTGCTTCCCTCTCCTCCCCCACTGCGTAGGCACCTCCATCTCTACACTCACCTCACTTGGGCCCTGGTTCCCGATGCTATGCTGCTCCGCCTCGGGCCAAGTTGACTCCTCAGCTAGAAACTCTGCTCTGTTGTTTCCTACTCCCTCCACCTAGGTCCTTCCTATTTGTATGTTTTACTGCTGCCGTGATAATATACTCTGACAAGAACAATCCAAAGGGGATGGGTTTGTTTTAGCTTATTGTTCAGGATATAGTCTATCACGGCAGCAGGTCAAGACAGGAAGCATGAAGTAGCTGGCCGTATCCTCTTCACAGTCAAAAGAGAACAATGGATTCGTGAACGCACTCAACTCTCTTTCATTTACCCCAGGACTCGACCCATGAAATGGTTTTGTCTACAATTAAGATGGGTCTTCCCACATCAATTAATGTAATTAAGATAATCCCTCACAGGTATGTGCAGAGACCCAGCCCCCAGGTGATTCTAGATGACAAGCTCTCATACTATTCATTCTTTCTTTTTTTTTTTTTGTGGGGGGGGATGCTACTTCATCTGAGATTGTCAGTCTACATTTTTGGTGGTACCATTCCACTTCAGCTAATCATTCAATACTGCATTGTATTTACTTGTTTTCTGCCCAACTGATTGCGCAGGACAGGACCTAGTGCTATGCTATGCTCCTCTGTGCTTCAATATCATTTGCTGAATGGACAAACAGATGAATGAATGCATTCTAAACAATTCCAAATAGGGGGGTGTAAGGATTCATTATGCTGGTCTGCCCCAGCTACCTGGCAGAATGCACTCAGGCAGTTCCCTGGTCAGCCCAGGTGAAAAGGACCCCTTTAAAAGAAAGACCTCTGCCCACTTACACTCTCTCTCTCTCTGCTCTCTTCTCTTTCTTCCTCCTCTCTTCTCTTTCCCACTGTTGTCTTCTGTCCTCTCTCTGTCTCTGTGTCTCTTTACCTCTTTTCTTTTCCCTCCCCCTCCTCCCCTTTCTAATAAGACTTCTCACTAAGCTCTGTCTGCCTGGCATGTTTGTCCATCTGCCTTGGTCAACCTCCCCAAAATGGAATCCGCCAAGGTTCCCCTTGAGATTTATCATAACGGGGGCCTTACCCATGAGGAAAAATATAACATTTTTCTCCCTCAGCATATGTGAATTCAACCAAACATAAAGCCCAGGCTTTGTCAGCTGAAGTGTGGAAGAGGAGATGGCACTGAGGAGACAGCTCCTTGAGGACACACCCTGAGCACAGCTGCATCACTGTCCCAAAGGCCTTAAGTAACACACTCCAGAGATAGAGACACTGTTTAAGGTGGAATGCCACTGGGACAAGACTCTGAAGCTTAAGTAGAGTGAATTTGCAAATATACCATGCAGAAAGGAACTTCACACTTTAGAGTGTCCCTAAAGATGTCACCAAGTCACACAGACATCGGTCCTGTGACTTCTCACCTGTACAACCACATCTATCAATTTCCAAAATACCAGGAGGTCACCTACATGCAGTGGGAATGCTGAGTGACCTGAACTCAGCATGGCTCTGGCACCATGAACTCTGCCTGGAATACTGCCACTTGACATGTAAATGTTAGCCAGGGCCAGGAAATGACCCTGGGGTTAGGCTCTGTAGAGAACCAACGTAGTCCCCTGTCCTTGTGGAGGGTCCAGGCTAACTAAATACAGTCTTGAAGCTAGTCTTTCTGAAAAAAATATTCGTTTCCCCAAGTCCAAGTCTACCACATCCAACTATTAAATTGAATCCAGCACACCGAGGATTAGGGAGCCAGGCACAGCTTCAGCAACTACCGCACGGCAAAGGATTAAAAAAAAAAAAACCCAAACCACCCATATTTTCCAGAATCAAGAGATTGATGACATTAAACGATGGGAATTGCTTCAATGTTCAAACCAAATGACGAAGGACTTGGTTTCTGGTTCACCCTTCCACAGCTAGCAACCACCCCCTACCAAACAAACCAAATAAACACAAATTCACATAAGCGTTTTCTGCCTTCCAAAGTAACTGTTTACTTGTATTATCTGGCACATTGGCGCCACCCAGTAACTGAGTGTCACTGCCACTCTCAGGTATGTTCTTGAACTTTCTTATCTTTGTCTCTTAGTTGGTTGACTGGACACATCTTCAGGGGTTCAGGCGTCTGCTTCCTTGTCTGAACATTAGGTTAGTTACCTACCATGGACATCCTTCCCCTCCACAAAAGAAAACGTGTGTGTTGACTATGGAGAACACTAAGGAGACACTAAATAAAACAGTGTCAGCACTGTGCCCTGGAGGCAGCTTTGTTTTCCTCTCGTTCTTTCTTTCCTCAAACGCCCATTCCATTCCCTGCTCCTCAATCCCCAAATAAAAAGTAAGAGCAAAAGAAATGATGACTGGCATAATTACAAAGTCAGAAAACTTGCAAAACAGCCCGGGCTCACCAGCATCTAGTTGCCAAACCATAAACATTTCATCTGTCTACTTCCATGAAGCCTGATTTTCCTCTTTCAGAAAATGAATGAGTTCTAGGATATCTACATCATCAATGAAAAGCTTTTCAGTCCCACCTTTGCTTGGGCACAGTAGCCGGCCTTACTGGAAGGCAGATGCTGACATGCAAAAGACCAGAGAGAAAACGAGATGCTGGTTCCTACTACAGAGAGGGAGCCTGAATAACAAACCGAGAGAACAACGTGCAGAGGAATTTGTGCTGCTCTAATGCCTAGGTCAAGAAACGGTGACCACTGTCTTGAGCAGGAGAAGCTCCTTCCATCCTTCTATTCTCATACTTCTTAACCTCCGCATACCAGCCAAGGTTCTAGGCTCATAGTTCCAAAGTGATGTCCCTAAAAAGGAATCTAAGCCTTTAAAGCAATATTTCTAACTACAAATGGATCGGTTGAAATGACTAAGAAAGTTGATACTATATCATGTCAAGCGTAAAATCTAGATGATTTTTTTTCTTTCACACCCTAAAGCACACCCAGTTGCCCAAACAAAGAACAACCAGCACTGTACACAACAAAATCATTCCACATGTTCATTAAATGCTCAGTGTATTGCTGCCACCCAGTGGCAGGATGTATTCCTGTGGGACAAAAGACTGCAAATGTTTTGTTTTTGTTTTTTTAAAAAGGAATTGAAGATTATCCCTCCGTTGCTCATCAGTTCATCCAGGGAAATTTTAAGAGAATATTCATCTCTTCAGCTCCCATTTTCCTCAGAGAAATTTCTGAGGCAGTCGATAACAGGAATGGTCAACCCCATTCTAGCCAACCATAAACTAGATCCCAGTGTCTCTGGTATGTCACAAAAGGACTATTGTTATTTTACTAATTATAACATTAATTAGCAATTAAGAAGACTTGCCAAACAGTCTGTTCTCACCTACGAGATTTGTGTGAGCTACCCTGGATTTTTAGCTACGCATGAAGAGGCATTTGCAAGTGACAACCTTATAAAAAGTGCACATTATATGAAGATCTGACTTCAATTAAAACCAGCTACTAAATCCCAGCAATTTCCAGCCGTCTCGACTCTTCTCCTTAGAGAATTATATATCACATTAATTGGTATTCTGTCACATTAAAAAAATGTCAGCAATGACTAATTGCGTCCTGGGTGCACTTGAGTTATATCTTCCTTACCAGGGACTCAAGTCACTTCAAGCAGGTGGCCCTTCCGACAACGCCCAGAAAATGCCCTACCTTCCTGAACTTCTCCATTTGCTTGTAAAGGTCTGGATCAAGTTCCTGAGACACGTCCTTCATCCATAATAACGCCCCTCTGTATTCTGTCCGGCACTGCTCCATGCGGTTCACGGTCAGCCAGGTATCAGAGATGGCCCGATGTCTAAAAGTCTCCACTTCTTGGTGAAATCGACACAAAGGGTTTCGCAAAGCCAACCTGTGTACAAGAGGGCATGGCTACCGTCAGGAAACAAAGGAAAGCAGCAGTTCTGATCCAGACCCATGAACTAAGAACACTGTCTAGAACACAGATGCCTCGAGACATGCCAGACATTAATTAAAATGTGTGTGAACCTGGGAACCATCCAGCGATTGCCCACATTCTGATCCTTTAGTTTTTAATGAACTGGACTGTTGGCAAGAGAACTCTGCATTCCTGGGTGGCCCCAGGCCTGTACAATGTTTGTTTGAAGTTGAAACCAATCCTAGGTCAATGAAGGGCAGTTGAGGCACGACCATTCCTGCTTCTAATCCTGGTTACTCCCTGTCTCTTCTGTTCCTGAACTTCTGGCCCTGTGTGGAGGTATGGGACAGGCCATTTTGATCACTGCATAAAGGCCAGAACACCTGCAGTTTGCTCTAATGGAAACAGAACCGAAGCACTTTTAAATGATTTGGGAGAGAGGAACACAGTTACTAAGGGTCACCTGTATGTCAGTATTATCAGGTAAGCTATGTAATTCAATTCTTATAAATATGAAACTAGGTGTGGTGGTACACAGGGTTAAATCCAGAAGACCAGAGGGTCAGAAGTTCAAGTTGGCAGACCTGGCCTACCTGAGATCCTGGCTTAAAAGAGAGAGAAAGAAAGGAGGACAGAGAAAGGAAGGAAAGAATGGGGAAAGGGAGATAGATGGAGAAGGGAGAGAAGGAGGGGGAGGGAAGGAGGAAGGAAGGGAGGGAGGGGACAGAGCTTCAGCATAGTGGTACACACTTGCTTAGCACTGGCAAAGGCCTGGGCTGCATCTCAAACATTACCAGTGAGCAAACAAGCATCACACCAGAAATGAATGTACAATGTACAAGTGTAAGATTATTGTAACAGTAACCGACAACCATAACACACTGTTAGCTATTCATTAAAAAAGGAAGGCATATCCTAACTTTAGTTAAATAGCTATTTGGGGTATAAAATACTGCTTCTTCCATATTTGAAACCAGTCAGTGCCAGATGAATCACACTTTGAAAGCATATCCTGTCTTTTGTCAGAGACTTATTTTTATTTTAAATTATTCACATGTATGTCTGTATGTGTGAGTGCAGGTGCCCTTGGAAGTGAGAGACGTCAGACTCTGAAGTTGGAGTTGTAGGTGGTTGCAGGCCACCTGGTATAGTGCCAGGAATTGACCTTGGGGCTTCTGCAGGAGCAACACATACTCAGCCACTAAGCCCTCTTGCCAGCAGCACAAAATATTCTTTATGAAGTTTCAGGGCAAATGTGCAAAAAAATTAAACAGAAGATGAACATTTAAGTTCCTATTTGCATACCAAGTTACTCAGCCAAAGGGCATGATGGTGTTGGTGAGCTGAAGTGAGCTCCTGGCATTCCATCAGTGTCCACCATGCCTCACACATGTGGGGCACTCTAAAATTATAAATGCCACAATAAACCTTACGGAAAAAAAACCTATCTCTTTTGCTATTTCTCCATGTTTCCTTTTGTCTGTAATGTATTGCTTTAAGTGTTGAACCCATCTATGACAGAAGCTTGTCCACACTGTCCTAACTAGATGTCTGGAGAGATGGCTCAGAGGTTAAGAGCACTGGTTGCTCTTCCAGAGGTCCTGCGTTCAATTCCCAGCAACCACATGGTGGCTCACAACCACCTATAATGAGATCTGGTGCCCTCTTCTGGCATGCAGGCATACATACAGGCAGAATCTTGTATACATAATAAATAGATAAATCTAAAAAAATAAGTCTTCTCAAAAGGTCACGTCACTGTGTCATGAAGTAAGTTTGCATTTTATACTGGTGGTTTAAATTTGCTACTTGCCTTTCATCCAACAGAATGTGTAGCAGAAGCAATGCCTAACAAATAAGTCACAGTGTGTAGGTTTATAATAGGGAGGGCTCCTGTTTAAAGACACAAACAGTCCTCAGATGGCTCCCCAAGGATGCTGCTCACTTTCTGACTCCATTTCTCATATATAGATTCCGTATACTTTCCTACATTTGCTGAAAATGAATATCGTGAATAAACTACTCTCAATCCCTTAGAAATTACAGTTATTTTTAAAGTTACAATAACGTGATGTTAGAAAATAACAAGGCATACAAAAACAACCTCATCTACCCTCATCCCTGCCATCATGTCTTAAGCCAGTGGTTCTCAACCTGTGAGTCTCGACCCCTTTGGAGGTCACTTATCAGATACCTGGCAAACAGGATATTTACATTATGATTTGTAACAGTAGCAAAATTTCAGTTATGAAGTAGCAGTGAAAATAATTTTATGTTTGTGGGTCACCACCACATGAGGAGTTGTAGTGAAGGCTGAGAACCACTGCTATAAGCTGATCCATGTAAATCAGGATGATGAAAATCCATTCACTGGATTATAACTAAATGAGTCTAGACCAAGAAAACAAAAATCATTCTTACTAATTGAAAATCTTCCAGTGTAAGACTGGCCCACCTTTTCATCTATGAAAATCTACCCAGTGGAAATAATAAAATAACTAAAGGGCTACTCTAGGATATTTGTCCTTTAACAGGGAAGGGTAAAAAACAAAAACAGAGGGTCTGGATAAAAGTGGTTAAAAGTGAGCACTACTCCTGCAGAAGACCTAAGTTCAGTTTTTAGCACCCAGGGTGAATAGCTTAGAATTTCCTGTAACTCCAACTCTCAGGGTATGGATGCCCTCTTCAGACTTCTGTGGGCACCCACACACAAAGTACATGTACACACACACACACACACACACACACACACACACACACACAATGTACATGTACACACACACACACACACACGTACTAACAAACAAAACAAACCTCCTTAAAAAGAAAAGAATGCAACAGAGGGCACAAGTCTATCAGACCATGCCCAGGTAATAGAATTTTCTGGAGCTACTTTTTGTTTAATTTTGCTTTTTTTGTTTTTCTTTTAAAACATGAATATGTTGAAATATAAAGTTAGCATGATGCAGCATAATGTACAAAAACTATCTGCTATTGTACTGTTTGTGCTAGAAACATATTCTGTGGGCTGGAAGGTTGGTTTAACTGTTAGGAGCATGGACAGCTCTTGCCGAGGACTCAAGTTTGATTCTCAGGACCCTTGTCACATGGCTCACAACTGCCTGTAACTCTAGCTCCAGAGGATCTAGACCCTCTGCTGGCCTCTATGGTCATCTGCACTCATATGCACATTCAGTTAAAGTAAATCTCAATAAAACATATTCTGGAATAATCTAAATCATGTTCACTCAACTAAGAATTCAAGTGCAGAAGAATTTCATATAGTTTTCCTGCTTCCTTTACATTTAGGAGAACCAGGTGGGACATCATGTTGCTGGTGAGCATCTGGGAAAGCTGTAAGAGGCCACCTTCCAAACTGCAGCTGGTAGCACCTCATTAAATTAGCGGAGACTGCCGTTTGCTAGTCTACGGTAGATACTTTCAATATCATTTGTGTGGTTTTGTTGATTGCTTTTATGTGTGTGTATGTGTGTGTGTGTGTGGGGGGGTATGTATGTATACAAGAAATAGGGAGTTAAGTAACTTAAGATGCTGTATTTTTACTTTGTGGGATCATTTTGGTCCATAATTACTCAGACTGCAACCAAATAGCATAGAATAGGATAATTAACAATGTGATTAATAATAGTAATTCTCAAGGTGGCTTGGGTTTGAACACTTCCTTTCAGAAGTAGGTATTAATTTTGGTGTATGGGCACACTTTTTACTCCCTGAAGTCAGTGGCCTTCATGCTTAAATAGGAGCATTTACCCTCTATTTTTCCAGGAATCGATTATCCTTGTAAGACTGGACAAGGCCATACACACAAAAGAATTACCTATTAGGGTTATAGTTTACCTGTTTCAGAATTTTTCTTGTTTTGGTTTGTCTGTTTTAAGTGTTAAAGGTGATATAAGAAGAAGCTCTTTTAAAAAATGAAATCAGTAGAGAACTGTTGAAAATGGCTATGTTCATTTCTGACTGTAGCCACTGCCTGTAAGTCAGGGTCCAAATGTCATTAGCAAGAACCAAAATGTTCAAGAACGGGGTCACTGAAAAGCCTATAGATATTGTTGGTCCCTTTTTCAGCTCCATCTTTCCATAGGAACAGTCATGTGACTTGCCAATCAATGACCCGGTTCTTAGATCACAGGGAGAGAAAGCAGTTAGGGTAAGTAGGAGGGAGGCGGGCAACTTGCGTTAGGTGGATTTCTGGAGCTTCAATAATCTTGGAAGCTACCTGCCAACCTTTCTTTAGGTGTAATTCTGCATGGTATTAGTGGAGACATTTTCTGGGGCTTGTTCGTTAGTAAGGAAGGAGAGAGCCAGTCTCTTTTTCTCTGGCACAAAGAACAGTTGTGTGGTGTAGAAGTCCAGGGTTGTTTAACATAGTCCATAAACATTGGTTGGCGTTGTGTTTTGAAATCCAACCGTTCTGTCAGAATTTCCTCTGTACTGGAGACTATCAAACTTTCACATACACCAGAACCAACTGTAGATCTGGTTGAAATGTAGTTAGAGTTAGCTTCTAAGAGGCTCTCAGGTGCTGCTGCTGGCCATGAGTCTGAGGAGTGGGGTGCAGGTAACCGATCACCACCTCTCTGCCAT
This sequence comes from Mesocricetus auratus, assembly GCF_017639785.1. Classification (NCBI taxonomy): domain Eukaryota; kingdom Metazoa; phylum Chordata; class Mammalia; order Rodentia; family Cricetidae; genus Mesocricetus; species Mesocricetus auratus. Next base: position 30,958,855 of record NW_024429200.1, on the reverse strand, counting down.
TAATTAGCCCACAGAGAGCAGAGAGGGAACCTTTCAAGTTGGTCTCATTAGGCTCTTGCTTTAATCAAATGCAGAAAGTGGGTCAGATTGACTGTTATGAATAAACTCGAAGGTCAAAAACAATGGCTCTCAATGACTGGTATCTATACTGCCACCCACAGGGCAAAAAACAAAGATTAAACAGCAAGGAAGAAAACAAATCCTCCATGCTAGCTAGATAAAAGGGAAGGGGAAAGAAGCAAATACAGAGCAGGACCCCTCAGGCTTGGGCTAAGTACAGAGCAGGACCCCTCAGGCTTGGGCTAAGTACAGAGCAGGACCCCTCAGGCTTGGGCTAAAGCATTCTAGACTGTGCGATTTCCCTTTATTGAAGACATGGGCCCTACATTCTCTTTGGACCCCCCAAATACAGCCACAAAGAAGGTCACACACCTTTGCTGGGAGGAAAAGCAGAGGGCCTTGCCTGTGGCTTGCATCATTTTTCCTGCTCGGGTTTTATCTTGGAAGCCTTGGGATCGGAGAAATTTTCCCAGTTCGTTTTCTTCTTGAGACAAGACTGATGGAGAGAACAGGGAAAGCAGCTGAGAAGCATTTTTACGACAAAGAAAGTGAGAGAGACAAATCCCAAGGCCCCCCTCTCCCTTCAGAGGCGAAGATTAGAGGAAATTAAATCCAAGTGGCAGGCTGCAAGGTAAGCCCCGCTACCCAGCCATTTCACTTCCATGCTGGTCCTCCATTTACAATAGGAGAGATCAGATTCCCCTGAATACATCTGTCAGTGAGTTTGGTGCCCTGTAATCAGAACCAGAAAATGACCTCTGTACTGGAAAGCGAGCCCATAATGTGCAGCTTAGAGGTGAAAGGAAGGAGTTGGGTTTGTCAAGGCTGACAGTGGCGACCTTTTGTGGCGGCCTCCTGTTATCCTCTCCTGCTGACTTTTTCATCTCTGCAGTCTGAGTTACATCGCCCTTTGTAAATCAGCTCAAGCCCCTCATCCATGATGAAGCAGGGTGGAGTTGGAAGCAGGGGCTGAAGGTGGGTAGGCCAGCAGGTTGACCATTTGGTAAATTTTAAAAATACAGAGCTAGAACCAAGTCTGAATTGGCTATGCTTAAATTTGGCTTTATTTTTAGAGACAAGTACAGATGGGGCAATTTAGTAAGACAGTGATTTGGCACATGCTGTCTACAGATTGATTGGTAGAAAACATAAAAAGTCACAGAATTGTATGATTCTTTTGATATTGTTCTTGTGCCATGACACAAGAGTACAGGGTATAGTCTCAGGAGGTCACAAAGTGGTCTCCAAAATGATCAACATCATTATTCGTAATACTAGCACTCTCCCTATTCTAGCGACTGATTTAATAATGCCAGAGCAGCTGGGCGGTGGTGGCACATGCCTTTATTCCCAGCACTCTAGAGACAGAGGCAGGCAGATCTCTATGAGTTCAAGACCGGTCTGGTCTATAAGAGCTAGTTCCAGGACAGGCTCCAAAGCCACAGAGGAACCCTGTCTGGAAAAAAACAAACAAAAAAAAAAACCCCAAAACAAAAAACCAAAACACACATCAACCCATAAGGACTGCCTCCACTGACGCGGTGGAAATTACATGACAGCTACCCTAATAGAAGAATGAAGCTCTTACAGGACAACCCTTGTCTCCTGAAGCCAGGTCTTAGCACTATGCATACACAGTGTACTCAATAAAATGGTTTTCTATTGCAGTCTGAAGGCTGGTTCATTTCACCAACGCATCAATCTCCCCACACTTCAAATTGTACCCTGTTATTAGTACCAACCTCTCCAGTAACAACTACAGAAGGCTGAATGGGAACCACATATCCAAAGGACTCACTCCTGTTCGCCTACTCGTAACTACAGTTCTTGACCAGCAGTCCTCTGAACTGCAGAAGGAAGTCCTGAGGCAGGAGGGGAGGCTTTTAGACACCCCCCATTTTTCATGAGATGAATAATACCCCTCCTCACACTTCACTCTCAAAACCCAAACATCCAGCTGCGGTGATGCATGCCTATAATCCCAGCATTCAGGAGGTAGAGGCAGGAGGGCAGAGAGACTGAGGTTAGTCAGGGCTTCTGAGAAGGGGAGACCTGGTCCCAAAAAGAGAAAAAAAAAGTAAATAAATAAATGTCACAGATCCAAACCCAGTTAAAGGCTTCTTCTGACAAGTGGCCGACCCTACTCTTCTGGACAGCAGTGTCCTTTGGGCTCCTGTGTCAGCACTGGCCACTGTTGGCTCAGTGTCAGAGAGTGTGGGCACAGATGACCTGCATCGGACTTCATCCTGAGACTCTGCCTTCACACAGACGATATCTAGACTTTGTATTTCTAGGCTAAGAAGAGTTTTATAGTCATGGCACTAATTAAATGTTTGTGAGACTGAATGAGCTGTTATTTTTGCCTTGTCACTGCACACACTGTATTTCATTTTCTTGTTTGAATTCATGCCATAGTTTTATGTAGCTTTTTAAAAAAAGTCTACATGATTTTTTTCAATGCCTTATGTATTTTGTCTTCATTGACTAATAGAGGATTCATTCATTTCTACTAAGAACCTTTTCCTTCCTATGGAGAACAATTTCCCAATTGCTTCAAAAAGCAGCAGGCTATTGTCACCTTTTTTACCTTAGAGACTCAAGTCATGTACAAATGAACACATCTAACTTTAGTCCCCAAGAAGCCAATTCAGCATCCCTGAATGCACACTTGTTGACACTATTCTCTTCTAAATAATCTACATATGCTGAAGAGTTCAGGAATAACATCAGATGAAACTTGGGGGCAAACAGGCTTGATTTTCTGTGCTGACCTGATTAACTGGTAGAGCTTCGGAGAACCCTTGAGCTCTGTCAGAGTCAAGGCAGGATTGTCCCCAGACGATATGGTCATTCTTGTGCAATGTGTATATTAGATAATTCAAAGTCTGCACATGTTCAAAAATTTCAACGGACTAGGTCATAAAATTTCGAATACAAGCCACTCACACTTACTTGCTGATTCTACTTTTCAGATGCCCTCTTTAAAGATAAAAAGCAACCCAAGAAATATGAAAACATTTTCCTTAACAGTGTTAATCAACTGTCGGGATTTATGGCTAATCCAGTAGCGATGAAGGAGACATAGGATGTCACCACCCCTCCAGAGTTCAAGTGACAGGTGACAAAAAATGAAGCACAGACACAAGACACACAAGGAAAAATGCTAGAGAGACTGTGTAAGACAGTGACTGCTTTAGACTGGGCAGTGAGGGAAGGAAGGATCTAGCCCCAATTGGATTCTGGGTGACACAGGAGGCATTCTTGGTATTATCAGGGCACACACTCTGAGCAGACCAACACATTGAGAGCAAAAGACCTCTATAGCCTGGGAGGCAAAGGAAATGGAGTCCAGGGGATAGGCTGGGACTAGACTGTTTCTAATTTGTAAACTGTGATATGTTTATATGCAATATTCTAGAGCAAGTGGCAATATGATCTAGCCTGGGATTGGTTAACTCTTTGAAAATAATGGCAGACTTAAAAAACACAACAGTATTCAGAATTGGGATATATCCTTCCCCAGCTTCTCCTCTCATTTTTTCTTATATTATTATGACACAAGGTTCAAAGCTAGGAAATTAACATAGATGCAATCCCGTCAACTAAACTATTATCCTTATTTGGATGTTTACCAGATTTTCCATTATTTTTCTTTTTCTGTTCCAGATTTTAGCCCTGGATCCCACATAGCAATGAGGTATTGGGTAGCCTGACAGTTCCTCAGATCCTCTTGCATTTTAAGACTTTGGCACCTTCAAAGAGTAGCCCAGCATTACAAGAGGGAACCACAACTGAATAGTTGCCTCCATCAGGTTGGGCTAAGGGGACATTTCTATGATCAATGGTGAGTGTGGGAGGGTCAAGCCTACGTTAGTGTGGAAATGGCGGCACCCCTGGGTAGGTGCTCCTAGGTCAAATAAGAAAGTTGGGTGAGTAAAAGCAGACGAGAGCAAGGCAGTAGGAAGAATTTCCCTATGGTCTCTGCTTCAGTTCCTGTCTCCAAGTCTTTTACCCTGGCTCCCCTTCATGATGGGCCGTCAGCTGTAAGATGAAATAAACCCTTTCTTCCCCAAGTTGCTTTTGGTCACCCCATTTATCACAGCAACGGGAACCAAACCAGAGGGGAGAGGGTTTATTTTATCTTTCAGTTTCCACTAAGACAGGGACTAATCATCTATCTAACTGTTCACCTGTCCCCATATAGACATAATCAGTAATTACAGTTCTTAGGATTTATACTTTAATACTGTCGTTACTTATCCTGTTACTCAAATTGGACCAGCTTTGACTACAGACTTGCTTCTGTATTCTTTAAGTTCCTATCCTTTCTCAAGGAAATTAGGATCTAGCACTACAGGTCATTCCAGGCCCATCTTCACTTCTCTGTACTGGGTCCGAAATCAGTCACTTCCCTAGAGGTGTGGAAAAGGGTGTTTAGAAAACAGGATCTGAATGTTAGTAAGTACTCAGTGCTGTGGGCTCTCGGTGCTTCCAGATGCTTCGAGGCAGGAAAGACACAAATGCACCAACCAGGCACACATGCTCATCTGGGTTTCTTTCTGTCCATATTTACCTGCGCAGGTTAACAGCAGTGACTTCATCCATTTCCTGTGTTTGCAGTACAGCACCTTATTCCCTGACCTGTAGCTTCATTTTACACAGGCTCTCAACTACACTACATTAAGTTGTTTAATCTCACGTACATACAATAGTTTTAGAATTGCTGGTCCATTTACTTAGGATCAATAAACTAATTATCTGCTCCAGTTTTCGTATGTATTTCTTTTTGTGCTGATCCTTATTCCCCCTCTTAAAAACACGGTCTTTTGAGTTATTGAAGTTAATTCTCTTCTTTCTCATCCACTGGTCCAGTGATGTTATCTGCAGTGCAATTCAGTCCATCAGTGACTATACTTCACTTTATATTCCCCCTCATATCCTGGCGGAGGCATTTTGTGAAGCGTGTAAAATATCACTGTGGTTTTAAGAGTCCGAATTACTGTTCATCTTGCTGAGGTAAAACTATGCCCCCACCTCTAGCATCCTGCCTCTATCCCTCTCTCTTCTCTCTTTCTCATGAACTCCATCCCTGCTCAAATGAGGTCTAGTTCCTTTCACTTGAGGGTTATCTTCTCTGAATTTCTTTGGTGCATTGTGCATACTCTTTGTACATTTGTATGTGTTCTTCTTTTTACACATTTATATTTTATTAATCCCCCTTTTCTTGCAAAACTGGCAGCATGCTATAAGTATCTGTGTTTGTTTTATTTTTCTTAAAATGCCACCTTAAAAACAAACCCATGACAGATCACAGAGATTTGCTATATTTCTTTTTCTATGGCAGCTACATAGCAACACCCTCAGATTAATGATTCTATTTTCAGTCCTCCATCAAAGTTGGGATCCTAATCAGTCTAAGCAGAGCAGAGCTCTTCTTTCCTTCCAAGCTGTGATGACATGGCTTACCCATAAACCAACAGTCAACCCCTGCTGACACAATCAGAAGACCACTTCATGGTTGGGATATGGGGAGTGTGTGTGTGTGTGGTGTGTGTGTGTGTGTGTGTGTGTGTGCACAAGCGTGCACGCATGCACGTGTGCACGTGCTCAAGAGAGCATGTGTGAATAACATAAGGCTGCAGGTGGTCACAGAGGACAGAAGAGGATACTGTATCTCTTATAACTGGAGTTACATGTGTTTATGGTATGCTCAATGTGCGTGTTAGGAACCAAACTCAGGTTCACATGGTAGAACAACATGTGTTTCTCACTGTTGCATCCTCTCTCCAGTCCCACTGTTAAGAGATAATTTTAACCCTGAACATTATAACCTAAGAAATGTTCGTGAGGAAGTTCTGTCAACACAATATATTCAATGAATTAGCTAACTGTGCCTCCTCTGCCTACCTAGTCATTAAAAAAGGGACATATATTAACAAGGAAATCAAATGAAAATAACTAATCAATATGTCTAAGATATTAAACTGAAAGAATATTGATAATTGGGAAAGTAAACAGTATATATGCATTCATGGATGAACCAGCAAAAAAATTTCCTAGTCTGATACTTGCTTTGAGAAGAGCCTAAGTAAATCAAAGGTAAAACTAGTAGAAACCTTCCTCATATTTGAAAGAACAAAGACATACCCCTTAAGTAGTTCCTGAGCTTGTTATATGATACACTAAGGCAAAATATCCTCCTCTTTCTCACTATTTGCTCAATATCATACTTAAGTCATACTTACAACATATTCTCTTTTGATACAGTACAATTGCTTTAGACAAGTCCAAACAGGTTCTTTGAATTGAATGGAATAACTGCAATGAAACAGAGAACAGTGCAAGTAAAATATATGTTAAAGAAAATCACAATATTCCATTTTTCTGCTAAAAACAAGACCCCCAAAATTCTATTTGATGTCCTGGATAATGAAACATAGAGAGAATGACCAATGCCCAAAAATCTTTCCTCACTGATCATCTTTACTATTTAAGTTCTACAGAACAGTTATTTCTCCAGACTCTTGAAATAACAGATGAAAAACAAAAGGGTAGGGCCCAATTATAGCTTGGTACACCAGAAACACAGTATTTAGCCAAACCTACTCTGTTATCTTTAACATTTACTGTCTTTTGTAAAAATAGAGGTTCTACAGGCTAAAGTATCATATTTTATGATCCTAATGTATTTTACAACATGTGTAAGCAAACAAAAATCAATTGGCAGAATGTTGTCTATTTAGAAGACATCTGTTAAAATGGTGTCGATCTAAGAACAAATATTGACACCTATTTCCTAGTAATATCACCAAATACACAGTGAGATAACTTCATGCCATACTAGGGCCATGATGAAGAAACCTAGGGAGCAGGAGAACTGTATTGAACAGAATAACTAGGTTTGAATTCATGGTAGTTGTGACCACTGATGTTGGTTGTCAACTTGACTACATCTGGAATCAATTAAAACCCAAATGGCTGGCAACACATGTGAGGGATTTTCTTGGTAGGCTCATTTGAGGTGGAAAGACCACCCTACACCTGGGCCACACCTTCTGGTGGCAACCTCCATAAAAGGACATGGAAGAAGAGAATTTTTGCTTTTTACCTGCTTGCCCTCACCCTCATTGGCAAGTTCATCTATACTCCTATTGAGGCACCCCTTTGTTGGTGGAGAACCTACTTTCAGATCCTACTGTAGACTGAAGACGAGCTGACACATCCAGCCTTGTGGGCTGGACAACCACTGGATTCGTGATCTTTCCTTTGTTGGACTAGCTAGACCACAGAAAGCTACTCTAATGAGTCCCCCTTTTAATATATAGTCTATTAGTTTTGTTCCTTTAGAGAGCCCCAACTCATAGGGTAGCCTTAGTCTTTCCTTCAGAAACTGAGATCACTCAGTAAGAGATGTTGTGCTTTGGAGAGTAAATGTGTCCCCAAAGCCCTATGCTAAAGGTCATCTGCCTGGAGGAAGTAGACCCTAGTGGGAGGAAGTGAGGTTACAGAGGACATCTCCTGGAAGGAGTTTTAGGACCACACCCTTCTCTGTTTCCAGACTGTTAGAAGGTAAACACGTTTCCTTGGCCAAGCACTCTGTCATTATAACTGTCTTATCCCATCACAAAAAAGCAATGGGGCTGAGTAACCTTGAGCCCAAAATAACTGGTTCTCCTTTTAACTCTATAATAGCTGCTGCAGTCACAAAAAGCTGACTAATATGACAGACTTCATAATTCTCAAATCCCTGTCCATGGACTCAGGGACCATGCATGGTAAGTATCAATTACAAAAGTCGATAAATGTCTTAACTCTATGGAGCCACTCAATAAGGCCGGACAGGGCTTTTCCTCTCCCATAAAACTCTATCAGTCACACCAACTTAAAACTACGTCTTGGACTCAGAAAGCACTTTCATGTTTGAGTGAAAACAGAGGATCTCTTCATAATACATATGACCAAATTGTCTAATGAAAGTAGTGAATGAGTTTTAAAAAGATTAAAATGTTTAATAGAATGTTTAATAGAACAAAGCTTGTTTTATTCTATTAATGAAGAAACAAATTTACTTATTTATTAAATTACATCCTCAACTTGTTTAGAGGGGAAATGTCTTTCCCCATTTAAAAAAATCAGAAAATCATCAGAATTTCTTCCTTTTCAGACTCCTGACAGCAGTGTTCTGGGCCACAGACCACCAGAGTAAGAGCAAACACATTCAGATTCCACAGGAGTAACCATATGATCCATTGTTGCTGTTGACTTTTTAAAACCAAGATATCTGTTAGGTGCAACAAAATCCCCAGCTGTGGAGTGTTTAGTTCTGTGAGTTTGACAGTTGTATTCACTTGTGAACCACACTTAAAACAAGCATTTCCATCATCAAAATAGTCCATTCTGCCCCGGCAGCTATTAAAAGACCAAACCTGAACATATTTATATATTAACTTCTCAAATTACATGTGTTTATTTTTATATTTACTATTTATTTATTTGGTTTTTGAGACAGGGTTTCTCTGTGTAGCTTTGGGGCCTGTCCTAGAACTTACTCTGTAGACCAGGCTGGCCTCAAACTCACAGAGATCCACCTACCTCTGCCTCCCAAGTGCTGGCATTAAAGGTGTGCACCACCACTGCCTGACTATATTTATTTGATATCCACATGTGTGTAGAAGGCTAGAGGTCAATGTTGTGTACCTTCCTTTGTGGCAAGCCACCTTATTTTTAAATTTTGTTTAGTTTGTCAATATTAGTGAGTGTGTGTGTGTGTGTGTGTGTGTGTGTGTGTGTGTGTGTGTGTGTGTACACATCACACTGTGCAGGCAGAGGTCAGAAGACAACTTTCAGGAGTCAGTTCTCCCCTTCTGGAGTGGGTTATGAGGATCAAACTTCAGTTGTCAGGCTTGTATATCAAGTACCCCTTACTTATGATCACAATGACTCACAACCTTATTGTCTGAGGCAAGGTTTATCACTCACCGAGTAGCTGCCTAGCAAGCCCCCAGTGATGGGAATGTCTCTCTGTATATATGTTTCTCTTGTTGGCTGATAAATTAGACACTGTTTGGCCAATGAGGCAGGAACTAGGAGACAAGGAGAATTCTGGGAAAGGTAGGCAAAGGGAGCCCAACCAGAGTCCCCATGCTGCTGGAGAAGTAACAATGTGCCAGGGCAATACATAGATTAATAGAAATGGTTTAATAATTAAAAAGAGCTAGCCAATAAGAAGCCCTAGTCACCGACCAACAGATTTATAATAAATATAGTATTTGTGTGTTTATTTGGGTCTGAAGTGGCTGCGGGACCAAGCTGGCGGCTAAGAACCTACAGCAACATCCCAGGATCTAACTGTCTCTTCCTGGCCCCTTACTACCATGTCCTGCTTCTACATGGCTGGAGATCCAAACTCAGGTCCTTGTGCTTACACAGCAAACATTTCCCCTGCTCTTAGTCTCTTAAGAAAGCCTGTGTGGGTACCTCCTTAGGCCAGCAGAGTAAACTAGCCTTCTGCAGGTAATTCAGGGTGAGAGCACTCCATAATAGCTGGGTATCATTCTCATGTTCTACTGGGGGACCCATTGTCTCTATAAACACACATTCCTATATTAGCATTTGTGTAACAGAAATAAATCCACCTGGTGGACAAACACTAAGTCATAGGTCAAACACTTTGGGGGTTTGGTCTACGATACTGGCTATTAGATGAAAACACAGTTGCTTCAATAAAAATGCTGCTGCAAAAAACCTTCACATAAACAGAATGTTTAAGACAGTAGTGAATTAAATTAAATATTAAATCACTGTATCTTTGAAACAGGGTTTGGCTGTGGAGCCCAAACTGGCAAGTCTCCTGCTTCGACCTCTGTTGTGCTGGGATTACAGGGCTACAACTATGCCAGTGCTATTATTAGCTTGTTAAAAAAAGACCTCTGAGATATGAAAAGCATATACAACTTAGAATGGCTTACACTGTGTTTACAATACAAATATCCCAAAAGGCACTTCCTCTCTTTACTCTGTTCCATGGTACAATCTCTCCTGAAGCAGCATCCAATCAGCTTCAGTTTCACAATTTCCAATGCCAGGAGAGAAAGGGCTAAGAACTGATACTGTTTGTACTAATATATAGTGACTATTTACACAGTCATTCAGTTGGAAACTGTGCCTGGGACAGGCTGCGGACACAGTGGTGATTAATGCTAACATGGAATTTGACCTCCTATTAGAGAAAAGACAGGCAAACAAACTTACACCTGAGGTTTTCTGTGGATGGTGCACCCAAAGGTTTTAGCCCTAGACTTACTGTTGTGCCCACCAGAGGGATTTCTGTGGCAGAAATGAGTACTCCAAGCAAATTGAAGCTAAGCCATGTGTTAGTGAACAGCTGTTCTGTGGGTAGATAGCCAGGGATTTTAAACAGCACGGTGAGGTAAAGCTTTTCAAAGTGACTTTTAGGCTGTGAGAACTACGAGAATGAGTCAGTCAAGGAAAGATGTAGGGGGAAAGTGTCCAGGCAGACCACAGAAACTGCTTTGACAAGTCTGAACTAGCTGATTGTACCCAGAGACCTGAGAAAAGCCATAATGGTTGAAACATAGGGTTAATAGTGTAGAGAGGTAGAGGAAAAACCAAACAAACACGGGAGGGAGGCAGAGGCCAGGTATGGCAGGAGTATTCAGGAAGCGGTTGCCAGGATGATAAGCCCTCAATAAATAATATCATCACTTGAATTACTCCCAATTTAGCCCTCATAACAGCTGGAACAAGCAAGCATTCTCGTTTTTAGGACAACAGAGCTCACATCCCACTGTGCATGGCGTCTACTGTCTCAAAGCCAGCCCATCTCTCATTAGCCTAAACCTTAGCAAGTCCGGCCTGTGTCGGCTTCCTCCCTCAGATTCATAGAACGAGTGTACTCCTCTTCTGCACAGAAGACATTCCTCTGTAATTGACAACTACCATGGTGTCTCCTTAGCCCCTTCCAGAAAAGGCTTTGAAATCTTCAGCTTTTTATTGCAGTCTCGTGACTGTTCAGCTCATTAGCTGCCATATTAAACTCAGAGATCCCACTGACTATCATCCATGGGACACGCTATTTCTCAGTGACCTGCCACTCACAGAACTGATGTTTGCTTTCAAAATGTAAGGAAAGCTACAGGCAAAATTGTTCAGCAAGACAATGACGTAGCAGGCCTTCTACTCGTATAAATGCATTAGATTAATGAGTCTTTCCTAAATAAAGATAATGGAGACTTATTATTAATTACCAAAACTCAGCCTTAGCTTAGGCATGTCCCACTAGCTCTTATAACCTAAATTAAGGCATTATTTTTTTATTAATCTACATTCTACCATGTGGCTTTTACCTCTGTCCCATACTGTGTGTTGCAAATGTTCTGTGTTTGGCTGGTGTCTCTGCCTTTATCCTTCCCAGAGTCCTCTCTGTTCCTGGAGGTCCCATCCAACGTTGTCCCATCAAACTACTGGCCATTCAGCTCCTTATTAAATTAATTAGAAGGTGCCTTGGCAAAGACACATCTTCACAGTGTAAACAAACATTCCACAACATAACTGGATATTTTCACTACATACTTTCACTAAATATGGGCTTAGTTAATTCATTCTAGAATTTTCCATGGTATAGTAAACAACCTTGCTAGACTCTACTTTACAGGTCATGTTTGTTGCTGACTAAACACATGCCTGGTTTTAATGTTCTAGCTTCTCAGATAGAATGAGCAGACCTTTTTTATTGTGTTTAATATTTCAACAAACACTTCCTTGAATTTACCACACACCATGCATTCCAACTCTATTGCTTGAAAACACATTAAGAGAGGTATGTTGGGGTCAGAATTTGTAGACTGAAATATATTGTAGAATTGATCTGATCCTAGGTGTTCCTCACTGTCTAATGTGAGCAAACTAAGACTGTCTAGTAAGACTGCTCTAAAGTCTTGACTCTTGCAAGGTAGCTTTGCTGGACCGGAGAGCCCTGAAGAGCTTACCTCTAGCTTGGCATCTAGGTCTGCATCAGAGGCAACAACATGCTCATCTTCCTTCTTCCCTGTGGCCTTGATAAAGGCCTGCTTCGTTTCCCAATACTTCTGCTGCATCTTATTGACAACTGACTTATCTTGAGCAAACCGGTCCTGCAGCTCCCAGGAATAACTGCTAAAAACAGTAGAGAACTATTTTAGTCATGGCTTTCAAAAGGATTAAGATACTACACTGAAGTATTTTACCTAGATATGACTTTCTAATGTACATTTACATTATTGATAAATACACAAAAGCTTTTTTATGGGGTTATTATACCATGAAAATCAATTCTTTCTAACTTACTCCACAATTTTAAAACTTCAAGTGAGAAAGTTCTGAATCTTTTAAAGAAAATCAAGAAATTGAACATCAAAAAGAATGTATATGTGTATCTTAGGTTGGACTTACTCCTTTTGGGGGTGGAAAGAGCGAGGCCAAGGAAGCCAGTAACTAGCTCAGGACAGCCCCATGTGTCAGAGATAAGGACAGACAGCAGCACATCTCTCCACACCTCCATTATGCCACAGTGGGGTGACAGCAGGAAAGCAGATAAGGGGCTGAAAAATAGCACGTCTAAAATCTGCTACAGAGGCATCTGAAACTGTCAGACTCCGGGTCAGGGAGAAGAATGGTGGCTAGCTCTGGGGGAAGGGAAACGTGGAGAATGGCTAATCAAGCCATAAGGTACGTTCCGGAGACCTCCTACCACTGGACCTACCAGTTAGCAATACTAATTGTGCACTTTAAATTTATTAAGAGTGTAGAGTCAGCATTAATTGTCTTTATAGTAATAAAGTAAAAAAAATAAATTCTACAAACTGTTAGATTTCTGGGTGTTAAAAACTAAATTCTTCAACAAAAATGCTTAAACATATATAGGAAGTTACTGTACTGAGAAGCAAATAAAAATTTGTAGAGAAGAATTAGAAAGACAACTGAGAATGACACTGCATTCCATAAAAGTGATCAGAGGATCCCAAATACCGTTAGAGGTTTGCTCTTAGTGCTCCATCCCTCCTCCTAGTCGGTCTACATCCTACTTGGTTCAGTTCCCACTACAAAAGCCCAATCTGGGTCCTCAAACCAATCCTCCTTCCTCCCACCCTCGTCCATCGCCACTCTAGATGTGCCAAGTTGATGTTCTAAAGTGGGAGCTGCCTTATAATACTGTAGCAAAATGCTGTATCTCAGGCATGATGATTCATGGTCTTCATTTGTTAAGTCCATTATGCCTACTTACAAGGTCACCTCACATGTTCAGTCTTAAAATGTCAGAAAATCTGTCTGATGATGTCCTTGATGATACTTATCTTTGGTGTAGGACATGTGGGAGTGCTATTTATATCTTTATTAGTTAAGAGATTTATTTAGGTTTCATACTAGAGAAAATAAGATAAAATAGGCATACCATATACGAAAAAGGTATGTCTCTATAATGTACACATTAAAAGACTGAAAGGGTCTAGCCCAAATAGATTATTCCAGGGAAATGGGATTCTAAAAACTGAAGTATTGGATGAATTTTGCATTGGATTTTTTTTTCTTGATCAACAGAAAAAAGTTCCTTTTGGAGGAAAAAAAACAAACCGGGAGTGCTTTAGAAATCTTGTAAGCACTCACCAGTTGCCCATAATTTAACAAACGAGAACCTGAAGTTCCAAAATGTTAAGGGTGTCACTCGAAGTCACACAGAATGAAAGGAGAGACCTTGCAGTGTATCTCCAGCAAGCCACAAAGTTGAGCTCTGCTCGGGTCTACCTATACCTGAGGTGGGGGTGGGGGGTGGGGGTGTGTTCCAGTTCCTATGAGTAAGTGCTGAGAATCCCAGGACATGCCAGTCACCATGAGGGCACTGAGATGGAGCCAGTTCAGGGACACAAGGAGGCAAGAGGAACCAACTACAATAAGTCTGAAAACTGTTGGATGAATGTTCAATGAGAATGCCCAAGGATAACCTTAGTCATTTATTTATTTTTAAAAAGAAACTTATATTTTAAGACATGCAGAAATTCTTTTGAAGTTTAAAGATTGATATTATAGAGGACTTTGGGCCTAATACATTTCTTGGTAAGAAGGGAAGGATTAAAATGTGTATTTCATATATTTTGGTGTATGAAAATAAAACTATTGTATATTTTTTCATTACACAAGTTAAAGGGGGTATAACTTGACAACCTTCTAGTTGTTTGGTATGTGGCAGCTTCACCATGCTAAGAAATTACCAATTAAAGAACTTCTAAGAGGCTTACATGCTGCTTAGATATGTTATAGACACATACATGATAGAGCTACCATGAGAACCATGTCTAGTTATGATTGGCTTCTGAATGTTCACCATTTTAATAAAACTGAATAATGTTTGATTAACTGTATAATTGCTCTTTAGGCAGCCCACATAACATTTGCATTTTCCCTCTAATAGTGGAAGTTATAAAGAAGATAGTAGCAATAATGCATCAAGTTATCAGATTATATGAAATGGAGGTAAGAAAAATTATCCTTAGACTCCTAAGAGTGATGGAAGTATTGACAACACTTTTGTTGCTTGGTTTTTATCCCACATTGATGAAAGATACTAAACCAGGCTTCTCTAGCATCAGAAAGTGGATAGGTGGTTAGTTACTGCTGAAGCCTCTTGATAGGTTCCATTTCATCCTCATTCATTAAGCATAAACTATACAACTTCCATTTGTCATCCTCCAATGGAAAAACTGGCAACAGATTCCTTACCATTTGTGTCCTGACATGTCTTCTTCTTTTTCTACTGTTGATGATTTGAGAAGGGGCAGAGAAAAAGCATGATATGATATGTTATATTAAACCTGGAATAAAACAAATATATTTAACAGTTATTCACTACATTATAACTATACATTAATTCAATGCATAATATTTTTCAGTCTAGCATGATAAGGGTCAAACACTGTTCTACAATAATGCCAGGTATTGGTGTCAAAAATGATTACCTGAGTAACACTGGAGCAAATATCCCAAATGAAGCTTTTAGGAAATGAACAGGTAGAATAATGATTTAAGAAACCCCAGCTTTTGTAAGACTATATCACAGATGCTGTCATTTATATAAAGCTTAAGATACATGAACTAATGCTGCATGCCGCTGAGATATACAGTATCATATAATTTACTTTGAAAAGCACTCTTCCACGTCTTTAGTGCTCATCTTTTATAAAGCATACAGTTGTCTGAAAAGAAACGGCAACAATGGATCCAACTGTGGTACAGTCAGAGTGGAGAATATAGACTTGCACCACCTGTGCACGTTAAAATGTTTAGATCACAATTTTAAAATACACTTGCTTATCATTTATGTGTGTGAATACACATGTCATGCTGTTTACATAGAGATCAGAGGATACTGAGGGTAAATTTCTACTCGTACCATCTGGGTTCTGTGGATCTAACTCAGGTTAGGTTGGTGACAAAAGCCACAATCTGCTGAGCCATCTCACTGGTCGCCCTCTTTTATATAATTTTAAATTACACTTATTTTAACTGATACATAAAATTTGTATATTCTAGTGGAGTACTATGCTTCTTGGATATAAAGATTTTGTTAGAAATGATGTAGGGAGGGTGCAGGATCAGAAGTGGGATAGCCATGGTAGCTTTTATTTTTTGCTTGTTTCTGATCTTCTACAGGGCTAGTTTCTACACTGAACATTCCTGTAGCAGTACACACAGTTCCAAGCCTTCCACACCATTGCCATTAAGAGTCGCTTTTCTCCAGAAGGCATGCTATTAAGCATCAGCTCATTTGGTTTTAGTTTGCATTCCCCTGACTATCAGTCAGTGATGTGAGCATCTTTCTGTAGTTTTGTTGACAATTTGTTTTTATTAGAGAAAGGTCCTTCCATCCTTTACTCATTTTAAAACTGAACTATTTTTGTTATTGAGTTCTTTGGACATTACATCTACATGGTTTGCAATTTTTTTCCATTCCATAGACAGCCTTTGATTTTGCTTCTGTTGATTGTTTGCTTTGCTGTAACAGTTTTGATTAATTTTGATCATTAAAATCTATATCCACTTTGGTTTTTTTTAATACCAAGAACAAATATTGCTGAGCAAACTGTCTCTCCTATACAGACTCTCCGGATGTTACCAGATTACACACCACCTGGCAGTGTCCCCCAGTGTGGTTGCCAAGCCACTGCTCCATGCTGCTCTGGGTGTTAAATTCCGGAGTCCTGGCTCCTTCCCCACTGAACTAGAATTTCGGGGAAAGGGTCTTCAAACTCACAGTTACAACAAAACTTACATGTTAATATAATTTCTAGAAATATTAAAGTCTAAGAACTGTGGCTAAATGCAAAGAAAGCCTTCATGGAAAAATGGATCCTTCTTGAAGAAACACGGCAAAATGCAACAAAGTCATGGGTAACCAAATAGATAAACCATGCAGGCATATCTAAGTATCTCGTGATAAATCAGCTACAGTCAGAGCCTCCATCTCCTTTTAAACATGTTCAAACACCACACATCAAAGACAACTAACACATATCTTAGAATTCCTAGACTCCACCTATTCCCAACTTGCTCTATCATTTCCTAAACTGACAATACCACAGCCATGAGTTAAAAACCATGATGGGGCTCTTGACAGGTCACAGTAGGTAGAAACGTGTGCCCTACTAGTCTGACAACATGAGGGTGAACCCCAGAACTGACACAAAGGTGGAAAAAAATCAACTGACTTCCACATTTACAACCCCCTCTCTTTCTCATACTACCACACCAATAATAATAATAATAATAGATAAAATTACAAATCTTCACCCTTTCATTTCAGTTTGACATTTTAATTAATCAAACCTTCACTGGACACTAAATACAAAATAGGCATTGTCTCTGACAGGAAGCAACTTGTCATCTAAATTAATTCTGTCCAATAAAAAAAAACACTAATAGTTATAGCATAGCTAAAATGATCTGATGGCCATAGTAAAACCAAAATAATGAAAGTTAATGTTTGTTATTTAATCTAACACATCTAAAAATAGAATTTGAAAAAGTAATCAATATTAAATTTCTAGGCTACTCAGTTTCAGGAGGTCCCATTTATTGTTGATCTTAGTGTCTGTGCTACTGGAGTTATGTTCAGGAAGCAGTCTCCTGTACCAATTCATTCAAGGGTACCTCCAACTTTCTCTTCTAACAGGTTCAGTGTGGCTGGATTTATGTTGAAGTCTTGGATCCATTTGGATTTAGGTTTTATGCATGGCAATAGACAAGGATCTACCTGCAGTCTTCTACATGCCAATATCCAGTTATGCCAGAACCATTTGTTGAAGGACACAGTCAGCAAGACAAAAAGGCAACCCACAGATTGGGAAAAGATATTCACTAACCCCACATCTGACAGAGGGCTGATCTCAAAAATTTACAAAGAACTCAAGAAGCAAGTCTCCAAAAATCAAAGGATTCAATCAAAAAGTGGGGTATGGAACTAAATACAGAATTCTCAGTAGAGGAGCCTAAAATGGCTGACAGACACTTAAGAAAGTGCTCAACATCCGTAGCCATCTAGGAAATGCAAATCAAAACAACTCTGATATACAATCTTACTCCTGTCAGAATGGATAAAATCAAAAACACCAATGACAGTTTATGCGGGAGAGGATGTGGAGAAAGGGGAACACTCCTTCATTGCTGATGGGAGTGCCAACTCATACAGCCACTTTGGAAATCAGTATGGTGATTCCTCAGGAAAATGGGAATCAGTCTACCACAAGGCCCAGCAATTCGATTCTTAGGCATATACCCAAAAAAATGCACATTCATATAACAAGGACATCTGTTCCACTATGTTCATAGCAGCAATATTAGTAATAGCCAGAACCTGGAACCAACCTAGATGACCCTCAACTGGGGTGGATAGAGAAAATGTGGTACATTTACACAGTGGAGTACTATTCATTGGGAAAAATGGAATCTTGAAATTTGCAGGCAAATGGATGGCACTAGAAGAAACCATCCTGAGTGATATAACCCAGTCACAAAAGGACAAATATGGTATGTACTCACGCGTTTATGGATTTTAGAAATGAATCAGGGGAGTGCCAGCATACAATCCCACTGTCAGAGAGTCTGGGAAACAGAACCTTCATCCAGCGACTGATGGAAGCATCTGCAGACACCTACCGCTAAACACTGAACTGAACTCCTGGAATCCAGTCACAGAAAGGGAGAACTGATGAGCAAAGGAATTAAGACTGGACTGAATTAACCCACAGAAACAGTTGATCTGAACAAGGGGCACCCTAGATTGATGGCTGTGTGGAAAGCATGGAACTGACCTAGACTCCCTGAATGTGGGTGTCAGTGAGGAGGCCTACCTAGGTAATCTATGGTGCCTTGGGTAGTATTTATCCCTGGCATACAAATAGACTTTGAGTGCCCATCCAACAATGAGGGATGCTCTCTCAGCCTGGACTCTTGTGGGAGGGCCTAGGCCCTGCCTTGGATGAAATGACAGACTCTGGAGATCCACTATGGAGGACCTCACCCTCCCTGGGGATCGGAGTGGAGATTGGGTGGGGGACTGGAGGACCTGGTGGGGAAGGCAGGGAAACAAGCTTGTTTCTAACTTAAATTTAAAAAAAAAAGGAAGAGAAAAAAATTCTAGTCTATATTTCTCATTCACATTTGAACTAAGTCCAAAATGTTTTTTTTAATATTTACCCACACATTAAGTTTCAATTTATACTGACCACATTAAATATTCCATAGTCTCCTGGGATTAGTATACAGTATTAGAGAGTGTACAATTAGTAGTAGAGACAGATATATAAACATTCTTTGGAGACTCAGAAGACATTTGAAATTTGTAGAACCAAATAATGGCACATTTGTAAATTCACTTGTAAAAACATTCCATTGTAAGAGAATGAAGTTTTCAATAGTATGAAATTGTTCATGGACTTCAAGTGCCATGAAGACAAGGGTACCAATATCTCAATCAGTTTGGACACCTTGCCCACAAGGATGTCTGGGTTTTTTCTCAAGGAAGGCAAAGTAGTCCACCAATGAGAACTATGAGATGATGAAGATGATAATGGTGACGATGACGAATCTGTTCAAAGATATTGGGCTCCAAGAGTTAATCATGAACAGTAAGTTCTTATTTCTATAAAACAATCCTAGCAAGATGGCAGTGATTTCCTGGGCAGTGGGTTCTTTGTCCAAGACACAAGTAAAAGGAAGGAATGGCTTTCTGCTCAGAAGTTAGATCCTGTCACTTAGATGATTCTAAGAGGTCTAAACAGCCCTCTTGGGTTTTCCAAGCTGCACCTTAACAGGATTACAATATGTCTCATAGCCCAGGATCAGGCATTAAAACCCTGGTTTATCCTAACCACCCTAGAGGCTGGGAGATCATCTTGTCCTGTGGGGAGAACCTAGGATCAGGGAAAGGAACACTCTTTGTATTTTGTATTGAGGTTCTGTGCAATCATTATGCCCATTTTCCTTGTTTAGATACACTTCCTGTACTGCCCTCTCAATTTGATTCCCTGATATGAATAAATAAAACATATTAAGTATCCATACACATGTCTTTTAAACATCACTTTGAAACAGTATAGACATAAACAAAAGTCTTGGTTTCCTCCTCACAATAATCTAAGGTTCACAAAAATGCTGAAATAGAGTCTAACTTGTTGCTCCACAGTGAAGTAGTTAGTCTAGCCTTGCTGCCTCGAACCATAACACTGGATTCTTCTTGACAACATGATATGAGAAGGCATCTTCATTCCAAGCAGGCTGGCTTCAGCTGCAATGAACACTTGTTCTGGCCTACAACACTTTCCCGTGAGTCTTCACAGCAGTGAAATTAGCTGGTGCCACCTTTGATTACATATAAATTATGAAAATAATCAAAGCTCTTGAGCCAACACTCATGAAAAAGGTAAGAATGATCATTATTCTGCCACATTGGCACTGTCAACCCATGAAAATATTTTAATAGGCAGCTAGTTTCCTCGTGATTATTTTCTAAGTGTGTCATGTTTCCTGCAGGAACTTTCATGTTTATAATTACCCTCCCAGTTTCAATGGAAGAATTTTCTCTTCCAGTTAATGGAAAGTTTTTCTGCTACATGAAGGACACGAACACAGATGCTGTTTCATTGGGTGTATACTGAGCTTATGGTAGATTGCCTTGAATATTTTTAAAGTTTTCCTCTATAATTTATTCAAAATGTCTCTATTCTAGATAAAAATGTCACTATCTTATAACTGTTCAGTTCCATCGTATATACATCACTATTTAGGTCTCTTTGGAAAGTGGGCCATCTTTCTCCCTATATGTATACACTTTAGCCATGTAGGAACAAGGTAGCATATTGGAAGTACTCTTTGGAAGGGCCAGTCCTCCCTAACATCAGCATCTCCAAACTACATAGCATCAAATCTGAGTTGCAAATCTGTTCACATTTCAAAATCTCTGAAACTGTATATGTGTTACAATCATCACTATCTTGCCAAAAATTTGGCAGTCACTTTTCTTTCAAGAAAACATAAATAGTAGGCCTCATGGTAATGACTTCTTGCGTCTGATGAAATACAGAATCATTCTTTACAATTAAGCCATGGTAAAAACTGCACATCAGTATATACAACAGATGTTTGCGGCCATGTGCATATAACTGCAAAGGAGACCTGTATTAGGGAATTGCCAGCATGGTCTGTGATAGAAAATGCATGCAGGACAAGAGCAAGTGTCCAGTGCTAAAGGGACTTTGAAGAGAAGGAACAGAGCTGGTTTACTACATGGCTTCTAGGTCAAGTCTCCAAGAATTAGTGGTGTGAGTGAATATGGAGGGAAAGAAATGAATACATTTTTCCCCATAGAATTATACAGTGGTGTGTGTAATCAGCCACAAACTGCTACGCATTATCATCACATAAACACACGTGAGAGATGCAGGTACTAGTCACAGAACACACCCGGGCCCTCTCATCACTTAAATTTAGTCAGCGGACACTACAGGGTTGACACCCGGTATTTCTTTCACATTTAGTGAGTATCTTTTAAAGGCTGCCCCTGCTGGTGAGTTAGTCATTGAGCATCCATCACAAAGGCTAAGCTTGTGGTGTGTCTCTTGGCTTCAGCTTCCCACTGACTAGTTCATAATTAATGTAATTTCCTTGCACCATTTTCTATTATTTAGTAGCTTAATCTCATCTGAAAAAAAGACCAATTTTTAAAATTAGTTTCTTTCATATGCCAAAACCTACACATTAGGCAATCATTTTATAAAGCTCAACTGTACCTAACTTGTCTTCAGTTAGTTGACTCACCGGTTGCTTCCAAACAATCTGAATTAAGTCTTTCTACTTCTCTGGTATGTAATTTCAGATTTAATGCCAGTCATAACAGCCATTATGGAACGAAGCCCTTTTTTTTTCATGGAGATGTGTGGGCCAGAGAAACATAACTAGCTTGGGTGAACAATGCTGGCTCCTGGGCTTGCCTCATGACAAGCATTAGAAAGGTATCAGACAGTCTAGGTATTAAGGTAACACTTAACTGAGTATTTGGAGTTCTTTTATTCTAGATGTTTATCTCTGGTCACTTTCTTATATGTCAATAATGAACTTTATAATTTCTTATAACTAAGAGTATGTTTTGAGTATAAATATTAAACTAGTTTCATTAAGAACAGTGAAAAAAGGAACAATTTCTCCAGGCATAGTTATTTGCATTTATTATTTTAAAATCTTGGCTCATCAGATGGTGTCTTCATGTTGTCAAGAAGGGGAGAGTGCCATGGAGCATAGGAAACTCAATTAACCTTCCATCTCTGCACAGGGTAAACAAAGGACAATGGTTTTGACTACATTTAGTGGGATTTAGATGTATCACAGGGCTTCTCTCTAGATTTCCATAAGGCTGTGATTACTTGAACATTTCAACAGATTTTATTTATAGGTTAAGGTCTCTTGAATTTTTTTGACATTTCATAAATTCACAAGTAAATGTGATGCAGGATCATGCCTTAATTTTGTGAGTCAGAAAAATATTACATGAAGAAAACAGAATTCTGACTTTATTCAAAGCAGCTAAAAGATGGCTAAGTTTTTATTAAACTTTACAGATGCAAGTCACTGCTACAGTTGCATTTTATGTTAATTACTTTAGGATATTTTTAAATCATTTTATTCACACGTTAAAACAACTCAGACATTAATATACAGGGTGTCTTAGTTAGGGTTTCTATTGCTGCGATGAAACACCGTGACTAATAAGCAAGTTGAGGAGGAAAGGGTTTACTTGGTTTACACTTTTAGACTGTAGCCCATCATTGAGGAAGTCAGAACAGGAACTCAAGCAGGACTGGTACCTGGATGCAGGAGCTGATGCTGAGGCCATGGAAGTGGTACTGCTTCCTGGCTTGCTTCCTTTGGTTTGCTCAACCTGCTTTCTTATAGAACCCAGGACCAGGAGCCCAGGGATGGCACCATCTACCATGGGCTGGGTCCTCCCCCACTGATCACTAAGTGAAAAAAAATGCCTTACAGCATTTCCTCAGCTGAGGCTCCTTCCTCTGATGACTCTAGCTTGTGTCAAGTTGACACACAAAACCAGCTAGTAAAACTGACCCTTGTCAACTTGACACACAAACACATCATTATTAGGCCCCAATATCTCACATTAAAAACACAAATTTAAAAATCCCACAGTCTTTACACATCCAAATACATTAAAATTTCAGTCCCTTTAAAATAGCCAATCTCTTTTAACATCGAATTCTCCAGAAAAAAATAGTCTCATCGAGAGGGCAAATCAGGGCACAGTTACAATCAAAGCAAAACCAAATTTCAACCACCCAATGGCTGGGACCCACTTGCGATCTTCTGGACTCCTCCATCGGGTTTGGGTCCCAGCTCCAGCTCTGCCCTCCGCAGCACACGCAGCTGCCTCCCAGGCTCTGGCTGGCTCTACTGCACCGCTGCTGCTGGTCGTGGTGGTCATCCCACTGACGTCTCCAAAACACTGGGGTCCTCTGCTGCAACTGAGCTGCACTTTCACCAACTGCCTCTCCTAAGCTCTCTTCACGGAGACAAGCCTCAGCTTATTTGCATGACCCACTCAGTCCTGGGCCTTCAACTGCCATAAGGATGTACTTTTACCAATGGCCTTTTGGGCCTCTCCCAGTGCCAAGTATCAGCTCCTCACCATGACCCCATTTGTATCTCCAAAACCAGTACCACCTGGGTAATTCTTATACATTCCAAAGTCCACCTGTCAGCAAGAGGTACAACCTTGGCTGCCTCTGGAACACAGCTTCTCTGTGCTCTCAGGAAACACTTCCCAGAAGACCTCACACCTCAGTGATGCTGGTCTCTCCATCTCCTCACTAATTCTTAGCTCCAGGTGACCACCATCAAGTATTCCAGCAAAACAAAGCCTCACTTTAGCAGTTCTGGTATCTTGTTAATAAACAACTGATTCTTCAGTCCCAGCTAATCAGAAACACCTAATCTTAACTCAAAATAACAAATGTCCCCAGTAAGAATTTTTAAACTTCCCTCTGAAACGTCACAAGCCAGGCCTCCACCTTCTGCACAGCTCTTAACATGCTTATCTTCCAGGCTATTCTAGAACATCCCACTGAGCTCTTAGCACTCACCAGTTCTTCTATCCCAAAGTTCCAAGTCCTTCCACAATCCCCAAACAAGTTCAAGTCTGTCACAGCAATACCCTACTCCTGGTACCAACTTGTCTTAGTTAGGGCTTCTATTGCTGTGATGAAATGCCATGACCAAAAAGAAAGTTGGGGAGGAAAAGGTTTATTTGGTTTACACACAGAGATTGCAGTCCATCATTGGAGGAAGTCAGAGCAGGAACTCAAGTGGGCTGGAACCTGGAGGCAGGAGCTGATGCAGAGGCCATGAATGGGTGCTGATAACTGGCTTGCTTCCCCTGGCTTGCTCAGTCTGCTTTCTTATAGAACCCAGGACCACATGCCCAGGAATGGCACCACCCACCGGGGCTGAGCCCTCCCCCATTCATCAATAATTGAAAAAATGGCTTACAGCTGGATCTCATGGCTCATAGTGGCATTCTCTCAGCTGAGGCTCCTTCCTCTCTGATGACTCTAGCCTGTGTCAAGTTGACACACAAAACCAGCCAGTGCACAGGACATAATTAACATTGATTCCACAAAAGCATTAAAATAAGCTTCTACAAAGAAATATATTTTAATGATTGCTAAAGTGTTCCTGAATATCAGTAAGATCTGACACATCTATGACCACACCAAAAACTTGTGCATCTGTGTCTCTTCACCGATGTGGCTTCACATATCAATAAAAATGACTAGGCTAGCTGACACAAGAATGTACTCTTTCACAAAAACTATACAGTCAATTTTAATTTCAGAGATATTGATAACTAAGAGAAGCCAAGAGATAACAAACACAACATTGTCTGTTTTGAGATGTGGTAATTGAGATGTGAGCTCCAAAATTGGGAGATAACTTGTCTGTTGAGGTCCAAGGTCAGATTCACAAGGAGGAACACTGGAAAGGGGGCAAGAATAAACCAGAAAATTCAAACTGCTTAAAAGGGTTGTGGTCTATCTAGGTCTCTCTCCTTTTCTCTAGTTACAAACCTGCTTTCAAAGGACAGTCCTAGGTAAATTTTTCTATTACAGAATAACATATCAGTCATACCAGGAGGCTGGCATTTGCAGATAATAAATGCAAAGGATATATGTAAGCATGGATCATATAAAAGTGTGCATTAGTCAATTTTGACACTAGCAACAGTAAAAGAGCAAATAGTTGGCCTTTGCTTATGAAAAGAGTAACTGGCAAGATAGAATGAGAGAGAAAGAGGAGAGAATTTGCTGTATAAGTTATACTACCTTTGATTTTATCTGTTTACATGACTTTCAAATGCTAACTCAAGTGCAGCATACAGATTTTAATCTGTCTTTATGGTGGTGTTTTCTCTAAGACATTAACCTGAAAAGGTGAAGTGTGACGGTGACAAATGAAGAACAAGACAGACAAATGTCTGGATAAACACCGATAAAGAAATAACCCTCTCCCCTTTAATTATCAGCACAGCGCCTCATTAAATGACAGAGCTAAATGTTATTCTTAAGTTGCATTTTGATTGGGACGCAAGAATAACACTTGGAAGACTATTACAAATCTTATTTTAAAGAATGAAAACAAGTCTAAAACTTTTTATGAATGAACAATCTATGATAAATTAATCTTATCATGTAAGACTATCCAATGTAGCAGCCACTAGCCACATGTTGCAACTAAACACTGGAAACATAGCTAATTGGAATTCATATATACTGTCTGTGTGAAACCCACTGGTGGTTTCAAAGACTTAAGAAACAAAATAAAAACAAAAAAGGAACCAAAACCAGCAAAATATCTCATTAATAAATCTATATTTTATGTTTATACAAATAATTTTTATTTCACTTACATATCCATATATATTTAAATTGTATGAAATTTTACATTATATTACCTTTATATAATAAATGTTAAATGGAATATACAACATTTAAATAAAACAAACACTTTATATTTTATTATATTCTATGTATGTTATATAGCTTTATATTTCATACTGAAATATTTTTATGTGTTGAGCAACATAAAAGTTAATTTCATCTGCTTCTTTTAGTGTTTTAAACTAAGAACACTTTAGAGCAACTAGACTGCTTCAAATCCTATCTGTATGGCTACCACTCTATTTTTGTTGGATAGCCTTGGCCTAAGGCATTAGGCAAATCAGCAAAGAGCTTAGGTAACCACTATTCTATGTTGAATCCATGATACCTTTAATCCATTTCCTTCCTAGAACTGGTGATTTTAAGCCGGTCAAGAACATCATTAAAAAACATATACTTGGCCCGGGCGTGGTGGTGCACGCCTTTAATCCCAGCACTTGGGAGGCAGAGGCAGGCGGATCTCTGTGAGTTCAAGGCCGGGCTGGACTGACAGCCTCCAAACGAGAAACCCTGTCTCGTAAAAACAAAAACAAACAAACAAAAAACCAAAAAAAAAAAAACCCCATATACTCATATATGTTAATTTAAAGTGACTTAACCTACAAAATCATCATCTACCACATTT
Source organism: Mesocricetus auratus (assembly GCF_017639785.1). Taxonomy (NCBI): domain Eukaryota; kingdom Metazoa; phylum Chordata; class Mammalia; order Rodentia; family Cricetidae; genus Mesocricetus; species Mesocricetus auratus. Next base: position 30,932,620 of record NW_024429200.1, on the reverse strand, counting down.
TCCTAAGGTTTTTCAGTTAGGCCCAGTCTATGTATGACACTTATTGATTCACACAAGACTTGTTAAGAGTGATGGGGCACACAGAGAACTAAAAGACAATCGAAAGTGAAAAGGTATGCCTGGAAACACAGCTATTTGGGAGGCCAAGGCAGGAAGATGTCAAGTTCAAGTGTTGTCTGGGCTACAGAGTGAGACTCTACCTCCAAAAAAAAGAAAGTTACAAAATGGGCTGGGAGATGCAGAGTAGCAGTTAAGTACTTACCTTGCATATGAGAGGCTCTAAGTTCAATCTCTGGTACTGTGTTTTAAAATATCCGAGAAGAATCCCTTTCTGTATTTGTCTACCTCTCTCTTTATACACTTAGATATAAAATAGAGATACTTGCAGATGAAATACACATGGATATAGTCCATATACAAACAGATTAATTAGCATAGCGGAAAGAACAAGGCTGTGACCACAGGGTCCACATTGATTTGAAGTTGCACACTGGCTTAATGCCAGCCATCGGGGATGGTGACATAGATGCTACATTTCACTTTAAAATTCAATTTATCACTTAAGGCCTCCTAAAGAGATTAGGATGTGCCTATGGCTGTAGACTCTTGTAGCTAAGAACTCCAGAGGATGCACAGAATCATCTAGTCCAGCCTTCTGTTTTCACAGAGAAATGAATCGAGGCTCGTGGCTGAAGGAAATTTCCCAAGGCAGAGTAAGCCTGTTTCATTAGAGGAAGACAGCTGACGTAAACACGCACCAGGATGCGGTCTATAAAATGTCAATGCTGTGCAGAGGCCCGGTAAACAAGACACCACAGCTCCTTTCTCTGGAAATGGCACACATTCCAGGACTTTCCTTGGTTCAACTGTGGCAACTAAGTCTTGCTTTGAGTTTAGAGTGGCTTGTGAGCGAGGAATGAAGAGCTTAAGAGTCAGTGACAAACAAGAGAAAACGGTGCTTCTGGGTATTAACTGGGCCATCTAGTTAATGTCATTTGAGAACCACTACCCGATATCTATGCCAGTTTCCTTCTACTTTCTCAGTGAATATGCTTATGAGATTAAGTAGAACCGAAGCCCAGAGCTCACATGGCAGACTACTTGTTTTGGTGGGAATCTGGAAGGACAGGTCAGCGTGTATCCACCTGATAGGGCTGGCCCAGTTGTAATAACAAGGAAATTGCATGAACCCTCCAGGTCAGCGGGACAGAGGAGAAGCCGGACACAGAAGGCAAGGACAGCCTGGTGCCAACACACGTGCTTCACTGTGATACTGCTCAGGGCAGGACGACCCTAGAGCACAGGATGAGAAGATTCCTGACCTAGGGGAACAGCAAGTGGGAGAAAGCTCCCCGGGGGGATGAGGGCCAGGATCTCTGCTCCTGGGATCTGGAAACCGGGGCCTTGGACTTGCACTGGACACCTGCCATAGTGTCTGCTCTCCTCTCTAGAACTATGCAGCACCACGGCCATAACCACTGTGGTTCTCTCTCAGCTCCCCAGCCTGCTGTGGCCTTCGGCTGCCTATTGTCCCTCCTATTTCATGTTAGTTCACTTCCTCTGCTTCCTGTTCGCACTCAACTTCTTCCCACCATAAGGTACCGTCCTCTTCCTTCTCTGAAGATTCCTCAAGAAAACCGTCTCCTTGATAAACCTTCCTGGCAGCTCCTCCTCCTCTGTGCCCACATCTCAATGTCTCTATCTATGCACAAAGCTCCGCCTTAGCTGCCTTTGGACACACTTAGCTCAATCTAGGTGACTTCATGGGTTTCCACATTTCAATCAACACCTATATTCCAGTGACTTCCGAAATTAAACAGCTCTCCAAGAGTAGGAGATGGACATCTTCCATCATTGCCATCTCCCCCACTTCCTGCCCCTCAGCCCCACCCCCATTGAGCTCTTTACTACTGGGCGACGCCCTTCCTCTCTGAGACAACGCACAGATGTTCCATTGGCTCCTGGAATTCAGTACCTCTTCCCTCTTTCCATTTCTACATAGTCTCTATGCTAGGCACCAGCGCTAACTCCACCAAAAGGCCTAATTTCAAAAGTTGCCGTCTCTCTCGTTTTAGCCTCCATGTTCTTTCCATCATTTCTCCTTCAGAACATCTTTCCCTTCTCTTTCTACACAGACAGGACCCGGCCTAGGCCATCTGGGGCAGCACTAATCCTTTGCCTGCCCACTCCATTCTGTCACACCATTGTCTGCACAATTACTGTAAGATGCAGATTCAATCAGGTTGCTTGTTATGGAGCTCCAAATGCTTTCACCACTATTTCTTGCCATTAGAGGAACTCCGAACTTCTTGGCAAAAACACAGGACTCCTTTCCCATAGGGTGTAGTGTGTGTCACAAAGAACTGTGTTCCTGGCCATTTCAGACGGCCTGAACTTCCTGGAACACATACTCTGCCTGCTGAAAAGAATCTCCTCAAATGTTACCGCCCCAGGGAAGCCTCCATAACCCAACACATGCCTTCCACTGAATTTCTCCAGGGATTTCCACATTCCTGTCCTCCCACTTAGGGATTAGCTGTCTCAGGCTGGGAATGTCACTGTTCATTATTCTCCTACACAAGATAGTTCCATTTGTATCTCCCCCTGGCCTCTTGAGAGCAGGAGCCCCCAACTTCATCTTTGTCTTATGAGCACCAAGCACAGCTGGACAAAAGTTAGGATTGTAGGCTGTCACTAACTGAACATTTTACATGTGACAAGCACCAATAAAGTGACTTCATATGCAGGACATGATCAAGGGGAGGCCATTCCATTGCCATTTTGCAAGCAAAGAAATAAAACAAATTAAAAAAAACTTAGAAAAAATAATTTCCCCTTTGTTCAATAACTGGAAAATTCAAACTTCTAACCTCCTGTTTTTAACCACTCTACACCAGTCTAGCTTGAAATGAGACTGGCTAATGAGGCTAAAAAATATTCTCAGATAATCACTGGCTCAGGTTCTGTTGGTCTGTGGCCACTACAGTGCAAACACCACTTTAGAAGGATGGTGGGCTCACTTCTATCAATAAGCAAAGGAGGCACTACTTATCAAAACTGGCAGTTTGCTGTCTGGATAAGGAGGCTCACCCAGGACACATCACATAGAAGCCTGGATTTCTCTCTAAGTAACATAGGGTCCAGACACTACCAAGTTTCAAGCACTGTTAAGTGTGCCCTATTCTGGGAACAGATAAGTAGAAGGGAGCAACAGTGAAGACAGCAAGCATGCATTTTTAACGTGTGTGTGACTAGTCTGCTTTAGAGGGACTCCTCCAATACTCTCACCACTAGAACTAGAAATCCTTCCTGCTCAGGTTGAGTCGAGGTAAGAATAGAGGAGAGCAGGATAAGAGATACCATAATAGATCGAGTCATTATAGGCTTGAGGAGAGAGCTGACACTAGTGAGATCTCCAGAGATCTACAAGGATAACACCAACTGGCAAACTAAGCAATAGTGGAGAGACTACATTAATTGCCCTTCCTTGATGGTAAGATTGGTGACTACCTTATATGCCATCCTAGAACCTTCATCCAGGGACTGATGGAAGCAGAGACAGATACCCACAGCTAAACACTGAACTGCACTCCTGGAACCTAGTGACAGAGATGGAGGAGTGATGAGCAAAGGGGTCAAGACCATGATAGCGAAACGCACAAAGACAGCTGACCGGATAAGGGGGAGCTGTTGAATCCCAGACTGATGCCTGAGAGGCCAACAGGGGACTGATCCAGACTCCATGAATGTAGGGTAAGTGAGGAGGCCACAGAAATCAATGGGGCCTGGGGTAGTAGATCGGTGTTTATCATGGTTTATTAATGATCTTTGGGAGCCCATTCCAAATAGAGGGATGCTCTCTCAGCCTGGACACATGGGGAAGGGCCTAGGTCCTGCCCTGGATGAAATGACAGACTTTGGAGATCCCCCCCAAGGAGGGCCTCACCCTCCCTGGGGAATGATGTGGGGATTGGGTGGGGGGCTGGGGAGACAGCTGGTGGAGGGACAAGAGAGGAGGGGTGGGAGGGGGAGCTGGGATTGACATGTGAAGCATTCATGTTTCTAATTTAAATAAAAAATTCTAAGTAAAAAAATTCTTCCTGCTCTTCAATTGAGACTCAGAAAAATAGGTATTTGTATAGTCCATGGCCCATCACAAAATGTGCTTACTTTGTTTTTCACTCCATAGTACTCCATTGCCTTTAGTTTTTTTTCACTCTTTTTAATTTCATGTATTTTGGGCTAATTATGTCCTAAAATTGACAATTCCAAGGTTCTCAAATACAAATGCCTTTTAAATATCAAGCTTCTATTTTGTACTGATACCTCCAATGCCTTTGCAATTACCCAGCACATAACTGAGATTAATTCTGGATTTACAGTGCTTAGCATATTTAGTATTCCCAACTCATAGGTTATCCTACTTAGTTTCTGTGGCTACTCCAGGTTGTATACTCTCAAGCAATGATCTGGAGCAAGGACCACAAATAAGGGAGAACATGCATTTGTCTTTTTGGGTCTGAGTTACTGCATTCAGTATAATATTTTCTAGTTCCATCCACTTCCCTGAAATTTAATGATTACATTTTCTTTTATAGCTCATTAAAATCCAACTGTATATATGTACACATTTTCATTAGCCATCATTACTTGAAGGATATTTAGATTGTTTCCATTTCCTAGTTATTGTGAACAGAGCAGCAATGAACGTGGCTGAGCAAGTGTCTATGGAGTTGGATGTGTAGTTCTTTAGGCATGGGCCATAGTTAATCTATTTTTAGATTCTTAACAATTCTTTACTCTGATTTCCAGAGTGCCTGCACCAGTTTGCAATCCACCACCAGTGAATGAGGGTCTCCCCCCCCCCCCCAGCTGGCATGTACTGTCAACTGTTAGCTCAATCTTAGCCATTCTGATGGGGGCAAGATGGAATCTCTAAGTAGTTTTAATTTACGTGTCTCCAAGAATGTTGCATTTTTTGAGGTATTTCTTAAACTTTTTAAATTTTCTTCTTTTGAGAACTGTATGTCTGTTGGATTACTTTCTTGACTTTTTATTTTGAGTTCTTTATATATCTTAGATATTAATTCTCTATCGAATATATAGCTGGAAAAGATTCTCTTCCACTCCATGGTCTTGGTACCTCGAGGTGAACCTACTGCTGCTACTATTCTAAACCAGTGTAATTCCTAATTGCATCCTAAATACTTAGCCTTATACCTCCAGATAAGTTCAGCTCTTCACCTTATCAAGAAAGCTTCTTCTTGCAGCAGATGGAGAGCTTTACAGAAAGGCAAAACTGAGAACTTACTATGGAATGCCAGCCCCAAATGACACATCTATAACACAACCTCCTACTTAAGGCTCAGAAAACAACATGGATGATGAGGTAGAAAGACGTTTTAAAGTTATTTATTTTTATTTTGTTGTGCATTGGTGTTTTGCCTGCATGTATATCTGTGTAAAGGTGTCAGAACCCCTGGAACTGGAGTTACAGTCTTGAGCTGCCATGTAGGTGCTGGGAGTTGAATTCTGGTTCTCATCCAGTACTCTTAACCACTGAGCCATCTCTCCAGCCCAACACGGAATGATTTTAAGAGCCAGAGGACCAAAGTATCTGCTGCAAGATTATGTCTTGATATATATCTTTACTGCAGGGAGGCCATACCTATGAAATCTCAACAATATGGTGGAAGTCTAAATAAGCCCCAAACAATGACAATATCAGTTGAGAAGTCATTGTGGACAGGGATAATCTCACAAGGCCCCACCTCTGGATGGAAAATTACAGGCAACTAATGACTGCTGAGAGAGGAAACCTTAAGTCTTCCCCACTCCCTTGATTGGTTATCCAATACCAAGTGGCCGGCCATAAAAACATATACACACAAGTAACACTAAACAGATTCAGTACTTACATCTATCTATCTATCTATCCATCCATCCATCCATCCATCCATCCATCCATCCATCCAATATAACATTAATAATTAAAAATAAAATCAGAGGGTGCAACAGTGTGGGAGGTGGATCTGGGAGGAGTTGGGGTAGGAGTCAAGTGGTGAATATGATCAAAATGCATTATATGAATTTCTCAAAGAACACAAATTTTATACTAAAGAAAGTCAACTTGGAGGTTAAAGGGCACGGCAGAGCAGGGTTTCCCACCTCATGATATCCATGAAACAGACAGAGTGAGGGAACAGAAAAGAGGCAGGACCTGATATGTGACACAGTCTTGAGAGGTACGCCCCCCCATGGATCACTTCTTCCAATGAGATCCACCACCTTCCACACTGCCATTATATGAAGCTGTTACTATAAAGCCATTAGTTAACTAACCCATGGTTAGAGCTCTCAGGATCCCATCAGTCCCCCAAAACCCATCTTTGAACACTAAATTGATGGCCATGCTTTCAGCACTACACTGGTGACTAAGCCTTCAGAGCACATGAACCTTGGGGAGAGATCCTTGCACAGGCTCCAATCCTGCTCAAGCTGAGACTCAACGCCTGGATGCTCTCTCGGTACTAGATATGACTGTAGAATGAAAAACCATTGGAAACCATGAAAAATAAAAGGCTTTCACTTCTGTCAGTCGTGGAGTGCGAGGATGTATGAGGCCTCGATGGGTGTGGGGTGTAATAAGCTCATAAACTGTAATCTACTTTACTCCTTTGACTACACATCTCTTATAACTCACGACAGTGAGACACTACATTGGCCAGCCCTATTATTACCATCTATCTTTAGGTTTCCAGCTGTCAGGATCACCTGGTAAAGAAGACACATGTTTCCTGATCTGGGTGACCTACTTTCTCTTTTCTTCTTGGGTTCTCCACCTTTTCCTGTAGTTTCCTGTAACTTTTCGAGCTCATGTGCAACACTAGTTTACTCTACTAGGTCTTGTCCCACTCCCTGTAGTAGTTTGGATGCAACTGACCCCCATAATTTCCTAGAGAGTGGAACTATTAGGAGGTGTGGCTTTGTTGGATGGGCATGGGCTTGTTGTAGGAAGTGTAGTCACTATGGGGGTGGGCTTTGAGGTTTCCTATGCTCAGGACACCACCCAGTGTCACAGTCTCCTTCCTGTTGCCTGCCAGACTCTCAGCTCCTCTTCCAGCACCATGTCTGCCTGCATGCTGCCATGCTCGCCACCATGATGAGGATGGACTGAACCTCTGAAATTGTAAGAGAGACCCTCAATTAAATGTTATACAGATAAGAGCTGTTATGGTCATGGTGTTTCTTCGCTGCAATAGAAACCCCAAGACACAGCCTAGGTAATCTATTGGGCCTTGGGTAGTAGATCAGTATTTATCCTGGGTATACAAATGGACTTTGGGCTCCCATCCAACAATGAGAGATGCACTCTCACCCTGAATTCTTGGGAAAGGGTCTAGGCCCTGCCCTGGATGAAATGACAGACTATGGACACCCCCATGGAAGGCCTCACCCTCCCTGAGGAAATGAGGGGATACGGGGGGGGTTTGTGGGAGGACACGGGAGGAGGGGAGGGAAAGGGAGAGGGACCTGGAATTGACATGCGAAGCAACCAGCAACCTTGTTTCTAATTTAAATTTAAAAATTATATATATGTGTATATATATATGTATATATATGAAACCCCAAGACACTTTCCTTCCACTGATAAAGGTACTTCTACTTGGAAAAATAATACTTGTATCATTAGATGCATTGAAAATATTCATGTTGAAGATTTTCTACTGGTGTACAAGATTTAATGTACTTTTCACAGCTTTGATACAGACATAAAGATGCTAAGACACAGCAGTTAGAAAGACACTCAGTTCTACCAGATAGAGGAAAAGATATAAAATCACAAGCAATTACCAGCTCGTGTCTTCAGCTTTCATTGGAGATTAAGGGTCAGTTAGCTAATTTCAGGTTTCTCTACTTATTGCAAGTAGCAGAACTCTGTAGTTTAACTGCTATATTTTCTCAAGATTATTGTTTAATAACATTGCAACCATTCTCCTAAGTAATAAGAAATGCTATTATAAAATAGCATCTCCTGTTTTTTTGTTTTTTGTTTTTTGGTTTTGGTTTTTACGAGACAGGGTTTCTCTGTATTGTTTTGGAGGTTGTCGTCCAGCCTGGCCTCGAACTCACAGAGATCCGCCTGCCTCTGCCTCCCGAGTGCTGGGATTAAAGGCATGTGCCACCACCGCCCGGCATGACCAAATATGTTTTTGAGACACCAAAGATCATAAACTTATTTTGATCCTGCAGTATTCTCTACAAAAACGTTTTAAAAATAAAAGTTGAAACCTAAAAAGAAAACAGAAGCAATTGTAGGTAGGCAGTGAGATGGCCGGGCAGGTAATAGTACCTGTGGTACAAATCTGGCAACCTCTAGGAACCTATGCATTGTGGAAGGAGACAACCAAATCCACAGTTACTCTCTGACCTTCACATGTGGGGCATGGCATGCTAAGCATGCTCACATATCATCCACAGACATATACACAGAACAACAATAAAAGTGTGTGTGTGTGTGTGTGTGTATGCGCGCGCGCACATTGAACACAGGGTAAGGAACATTTTGGAGTGTTGATCTAATAATCATATCCTACTTTACTCCCTAACTTCAGAGTAGTTGAGATGTCAGATTTAAACCAGGCAGTACTGAAATAAATAACCATGCTTCCATTAAGTTATCGTTTATAGGACCATAACAGTCAACAAATATCCTATGTCTTCCTTCAAACCAGGTGGCGATGTGTTTTCCAGGTCCACGTAATTTTTAGTTACCAGATCTTAGGCACCAAAGGCTGCCCCCCAGGTTGATGGACAAACCATTTTTTTCTTCTCTATTTTCAAAGTTACCTAAAAAGGGGGAGAATATTTTCTTCTTTCTAAACCTTAATCCCACCTCACCCCTCCAAACAGGCGGCTAATACCATTTGCCAGCATACATATGGGCATGGGGAGTTAAAGGCCCTAAAGAGAAATTGAAGGGCTCTGGGACTCTCCAAGTCAAAAGAGATTGGGGAGGCTAATGGAGTGGCTTGGGAGAAAGACTGGCATAACAGGATATACTTTCAGAGGAAACAGGAGCTGCGTTAACCTCGGGGCAGGAAAGGCGGAGTCAGCAGCGCAGCACCCGAAGAAACCCGCGCGCCAGGGTTTGCAAGAACGTGGCAAGCTCAGTGACTCTTCCTAACCCGCAGGGGCCAAGCACAGGCCTCCTGGCACCAGTCATTATAAAAAAAAAATATAGGTACCCATCGGCTCTTGGCCACCCCTGCCAAAGACCAGCAATGGAGGAACAGCAAAAGCAAACGTCAGATACCGCTGCAGGTGAACTAGGCAACAAGTCAGCCATAGACACAAGTCCCTGTCCAGAGGGGCCCAGACGGGGCGGGTAGGGCCTCCCGCTGAGAAAGGAAGGCCGGGAACTTGTGGGGATGCGGCTTGGGTGTGGGAGCAGGTGCTCTCGGGGCTTCCCTCCCGCTTCCCGGGGACTGACGCACGCTCCCACGGCGCGCGCATCCTCCACACATCCAGGCCCGAGGGAGGATCCGCAGGAGGGAAGGGGGATGATGCTCCTCCCGCACCCGAATCCGTGGCGGACGAGGTGACCCCGCCTGTTACCCGCCGCCCCCAAAGGGCAGCGGAGGCAGCCTTGGCTTGGCGTCCCCAATCGCCCTGGCTGCCGGGTGTCTCCCGCTGCAGCATGCAGCCCGCCCGGCTCGCCCACGCCCCAGCCCCGGAGGGCAGGTACCTCGGAGCCCCGGCCCCTCGGAGCCTCCCGGCGGAGATCGGAGCTTCCCTCCAGCTCCCTGCGCCGACGTCAGCGTCAGCTCTGGCGAGGGAAGGGGCGGGGAGCGCAGGAAGCGGTCCTTCCTGCAGCGGCTGCCGCCAGCCGGAATAGCAGCGCCGAGCCCGTGCGCGCTGCAGCGCAGCACCGCGGCCCGAGCGGGCACCCCCACCCCCCCGCCGCGCGCGCCAGCACCCGCCGCCTCCCTTCCCACGGGGACAGCGACGGGCGACCGCTCTCGCCATGACCCCCGGGAACCGGGTAGGGAGAGGTCTGTGGTCTCACCTTGTTTGGGATGGGTCAGGGATGAGAGGAGCGAGCTTCCCTCTCTCTACTCCCTGGGGTCTTCCAGAGACCCCCATCTCTAGGGTATCCCGCGTTTGGACCTGCTGCCGGAGGTAACCCCGCCCCTGCTCTCTGGCAGGTGTTCCACGTGTCCATAGCGTTCGCGTCACAATGACCAGTCTACAGGTGGCCAAGGCAGAGAACGCCCCATAGTTCCCCTCCTTGTGTTGTGTAAGGATTGCGGGCTACTTCCTTTAGAGTTTGGTGGCTTGAACTGACAGGAGAATAAACGAGGTCAATGCCAGACCCATCCGAAGTTTGCCTCCGGAACCCAAATTTGTGCTTAAAGGCCGTGTTAAGGAAAAACAGTTGGGTATGTGTACACACGCCTGTTTTTCGTATCCGTATGCCACACCTGTGTCTTTTACTTGTTTTTGACACAGCATTTCAGCCCTTACCCTTGGCCACAAGATCTTTGTCACATTTCTGGAGTACCTTGCATATCACAGGAAAGGAGTGTGAAACTGTGATTCAGGATTCACTTCTTTTATGTCTATAGGTAAGTTTGTTGGATGGTCACTGTGGAAGCAGTTCCCTGGGTGGAAAGGAAAATTACCGAAAAATGATGCAAACGAGTCAGAAATCCACAGCTAGGGGCTGGAGAGATGGCTCAGAGGTTAAGAGCACTGACTGCTCTTCCAGAGGTCTTGAGTTCAATTCCCAGCAACCACATGGTGGCTGACAACCATCTACAATTCAATCTGGTGTATATGTAATAAATAAATAAATCTTAAAAAAAAAAAAGAAATCCACAGCTAACCTAAAGGGATGCTTCCTGGTTTCCAAACCAATGCTGTAGCCTTTAACACCCAAGCTTTCTCTGGCCCAGTGTTGTAGGTAAAAATATTATCCCTGTTTGGAAGATGAAGATACTGCTCTAGTACCCTAAGGAAGACTGGTGGAACTGAGAGCATGGCTCAGTGGTAAAGAGTCAGGGGTTGACTCTGGCGTGGCCTGAACCAAGAGACCTCACCTAACCTCAGGAAAGAGTGGGATCTAAAAGGCATGCTTAGGGCCGGGTATAAAGCTCACTGGTAGAGCACTTACCTAGCATGCACAAAGCCCTGGGTTTGATCCCTAGGAAAGCAGATAAGAATGTAAGATTATCGTTCTTCCAATAGAATGAAAAGGTGTGTTCTAACACGGTAAATGAGTACTGAGGCACCAGTAAAGAGTACAGCATCCCACAGTCCCCTTGACTCTATCTTCATACCAGTAACAATTTGTTATATGAAAACAGAAAAAAAATCCCATTTATCAAAAGCTGCTTTGGGACTGGAGAGATGGCTCAGCGGTTAAGAGCACTGGCTGCTCTTCCAGAGGACCTGAGTTCAATTCCCAGTAACCACATGGAGGCTCACAACCATCAGTAATGAAATCTGATGCCTCCTTCTGACGTGAAGGCATACAGGCAGACAGAGTACTCATACACATAAATAAATCTTAAAAACAAAGTTTTGAAGGCAAGCACCTAACGTTACAAGAGAGCCAGTAGACTGCCTAGAGTGTTGAAAGTGTTCCTGGAAGCATAATTCATTGGAACTTAGCCACTGGGGAGAGCAAGGAAGCAGATTTACAGAACTGTTTTAAGTTTGTTGAACTTTAGTATGTGTGAATCTGAGAGCCTCTTGTGGAGGATTGTAGGAGTAAACCCCACAAAGCTATCTGCCCATGAGGGCGGGGACATGTAAACTGACACAGGTAGATATAAAAGGAAGTGAAAGGAAAAGGAACCTCCCTTTTCTCCTGGAAGCCAGCCACGCTTCTAACTCCTGGTTTGTGCGACTCTCTCTCTCTCTCTGGTAAATAAATATATTGTTTTCCTATAGCATTGACTATCATCCATAGAGGATAAAGTTTGGTCTTTAAGGACAGTACCTGACCATGATAAAACACACGATGAAAGAACTGACTGGCTAATGTGACACAAAATTCCCTTACCTCCCAGAGAATTTAATGACTCACTATTTATTCACTTATTTATTTTTTGAGGTGTGCTCTCGTTCTGTAACCCAAGATAGACTGGCACCAGAGATCCTTGTGCCTTGGATGCTGGGTGGTTGGATTATAGGATGTCCTACCATGTGTAGCTTCAAGTGACCATCTTCATTTTCAATCTTGTTCTAAAATATAGGATAATATTTGAGGAAGGAAACGATTTCTGCTCGTTCTGCTTCATCACAGTGTGTGCTTTCCCTTTCCACTTAAACTTTCTCCTTCTGGCTGGAGAGATGGCTGGAGAGAGGTTACTAACACTGCCTGTTCTTCCACAGGACCTGGGTTCAATTCCCAGCACCAGCATGGTAGCGTTTAACCATTCATAACTCCACTTCCAGGGTGTTCAGCACCCTCTTCTGACCTCCAGTGGCACCAGACAGACATAGTACACAGATGTACATGCAAGCAAAACATCCATACAACATAAATAAATGTAAAAAAAATCTCTTCTAGAATACTTTCATTGGTTTCTAGGTATTCCATTGTTTCATCTTGCAGAGCATTTACAAAGTACCAGTGAGAACAGTTATTGGCTGATGAGATTTGAAATTAGTAAAGGAATTAAAATACAATGCAGAGTTCAACAGAACAACGGACTTCTTCATAGGAAAAAGCTCTTTCTAGAGTCAAGACAGGCTGATAGGGTTAGAGATTTTGTTAGGCTAGTGCTAACAGGGTTGGTGATGAAAATCTGTTTTCTTCCCTTAAAATGTTAGTGACCATTGCTTTTCTTGTTGCTACGGCAGAACAGGTGACAAAAGCATGTTAAAGAAGGAAGGTTTAGTCTACGCTCATGGTTTAATGGGGTAAAGTATATAATAGCAGGGGGGGAGGCATGGCATCGATTGTGTGGGGCATCTGTCACATGGAATCACAGTCAGGAAGCAGAAAGAGATGATCACCACGCCATGCTTTTGGGGTTTTCTTTTCTCTTCTTCAGGCTTGGACCCCAGTCCCTAGGCTCAGTCTTCCCTCTTCATTCAGTTGACGCTCACAGACACAACCAGAGTATGTCTCCTTGGTGACTAACACATTGTAAGTCTACTTCTGTCAACTTGATGCCCAAACACATTCATTTTGCTAACATTCTGCTCCTGGCCCTCTAAGGTTCATGTTTATCTCATAATGGAAAAATGTATTTCGTCTTCATCAAGAGTTTCCAAAGTCTTTCTTTTTTTTTTTTTTTTTTTTGGTTTTTACGAGACAGGGTTTCTCTGTATTGTTTTGGAGGCTCTCGTCCAGCCCAGCCTCGAACTCACAGAGATCCGCCTGCCTCTGCCTCCCAAGTGCTACGATTAAAGGCGTGCGCCACCACCGCCCAAAGTCTTAACGGTCCTAACGTTGTGAGACTTGGGGAAATCTTTTAACTCTGAGCTCCTGAAAGATTAAAAACAAAGTATGTCACCTACCTCCAGTACACCAAGTTATAGAATAAGCATTTCCATTCTAAAAGGAAACAATGGGGACATAGTAAGGAAACATTGTACCAAAGCAAGACTGACACACTCAGCGGTTCCATGTCTAGCATCTGGGGCTTGTGGTGGCATCATCTGGGATTCAGCATGCTTGGGAAGCTCTGCCTCTTGTGGTCTGCTACCTGTAGCATATGTAGCCTCTCCCTTGACCCAGGTCAACTCTTCTTTTCTCTTTCCTCTGTGGATGCTCCCCTCCCCCAAGTTCTGTCACCTCAGCCAGTCTGCTGTCACCACTACAACTTAGATTTTCTTTCACAGAGTCACACAATGGCCTCTCGAAGGCCCTTTGCAAGGAGTCCAGTGATGCACCGTATTTCTGGTTCTCAATGACTTCCTGGAACCTTGGTCTAAGCTTCCATGATCTCATTAACTCTTGTATTATTCACGCTTGCAAAAGCGGCACCATGCAGATGATGTTTCTAAGGTCTACTGTCAGCTCAGGATACAGCTGACTCTTACCCCTTTACCACAGATGTTAGAGGGCTCTGTGTACCCTGGTGGCTGAACCTGGGGCCACTTCTCTAGGTTTTTGAATAGGGAACCTCTTCATTGGTACTCTCATACTCTCAATTCATCTCTCTGCTTTCAAAGGAATTGCAGTTTAGCAATTGGAGTTTTCCGTGGGTTGGGTCCTATTACCCCAGTAAAGAGGCCTGTTTCTCTTCAATGACAATAATCTCTTTAATCTATCTGCATCTACATTGTCTACATCTTTAAACTCTGTTATGCTTCATTCCTGGTCAAATAGCCATAGTGAACACTAACCACACCACAGTTTGGATATTATGTTGTCTTGAAATTTCCTCTGCCAAACAACTTAGTCTAGTACTTTTGATTTCAGCCTCACTGAATTTCAGAACAGAGAGTAGACATAATCTTTGCCACATTATAGTATGAGTAGCCTCTATCTCAGTTCCTGATAGAATCCGGTTCCATTTTGAAAGCGCTTGTACTGGGCTGCCACTGTCCACCTTTCCCGAAGCATTCTAGTCCTCTAAACTCCTGCCAGAATGGCCCATTAGCCTCTGTTTATAGATCTAGGGTGTCTCTAGCCTGTAACTCCAAACTGTTTGACGTCCATCTGCAAGCTGGATCTGAAGCTTATAAACACTGAGGTCAGATCAGTGACAGCAATGACCTTACCTCCTTGGCACCGATTTTCTGTGTTAGTTCACTTTCTTATTACAGGATGGCACATAGTGGCAGCAATATGAATTGGCTGATCATATTGGGTCCATAGTCAGCTTTCAAAATGGAACAGCACTCTATTGGAAACCAAAACACAGGTCACTCATACTATAATTTGGAAAAAAAATGACTACCTTCTGTGTCCTTAAATTCTCTCACAAAGAGATGAAAGCTGGTGCTTAGCTCCTTCCTTCCTTCCTCTCTCCCTCCCTCCCTCCCTCCCTTCCTTCCTTCCTCTTTCATTCTGGGACTGTAGTCAATGGGATTGATAGAATCACCGGCATTTAGCTTGGGTCTTCCTTCCTCAGTAAAATATCTTTGGAGACACCCTCACAGTACACCCAGAGGCACATCTCTTGGAGATTTTGAATGCAGTTAAATTGACAATGAAGACTAATCCTAACAAGAATGTAGCCCTGATGTGATATCACTGTGGCAACAGTGTTACCCTCCACTAGCTTGGCATCCTTAGCAAAAATGATACTATGTAAAGGTAAATCCATCCGGAGATGTGAAGTCAAACCTGCTCTGCCTGCCCATCAAACCTGCTCTGCCTGCCGTACGAGCAACTCCGAGGTATCAGGAAAAGAAAGACCAAATGTCCAGCTGTTTGTACTAAGAAGTGTCTTTATTTTGCAAGTGCTAAGAGGTCTCTCTCTTGTAGGAGGGAGCAGTCTTATATATAGTCTTACAACACAGTAGAAAAACCCCAGGTGGAAGAGAGCGTGTTTTCCTCGTGCTAGATGTTGATGTCAGTGGGTCAGTGTGGGGGCAGTAGCCAGGACTAGAAAGCAGGATGCACCTGTAGTTATCAGCTGACAAACAACTCAGAGACCCCAACAAAACCCTGCTGCTAGTGGGAAGGAAAATGCTTCAGTCATTTGATAAAATAATCTGACAGTTCTCAAACCATTAAACATAGATCTGTCGCATGACCCAGCAGTTCCACACCTAAATCTGTCCTATAGAAATATGAAAGTTTATACATGAGTGTAATTTCAAAATAATAGACCAAAACAGTCCAACTGCCTGTCTGTCAATGAACAAAAGAACATGCAAAGTGTAGTATATACACACAATAAAAATCTATTTGGCCACAAAGTACCATTGTATTGATACACATTACAACTTAGAAGAAATCTGAAAGTGTTCTGTGTTAAAATAAAAAGTTGATCATACCCTCTGAATGTTGGTGACAGTTATATGACTTGATCTATTCGGGGTAGGGGACTGGAAGTGGCACCATGACCTATGCCAGGGGCATGAACTGGCCATTTTGGCTCCCACTCCCCATGATGGGATACCTTGCTCAGCTTTGATAGAGGGGGGTTGGTCCTGCCTCCACCTTGTATACCAGACTTTGTTGACTCCCCATGGGAAGCCTAACCTCCTCTGAAGAGTGGATGGGGAGGTGGGAATGGTGGGAACCAGGGGTGGGCAGGAGAAGAGGAGGGAGGGGAACAGGTTGGTATGTAAAATGAAAAGAATTTTAAATATAAAAAGATATTAAGGAAAGACAAAAAAGTCAGTTATAATATGCCACAGATTATGCTATAAGTACATTATAAAAAGATAGTAAGGAAAGACAAAAAAGAAGTCAGTTATAATATGCCACAGGTTATGCTATAAGTCCATTTAGAGTTTAGGATAGGGACACTTCTACAGAGACTAAAGTTTATTAGTGATCATTTAGGGTGGATAGGAAGGGAAGCCAAAGCATATGGGCTTTTCTTTTTTTCTGAATGATAAATTTCCTCACATTAAGTGACAATTATTTCACATATCTGTAAATTTGTGAATATACTGAAAATTGGTATTTGTGAATTATATTTCATTAAAGGTGTATAAAATGTAACAAGATTGTGTTTGTAGTTTTATTCTCTCTCTCTCTCTCTCTCTCTCTCTCTCTCTCTCTCTCTCACACACACACACACAGGACAACCAATATCTCAGAAAGAGTTTTAGACTAACAACAACCATACAATCTCACTGCATAATTAGCCCTAGTTATTGAAGAAATGAACAAACAGTCCTAAGACGTTCGATGGCATTGCCTCTTCATAGACTCATATGTTTTCGATTATAGTCTGATGAACTGGGGAGGATTAGGAGGTGTGGCCTTGTTGGAGGTGGTGTGTCACTAGGGGTGGGCTTTGGGGTTTACACCTGAAACTGTAGGCAAGACCCCAATTAAATGCTTCCCTTTATAAGAGTAACCTTGATCATGGAGTCTCTTCACAGCAATAAACCAGCAACCGAGACAAGTCCTTTTGAATAATGAACATGCTCATGTAATGACACATTTATGGTATCAGGCTCAGTAGCAACAGGGACTACTACAAGATGCTTTTGTGTGCGGAGGTAAAACAAGTAGCCATGTTCCCTCTCTGATCCTTACAAAGAGAAACAAACAAAGGATTCCGGCACCAAGATTCCAATTTTTACTTAATTCTCTTAGAGACACTGGCATATGAGGCATTTTGAATAAGTGGTTTGTTTATAAGAATAGTATATATATATATATATATATATATATATATATATATATATATATATACAGGTTGGGGAGATATGCCAGTTGGTAAAGTAGTTACCATGTATGCCTGAGGACTGAAATTTGCTCCCCAGAGTTCAAGTGAAAAAGCCAGGTGTAGAGGCTTGTGAGGTAACCCAATGCTAGGGAAGTGGCGGGCAGGTGGGTGTCCAGGACGTGTGGACCTACCCTAATTAGTGACACCCTGTCTCAAAAAACAAGGCACCACATGATCAATGACACCTGAAATTGACCACTGGCCTCTACATGTATGGATATACATGTGTGCATGCCCTTCCCTCCTCTGTATATAACTCATTTCTACAGAAAAGTCAGGTTTTCAGGAGGGAAGTTTAATGATATCTTTTTTTCTTTTAGTCTTTTTTTTTTTACAGTTTCACATATCGATAGCACATCCTAATTACTATCTCCCTCACCGTTCTTATTTCCCTCTCATTCACACCACCTCCCAACAAGTCCCATCTCACATCCATGTGTCAACTTCAACATAGTGGGACCTTAAGAGTGATCTCTCATATATATCAACATACATAGTATCTGTATTACTAATTTATATTATCTGTTTCAAGGAATTATTGTTATATATTTTTAATATTTTAAAATTTCCTCACCCTCAAGCCATTTTGAAAAATGTATTTTCTTGTGGAAAATGAACAGGATATGCCCCCCCAAATATTTGTAGTTCCATGTGTCCAAGACCCAAATTACTAATAAATCAATTGGTTGATTAAAATTAAGCAAGCTATAAGGATGAAGCTTGGAAATGGTATTTTAAAAATATTACTAAAACCTTTTGCTGATTCTTACTGGCATACCAAATTGAAATAAAGGTTAAGCTAAGGTTTATTAGAAAAATCACTCAGCCCCCTTCCCAACTATATTTTACTTTTGAAAACACTGTATACTCAATAATGTGATTACTCACATCTTGGTCAATTTTGGTTTAATTTCTGTGGTAACTTGAGCTGTGCATGTAGCAGAACAATGCTTCTGTTATGCTCCCTGAAGAGCTGCTGAGAGCTTTAAGCAAATTTCTGTGTGCATATCAAAATAGAGCACATGTTTAATTAGCATTAACTTTCATTAATTAAAATTAACTTGCTTTCACTTCAAAATCGAGACTACAATGAGGAGAAGAGGCTTATTTACGAGGAGAGAAAGGTAATTATTTTCATTGCTGCGCCCACTTAGGTTTCTGCACAAGTAATGTGGCTCTACCTTTCCACCCTACTTACCACTTGTTAGAATTTCTGCAAAGAAAATAAGTAATGGAGGTGTCATCAGAATAGGACTTAATCTTCACTGCAGGTGGAGACTTTCATTTGTCATGTGTGATGGGGCACAGTTCTGCTTCAAGCTGAGCTGAGTGAGTCCAGTGTTCACAGTTGTATCTTAGCTTGGTAGGCAGAAGGCTGACAACCCCTCTAGGGACCACACTTTACTAAAAACAAAACAAAAATAAAAACCAAGCAGCCCTTGACAGAAAGAATAGGATGGGCCTCTTTGGGTCTTGGGGATCTCGTTCACTTTATGCTTGTGTTTACAGGAACAACTCATGTCGCCCAGCTACAGTATGGTTTGAATATTTGATTTAATCAGGAACTTGAAGCTGCCTTGGAACTGGTGTCCCTATTTCCTAATTCCTAATCTAATAAGCCTTCTCATCTACTTTTAACTCAGTTACAAACTTGCTTTGGGAGAGACTGTTAATTATTTCCCCAATATTTATCCACTCCTTTATCTACATTAGTATGTTTTGGCAAACACACAATTTCCTAGTTAAAAACCATTTTTAGATTCTCTTCAACAAGGTATGTCCATGTTACCTCACTTAGCTAGTAGACTATGATCACACACACACACACACACACAGAGAGAGAGAGAGAGAGAGAGAGAGAGAGAGAGAGAGAGAGAGAGAGAGAGAGAGAGAGAGAGAGAGAGAGACCACACTCTTGGATCATGCCATTGCAAGAAACTCATGAATCTTTTTTCCCATTCCTACTGGCTGCATCAACTTTGGGCATACAAGTGAGAACAAGACTGGACAAGAAGGAATCTGGTACTGCTTTGGACCTCTTGCCTGGACTACTTTATGGAGAAGACGGTTATGGTTGCGCTCTTAATTGTTCCTTGAAGGCCTTGTGTTGGGAAGTGATGGAACCTTTTGAGGGTTGGACCTAGTGAAAGGAAGCTGGGTCAATGGAGGTGTCCTTGAGAAGGATGCTGACTGTTTTTCTTGTCTTTGTTTCTCAGTCACCATAAACTGAAGGAATTTGCTCCACCACTTACTTTCCCCCATGATGATCTGCTTCTCCAAAGGACCCAAAGTAACAGAGACAAATAAACCTGGGCTGAAATGATGAAACAAGAAATCTTTCATCCTTATAAACTCTTAATCCTAGATATTTTTGTCACAGTTACACAGTGCTAACACACAGGTCTGATGTTTAAGCCACGCTACTATTTAAATACAAATGCGGCGCAGACTTTACACTCGTGGGTCTTCACTTGGATGAGCTGATTGCTGCCTGAGTGCCTTTGAAGGAATGCTACAGACATCATCAATTCTCTGCTACTCTTCATTAGTACCTTGCCCTTTGGTAAGCCCACAGTCCCAGCTCCACATCTACTTAGGAAGATGCTGCCTCTGCCTGGGCCTTTCTCTGATCATGGCTTGGAAACTTTCTTCAGGTAGTAAGTTAAGTAACCACTCCCCCACCTCGTGCTCACCTCATTCATTTCTGAGGGACCCAAATCATGCCTCTTTTTTCATTGTTACTTAATGCATATATGTGTATGTGTATAGTGTCAAATAAAGCTGGAGTTTTAAAACATATTGCCAGAATTGAAGACATCACTGTGTGGTCATTTTATTGTTCATCAATGGCTTATCTACCCTTAGACTTAGGTAGCTTTGTTATTTTGGCAAGTCTGTAAACCTCAAAATTATTTTGAATTCCTTTCTAGTAATTCCGGTCTTCAATTGGTTATTGTATTAATTACTTGTTTTGCTGCTGCAACAAACTATGTAATAATAGCAGTGTAAGGAAGGATGGTTTATTTTGTTTCATAGTTTAAAGATTAATCAATTAGTCAAGGAAGGCATGGAGATGGGAGTTTGAAGCAACTGGTCACATTGCATTCACCACTTTACCCCTTGTCAACTTGACACTGAAACACTTTGCTTTTAAACCATACCTGTTTAGCCCCTATTCACATAGGGTCACAGCTAACTCATAATTCAAACTATGTCTAACATCAAAAATCCCCATAGTAAATAACTGCAACACTATTTAAAAGCCTGAAGAACAAGTTTTAGCTGAGACTCCAAAGAGTACCTATAAATCAATAACATTATGTACTTCTAGTATGCAATGATACACAATAAACATTACCATTCCAAAAGAGAAGAACGAGACCATAACAAATGATTCGACCAAAGCAAGACCGAAACAGCAGGGCAAACACCACATACTGTAACTCTGTGTGTAGCATTTGGGGCTCCTGATGGAATCTTCTGGACTCCCAAGGGCTTAGGCAGTTCTCCTGCCTGTAGCAAGCCTTGCCTAGGTTCCACTTAATGCAGACAGCTTTCCTCTGCAGACATTCCCTAACATACCCAGGTCTCTGCCTTTAGATCTCACCTGTATAACTTCACTTATTGGCATTTCATGGTCTTTGTATAGGGATTAAGAACTTGATACACATTTTCTGGCCTCATCAGCTCTCTGGAACCAAGATGCAAAACTCCATCCCTTCAGTCTTTTATTGTTTAAGTCTGCAAAATTAATACTACATGAACAACACGGCTAAGTCCTCCTGCCATCTTCAAACCTTTGTATATTGACTCCAGGAAACACTTCCCTCATTGATTGTTTTCAAAAATTTGCAGTGTCTTCATAGGTAAATTCAGATTAAGTTCTCTTCTTTCAAGTGAATTTATAATTTCACAAACTGGAGGCTTTGGTGGGTGGGGTCTTGTCATCAATGCACCTTTCGTATTGTCCCAGTGCAGAGTAAGTCTCCTTGGCTGCAACTGTTGCCAGAGCTCTTTCCTGGGACACACACACACACACACACACACACACACACACACACACACACACACACACACACCCCACACACACGTTTTTCTGTCCCACTTGTTAGACTTTGCTAAGCAATGACCAAGCCACAGCCTCAGTGCTGCTCTCTCTTGAGATTTTTCTCTCCTAAACAAATTATCCCGTTGCTCCTGTATTCAGTCTCACCCAAGTTCTCAGAATAAAGTCAGAGTGCTGCCAGGTTCTTTGCTGGAACATCTCATAAATGACTTCTAGCTCCATCCATCATAGAGTCCTTGTTTCTCTGAATCAGTGTGAGGCTGGATTTGACTGCCCATGTTTCTCCCAGATTTTTTGGTTTTCTACATTTTCAATAGGATGGCCCATTAAGTTCTGCTCACAGTGTTCTCAGGGGCTTTGAACCCCAAGTCCCAAACTTTTCCACATTTCTCCTGTGAACCAGTTCCAAAGGCCTAAGAATAACATGGCCACGCTTATCAGAGCAACAGCTTCACTCTCAGTGCTGATTTTCTGCATTATTTGTCTCATTACTGGAACAAAATGCTTGGCAGTAGCCACTTAATGGATGAGCAGTTGACTTTGTTTCATAGTGTAAGAGAGCAGTCTATCATGGCAAGGAATTCACACGAGAAGCATCTTGAGGAAGCTGATCACATTCCACCCACAGCTAGGAAGAAGAAAGCAATGAATGCCTATACTCAGTTTGCTTTCTCCATGTTATTCGGTCTGAGAACCCAGCCCATGGGATGGTGTTGCTCGAAATTAAGTTGGGTTTCCACACTTGAGCCTGAGCAATCACTCATCTGTATATTCAGAAGTTTGTTCTCATGGTTTGTGTGAATCTCATTATGCCAACCATCAAGTTTAACCAGGACAGTTGTGAATTACTGGTTCAGGAGCTAGGGACTTAGCTCAGCCAGGAGAGCCCCTGGGCAGCATGCATAGGGCCCTGGTTCAATCCACAGTATTGTAGTAACAGGACATGGTGGCACATGCCTGTAATCACAGCACTGGAGAAGTGCAGGCAGGTTAAGAATTGAACATAAAACAAACAAACAACAACAACAAAAAAAAGACAAAAACCAGGCATTGGCGCACGCCTTTAGTCCTAGCACTCAGGAGGCAGAAGCAGTCAGATCTCTGTGAGTTCAAGGCCAGCCTGGTCTACAGAGTGAGTGAGTTCCAGGACAGGCTCCAAAGCAATGCAGAGAAACCCTGTCTCAAAAAAAAAAAAAAAAAAAAGAAAAGAAAAAAAAACGACACACACACACACAAATGAATTTGAGGTCATCTTTGATTGCACGAAGAGTTTAAGGATACCCTGGGCTATGTGATTCTGTCTCAAAACAAAACAAACCTAAAAGTTTTTTCTCATTACGAGCTTATGACTCACTATAAGAAATAATAAGTCTCATCATGCTGTTCAGCTCTTCTGTCCATTTTTCCCCCACTTTCCTTGCCTCTCCCTCTTGACTTAGGTAGAATTTAAAATTTAAAATTTTCTTCTGTAGAGTTCACAAACTTCTTTCCTCCTGAGATTATGTATTTTGATTAACATAAACTGGTTAGGATGTGACTAAGTATTATAAGTGTTTATTTTTTGTAGCTACTTTCGGCTAGGACTGAGTGTGCCTGTGGTGACTCATGATGGGATGGCGGTAGGAGTATGTGAAATAATAGAAGACAGAGGCCATGTCTTCAATTTATTTTAAAAATGAAGTTAATCACACACTTTTTGAATGACTTCAGTTCCAATTTTAAAGTTCTCCAAAGCTTACATAAAAATCAACAGCCTAATTAAGACATCAAAACCTTTATCCGTTCCCTTCGTTGACTTTGCACCTTGCAACACTGACTTCTCCTAGTCTCCTGGTGTTCACCATCCCCTGCAGTCACCTCAGTTCTGCTCTCACTCACTCCAAACAATTGCCATCTCTAATTGCTATGGCCAGCCTCCAGAACCGCCTTACCCATCTTTCAACCCTGTGTCTTTGCAACTTTTCATGTTTCTCCCAGATACTTACTGGAGTTCTTGGAATGCTTACCAAAGCTATTGTAGATGAAAACTTTTTAAATTAGAAAACAGGAACCAAGAGATGCTGATCGGACTTTGCTCCAATACTTTGAAGATTTTCTTTTTTTTTTTTAAACCCTATGTATCATGTAAGAGGTTTTTTTTATATATATTTTATTTTCCAGTTTAAATTTAGATAAGAAACGAGGTTGCTTCACAAGTCAGTTCCAGGTCCCTCTCCCATTCCCTCCCCTCTTCCCGTGTCCTCCCCCTAAACCCCCCCCCCGTTATCCCCTCATTCCCCGAGGGAGGGTGAGGCCCTCCATGGGGGTGTCCATAGTATGTCATTTCATATAGGGCAGGGCCTAGACCCTTCCCCAAGAGTTCAGGGTGAGAGTGCACCTCACATTGTTCTATGGGAGTCCAAAGTCCGTGTGTATACTTGGGATGGGTACTGATCTGCTGCCCAAGGCTCAATAGATTCCCTAGGCCTCCTCACTGACACCCAGATTCAGGGGGTCTTGATCAGTCCCATGCTGGATTCCCAGGCTGATGCCTGGGATTCAAGAGTTAACCTTTGTCTGGCCAGCTGTTTCTGGGGGTTAAACCCAGTCTTAATCCCTTTGATCATCAGTCCTCCCTCTCTGTTACTGGCTTTCTTGAGTTCAGCTCAGTACTTAACCAAGGGAGTCTGCCTGTTCTTTGATCAGCCACTAAATGAAGTTTCTGTTTCCCAGACTCTCTGGCCATAGGATTGTAGGCTGGCACTCCCCAGATCTATGTCTAAAATCCATATATGAGAGAGTACATGCCATGTTTCTCTTTTTGTGACTGGGTTACCTCACTCAGGATGGTTTCTTCTAGTGTCATCCATTTGCCTGCGAATCTCATGATTCCGTTATTTTTCTCTGCTGAATAGTACTCCATTGTGTAGATGTGCCACATTTTCTCTATCCACTCTTCGGGTGAGGGACATCTAGGTTGCTTCCAAGTTCTGGCTATTACGAATAAAGCTGCTATGAACATAGTGGAACAGACATCTTTGTTGTATGAATGGGCATCTTTTGGATATATGCCTAAGAGTGGAGTTGCTGGGTCTTGTGGTAGGTTTATTCCCATTTTTCTGAGGAATCTCCATACTGATTTCCAAAGTGGCTGAACCAGTTGGCACTCCCACCAGCAATGGAGGAGTGTTCCCCTTTCACCACATCCTCTCCAGCATAAATTGTCATTAGTGTTTTTGATTTTAGCCATTCTGACAGGAGTGAGATGGAATCTCAGAGTTGTTGTGATTTGCATTTCCCGGATGGCTAAGGATGTTGAACACTTTCTCAAGTGCCTCTCAGCCATTTTAGACTCCTCTATTGAAAACTCTCTATTTAGTTCTGCAGCCCACTTCTTAATTGGGTCCTTTGCTGTTTTGGAGACTTGCTTCTTGAGTTCTTTGTAAATTTTGGAGATCAACCCTCTGTCAGATGTGGGATTAGTGAATATTTTTTCCCATTCTGTGGGCTGCCTTTTTGTCTTGCTGACTGTGTCCTTTGCCTTACAGAAGCTTCTCAGTTTCAGTAGGTCCCATTTATTAATTGTTGATCTCACTGTCTGTGCTACTGGTGTTATGTTCAGGAAGCTGTCTCCTGTACCAATTCGTTCAAGGGTACCACCCACTTTCTCTTCTAAGAGGTTCAGTGTGGCTGGATTTATGCTGAGGTCTTTGATCCATTTGGACTTAAGTTTTGTGCATGGCGATAAACATGGATCGATCCGCATTCTTCTACATGTCAGTCTCCAATTATGCCAGCACCATTTGTTGAAGAAGCTTTCTTTATTCCATTGTATATTTTTAGCTTCTTTGTCAAAGATCAGATGTTCGTACGTGTGTGGGTTAATACCCGGATTTTCAATTCGATTCCATTGGTCTGCCTGTCTATTTTTGTGCCAATACCAAGCTGTTTTCAGGACTATAGCTCTATAATAGAGCTTGAGGTCAGGGATAGTGATGCCTCCGGACGTTGCCTTGTTGAACAGGGTTGTTTTGGCTATCCTGGGTCTTTTGTTTTTCCATACAAAATTGATTATTGTTCTTTCAAGGTCTGTGAAGAATTGTGCTGGGATTTTAATGGGGATAGCATTGAATCTGTAGATTGCTTTTGGCAGGATTGCCATTTTTACTACATTGATCCTACCTATCCAAGAGCATGGGAGATCTTTCCATTTTCTGAGGGCTTCTTTAATTTCTTTCTTTAAAGATTCAAAGTTCTTACGATACAGGTCTTTCACTTGTTTAGTTAGCGTTACCCCAAGGTATTTTATGTTGTTTGTGGCAATTGTAAAGGGTGATGTTTCTCTGATTTCTCTTTCAGCCCTTTTATCATCTGTATATAGTAGGGCTACTGACTTTCTTGAGTTGATCTTGTAACCTGCCACTTTGCTGAAGGTGTTAATCAGCTGTAAGAGTTCCCTGGTAGAGTTCTTTGGGTCATTGATGTAAACTATCATATCGTCTGCAAACAGTGAAAGTTTGACTTCTTCCTTCCCAATTTGTATCCCCTTGATACCCCTTTGTTGTCGTATGGCAATAGCTAGAACTTCAAGTACCATGTTGAAAAGGTATGGAGAGAGTGGACAGCCTTGTTTTGTTCCTGATTTTAGAGGAATTGCGTTGAGTTTCTGTTCATTTAGTTTGATGTTGGCTGTTGGTTTACTGTATATGGCTTTTATTATGTTTAAGTATGTCCCTGTTATCCCAGATCTCTCCAAGACCTTTATCATGAAGGGGTGTTGGATTTGTCAAAGGCTTTTTCTGCATGTAGTGAGATGATCATGTGATTTTTGTTTTTCAGCTTGTTTATATGGTGGATTACGTTGATGGATTTTCGTATGTTAAACCATCCCTGCATCCCTGGGATGAAACCTACTTGATCGTGGTGAATGATTGTTTTGATGTGTTCTTGGATCCGATTTGCCAGTATTTTATTGAGTATTTTTGCATCAATGTTCATGAGGGATATTGGTCTGAAGTTCTCTTTCTTGGTTGTATCTTTGTGTGGCTTGGGAATCAAGGTTATTGAAGCCTCATAGAAAGAGTTTGGCAAAGACCCTTCTGCTTCTATTGTGTGGAACACTTTGAGAAGAATTGGTATAAGCTGTTCTTTGAATTTCTGGTAGAATTCTGCACTGAGGCCATCTGGACCTGGACTTTTTTTGGTTGGGAGACTTTTGATGACAGCTTCTATTTCCATAGGGGTTATAGGTCTATTTAAATTGCTTATCTGTTCTTGATTTAGTTTTGGCAAATGATAGCTGTCCAGGAAGTCATCCATTTCCTTTAAATTTTCGAATTTTGTGGAGTACAGGTTTTCAAAGTATGACCTAATGATTCTCTGGATTTCCTCAGAGTCTGTTGTTATGTCCCCCTTTTCATTTCTGATTTTGTTAATTTGCGTGTTCACTCTCTGCTGTTTGGTAAGTTTGGACAAAGGTTTGTCTATCTTGTTGATTTTCTCAAAGAACCAACTCTTCGTTGCATTGATTCTTTGTATTGTTTTCCTGGTTTCTACTTTGTTGATTTCAGCCCTCAATTTGATTATTTCCTGGCATCTACTCCTCCTGGGGGAGTTTGCTTCTTTGTGTTCTAGAGCTTTCAGCTGTGATGTTAATTCTCTGGTATAACTGTTCTCCTGTTTCTTCATGTGAGCACTTAGTGCTATGAACTTCCCCCGTAGCACTGCTTTCAAAGTGTCCCATAGGTTTGGGTATGTTGTGTCTTCATTCTCATTGAATTCGAGGAAGTCTTTAATTTCTTTTTTTATTTCCTCTTTGACCCAGGGATGGTGCAGTTGAGCATTATTCAATTTCCATGAGTTTGTAGGTTTTCTGCAATTTGTGTTGTTGTTGAATTCTAATTTTAAGGCATGGTGGTCTGATAAGATGCATGGAGTTATTCCAATGTTTTTGTAGCTGCTGAGGTTTGATATGTTGCCAAGTATGTGGTCGATTTTTGAGAAGGTTCCATGTGGTGGTGAGAAGAAGGTATATTCTTTTTTATGTGGATGAAATGTTCTATAGATATCTGTTAATCCCAGTTGGGTCATTACTTCTATTAGACCCTTTGCTTCTTTGTTGAGTTTCTGTCTGGTATTCTTGTCTAGTGGTGAGAGTGGTGTGTTGAAATCTCCCACTATAACTGTGTGGGGCTTTAGATGAGATTTAAGTTCTAATAATGTTTCTTTAACGAATGTGGATGCCTTTGTATTGGGGGCATAGATGTTCAGGATAGACACTTCATCTTGGTGGGTTTCACCTGTGATGAGTATGTAATGACCTCCTTCATCTCTTTTGATTGATTTTATTTTAAAGTCTAGTTTGTTAGATATTAGGATTGCTACCCCTGCTTGTTTCTTGGGTCCATTTGATTGAAAAATTTTTTCCCAACCTTTAACTCTCAAGTAATGTCTGTCTTTGAGGGTGAGGTGTGTTTCTTGTATGCAGCAGAAGGAAGGGTTCTGTCTTCGAATCCATTCTGCTAGTCTGTGTCTTTTTATGGGTGAGTTAAGGCTGTTAATATTGAGGGATATTAATGACCATTGATTGCTCATCCTTCTTCGATTTGCGATGGTTGTTGTTGGTGGAATTATGGGTGGAATTTCACCCCTTTGTTCTTTTGGCTGTTGGTAGAGAGGGATTCTCTAATGCTTATGTTTTTCTGGTTGTAGTTAGCTTCCTTGGGTTGGAGTTTTCCTTCCAAAATTTTCTGTAGGGCTGGGTTAGTGGACACATATTGGTTGAATCTAGTTTTGTCATGGAATATCTTGTTTTCTCCGTCTATAGTGATTGAGAGCTTTGCCGGGTATAGTAGTCTGGGCTGGCATCCATGGTCTCTTAGTGTAGGTAGAATATCTATCCAGGACCTTCTGGCTTTCAGAGTTTCCATGGAGAAATCAGGTGTAATTCTGATAGGTCTGCCTTTATATGTTACTTGACCTTTTTCCTTAGCTGCTCTTAATATTCTTTCTTTATTCTGTATGTTTGGGGTCTTGATTATTATGTGGCGAGGGGATTTTTTTTGTGGTCCACTCTATTTGGTGTTCTGTAGGCTTCTTGTACCTTCATTGGCATGTCTTTCTTAAGGTTGGGAAAGTTTTCTTCTATGATTTTGTTGAATATGCCTTCTGCCCCTTTGAGGTGGATTTCTTCTCCTTCTTCTATACCTATTATTCTTAGGTTTGGTCTTTTCATGGTGTCCCATAATTCCTGGATGTTTTGTGTTAAGGATTTGTTGGATTTAAGGTTTTCTTTGGTTGATAAATCCATTTCTCCTAATGTATCTTCAACACTTGAGATTCTCTCTTCCATCTCTTCTATTCTGTTGGTAATGCTTGTATTGGTAGTGCCTGACTGTTTGTCCAGCTTTTCTATTTTCTGCCTTTCTTCAGATTGTGTTTTCTATAGTGTCTCTATTTCAGTTTTCAACCCTTGCAGCGTTTGCATTGCTTCTTGCAATTTTCTGTTTATCTGTTCGTCCATTTGTTGCCTTTTATGAATTTTTTGGTTTGTTCTTTCTTCCATTTCTTGCATTTTTTGGTTTGCTTTTTGTTCCATTTCTTGGATTTTGTGCTTTGTTTCTTCTTCCATTTCCTGCCTTTTTTGGTTTGTTTCTTCCTCCATTTTTTTCATTTTTTGCTTTGTTTTTTCTACCATTTCTTGCATTTTTTGCTTTGTTTCTTCTTCCATTTCCTGCCTTTTTTGGTATGTTTCTTCTTCTAATTCTTGCATTTTTTGCTTTGCTTTTTCTTCCATTTCTTGCATTTTTTGCTTCATTTCTTCTTCCATTTCGTGCCTTTTTTGGTTTGTTTTTTCTTCCAATTCTTGCATTTTTTGGTTTGTTTTTCTTCCATTTCTTGCATTTTTTGGTTTGTTTTTCTTCCATTTCTTTGAGGGATTTTCCAATATCCTCTTTTAGGGCCTCTATCATTTTCATGAAAGTGCTTTTAAGGTCGTTCTCTTCTGCTTCCTTCGCGTTAGAATATTGGGGTCTTGCTGGTGTGGAGTCTCTAGAATCTGGCGGTGTCATATTTGTTTTTCTGTTGCTGACTGTGTTTTTGTATTGTCTCTTTCCCATCTCTTCTTCTAGTGGGTGCAGAAAGAGCCCCTTCCTGGTCTGGGGACCAGAGTTCCCTTTTGGTGGGTGCTAGTTAGTCCGGTAATCTGGTGGTTCTTCTATACCTTGTCCAAATGCTGGTCCGTGGGTGGAGAAGAAGAAGAGGAATCTGGGGCGCTTAGCCTCCTACCTGGTCCCCTGGACCCTATGCTGGGTCCTGTTGTACCTGATCCGGAACAGCTACTCCCCTGGTCTCCCTGGCTCCTCTAGTTTCCTGGTCTCTTTGGTGGGAGAGAAGATCTGGAGTCTGGGGTGCTTGGCTCCCGCCGGGATTGGGAGCTCTGTGCAGTTCCCAGGCGATCTGCAGGCTCTGGAACACAGGCTGGGAAGCTGGCCTGTTTACCTGATGCTCCCGCTGGGATTGGGAGCTCTGTGCAGTTCCCAGGCGATCTGCAGGCTCTGGAACACAGGCCGGGAAGCTGGCCTGTTTACCTGATGATGCCAGAGGGACAGCTACTTCCCTGTACTCCCAGCCTCCTCTAGTTTCCTGGACTCGTTGGTGGGAGAGAAGATCTGGAGTCTGGGGTGCTTGGCTCCGCCGGGATTGGGAGCTCTGTGCAGTTCCCAGTTGATCTGCAGGCTCTGGAACACAGGCCGGGAAGCTGGCCTGTTTACCTGATGCTCCTGCCGGGATTGGGAGCTCTGTGCAGTTCCCAGGCGATCTGCAGGCTCTGGAACACAGGCCGGGAAGCTGGCCTGTTTACCTGATGCTCCCGCCGGGATTGGGAGCTCTGTGCAGTTCCCAGGCGATCTGCAGGCTCTGGAACACAGGCCGGGAAGCTGGCCTGTTTACCTGATGATGCCAGAGGGACAGCTACTTCCCTGTACTCCCAGCCTCCTCTCTATACCTATTATTCTTAGGTTTGGTCTTTTCATGGTGTCCCATATTTCCTGGATGTTTTGTGTTAAAGATTTGTTGGATTTAAGGTTTTCTTTGGTTGATAAATCCATTTCTCCTAGTGTATCTTCAACACTTGAGATTCTCTCTTCCATCTCTTCTATTCTGTTGGTAATGCTTGTATTGGTAGTGCCTGACTGTTTGTCCAGCTTTTCTATTTTCTGCCTTTCTTCAGATTGTGTTTTTTTTAATGTCTCTATTTCAGTTTTCAACCCTTGGCAGTGTTTGCATTGCTTCTTGCAATTTTCTGTTTATCTTTTCGTCTGTTTGTTGCCTATTATGAAATTTTTGGTTTGTTCTTTCTTCCAATTCTTGCATTTTTTGCTTTTTTTCTTCCATTTCTTGCATTTTTTTGCTTCATTTCTTCTTCCATTTCCTGCCTTTTTTGGTTTGTTTTTTCTTCCAATTCTTGCATTTATTGGTTTGTTTTTTCATCCATTTCTTGCATTTTTTGGTTTGTTTTTTCTTCCATTTCTTTGAGGGATTTTCCTATATCCTCTTTTAGGGCCTCTATCATTTTCATGAAAGTGCTTTTAAGGTCGTTCTCTTCTGCTTCGTTCGCATTGGAATGTTGGGGTCTTGCTGGTGTGGAGTCTCTAGAATCTGGCCGGGTCATATTTGTTTTTCTGTTGCTGAGTGTGTTTTTGTATTGTCTCTTTCCCATCTCTTCTTCTAGTAGGTGCAGAAAGGGCCCCTTACTGGTCTGGGTACCAGAGTTCCTTTTTGGTGGGTGCTAGCAAGTCCAATAATCTGGTGGTTCTTCTATTCCTTGTCCAAATGCTGGTCCCATGGGTGGAGAAGAAGAAGAGGAATCTGGGGCGCTTAGCCTCCTACCTGGTCCCCTGGACTCAATGCTGGGTCCTGTTGTACCTGATCCAGAACAGCTACTCCCCTGGTCTCCCTGCCCCCTCTGGTTTCCTGGTCTCCTTGGTGGGAGAGAAGATCTGGAGTCTGGGGTGCTTGGCTCCCGCCGGGATTGGGAGCTCTGTGCAGTTCCCAGGCGATCTGCAGGCACTGGAACACAGGCCGGAAAGCCGGCCTGTTTACCTCACTTTGAAGATTTTCAACAAGAAATGTGTATGTGCACTCAGGTTCCAGGACAGGCTTCAAAGCCACAGAGAAACCCTGTCTTGAAAAACAACAACAACAACAACAACAAAAACGAGTTCCTCCGGGAAAGAGCACCTGTGTCCCAGCCAGCATGCACTGTCATTTCTCTGTGGGAGATACCTTGCTACTCCATCAACTCAGTTCAATCTACACCTATGACAAGAGGAGATTCCACCAGAGCTGTAACCCCACCTGCACCTCAAGGAGTGACCACATGAGCACTGGGCCCACTTCCTTTGCTCTACTTGTGCCTGAAGGAGCAGCCTGTAACGTGCATTTTTCCCGCCAGCCTGGTCCCAGTGCTGTGTCAGTCCCAAATGGACATGCAAGACACTATATTAATTATGAAGCTGTTGGCCATTTGCTATGGTTTCTTATCAGCTAGCTCTGACTTAATTATTAACTCATAACTGCTAATCTAAGCCCTCCCACGTGATCTTCTACTGCAGAAAGGGTCTGGACCTCTTATTCCTCTGGCATCCTACATCTTGACTCACTGTGCCTCTTGCCCAGAATCCTCCTCAACTCCTAGTTCCACCTATCTTGCTTCCCTATTGGCCAACAGTGCTTTGTTTAATCAACCAATCAGACAAACATACATAGAAGGACTTCCCCCATCAGCAGCCAATGGAACCACAGCCCCCACACTATACCAATTATAGAAAGAGAGAACCCCTAAGGCACAGGCTCCACCTCTACCGAATAGAGGATGAGATGTGTAGACAGCAAGGTAAGTACACACTCAACAATATAAAGAACAATATGGCACCACTAGAAACTAGTGGTGCTACAACAGCAAGACCTGAACATCCCAACACAGATGAAGTAGAAGAAAACAACTTAAAAATAGCTTTATGAGGATGATTGAGACCCTTAAAGAGGAAATGAAAAATCCTCTTAAAAATGGAGGAAAAGACAAACAAAAAATTGGAAGATATCAACAAATCCCTTAAAGAAAACCAAGAAAGAAATAAGTGAGGGAAACAATTCAAGACATGAAATCTGAGATAGAGGCAATAAATAAGTGACCCCGAAAATTCTACCAGAGAACTCCTCCAACTGATAAACACCTTCAGTAATGTAACAGGGTACAAGATTAACTTAAAAAATCAGTAGCCCTCCTATATACAGATGACAAACAGACTGAGTAGGAAATCAGAGAAACATCACCCTTCACAATAGCCACAAATAACATAAAATATCTTGGGGTAACAAGAGAAAGACCTGTATGACAAGAACTTTAAATACTTAAAGAAAGAAATTAAGAAGATATCAGAAAATGGAAGATCTCTTGGATAGGTAGAATCAACATCAAAAATGGAAATTCTACCAAAAGTGATCTACAGATTCAATGCAATCCCCACCAAAATCCCAGCACAATTCTTCACAGACCTCAAAAGAGAAATACTCAATGTTATATGGAAAAATAAAAAATCCAGGATAGTTAAAACAATACTGTACAATAAAGGATCTTCTGGGGGCATCACCATCCCTGACTTCAAGCTTTACTATAGAGCTATAGTAATGAAAACAGCTTGGTATTGGCATAAAAACAGACAGCTGGACCAATAGAATCAAATCAAAGATCCAAATATCAACCCACACACCTATGAACACCTTATTTTTCACAAAGAAGCTAAAAATATAAAAAGGAAATGGTACTGGTATAACTGGCTGTCAACATGTAGAAGAATGCAAATAGATCCATATCTATCACCATGCACATAACTCAAGTCCAAATGGATCAAAGGCCTCAATATAAATCCATTCACACTGAACTTCATAAAAGAGAAAGTGGGAAATACATTTGAATGCATAGGCACAGGAGATTACTTCTTAACCAGAACACTAGTAGCACCGACTCAGAGAACAACAATTAATAAATGGGACTTCTTGAAGCTGAGAGGCTTCTGTAAGGCAAAGGACACAGTCAACAAGACAAAACTAACTACACAATGGGAGAAGAACTTCACCAACCCCACATCTGATAGAAGGCTGATCTCCAAAATATAAAAGAACTCAAGAAATTAGAAATCTAACTACCAAATAATCTAATTAAAAAATGGGGTACAGATCTAGATAGAGAATTCTCAACAGAACAATGTCAAATGGCAGAAAAACACTTAAGGAAATGCCTAACATCCTTAGTCATCAGGGAAATACTAATCAAAACCACTATGAGATTCTATCTTACACCAATCAGAATGGCTAAAATAAAAAAAATTACCAATGACAGCTTATGCTGCAGAGTGGAGAAAGGGGAACACTCCTCCATTGCTAGTGGGAGTACAAACTTGTACAGCTGCTGTGGAAATCAGTATGGCAATTTATCAGAAAATTAGGGATCAACCTACCTCAAGACCCTGCAATACCCCTGTTGGACTTATACCTGCAGGAGGCACATTCACACCACAAGGACATTTGCTCAACTATGTTCATAGCAACATTATTTGTGATAGCCAGATCGTGGAAACAGCCTAGATGCCCCTCAATTGAAGAATGGATAAAGAAAATGTTGTATATTTACACAATGGAGTACTACTCAGTGGTAAGAGACAATGACATCCTAAAATTCACAGGCAAATGGGCAGAACGAGACAAAACAAACAAGCAAACAAACAAAAACCATCCTAAGTGAGGTAACCCAAAAACAGAAAGACAAATATAGTATGTACTCACTCATAAATGGATACCAGAAATAAAGCAAAATATATCCAGCCTACAATCCACAATCCCAGAGAAGCTAGAAACCTCTTCTAGAAACAGATGGAAGAAGATGCAGAAGTCCATAACTAATCAGTGGGCCAAGATCCTGGAGTACAATCAAATTGAGGGAGGAGCAAAAATAACAAAGGAGTCAAGGCCATAATGGGGAAATCCATAGAATCAGCTGACCTAAGGGAGTGAGAGATGAGTGACTCAGGTCTGACAAATGGGGAATCTGCATAAGACCAAACTTAATATAGGTGACAATGGTGTGACTGGAGACAATATATGAGGCCATTGGCAGTGGGTCCAAGACCTAACACTAATGCACAAACTGACTTAGTGGAATTCATTCTATATGGAGAGATACCTTGCCCAGCATAGACACAGGGGTGGGTGGGGGAGAGGTGCCTCAGCTGAATGATGGGACAGGCTTAGTAGACTCCCTAGGAGAGGCCTTATCCTCTCTGTGGAGCAGAATGAAGGAGGGTGGAGCGGAGGGAGTAGGAGGAAAGGAGGGAGGGGGAACTGGGATTAGAATGCAAAAACTAAATTAATAAAAAAGATGGCATCCTCATATAAATATGTGACCTAGTTACCTTTAGCTATCAATTAGATACACTCTAGAGTTATTTGTCATCGTAAAGCTTTCATCCAGTAGTTGGTGGTAGCAGAAGCAGAGATCCATAGCTAAGCACTGAGACTAACTCCTGGAATCCAGTTGTAGAGAGGGAGGAGTTACAAACAAAGGGGTCAAGACCATTCTGGGGGAAACCCACAGAAACAGCTGTCCTGAGCAAGTAGGAACTCATGGACCCTAGTCTGACAGCTGGGGAGCCAACATAGGACCAAACCAGGCCCCCTAAACGTGGTTGTCAGCTAGGAGGACTGGGCAGTCTATGGGGCCTCTGGTAGTGGAACCAGGATATATTCGTAGTGCATGAACAGACTTCAGGAGCCCATTCCCCATAGAGGGATACTCTCTCAGCCTAGATGCGTGAGGGAGGGCCTCTGCCCTGCTCCAATGACTTGACAGGTTTTGATGATCCCTCATGGAAGGCTTCGCCCTCCTTGGGGAGCAGAAGGGGGATGGGTGGGGGGTTGGTGGGGGGCATTGGGAGGATGGGAAGGAGAGGGAACTGGGATTGATATATAAAATAAGATTGTTTCTAATTTAAATAATAATTCAAAAAATGCAAAAAGAAATAAAAAGACTCTCTGCTTTTGCATGGGATCTGGTCTCTTGGTGGTTTTTGGGGTTCAGACCTTGGGCACAATAGCAATGACCATGGTAAATCATAGCCAGAAGGATTTGAAAACCCTCTTTTTTAACTCTCAGCAGATATTAACTGGGATAATTATTTTCTAGAGCTTTATGCCACATATAATTCCACAAGCATTGACTTGACAGTAAAATCTCCTAGCTCTAAGCCCATGAACTAACTAACATTTAGGTGACCTGAAACTAATCTTGTATTTGGCAAAGTTGTCTGCTCTCAGAATCACATTCAAAGTTCCCTAAACTCGACTAAGCATGGTGGCCCATATCTGTAATCCCATCTTTCAGGAGACTGAGACAGGAAGACAAGGAGTCCTAGGCCAGCCTGGATTACATGGTGAGAACTTATCTCAAAACAACTAATTAATTAGCTAATTAACTAAATAATATTTAGTCTATCTAAGGGACAATTAAATAGTAATCTGCAGAGGCAACAAAGATCTCTCCATCAATCCATCCATCATCTATCTATCTATCTATCTATTATCTATCTATCTATCTATCCATCATCTAATCTATCTCTCCTTAGTCATGTGATTTCTCCATGTAACCAAACAGGGGAGCTGCTGGGCTATTGTTTATTGCTTCAAAACCCATTTGTTCAAATATAAAACATTGGTAGTTCTTATTCTGAAATGTTATTAGGAATTCATCTAAGAATACATGTGAATATAGTATGTTTATAAACAATACATCTCTACACAAAACTAATGTATATTTTTTACCTTTAAAGTATTTAAAATTCCTAGTTTTGGTCAGAGGAAGGATAATTGTGTAAGGGACTTTCCTTCTCAAGTTTGTTATTATTCAGGTTAAATCTGCTTCACTGACTTTGAAGACAGTTTCCAGGCACTGGTGGATAAGTTGGCAGTGGCATGGTCTACCAGCTTGTCTCTTGTATCTCAACACTGAACCACACAAAGAGTTTTAGCTGGTACAAAGGGAATCGGCCATCTCTTCAGTCCTTCCTGTTTTTCTTTTGCTTCTCAGCCAGGATTCCTATTGTCATCCTTTCTTCTCTGTGACGTGTTGGTTTATAGACCACCTTAAGAAACAGCTACCTAGAACAGATCAGAAGTCATCCTGCATATCAAAAAAAATATACCATTAGTAATTGAAATGCCTAATTTGCTTTTAAGTTATAGGAGTAGAAAATTTCATAATTCAGTTGGGCTAATTACCCTCTCTGTCATACATAGTTGCATTTGATCATTCTTTGATTCCTGAACAAGTTTGGTTCCTTGTAGTTCATTTTCATTTGCTGACATATTGATACAGCCTGAGGCTTCATCTGTCTTTGATCTCAGATACACTATGTTCTTTCTAGAAAACAACTAGTAAAGGATTTTCCACCACACTATGCTGTATTGATAGAGAAATATCATAAGGATTGACTACTGACTCTCATATTTGATATTTATGTCTTAAGGAAACTTGAAAACTATTAATAAGCTGTGTTAAATCTGTATTGAATAAGTACTAACCTATAGTCTTGATTTTAAAATAGAGGCTAGACTATGTAAAAGCTAGCAGGTTGATTAATCTCTTTGCAAAGACTTTACTTAAAACACTAATTATGAGTCCTGTTCTTTCTTCCCACACAGTAGACGAATAGCCAAGCTCCCCTGGTGCTTGCAATTTGCTAGGAAGGACTCACCGCCAAGGATTAGAGTAGTGCTGCTTAAATGGAGTTTTCATCTTACCTGTGTCATCCCTGCCTGGGCTAAGCTCCATGACTTCTTTCCTGTTGGAGCTGTATTCATTCTCTAGCCGAAAGCTACACTAACCTCTCTAAAATAAAAATTCAGTTGTGTCTCCTTTCTTTTGCTTAAAGCCTCCTGGTAGCTCCTCCTGGGGTGTTATCTTCTGCAGTGACCACAAGGAGCTCTTATTTTATCCGTGGGAATGAAATGAGTTATTTTATTTTATTTTTTACATGAGGTCTCTATTTAAAACATTTTGTAAATGTTTTATATATTTTTGATGATTTCATACATGCATTTTGAGCACACTCCCCCTCACTGCTCTCTCTTATTCTCTTCCCACTCCTGAAGACCCTTTCTTCTTCCCACCAGTCCTCTCCCTGCTTTCCTTTCTGGTTTGCTGTTGGTGTTCAGGTCTTGTGTACAGACTGCCTCTGTACAGCTGCTGTGTGTTTAGGATTCTGTCTACTACGCCACACTCAGAACACAGTCTCACAGCACTCCTCCCTTGTGTCTCTTTCATATGACGTTTACTGGGCCTTGGGAGGGGTCATGTAGGTGTTCTGTTTAGTGCTGAACAGTCAACACACCTAAGTCACTTATTCTTGGTGCCTTGAGCAGGTATAATTCTCTGTATTAATTTTTCCTATTGCAAAACTATCTGTCCAAGACTAAGAGCAGCACTAATCAATGGGCATAAACAAATATCTAGAAGGCTGTTGGTTTGACCATATGCCCATTTATCATAACATCAGAAGTCACCGGCCATAGTTGCTATTGTAAGTTTTATTTATTAAAATGTTTTTCCTTGGGGATGGATTTTGTGGTAAAGAGCACTTGCTGCTCTTGCAGAGGGTGTGACTTCTTTTCCCAGCATTATGTAAGATAGCTTACAACAGACTATAACTCCAGCTTCAGGGTATCCAGCACCTTCTTCTGCCCCCCCATGTGTGAGTGTGTGTGCATAAATATACAATTATATATTTGTGTGCATGCATATATGTGCACATACTTAAACATATACACATAAATAAAGAATAAAGTAAATCTTAATTTTCTTTATTCTTCAGAATTTCATATACAATGAATATGATCATGTCTTCCCCTTATGTTCCCCTTCCAACTCTGCCCATTTCCTTCCCAATAGGTATTCTTTAAAAAATGTTTTTGTGGATAACCCTCTAAGTCCAGTTAGTTCTGCCCATATGTGCATGATCATGGATTCAAACATTAGAAGATGGGAAATCTATTTGGGGCCACGCCTTCACAAAGGAACGATTCTCCCTCCCCCAACAACTATTAATTTCCAGTAGTTCCTCACTAAGGATTGGGAACTGGGGAGTTCCTGCCCATTTATGCTGGAACGTTGGCTAGTTTGATCTTTTGTAGGTAACCACAGTTTTTGGGAGTTCACGAGTACAATATCCATGTCATTTCCAGAAGACAGAAATTCACAGCATACCCCCACCTTCCTGCTCTTACGTTCTTTTTGCTCCCTGTTCCAGTGGGCTCCCTGAGCCTTAGCAGAGGGTGTGAGTTGATAAAGATGTCTCATTTAGGGCTGAGAAACTACTCTCTTGTTTTCAGCACTTTGACCAGTCCTATATTTCTGCACTGACTGTTACCATTGCAAAAAGAAGCTTCTCCAACCAGGGGTAGTAGCATCCTAAGTCCATGGGTAGAAACATGAGTATTTGGAAGGCAAATCAACAACATGACCAGTTAGCTAAATAACAAGAGCAGGTTCTACCCTAAGGCCCAGGACTATCCCAGCCACGAATGAGCTTTCGATCAGATTCACAGTTCCAGACATGAAATCCACTGCCCCCACCCCAAGCCTCAAACTCACTTAGAAAGTGCTTAGTTGCCCTTCGATAATCATTTCCCCAAAGGGCTGATATTGCAGCATGCCAGGTCTAGTGCCAGCTGAGACCATTGAAGTCATTTCTCACTTGGCAGCCTATGAAAACAAGTCAGCCTGTGGGAAGTTTCCCGATTGGTTTGAGATTGATTTCTCTCTATCCCAAGACCATAGCATTTGTTTTTTGTTTCTGTTTCTTTTTTCCAGCAATAAGGTATGACCATGTAGTTATGTGGGTAACCAAGGGTGATGACAATAGCCTGTGTTGGTTTGGAGACCTCCGGAGAATTCCTGACCAATATCTCAGATATCCCAT
Organism: Mesocricetus auratus; assembly: GCF_017639785.1. Lineage (NCBI taxonomy): Eukaryota > Metazoa > Chordata > Mammalia > Rodentia > Cricetidae > Mesocricetus > Mesocricetus auratus. Next base: position 30,893,165 of record NW_024429200.1, on the reverse strand, counting down.
TGCTTGTATTGTGCTTTTTCTAAAATAACCCATGTGTTCTCAGAATGGCAGTGCCTTTCTTCATCTCTTTCTGTCTTAGTTATTGTTCTATTGCTGTGAAGTGACACCATGACAAAGCAACTCTATAAAGGAAAGAATTTAATTGGGGGTTTAATTACAATTACAGAAGGCTCGTCCGTTACTATCTTGCTGGGAGCATGGCAACAGGCAGGTAGGCAGGCATGGTGATGGAGAAATAGCTCAGAATTATATCCTGATCTGGAGGAGTGGAAGAGTGTAAAGACATTTTAAGTGGATTGACATTTTGGCAAGCAAGGTCAGGTTGTTTATGTGGGTGCTAAAGACTTGAACTCAGGTCCTCAGTGTTTAAACCAAATGCCCTAACCCACTGTACCATCTCCTAACACCCAACTTTGGAGGGAGGGATGCACTTCTTGATTCTAGGATGTCTGTAGCAGCTCCAGTTTCTTGATGGTCAAGGAGGGATGGTAGCTTTCCTTTTCTGGGAGTTCTATTTCAGCCTCGAGGGAAGCCTTGGGGACTTCTTAGATTACGAGCCAGACCTGGGTTACATGTCTAACCCTAGACTCATGATAATGAAGAGAAAATGTTTTGTCAGTTTTCTTTCTTTTTAAAAGATCTTTCTACTTTTACTTTATGCATGTTATTGTTTTAGATGTATATATGTCTGTGGACCACACAAGTATAGGTGCCCAAGGAGGCCAAAAGACAGCATCAGATCCTCTGGAACGGGAGCTCAAGACACCTATTGGCTGACATGTGAATTATGGAGACCCAAATCTGGTGTCTCTGCAAGAGCAAGAAGTACTATTAAACACGGATACATCTCTCTAGCCCCTAAAATGCCTTGTTTTATTTTCTTTCTGTCCTTAAAGCAAGAAAAAAAAAGTCTACCCTTTACCTGAGGTGCTGAAATTCAAAAGAAAGAGAGGCTATAGTGAAGGCAAGGAACAGTGTCAGCCACACCCAGGTTTCCATCTTACCTTCTCCATCCTTGAAATCTCCACCCACCACTACTGCTATCACCCCCAAAATAAGGGCCAGCATTACAGGTATCTCCAAATGCTATCCTTCCCACGATTTCTATATCATTGCTTTTAGCTTTTGCTCCAGAGTATACTGCCTTCTTTTCTGTTTATGGTGTCTTGGTCTGAATGGTTCCCTCTCCGTTGTAGCCCTCTGCCTAGATATCACTTGCTTTAGGTACTTTCCTAATTCCCAGTGCCAAAGCTCCCTGTCCTTAATCCCGTCTTAAGACTTCACAGAGAATATTGTAAATTTATGTTTCCTTGTTAACATTCCTATCTGGACTGTGACTGAGTTCTTCCGAGGCTTCCTGTCTGTATCTGTTTCTCTCTGTTGTCCCACGTAGAGAATGCAAATGATCAATAGACACAGATGAGCAATAAATACTTAAAAATAAAAGAAGAAGGCCTTCCCAGCATGCTTCTTACTAAAGTCTAACTCCTTCATTATATACTAATACAAGCCCTTAAACTTGAGTAGTACTGATAATTACCTGAAAGGTGAGAAGGCTTGTTAAAAATATATATTTCTGACATTGGCATTCAAAGGTTCTCATTTGTTAGCTTCAATAAAAGAAGCACCACTGGTTTTAATAGGAACCAGTCATTTGGGATGTACTTACTCATTGGTTCCATGGTCATAGACATTATTCTCAACACTAGGTCAATTAGCAGAAAGAGGTATATGAAGATTCTGAGAGAACAGTGCAAACCAACTTTGTAAAGTTCTGACTTAGAATCACTACTAGTGATTAGGCACATTTGTCTGCAAAGTTAAATTTCATCTGAAACAAGCCTGACTGCCTACATTCAAGTTGGTATAGTAGGAAAGAGCTGGTTAAGTGAGAGATTTTAGGTTTCATGGAGACAGACGCACCTTGCTTTAGATGAAGAATTGCCTTCTGGGTCCTGGGAGACTCGCATCACTTGGATAGACTTGTTCTTCCAAATTATTTTTCTGAGGTCCTTTGAACATTTTACATCACAAAATCCCCCCTTTCTCTTTCTTTCCTTTCCTTCTTCCTTATTATTTCTCTCTTTTCATGCATCAGTTGATTTACTACACATTCACTGACTGATTCTGATGATAAAAAATTAAAGACTGGGAGAATACAAGCAAGGCTAGGCTGTTATTCCTCTCCATATCCATAAAATTTGGAGACCACCCAGCTCCTGACTCCTATGATTTGCTGCTGATTGAGACAGATGTTTGGCTCAACATCATTAAAAATAGAACAGAACCAAAAAGAAACCATGTGTTTTGGTTTAATACTAATTTTACAACTCAACCAGAAATGCTCTAACCTTGAATGTCTAAGAGACTAATTACTTTGAAATACTCTGAAGCAATAGGTAGATGCATATATGAAATAATATCTCTTTGTTCTGTCATGATTGTCAAAATGCTCAGTCCAAATTAATAAGGCTTATCTTTGTTGATTTTTTTATTTACTATTAGGTTTGCATTTTAGAGAATATAAGAAATTCGTCAGAAGGATATTTCAGGCTACAGATAAGAAATGGTATTAATATTTTCTGTACAAAATAAATTTGAAAATTGCACTCCTAGTGACATGGAGGAATTAATGTTTCATCGGAAGATCTGATTTGGGAATTATTTGTCTTAGAGAAGTTATCCTCCTCATGTTTTGAAGTTGAGTCCTATGGATTTGGAAGTGCATTGTGTTGTTTTCTTGTTCTTTGTCTACCAAAGGAAAGGAATTTCTCTGGGAAGACGATAGCATCTTGTTACCCTCCTTGATGAACTGTCATTTTGTCCGTGTCTCAGAGGAGTTGGAAAAACATGAAACACTTTTATGGAGAGAGATGTATTTTCTAAACAAGTTCTCCTATTTTCCTTGACCTTTGCTCTCCCATATGTGACTTAACGCAAGCACAATTTACAAATCATAAGTTGACATTCTCCAGGCTTAGCTTTCATGACGAAACAACCAAAGGAAATGTCAGGTGGAAACAAAAGCTCTTATTGTACAGGTTGTGCTGTGCATGTATATGCCTTGGGAAATAAATGTCACTTCAGCTTCTGTCAATTCACATCATGTCGGAAAACTTCCTAATGATTTTTTCTTCAATTTTGTTATTCTGTTACTGAAACTAGTTCCTTCCTGTTGCGTTGTCAGGTATTGCATTATTGGCATTTATTTTGCTGTAATTGCCTTCATAAATAACGTTCATTAGTTCTTCTTAATTTTTCTAAACCCCTTGATTTTATTTTTAATTTTTTTGGCCAACCTTTTTATTATCCATTCCTTTCTGAAGAAGAATTCCTTTAAAAGTTTTAAAATTAGGAATTAATTTATTTGTATCTGTGGGGAAGGCATGTATGTGACATATATATATATATGGTGTGTGTGTGTGTGTGTGTGTGTGTGTGCATGTGCGCACATGTGGGTAGGATCACTTGCCTGTGTGGGTGCATATGCAGTTCAGAGGATGGTGTTGGAATTATCTTCCTCAATAGCAAGAAGTTTTCTTAGTTGAATGAAATTTATTCTGTTTATATGATTTAATTAAAATTTATTCTTCAATACATTAGACTTGTAATTGTCCTTACATTCTGGTATTTGCTATTAATTCAAACCAACAAGGAGAATGAAAATTTTCCTAATGTGGTCTAAATAATTTTCCTGTCACTTGAGAAACTGCACATAATCTTCCTAACTTTGGGATCCTTTGAATTCAGAGCATGATTCTTGTCTACATTATACTTTATACCTTTTCATGAATGTAGTACATTTGCTTTGCTTTTCTGTGTTTACTTATCCAGCCATATACTTACTGAATTCTTGTCATTGTTGTTCATTGTTATATTGATTTACTTTGTTTCTTCTGTGTGTCTGTGTGTGTGTGTGTGCATTTGTATGTACACGTGTACACATGCTTGTGAGGTCACAATGTCTTCTTTAATCACTCTCCATTCTATTTTTGAATCAAGGCTGCTCAGTGAACCTGGAGCTCACTGATTTGACTGGGCTGACTGACCAGCAAGCTTTAGGCAGCCTCCTGTCTCTGCTTCCTTGTTGCTAGGATTATAGTCATCACCATTGCACTGACTTTTTTGTGGATATTAGTGACCTGAACTCTTGTCCTCATATTTGTTTGACAGGTACTTTATTGACTGAACTATTTCCCCAGTCCCACTGTTTGTGATTGCAGGTATTTTAAAAATTGCTGCTCACACCGGGCGGTGGTGGCGCACGCCTTTAATCCCAGCACTCGGGAGGCAGAGGCAGGAGGATCTCTGTGAGTTCGAGGCCGGGCTGGACCGATAGCCTCCGAAACAATACAGGGAAACCCTGTCTCGTAAAAACCAAAAAAAAATTGCTGCTCACAAGAAAATACCTTGAAATTCTCTTACCCATGATTGAATCTTATTGCAAAGGTGAACTGCAGCCTGCCCATATCTAAGAGACATAGCTATCAAGTAAGCACACTGGTAGTTCTTGTAAGACTAAAGGTACACAGTGAAATCATTCATGTGCTTTATATGTTCATATAAAATGAATTGAGATTAATGAAAAAACGTTACAGGAAACTTGACTAGATTTACTGGCAACACTTTTATTTAAGATGGCAAAATAACACAAGTGAATTTGAGATGTAACTTGATACTCAGCTAGGCACCAAGTTGCTCAAATCATGGATTTCATTTAGTAGCAAAACTGTGCTAAACCATGAAAACCTCTTGGCAGCCATGTTAAAATTAGTCCACTCACTGAAAATGGACTGTTTTCAAATTAAGTTTTGTTTTTAGATCTGTAAAGGTTATAGTATGAGAAAATTAGCCAGAGAAATAGGAAATACGTCAAAAATGGAAAAGTTTTACAGACAATTTCATCAACTGGAAATTAGTGCTATCGGTCAGCTGTGTTTGGACAAGACCAGGACTGAAGACAGTGCATTGAGCTCATCAGTGCATCAGGCACCCTGGAGCAGCTGCCAGGGCATTCTTGACGTTGGCATCTTTTGCTTACTGTGCTTGCATTTTGCCAACTGATTGGACTCAGCTGCTGCCTGGCCATCCATTTATGACTTGTATTTTCAAAAAGCCCCATCCTCTCCTTCTTTAAAACTACTTTTTAAAAATTATCATACATAGTAATGAGGGAAGGGAGTCAGCCTACATCACCATCAACAGATAAATGGACAAAGAACTATGGTAAACACACAATGCAATTTTATCGGTCCATAAAGAAAAATGAGATCATGTTATTTGCAGGAGGATGGATAGTAGTGAAAAATACTATGTTAAATAAAATAAACTAGGCTCAGAAAGGCAGGTCCTGCATATTTTCTTCCTTTGTGGAATATAAGGCTCATTTCTAGGAACCCCTGAGAGGTTAGTACATGCAGGAGCAAGATTACTATTTGGAACCTAATAGCAAACATTCGTGATGGGGTGTGAATTAAATGCCATACAAGAAAGACAATGAATGCTGGATCCTGGATTTAAAGGTCAGGTGGACTTGAGGACTGCATCTCCACTTAGAATATTGCAAGTCTGTGTAAGAAAAGAGACATTTCTGAGTTAACAGAGTAGAAGCAGATGGGACAGAGGGATGAAGCCTGCTCATCAGCAAGACAAACAAGAACGTTTGAGAAGCAGAAAGAAAATACACCCACCTTATCACAGCCAACATCAGCACTAACTTTTGTTCCTTGAGAGTCCCCCTTTCTCTCTACTTTAAGTCAGCTCTAGTCCATGAAATTACCACTTTTGACACCACACAAAGGGAAATGCAATCTCTGCCCATTCTACAAGGGAATATCTATTAACAAAGGATGATATTCTAGAAATTTCTTCCCATGAGGGGACCTGCTGAGGAGCATGCTGTACCTTTAGTTTGTGTTCCTAAGGGACAAATGGATAATAGGATTAGTTCAAATGTCATATAAACTGGGTCATACTTTTATGAGTAGGCTACCTGGGCAGAGTCACTGTGTGCAGGGACATAGTTAATGTTTGGTGTACACCCATTCACGTTGCCTTCTTTTTCAATGTTCATGTTGGAGTTTACTAAGATTAAAGTTGCCTTCCTCTCTTCTTTTTTTAATGTTCCTGTTGGAGTTTATTAAGATTAAAGTAATGATAACAGCTGTAAAACAGCTAAAGTAAATGCTGCAGTTTTCTCATTCCGTATGAAGCATGATTTCAGTGAAGAATATCCCAACGTGCAGGTCCTCCCTCAGTAGCAAGCAAACCTGTTCTGTGCAGAAGGGCCAAGTAAACTCAACACGAAGCAAAGGGACACACACTTCTGTGATGGGACACCACGCAGAAGAAAGGCTTTGCACATACACTTGGATGATCAGTTCAACCGGTGAACTTCTCTACCTTTGGTGAAACACCTGGCCACCATGGAAGACCCTTGCCACAGCATGGTATTTGGACATCGGGTCAAATGCTCAAGTGTATATCAGAATAAAAGTGGGAATCATATTTCTTCTGTTTTTGCATGGTTCCTATTTTTCCTTTTATTGAAAATGCACATTTTTCTTACATAATATATCTAATTATGGTTTCCCCTCCTTCCACACCTTCCAGTTCCTCCCTACTTCTCCTCCCATCTGGATCTGCTCCCTTTCTTGTGTTTTCCTAGAAAACAGATATTTAAGGGAAAATAATAAAATTAATATGACATAGTATAATAAGATAAAATGAAAACTGGCACATTGGAATTAGAAAAAACAGAAGGAAAAGAGCACAAGCGAAGGCACAAGAAACAGAGACCAGGAATCCCATAAAAGCAGTAAACTGGAAGCCATAATATATATATGCAAATGATCTATAAAGTAAAAAGGAGAGAGTGTGAGAAAGTGTGTGTGTGTGTGTGTGTGTGTGTGAATTTTAAAAAAGGAAGAACCCTGACACAACATGGTAAGACAAGGAACCTCCAAAGAGGATGCTGAGTTTGTTTTCTGTTGGCTACCTACTTCTAGGCATTCAGCCTTCCCTTAAGATAGTTTGTTGCCTAGTGAGTCTCCCTCAGAGGAAATTAAAATTCCATTTGTAAGTGGTTATTAAGTTCTTGGATAGGGATGTGTCCACTTCTCCTTTCAACTCTGTTGCAGACAGAGCAGGCCCTGAACATGTTGCCTCCATCTCTATGAGTTCATAGGAGCTTTGCTCATCTTGATTTTGAGGGCCTTGGTTTTTGGTGTCCTCCATTCCTTCTGGTTGTTACACAATTTCTGCCTCCCCTTCCGCAGGCTTTCCTGTTTCCTTTACGCCACCACTAATGTGGTAGGGGAGCTAGAGCCCAGCCACCTTCTCTGTATTTCCAAAGCATGCAACAGCTCAGCTTTGGCTGCTGACACATAACCATAGCAAGGGGCAAGGGAGCTTTATCCCAGGCAAGGGGATATTTTTGTGTCCCTTTGTTGCCTGCCTCCGTCCTTTATTTTGGCACTAAGGAAGGATTTGATATTGATTTCTTCCCTTGTTGCTGTGAGGATAGCTCATCCCCTGGAATGAAAAGTGGAACGGAGAGCAGCCCAGAGTGGAACAAACAGGAGCAACACTTTGTGTGTCTCAACTTAAACTGTGCTCTCCAATCTGGCTTTCTTCAGAGCTGTCTCGGGGAGTGTTGGCTGCTTGTCAAGACTTATCAAGATGTACTTTACTTCCTATCTGTACTTCAATGTTTACTCTCTGGGTAGGGAACACGGAATGATGGAGAGATGTGTGGCATCTGGGCGTTCCAGTTAGGCTTCATTTCAGTATTTCAACAGAGGTCAAACTGAAATTGTACTTTAGAATTACTTAGTTACTTATATATTTGATCATTTGTTTTAGTAATGCAGAAAAATTATAGCTACCTTTTGGCATTTTAAAATGAAATAAAGCCTATTTATCCCTTTAATTATTATTAGTGGGAACACAACATACATGCATGAAAAGGTTACAATAAATTCTCAAATTCTGTTAAATAGACATGTTTAAACAAATTTCCAGTTTAGTTCAGTATCTTTCTTTTTTTATTCTGTTTTTTCTAGATTTTTAAAATTTAAATTAGAAACAATCTTACTTTATGTATCAATCCCAGTTCCCTCTCCCTTCCATCCATGCCCCCTACCAACTCCCCTTAGGATTCCCCTTCTGCTCTCCAGGGAGGGGGAGGCCTTCTATGGAGGATCATCAAAGTCTGTCACATCATTTGAGACAGGGCCTACCTATAATGGCTCCCTCTATTATGGTATCTCTTTTCTTGATCTCCTCTATTCTTCCCCTGACTCGATCTTACTGCTCTCTCCTGTCCTCTTCTCCCCTCCTCTTCTCTTCTCCTTCTTCTAACTCCCTCTCCCCTCCCCCATGCTCCCAATTAGCTCAGGAGATCTTGTCACTTTCTCCCTCTCTGGGGCACCATGTGTGTCTGTCTCTCTTAGGGTCCTTCTTGTTTCCTAGCTTCTCTGGCGTTGTGGATTGTAGGCTGGTAATGCTTTGCTCTATGTCTGAAATCCATATATGAACGAGTACATACCATTTTTGTCTTTTTGTGACTGGGTTACCTTGCTCAGGATGATTTCTTCTAGTTCCATCCATTTGCCTTTGAATTTCAAGATTCCATTGTTTTTACACTGAGTAGTACTTCATTATGTAAATGGACCACATTTTCTCCATCCATTCTTCAGATGTGGGGCATCTAGGTTGCTTCCAGGTTCTGGCTATTACAAATAATGCTACTATGAACATGGTTGAACAAATGTCCTTGTTGTATGAATGTGCATCTTTTGGGTATATGCCTAAGAGTGGAATTGCTGCATCTTGTGGTAGACTTATTCCCATTTTCCTGAGGAACTGCCATACTGATTTCCAAAGTGGCTGTATGAGTTGGCACTCCCACCAGCAGTGGAAGAGTGTTCCCCTTTCTCCACATCCTCCCCAGCATAAAATGTTATTGTTTTATTTTTTTAGCCGTTCTGAAAGGAGTAAGATGGTATCTGAGAGTTGTTTTGATTTGCATTTCCCTGATGGCTAAGGATGTTGAGCACTTTCTTAAGTGTCTCTCAGTCATTTTAGACTCCTTTATTGAGAATTCTCTATTTAGTTCTGTAGACCACTTTTTAATTGGATTATTTGGTGTTTTGGTGACTTGCTTCTTGAGTTCTTTGTATACTTTGGAGATCAGCCCTCTGTCAGATGTGGGGTTGGTGAAAATCTTTTCTCATTCTGTGGGCTGTCATTTTGTTTTGTTGACTGTGTCCTTTGCCTTACATCAGGTATTCTTTTTAATAGCATCGTTTTAATATAACTTTGTATGAAGACTTCTACATGAGTATTTATATTTAGTATCTATCCCAGAGTTGTCATTGACATTTCCACTGGCATATGTGCACATGAACTTCTTTGCAGATGGATCTTGATCTACAGCAGAAACAATAACACGTAATTTGATAATAGCAACACTTTTTATAATTCTCTGTGTGTGTGTGTGCGCGCTCTCTCTCTCTCTCTCTCTGTGTCTCTCTGCCTCTCTCTGTGCGTGCTCTCTCTCTCTCTCTGTGTCTCTCTCTGTGTGTGTATGCTCTCTCTCTTTCTGTCTCTCTCTCTCTGTGTGTGCTCTCTCTCTCTGTCTCTCTCTCTGTGCTCTCTCTCTCTCTCTCTCTCTCTCTCTCTCTCTCTCTCTCTCTCTCTGTGTGTGTGTGTGTGTGTGTGTGTGTGTGTGTCCGTGTCCTGTTTTTAGACAGGTCTCATGGAGTGTGGGCTCCATCTCGCTGCATAGCCAAGGATGATCTTGAACTTCAGATCTTCCTGTCTCTACTTCCTGAATGCTGGGGTGTAGGTATGCTCATTACACTTGGTTTATGCAGTCATGGGAATTGAACTATGGGCTTTGTAAATGCTAGGCAAGCTTTGTACCTAAAAGCCTCTGGAATTTTCTCTTAATGAAGCTTATTTCTAGTTGGATGTATTTGAGAATTATACCTGATGCTTATAAAGTGCTCAGTAAATGATTTTTAAATGAGTATAAATGAATGAAGAAATGAATTTGAAAGTATAATGAAAAAATCTAATTAAATACCCTGCTTCTTATAATAATTTATAGGATTAGACAATTTCAATTGCTATAATATAACATGATAAAAGCCATATGAAACGAATATCACATGGGATACAGAAAAGCTGAATGCTTTCTTTCTCAGATTTTGAACAAGCAAGATGCTCACTTTTAGCATTTTATTCTACATCATATTAGAAGTCTTGGCCACAGCAATCAAGCAAAAGAAATAAACAGTGTCCAAATGAGAAAGCCTGAAGCCAAATTGTCACTGTTTACAGATGATAGGTTCTTAATTAGAGAAAGCTCCAGATTCTACCACAAAACTATTAATACTAGCAAATGAACTCAGAAAAGCTTAAATATATTAATTGACATAAAATATAAACAACAATTATGTATGCCAACTGAGAATTATCTGAAAAAATCCCACTTAAATAGCTACAAAAGGAAAAACTTAATCAAACACAAAATATTTATACAATGAAAACTATAAAATATTTGTAAAAGGTATGAAAAAGAACATTAACAATGAAAATATATTTATTATTCATGAGTTAAAAATTAATATCATTAGACTTTCCACATACCTCAACGTAAAGATTCTAGGCATTCTATCAAAACAACAGTGGCATTCTTTATAGAGATTGAAAAAAATCTTAATTTTATTTTCTAAAAAAATAACCTTGACTAGTCAAGGCAATCTTGGACAGAAAGGTAGTGTATGTTACCTGACTTCAAAATATGCAACAAAGCTATTGTTCAAAACAGCACAGTCACGCTATAAGAGTGGAGGTGTAAATCTCTAGAACACACGTCGGACTTCATCCATCAGGGGCCCATGGGAATTTAGAAAAGTAACGTGGCCTTAAGTAGAGATTCCTCAATAAAGAAAAAGAAAGTGGAAACAGAGCCATCCTGAGATCCAGCAATCTCACTACTGTGTGTAAAGTGAAAGAATGGGGGAGGAAGGTCTGCACTCCTAATTTAATTGCAGCCCTGTGCAAAATAACAAAGAAGTGAAGATGAGCTCTCTATTAGCTGGTGAGTACATACAACCCCAAAGGATTATATGTCTCTCCAGAGTGAGGCATAAACCCAAAGGAATACTCCATCCATAAAAAGAGGAGAAATTCTGATTATTTGCAGTCATCCACGGTTATAGAGGACATTATATTAAATGATAATCCAAGTATGGAGTAGTCATACTATGTGAACTTACTCAAACGTAGACTCTAAAAACATTGATCTTAAGGAAGCTAAGAAGTTAAATGGGGCTTAGGTTATAAAGGGAAAGGGGAAAAGCGTTTCACTGGGTACTAGGTTGGATGGGAGAAAGTTCTAGGGTGCACAGTAGGATGACTGTGGATGTTATAGACTGCACCTCTTGAAAAAGCTAGGAGAAAGGATTTTGAATGCTTTATCATAAAGACACAAGGAGATAGATGTGTTTGTTCTGACTTGAACATTCTAACAAGGTATACACATAGAAATATGATGGAGGACCTAGTGTGTATACATTAATAAGTGAATTACAATACTTTAAAAATTATCCTGATAGGTTTCAAGTCATTCTTGAATCTGGTAAGGTCAGGGAGGTGGGACCAGCGTGTTTAGGTTGGTGAGATAATAGGAAATGTCCATGGAGTTAGGGGGACTACTTACCAAGCACTTCACCCTAGCCTGTGTGCATCCACAGATGTCATCCTAGTTAAACCACACAGTAGCCACGCAAGGAAGATGCTGTAGCCCTGTTATACCAGGGAGAACATATGGTTTCCAAGAATAAGGCTCTTTCTCAAGGTTCTGCAACTCCCTGGTACATGATTTTGAACCTGTTTATTGCTAGTGATCTTGAGACAGTGGTCCTGTCTGGACTTCAGTACTGTTGAAAACCCATAGAATTTGCAAGCCGCTAGAGGAGGTCAAGTTTGAGAAGTGGTGAACAAGCAATATTACATGAAGAGTTCATTTATCAGGGAAACATGGTGATTTTAAAAAATGAAGTGATTCAAGGACATGAGTTCCAGGGCAGTTCCTTTCACTGGTGCATTTATGTCTTATTTATTTATTCAAACTTGATTTGGCATTTCCTACATACTGTGAGTTCAGGTTTCCCAGGCTTGGTGTGTGGGCCTTGGGAGCCTCTCTGGTGCTGCGCCCTGTTTTAGTTGGCTCTCCAACATGAAACCTGTTTACACATTGATGCTTGTGTCTACGTACTCAAGTTTAGATGGTAATTTGCCTTTCCATCTGCAGCCAGGGGCTTCCCCGTTACTGAGAAGAGTTGAAAGGAGGAGAGGGAAGAACTCAAGGAGGTAATTTGTTTCCATTTCTTCAGATGAAACCATTCGAACACATTTTCCTAGGGCTATGGTGACTTGCAAAGCTGTAACTTTGAAAACCTAGTGGCCACAGTGAAAAATAAGATAATGGGCACGTGTTACCGAGTAACAGTCACTGAGATACTTAACCTCTCTGTGTTACTGCAAGGTGGCCTAGGAATATGAGGTGGTACAGACCAGTTCATTTTCCTCACCATATACACTTAGTGCAAGAGATGGCATATAATAATTAAGTCAGATTAAAAGCTAACCAGTTGTCCAGGAAGAGAAGAGAGACAAGAACACATTGGCTAAAATCACGGTAATCCCAAAGTGCTACAGAGTATTTGTTGTGAGTCCTTTATGCTGTCAGCAGTAACGGGCATGAAAAGTCACACTTAAGAACTCAGATCCCAGAGAACATTTTTAGGAAGGCTGAGACTGGTTCAGCCCAGAAAGCAATACTTCTTCAAATTGCACTAGAAATGGCTCCCTCTGGAATGTTGTCAAAGGGCGGGTCCTGGGCAGCTGGTCTGGAGCTGGCCTGAGAAGACATTGGCACTAAAGCTCCCAGATCAGGTCCGTGTTTCTGGTTCATGAACTGTTTTTCAAGTGGCACAGATGTAAAACTGAGAATATCACTCCTTACTTCAGGGAATTCACAAACCATTCTGCTATAAATACAAACACACACATGCACACGTGTGTGCACACTCCCCCCCCCCATTTCTGGGTGTTAACCTCAGGACCCAGGGCATACCACCAAATCATGTTTATTTCTTCTTTACAGCACTTTAAAACATGTACAGGAATCAATACATGGCGCTGGATGAAACTTTTTCTCCAGACACTATGCCGTTCTGCTCATACTTAAGCAATATACCATCCTACTCCCAATTAAGATCATGAACTCAAGAACCCATTCACTAATTAGATTGCAGGCCCAAGACATTAACCAAGATCTGATCTTAATTTAGTATGGAAACCTCGTGTGGCCCAGCCTGGGCCTCCTTTCCTTGCAAGTTGACCCTGGAAAGGGACTTTTGTTTGCTTTGTCTATTTGCCCTTCTTGGATTTTTTTTTTATTTAAAGTAGATTTGCTCCCTTCTCGGGCTCTTTTTTGGGAATCTTTGTCATTTACTTCCCCAAGGACCTCCTTCCCGCTGTTTCTCACTGTTGGCTGAAAAGAGCTGGTCCAGTTCTGCCCCTCTTGATTGGGATCCCAGGAAACTGGCTTCACCCTCACCATCTTGTGTTGCCCTCTGGGACTCACCCTGATACTCTCCCCTCTGCTTTCTCTGGTGATGTGTTTTACTCTGGGAAACTCTTCAAGTGTAGGCGGGTCTTCCCCTGGAGCGGTTGTTCCAGTATTCCTGACCCCTTGGATTATATGGTCCGAAGGTAGAGAGCAGATCAGAGTCCCCAAAGTGTGGCTTCAGTGTCTCCAAATGAGCCTGTTAGAATCCTCTAGAGAATGTGGTGGGAAGTGATGAGCAAGACAGCCGTCATCCTCGTCATCCCCGTCATCCCCCAGTGCCCTCTTCAGAAGCAGCCTTGCTCTCTTTCTCAAGCTTTTCATATTCTCAAGTTGGGTCAGAGGGTTCAGAAGTTATAAGCTATATTCTACACATTTTTCTTTGACATTATTTATGTGGCTGAGTTTTGCTTCCCTTTAAATATTACTTGATATTTTTATATAAATCAATTAATAGCCTAAGCATATCATCAAGCATAATATGTCTCCTGTTTTATAGGTAAGAAAATGCAGTAGGAGAAAAGAGATACCATAATAGAAGGAGCCATTATAGGTTTAAAGAGAAATCTGGCCCTAGGGAAATGTCCGGAGATCTAAAAGGATGACCCCCAACTGAGAATCTAAGCAATAGTGGAGAGGCTAATGAGATTGATGACTACCTTATATGGCATCCTAGAGCCTTCATCTAGTAGCTGGTGGAAGCAAAAGCAGACACCCACAGCTAAGCACTGAGCCAAACTCCTGGAATCCAGATGTAGAGAGGGAGGAGTGATGAGCAAAGGGGTCAAGACCTGACTGATGAAACCCACAGAAACAGCTGACCTTAGTAAGGGGTTGCCCACGGACCCCAGACTGATAGCTGGGAAGCCAGCATAGGACCGATCCAGATGCCCTGAATGTGGGTGTCAATGAGGAGGCCTAGGCAATCTATGGGGCCTCTGGTAGTGGATCTGTATTTATCCCTAGTATATGAATGGACTTTGGTAGCCCACTCCACACAGAGGAATACTCTCTCAGCCTAGACACATGGGGAGGGCCTAGGCCCTGATCCAAATGATATGACAGATTTTGAGATTCCCATGGAAGGCCTCACCCTCCCTAAGGAGCAGAAAGGGAATGGGATAGGGAGTCAGCGTGGGGGGGGGAAGGGGGAAGAGGGGGAGAAGGGGAGGAGTGGAGGGAGAGGGAACTGGGATTGACATGTAAAACAATCTTGTTTCTAATTTAAATAAAAATAGAAAAAAACAAAAAAGAAAATGCAGTGGGATTAATTAATTTAAATTAAATGCAAAAAGATTAGGAAAAAATGCTGGATATGAGTATAGTTTGGAGAGGGGCTCTTGAGTCTTACCTGTAGCTGAGGAGTCATTTGTAACTGAGGGCTGCTGGTAGAGTGAGTCAGTTTCCTTTGGGGATGCAGTTCCTGACAGACTACCAATGCTACAGTAAGTGGTCCTATATTTAGATACTGTAGTTCCTGATAGGCTACCCATGCTACAGTAAGTGGTCCTATACTTATATACACTCTGGCAACACTAAAGGACTCAGTGGGAGGGAAAAGTGTGGTAGGAATAAGGGAGAATTTGGATGGGAGGGAGATGGGGGGCAGATTTGACTAAAACACGTTGTATACATGTATGAGATTTTCATTAAAAATCCTGGGTATAATCTAAGAAATGTTAGGTTTGAATCCTTAGCTCTTAAGCTTGGCCTTTGGCAGAAAACTACTCCTTTGACCACTATTTCATTACTGTGTCAAAATGTTTGATATTAAATAACTTAAAAGAGAAAATATTTATTCTGGCTTATAGATTTAAAAATTTCAGCTTTCGATGATGCCGTTGTTTTTAGACTTGTGGCAGGGAAAAACATTTTGTGGCAGCCAGGAAGCAGGCAAAGAGAGACAGGCTGGGGAAAAAGCAGTCTGTTTAAAGACATCCTCCCTCCCCAGTGGCCCACTTCCGCCAAACTGGATATACTTCCCAGCAGCCCATTCAGCAGGACTTGTCAATGGTGATTAACTCATTGATTAAGTTAGTGCCCTTATGATCTCATTGCTTCTCAGTAGGTCAGCCATCAGGGGACTAAGCCTTAGATCAAAAGCACAACAACTTCCAAATATCTGGAGATCTGGAGATCCTCCAGTGATATATCCAGAAAGGAGTGCCTAGTAGCAAGCAGTGTATCAGCACTGCAGAGTAAAATCTTCAGATAACACTTTTGTTCCAGACTCTTGGATTATATTTCTTAAAGTGTGTTGTCATAGAACAGGATGTTAGGTGGATAGTTAGAAACAAACAGCCTTGAAGGTCATTGAGGATAGAGTGCTCCCCCTCTCCCTCCCCCCCCCCCCGCACCCCAGTCAGCATCACGTTAAATCAGAAACAGGAGCTGATTACTATTCAAAGAATGGGGGCTTACTTGTATCTCTGCCCCTGGATGCAGACATGACTGTGTGAACTTCCAGAAATACTGTAAGATTACAATATAGAGGGACACTTTCTGGTAAAAACCAAATACACTCTATTGTCCCCTTTGCATCATTCAACTTGTATGCAGGCCTCACGGGAAATTAGTAATATTTCTAATCTATTAGCATGATACAGATTCTAAACAGTTCTGCAAAAAAAATGAAGGTATATTCAACAGCAAATTGTTTTATATTAGATTTTCCATCTCCCCTCATCCTAAATAGCATTCTTCAACTATTTCTTGGAATTCACTTTGCATGGAGACATCTTATTTAGGACTGAGTGTTCCAAGATCTCTTAATTCTCTGCATTGTCCAATTGTGGGTCTCTATATTGGTTCCCATCTACTACAGGAAGATGATCCTTCTCAGATGATGGCTGATTAAGGCACTGATCTATGAATATAGCAGAGTGTAATCAAGAGTCATTTTATTGCTGTATTCCCTTAGCAGAACACTAGTCGTTGGTTTTCTCCTATGTCCATGGCCTAGCTAGTCTCAGATTCTTGGTCCTCTCAGCAGTGTCTGGCATAGATTCGATCTTACAGAGTAAGCCTTCAAAGCAATCATATAGTTGTTGGTTACTCCCACAACTTCTGTGCCGCTATTGCCCCAACATATCATGCAGGTCACCACTGTATATCAAGAGTTTGTATTTTGGTTGATGTTTACCTTTCTCCTCTGGAAGAGTGCTGATTACCTTCCCGTACCATGGACTCAAGTCAATAGAGGCAAAGGCTCTAGGTCAACTCCCTTCCCTCGGGACTCGAGGAACTTTACAGAAAAGAAGGCTGAAAGAGACAGTGGGGATGGAAGACATCAAGGAAACAAGGCCTTCTAGAGAGAGCAGGGCTGGTGCACATAGGGACTCAAACATGGAGGTAATGTGCACAGGGCCTACACAGATTCAAGCCAGATGCAGTCCCAGCATTGAGAGGGGAAACAAGCCTTTATCCCTAACCCAGAAGCTGTCTCCAACTAACAACCTCTTACAAAGGAAAATTTACTTCTCTCCAGCAGAATCTCATTGAGCACACAAACCACACTGAAGAGCAGGCCCCCTGCCCAGCAGTCAACAACCAATACAAACAAACTCAGTGGTGTTTTTGGAGGGTGTTTGTTTCATAATTCTTTGTCGGGGCATTCTTGTACCTTGTAGGTCTTTTGCTTGTATTATGGTTTCTGAGTTTGTGTTTTTATGGAATTTCTGTGCATTTCAGAGTGTGTCTATATGCGCTTCTTGTACTTTTTCTTGAGTTCTTTTCCCCCCTCCTGTTTGCTTTGTCCCATTCTGGTGGTTTTTGTTGTTGCCCGTTTGTTTTCTAATGAGAGAGAGAAAGAAAGAGTGTGGATTTGGATTGATCAGGGAGGAGTTGGGGGGAGGAGAAACCGTTATCAGAATGTACTATATGAAAAGAATCTATAGTCAATAAAAATTAAAGTATAAATAATGAAAAAAAATCACTTTTGGGAGTTGGGGCATGGAACAACTCAAGAATTTAAAGATAAGTGCAGATACACTTATTCATTATGTCTTTTGTTTGGGTGTGAGGCGTTTTTAGTTTTTAATCATATTCTTCTATAATTTGGTAGATTTTCCCCTCAAGTACAAGTTTAACCTAATTAAGGAGCAAACCCACTTGCAATAGCATTGAGATTAGCAAAGCAACAATGCTTAGTATATGCAAGCTTGAAATGTAAGGCTCAGAGTAGGGTTTCTCATTTCTGCCTGCCCATTAGAATCTCTGCAGAAGCTTTTCATCTGATGACACCAGTATACCCAGGCCAAATAAAGATCTCTGGGGTAGGGTTCAAGTATGAAGATCCAATGCTGTGACTGAAGCCTATCACAGTTTATGTGATAAATGATCCAGTTTAAACCACCTCTTTAAAGGAAAAGATCCAGTCTGAAATAAAAGGGTAGAATGTGCAAGATTTTCTACAAAAATAAAAGGCGGTGGTGGCGCACGCCTTTAATCCCAGCACTTGGGAGGCAGAGGCAGGCAAATCTCTGTGAGTTTGAGGCCAGGCTGGACCGACAGCCTCCAAAACAATACAGAGAAACCCTGTTCTCGTAACACCAAAAAAAAAAAAAAAAAAAAAAAAAAAAAGCAGGAGGAGGGGGAGAAGGAGAAGGAAAAGAAGGTCAATGAAATGTACATCACTTACTCTCTGCAGATCAGGGCAATTATCTAGAGTGTTTCTTATTGAGGCCCCATGATTGATAACCTTTTATGAAAACTCCTTGTCCTTACCTTGCTCCTATTTGTCAGTTTTATATTTCTATTCTACACTCACTGAAAATAATGAAATTAGATCGATACAGTCATGCGAACAGCTGTAATATGAGCCTCATTTGCAAGGGGATGGAACAACATATTTTCATAAGTTCTGAATTACTCAACTCATTGACCAGAAATGTGTTTTGGCAGAATGCTGTCTAGTATAGATGGAAGTTTCTGTACCACCGGGTCCTGCAACCGTTCAGTCCCAAATAAACATACTTATTTAATTATATTAAATTGTAAACTGTTTGGGTCTATTTAATATATCACCACAGCCTGAGATATCCAGTGATGGCATCTTAAATATAAAAAGCAACAACATGTGCAGTATCTTAGACAGAATGACAGCACTGAACATATTTAAATGATGGTCATGCACTGTTTGTAGGTGCACATTGTATCCGGACTCTGACGATTACCTCTAGGAGTAAAGTAAATCAGTGACGTGCTTTGTTTCATCTCAACTCACAATTGTTTGTCACTCTGAATATTGAGCATCATTCTGTCAAACAAGACGAAAGCAAAATCACATGGCTATAAAAGTCACAGTACAGGAGTCACACGATTTCATAAGAACAAGCCAGCAGCAAATTCCTCCTCAGGGTCTCTTCCTCTGTGTTTCAGGGGCGCATGTTTCTTTGTTTCTTCTTGTGTTTGTTGTTTTGGGTCCCAGCACTTGTCATGTACTATTGGTTTGAGGTTTTCATTCACGGTGAGGGACACAGTCCTCAGAGTTCCCATGCAGTGGACAGCTTCAAAGATGTATCTGTATTAGAAACAGAAAAGTCTTAGATGTTTTCTCCCAGTGACTAGAGTCCTGAAGATGGAAAGGACAGAGAGAATTAAATACTTGATGGAATACTGAAGTGAGGGTGATTACACAAGAGTTTTGTTGGAGAGGAAATGGATTTGTTTAAATGAAGGTTATTTCCTGGCCTATAAAAGGAAATGAAAGCTTAGGAGCAAAGCACAAGAACACTTTATCTTCTTTATACTTAGAATAATCTTAGGTTTACCTATAACCGATGAGAAATTCATTTGTAAACTTTGCAAGTATGAACTGCATTAAGGGGCCACTGTTTAAATGTCACCTACATAAAAAGACCTTTTAACTGGACTTCAATGAGTAAGTTCTTTGTGAAGGTCTTCTCCGGTTGCTAACTCATAAGACAGAAACCTTTCTTCAGAGACAAAATGAACAAACATTAACACTTGACTCAGGCAATTATTTTGATATTGTTTTTCACGGCTATGACTCTCTAGCCTAAGGGGGAATCATTGGGCTTGTCTCGTTGAGAAACCAGACGAAACAAAACAAAAACATGGAACAAGAAAGTGTTTGGGCGTTCTAGACTCAGTCCTGATTGTTCTGCCACAAAGTAATTAGATCCTTGTTTAATGACTTGTCTAGTTTGGGATGCATTTCCAGGTTCCAAAGATACAAGAATCTCTTGAATTAGCCTGGAGCAAGATTCAGCATATTTGCTTAAAACAATAGTGACATCTGGTGGCTGAAGTCACCAATGACTGTTGGCATCCTTCAGGATTCCCTAATGTCTAAAATGGCTGCCTTTCCCATGGGATAATGTAGAATATCAATGGTCAGTTGGAAATCTGACCATTAAATTTGACCTTTGTGATTTATTGTTTACATCATGAATTTAGAACATGTTTCTTTAAGTATGTGAATGAATGTGCTTTTTTTCAGTGAATTTGTTTTTTGATTTTTTTTAAAGCAACACTATAAACAAAACTCTAATTTGTTTTTATTTTTGTAGCTACTTCTTCCTAACAGACTGCACTGCCCTGCAGTTGCTTATATTTGAGCCAGCTTAAAATTTAAAGCAAGTTAATTTGGGCTTTTTCTTTTATTCACCCAAGTCCTCTTCTCTGCCGGCCTCTGTACTGGACAGCAGGATTGAAAGCAGAACTGGGCTTCAGAAAGAAAAACACAGGGTGGGCTTGGAGTCTCCTAGGTGACCATAGACCACCTGTCATTTGAACATTTCTTTTGTAAACAGAAGCACAGCAAATCTTGACTTTGTTCTTTCATTGATCATAATATTTTAGTTCCTCCTACCGTCGTGGGTGCTCACCCCTGCTTTGAATCCCAGCTCTGGTCCTCTCAGTTCATGTTCATAGTTTCTGTACATCAACGACAACAGGAGTGAGCACATTTCTATGGGATGCTTCGCGTTTGACCTCATGCTTAATGCTCACAGTTTGTTCCAGGTGTAATGTTAATATTCCCTTCGGTTTAGAGTGACCTTCTCTCTCATCTTAGTCTTTCTCCAAACTGTTGACTCATTATTTCCAGCCTTTTACTATAACATCTTATTTTCTCCTTTTTTCCATA
Source organism: Mesocricetus auratus (assembly GCF_017639785.1). Taxonomy (NCBI): domain Eukaryota; kingdom Metazoa; phylum Chordata; class Mammalia; order Rodentia; family Cricetidae; genus Mesocricetus; species Mesocricetus auratus. The sequence goes on along the minus strand of NW_024429200.1, from coordinate 30,872,409 downwards.
GGAGTTTATGATACTGTTTTAATGTATTGCTGCTTCTTGTTTGTCTTTTGCTTTTTTCCCCCTATAATATCTGTAAGAAAAATTTAAGCTTTAGCAAGGACAAGGTTTTCCTAAGATTCTAATAAGGACCAAGGTAAGGGACTGTATCTGGCTTCTGGGCTGGGCCAATGGGTCAATGAGTAAAATAGCTTACTATGAAGGTATGGGACCTGAGTCCAGTTCTCCAGGACCCACATAAGACCTGGACTCACAGCACAGACATCCATAATCCCAGTGCTCCTATGAGGAAACTGAATGGGGACAAGCGGGTCCTTAGAAGCTCACATCAGCCAACCTGATGTGTATAGCAGAGAAATAACAATGAAAACTTGCTTCAAACGAGATGAGTAGCAACACCTGAGTGTGTCCTTACACCTCCACATATTCTCTGTAGCATGTGCATGTGTATGAATGTGGGCATGCGCACATGCACACTTATATCATAAGAATACACACACACACACACACAGAGACACACACACACATACACACACACACAGAGAGAGAGAGAGAGAGAGAGAGAGAGAGAGAGAGAGAGAGAGAGAGAGAGAGAGAGAGAGAGAACCCAGCTAGGTCCTTAGATTCTGTAGTCTAAATGCTTTTTACAAGACAATACCTTCTTCACACTTTTTACAACACAATACTTATGGAAGGTGAGATGCCCATTGTCTAATTTCTCTTCAACAACTCTTTTTTTTTCAGTGCTGTCAATAGCTTCTGGGATGTCTGTGACAAAAAAAAATATTCAATAAGGGAGGATGCACAGAAGAATTCTGTGTGTCTTTGTGCACTGTGGCTTTGGAAACACGAAGTGGACTCACCGGCAACTGTATATTCAGTTTAGTTTGTTTCGGAATACAGACAGACAGGTGGTTCAAACAGAAGTCTCAATTATTTATAAATGACTGTAGGAAAATATTTACTCTGGGAACACTAACCATTTTATGCATGAATTATTTATAGTCTTTGCTATTTAGAGCAGCAGCTAGCATTGCTATCATCTATTCATTTCTACACTGAGTCAGAGTCTCAATTCAGCAGATGTGCTGGAATAGCCAGCAGGTTCTTTCCTTAAATATTAGGCACAAAGGAAATCTAATAGAGGTATAATTGTCTTTTTAAAATATTGTTCACAAATTACCTTCCTCTGTGCAATAAGAGGAGGATGAGTTCGGATACATGGTAAGGGTAGAAGGAACAGCAGTAGCTGTCTGCCCCCCCCCAATCAAAGCCCTCTTAGAGCCTGTTGTGTGGCATAGCTTACTGGCTGTGGGGCTTAAGAGCCCTTAAGAGCCTCCTACAAAACAGTGATAGTCTCCTGACTTTGGTGACCTTCAACTTTTGCTTTCCTTTATAACCTCATACCTCTATCTACACCAAGGGTTTTAAAATTATCTTATCCAAGGATTTTTCTCATACTTTTTTCCTCTTGGATTTGTGCGTGCGTGCGTGCGTGCGTGCGTGCGTGTGTGTGTGTGTGTGTGTGTGTGTGTGTGTTGTTGTTGTTGTTGTGCTTTTCCTCTATTCTTCCTCAAGTCTCAGTTAAAATATCACCTTCTCAGACAGACCTTTTCTGGTTGCCTTCTTTAAGTATTTTTTCCTTACTAGTCTCTGAGATGGTATGTTTTTATTGGCTTTGTAGTGTTTGCTTTAAACTTGATTGGGTTTCGACATATTTAAAAAAGCCACTATTAGTCTTTGTTCTCCAGGGTACTAGCACAAGATCTGCCCATAGCAGATATGAGTGAGCAATAAAACACCACTGGTGTTAGCAACTGTGGTGGTTTGAATAGATATGGCCCCCATAGGTTCTTAAGGAGTGACACTACTAGGAGGTGTGGCCTTGTTGGAGAATGTGTGTTACTGGAAGTGGGCTTTGAGGTTTCAAATGCTCAAGCTAGGCATAGCCTCTCTCTGTCGCTCTGTCTCCATCTCTGTCTCTGTCTCTCTGACTTTTTCTCTCTCTGTCTCTCTCTCCCTGCTGCCTACCAAGCCAGGAGTAGAATGCTCAGCTTCTATTCCAACATCTTGTCTGCCTGCATGCCACCATGCTTTCTACCATGATGATAATGGACTAAATCTCTGAACCTGTAAGACAACTCTGATTAAATGTCTTCCTTTTTAAGAGCTGCTGTGGCCATTGTGTCTCTTCACAGCAATAGAAACCCCAACAAAGACAGCAACCATACACATTTGCTGTGTGTCTTTTCAGATGCCTGAAGAGATTCTGAAGACAACACATTTCCACCATCCACTCAGTGATAGGGCCAAGGAAACTACATCTTCGTCTGTAGGTCACATGATTTTGGCTACGTATGTAGCCAATCTTTGTCTGCTATAAACTTCATTTTGTAACAGCAAACATACTGGCGTTATGTTAAAGTTTTCTTTTGTTTCCTGAGTATCTGCCAGGCATTATATACAATTAGTATGGGGCTTGAGCCAGTAAGATAGAATCCTTCTGTCTTGTACACTGTCTGGGTCAGCTACACTACTGAGCTGGTGAACTCATCAGTGAGGTGGGTTTATTCACAGATATGGAGACTGGAAGAATGGAACCTGTTGTGGGAGGGCACTTCATGTCTCTACAGTGGTTACTTTCTTGCTTCAGTTTTATATCTATGGTAAAAAAAGGAAAGTGAGAGGGAGGGACCCAGAATTCCTTGTATTCTGCAGGGTGGCATCACTTTATTATAGATGACAATCTTAGGAAAGAGGTGCCAGTCAGAACAATGACTCACCTTGCTTTAGAGTTATTGGAACTAGAGATTTACACGTAAGGTCTTGTCTACCTTGGCCATCCTTGGAAGCCTCCTAGGCCTTTATCATCACTACCTCCCTGTTTGTGTTATTGACTTTCTAGACCTTTCAGGGATGTCTCCTGGAACTCAGGTCAACATCAGCAAAATCTCCTGATTTCTCCAAGTTCTTTCCTGAATGCATTCTCCATGTTCCTAATCTACATATCTGGCTGTCCCTGGAGACCTCTTAGATGCACAATGATTTCCTTCCACATCTACTTCTAAGGTAGGGTTACCTGTCCTTGCTCCAGCTGTCACCCTCAGTCCATTTTCCCTCAACAGCACAGTTTCTCGGAAGCACATGCATTTCATGTACTCACAGAACCTCAAATTGCTCAGTTTTCGTTCATTTGTTTTAACTTAGGCCTTGGCATTGGGCTTATTTTCCTTCTGTCCATCACTGTTTCTATTCTCATTTACTTAAGTAACAAAACATAAGTGACACTCTGATCCCTTGATCTCCTCATTTTCAATTATTTCTTCTTTTTCTTTTGGTCATATCCTAGGCTTTGTCATAACTACACCCTCTGAAGTAGTGACTTTAATCTTAACCATCACCTGCTAATGACGTTAATCTTAACCATCACCTGCTAACTGTCTACTCACTGATTCTAATATATAATGTCCACAATTTTAAAACCTTATTGAAATCTTTATTTGATTAATGTCATAACTCTTCAGTAGCACCTCACTGTATTAGTTCCCCCCCTTTTTTTACATTTCGGTGAACAAATATTGGACAAGGAGAAGTGTCTCTTGACTCACAGGTTGAGGTGATATGATCCATCATGATGGAAAACAGATGCAGATGGGTAATCCTAAGGTAGTGTGACATGTGTCAGCTGCTTGCTTCCATCTCAGCTGACTAAGACGCACATTTTCTCTTTTTTCCTCTTTTATTCAGTTTGGGTTGCCAGCACATGGGATCCTGCAATGCACATTTGTGGTGGGCTTTCCTCTCTTGGGTAATTTTTTTTCTGGAAACACCCTCACATACATGCCCAAAGATAATTCTCCTATAGTGGAGACAGCCTGGAGACCGATGAGGACAGATAGCATGACTCTCTTGAGGTCTAGGAAGGAAAAGTCATTTCCTACTGGTCAAAAGAATAAAACATGTAATTCAACTTCATTTCCTTGTTACTTATTCAGTTCCTCACTTTTCCACGTAGCTAGAGCACACACATTGCTCTCTTTTTCTCTAAACTTTCAACTCCAGAGACTTCTTTTCTTTGTGCCCTTAGCTGATGATAGAACTTCTTTCTTCCTTTAGAAAATATTGAGAATCATTGTGCCAACAATCTTCTTGTCCAATACTGATATGTGATGTCTTGTCTCTGATCTCATGAAATGTTTGTTTCTTCTGGGGACAACTTTTCACCCCATAACCTCTTCCTTTAGTACTCTATTCACCTTTCTTCCATGCATCCTTAATTTTCCTTTCTTACTGAATTTTTCCAGCATAAAGACATGCTATCTGGATTTCCCTGGCTCCCAAGACCTCATGAAGTCGTGACAATTTCTCTACTTACTTTCCTTCACACTGAAATTCTCGTAAAAATTTTAGACATTTTCTGTCATTACTTCTTTGATACCTAATATTTCTGAATTCTACCCTAATCAGGATTTTTGTCTCAGCATTTTATCTAGACTAGTCTTGTCAAAGCTATTGATTACCTTTATCTTGGCAAATGCAAATGTCAAGTCTTGACTGCAGTCTACCTCTCCTTTCTGATGCATTTGGTAGTGGGCTTCTGCATCCTTCTTGAAATGGTTTCATTTGGATTGGTGGCAGCAGCGGTGGTGCGGGGGGGGGGGATCGTGGTGGTGTTCCCAAAATTTTATAATTGTTTTCTTTACTAGTATTTTCTAAGCATCCTTTTCCTATGCATGGCACTTACTGGGTTAGAGATAGATAGGATGCCTGTGGCTTCCACCTTGGGTGTCTACACCTACCTCTTCAATCTTTCAGTCATCTTATTCAGTCTTATTGCTTTAAACATCTATAAGCTGTTGAGTACTAAATCTGTACATGTCAATAGGTCATTTGACTGAGCTCTATAGTTGTACAGCCTATTGTTCACTCAATATCTCTGTGTAAACATGTAAATGTACCTCCATTTTTAATGTGACTCTCCGGTTCCCATTCTTTCTTCAGCTCTCACACTTATCCACTCAGTTTTCAGGAGGCCTGCCTATTCAGTGCATAAATGGTCCCCTTGGCTCTACCTTGTCAATATATTTTGAACCTAGCCACTCTCTCCTTTCATTGCCACCCCAATATCTAACCCACATTCATCTCTGACCTGGAATATTTCCATCTTCTTTTTTTATTATATATTGGAGCCAAAGTGAATTTAATAATCAAATAAATTAGTCTGTCCACATTGCAATTCTATATAAACATGTTGATATGTTATGAAATCTCTTTGGACTCACTTTTCTTATTTGTATAATAGAAAGGAAATGATACCTCTCTCATAGACCTTGTGTGATGATTCTATGAGTTAACATATTCAAATCACTCAAAGTATGTAGTCAAGAAGATACAACAGCTTTTTATATTTAATAACTCTAACTTCAATTGCTTCTCATTACACTTAGTATCCAGACTACCGCTATCTTTAATTGTTCAGGCCCTATGTTACTTTGGCCCATAGCTATCTCTTTAAATCTATTATTTACAGGTCTTCTTGCTGACTGTACCATCACTCTGACCTCACTTTGGATTGTCAGAGCTCAAAACATGCTCTTTCTACTACAAAGAACATGTCTCCATCAGATCTTTGTCTAATTCGCTATTCAGCTCGGATGTCTCATTTGTCTCTTTTGGTTCTTGTTATTGTGTCCAAGACTTTGTGCATTTTAAGTACATACTCTACAAGTCAGCTATACCCTCAACTCAAGAGTCCTTTCCAACATTGCCTTTTCAGAGAAGGCTTCCTGACTTGCTTATGTAAAATAGATACACAGTCGATCACACTCTGCTATAGCATCTCTATTATTTTTCTGCACTAGTTGTCATCATCAGTAATCCTATGTATTAGCTTTTTAAATTTTTGTTTCTGGCCTCACAATCCTACACATCAACATTGTCAAGCATGTTTCTTGTTGGCTTACTTTTGTGCTCTCTTGAGATAGAGTACTGTCAAGCTCCAGTAGGCACTCCGTAAATATCTGTTAAGGAAATTACAAAATAGTCTTTTAAGTACAACTCACTGATGGACACAACTGTTTGTATTTCTTCCCTCCTAGAAAATGTATCATCTCTACAGTATAATTCAATTGCTTTAAATTAACAGTAAAGACTTCATTGGAGTCATTCCAGATTTACTTGATTATAGCAAAAGTTGTAGTATAATCTCATGGCATAATGTTTCAGAGTATTGTTTGTGTTTTTAGGTTGCCGAGTTAAAGAACTCTGAAGTATAGAGACATTTCCAGTCACTACCATCTTCATTAAAGTATTCTATAAAAAAACTGCTTCTTGTAATAGATGAAATTTAAATTCTTTGGAATAGTCAATTAAGAAAGAAAAGAAAAGGACAGTCTGGAGGGATGACTCAGTGGTTAAGAGCACTGGCTGTTCTTCCAGAGCATCTGGGTTCAATTCCCAGCACTCATGTAGCAACTTTCTGTTTCACCTTATAACTCCAGTCTGAAGGTATCCCATACCCTTTTCTGGCCTTTATGGCACCAGGCATGTACATGATATAGAGGCGTATGTGCAGAACTCTTCAACATTGAATGAATGAATGAATGAATAAATAAATATATTTTTTTAAAAAAGGGAAACAGGCTAGGGGTGTATTCTCTAGGATTGTATTCTTTGAGGAAGATATATTCAGACTGTGCCTTGAATTGGTACTGTAGATGCACTCTGCTGACTTGTGTGACTAGGCATTGCTAGAAATGTCTCCTTGGCAAGGTCTACCCAAATTTGCCTGGAGCATCCTCAAAGACTTTGCATTTTATGGTATCATGGGAATAATGTAAACATTTTCCATCTTGTGACTTTCCCATACTAAGCACACTTCACTTTTACATTTAAATGAGTCCCTAATTCTTCCAAGCTGAATTTGGCAGTTCTTTTCAACATTATCTGTTTTAAGAAAGTGACATGTTGAGCTTAGATATCCTCTATTGAATCATGGAGATGGTCTTTGTTAGTGCTTTTCCTAGAACAATGTATAGTACAAAATAGAATATTTTGACAAGGTTGTCAGAATATAAAGTCTGTTTTCTATTTCTGACCCTTAGCCAATTACTGGAAACTTCAAATTTCTATTTTTATTCATTGTTATAATGGCTGGATTTTTAACAGGGAGAGTTTATACTTGTAACAAAGTGCACAGTTAATTTAAGCACATCTTAAGTGGTGCTGTGCACAGTCTAAAGTGGCTCCTAGTGGATTTCTTCTTCCTCGTGTTCAGTATGTTTTGTAAGAACCCTCTTTCTGGTGTAAGTAGAACATGTGGTTTGCTTCTAACCTATAGAACTTGCCAGGTGTGATAGGATGTCACTCCTATGGCAATGCTGTGCTTTGATATAGAATGACATTTTTCACACATGCACCAGACTTGATTAGACAAAAGCTGTTAAAGGTGGACTTGGTTCCTTTTCTGAGCTGAGGTTTTTGTTTTTGTTTTTTTGTTTTTTGCTTGTCTTAAGATAGCAAACTCCCAGAAATGTGACCAGGCTTTAAGAGGGTCATAGCTAATTGTTGCTACCTACCAAGTGAGTTTGGCAGAGGATTCTTAACTCCGGAAAGGAAAAGAGGCACCTATTGCCTTGATTGCAACCTTTTTACAAAGGAACAGCTAAGCTGATTCACAGAAGTGCCGGCATAGCTGCTACATGCACTATGTTTGTAAACAGATGTATTTTATTATATAGCAATAGACTATAAATACAAATATTCGTCTGTTTACACGCCAACACAAACTGCGTTATCCATGAGTTCTGGGATGTCAGATACCATGTAGTCAGTTTATCTTTGAGCTATTTACCTCAACATTTGAGAACTTCTAGGGGAGTTGCTGCTCCAATTCATGGATTGCAAATAAAAGCCACAGATGGTTTAATAAAGTCAGAGTACTATTATTTGACGTGAGTTATTTGTGTGACTTTTTTTTTTTTTACAAACTTTAGCATCCCACCTCAGCTGGTCATTTCATGTTTTTAGGCATAAAGAATCAAAGGGGAGGTTTCAGGAGAGGGTTCATCAAAGATCTCCCTAAATTGGCCTCATTATGTTGTCCTTGGCTTCAGAATGACTCTGTCAAAACAGCTTCATCAATGGCTCATATCCTCACAACAGAAACCAGGTAAGACATTACCTCAGCCTGGGACTGATCATCATGTGGTCTGCCTTTGTAAATGTGCATCTCTGGTATCCATGCTAATTAAATTAAGTCAATTAGAACTCAGCCATGACCTAATGCCATGTCTCACACATCAGAGGCAGTTTGTTTATACCGGTTAGCAGAACAGGGCAGCCAAGCTATAGACATAATTTACGTGGCACTTTACAAACAATGTAGATCAATTTAAAGTGAATTTGCTGAAGTGACTCATGGTAGAGTGATGGGATCAAACCAAAATAAATAATGTCCACAAATGGAAGGAGATGAGACAAGGTTAAAAAGCCCTAGGAGCATGATTTAAATACTGCAGATAAATTAATCCAGTTAACAACCACTTATTGAATGCCTACTATGTATGGCCCAGGCACAAAAGTCTCTGCTTTCATGAGGCTTTTATTTATGGAGGAGGGAAAATATAAACACTGAAAAGTAAATATGTGATATGACAGAAAGCTGTAAGTACTATGAAGAAAAATAATAGAAGAAAGGGGGACATTTCATAGGGAATCACCCTGCTGGTCTTGATAGTTTTCTTCTCAAAATATGCTCAGAATCCACACTTTGTTTGCTTCCTCTGAACAGGCCAAGCCATCAATAGATCTAGGGAAAGTAAAAGTTCTTCTTGACTCTCCCTTTGCCTCAGTGTTAGGCTTTCAATTTATTAATAAACATCTTTTATCAGGGAAACCTCCAGTAGTTTACAGCAACATCCAGGTGAAAGTTCAAGCTTTCGAAGTCCTTCCTTATTGCATCCCTGACTTCTCCTTATTAATTTTTTTTGATTTTTAAAATTTAAATTAGAAACATGCATGCTTCAAATGTCAATCCCAGCTCTCCCAACCCCTTGTTCCTTCACCAGCCCCCCCAGCCCAATCCCCACATCATTCCCCCAGAGAGGGTATGGCCCTCCTTGGGGGGGACCTCTAGAGTCTGTCATTTCATCTATGGCAGGACCTAGGCCCTTCCCCATGTGTCCACGTTGAGAGAGCATCCCTCCATGTGGAATGGGCTCCCAAAGTTCATTTGTATGCCATGGTGAACACTAATCTACTACCCAAGGCCCCAGGGATTTCTGAGGCCTCCTCACCGATACTACATCGATGGAGTCTGGATCAGTCCCCTGTTGGCCTCTTAGCCATCAGTCTTGGGTTCAAGAGCTCCCCCCTTGTCCAGTCAGCTGTCTTTGTGGGTTTCAGCAGCATGGTCTTGACCCCTTTGCTCATCACTCCTCCATCTCTGTCACTGGGTTCCAGGGGGTCAGTTCAGTGTTTAGATGTGAGTATCAGTGTCTGTTTCCATCAGTCACTGGATGAAGGTTCTAGGATGTCATATAAGGTAGTCATCAAACTTATCATCAGGTAGGGGCTATTAATGTAGTCTCTCCTCTATTATGTAGTTTTCTAGTTGGTGTTATCCTTGTAGATCTCTGGAAATCTCACTAGTGTCAGTTATCTCCTCAAAGCTATAATGACTCCAACTGTTATGGTATCTCTCATCCTGGTCTCCTCTATTCTTACCCCGACTCAACTTTCCTGCTCCCCCATGTCTTCTTCTACCTTCCTCTTATCCCCCACTCTTTTTCTTGGTTCCCTTTCCCTTCCGCCATGTTCCCAATCTGATCAGGAGATCTTGCCTCTTTCCACTTCTCTGGGGTATAATGAATATCTCTTGGGAACCTCCCTGTTTCCCAGACTTGCTGGCTCTGGGATTGTAGGCTGACACTGCTCTGATCCATGTCTAAGATCCATATGTGAGTGAATACATACCATACCATGTTTGTCTTTTTGTGACTGGGTTACCTCACTCAGGATGGTTTCTTCTAGTGCCATCCATTTGCCTGAAAATTTCAAGATTCCACTGTTACTTTCTGCTGAGTAGTACTCCATTGTGTAAATGTACCACATTTTCTCTATCCACTCTTCAGTTGTGGGGCATCTAGGTTGCTTCCAGGATCTAGCTATTACAAATAATAGTGCTATGAACATAGTGGAACAGACATCCTTGTTGTATGAATGTGCATCTATTGGGGCTATGCCTAAGAGTGGAATTGCTGGGTCTTGTGGTAGACAGATTCCTATTTTGCTGAGGAGTCTCCATACTGATTTCCAAAGTGGCTGTACAAGTTTGCACTCCCACCTGCAATGGATGAATGTTCCCCTTTCTCCACATCCTCTACAGCATAAGCTGTCGCTGGTGTTTTTCATTTTAGCCATTTTGATAAGAGTAAGATGATATCTCAGGGTTGTTTTTATTTGCATTTCCCTAATGGGTAAGGATGCTGAGCACTTTCCTAAGTGTCTATCAGCCATTTTAGACTCCTCTATTGAGAATTCTCTAGTTCAGTCCTCCACTTTTTAATTGGTTCCTTTGGTGTTTTGGAGACTTGCTTCTTGAGTTTTTTGTTTTTTGTAAATTTTGGAGATCAGTCCTCTGTCAGATGTGGGGTTAGTGAATGTCTTTTCCCAATTTGTGAGTTGCCTTTTTGTCTTGCTGACTGTGTCCTTTGTCTTATAGAAGCGTAGAAGCTACTCAGTTTCAGGAGGTCCCATTTATTAATAGTTGATCTCAGTGTTTGTTCTACTGGTGTTATGTTCAGGAAGCGGTCTCCTGTACCAATTCGTTCAAGGGTATCTCCCACTTTCTGTTCTAACAGGTTCAGTGTGGCTGGATTTATGTTGAGGTCTTTGATCCATTTGAAATTAAGTTATCTATCTTCTTTTTTGAAGGGCAAGAATGCCACTTTGATTGGATATATATGTTGTTAGTTGGCATGACTTTCTACTTTTTACTTAGATTAAAGCACGGATGAATTGGTTTCCTTTCCTGTGGGTTATTAAGATCAAATAATTTAGTCTAGGCTGGGTAAGGTAAAGGAACAAGGCTCAGCTTAGGTTTCCAGAGTTCTTTCTAATGGATAACTTAATTCGCTCCACCACCATAATGTATATGTATATGTATATATACATATATATATATATATCACAGATAGGTTTAGATCTTTGCTCTATGTTATATATCTAGAATGCCAGCTAGGAAGAATTAAGTGTCTAGGAATGACTAAATGGCTGAGAGCTTGAATCAACTGAGAGGATCCTGCTGCCTTAGGTGGACTCAGTTGGGTCCCTGACAACTAGAGTGCCTGTGTGCTCCTCACTGTGTGGCTTTAGTGCAGGACAGCAATGGTTTTCATTCTATATAAAAATGTAGCACGCGACTGGTATGGTTTTAGTGTGACATCTGTCCCACATGCTCGTGTCTTGGTCCCGGGCAGTAGAACTCTTTTGGGAAGTTGGGGAACCTTTAGGAGTTGGGGCTTTGCTGGAGGAGGTGGATCACTGAGGACTCAGGCTCAGTTCTTCCAGAATGTCTGCTTGTTGACTCTACGATGTCTGTTTTTACTCTTACTGTGAGTTAGAGTAAGTCCATCTGTCTGTACATTGTTCCTGTTAGTCTGTGGCCATGATGAGAAAAGTAACCAACACAAGTATTACCTAAAATATCGCTGCTGAGTCATGAAAATAGCTCCACGTTCCAAAGCTTGTCAGCCTTCTGCCAAGAAACTGCAAGTCTTACTTTTACACATAGTTCCATTTTATATACATTTCATATTACTTGGCAAACAATGAATTACAAAAAGTCAGTTAGATAGGTAAGGCTGCATGCTATAGGCCGGGGAACATGCAGGACAGTGACTGTCAGATTTTCACTGGGGTTGCAGATACATTTTAAATCAATTAGAGGAGATAAATAGATCATCACCATGACTCCATAAGAACAACAGTGTGAATCACTGGCTATAATAATCAAGATACCTTACTGCACAATTCACCAGTTCTCCAAGACAGTGAGGTGGGAAGAGACGTTGATTTCATTTCATCTACTGGGTGAAAACACAAGTTTGATGGTGAGATACTCTTGCTTTCAGATTCTTTTTTTCTTTGTGTGTGTGTGTGTGTGTGTGTGTGTGTGTGTGTGTGTGTATGTGCTGGCATGTGTAGGATATGTATGTATATGTGTGCTTGTGTATGTATGCATGTGTTTGCACAAACATACACATGAGGAGGCTAGAGATTTATGTTGCAAGTCTTCCTCTAGAGATTTAGGTTGCATACTTTCCTCTATTCTCAGTTTTTGAGACAGGGTTCCTCACCCAACCTGGAACTATTTTGTCTGGACTGGCTGGCCAGCATGCCCTAGTATCTTCCTGTCTCTGTTCTCACCTACCCAGACATATGCTGCCATGACTTGCTTTTATGTGTGTGTGTCTCTGTGTGTGTTTATGGGTGTATGTGTGGTGATATATTGTTGATTATTTAACAAAGCTTGCCTGATTGTTCAGAATGCAAAGCTAGCCACAAGCCCTAGAGACCAGGCAGTGATGGTATATATCTTTAATCCCAGGACTCAGGAGACAGAGGCAGATGGGTTTCTGTGAGTCCAAGACCACTCTCAGCTACTTGAGAGTGAATCAGTCTATAAGAATAACAGAGCTCACACCTTTGATTTCAGCACTTGTGATCACATGCCTTTAATCCTAGCACTAGGGAGGTGAAGGCAGGAGTGATATGCTGGATGGAGACAGGAATATAAGGCCAGAGGAGATAAGAACTCAGAGCACTGCTTTGCCTCTGAGGATTCATGGAGACAGGATCACCTATTTCAGTCTGAGCTAGTGGCTAGCTGCTTTGCTTTTCTGCTCTTCAGCTTGAACTCCAATATCTGTCTCTGGGTTTTTATTATTCGTGTTACATGCATGTGCTTGGATGCACACTGGATCTCACACTTGTGTAACAAGCACTTTGCCTATGTATCATCTCCCCAGAATGTAGAAATGAAATTATTTCTATTGATTACTCAACAGCTATGCTCCCTTGATTTCATAGAATGTACTACTGTCATCCTTCCAAATCCCACACTGCCCCAGAGCCTATATATGAGTGTGAAAGGAAAGATTAGATGAGGTAATGCCTGTAAAGTACAAAAGGACAGTAGATAGGAGAAGCAGATAGATAATTATGTTATCTCTGAGAGTCCTTCTGATGACCCTGAGTAATTACAAGAACATGTTATCATATGACACTCGTCTGCTTAAGGAAACAAGGAAGCACACCATCAGTATCATAAATATTAAAATTAGAAGATATAAATAAAACATCTGTGTCACCCAGAGGCCTGACAGGAAACAGCCAGCTCATCCTGAGCAATCTGAAGAATTCTGCAGCTATGTGGGCAGAGTAGATGGAAATCACTAGACACGATGGCAGAAAGTGGGGGATAAGAAGGCCTTACTACTCCTAAGTCTTAGCTGAGGCAGGGGTGTTACTGGGACCTGAATGCAATGATGCTGTGTACAGAGAGTTGCTGAGACCTTTGGTAGAGAGAGATAGAATCTGCCCCTCAGAAGAGATGGAGGAACAAATATGTCGACCTTGCTCTAATCTGCTGGCACCATATATTGAAACATGATGAGGAGGAAGGATTATGTGAACTGCCCACCTAGAGCTTGGAACAGGATATATAACAGTATTCTTTTCATCTTCCAGATAAGAAAAGATGAAAAGACAAACAATATGTACTACGTAAGATGTAGAAATTCTGCAAGTGCATCTGCCTGGGATAAGATGTGCTCTCCTGCTTCTCCCTGCATGTGTTTTGATGTTTTTGTAGATGTGTCACGTGGAAGCAATTTGCCTGCAGCCTATAACAGACATCGTGAAAGGCTGTTTATGGTAGAAACTTGGGACCCTAGACAGACATTTTCACTCATTGTGCAGAAGCAAAAGTGAGCTGAAACTGTTGATGAAATCGGTTGAGGGAGGACTCCATTGTGTTTTATAGGAATTTACAGCATAGAACGAGAGATAGGACAGATCCTTAATATGAGTATGTCAAGGGATTCTAAAGATGGCCAGACATGGTACAGTAGGTGAGTTTTCTGGGGTGGGGTGGGGGTCATTTCCTTGATTCAGAAAGCTGCCCTCTTATAGAATGGATGTGAGAACTAGATGAGGCTGTGACATTTAGGCATATTGAAAATGATAAGCCTCTACCTGGTCACCAGAGTCAATTCCAGTGTATCCTGCATGTTAGACAAGCTTGGAAAGCAAAGCTTTTAGTGGCAAATGCATAACCAGCAATCCGTTGACACCATGAACAAGGACTGCTATTATTTTTACATTTGGTTTGTTTCAAACACTGCTCTCCATGCCCGGTGAGAGATGTGAGTTCCGTGAAGAAGTTGAGCATGGGCACCTGATCCTTCTGGATATTTCTGGAACAAGGGACTTGTGTCCATCAAATATACATCAATACCATGACCCATTCTCTCACTTTAGCACCTCCGTTCATCCTCATCGTATTCATTTTCTTTCCTCTCTTCCCTAGAGACTCAGTAAGAGAGTACACAGAGTACTGTAAACTTTCTAGGCTGAGTTCTTATTCTGTCAGCTAGTAAGTGAGTTGCCTTTCCAAGCCCGGGTTGCTGTTTTTCCTCTATAAAATGAACTTATATGTATAGCCCTACCTACTTTAAGTTAAAAGCACCTTGGGCGTGAACTTTAAGCAAGTTTCCTTCTATTGTGACTCTATACTTTTATACATCAATGAGGACAGCTGTATTTTGTCAGTCTTTCCCAGGATACCAGTTATGTGCTGAGCTGTTAACCACTTAGTGGTTACAATAAAGAACACATGAATTCCCCTCCCTGCTCAAATTTAAGAATGTAACCGGAGGAACACCTTGTTTCTTTCCATCTCCTCTCTGTGCCTATTGCTTTCCTATCTCACATGTCTCTGTTTCTATGAATCTCTTCTCTAGTGCCCAAAAGAGTGTGCCCCCAATTGTTTACCAGCACATTTTACTTGCTAACTAGGTGTGGCACTGAGAAGATGAGCATGAAGCCTTGGCCATCTCTGTGTCCACAGAGCTGAGGAATGTCATTCTTATCGAGCATGGCAGGCCCCCTTGCCTCATCCTTTCCTTTAGTAATATAGATTGATACATCCTTTAGACAAACTCCAGGAATTTGGTGGCAGGAGAAGAACTCTTGTTATTTTTCTCTAATTTTGCTTTGTCCAACTTTACTTAAACAAACAAGAGATCACTGGAAGGTAGTGGGGAGAAGGGGAATACTAATTACTTGGTGCATGTCTAAAAAAATTTATAATCCTAAGTGGTACTGATACTCACACATATCTTGGGGTTGTTTGTCAGTCCCCTATGTTATTACACAACTGCTCTCTGCACTTAAAATCCAAACTTTGTATTCTTTTCTTTTGCCATCCATCATATAGAACCAATTTAATCATGTGTTAAGGAAACGAACTGTTTCTATATAATACAAGAGCTGGAAACCTTGAACATCTGATTTCAATTAAAATGAAAACGATTCCAACAGCCTCAAGCTATCCCAATATAGCACAACAGTAATACATGTCATGTTTTGACAACCGCATGCTGTGTTATTCCAAAGAATCTATAATTTGATATTTTTGCCACTATTTTGTGCCTTATTCACATTTCCTTGGTGCTTTGATCTCAAGGCTACATGTTAGGGCTTCTGATGTTCTCACATCTAAAGCCCTTCAGCTGAAAACCATGTCTCTCTTCCTCCTGATGGCATTTGTTCAGTCATCTATGCTGACAACCTTTATTTGGAAATACTCTCCAAGGAATAATCGTAAAAAGAAAGCACATCTAGGATTTAGTCAACTTTTATTGAAATTGCAAACCAATAGCATAAAATAGTATATTTTATAGTATGTGACTAGAAAATAGTTGTTATTTTTTAAACTCAACCAGGCAGGAATATAAATGCACTGTTTCTCTAGCCTGTCTTATAGGTATTCACCACCACATCAAATAGAAGGGATTGTCTTGAGCAGCAGAGTGTAGAATATAAAATCAATTTCACTTAAGTTTTTGCCCATTTAATTAAATTAACTTCTGGTATGGGTGTGAGGGAGGGAGGCCCTTTCTCAAGCATAGGATGTTTACCTGAGATATTTATGGACCTTGCCATTTTACTCATCCCCATATCTTACAGCTAAATTTTATTAGAATTGTTCTTATAACCAAAATCAAGTTTTTACCCTAAACATATATGTGCATTATGTTGAGCTATTCATTAAATATGCATTTCTAATATTTTAAAGTCAAGAACAGATTCTAGTTAAATGAGTCCCAGCAGGATGGACAGTCTCCAGCTTATACTGTACTCTAAAAATTACTAGGTATATCATCCAGATGGTTTCTATGTGGGATTAGTACTAACCTAAAGCTGACTGTTTACAGCATGATAGCAGTTGTTTTATTGACATTTTCACCAAAACCAGAGCCAATAATAGCACAGCAAAGCACCATTTCACAGAAAATGTACACATGGTTCTTTTTCAATGTTTTCCTAATAGATGATGAAAATAGACCAAGTCCTAGCAAAGAAAACCTACTCTGCAGCACCCACATGTCCCTGCATCAACGAAAAGAATTGGAGGCTGGAACAAGGGACTCCCAAGAGGCTCAGTCAGCATCCTCTGAAAATTTAAATTGATCATCCATCCTGCATCTCTGTAAGCAGTGAAAAATGGATTTTACCTTTCATCTTTTTTTCTGAGGTAACTTTTTGAAGGAGTAATGCTTCTCTACAGAACTGAGGTTGTGGTGTTGTTTTGTTTTTGCGTTGTTGAGAACGTAGAGGGCAGGGGGAAGAGAAATCTTTAATGACTACTCAGCAAGCTCAGGGTGATTCCTTAACATAGACATTACAGTGTTTTCAGATGGGATGTCACCAGAAGTGCACATGGAAAACACAGCCCAGTATTTTCATACTAAATAACACCCAATTTAGGTCTACACAGAATAGAGGCATTTATGTTGGTCAAACCATTAGTAGATCTAACTTAGCAAATCTTATAAACAAAGAAATAAATTCCTGGTCCAGAAATATGAGATGTCTTCTCAACTGTGATTATATCTACTTGTCTAAACCATTCAGCTTGCACTTTAATTCATAGCTGACATCTATGTGCTATTGCAGTCTTAGGTCTTAAAAGCAACAATACTTGCCTGAGGGAAAAGATGGTTGGTTTACCAGTAAATAAATTTTGTGTTTTCAACAAAATACAATAAATTACATCTAATGTAAATATGAGTTTTCCTGCATACACAGGGGCATTTTTTTATTCCCATTACCAGTACAACCAGTTCTAGAATTTAGGCTTTGTCCATAATCATTGCACACCCAGAACACAACCAAAGCCATGATCATGCTGACCTAGCTAGCCAGATATTTTTACCCACAATTCATCTCTCTTCTCCCAGGAGGCCCCACATCCTTTCTCTCCCAGAGCTGCCTTGGAAATGGGTCATGAGGTCAGGGGAGCTCTGTTTCTGGGCTAGCAGTTGAGACAGTTGACTCCTGAACAAAAATTGAAAAATACAGGCTGAATTATAATTTTTAAAAATTTCAAATGCCTTCTTAGAAGCATCAAAGCTAACCAGATCCTGAGAAATATCTAGATCATAAGTGAAAACTGAAGAAAAAAAAACAGAGAACGTGGGTTGATTTTGCCTGTTGACATTTTGTCTTGGTTTTTGGAGACAAGATCTCATGTAACTGAAGTTGAACTCAGCTTATGTAGCCAGAGAGAGTCCAGAACTCTTGATCCTCCTGCTTCTGTTTCCCAAGAGCTGCAATTGTAGGCATGTGCTAACCTTTTTCTATTGGAAGGGTCAGTTGGGAGGCTTCACTGCAAAAGGAGAAACATTGGGGAGCTAGGGAAACAAAAGTGAGGGTTCAGGGCTGCTGTGGCCAGAAACTCGGCTTTGACTTTAACAGACTCCACCATGAAATGTGGAAATACTAGGAGAAGCACAGCTCTGCTCTCAGTTCACCAGCCTACTCCTAGGGGATGCTTTTTCTTTCATAATAAACTGTCCCTATTCAAAAAGACTTCCTTATACAAAGTAATAAAACATTGCTGTAATAAATACCTAAATCCAAAAGGATTTACCATGTCAATTCTTCCTAACTCACATAATTGTATTATCAATGTACTCTCAATCAAATTCCCAGCTTGCTTCCTCTCCCCTCTCTTTCTTTCTCTCCCTCTGTATATGCGTGTGTACCTAAGTTGACCATTTGAAATTTTTATAAAACACAACAGATCAATAAGCTAAAACAAACATAAATAAAACACAAAGTTGGACAATTTGCCCTACCAGTTTTCAAGGCTTATAATAAAGTTTAACAATTACCCCCAAAGTGTTACTGATGTAACAATTGGCAGATATACAAACAAAAGACTAGAAGCCAGAAGGAACCCATGCATATTATATACATAGTCATTTGATTTATGATAAATATGGTAAGAAAGGGTCAGCTGCATTTTTAAATGGTGCCGAGTCACTTGGATCTCCATCTGGGAAACAATGAAAATTGACCTTACTTCACATCATACAAAACCAAAAAATCAATTCCAGATGGATTGCAGGTCAGAAAGTCAGAGGTGGAGCAATCACAAATCCATAAGGAGACAACTGGGTAACCTTGATATGCAAAGATTCATTCAACAGCACAAAACTGCTAACCTTAAAGGGAAGACTGATACACTGAACTTCAATAATTCTAAAGCTCTGTTTATCAAAAGTCACCACTTAACAGCATGGAAGGGCAAATTACACAGGAAGAGATCATACTTGCAATACCAATAGCAGACAAGGATCCCGAGTCTAGATCCTTGTATTAAGAACGTCTGTGAACCAACACACATGTGATCTGGCAAGTGAATGAAAACTACTAATTAAAAACTTTAACATAAAGTATTTTATTAGCAGTATTGGGGAAAGGGGATAGTGTATTTTATTCTAATATTAATATCTAAGTCAGAAGATCCATAGGAGACAGTATATCAGTGGAACACTGGAAGATATTTATATGAATAGTAAGCATGAGTCTAAAAGATAGTAATTTGTATATAATGTGATAGTAATTTGTATATAATGTAATGTAAGTAAAGTTCATTGCATTCACCTTTTCATCTCTTAGCATACTCATCTATGACTTTTCCACATTGTGTCCTGCACACAGATTGACCTTACAAGTGAAGGAGTGCAAGGAAGCAAAGCAGAAAAGTAAGCTAAAGCCAAGATCTCCCTGGAAGAGGAGAAAATAATGTACATGTTACAAACTAAAGAGCCACTAGAAAACACCACTTCATCCCTCTCACATGATATGCACTTACAAAACAATTTCTCATTCAAACAAATGTAGCCCACAGTTAGAATTTGTCCTGTACCATTCTTTGATCAAGAGCAATTGCTTCAAGTATGTTGATCAATGAGTCTGCTTAACCATCTCTGGTGGTTTGAACAAGAATGGTCCCTTAGGCTCATACATATGAATTCTTAGTCACCAGGCAGTAGCACTACTTGAGAGGGATTAGGAGGTGTGGCCTTGTTGGAGGAAGTGTGTCATGGGGGCGGGCTATGAGGTTTCAAAAACCCTAACCCAGTCCTATTTTGGATCTGGATGTAGAAGTCTCAGTGACTTCTCTAGCACCATGCATGCTGTTATGCGTCTCACCATGATGATAGTGGATTAAGCCCCTGAAACTGTAAGCGAGTGCCAATAAAATATTTGCTTTTGGAAGCGTTGCCTTGACCGTGGTATCTCTCCACCGCAATAGAATACCAACATCATATTAAAATACCCCCCTTGCAGAGCATGCCACCTATTTTATATAGGATAGGAAAAGTCACTCTACTTAAAACCACAATAATTTTGGCCATGGGGTATAAAATTTCAAGAACATTGGTAACAAACAGTTTCTAACTGAATGAACAGTCTAGAAAATTCACAAGTTATTGACACAATGAACAATAGAAATGAATCTTAAAGATATTTTACTGAGGAAATGCAAATTTTAAGTATACACTGTAGCCTCATATTTATATAAAATTCAAAATCATGCAAAACCTATCTAGGATGTCATTAGTCAGAATAGCATATACCTTTAGGCAGACATCTTTCATGAAATCATAAAGCCTCAACTTTAGCTACAAAAGAATAGGAAATATGTGTCATTCCTATTTTTGCTAGGATTGGTATTCCCCAAGGTAAAAGTCATCATTGTCTGTGAAATAACTGTTTCTGAAATTCTAACCAAAAGTATAGTGACAACCTAAGAATTAACTCAGCAAGGAATTAAGTTATTTTTACAGCAAAGGCAATAAGGTTTGAGGTAGAGTCAGATGGTTCCTTATTCAAACACAACTCCATCTGTTGCAACTGTCTGGCCTCAACCTATTTGCCTTCTGTAAGACCCTGTTTCCCAAAACAGAAACATATTAACCATCTAGTAGGTTGCCATGCATAGTAATAAAAATCAAGCCTATGACAGGATTTGGTGGGCAGAAGCATTTTTGTTTTCTTTTTCTTTCAGGGCAGAGACACATGTAAGCAAGGCTGTTCTTGAACTTTCTATGTAGCCAAGGATGGAATCTGTTTCCTAAGTGCATGGTTATAGGCATGAACTATCCTGTCCATTTTATGAAGTGTTGCGGATGAAACTCAGGGCCTTGTGCATGCTAGGCAAACACTATCACCTGAGCCACATCCCTAGCCCTGTTGAAGGTTCTTTCCATCCTCTGCTTTTATTAGACTGTGCTGGGTGCTGCAATTTTAAAAAGCAGGGTACAAGAGAAAGACACAATGTTTGGGTGGAGGGTTTTTTTTAAATTGGCGGAAGTGAACAGGAAAGGGGAGAGAGGAGATGGGGAAATGGGAAATGGAAAAGGGAGAGGGGAGGCTAGCCTCTGGGGACAGGAGCAGCAGAAGAGAAGAGAGAGGAGGGGAGAGAGGGAGAGACAGAGAGACAGGCATAGAAGGAGAGAAAGAAAGGAAGATGGGAAGTGGGCAGGGCCCTTTTAAAAGGGGACATGGTGAATGTTCACAGGTCATGCTCTTAATGACTGCAGGTGAGGGCGTATCCTGTCAGAACTCCAAGGACAGGCCAGTACAGATGCCTGAATACTGACAGTAGGGTCTGCCCTCATCTTGTAATGTTCATTCCTTCCCACAGACCAGACCAGAGATTTGTAAGTGAAACAAGAAAGCCATATAGGTCTTGAATTTCACCAAGGAGAAAATCTAAAAGGTACTAACTAAAAACTTCCAATAGCAATCTGAAGAACAAAAAAGCAAGGAGATAATTTATTTTATATTAATAAAATATATTGGTGTTTTCAAATGTTTGTAAAGGCTCACTTGAAAGTCACCATATGAAATACATCACAATTGTTTTTGTATTCCCAGGTAAATTTCTACCTTTATTTTTATTATCAGTTAATTAAATGGACAGTCTCAGAGAGATGCTCAAATTAGTTAAATTGTTGCAATCATATTCATTATTTTAAGATTACAAATCCTATGAGGAAAATGAGGAAAAAATTAAATTTACATGTTCACATTTGAAAATTCTATATTGATCAAAAGTCAGCATGTGCAATTTCCTGATCTCTTTGTGTGATGCCCCAGATTTATCAAGGCTCCAAAAGAGTAAGCAAGACATCCTACAATCCCTGTATACGCCTTATATTATATTTATTTCCTAAATCTCTCACTCCAAGTTGATTTCATCTTGATTGCTAGACTACTGGTGTTCTGGTAGTACCACTAAAGTCCCCCAAACCACTCTTTTTGCTTATAGAGTCTGGTTACCAGAAGAGTCTTCCATCTTAAAAGCACACGTGAACTATGTTGTGCTGAAGGATCAGAGAGGCATTGGCGACAGTACTGTAAATGCAAATTTGAATTATTAGCAATATTCTTTCCAAGATATCACACAGGCATTGGTCAAAGAGAGAGTGAGAAAGATAAGTGAGCAACACAAGAGCAAAAAAGTTTCAGTAAAAATGAATGAAAAAATAGAGTTAATCCCTCATGTACTATCAAAAACACTGCTTATGTCTTCCTGGAATCTGCTCTTTTGCTTTGTTCTGTGATTTCAAAAATCCTTATGACCTTGAGACTTCAGTGAGCATCTATGAATGTAGCCTTGAGGGCTATCAGGAAAGTCCTGGAGGCTGGAGAATTAATGGAGCCCTAACTGCTCTGTAGCTGCAGCCAGACAGTGTCAGTCACACTTTCCTTGCTGGGGACTGTCTGAGCATGTCCCAGGGTCTAAACAGATGCATAGTATGATGCATCTTCTTGATGTAGCTTTAAATCATGGAGGATGTGTGGATAATTATGAGTCTGGGATCTCCTTCTACACAGCTTCACTGTCATATCAAAGTGTTTCTCCTTGAGGACCAGCCCTGGTAGGTAGGCACAGGATGTGAGGAGACCTGCTAGCACCTCTTGGATCATGGCTCTTTCCACTTCTAAGATTTAGTGAATGATTTAATTTTCAATGTACAGTGCTGAATCTTTACTGAATATTGCAGCCATGGGTCCTTGCAACAATCTCCTTTTTAGTTCTTCACTTCTCAGAAAATAGTTTTTTTCTACTTTTTAACCATGGTGAGCTAAGGAGACACGATTTCCTCTTCTGTTTTTCCTCTTGTTCTGTGTTACCACTTTGAAGAGTGAGCAGAGACAGCACTCAGGCATACCTGCAAAGCTTAATTACTCCTTTCCCCTGGTTGTCTCACCTGCCACTGCGATTGGAGCCAGGCTAATTAGTTAGCTTGTTCCAGAAATATCCATCCAAATCTGTGTTAGCTAAATCAACATGTCTTCCATAATATACATTTCAAGGTGCCGAGAGAACGTTGGTCCTAACGTCTCTCTTTCCCACTGCACAGTGTGATCTGAAAAGATGCTATTTTAATCAAATGTACAGAATTACAAAAGAGGAGTCTGTCAAACTATTAAGTGCATCAGTGATAGCAAAATAGTTGAAATTCTGTAGCTTCAAAGTCTCAGGGTCATTACTTTTGATGAATATTTTCCATTTTTAAGAAGCATAGCTAATATAAGCAAATAGAGCAGAGATGATGGTTAAAATATATCCATAGATTGCCTTTTGTTAAGAGCTTTAACCCTGAAAAATCATGTCCATAATCATAGCTCATTATCTTAATTAGATCTGTCCTACATTATCTCACAATTTATTCTCATTACTTCATAGGTGATCAGCCTTTTGAAAGGCATTTGAACAGAGTTTGCTGATTTTGATTGTGATAGTGTCTGTATTCTCTTTCAAACTCTATTTAGATCTTTAGGGTGTAATCATGGTGATGGTATATTTAATTAAAAATTACATTAGAAAGATATTAATATTCATTTTGCTGAATGAATACCAGATTAACTCAAGAATTAAAATCTCTATAATGGCTAATGAGGTGAACTGTGCTGGGCTGTCCATAAAAACATAAATGAATCATAAAGGTAGCTGAAGATCTGAAGCTTTCCTTCCCATTATGAAGCTTGGTGTTTGGGAAGTGGAGCTCTTAGTCACAAGTCACCTCAACATATGCTTTTCTTCTAATGATGATACCCGATGTTCAAGCTCTAACTCCCTGGGATGAAGATTGTATTGCAAAAAAGAGAACTTCTCTCTTCTTTGGTCTTTTGCCCAAGTAGATGTAAACATAGCTCTGTTTCCAATGGCTTGTCAGTTAAAACGGTTTTGCATCTTCAAAGTAGAAAAAAAAGTACTGCAGCATCGTGGTTTTGGTTTATAATGTAGATTCCGGGGGTAACATCTGCAATGGAAGAAGGCAGAATGGGGATAACCCTTGCAAGATAGAAGAGGAGAGTGGAAGATTGAGGTTACTAGCAGCTGTTTGTAGTAACTGCCTTCCCACAAACAAGCTGAATGCTGGGGCTGTCTGTGCAGACTGGTTCTACAGGTAACTGTTATGTGGAGGGATAATTAGACCATAAAACAGAATACACAAGGTAAAAGCAGGGGAGAGCAGACCTCAATAAAGGACCCATCCCTAAGATACTATGGTCTTGGTTGTTACTGTTGGTGACATGTAGCATAATGACTTCACGGCAAATATATGATGAATAAAAATATAGAGCAAAAGCAAACTTGTTTAGACTTAAACATGGCTTTGGAAGAGAGGATAGTAAATTGTGTGAAAATGGTTCTAATCTGAATCATAAATAATTTCTAGTTCTTTGCCTATGAGCCATTAATCAAACTACTAAACCTCTTTGGACCACACAATATTTATGCCTGAAACTGAGAAATTATGGTATACAGTGATTAGTAAGGTCTCTCAATCGCAAATTTTTGAGAAATTAGGAGAGCCTAACCAACTTTCAACCATTAAAAAAGATAAAAGAAAGGAAACAAAACAACCTTAGGTATGACATAGTGCAATGATACCTCAATCTTTGTCCATACAAAAACTTTCTCCCTAGCAACTGACTATGCAGTTTTCCCACTGAGGAAGGGAGTTTACATCCCCACTTGTTACATGGAGCTTGGCTTCCTGACTTGGTTCAACAGACAGAATATGGTGAAATTCTTGGCATTCCTGGTCTATGCTCAAACTGCAAGAAATACTGTGCTATTTTGTTCTTTCTTTATGTCTGTCTTTCCATTTGCACTGTGAGGGAGACTGAGATTGCTAGAGAAAGTCAGAGTCACACGAAAAGTGTGTCACTTCCGAGTGCGCTTCCTAGATCAGCATGCCTCAGCTGTTAGCTGACCCCAGATTCATGAGTGCAGATGAGACAAACAAGCCTAACTCAGGTCATCAGAGCCATGCAATTCAACTAGAGCTGTGAGAAATAATGACTGGCTCCTGTAATGTGACATCATGTTTTAGGATATCTTAAGTAATAAAAGTTAACGGATATAAGAAGCTTTACTGGTTTTATTTGTTCGTGTAAGAATTTGCTGTGAGTAAATTTGCCTCTTATTTATTTTATTTTATTTAAATTAGAAACAAGCTTGCTTCACATGTCAATCCTAGCTCCCTCTCCCTCCCCTCTTTTCCCCGTCCCCCAGCAACTCCCCTAGCCCCTCACCTCCTCCCTCCTCCCCTTCCCAGGGAGGGCAAGGCCCTCCATGGGGGATCTCCAAAGTCTGTCATATCATCCCAGGCAGGGTCTAGGTCCTCCCCCAAGTGTCCAGGCTGAGAGAGCATCTCTCCATGTGGAATGGGTTCCCCATAAATATTGATCTACTACCTGAGGCTCCATAGATTGCCAAGACCTCCTCATTGACTTCCACATTTGGGGGGTCTGGATTAGTACCATGCTGACTTCTCAGTCATGAGTCTGGGGTCCATGAGCTCCCCCTTGTTTAGTTCAGCTGTCTCTGTGGGTTTCACCAGCCTGGTCTTGACCCCTTTGCTCATCACTTCTCCCTCTCTGAAACTGGGTTCCAGGAGTCCAGTTTAGTGATTAGCTGTGGGTGTCTGCTTCTGCTTCCATCAGCCACTGGATGAAGGCTTTAGAGTGGCATATAAGGTAGTCGTCCATCTCATTATCGGGGAAGGACATTTAAGGTAGCCTCTCCACTATTGCTTAGATTGCCTGTTGGTGTCATCCTTGTAGATCTCCGGAAATCTCACTGGTGCCAGATCTCTTCTCAAATCTATAATGGCTCGCTCTATTATGGTATTTCTCATGCTGCTCTCCTCTGTTCTTCCCCTGACTCAACCTTCCTGCTCTCCCATGTCCTCTTCTCCCCTTCTCTTTTGCCCAGGTCCCTCTCCCTTCCCCCCATGCTCCTAATCCATTAATGAGATACTATCCCATTCCCCTTCTCTAGGGTATCATGCATATCTCTCTTACGGTCCTCCCTGTTTTCCAGACTCTTTGGCGGTGGGAATGTAGGCTGGCAATCCCCTGTAACATATCTAAAATCCATATATGAGTGAGTGCGTATCATGTGTGTCCTTTTGTGACTGGGTTACCTAACTCAGGATGGTTTCTTTTAGTGCCATTAATTTGCCTGAACATTTCAAGATTCCATTTTTTTTTCTGAGTAGTACTCCATTGTGTTAATGTAGCACATTTTTTTCTATCCACTCTTCAGTTGAGAGGCATCTAGGTTGTTTCCAGGTTCTGACTATTACAAATCATGCTGTTATGAACATAGTTGAGTAGATGTCCTTATTGTATGAATGTGCATCTTTTGGGTATATGCCTAAGAGTGGTGATGGATCTTGTGGTAGACTCATTCCCATTTTCCTGAGGAATCTCCATACTGATTTCCAAAGTGACTGTAAGAGTTGGTACTCCCACCAGCAGTGGAGGAGTGTTCCCCTTTCTCCAGATCCTCTCCAGCATAAACTGTCATTGGTGTTTTTTACTTTAGACATTCTGACAGGAGTAAGATGGTATCTTAGAGTTGTTTTGATTTGCAATTCCCTAATGGCTAAGGATGTTGAGCACTTTCTTAAGTGTCTCTCAGCCATTTTAGACTCCTCTATTGAGAATTCTTTATTTAGTTCTGTACCCCATTTTTAACTGGGCAATTTGGTGTTTTGGAGACTAGTTTCTTCAGTTCACTGAAAGTTTTGGTGCTCACCCTTTATCAGATGTGGGGTTTGTGAAAATCTTTTCCCATTCTGTGGACTGTTGTTTTGTCTTGCTGATTGTGTCCTTTGCCTTACAGAAGATTCTCAGTTTCAGGAGGTCCCATTTATTAATTGCTGATCTCAGTTCTGTGCTACTGTGTATGTTCAGGAAGAGGTCTCCTGTACCAATTTGTTCAACGGTACCTCCCACTTTCTCTTCTAAGAGGTTCGCTGTGGTTGGATTTATGTTGAGGTCTTTGATTCATTTGGACTTAAGTTTTGTGCATGGTGATAGACACAGATCTATCTGTAGTCTTCTACATGCCAGCATCCAGTTATGCCAGCACCATTTGTTGAAGATGTGTTCTTTTTTACATTGTATAGTTTTAGCTTCTTTGTCAAAGATCAGGTGTTCATAGATGTGTGGGCTAATATCAGGGTCTTGAATTTGATTCCATTAGTCTACCAGTCTATCTTTGTGCCAATACCAAGCTGTTTTCATTACTAAAGCTCTATAGTAGAGCTTGAAGTCAGGGATGGTGTTGCCTCCTGAAATTCCTTTATTTTATAGGGTTGTTTTGGCTATCCTGTGTCTGTTATTTTTCCATATAAAGTCGAGAATTGTCCTTTCAAGGTCTGTGAAGAATTGTGCTGGGATTTTGGTAGGGATTGCATTGAATCTGTAGATTGCTTTTAGTAAGATTTAGTAAGATTGCTATTGTTGATCCTACTTATCTGCATGGGGGATCTTTCTATTTTCTGGTATCTTCTTTAATTTCTCTTTTTAGGGACTCAAAGTTTGTGTCATACAGGCCCTTCACCTGTTTGGTTAGAGTTACCCCAAGACATTTTATGTTGTTTGTGGTTATCGTAAAGGGTGATGTTTCTCTGGTTTCTTTCTCAGCACATTTATTGTCTATATATACTAGGGCTACTGATTTTTTTTGTGTTAACCTTGTATCCTGTCACGTTGCTGAAGGTGTTTATCAGCTCTAGGAGTTCTTTGGTAGAATTCTTCATGTCACTTATGTAGACTATCATATCATCTGAAAAGAGTGACAGTTTTACTTCTTCCTTTCTAATTTGTATCCCCTTGATGTTATTTTGTTGTCTTATTGCTCTAGCAAGAACTTCAGGTATGATATTGAAGAGATGTGGAGAGAGTGGACACAGCCTTGTGTTAGAGGAATCACCTTGAGTTTCTCTCCATTTAATTTGATGTTGGCTGTTGGTTTGCTGTTGTATATTGCATTTATTATATTTAGGTATGTTCCTGTTGTCCCTGATCTCTCCAAGACCTTTACCATGAAGGGCTGTTGATAGTTGGCTGCCACTGATAAACTCAAGCCAGCTGTGGACCTGAACAAGACATGCACAAGATCTAGCCAGACAAAATTCTGGCACAGTTGGGGGAGGTACTCCACCACTTACTGGACAGCTAGAGAAATCTAAATTAAATACATTTTGTTCATCTGAAATCCTTGATTTCCAGGGTATACATAATTGGTCAGAACAAAGATTGAATGGAAATGTACCACACCTGGAGCACTCTTCTGTTCTATGGTTAAGGTTTCCTGTGGGCTGAGCTTCTGTTGTTCACTCCTTTCCTTTCTAAGGATGAATTCTTTCTAAGTGGTTCCTCTGTACAAACAGGAAACATATTCTCTAAGTTTGCTACATCATCATATGTGATAAAACCAAAAGTATTCAAGTCTTGGCCTAGGAAGAGGATGGGATATCTCAGTGCAATTGTTTGAAATCTGTTTTCTATATGTAGAAAGGAACACTGTGAGCCAAGAAAGAACTACTTAGGGATAACTTACATGTCAGCCATTTGTCAACAAGATTTCTGTGTTTGTTTCTTAATATTCAGCTCAATTTAATCTGTACATTGATGAGACCTTTCAAACCCATTATTTTCTATTCATGAATACCAAAGCCTTTGAGTCTTTACTAAGCATTTTGTGGGAAGAATGATAATGTGATTTACATTGTAAAACATATTAAATTAACCTTGTCACAGCTGTGATTAAAAATAAATTTTGAAATCCCAGTGAATTTTTCATAGTTAAAAGGGTCCCTTTCTTATACTGCAGATAGCAGGACAGGTGCAGACCATCCATCACGTCAATCTTTCCTGGCTTGATCATGTTGAATGACTTCTCTCAGATATATGTACAAAAGGATTTGGATATACAGAGAAACATGCATATATGACTTAATCATATTTTCTGTCAGTATCTTCCTCTCTAATCACTAGATTTCAGTTGCTCCCATTTTCATCTACATGATCTCTCATCCTGACCTCAAGGAAGAAACCTAATGTGTAATCTAGCTGCTTCTTCAATCATTCTGGGACACATGGGTTTCTATGTTAAGTCTAGGGGAAGTTCTTTTCACTTGAAGTTATGAACTGGAAGGAAAACTACATTGGTGTCACCCCTGGTACACACTCCTGTTTGGAAAGGTGATGATTGGAGATACTCATCAATGGAATACTACCCAGGAGACATGGTAAAAAGTCTTCCTTGTCAGGATGGCTAGTTTGTTGCTTAGCTATTAGTTTCGATCATTGAGAAGCAGTCTTTAACCAATTGTGCTCTACTGGAGCAAGCTATGCCTGTTAAGATGTCCTTTCTTTTCTATTACTCTCATCAGCTACATTTAAAGTGGATGGTGGAGAATATGTCCTCTGTTCTGCATGGTACATAGAATGACCTATTACAGTTCTACTTTCAGTTCTGAATGAATGAGTGTATTAAGTATATAGCAAGAAAAAGTAAAAGAATAAATAGCAAGTAATAGGCAAGCAGAGCAGCAGATTTAAGACATAATCAAATCATGGGGTTACAACATTCAAATGAGACACCTGGAGCATTCTGAGAGAAGGAGAACAAATGAAGTAACATTACTGAATTTTTACAAATGTCAGTAATCAACCGGAAAAGTTAAAGCTGCCAGCTGGGGTTCCTGGTTCCATTTTCTTTTCACAGATAAGTGTCTTATGGATGGATTTCTGTTTCCATTCTCACCACAGACATTTTCACATCATGGAATAAACAATAATAACTCAGTTGGAAATTGTTTATCTTCTAAATGTTCTCAGGGCACACTATTTTTACTTTTGGTCTCTTTTGCTGTTCTCTTCCATTGCTGTCACAGGGGTTGGAGTGCTGCCCTTAATTTGGTTTTAGGACACTTTGAGACAAATTTGTTTGGATCTGGAACCCAGGGCGAGTGGCAACCTCGCTTTCAGAGCCAGCTTCTCAGTGAGCTCAAACAACACATGGCAATTTTCCAATACAATGAGCATTCTACCCTCTTTTGAGACTGCAATTTTCTCAGCAAACTCCTGTTTCGTGGTGCCCTGGTCATCAAATAGTGGAATTGCTAGTCTTCGAATGTCACTGGCAATTTTTAAACCAGGCTTATGTGTTCTTTACAAAAACAGTTTCTGCTTTACCCACTCTTAATATATTCCATTGGACACCAAGCCCATTCAGAACTTTTTCCTTCTGAACACAGTTATAAAGTGTGCTTTGATGTCCTTCTGTCTTCCTGCATTTCTTTCTCAGCTTAGCTTGGCTCCTTGAAGTCTTGGGAAGTTCACATGCTCAGCCTCATCCTTTAGTCCTCCACCCCCATAGGCATGTTGTGATTTGTGACAAAACTCTTTGATCCACAAAGTCTCAGTGCTTGGAGTCTAGCAGTAGTCACTTTCCAAATGTGTAAGCTTCTCAATAGCAGAACTAAGAAGAGCTATCCATATCTCTTTTATTTCTCTTTGCAAATTCCTGAGGTTTTCCAGAGTTTATGCATTTTTATAATCTTTCCAAATGCAAGAAGCATTAATTTTAAATACTCTTGTTCTAAGTCACATGGATTCTAATCCATGTGGCCCACACCACAGATTACCAGAATTTCCTTTTTTCCAAGTAAGTCATTAAAATGCACTGCCACTTTTTCTAGCCTCCAACATTGGGTTCCTTTCTACTTTTGTCTCATTGCTAAGTCACTGTAATATACTTTAGATTTTTTTGTGACAACCTTTTTTCTTGAGATAAGTTATGAATTTGTTAGGCATGGCTGGAGTTCTCTGTGTAAACAAACACCCCCATCCCAATTGGCGTGGTAGCTTTAATGCATTTGTACAAAATTAATCTCCATGATTCTGTCTTATTTCAATGTAGGTCATGGTTATATGATATTGTCATATCAGAATAGGAAAATGGGACAGAAGTTCCAAGATATTGTGCTTAGCAAACTTGTTACTTTGAGTTTTATTTTTATGTGTACATATATGCAGTGCCTATGCAAGACAGAAGAGGGCGTCTGGATGCCCTGGAATTGGAGCTAGAGGAAGTTGTGTGGGTGCTGGGAGTTGGACCATGATCCTCTGGAAGTACAGTCAATGTTCTTAACCATTGAGCCATTTCTCCAGCACACACAATGATATTTTAAAAACTCTGTAATCATAGTTCCCCCCCCCTTTGAAAGGGTAAAAACAATAGAGTATTTTTTATGAGATTTTTCAGTGAAAATTGCCAAAAATTTTGTGATAGTAGATATCCTCTAAGTTACTATCATATTTAGATTTAAGTTTTCACATAGGATATGGATGATTATGCCCTTTTCTCTGGTGGCTTATTGGTACAAGTACAGACATTTTAATTTATTATAGACTGTTGTGGGATTCCCACCTGGATCCTATCGCCGCTTTATCCCCCCCAAAACACACAGGACACTGTATTAATTATGAAGCTGTTTGCTATGGTTTTCATTTGGCTAGCTCTGACTTAATCATTGACCCAATAGACTTTATAGCAGTGCTTCCAGTAACCTAATTAGGCAGGCAGGACAGAGACAATGGGATCATTTTCCTCATTTGATGATGTGGAAATAAGGGTACCTTACTGCTGTTCCTGGCACGCTGGGAGCCTTGAATACATTTTTTTTGAGTGAACAAGTGAAGAAAAGTTTGAAAGACTGATTGACTATAGTGTATAGCTCTAGATCAGTTATTAATTCACAAAACCTAACCAGATTTTCTAATGCTTCACTAGTCCTGCCTCCAAGCAGCTCAGAATGAAGGCCTGCATTCCTGCTATAAATATTTTCTATAGAGTTTTGCTGATGAATTGAAATTTCATAACAGGAAGAAAGCAGATGGCCTTTGGAAGGGGCTTGTACTGCTCTTCTGTGTTTCTGTTTTGCTTGCTAATGCGGAGTGCGCATGAAGGTTGCCAGAGCCTTAATTCCAAACTACATCATTTAATAAAATACAATAAGGAGAATTAAGAATCAAGGCTGGGGATAACATCCTGCTTATTATCTCTGTAGTGAGAGGACTATTTTTTTCTCCCATCAGTTGCCAATGATGGGTTTTTTTGTTCCCTTTCGTCTGGGCACGATTGTGATATTCAACGAGAGGAGGGTGAAGTGCCACTTTAAAGCCAAACATTCAATTCCTCCTAATTCACAAGGGAGAGAAGGATCAAGTTGTGCAGCTGGGAGGTGAGGCTTCTTCCCAGCAGCTGTCATTGAAGAGACACGTGCAAACCATAGAAGTCATTTGTCACCAAAAACCCTGTCCAGAATTTGCTATGTGTGTCTCACTTGCTAACGTGACATGAAATAGTGAAGCTTTCAAAATCAAGTGCAGAGACTTCATTGTGTTGACATGGGCAAAATAAAATGAGGAGCAGTGGCAATTATGCGGATAAATCAGGCCCAAAATAACCAACCACTGAGAGAAAAGTTCCTTTGACTCGGATTATTCAGAGTGACTGTTCATGTTCATTAATTTATCAAAGCAATGAATTCTACCCTATACTTTACTTTGTCACTATAGATATATCTTTAGTCTATGAATTTGAATGACTTTTTGATATTTTATTTCACTGGAAATTATAATAGGAATTGAATGAGCAAGAGCTACATTGAAAGATGGCTACTGAAACTATGATAATAGTCCAAGAGAATTTAAACTTCATTATTCAACAGCTATCAGATAGGAGTATTGGATTGGAGCTGGAGAGGGATATGTGAAATCTGTTAGAATCAAAGCTTTCTAAGCAATCCGTCTTTCTTGTTCAGTAGCCTATTACCCCAAAGTATCTTGGTCTGCAGTTCCCAGCTGGTTTTCTGGTCATTTGACAATTTTAATGATCTTGAAAACTTCATTAAGATTTATATAAAAGCAAATATAATTTTAAACATGGACTTGTTGCCTTTCTGTTTTTTTAATATTCCTTATTCATGTTCAAAGAGATGAAATTTTGAAATACAAAAAGGATAATATGTTAGGTGTGGCATATGCCTTTAACCCCAGCACTCAAGAGGCAGAAGCAGGCAGATCTGTATGAGTTCAAGGCTAGCCTGATCTACACAGTGAGTTGCAGTCCATCCAGGGTCATACAGTGAGACCTCGTGTCAAAACATGAAACTGAACAACAAAAAGATTATTTAAGTGGGTTCAGTTGGTAAAGTGCTTAATCATCAAGCCTGAATACCTGAACTCAATCCTCAGCCCCCACATAAAAATGCTGGGCATCAGGGTATGGGCTATAATCTCAGAACTGAGGAACAGAAACAGGAGGATGAGAGGGCCTTCCTGATCTAGCCCAATTGTGAGATCCAATTTCATTGAGAGACCCTGTCTCAAACACTGAGGTGGAAAACCACCTAGAAAGATATATAGTGTCGACATTTGGCACTCACATGCTTGTGCCTACATGTATACATGCATCTGTATACACACACACACACACACACATACACACAGAGAGAGAGAGAGAGAGAGAGAGAGAGAGAGAGAGAGAGCCAGAGAGAGAGAGAGAGAGAGAGAGAGAGAGAGAGAGCCAGAGAGAGAGAGAGGAGAGAGAGAGAGAGAAGGAGAGAAGCAAGGTCAGTTTTGTGCAAATCATTGCATTATTACTGAGTTTCTATGTTGTGGGATATTACTTTAACTATGTAGACTGTATTACATTTGTTTATGTTGCAGAATACTGCTTTAACTATGTAAGGTGTGTTGTATTTGTTTATGTTGTATTTATTTAATTATGTAAAGATGTGTTGCTGTTTCACCTTGCCTGCCTAATTGATCTAATGGAAAGCTGAATGGCCAATAGCTAGGCAGAAGAGGGTTAGTCAGGGTTGACGGGCAGAGACAATAAGAGGAGAAATCTACGCTCAAAGGAGAAGGAGGAGAGAACCAGTGAGAGAGAACACTGGGGCCAGTAGCCAGCCAGCCATCTAGGCAGACACGGAGAAGGACATACAGAATGAAAGAAAGGTAAGAAGTCTGAGGCAAAATGTAGGTGAAAAGAATCAGGTTAATTCAAGTTATAGGAACTGGTGGGAAAAGCATAAGATAAGTCTGAGCACTCATAATTAATAATAGTTTCTATATCATGATTTGGGGGCTGGAAGTATGAGAACGTCTACTACACTTCTATTTGGAACTTGAGCATGCTTCTTGCTTTTGCTATCTTTCTTTTTCTTCCAGAACCACCAGAATCATGTTCAGTGTGCCAGAGGCTTATCAAGGGCCAACAGAAGAATGTTGCTGTACCTGGATTATTACCTCAAGCAATCTGTTCAACCCAGAGAATCTTAAACATTCTGAACAACTCATCCCTTAGAGGTTACAAATTGTGAGTTTATTCATTACAGCAATAGGATAGTAGGTGGGAAATAATGTCTAGTATGGATGGCCCTTGGCCTTTTTTTGTCTTTGTTACAAAGTTGCATCATAAGAAAGGACCTTGGAAAATGACTGTCATATTTTTGTCAAAATAATATTGTTTTTGCAAATGGAAATCAATGTATGTTTTTGTCTGAGAAAAATGTTGGTAGGTTAATGAAAATATGAATAAGAAAATGTCCTTGGGAAATTAATTAACCTTTAAATTTAGATTTCTTGGTTTTAAAATAGAAGTAATAGAACTCTCAACTCCAAAAGGTTGTCACGGTGCTTTAGTGACATGATTTAATATGTAAAGCATGCATGCATCATGGTGGATAACAATAATTCGAGATAGAATTAACATAGTCATCAATACCAATTTTTTTTGTTTTTGTTTTTACGAGACAGGGTTTCTCTGTATTGTTTCGGAGGATATCGGTTCAG
This sequence comes from Mesocricetus auratus, assembly GCF_017639785.1. NCBI lineage: Eukaryota > Metazoa > Chordata > Mammalia > Rodentia > Cricetidae > Mesocricetus > Mesocricetus auratus. The sequence goes on along the minus strand of NW_024429200.1, from coordinate 30,837,582 downwards.
CCCGGCTTTGAACTCACAGAGATCCGCCTGCCTCTGCCTCCCGAGTGCTGGGATTAAAGGCGTGCGCCACCACCGCCCGGCCATCAATACCAATTTTTATGTTTTATGATAGCTGGCAATTTATATATCTGAAGCAACTTTTCAGTTAATAACTGTTGTGTAGCAGTTTCATCTCTGAAAAAAAAACACCCATTTTGGAGGGAAGCTTGATGCTAGAAAGGAGGTGAAACAACAGGATATTCTGAGGACAGATGAGACATTCTCACCTGCAAGGAAGTTTCTTAAGCTCAGGAAGTAACCAACTCAAAGGCTTCAGGAAGTCCCTAAAACTGACCAGATACACTAGGTCCTGCCTCTCTAAGTATAGACAAGCTGTAAAGACCGCTGAGAGACACGCTCAAACAAGCTGAGCTTCAGAAGAGCCTCAGATGAGACAGGTTTCCTGGAAGAAGCACACAGCAGCTAAGTCACCCAAAAGAATCAGGCACAGCTGAGCTCCCTTGAAGGGGCTCAGACCACGTGAGCCACCAGAAAGAGGCCATTTTCCAACCCACAAACTGTACGGTGTGGCTGTCTGGGTTTCTAGTTTTCATGATCTGTCACCCATGCTGGGGTGACCTTTTGGTGATATACCTGTCTTTGAGTCATCTCTGCTTCTGTACGTAACCCCAGTAAAACTCCTGGATCCCCAGTTTTGGCTTTGGTGGTGGTATTCATACTTTAGCCCATCCTCAGTTCTCTGTTTGGAGTGAATAGACGTTTGTTCACATTTTCCAGCAACAATGTCACATGACAGTGATAGTTTTCTATAAAGTCTAAACCCATAAGCATATGTCAGAAAGTAGAGTGTGTTACCATCAATCATCAATGCTGTCATCATATTCCAAAGCAATGTGTGTGTGTGTGTGTGTGTGTATGCAAGTGTGTGCTTAGATAATTCTTTGAAAGAAGTGCCCAGAGGAAAACATGCTTATGTGCTATCACAAAAAAATCTCCCAGGGCTAACATAAACCTTAATTAAACAATTATAGAATTCCAGGACACGGTGAGCTCTATTAAGCTGATAACTCAGGGCACAATATGTTGTGTTAAGTTGTGCTGAGGCAAGTATTTGAAATATTGACGAACAATGAAGCATCTTTCAATTTCTTAGTTGACATGCATCCTATTACTCTAACCATTGCTAGATTTAACAGTCATTTCATTTATTGACAGCCTCAGCAAAAAGTCTAGGAAAATCAATTGTATACATGAATTATGGCATTTTGTTGAACTCCAACTGTTTCTGTTAGTTCTAAAATCTGCACCATTGGTAGTACTCTTTATTTCTGAGTTGTAAGCTATTAGAGAATTCCAGTTGCACAATTTCCTGTGCTTGTTATAATTTTTGTCAGAAAGATAATAGCAGTTCCTAGTACAATCACCTTTCTACTGCTCTGTTATTTGATTTGCTGTGATTCCTACCCTACATTCTATAACCGAGGATGAGGTGAAGTGGCAAGGTCACTCAAAGGACAGAAATTATCACAGTGCTTAGAAACTAAATTATTAAAGACACTTGACAAGGATACTAACAAGAAGAGGAAATACTATTGAAGCCTTTTTCCATGAAACAAATGTAATGGAACTGGAAAATCAGTATTATACTGATTGACTGTTTCCATGATAGTTACATAGTGGCCTTTGGGACTCATCCTTAAGGGTTCTATTTCTTTCTCAAATTTCTGTTAAGAATAGCAAATCCACATGGCATTTGTGAGCTCTTAAACTGGTCTTTTTCCTTTAAAAATAAAACTATTAGTCATGTGTAAATGTGTGCAGTGGGACCCAACGACAGTGACTTCATCCACTGAAAAATACCAGAGCAAATTCTTCCTGGGTAATTTATTTTATATTATTCCTTTTTCCTCACTTCTACAGAATTATCTTAATGAAATATGTATTTTTTGTTTAACAGTCTTTTATTGATCCTTTTGTAAACTTCTCTGATATCAAAGTATGTTTGTGAGTAGAATTTTCCCCAAATTTTGTAATGTTCTGAATATCAGAATTTTTTCCTATTAGTAAGATTTCTCTTAATTTAAGATTTATAAACCAAACATAGTAGGCAGGATTATTTAGAGGGGTATAATCAATGGGATGTATATATAATCAAACCAGATACTCACATAGATAGTATATGTAGTAAAATGAACTTGTTAGATTGGTTCATGCAATGGAGACAGAGCAGTGCAACAGTAGCTGAGAATCCAGTAGTGGCTCCTGTCCCAAAGCTCGGTACTACAGCAGGCCTGACTCAGCTAAAGGCCTGGAGTGTCCTTCCTGGAGAACTGGCCCTAAAGACTGAAGAAGCTTGAATCTGACATTAGTGGAGGTGGCAACAAGCACTGGGAGACACATGGAAGGAGAAGGGAAGACAGGTGGCCAGTGTTGCTTCTTCCTTCCCCCTCTGTTTCTGGGATGTCTATTGGAAGGCTGGGTCTTCACTCCTCAATTAATCCTGTCTGGACACACCCTCACAGACATCCCCAACGTGTGTTTCCTAGGTGATTCTGAATCCCATTTTGTTGGTAAGTAATCAAGTTCAACTGTCACATCAAGTAAACGTATCTCATTATTTGTGCATTATTATAGAAAAATATTAGTTAACTATTAATAAGAAAAAATCTGTTTCTGTGTGTATCTTGCGGAAGAAGTATTTGCTGTGACTTGAGAATAGATTGCTTCTTGGAGAGAGATATTTTAAAGTACTGGTAAGAAGCAGATGGCCAAATGGAGATGTCAGCTCTCATAAAGAGCTGTATTGGCAGGTGTACAGCTCCATGTTGAGGTGGTGATTGCAAGAGAACATTGGATTTAACAGTATAAAAAAGGAAATATTCAGAGACCTGGGACACCAGCAAGGTGTCTCTACAGCTAGGGGAGTGTAGATCTCTCCTCTGTAGAGGTAAGGGTAAATAAGAGAAGTATGAACAAATAAAATCCAGATTGTAGATGAATCTATCATTAATATCTTTGAGTGGGTACATATCATGTTTGTCTTCCTGGATCTGGGTTACCTTAATCAGGATGATTTTTTTCTAGTTCCACCCATTTGCCTGAAAATTTTATTACATCATTGTTTTCTAGCTCTGAGTAGTACCCATTGTATAAATGTTCCACATTTTCTTTATCCATTTTTCAGTTGAGAGACATCTAGGTTGCTTTCAGTTTCTGGCTGTTACAAATGATGCTGCTATGAACATAGTTGAGCAAGTGTCCTTGAATTATGATTGAACATTCTTTGGTTAAATGCCCAAGAGTAGTATCACTGGGTCTTGAGGTAGATTGATTCCCATTTTCTGAGAAATTGCCATATTGATTTCCAAAGTAGATGTACAACTTTGCACTCCCACCATCAGTGGAATAGTGTTCCCCTTACTCCATATCCTTTCCAGCATAAGCTGTCATTAGTGTTTTTGATCTTAGCCATTCTGACAGGTATAAGATGGTATCTCAGAGTCATTTTGATTTGCATTTCCCTGATAACTAAGGATGTTGAGCTATACCTTTAATGTCTTATAGCCACTTGAGGTTCTTCTTTGATAATTCTCTGTTTAGATCTGTATTCATTTTTAAAAATTGGATTCTTTGGTATTTTGATGTCTAGTTTCTTGAGTTCTCTATATACTCAAGATTGGAAATCAGCCTTCTGTCAGATGTGGAGTCCTACTAAGTTAGCTGACCCAAGCTCGTGGGAGCTAATGAACTCTAGAAGGACAACTAGGGATCCTGAACAGGACTGAACTAGGCCTTCTGCATATGGATAACAGTTGTGTGGCTTGGTCTGTTTGTGGGGCACTGGCAGTGGGACCAGGATCTGTCCCTGGCCCATGACCAGGCCTTTTGGAACCCATTTGCTGTGTTGGGATTCCTTGCTCAGCCTTGATGCAGGGGGCAGGAACTTGGTCCTCCCTCAACTTGGTATGACTGACTTTGTTGACTCCTCATGGGAGACCTTACCCCTTCTGAGGAGTGGATGGGGTGGGGTAGAAAGGAGGTGGGGAAGGGAATGGAAGGAGAGGAGGAGGTAGGGGAAACTGTGGTTGGTATGTAAAATAAAAAATTAACTAAAAAAGATTTTTGAATTTAATACTGTTCTTTGTTAAATGTTTTAAATACCTTGATATATTTGAAGAATTTTTAGCTAGGCTAGAGGAAGGAAGGGAAAGGAGGAAAGAAGGCAGAGCGAGGGGGAGATAGATGAATAGATAATATATAGAGTAAATAAATAAATATTGCAACTGGTATCACAGAAATGCAAAAACCAATTCCAATTTTGGAAACTGTGTGCTAATAAACTAAAAAATCTAGAAGGATGAAGGACATTTCTAAACACATGTGATCTTACTAAATTTAATCAAGACAACCTGACAAACTAGAATAGACAAAAGCAAATTATGAGCTCAACTCAGCTGTTAAATGTCTGCCAACAAAGGAATGTCCAGGATCAGATACATTCACTGCTGAATTTCACCAAACCTGGAAAAAATCTAGTGCTAATGTTGTTCAGCGTATCCACATAATTCATAAAAGTCAAAAGGAAAAAAACTCTTCTAAATCTTTTTATAAGGCAACATTTCCATGTTAGTAAAGCAGAACAGGGATATGAAAACAAAACAAAAAAGAAAACTATATATCAACATCCCTAATAAAGTCAGATGCAAAAATATCTCAACAAAATACTAGAGAATTGAATTCTGCAGCACATCAGGATTACTTCATACTATAATCAAATTGGTTTCATTTCAGGAATGCAAAATAATTCCACCTAAGCCAAAAATCACATAAAGATCAAGAGAATTCAGAGTAGAAGTCTTATGATAATTGAAGCAGATGATGAAGAAGCATTTAATGAAATTTGTGCTTCATGATTACTCTGAACAAATTATGTATATGACAATGTATACAAACTATGTATAGGATTGGTAGAACATTGTCAAATGGAAAGGGCTGAGAACAATAAACTCATGTTCAAGCTCTCCATCATTTCTAGGTTCAGGGATTTTTGTCTGACTAGGAACCAGGCCAGTTATTGTGCATTGCTGTGAACACTCTGGCTGGTTGATCTTTGTTACACATCAACAATTAAGTTGCTAATGCTGTCATCAGTGAAGCTGAGATAATCTATATATTGATGCTACAGCTACTTGATGTAAAGATTGGTGAAATAACACAGTTAAAACACGTGGATCATTACACACACCAGCAGTTTAAACAATAATTTAAAAATTTACATATCCAATGTTTACTTCTTAAGAAGATACATTAGGCGTTATTTTTTTAGACATTATTTCTTAAAGAGTTTATTTGAATGGTGATTTATGAATCCTGCAGCACCACACCACACCACACCTCCTCAGAAGTCGTGAGTGGAAAACTTTTATAACGTGCTCTTGGAAGAAAGGCAGAAACATCATTAAAAGTAGAAAGTCTCTAGAGAGGTGGAGTCAGAGGTTAAGTTTCTACCAGGGAAGCTTTTTTTTTTTATCTCCGCAGGGAAAACTTTTCACTCTGATCTGGGTGCCAGTTTACTGTCAGTAGCAACTCAAGGTGTTTGAGCTGTCTGTATAGTAGCCTAGCTAAGTTTCAAGAAACTTTTAGCAAAAATTCTTAAGAGGAACAGGGAACTCAAAATAGCCCAAAGAGGGGATGGGGAACAATGCAGTTGGTAACGTGCTTGAGTGAGAACCTAGGTTTGTATGCTGTGGAGCATCCCTGCAAAACAAACCAAACAAAGAAACAAAACGGAGTGTCCCAGCACCTGATTGTAATCAGAATGCTGGAGAGAGATGGGAACAAGGTGATTCTGGGCTTCCTGGGCAGCCAAACTAGCTAAATCAATGAGTCCTGGGTTCAGTGAGAGATAGTCTCTAGAAACAAGGGAGAAAGTGACAGAGAAAGACATCTGACGTCAAGCTCCAGTCTCCACCTGCATATATATGTATATATATTCACACACACACACAGACACACACACACGCACAGACACACACACGTATGTATGTGCATAAGCATACTCTGCACAGACTCACGGCCCCAAGATTGATATCAGACACACTTAGTATAGTAACTATGTACTTCCCTGCTGGTTTAAAGATAATTTTACTTGTTTGCTATTTTTGGAAGAAAAAAGGAAAAAAACTACTAGTCTCTAAATTCTGCCTGGAAAATTACAGACATTTTTCTAGCCACCTCAAGCAAAAGAAGATATAATGCCAGCCAAAGAAAAGGCCTTCTCATTCTGAACTCTTATCAGCCAAATACAATGCTCAACAAACAGCTAGAAGGTTTCATTTCACCAGAGAAGAGCTCCTGCTTTGAAATGTTTTCAAAGTTTCCATGACAAAATATTCTTTCACAGTCTCTGCATCAGTGAGCTGCTTTGTGCTTCTAGCACGGCGAAGCAATTAAAAGAAGATGAATAGATGTATTTCGGCATGTGGGATAACAAATGGCATACTTAAGGTGACAAGGTTTTCTGTGTTAACTGGCTTTGCAGTCACTTGCAAGTTTTTGAAAAATATTCCCTTTTATTGGAAGTTTCTCCCTTCTTAATCTCAGTTTAAAGGCCATTTTTCTCCCAGCAAATTGGAGGAGAGCTGTTCAAGTCATCTTTGATGGGACAAAATATATGTACATGCTCCCTGTGCAAGGCAACTGCGACTTGCCTATGACTATTTACGATGGGCTAAAGTTTTAAGCAGCAAGCCATTCACATGACAAAAGATGTTCAGCCATCCGGGGTTGAATGATGAGACCTCTGCAGGACACTGAGCTGGCCTCTTTAATTGCAACTATGCTCTGTGCTTTGTAGGCCAGTTAGCGCAAGCTAAGGAGCCCCCCCCCCCTGCCCATCCTACAAAGCATCTTACATTCAGGACATTTAAAAAATCTAGTTCCCAGGAACAGGGAATAGAGGCAATTTAGATACCATTTTTGGTATCTAAATTCATGATCAATCGGTTGGATGATACCGAGGCTCCCTTGATGGAATTTCTAATTCCTCTCTGTTTTATTTTCTCTTGCCCTTTGGAAATGTATCTGTTCTACTTAGTTAAGATGTCCCCAGCTATTTGAATCAATGCTTAGTACATTTGATAACTAGAATCATAGGGAAGTCTACTTTCAGCTTGTCTTATGTGTTGTCTTGGGGCTTCAGCAATCAGGCTTTGTGGTTGGAGGTGGTGATTCACACCTTGGAATGGAAACAAACTTGGGTCAGGTTTTGAAAAGGATCATTTTAGTTTTGTGACCTTGTGCAAAGTTAGCTGACCTTGTCCAGCTTTCAGTTGCAAGTGTACAATGAACTCACAAGATCAGTTATATTCTAAGGAGTGGTTACAATATCTTTGTGGTTCGATAGACCTAGATTTGCTAGACCAATTTTACTTTTGCACCTGTGAAATCTTGATAATTATATTTGAACTGTCTAGGCTTGATTATTATTTTAGTTAAAAATACTTCAAAACAGCCATCACTTCTAGGGCTATCATGAGGATTAAACATAACAGTACAGGTACTTTTGTGAAGAACCATTCAGTTATAGGGAGATATCTTGCCTTAAAAAGGGAATAAAGAGAGACAGAAAGAAGGAAGGAAGGAAAGAAGGAAGGAAGGAAAGAGTGTACCACTCTATAGCTCCCAAAAGATTCAGAAAAGAGAGCTTTGCAAGCAAAGTGGATTATCTAATTTCCATTCCTCATTTTACAGACTGAAAGAAGAAAGAGGCAGAAACAGAGTCACACAATGAAGATCCCACACTGATTTTAATCCCACAGTCCCGAGAGTTTATGCCAAGGAATTCCAAAGGCAGCAACCTTCCACCCCAATAAACAAGCGCAACAAAATCTTTTTCTTTGTGTGCAGTGTGTGTGTGTGTGTGTGTGTGTGTGTGTGTGTGAAACAGTTACAATCACAGTATTCTCCTTACTAGATAAGCTAAAATAGCAAATTTCCCTTAGAAAAGATAGAGTGGATTGATAACAGAACAGATAGAAAATGGACAGAATCCACTTTCATTAGAAGAGTTAGGACATTTTTCAAGACAGAGTCCTTTGTTTTGTCCAACTCCAGCTGTTCCTTTCAGTAAATGCAACAAATATCTGCAAACCGCTCAAGAGTGCTGATGCCATTTTTACATGGAATGCTTAAATTTTGCATTCCAGTTTTCATCTTTTCCACAGACACTTCCAAACTTCTCCAGCAGTCTTTCCCACAAGAGTTATATTTATTGTACCTTCGCAGAAGCATTTTTTCCCTTAGCTCCATTTTAGACACTTCACCTCATTAAGTTGAAACTAACTAGAGTTCTGAATAGGAGAAGAGAGAAAACGTGCAAATCCAACCATAAAACAAAAATGTACTTTATGACCTGCATTTTGTGAAGTTACCTTGCTGGGTGTTTAGGCTCACTGGTACCTTTACACCAAACAAATTGTACTCTCTAGAAGGTTTGACGAAGTTAGAATTCTTCCAGGCTGTTTAAAAAAAACTAGAGAGGGAACATTAAGTCACACAATGGCTTCCTGCATCCTTATGATCTGCCTAGCAAATGCACCTGCCATCACAGTTCTGTGTGCCTTGTCTTTTAAAGCATCGACTTTCTCCTGACTCCCCATCCTTCCCTTCTGCAATGGATAAGAACCTTATGCAGAAGCACAGAGAGCAAATATTGTACTGGCTTTTTATCTGCAAAGCATGTTGAGGCTGGAGCTGTAATGTTTACCCATAGTCTCCCATCTCCATCTGGATAAATAAAGTGGTATCTTGGGACAGCCTGCTCTGTCGATAACGACTTTGAAACTCATTCACCCTGAGAAAATTTAACTGATACAGTTTGTCTATCAGACGGATTTCAAATGGCATCACCACTGCCCTGCTTCCTATGGTGATTGCTGCTGCTCGGTGGTCCCATGCCTCAATAGCTGGTTTGATTGTGTATGTCGCCTCTTTCCTCACACTGCACTATTCATGATGATCTGTAATGCGCAGCCCTGCTTCCCTGGAGCAGAGCTGAACATGGCTCCTTCTGTGATGTTAGCTAAGGAGTTTGCTCGTTTCCAGCACCACTTCTTGAGAGAGGAGAACATCCCCTTTTTGCTGATGGTTCTGCCTCTTTGTTCCCTACTTCTCCCCTTGCTGGCCTTCATTATTTCTTTGATCTAGGTGTCTTTTGTTCACAAAGGGCTTAGTGAATATTTCTCCTGATTTTAGTGAAGAGAAGATAAGTTATCAATCCATTCTTCCTTTGTTAGTGGTTTCAGCAGCCCATCATTTATTATCCGAGGGCAGCTTACCCTGAATAGATGGTGGAGTAGATGAGGCAGCTTGGAAACCTGCCCCCAATTGTCAGGAGGGAGCAGTCTTGTGTCTTTGATAGAAATCAAGGGCTGTCACTTGCCTCATATGTTACTGGCTTCAGGAAGGAAGCCAGGGTTATATTACTCTGGGAAGAAAATAAGCTGTATTTCCTTCAAATGTCTTGGTTTCATTCACAGGCTCAATTATCTATATAAAAGGTTTCTATAACCAAGAGAATTCACCACAGAGAAATGATGTAAAGTTAAATGGAATATAAAGAAAGTCATACTCCAAACTGTCTCCGATAAGGAATTCAGTATGAACTAAAATATGAAGTTGCAGAATTAAAGGATGAAAAAAACATGCCAAAATATCCTGCTTTCTCAAGAAAAAGTTTTCTAGGCAACCTTGATGAAGTTTTCTCCTGTTCCCCTATGACTGTCTGGGTTTTGTTCTTTGAGACAAGCTCTCCTTCTACAGTCCAGGTTGGCTTTGAACTCATGATCTTCCTGTCTGCCTTCCAACTGCTAGGATCATAAGCATACATCACTGTTCATGATTGTTCCTGTATTCTTTCCACAAGACACTCTTTTAAGCATTTTTGACAAAAATTCTTAAACATTAATATTAGTATTTTACTTGTCTTAAACATGTTCACTGAAAATTGACACTAGATTTTGAATATCATTACTGAAGAAGTAGGCAGCTTTATAAGTCAGTCTGGTTTAACCGGGAGACCAGATGAAAAAACAGGCTATGTATACAGACATCAATGTGCTAGAAACATGCATGCATACATACATACATACATACATACATGTGTGTGTGCATGCATGCATGCATGTATATATACATATATATGTAAGGAACAGACCAGGAGACACAGGAGCCCCACATTCTAAATTCACTGTTAGCAAACTAACAGTTACGTTCATTTGTAACCAGAAGGTTTGATTAGGATCACTAACTTATAGAAATTACCTCAAACACCATTTTTAGGTTGTCTTTAAGAATGGTACACATATTGAAGTATTAAGAATCGCCTAGATCTCAAGATAATATGTGTTCATCCTTTATCACTACTTATGATAGGGTTCATTCCATTTAGAGAAGTCAAGGGAAGAATCTCTTCTTTTTTCCCTCAATATAAGTCTTTATTTAAATTAGAAACATGAATGATTCACATGTCAGTTCCAGCTCCCTCTCCCACCCTTCCTCCCTTGTCCCTCCACCAGCCTCCACAGCCCCCCACCCAATCCCCACATCATTCCCCAGGGAGGGTGAGGCCCTCCTTGGGGGGGATCTCCAAAGTCTGTCATTTCATCCAGGGCAGGACCTAGGCCCTTCCCCATGTGTCCAGGCTGAGAGAGCTTCCCTCTATTTGGAATGGGCTCCCAAAGATCATTCATACACCATGGTAAACACTGATCTACTCCTGAAGGCCCAGTGATTTCTGTGGCCTCTTCACTGGCACTACATTCATGGAGTCTGGATCAGTCCCATGTTGGTCTCTCAGCCCTCAGTCTGAGATTCAAGAGCTCCCCCTTATCTGGTCAGCTGTCTTAAGAATCTCTTCTATAGAGGAAAACATTGCATGAATGTGCGATTAAACAACATTTGTTGAACACATGTGGAAACAGTTAATGTTTGGTGACTAATAGTAGCTGCCGTGTCTAGATTGGAAACTGCTTTACATTTGCCAGTTCTCTTAATAATTACAACAACCCTTTGATGCAGGTCTTGACATCATCAGCCTCTTGGGTTTTCCTTTCTCCTTGTGGAGTCAGATGTAATCTCTTTGCTCTTGGACTTTCCAAGTGATAAGAGTTTTTTTCCCTTCACAATGGACCCTGGGTATGAGTGGGTGGGCCCTGTGTAGTTTACAGATAAAGACCGAATATGCTAGAAAGATCAACCATTGAGGAGAGACTTTGGGCTTTGGGTCAGGCAGTAGAAGACAAGAAGACAAGGTGGCTATAGACTGAGTTTAATCACATAGTGAAGGATTCTGCCAATCGTATCTATATAATGAATCCTCAATATAATCTCTGGACACTGAAATCTGTATAAGGCTGCTGTGCTCCAATCCTGTGGAGAGATGTTACAGAAAGTTCACATTGGATGGCCTTCCAGAGAGTTCCTTTTATACTTATCATAGATAATTCTTATTTATATGTTTTGCTCAACTAACATGGTAATATAATCCTTTTCTGAATTCTGTGAATTTTTTGAGTATATTCTCAAGCCTGAGGAGGTTTGAGGAATCTCTTACTTTACAACAATGTAGTCAGCAGTGCAGATAGCTGGGAGACCCCAACATTATGGCTGTTGTTTGGAGTAGGGGAATACACCATTAGCCTGTAGAGTATCACCTACCTCCAAGTCATTAGTATTAGACTTTCACAGCTTACCTATATGATTGATCCCATATGGAGGCCAAATTTGTCTTAAACTTCTCAGCTTATATGTGGCAGCATCAGGAATTAAATCTAAGTTATTGTAATGGAAGAAAAATACATTTTAATAAGCAAAATGGAGTAACTTTGGTCAAGGAGGTTAAAACAGAGGTGTGAGGTCATTGCTAATCAGAAGTCAGACTAACCAATGGGTGAAGATTTAACAAGACTGCAGACCTACTTATCCGGACGTGTGCTGACTTTTGAACTTGAACAAAAAATAGATCCCTAAAACCTCTAGTGTTAACCTTTGCCGTCTTTTCACACAATAGATCCCTTCTCCCAAACTACCCAGAGACTAAGACAACACTTAACTTTGGCCAACATGAATTAATATGAATGAACTTTGGGAGCCCATTCCACATAGAGGGATACTCTCTCAGCCTAGACACACAGGGGAGAGCCTAGGCCCTGCACAGACTTTGAAGATCCCCCATGGAGGCCTTACCTTCCCTGGGGAGCAGACTGGAGATAGGATAGGGGGGTTGGTGGGAGGCTGGAGAGGAGGGGAAGGAGAAGGGATTGGGACTGACATGTAAAACAAGCTTGTTTCTAATTTAAATTTTAAAAAGGAAGAAAAAAAGAAATTATATAATTTTCAACCTTGCCTTGAAGTTTAAAGTTACAAATACAGCTTTCATTTTGTAAAACTTTAGAACTTTTTTTCAAGGTTGCTTAAATTTGTGTTTCCTCTGGTTACAATCCAAATAACCCACAAATAAATGTAAGTTTTCTTGCTCTCTACTAGGCTGAATTTATGATTGGTTGACAAGTATTTTAAATTCTTGATTGGGACTCTTGCAACATAGACAAGCTTGAAAGAGAAAATTGGAAGTATGTCTACTACACACACACACACACGCACACACACACATATATATATATATGAAGGGCATGAATATACCTCTCTGAGATGTCTTAGAATTCAAAGTTAGATGCCATCTGAAGCAGAAGGAGGGGAGAGGGTTGTGGCCAAGGCAGTTATGAGAAGCTGACCAGGAAAATGATGTAAGAAAGAGCAAGTTTTGATATATTGGACTCTCAGAAATACTCAATAGGTAAGTCTCCTGTGATTTTGCCAGGCTTCAGACAACTGGCAAATGAAGATTTGGTTATATATATGTATATATATATATGTATATGGAGTGTGTATAATATATATGTATATATAACATATATGTGTATGTATTTATCGTGTATATATTTATACACATATACATAAAATTTCTGTTTCAAGCTTCTTCCATGTCTGCAGTTCTTAAATATGATCAGCTAAACAAACAAACAAATAAATAAACAAACAAAACAAAGAACTCTTAAGCAAAAAAGGAAAACATTTGAGGAGCAACCAACTTTGGTATCTCCGTTTTCTGTATGCAAAGCTTTTCTATTCTTAATAATTATAAATTTTTTCTCTTAGTTGGAGAGTTCACTTCAGGTTTCAAAAAATAAAGGGCTAATATGAACCAGTTAGAATTCACCACATGTTCATACTTTGGTTGTGAACTTCTGGGCTCAGGTACTGTAGAGAATACACTTTCATTGTTTGAGTTATATGGTTTGTCATCATTTGCCATAATAACTCCAAGAAACTAATACAGTGCTTCAAATTTAATATAGTTGTTCTCCCATATCTGTGGGCTCTGCAAGTAATACTTTTGTAAAAATTGATAATCTTTCCTGTTTTTCAACTATCTATTGTTACTAGCATTGTAGTTGGTGTTTGAGTAATTTGCAGATCATTTAAGGCATATGAGCTATGTGTACAGGCTATATGCAAATGTTACATCATTTCATGCAGGGCTCAGGCATCTGTGAGACAGTGGCCACTCCTTTATGAGTTGTCTTTTGCAGAGTCACTTCCCTTCAATTTGGCTGCCATTCTTGGTTTTAAAGAAAAGCTAATCCTAAGTGATGAAGAACTTAGCTGTTGAATACTCACTCTTTGCATTTACTATGACCAGGATATCAGTGACCTTCAGACTGTGTAAGAATGTGTAAGATGGTGTTTCATCTACATAAAGTAGCATATTTATCTGAAGATTTACAGGAACTAGTCTCACGCTGGTTGCAGTGTTCTGACCAGAGGAAAAACACACACGCTATCCCTTGGTGATAAAGGCATTGAAGGAATTAACTGCTCCTTCTATTTCATCAGCATCCTGGCTTTTGACTAAACTTAACTTCCATCCCAGCAGCATCCCCAACCCCTTAGTTTGACTTTCAACTGGTGAGCAGATGCATATTGATATGGAAAACTGTATAGACTTTAGGGTCTACAGGATTTCTGGGGTCAATGTCCTGTGGGAACCAAGGAAGAAATTCACTAGCAAAATAGAATGCTTGACTTGTTTCCACTCAAAATCCACTATCCCCCAGCCTTATTTTCCCAGAATTTGGCAACTTTATCTATTTAATTGCTAAAATTAATTTTAAGGACTTATTTTTAATTACAAATTGTGTGTCTCTGTGTGGGTATGTGCATGCGAGTATGAGTGCAGCACCTGCAGAACCCACGGGTACTGAATGCCCTGGGGCTGGAGTTATGGGACATCTGTGAGCAGCTTGATAAAGGTACTCCCCAAGGTCAGGGAGTGTCATTGAACTTTGAGCCATATCTCCAGCCCTGAGATAAAATTTAGAATCTTCTTTTCCTTGCCTTTCCTTTCATTTCAAAAGATTAGCTTTTTCCATTTGTCTCTTCAATTTCTCTCTCTCTCTCTCTCTCTCTCTCTCTCTCTCTCTCTCTCTCTCTCTCTCTCTCTGTATGTGTGTGTGTGATGGTTCATTCATGTGTGTCCATTCACCACCATATGTTCAGCAATCATAGGAAAAAGGTCAGGTGTCCCTCTGTATCACTCTCTAACTTACTCTAGTGAGACAAGGTCTTTCACTGAACCTGGAACTCACCATTCTTCTGGCTGAATTGGTGGTCAGCAAGTTCAAGTAATACTCCTGTCTCTCCCCAGTAGTACTGAGTGTGGTCATGACTAACTTTTTTATTTTTATTATAAATTTTCTTGTGGTGAGGCAGAGAAACATGATAAAGATGTTAGAAAGGAAAAACACTGGTCCAACCCCATGGAGGCCAATGAGAGAGAAGGGGGTGTGTGGAGTGGGGAATTAATATGACATAGTGGCAAGACATATCCAAGCACCCAAACACAGTTATATACTACCTCTATCCAGGCCTTAGATTCTCCACTTTTTCACCTCTAACTCATATCAGCACTCCTCCCTCTGGGGAACTTTCAGACCTGGAACTGAGGTTGAGTCATTAGTTGTCCTTACATACTCTGAGGCTTCTGACTTCTTGGATTGAATATCTCTGAGCTCTCTGTCCAGTGTGCAAGACAGCCATTATTGAGCTACCCCAGCCTCCCACTGTATAAGGCAATCTAACAAACCCCTTCACCACTCTGTGTGTCATCTCCTTGTGTTGTCTGTCTAGACCAGGACTTCTTAACTTTCCAGACTGTGACCCCATCTTTGACAGAGAAAGTTTTACATGACCCTTGGTATGTAGGTGAGTACAATAACACACAGATCAAACATTTACTTTTTAAATATTTTAATATACATTATATACAATTTACCTGTATTAAAGATGAAAGTAAATTTACATAGTCATCATATGTATGACCTTATTTTTTTGCATCAAGAATTATGACTGGAGTAATGTTTGATATTACAGGACATAGACCATCTTCAGTGTTTTTTGGAGAGGGGTGGTAGATTTATCAGCATGTACAGCAATATAAAATATTAAGCTTCTATGGAATATTTTCTCCAGTATTCGGCATCATACATTAATCAAACTTCTCTAGAATGCAGCTTCTTACACTGTGAGTCATGTGGGGTCATATTACTTAATGTGGGAATCGTGAAAATATTGCCAACGTTGAAGGGTTTCTGAACGTATATGAAAAAAAATTCCTGTTGGTCTTTTGCCTGTTTGCCTTGATTTTCATTTTGTGGTTTTTTTTTGTTTCTTTCCTTTTTTTGTTTTTGCCTTTGTTGTTGGTTTTTTTTTTGAGAGAGAGAGAAAGAACATAAAGTTGGGTGGGTAAGGAGGTGGAGAGGATTTGGGAGGAGTTGGAAGAAGGAAAAACATAATTAAAACTTATGGAAAAAATTAACAAAATTTAAAACATAACAAAAATAATTTCACAATTAAACATACAATGACTCTAAGGTGCTTCTGGAAGCATTTTTCTCTGTTGTGTCATGGGACTTCACTGAAGCCCGTGGCAAACCCATGCAATGCCTACAAACACTGTCTGAAACACATTCAGCCAGAGGCTCTGATAGGATATGAATTATGGTGTTCTTATTGGGTATTCAAATTTTTATGCTCTTAAAACAATGGTTTAAGAGACTTAAGCCTTTAACTGAGACTTTTAATATTTTTCTATAATTATTCCTTGGCATTTAAGTATAATCATGTTTCTATTTTTACTATGTATTAAGTGAAGTGGTGCTTTCAGCATTGCTTATTATGAACTCAACATGCCTAGCTTTTTATGTGGGAGCTGGGGATTTGAACTTGGATTCTCATGCTTATGTAGTGTGTACTCTTACTCACTGAGACATCTTTCTAGCTCTCTTAAACTCAATTGTTATTAACCTGCTCACAACCACACCTCTGGCCTAGACAACTATGATACTTTTGTTTAAGTAAAACAATAGGTCTGTTTTAAAGGAAGATGGAAAGATAGTTTATTTTTAGCCAAATTGGATGACATGAGCATATTCAAGCACTTAGAGAGCGTTCTGAAGAAAAACAGGTCAGGATGACCCTTATGGGCAGAAAACAGGGGTAATCAAAAGTTTGTATATTCATTAAATGTATTGATAAGAGTGTTATCCCATGGAAATTCTGACTGTTGAGTATTTAACTGCATTCTTAGTTAGATTCTTGAGCAAGTCAAGTGTCCATGCTTTTGCCCACATATAATGGGAAAGTTGTCAGGTACAAAGATAAAAGCAAACGCTGTGTTCTAAAGACTCTTATTTCACAAGTTCTCAAAGTGTTCTTATGCATACCATCTCACCATCTGGGTTTTGCTTAATTTTATGCTAATAGTTCCTTTGGGAACACTTAGTTTCATTCAACTTAACTGATTTCCCCTCCTAAGTCCTTGTCCATTATACATAGGATAAAGTTGAAAATCTAAAAGAGCAAGTATGGTACCTCTAAAGTAAAGATGAGGAGGTGCACTACAAAATGACTATGCTCTTATGTGATTTTTATATATAAAATGTCCTCTTAAGTGGTGTCTTCAAGCCGTTAAGACTATTTCAAGCATGTTAAGTTGAGTGGCCTTACAGTGAAAACACTGAAGATAATTTTTACAGCTTACTGATAGATTTAGAATTTTCTTTTGCTTTTAGAAAACAATGAAAAATAGGTCACTGATGAAGGACTGTCTTTTAAAGAAGCACTTAAAGTTTGCCTCACTCTTTTTTTTAATTGACCTTCAGGGACTCAAGAGATGCTCAGAAATTAAGAGCACTAGCAATGACTATTCTTCTAGAAGATCTGGGTATGATTCCCAGTGTCTACATGGCTGCTCATAACTGTAACTCCAGTCCCAGGACATCCAATACCCCTTCTGGTCTCCACAAGCACATGTGGTAGATAAACAGATATACAGGCAAAACACTTGTACACATAAAAATAAATAATTAAAAACTGACTTCCACTTCATTCTCATTTAATGTAGGCTTTCAGAAATTAAGTTCCACTTAAGTTAAATTTATGTTATATATAATTCATGCATTTTGAATAATTTTTCTGTTTAAAACAAAAACTGAAAATGAATATTTTAAGCCATATAAAAAGTTCATAAATTTTTTGTTGATTATAAATAAAGTTTTATAGAAACTCTGTGTGCATGATTTATGTATTATCTGTAACTATTTTCTTTCCTTTTATATACTTATTTATCATATATCTGTATTTCTATGTGTGTGTGTGTGTGTGTGTGTGTGTGTGTGTGTGTGTACTCACGACACAACAAAATGCATGGAGGTCAAAATGCAACTTGGAAAGTTGGTTATCTCTTTGTATCATATAGGTTTTGGAGACTGAACTCAAATCCTTAGACTTGGCAGCAAGTGTCTTTGACCAATGAGCGGGTCTCATCTATGGATATTTTCACTGTACAATCATCACATGGAATAGCTGTGACAGAATCAATATGACTCATTCTTTTATTCTTTTCTCTTATATATTACATCCAATTGAGGTTCCCCTCCATCTCCTCCCAGTACTCCCCCACATTCACTCTCCCCCAGATTCACTTCTCCTCTTTTCTCTTCAGAAAAGGAAAGGTCTTCCAGGGTTATCAACCAAATATGGCATATCAAGTTATAATAAAACTAGGCACATGCTTTCCTATTAAGGCTAGAAAAGGCAACCCAATAGGAGGAAAAGAGTCCCAAAAGCAGACAAAAGAGGCAGAGACAGCCACCACTACCACTGTTAATACCACAGAAACTCTAAGCTGCACAACCATAACATATACAAAGGATGTAGGTCAGATTCATGTAAGCTCCCTGATTGTGATTTCCTATGGGCCCCAGTTAATTGGTTCTGTGGGCCATTTTCTTATGGTGTCTTCTGGTTCTCTCCTAGGATTTCCTGAGCTCTACCTAATGATTTGCTTTGAATTTCTGAGTCTACCCCCATCAGTTGCTGGATGAAGCCTTTCTGATGATGATTTTGCTAGACACCAGTCTGGTTATATAAGATAGCTGCTGGTTCAGGTTCTATATCTCCCATCACTGGGTGTCTTCAATAGGATCACCCTTGTGGATTCCTGGGAGTTTCCATTGCTTAGGTTTGTACCTTGTCCCTGAAATACCTCCTTCCCTATTTCCAGTTGTCTCTCTGAGTACTCTTTCCTCCACCCCACCCCACCCCAATCCCTCTCTTCCCATTCACACCTGCCCCTGCCCACCCACAAAAATCTATTCTACACCTGTTCCCAGGGAGATCCATGTGTTCCCTCTGAGCATTCCCTTTTACTTAGCCTCCATGGGTCTATCGATTGATTGTTGTATAACTATCCTTTGCTTTATAGCTAATATCTTCTTATGAGTAAGTACATAGCATGTTTGTCTTTCTGGGTCTGGGTTACCTCACTGAGGATGTTTTTTTCAAGTTCCATTCATTTGCCTACAAATTTAATGATGTTATTTTTTTTAACAGATGAGTAGTACCCATTGTGTAAAGGTATCATTTTCTTTCATGATTCTTTGGTTCAGGGACATATAGGTTGTTTTTGGTTTCTGGCTATTACAAATAAAGCTACTATGAATATAGTGGAGCAACTGTCCTTGTGGTAGGATGGAGTGACCTTTGGGTATATGCCCAAGAGTAGTACCGCTGGATCATGAGGTAGACCGATTCTGTCAATATGCTTCTTAAAGTTCAAATATTTATTATCTGACTCTCCACAGAAGAAGTTTGCCTAACTATGTCTGAATACATGAATTGTTTGAGTAACATTTTTAATTCTGTT
Source organism: Mesocricetus auratus (assembly GCF_017639785.1). Classification (NCBI taxonomy): domain Eukaryota; kingdom Metazoa; phylum Chordata; class Mammalia; order Rodentia; family Cricetidae; genus Mesocricetus; species Mesocricetus auratus. The sequence goes on along the minus strand of NW_024429200.1, from coordinate 30,818,255 downwards.
CATCTTAACCATCTATTTAGAATACTGTACTGTATTTTAAAATGTGTATTGAATGTGCTTGTCAATTTCACACATGTATAAAGTGCATTCTGACTACTGTAATCCCCTACTCTCTCTCATTACCTATAATTCCTATTCAAACATTCATTTGTTTTCTTTTTGACCCACTGAATTCAGCTAGCATTATCTGTGTTCCCATGGATTTGGAACTATCCATTGGAGTCTGGTGGCACCTGGGTGAGTACCCAATTGCAAACAGTGACTACCCTTTCCCAGAATCCATTAGTAGTCATTATTTCTTCAGGGAGTGGTAGGGCTCCATGGGTCTGTTTCTAATCCACAGTTTTCTATTAATGAGTCTAGTCTTACATAGGTGCATTGCAGGTATCCAAGCTGCTGGGAAGTCATGAATATATTGGCTATGCCAAGCCCAGGAGTGAACATTTCACAGACCTTCTCCATTGTCTTCTCCCTCCCACACAACAATGATCCTTGAGTATGAGTTGTGGTGGCATATATATCATCTTAGGGTTGAGCACTTAATCGTAACTTATATTTGGAACCTTGATCCACTGTGGAACTCTGTATCCACTCTCATTTATTGAAAGGAGAGGCATCTCTTAATAAGGCTTAGAAAAGTATTTCCATTATTTGTCTATGAACATAAATGTTCAGAAGGTGCCATAACAATCTTGCTAGACAACGCTGACAGGTTTGCCTTTAGGGCCTAAGATGTCTTAGTCACGTTTCTTTTTCTTTTTTGTTTTCTGAGTTTACAGTACCAGCAATGTAATTGTCTCTATGCAGGGGGTCACATGTCCCAATCAGAGAATAGTTAATCACTTTTGTTGTAGTATCACTATTGTGTAGGTGGACATATATTGTAGATCATAGGTTTCACAGCTATGCAGGAATATCAGTGCAATTTACCTCCAGAAGCATGTGTAGCACCTTCTTGGCAACATGTCCCTTTACTCCAGTGACCCCAGTAACTTCCAATAACATATGAATATACAAAATATTCAAACAATATTTTACTTACCCTTCTAGTTAGAACACAACAATAGACCTTTTTTTGAGAAAAGATCTCAAGTAGCTTTAGGCTGGCCTCAAATATCCTATGTAGTGAAAGATGACCTTGATCTCCTTCTGTCTCTACTTCCTGAGTGGTGGGATTACAGGCATATACCCCCATGAATGGTGGATTATGTAGTACTGGAGACTGAGCTTGGAGTTTTGTGCATTGTAGGTAAGCACTCAACTAGCTAAGCTGTAGTCCAAGTCCCTAGTAAAGAGCTATTCTTAAAACTCTTCCTAAATCTAACAATTCTTGCTATTCAGAGTAAGGAAAAAAACAGTACCAGCAAACACAAGAAAATAGATTGACCTATTTGCTCTATCACACAATGTATATGGGACTGTTTTTGTTTAGGTGTCTAATATTTATATTCAGATATGACAGTCAGCTAAACATCCATTTCAAGTCCTGGTAAAGTAACACCAAGTTAAATGAGGAGTCTCTACTCTAGGAGTTCAAGCAGGAATTCCATATTCTCATTTAATTCTCATGCAGCCCACTGAGGAATCTATCCCAATTTTAGAGGTAAAACAGCAGAAACACAGAGACATCAGCAAAGTTTCCCAAACACTTTGAAATGGTTAAGGTTTGTGCTCCTCTTCCCTGAATTAAGATGAACAACATAGGGAGAGATTCAGGTACATTATTTACAAATAGCATAGTGCCAGACAAGTGCATAAGTAGAAAGAAGAACCTAAGGATAGTGAACCCCTAACAGGTCACTGTCAGAATGTGTTGTTTCTTTTGAAATCTGACAAGTACTTCTGTGTGTTCCAGGTTTAACATGGTTGTGGAGACAGATAGCAAATACAGGGAATGAGAAGACACCAGACATCCCTCCCTCCCTCCCTCCCTCCCTCCCTTCCTCCTTCCCTCTCTCTCTCTCTCTCTCTCTCTCTCTCTCTCTCTCTCTCTCTGTCTCTGTCTCTGTCTCTGTCTCTCTCACATACACACACACACAGACACACACAGACACACACACACAAACACACACACAACCTACAGAAAACTCTTTTGAGCCATGCAAAGTATCAGAGTATGGCACATATGGGAGAACCGCTTGGGTGCTAAGAGAGGCTCTGAAGTCTGCCTTTTCTCAGAGGTGGATGTGAGGACCCACTTCCTTTCCAGGTGGAGACTCAATTCTAGTAACCATATGTGCTACTGTCCCATGAAACCGTTATGTGGACTTTCCAATGGGCCTTCAGCCAGAGCACAGAGCATCCAGAGACACAGATGCACTCACTGACAGTCACCTTTGAGGTTTAGGCTGGAAAGGCAACTCAGGAAATTAAAGGCCTACCCAGCAGCCTTGTGTGTGTGCAAAAAAATGGTGTCTCCCTCTAGCCTGAGCTACATCTGTAATCCAGAGATCACAAAACATGCATAATCAGAGTAGTAAAGAGTGCCATGTATAAACTTTTATCCAACGCTGGCAGCTGGCTGATGAAGAGCAACTTCCTGTGGTAACACAGCTGGTCTGGATGGTTTGGTTTTTCCTCAGCGATTCACTGAAGCTTCACATCGATACTCATGTCTGGTTTCTCACTCTCTCCTTTCCTAGAACAATCACCATCAGAACAGGTATGCTATTGTTAAATAAGATTTCCCCACCAAAAGTTGGAAAACACCCCCAAGTAATTGCCTAGAAACAAGTACCCAAGAAAAGAACAATTAGGACCCATAAGCTTATCATCTAGGATCAGCCATTAGCATTTCATTACTTGCATGGCCTCTCTGTTGCCATTCAGCCTAAGAACAGATTTCCTGAGACCTACAAGCTATGGAGCTTACGCCCCACAATAGTTACAGAGCTGTTCTTCTTTGTGCAAAGCAGAATAAAATATAATTTCCTCCATGTTTGAACCACTTGAGAATTAGCTGGAGATTTTCTGACATGTCCCCTTGCCTTCTAAGATATTGACACACTTCAGCATAGCCAAATAATAGAATCATAACCAACACATTAATATGGATACAAAAATAACAATAAAAATTTCACAGTTGTGTCAACTACGCCATCTGTTGACATTTAGAAGTTGATACAAGAATGGAAAGTCTGCTGAACTGGTTCAGTGGATAAAACCCTTGTTTCAAAAGCAGGAAGTCTTGAACATGGATCCCCAGGAGTCTTGTGAAGCCAAACCTAGAAGCACACATTTGCATTTCGGTACTCTTGTAGGATGCGGAGACAGGAGAATCCTCCAAAGCTTGTGGGCCAGCCATTCTGAAATCTGTAACATTAAGCAAGAGACATTGCCTCAAATAAGGTGAGAGATAAAGATCAACACCTCTATGATGGGAGATGTCATTCTGTAAATCTCTTTCTTATTGGTTGTTGAATAAAGCACTGTTGGCTAATAGGGAAGCAAGATAGGTGGGAGTAGGAGTCAAGGAGGATTCTGGGAAAGAGAGGCAGAGTCAGACACCATGTAGGCTACCAGAGTAAGAGGTCCAGACCCTTTTCTCCAGTAAGAGAAATACTTAGATGTAGGAGTGAACCCCACAAAGCTATCCGCCCATGAGGGCAGGGACATGTAAACTGACACAGGTAGATATAAAAGGAAGTGAAAGGAAAAGGAACACCCCTTTTTCTCTTGGAAGCCAGCCATGCTTCTAACTCCTGGTTTGTGTGTGTCTCTCTCTCTGGTAAATAAATATATTGTTTTCCTTATAGCATTGAATATCCTCTTTACTGAGATTAACAATTATGGGTTAAATACTTAAGTCAGAGCTAGCAAGTGAGAAACAAGCAAACCGCAGGGCATTGATGGTGCACCGCCTTTAATCCCAGCACTCGGGAGGCAGAGGCAGGAGGATCTCTGTGAGTTCGAGGCCAGCCTGGTCTACAAAGCAAGTTCCAGGACAGGCTCCAAAACAATACAGAGAAACCCTGTCTCAAAAAACCAAACCAAACCAAAACAAAACAAAAAAAAAGAAAGTAAGTAAAAGAAAAAGAAAAGAAACAAGCAAACGGCCAACAGCTTCATAATCAATATAGTGTCTTGTGTGTTATTTGGGAGTCCAGACAACACAGCAGGGCCCAGGCGACTGGTGGGGAACTACACTCTACACCTCTATATATGTGGTACTGGTGATGACATTTACACAAATGAACACATACACACACATGACGTATCCATACACATCAGACACACTCCCACACGCATACGTGTGAAACCCAGGAAGTTTCACAGATCATATGTCACATTCATATGTCACCTGCCCGCCTTTTTCATGTCCTTTTACTATGGATGGCTTTCTTTTCTTTGAGAATCCCATTACCTGCGTTTCAGACTGACATGTCTAGTGATTTACCTCTCCCTGTGTTTCTAGTTTTCTCGGGGATACTAGGGAGCTGATGTTGTGCCCCAGCATCCTTCTAGGCGTATTTAATTAAGAGACATAGTAGGCCAGTTCGTGCTCTTGCTGGTAGAGTTCAATTTGAACTTTTGCCCAGGATGAAGTCCATCGGGTTTTCTCTCTATGACAAAATGCGTAAGTAATCAAGAGATTGAAGTGAGACTGTGGCTGATCTGTTCTCCCACAACCTTCCTCATTGTTTCAATATTTTTTCTATTCTTACTTTATTAATTACTATTGTGGTTACATGTGGTGATTTTTTAACTTATTATCACATCTGTATTTAAGAGCTAGAATTCTTTTGGAAAATGGCATTTCTTTCTCTATCCTATAAAATATTACTTGTTTTTCACATTATATTTATGAACACTAGATTTAAATAGTTCATTGTACTACGATATTCTTCTGTGTAGGGGTGAGCCCCACAAAGCTATCCGCTCATAAGGGCGGGGATAGGGAAATTTAGCACAGGTGAAGATAAAAGGAAGTGAGAGAGAAACGAATCTCTCTTCTTCTCTTCTCCTCCTCTGGAAGCCTGCCACGCTTCTGACCCCCAGCTTGTGTGTAAGTTCTTATTCTGGTAAATAAATATAGTATATCCCATATTGCATTGACCTTCCACGTCACTTCTGTTATTCTTAATTACTACCCTTGAATCTGAGTCAGTTGAATTTAGATCCATATTAATTTTGCCCTGCTGTGGGTATCTGAAATCTGTGTGACATGAATTTGTACTGGACCAAACTTCTCCATGGACCTGTGGACTGTGGCTGCTAAGAAGCAGAGAGATGATAAGAATTAGCATTTCATGGGCCACAGACATTCTATTTTGTATCACATTTGTAGGAACAGTTCAGCCAAAGATCACACTTTTCTCTGGGGTCTGGGATCCATGTCTTCTTCCAATTAGCTTGTCTTTAGGCATCTGATTGGCCACACACCTTCTGCCCTCTGGTGGTCAGTTCATGAGCTTACAAGAAGGGACTACATTTTGGGGACTAAGTAGGGCATGTACTCTCACATTTGGTCTAGATATCAAATGACTGCACCCAATTATCAGAGTGTTCTTTTAGAAAGGACTGTTTTGTCTTAAATGTATCGCATATCTAAGGAAGGGGAAAAAATGAAAAGCATTCACTGGGCTCTGTGCTGGGGTCCATAACACTCACTGATTTCTGTGCTGGGGTCCATAACAGATCTAATTTTGTGTTCATAGAGTTTTAGAAACTAGTCGCCATTGACGAGAACTAAGTATTCCATCATAGCAATACAAAAATTAGTAATAGTCTTTTCCCTCAAGGCACTTAAGGCATATCTTTTTTGTTTGTTTGTTTACTTATTTATTATGTGTAAGGTGTTCTGTCTGTATGTATGCCGATAGGTCAAAAGAGGGCACAGATATCATTACAGATGGTTGTGAACCACTGTGTGGTTGTTGGGAATTGAACTCAAAACCTCTGGAAGAGTAGTCAGTGTTCTTAACTGCTGAGCCATCTCTCCAGCAAGATGCATCTTAATAAGGATAGCAAACGTACATTTTTGGTTGAGCCTAGCCTTTAACGACTGAGCCATCTTTCCAGCCCAACAATTTAAAAATGTATTTAATTAGATATCACAAAACTGAAGTAAATAAAAGTTTAAAAACTTGTATGAATAAGGAATAAGCTTGTACAAATAAGAAAGAAATGACAGTTATAATTTGGGTTAATTGAATGTTTTTTTTTTTTTTTGGTTTTTTGAGACAGGGTTTCTCTGTGGCTTTGGACACTGTCCTGGAACTAGCTCTTGTAGACCAGGTTGGTCTCGAACTCACAGAGATCCTCCTGCCTCTGTCTCCCGAGTGCTGGGATTAAAGGCATGCACCACCACCACCCAGTTAATTGAATGTTTTTTGTAATATTATATTTCCTATTGTATTTTGTACTAAGTATGTTTACATTTTCTGAGGATATTGACCTAGTATTTAACTATGCACCCTCGACTTATTACAGTCTATTTGGAACCAATGTAACAGCCCATATAATATGATAATCTTACAATAATAGCTTCCATTCCTCCTTCTCGGCTTTGGGTTATTCTTGTGGTACTTTTTATTTATATATGCCTTAAGCCCCTAAGTACATTGCTATTAGTTTTTATTAAGATAGTGAAATTCCTTTTAGAGGGATTTAAAAGAGGATAGAATCTTGCATATTTTCCATGGAGCTACTGTTTCCAGTGCTCCCATTTCTTTATCTGGATGCATATTTCTGCATGAACTCTTTTTCATTCTGCCTGAAGAATTTCTTTTCACATTTCTTGCAGTGCAGGTCTATGATAAACACTTTCAGCACATGAAAATTATCATTCTTTTGCTTTCATGTTTGTGACATACTTTTCCTGCATACAGAATTCCAGAGTGATGGAACCTTTTTCTCTCTGTTACAAAGAAGTTGCTCATCGTCTCTTGCGTCTTTTGTTTCTGATGTGGCAAACTTTTTTCTTTTCCTTTTCTACATGTTGTCCCACTGCCAGGTGCTTTCAGGCTCCTGCTTTATTTATCACTGGCTCTGGAAAATCTGGCAACTGTATTTTAGTAGTTAATTTTTCCTCTGCTTTGTTTTTGTTTTTTTTATTTCTGGGCTTATGATTTTCATCAAGTGAGATTTTGGTCGTCATATTCTTAAACATTGTTCTGATCACTTTCCTCTGATTCAGTGACTCTAATGTGTAAACATCCAGACAATTGAATTTGGCCTAGAGTTCATGGAAAGTCTAGCTTTCTGTATTAACTTTCTTTTCATGATTCATTTTGTGTATTTTTGCTTCTGCTTCTCTAAGTTTAATAATCTTTTCTTTCCCAATACCTAAAACGTACCTCTCCCACCCAGTGGACCTTTCTCAGTCATCATGTGCTGTTTACCTATCCTGAACTCTCATTACCCTAGCTTCTTGCCTTCTGAGTCTCCCTCTCCCTTCATATACGTTGAACACGTTGGACATAGGGAACACAATCACAGTTGTGATTTTTGTCTTCTTTCCCTTTTATTAGAAATAGATAATTTTCTCCACACAATACATCTTGATTACATTTTCTCCTCCCTTGACTCCTCCCAGTTCCTTGCCACCTCCCCTCCCCTCTGGGTTTGCTGGTCTCAGTTCTATGTTCCTTTCTATTGATTTATCCTCCTCTTTATTATGGGCTGTGTATTCTGACTTCTGGAAAATTCTGATCAGATACCAGATATTGTGAATTTCATCTTGTGTGTTGGATATTTTTGTGTTTTATTCTGGGGATGCAGTTATGTTTCTTGGAAACAGACTTAACCCTTTGGGTCTTGCTCTTTCAATTTTCGAAGTATAACCAGACCATCATTTAGGGTGTGGGGATTATTCTCTATTTCTAATCTGTACCTGTTTCTGAATACTGTACCTGGGGACAAATTACTAAAATTGTTCTTTAATCAGGCTGATGATAATGGGCACTGATCACTGTCCTGTGGGGCCCCTGGGTATTGTTCATTTGTTCCCTGAACTCACATTGTTTTTTATATGAATGCACTATAAATATTTGATAGTGATGCTGTTAAGATGTCCAGGGTCTGTGTCCAGAGAGCTGTGCAGAGTACCTTTCTGGTACTCTTATGCAGACACTAGTTGCCTTGTTTTTTCTTAGACTCTGAGCTACATCTTGTCAACTAAAATACTGAACTCTGCTTTTTTCCCCTTCTCTGGTAAAAAGATGGGGCAGACCAGAAGCATACTTAACCCATGCTTTTTGGAGACCAGTGTCCTCTATGGAACAATACCCAATTTGAAATCTTTTCATTAAGACATTAAATGTCCTTTCTCACAGTCATGTAATCTTCTTTGTTTTTAGTGAGAAGTAAGACACATTTGGAGGGCTGAGCAGGTTGCTTACTCTGTAAAGAATTGTCTTGCAAGCAGGAGGTCCTGAGTTATGTCCCTAAAGCCCATATTAGCCCTCTCCCCCCCAAAAAAACCAGACATGGGTGGCATATTTTTGCAATCCCAGTACTATGGAGACAGAGACCATTGACTCCCTGGGGTTTGATGCCCGATCAGAATAACTTACGTGGCAAGGTCCAGGTCAGTGAGAAATCCTATCTTAAAAAAAAAGGTGGATCTGGCCTAGGGTATGACTCCTAATGTTTTCTCGGGATCTCCACACACATGTATGCATGCATACCTGTACACACATGAACACACACACACACACACACACACACACACACACACACGCACACACACCATCCTTGTTCTTTCTCTATGTATTGTAATTTTGCTTTTTGGAAAAACATTTGGCCTAAGTGTCTTTACTATCATGTGTCTAGATAATACACTCACCTTTTTTGTACAGTTTTGGATTTTCCTCACAGTTTCTTGGGTCTGTGGGTTGATGTTTATCACCAAATTTAGGGTAATTTCTTTCAGTATTTCAAAGCCTTGACCTCTTCATTTCCTCCTTGTGAAACTTTCATTACATATCCACTAAACGTTTGGGTGTTCAGCATATTGTGTCATACAATACATAGGTGCCATCCCTTTTTCAAATGCATTTTTATTTTTTCCATTTTGGGTTTTTTTAATGATCCACTTTCAATATCTTTGATGCCATTGTTTCTGATGTTTTATTTGTTCTTACATATATCCAGTGAGGCTTTATATTCATATAGGCCAGTATTTAGTTTTCAATTTTCCATTTGACTTGCTTTTATAGTTCCAATATTTCTACTGATAGTCTATATTTTTCCACTCATTCTTGCTACCATTTCCTTTAAATCTTTCAACATGTTTATAATAGAGTTTTAAGAGTATTTCTCTGGTATTTCCAATTCCTATAACATTCTGGGGAACTACTTTTACTGAATACCCTTTTTAAATTTACCTTTAGGTTGCATTGCTTGTTTGCAAGTGCAGTGGTTTTAAAAATGTGTGCCTGATGTTGTGAATGTTACCTGGTTTGTAGATTATGTATATAAAGGCTGTTGAAGTTTGTACAGAATGCTCATTAACTTATGACAGATTACTTAAATCCTAGAATATGGGCATTTGATGATGAGACCACCTGGAGGCATTTGATAATGTATGGGGATATTTTTAGAAATCCAGTGTGCTGTCCATTACACAGTGGAACCTGTGATGATAATTTCAGTTCACACAGCTGGAGAATAATAGGGCTATGTAGCAGGTAGAATCCAGAAATGAAGCTAGACACCCTTCAGTCTACAGAGTAAGCACCCCACAATAAGGGTTCATCAGAAATAGTGCTTCAATAGTTCTTAGACTGAGAAACTTGGGGTTTGGGATTTTATTAGAGGATGTATGGGATTGTAACGTGTAGTCTTCCTGCCAGCTGCCTGGGTCCTGCTGCTGCTTTTAGCCCCCAAATAACACACAAGACACTATATTAATTATGAAGCTGTTGGCCGTTTGCTTTGTTTCTTATCAGCTAGCTCTAACTTGATTATTAACCCATAATTACTATTATATATTTTATAAGGACTTATCTTTCAAAGGACACACTCCTGAGAGCCTGTTGCTCCCAGGAGATCACATGGCGACAACTCTCTTCACTACATTCCAAGACTCCTCCTAGACTCCTAGTCCCACCAATCTTGCTTTCCTATTGACCCACAGTGCTTTATTTACATATACACACAAGGACTTTCCCCATCCATCTCCTCTAGCTATTTTCTCCTTCCTGTCATATGACAGGTCCTTTACTCGAGAGTGTGGTTGTCAGGCTCTTAACTAAATTTCCAAGGTATTAATCAAAGTTTCTTTATTCTATGCTGACTGTCTGGGACTCTGAAGTCCCTTCCCACTTTATATCCCCTGAAAATGTCACTGAGATGTCAATTCCCTGCAGCTACATAGGTTAACCCCACTGAGTTTTGGCCAGCTCACATGTTGCCCAGTGCTTTCCCAAGGTTCTGAGGGACAGATTCATATAGCATCTGGGTGTCTTAGTTTTTGCATACGCACTTTCTCCAGTGTCTTTCCTACCTAATGAACTTCCAGTTAAGACACTTAAGTTCAGAAAGTGCCTTAGAGAGGAATATTGAGTCACAATAAAGATGAACACACATTTTTCTTCTGTTGAGTATCAGAGAGCTTCCCATAACCTGGGAAGTTTGTTATCTAATCCTGGCAGCAATTGCTGCATATATTTTGTCTAGTTTTATGACTTATAATAGGAGAGCAAATTCTATGTCAGTCATGTAGTTATGACCAAAGATGGGTATTCCAGAACTGGAATTTGAGTCCGGACACTTAATCCTATATTTCCTTATCATTCTCTAAGAATAACTATAAGTTCTTGTAATTAGAAGTATCAGTTTCATAACAGATGAAGATAAAATTATAGTTATATTTTTCAGGGGATGCTTGGAATGAATATTTCTTCCAAAGCTAGCTTCTCATCCCACTCTCCAATACTATTTCCAGGCTGGCTAATAACGCCATACAAATTATTTCCTTTCTGCTGAGATATTAATAGCTACCTTCTATCATACCCTGTCTGTTGCCAGGCACTGCAAAAATTATATATATTGTATTTTATAATCACAGCACATCTGTTTTCCATGTTTGTAAGGAACATGAGGTTCCAAGAGATGAAGTCACTTGTCATGTGCTCTGAGTTAGTTAAGTTACAGAGCTGAGACACAGATCTCATTCTGTCTGACTATAAATCCTACATTTTTATCAGTCAGGGTAGGCTAGTTGTTGTCCAAGTGACTGGCCACACAATGACTTTTGGAAGTGTTCTTCTCATGCACATCACAGTCCAGCAAGGGTTGGTGGAAAACCAGCCTCACACAGGATTTTTCTTTCATTGGATTATCCAGTGTGGGGGCTGTGGAATGCTTTGAGATTTCATTTTATCAGAAGGCAAAGAAGAACAAGAACGGAGGATCACATCAGAAGATCTTTTAGACTGTCAAGTGGATAATATCATCTCTGATAGTTTTATACTGGATGGAAGTCACCTGGAATCACCCTAGCCATGGGAAGGCTGGGAAATGCAGTCTACCTGTTTATGTAGGAGGAAATGGGCATGCATTTTATCATTTCATATCAAGCTAAATTCTCTACCGAGTGCCTCATTTGAAAGTTTTTAATAAACTTTGCTGTATGTGGAGTTTTTCTCCTCTGAAGGTCTGGTTTATAGACATAACCAGTCTTCAAACAGCAAAAATTGACACAAACAATATTCTGAGAAGATTTACACTTTTATCTAGTATATCACATTGTGTTCACAGAACCAATTGTAAGTACTTTCGACATCATCTCCAATTCTGAACAGTACATTTTCATTGTTAAGTATTTGATATTCTAGTCTAAGAGTGCCATCTACTATTTTAACCAAAGCACTGTTTCCCCATTGTTTATCCTGTATCATGCTCCTTAGATCTGGAACACTTTGTTTCCTAACCATCATTTTGTTCCTACAACCAGGAAGGTTGTCTTTCAGTGATATCTGTGAGTCTGCAGGCACAAAGCCCATGCAATTACTCATGAAACAACATCATCACTAAATGAAGAAAATAACAATTCTTCAGTGTGAAGAAGAGACAGTTTCCAAAAGGACTGGATAAAGTTCATCTGAGAAATAGTGACAGCATCTACAGTACCAAGTGTTTATAATGAAGCAACCCCATAGAGCATATTAACCTGAGTGTTTCCTTCAGTGCATCTCTCCCATGTGTTCGTTGGAAAGTCTGAACAAACTTACTGACTTTCATTGCAAATGCACCTGTCCTAACCCCAGACTTCTATTTCTTCCCTTATCATGACATTTCCAATTTTTCCCTGTTTTTAATATCTCTCTTCCTAATCTAACCTACAAGTAACTGCAATTATCTTCTGAGAGTGCTGTTGATATTTTGTCCCTTTCTTGCTCAGTAGTGTCTTTCCATCTCCAGATCATGGTTCTCTCCCATCTTGAACTGTGTCTCTGGTTTCCTCAGGATGTCCCTTCATATTCCCAGGATTCAGTTATATTGTATATTCTGAGTCCTCAGAACTTGTTGCAGCCCCCCTGTACATGTTCCTAACACCTGAGATTCTTATATCTTAAAACATTCCCAGTCTCATCTCCACTGCTCATATCTTCCCTAGGTTCCCTGATCTCAGTAGTCATTGATTTTTTTTCTGTGAAGTCTATACTGAGCTTCTGGTGAAATAAAGCTCCCTCTTGCTTATGTTTGCGTAACACTTTGTGCCAATCATCACTGTGTGTTCCATCTTCCCTCTTAAACCACAAGGGCTTTGGTTGTGAGTGTCTTGTGAATTTTCCTGTTTATCTCCCAGAACCACATCCTTATTAATGTAGATACTTAGAAATGCTTAGGGAAAAATTTTTAAACAAGATGTGACATCAACTATACAAAGACATCTTACTTGGGGTCTGTATAATGTAAGTTACTGGCCTGAGACTATGAAGGTTATCTTATCCTTTCTTGGATCTCTGTTTTCTGACCACCATAGGAGGAGCAGCGCTGCTCACCTCACCCTTTCGCCATGATGCTCTGCCTTACAATACCCCAGACAATGCACCTGACTCTAGATGACTGAAATCTGTGTAACCAAAGCTGAAATTCAGTCTTTGTTCCATTTATATTTTTCTCTCTCAGATATGTGTCATGCAGGTGAGCTATAAACAGAACAAAAAGTAAGTTTAAGCTTGGTGCAGTGGTACATGCCCAATAATTCAGGAGGCTGAGGACCGAGGATCAGTTGAGCTTATGGATTGCAAGAACCCATCTTAATAAAGAATGGAAGAGAGGGAGAGCAGAGAAGAAGAGAGGGAGATGGGGGAGAGGAAGAGAGGAAGAGAGAAAAGAAAAAGTAAAAATAAAAAAAAACACGACCTCGAGGAATAGAGAAACAATTTATTAAAATAGTTAAATTTTAAATTATTTGTTTTGGATAACCTTAATTTGCTTAAGGACAATATTATATGTGCTACTTTGATAGGAAGATCGGCACTATCCTTATAATACATATTCTAATAACCGGTTTCCAAAAGACATCGAAAGTGGTCTTTCATGTGCCTAGGATGGCGCATGCTAGGGATAAAATTTTGCAAGTAGCTCATCTTGCCTAGGACAAGCACAACTTTTTTTTTGGAAAGACCAACTGGGCAGGGCAATGGGAAAGAGCTGCCTGTGGCATGGATCTTTCAGGGAGACCGTGTGTCTTCATCAAAATTCTAAAGGCACCGAGACTGCCATTCAAAGAGTTAACATCTGTGGAGAATAAAAAATGCAATGGAGAGGTTTCAGGCAAAGCATGGGGAGACTGATAAAATTATCAGTGAATTAAATTCAGACAGATGGTTCTGGAAAGGAATGAAAAGCGCAAACCTTATGTAGAGTATAACGGCTCTCACTTTGACAGGGGCTTTGTCAACAGGGCAAGCTCACCCCCCTCCCCAATCTGCATTTTAAGGCAATTTGAAGTCACATTCTCCTTTTCTGGAGGTGTTGCCCAATACTTACAGCAAAGAAACCAACAATCAGCTTAAAAGGCAACCTGGACAGCTCCCTCCCACCACACACACACCCCTCCCCCGACAGGGACCAGTGTAGCTGCTCAGCTTGAGAGAAGGCATGTGGCAGGTGCATGTCGCTCACGCCACTTCTCACTGGTCTCAGAGTGGCTCTGTGCATCAGTAGGTCCTTGGCAGTTAGAAGAGTTCTAGGAAGCACATGCCAATCATTAGCTCTGCTTATAACAGCAGGATGGCTAAGGAAGCTTTAGCCATCCAAACAAAGCTAAACAAACAGGAAACCCACAGACCTCATATCACAGAACAAAAAGACACAAACCAGTGCATTGCTGCTGATTTAAAATGCCAGTTTTTGAAAAATCAAACTCCCAGAACGCTGATTGGAGATTATTCTACATTTAGGCAAAAGCGATGAGACAATAACACATAATTTCTCCCTCGGGGTTTCTTCTTTTTCTTGTGGTTCTGTTTTATCTTCTCTAATTTGGCTCCAAAGACCCCCCATCTTTCAGGTGACAGGACCAGGCATATTCACGCTTGAATGAGGATGGCCAGGCGGCTTCTTAGCAATGGACTTTGCTTTTGTTCCAGACCAGATGTTCTGTTTCTCCCTGGTAACCGTTTGCATTGTCGTACCTTATTATATGCTCTCTCTGGATCGGATGCCGGAGTAGCCGCCAAATCAGCCAAGAGCAGAGCTGAATCAATGGGACAGCTGGCTGCCTCCGTGGGGAGGGAGCATTTTTTTTTACCTTTTTTTTTGATTCATGCAGTCTCTGCTAGTTCAGATCCAGGATGCCATGAAAGGTTTTTCTTAGCGACAGGTGAGAACAACAACGATAACAACCAAAAGGCTTTGTAAACCAAATTCAGTAGAATTTTGAGACCCAGTGTGCTATTGATTAAAAGGAGATGACCAAGAGGAATTAGACACGTGGACTACTTGCATTTCCCCCATAATCGACTTCTGTGCTTCTGTCTGTATTGGAGTTGACAGGCTTGCCTCAAGGATAAGCTTGAAATCAAGAGTATTGTGTTTATTGACCTAGAGTTAGGATTTTAATCATGTTTCCAGTTGCTATTATTAACAACAGCAAGATCCCCCTGCATACCACCCCCGCTTTTAAAAAAATTCTTCTGACTCGTTGTTAACTTTCCTAAAAATTTAATGTTACTTTAATGGGCTTCTTTACATCATCTGAGATTTAGAGGTTGAAACTTGTGTATCAGGAACATGGTTTTACATAAGAATCATCCATTTGGGCACTCAAGGAGTAAGTTCAGGTCTTCCCCCAGGTGATGCACACTTCAGCACGCTTTTGGGTTCCTTAGAATGCTAGTCCTGGTTTCCTCCTTCCCTATGGATGTAGGCCAGTTCCTCAGCCATTTTAACCATTGGGTCATTGGGAGATAAATAGTACCATACCTAGATCTGCTCCTGGTGTGGCTGAGAGACAAAAAACGTGACAGTAACAGAAGTCAGAGACCCTGCAGGGCAATACCCCATCAATCATGGCAGACATATTGGCAACATGATGGATTATAGCCAACATTGACCTTGGTGGGTTAGCCTTTGTCATGTAAGTAACAGAATAAGTCAAAGCAGGTGGGATCTACCTACCATCAAACAGGAGAGATGTGCTGAGCCAGCAAAATGAGCATTTCGTGGGAAGTGACATCCGTATTTCTGAGGCACAAGCAATGGTTATCTTTTTGTTCAATCATTGAATAGAATGAGGTATTTCAGGAAGTGTTAAGAAAGGAAAAGGAAAGCAACGTGGCAATGTGTCCTTTTAACAGTAGGGTTTTCTTTTCTTTCTTAACCTAAGTATAGCTTGAAAAACAGTAGATCTTGGTATGTTGGGGCCAGGGTTATAGATATTCTTTCAGGGTGAGAACTATTATAATTTAAGTTATTTCTTTTAAGGTTAAGAAAAAAATTAATTTCTCCGGTAAGCAAATAAGACAGGTACTAAAGCGTCAATCCCATTGAGAATGCATGGGTTCATAATCAAGCTACCCAGTATTCAGTTGTTTATAGTTTATAAACAGTTTATATTCAGTAGCATATAGTTTGGCTAGGGAAGAGAAGTAATTAAGTTGGAACTCCTAGTGATTTTCCTGTGTGATCATAGTACTTGTCTCTCAAGCAAATTCTTAAAGTTTTACTATCTTGTTTGACCTATTCCAAATCCATTTTTCTGGAGTTTAATATTATTTGAGCAGCCATGGAAAGCAGAGAAAGATTCCACATAAGATGTTCCAATAATGTGTGCTTAGCTGTTTGGAGAACTCAACAGCTACAGAGAATAAAAGAAACAGAAAATATTGTGATCAATTGGCTTTTCAAAGGGAGGTTTGGTTAGAACAGATGGAAGCAAGAACTACCCAGTTTCTAGATATTTAGAACTTGTGCACCAGTGTAACTACTATTTATAGGCAGTGGAACTAGCATTTATCCCTAGTGCATGAACTGGCTTTTTGGAGCCCATTTCCTATGGAAGGATACCTTGCTTAGCCTGGATATGGGGGGGTGTTGGTCCTGCCCTAAATGATGTGACATTCTTTGACGGTTCCCATTGGAAGCCTCACCCTTTCTGAGGAGTTAATGGGTGGTGGAATGGGGAGGTGGTGAGGGAGTGGAAGGATGGGAGGGAGAGGGAATTGGGATTGGTATGTAAAGTAAAATTGTTTTCAATTTAATTAAAAATATTTAAAAAGTGAATAACCTAGAAAAAAGTTAGGTAATGGAGGAGGCAATTTGGTCAGTTTTACCAATAAAAAGAGTCAGTAGTTCTCATCATACCCCTAATCCTGTGGGATCAGTGATGTCCTGTGATGTCTTCTGGAACAGATACTTATAACATGTACGCAAAATATCCAGGTGCTGTGAGCATGCCCCTCTCGTTCCAGGCCAAAACACTGAAGTTGGTATCTTGAGGCACTCAAACACAGGCACCAATTAGGTAGTATTAACATCTGGAGATCAGATTCCGAGTATTTGCAATCTGGCCTATCTAAGTAGCTTTGTAGTTGTTTTCAAACATTTGAACATTACAAACATCAGTCAAAGAAATGGTTTTAAGACAAAAAAGGGAAAATTTTATCACAGAAAGTTTTAAAAACCTTTTGAAGTTTAAAGAGTATATGTCTACCCAAAGCATATACAGAGTCAGGAAGAATTCAAGAAAAAAAATGCAGAGACTGGTGAGATGGCTCAGTAGATAAAGGTGTTTGTCTTTAAACCTTGGAGATCCCTGTTCTCACTTGAAGGTGGAGGGAGAGACCAACTCCACAAAGTTGCCCTCCGAGCAGCACACATGTGCTGTGGCACCCATGCTCCCGTCCAATCACATTTCTCCACACGTAATTGTAATTTTAAAAAGAAATAGAGAATCAATACTGTATTCACCCTCACTTCATCAAAGGTAAGCAACCCATGGGAGTTTCAAAGTCTACCTTTCTGCTTTTTAGACTGATGCCAGGGAAGAAGGATGCAATCTTGCAGGGATAGCCTGAAGATAGAAAGTATGTCTCTGACTCTGTAAGACATTTCGTGTGTTCTGTTGTTCCTTTGTATGGGAACAGATGCCGGGAAACCTAAGTATGCAGATGGGCTGTCTTTGGCTGTGTGGGCTTCTGTCTAGAAAGGGTAGATAAAGCCAAGTGCAAGCTGTGATTGTATTCCGGGTGCATTTCTCTTCTTTCTGGATGAAAGCCTATGGTGCTGCTACACGGACGACAGAATTACTTCTCCAGCTAATCTTCCCCATTCTTCTTGACTGCAGGATTTATAAGACATTGCTCTCTGGGTCTAGGCATCATTTGGGGATCACATCATGATAACTCTATGTATGTGCACCATGAGGGCAGAGTTGCAAAGCAATTGCTCAGTAATGCGGAGGAAAGAAGCAATTACAGGAACACATTTTAGACCCGCTTGTCAGAGGGAGTTGCACTGGGGCACAAGGGAAGTATTAACTTGGGCAGCATCCTTTTCAGAGCTTAATTTAGTTTTTTTCCTTTCTCACTAGTGTGATTTCAGTATTTTAGCTACAATCATTAGGACATAGAACCTTTAAACCTTTCTTTATATAAAGCAGGGCGTGGATTCTTGAAGAAGAATAAATAGGGAGCTGCATAATTTATAGGAAAATGGCCTGATGGCCTATTTCTTCACAAAGAACATGAATGCTACATTGGAAAAAGCCAAATACCTTTTTAATGAATAGTCAGTAATCACCAGCCGCTACAGCAAGTGCTTGGATTTGTCCTTTTATGTGTTATGTGTCCACAAATGAAGCATCTGACTCTGATGGTAGTCATGCATACATAAGCCTGTCGCCACTCCTAGATTCCCTACTCAGATCTGCAGCAGCTCACGCTCAGGGTAGAGAATTAGGAAACATAGATGGAAAGTCTTTGTTATCATGTTCAATTTCCATCCACTTTGAATACCACAATGGAGGCATGGAAACAATGCATTCCCTTTTTGGATTCATACCACTGTTTGCGTTTAAAGATAGCAGCATTATATTTTAAAATGTAAGAAAAGAAGTTTAAACCAAGAGCCATTAAAACAAATTGCCAAAGCATCTTTTAAAAAAATTAGCACTGCTTCATTTCATCTGTAGCTTCCAACTTGCTCATTCCTCCTGATTTTGCACACGATCGTCTCATCATTTGGAATGCATCCCTGCCTTTGAGTCTCTACTTCTCAATGCTTCTAATTCTAACAACCCTAAGCAAACATCTCAGGAAACAGTCCACGTCTAATCTTCTCTGACCAGTTCCTGTTCAGCGACTTACTCTAATCCTTAGCTTCTGTGAAATTAATGGGAGTATGTTCTTGGTGAACTTTTTGTGTTTTAAAAAATTATGTCTTTTGTTTTTCGAGATTATAATGTAATTGCATTGTTTCCCTCCTTCCTTTTCCTCCTTCCAAATCCGTCTGTATGCTATACCCACACTTGCTCTTTTTCAAATTCATGGCCTCTTGTTGTTACATACATATACATATATGTGTATACATATACATACATACGTACATACATATAAATGCATATGCATAAATGCAACCATCTGTATAATTTTACTCATATGAATGATGTGTGTTTTCAGGTCTGATTACTTGGTATTGGATAACCAACTCTTGTGCTCTTCCTTGAGAAAGACTGTTTCTCTGGCTCTTAGTATTCCTCGGTTGCCTGCCGTTCTTTATGTAAGGTCAAGGCCATTTATCAGCTTTTCTTTGTCCTCTCTTCTTTTTCTTTTTTTCCTTGTCCTCTCTATCATGTCAAGGAAATGTCTTTTTGATGGAAGCCATCAAAGAGAAGCACAACCAGTCAAAAGGCTGATCTATGAAATTTGGTCTCAACTGGCATATCTACTATAGAGCTTCTGCACCCAAAGCTCACAGATCATTGTGAAAGAGGAATGGGAGGATTGTAAGAACCAGAGGGTCAAGTAGTTTCCTGTGAGATTGTATCTGCTAGGAATATTAGAAGCTACATCCATAAAACCTCACCAACATGAATGCCTAAACAACAGTAGATATGCTAATTTTGTTGGTTCTTAGCTCTGATGATTTCTGAGTGTTTAAGAGTATTTTTAAGAATATAAAGACATTTTCAAGTGAAAGCAGTGCTGTTTAGTAGTTATTGGGATATATTTAATTCAAAGCCATGGGGTGGGGTATATATAATTCACAGTATGAGTTAAGTGCAGATTTTTTTGTTACCAACTGCTCTTAAGTTGTGGAGTCTTCTCTGGAGTGTGGTTTACCTACCAGGTGTCATACCATAAAAGAAAAACCTCCTCCTTTCCAGGTAACTATCAAATGCTAATAGCTCCTCAGCTAGGGGTGGGACTCCTTGTACAAATCTTCTCTCCATGCTTAGATTTTGTCTGGCTTGAGTTCACACAAGTCTTTTGCTCAACAGTCTATGGTGTTCAGAAAACACCTCTGGCCCTTGTAATAATTCTGTACTCTTTTCCACAAAGATTCCCGAGCCTTGGGAGAGGGATAAAGTTTTTTTCTAATTGAAAATAGAGTCTTCTCTTATGCAATACATTCTGACCACAGTTTCTCCTCAGTACTCCTCTCAGCCTCCCCCACCATCTTCCCTCTCCCCCAGATCCACTGTTCTGCCCTTTCCCTTCAGAAAAGAGCAGGCCTCCAAGAGACAACAGCCAAACAGTACAAAATAAGTTACAAGACAAGACAAAAGCCCTCATATTGAGGCTATACAAGGCAACCTAGTAGGAAGAAAAGTGTCCCACAAGCAGGCCAAAGTGTCAGAGATACACCTGCTACCACTGGTAGGAGTCACCACGGAAGCACCAAGCTAGTAGTCATAACCTATGTGTAGAGGACCTGGTGCAGACCTGTGAGGGCCCTGGGATTGCCACTTCAGTGTCTGTGAGTTCAGATGAGCCCTGCTTAGTTGATTCAGTGGACCATGAGAGTCTTAAAATTTTAAATACTGGCCACTGAAAGAGGAATTACAACATCAGCCTAAACTCCCTTATAACTGACTCGAGAAGTAGAAGAAATGTCTATAAATTTAAGCCAGGACAGTTTCCTCAAAGGCCCACTAGGCACTGTGCAACCTGAGATAGCTCGGGACTGAAGATCCATATCTAGCCCAAGGTTTGTAGGGGAGCAGAGGGCAAACATGTGTGGGGAGTTTATTATTCAATTAAGTTGACTTGGTGATTACTTTGGTAATGAAGTCACATGCTATCCTTCAAGTTTTGGGTTCCTGTATGTTTTTTCTTTGGATGCACTATAGTATTCTGGGGCCAGACAATCTTACTGTCTGGCTATCTAGAAAATGGCAGAGGTCATTCCTACAGATAGTAGGAGCTCACCTTTGGCACAAATCTTCTCCCTCAGTAAACTATCTATCTCTCTTTCTCTCTGCATCTCTATCTCCTAGAAGTTCTCTGTGTACTGTACTCAGTTGATATTGTTGACTACATGGCATGGGCATTCTGACTCTTGAATTTTATATGAGCACAGGGATTTTGTAGTTTGAGGCTGAGCAGTATCTCTCATGGTGTAACACCAACAGAGAGACAGAGACATCTGCTTTCTTTGGTATTTTGCCGCTGCTTGCCCGAGGAGGGAGTAATGTCATCTGAAGGAAACTGAGAAGACTTGGGTAGAATGTAAGCACTGTGCAGAAGTGAAGTGCTTAAAGCTTTGCATTAGGTAAGCAGAATTTCAGTGAGTCGAGATCAGCAGATTTGTGTGATGTTCTGCTAAGCCACTTCCCTCCTGCAGCCCACTCATTAATTTTCGGAAGTCTGACAGAACGGCTAAAAGGATGATCAATTTCAAGTGTCACTCCTGGCTTGTTTTTAGCCTTCTGTAAAAGGAGTTCCTGACAAGTAGCCCTGTTCGTGCCCTCAAAATGTCTGCCGTTATTAAATATTGGGAATAAGCTGAAATAATGAAACTAAGGTTTTTGTGTCACTGAAACTGTTGATTCAGAAGATGATGAGATTAGGGTGTATTAATGACTTGTAGGTGGGCTTGAGCACTCAAAGCAGCAAGACTTTCACTAATAGATTTGCTTGACACATAGGGGCTGTCCGTGCTCTTGTTGCAAGTGGCTGTATGGCATTGTTTTCTCCTGGGAAAAACTCACTCTGCCTTCCTCCTCCTCCTCAACTGCCATTTATTATTCTAACATGACCGTTTGGTTTTTTTGAGACTATAATTACATCACTTTCTTTTCCCCTTTCCTCCCTCTAAACCATCCCATATACCCCTTACCCCTTTCAAATTCATTGCCTCGTTTTTCTTTAATTCTTGCTACCATTAATGTTATTTTTCTTTAATTATTGTTACGTGTGTGTGTGTGTGTGTGTGTGTGTGTGTGTGTGTGTGTGTGTGTACACAAACATAACCTGACAGCCTGCTTGGTCTATATAATGTTACTTGTATATAGGTAGATAAGTCCTTTTCCTTTTGTGGTGCTCCTTGAACTGTAACCAAAGGAGCATATCTGTAGGCAGCACTGTTTATTTCTCCTTGATTTTTGTCTGTCTGTTTTGTTATCCACTCAGCAATTTGCCTTCGTTGCTGGGTGCCCACCTCCAATAGCACCTTCTATCACTGTATCTGTAGGCCAAATTATATCAGTAGGCCAAATGTTTAGTTACTTGGGTGTCTATGGCATCACATCTACTGATTTTGATTTTTAATCATTTTACCTTAATATTTGGCCAACTTATTTTATTCCCAGTGCTCTTGATGAGTGAAGAGGGAGAGAGCTGTTATGGTACCAAGTTGTAGAACTTGTGTTGCAAACTCTGGGAAAGCTCCTATAAAGATATGTTCTTTAGATAAGAATCACACTAAGTGACCCTGTATGCCAGTAAATGACAGCAGAGGTTAACACCTTCTGGCAGAGGCTTAGTTGGTTCAAGTAGATGGCAGAAGCAACTAAAGACTGGAAGACTTAGCTATTCCCCGTCCTTGCTTCTGCTCTTCAGGAATGTGAAGACACATACAATTCTTGATTTGATATTAATAAAAAAAGTTGTGGAAGCAACCTAGATGCCCCACAGCCGAAGAATGGATAGAGAAAATGTACATTTACACAATGGAGTACTATTCAGCAGAAAAAACAATGGAATCCTGAAATTTGCAGGCAAATGGATGGCACTAGAAGAAACCATCTTGAGCGAAGTAACCTAGTCACAAAAAGAGAAACATGGCATGTACTCTCTCATATATGGATTTTAGACATAGATCTGGGGAGTGCCATGGCCAGTACAATCCCATGGCCAGAGAGTCTGGGAAACAGAACCCTCATTCAGTGGCTGATGGAAGCAGAGGCAGACTCCCACAGCTAAGCACTGAGCTGAACTCAAGAAATCGAGTGACAGAGAGGGAGGACTGATGACCAAAGGGATTAAGACTGGGCTGGTTTAACCCCCAGAAATAGCTGACCTGACAAGGGTTAGCTCTTGAATCCCAGACTGATGCCTGGGAATCCAGCATGGGACTGATCAAGACCCCCTGAATGTGGGTGTCAGTGAGGAGGCCTAGGGAATCTATTGAGCCTTGGGTAGTAGATCAGTACTTATCCCGGGTATACAAATGGACTTTGGGCTCCCATACCTCAATGAGAGATGCACTCTCAGCCTGGACTCTTGGGGGAAGGTCCAAGCCCTGCCTTGGATGAAATGACAGACTATGGACACCCCCATGGAGGGCCTCACCCTCCCTGGGGAAATGAGGAGATATTGGGGGGGTTGGTGGGAGGGCACGGGAGGAGGGGAGGGAAATGGAGAGGGACCTGGAATTGGCATGTGAAGCAACCTTGTTTCTAATTTAAATTTAAAAATAATACATATATTTATATATATAAAAGTTGTCCTGGCAGCTGTTGCGTGGGGGAGAGGAAAGAAGAAAGAAACAAACCAACCATAGACAAAGTAAAGGAGAGAAAAAGAAAAGCCATCTGTAGTCTTGGGTAATACTGCAGCTCCTTTAGTGGCTTCTGCCATAAACACTATAAAATACTGGAGACAGAATGCGTACTTCTGTCACACCTGGGAAGCTTAATGTGACCACAGTGGTCTGAGAAGTTTGAACACAGTCACTTTTCTAGACGAGTGTTTACATACTCAATTAAAACTTGACAACTCATCAGAATGCTAAGCTCTGAACTAAGACTGGAAACAATAAACGGACAAATTAAATAGCATCACCTGGTACTGCAATACCAAGTTCTATTAATTTGTAAAACTAATTGGGTTTGAATCTATATATATCCAATCTCCAGGTATATTCTATTTGCTCTTTTTGTTGTTTGTTGTTTTGTGATAACTTACCTCACTGTAGATCCAACTTTGGCACCTAAATCATAGTAATCATCCTACCTTGCCTTCCTGAGTGATGGAATCTTCTCTCTTCCTCCACTTTAAGAAATTATCAAAGATCAAAAGATGCCATTTGTATGGTGATGATTTGTAAAAATCCATGCAAAGACTGCAGCAATACACTTTATTTAAAATAGTGGCATTTGGAAGGATTAGGGGTAATAGGCCAACTCTATGGGATCCTCTGAGTCTATTAGAAGCAAAGTAATTTGTAAAAGGCATTTAAAATCACAGCCTACATTTTATATGCACTAATAGCTTGTTGTCTCACAATGTGTTTTCCTAATTTTGTTTTCTGAAATGTTTTTGCTTTCTGCACGAGTTGTTTTTACTTCTTTAAGCAGCTAAGAATCATTTCCTTTGTCTTAATAGAGCTGTCAGGCTGTTTACAATCATCTCGGCTTTCATCTCTGCCAGGAATAGATGCACAGAAAGAAGGGTAGGTGACCTGTTTAGATGGGGCACTCCCCCTGTGGATGCAGTGACTGACTTAGTCAAGTGGAAATGCATGTCAGAATCCGTGATGGGGCCTGGGAACACATGGTCATCCGGCCCGGAACCCTGACTGATGTTGGTGTTAAAGGGCGTGTACACATCTACCCAGATCTATTTCTCAGATACTTGTCTTCAAGGAGGGTCTCTGATCTCAGATGTTGTGTCTTTCATACTTTTAGTTGGAATAGCTTCAAAGAGCTCACGAGTCATTTCATTTTTATTCGTAATGAGTTTCCTCAAGCTGTTGTTTGGTACCTTGGGAACTTGCTGCTTGCTGAGCTTTCTTGGGAGTCCCTAGTGTTCTTTGTTCCTTGGATTCACTGTCTCTACAAAAGCTTGGGTCACAGCTTAGTCTTTAATACCAAGGCTCATTAAAATGACAATCGGAACATTATAATTAAGTCACAGGTAGAGTACTTTTCAAATGCACTTATTGTTGTGTGTGTGGATTCTTGCCTGCATGTATGTCTGGGAAACACCTACATGCAGTGCCCAAAGAGGCCAGAAGAGGATGTCAGATCTCCTGGGACTGGAGTCACAGTCGTGAGCCTTCATGTGCTTGTTGGGAATCAAACCCAGGTCATCTGTGTAGCAACTGGTATTTTCCACCACTGAGTCATCTCTCCAGTCCACAGTAGGCATGTTGAGCTTGAAGCAGATTGTTAATTCTCAAGGCTCAGGGTGAATGCTCTGGACAGCCACTGACTTGCCACTGTGGCATGGTGGATACTACACTCTGCTCTCAGGGAGTCTGGCTGTGCTGGGAATCTGTCATTTTCCAGGCTTGAGACTGCTCCTGGCCCTGAGCTGATACCTCTCAGACACGGTGACTTCACTCACTTCACGTTCTTGAGCTCTGTCTGTCATACCCACCGGCCCAGTGGGCTCTCCTTTGTGTCTTTACTAGTTCCCTATTCATGGGTGCAGTCTGCGTCACAGCAGTGGCAGCTAGGCTTTGTCCCTTGCCCTCTATCAGGCTTCAGCTCCGGCTTCTTGTAACTTCCACATGCCTTCTCTGCCTGTGTTGTCAAAGCCTTAGTGCCATGCTCAGGGCATTACTGTGTATCTCAGAGTCAAATGGGCTGGGAGAACTCAGTCATGTAGCGGCCTTCATGAGGGAATTTTCAACCAGACTTTGCTCTGAGGCATCCTGTTTTACTTGACCGACCACCACCCTTCTGCTCTGTATATCCCTTATCCTCTCATCCTCAAGTGAGAATGGTGATACATGTGAGACATGATTTTTCCTCGAGCAACTCTAGGCCGTGAAAGTTGAAGGTCCAGGGTCATATCAATGGGTGGAACAGGGAGAAAGAATGAGCATAATTAAGCTGCTACCAATAAGCTTCTGTGGGAAGGTGATAAAGAAACAATGGGCTTGGAAGAAGCATTTGTGAGCCTCCTTCAAGGTTTTGCATGAGAGAAAAAAAATCTATTTTATTTCAGATTTCCTCTTATTGCTTCTGACGCTGGATGCCCCTGTGGTATAATTGCTCTCTCCTCTTTGAATGCCTCTTCTCCCATTTTTCCCCTTACCGGTCATAGAAAATCACTTCCCTTAACAACTCTGAATTCAGCACAGCTGTACAGCTAAGTTACTCTGATAGTAGAGAAGTCATGGAACCCCAGTATGTGTGTGACATGTACATTATTTATCCTTGAACACGTCCTTCTGTGAACAGTGCATTTGAACACAATACACACAACTCCATAACAGTTGTTTTGTCATGCCTTTGCCTAGATAGGTAACATTTTATGTAAATAAAGTCTCTAATTAATTTTCAGAACCATAGCAGTCTCTGAAAATTCCTTTCATCATCGCTGCATGTTTAGAACCAGTGGGATATTAAACACTTTCTGACAGTTTGGATTCTTTGACCTGCTAACCCACTTCCAATCTGTGGCATGTTGGAAACCTTTTCTTTGAAATCTTTCTTCCTCTCAGAGTAGAGAACTTTATAATTAAGTGGAGTGAATATAACAGTCTCATGAAAAAAAATCATTTCTCAAGCCTTGTGTCCCATCCCCCATGACCCTCACCATGGCCTCACTATGTAGGCCTGACTGGCCTGGAGTTCCCTATGTAGACCAGGATAGCCTCGAACTCATTTGGCTTGCCTCTACCTACTGAGTGCTGGGATTAAAAGTATGTGCCATCATGTTCGGCATCCCTTGAATTCTATTTTTATACAAAAACTTGCATAGCATCTAAGTGTAGATGGCCCGAGGAGGAGTTATGTTTGGAACACATTATTTTCAATAACTGTGTCATAACTCATAGCACAGGTTGCAAGCTTGTGTGCAGCTCCAGTTTGTGCAGTTTTATTCTTGCCTGCCAGCGTCTGTTTTCTCTTGATGGCTTCTGTCTGTGTGAGTTCAATGCTTCCTCTTCAGAGGACAATGAAAGATGGGCAGATGAGAATTTGGAGGAGTCCTTTTGTATCATTGCATTTTCTAAGCATGCAGTATATACTTCCTGTTACTTCAGCCTTCTGATTCATGTAGAAGACTGGAGACAGAAACCAGCCCCATCCCTTCAGGATGGAAATGGACTGGTGTGTATGTACTTCGTGCTTCAAGATGAATGCTCATTGCTGGTTGTGAAGAGTTTTTAAGTCTTTTCTTGGCAGCAGGACTCAGAAACATAGCCATCCTTGAGAGGGGGTGGAAAAGAGAGACACAGAAAACAGCTAAAGTGAACACAGCAGGCATCCAGAGCCACAAGTTGGAAGTTGTAGAGGTCCCTGCTGTGGGTGGCACACTTGACATCATCTTTACACGCATGAAGAAGCTTTCATTTTAGTCATGGGATGTGTGTTCAAGTAAAAATGGAAACTTTCCCACAGAGAATAGAAGTGTTTCTCTAGATGTAAAACATTCAGTTAACTTATGCTGTAACAGAATTCCCCTATATAATGAGACAGCATTCCCATTGTGCACATTAATCAGTACTCAAAGTTCCCCCCTTTGTAGTAGTGTATCTTTTTTGTATTATATATTCAGTTTGGATTTATTCATAGGCACTTAACTGATTTTATTAAGTGGAGGATGGGTCATGCTTACAAAGTTTTGGAATTTATCTTATGAGAGAGTCACTTATGTTCATTCTATTCTGTAGAATTTTACAATATGGAAATAAATGAAATAACATTTTCTCCCTAAGAACTTAGAAGTTCTGTGCCTAAAAGTTGTAAAGGGTATTCATCTCCCTCACTTGAAGAAGAAATGTTGTCATCTCTTGGGGGACACTCCAGTGTTTACAGTGACATTTAGAAGTTTTCAAATTTTATCATCTTTATCAATTTTTGAAATTGTCCCATCAAATAACTTTCTTCATAGTTCCTCAAGCTTTTGTCAGACATGCTTGACCTATCGTGACATACTAATAATTTTTTTCATATTCAAACTTAAGTTCTGTTTAGTAGTGTATCTTAACAACAGGCTTTCTCCTGTTCCTCAGACTCTTGTCCTTTCATGCCTTAAAACACTCTCCATAGGAGAGAGAATATGTGATGTCTTAATGTTACATCTACGGTTCTATTATTTATTTCCTATAAATAACGTTATTTTATTTTTAATGGCCAAATAATACTCCATTGTGTATTTATATGTCTTTAACCATTCATCAGTTGACAGGCACCTACAACGAGTCTCTTGGCTTTCTTCTTACAAATAGTGCCACAATAAATGGTATGGGTAGTGTAGGTATGGGTATTGTGTGTTGACCTTGGTCCTTCAGGTATACACTTAAGTATGGTATAGTTGGGTTACATGATAAGTGTGCTTTTAGTTTTTGAGAAACCACTTTGATGGTTTCCACAGTGGCTGCATGCATCATGTTTCATTCCCACCTATGGGTATAGAGTTCTTTTCTCTGGTACATTCTTGGCAGTATTTGGTATATTTTGTTTTCTTGGAAATAGTTATGCCATTTGTAATGAGATGAAGTTTTGATTTGCATTTCCATGAGGGATAAATACGTTGAAAATATTTCATATGTTTTTGGTTATTGCTATTTCTTCTTGCAAGTGTGTTTCAATGTATGAATGGGGGAGACATATTAAGACTATAACAGAAGTTAAGTAAAAATATTAATAGGGAAAATACTATTAAAATAAATTTTATTAAATTAATTTAATTAGATGATGTATAAACTAAGTGTTGTATATGATGTGTATGAGACTTTTTATTATAAAATTATTGGCCAATGACTAGCTCTCTCTTAATTATTAACCCATAACTACTAATTTTTGTATTTCTACATGGCCTTATCTTATCTGGGAATGCCTGGAACCCCCTATCCTCCTGTTTTCCGCATAGTGTCTCCATGAAGTTTCTCTCTGTCTTTCCTTTCCCAGCATTCTCCTTGTCTCCTAGCCCCACATACTCCTACCTCTACTGGCCAAACAGTGTTTTATTCATCAACCAATAAGAGAAACATATATACAGAAGGACTTCCCCCATCAAATGTTCTCTTATAGATGAAAAGGAGTGAGCAGAAAATCATATAATCTCACCCTCCCATTTACATGTTATTCATCGTCTGCATCTGAGAGGCTTGGAAAACAAAGATGCTCAGTGTCTGTCCACTTAAACTTGCTGCACATGAGCTTAGTAAAACCACAAGCATGTCATATTTTACATGAGTAATACATGCCAGCATGGAGAACATTTGATTCACCAGACTACTAGAGAGGAAAATAACTGGATTTATTGCAGAAGCACTTAGAATAGAAGGCTAGTCCCATTGAACTGGTCTGAAACAGGAGCTTCACTGCTCTGTGCTGTATAACACAGAAGATTTTCTTTCTGTATTTTTTTAAATTTAAATTAGAATCAAGCTTGTTTTATATGTCAATCCCAGTTCCCTCTACCTCCCCTCTTCCCTTGCCACCCAATAACCCCCTATCCCATCCCCTTTCTGTCCTCCAGGGAAGGTGAGGGAGGCCTTCCATGGGGGATCTTAAAAGTCTGTCATATCCTTTGGATCAGGGCCTAAGCTCTCCCTCATGTGTCTAGGCTGAGAGAGTAACCCTCTATATGGAGTGGGCTCCCAAAGTCCATTCGTATTCTAGTGATAAATACTGATCTACTACCAGAGGCCCCAAAGATTTCCAAGGCCTCCTCACTGACAGCCATGTTCAGAGGGTCTGGGACAGTCCTATGCTGGTTTCCCAGCTATCAGTCTGGGGTTCATGAGATGTCTCTTGTTCAGATCAGATGTTTCTGTGGGTTTCACCAGTGTGGTCTTGACCCCTTTGCTCATCACTCCTCCCTCTGCAACTGGATTCCAGGAGTTCAGCTCAGTGTTTAGTTGTGGGGGACTGCTTCTGATTCCATCAGCTACTGGATGAAGGTTCTAGGATGGTATATAAGGTAGTCATCAATCTCATTATCAGGGAAGGACATTTAAGGTAGTCTTTCCACTATTGCTTAGATTGCTAGTTGGTGTCATCCTGGTAGATCTCTGGACATTTACCTAGTGCCAGATTTCTCTTTAAACCTATAATGGCTCCCTCTATTATGGTATCTCTTATCTTGCTCTCTTCTATTCTTCCCCTGTCTCAAACTTCCTGCTCCCTCATGTCTTCCTCTCCCCTCCTCTTCTTCGCTTCTCTTTCTCCTAACTCCCTCTCCTCTTTCCCCATGCTCTAAATTTTCTCTCTTAGGGTCCTCCTTGTTTCCTAGTTTCCCTGGCAGTGTGGATTGTAGTCTGGTAATCCTTTGCTCTATGTCTAAAATCCAAATGTGAGTGAGTACATACTTTTTGTGACTGGGTTACCTCCCTCAGGATGGTCTCTTCTAGTTCCATCCATTTGCCTGCAAATTTCAAGATTCTGTTGTTTTTCCTCTGAGTTGTACTCCATTGTGTAAATGTACCACATTTTCTCTATCCATTCTTCAGTTGAGAGGTATCTAGGTTGCTTCCACATTCTAGCTGTTACAAATAATGATACTATGAACATAGTTGAACAGATGCCCTTGTTGTATGAATGCTCATCTTTTGGGTATATGATTAAGATTGGAATTGCTGGATCTTGTGGTAGACTGATTCCCATTTTGCTTAGGAATCTCCATACTGATCTCCAAAGTGGCTGTATGAGTTGGCACTCCTACCAGCAGTGGAGGAGTGTTCCCCTTTCTCCACATCCTCCCCAGCATAAACTGTCATGGGTGTTTTTGATTTTAGCCATTCTTACAGGAGCAAGATGGTATCTCACAGTTGTTTTGATTTGCATTTCCCTGATGGCTAAGGATGTTGAGCACTTTCTTAAGTGTCTCTCAGACATTTTAGACTCCTTTATTGAGAATTCTCTATTTAGGTCTTCACTCCACTTTTTGATTGAATCCTTTGGTGATTTTGAATCTTGCATCTTGATTTCCTTGTAAATTTTGGAGATCAGCCCTCTACCAAATGTGAGTTTGGTGAATATCTGTTTCCATTCTGTAGGCTGTTGTTTTGTCTTGTTTACTGTGTCCTTTGCCTTACAGAAGCTTCTCAGTTTCAGGTGGTCCTATTTATTAATTGTTGATCTCAGTGTCTATGCCACTTGTGTTGTGTTCAGGAAGAGGTCTCCTGTGCTGATTTGTTCAAGGGTACCTCCTACTTTCTCTTCTAAGAGGTTCAGTGTGACAGGATTTATGTTGAGGTCTTTGATCCATTTGGACTTAAGTTTTGTGCATGGCAATAGACATGGATCTATCTGCAGTCTTCTACATGCCACCATCCAGTTATGCCTACACCATTTGTTGAATATGCTTTCTTTTTTCCATTGTATAATTTTAGCTTCTTTGTCAAAAATCAAGTGGTTGCAGGTGTGTGGGTTAATATCAGGGTTTTCAATTTGATTCCATTGGTCAAATTGTCTACACCAATCTGTTTTCAGGACTATAGCTCTATAATAAAATGTAAACATTTTCCCTAACTCAACCAGATGGACATCAAATTATAAAAAATAGTAAGAAGGGCATTTTTCTGTTGTTATGTTATAACTATTGTTGATAATAAACAAAGATAAATCCCCAAATACAACTTAGGTATTACTTTGATTTTCTTCCATAAGATGTCTGTCTTGCATTATAACCTATGTCTCATACTTCTCTTCTCTCATAGGCAGCTAAAAATCTTTCATTGGGAGAGGTAACCACGTAAATGTGAAATGTTGTTATTTATGGTGGATATTGGGAAGATTTGCCAGACAAGTAGCAAAGATCTCTAACCCCAAACATTGAGAATTTCCAGTTTTCCAGGAAATAATTGGGAGAAAAACAATCACTAGCACATCTGGTTTTGAAATGTAGGATCGCAAAGTTCCCTATGAGGGCTGGAAGGAACACCTAGTCCTTTTATCAGGCTCTATATGGTTTGAGCAGCATCCAGACAGAGGGCTTGCATGGGGGAATTGCCTAAAAGGACTGGCCCCTAGTCCTCCCATTTCTAGAATGCAAGGAGTCCAAAATTTGAGCTAAGATTGTGGACGTCCACATATGATGATAGAATAAAATTCCCATTATGGAAAAGAATACACCAACATCTTAATCTCTAAAGCAAGTCATATATTGTTTTATACAGCAAGTGGGATTATACAGATGTAAATTCAAGATCCCAAGATGAAGAGATTACCCTCGGTTATCTGAACTGTACCCTGTTGTAATGTGTGTCCTTACAAGAGGAATGCAAGAGGGTTGGGGGAGTCTTAGTGGTGTTAAGGGACAAGGAACAGGGAATTCAGGAAGCCTCCAGAAACTGAAAATGTAAAATTCTCCCCCAGGGTCTATAATAATACTATTATTATTAATAATAATAGTGGTAACAGTAATAATAATATGATGATACAACATTGCTAATATGTCCACAAATGCTTTAGTCATATGTGTGTGTATTTGTGTGTATGTGTGTGTGTGTGTGTGTGTGTGTGTGTTTGGGTCTTGTAAATTTCAGGAAAACATTTTATTTCTCAGCTATACCCATAGCCCCTGCTACAGACCTGTGATTTTTTTTCTCAGTGTAAGGTGATACATTCATATTATCTCAAGCACTGTTTGTGATATTTGTTACAGTACTAATAGGAAACTACAATTCCAGGTCCCAGATTCCAGTGTTCCATTTAAGGGTACCCTTTATGCTCCTTTTTTTATAGTGCTGCCTAGTGATTTCCATAAGCTCAGCATGTAGAATAATAAAGGCAAGTGAAAGAGAAAGTCTGCATGTGACTTTTAATGAACTCAAGGGATGTTTCTGTATTGGTTCATTTATTCTAACAGATTTCTTTATTAGAAAGGACTTTAGTCTGGCTTAGAATGCAAAACATTAACAATTTCTAATATATGGAGTCTTTTCAAAGTTTTATTATCTGCCTGCTAACCTGATTTTTGCAAGATAAGCATTTTCTATTATAAATGAATTAGGTATTCAGTATAGAAAATTGGAAGAAGATATTGGAAGAAAAGGAAAAAGCTTTTAGTCTTGCATTTTCCCAGAATACCACTCCATGGTCTGATGTGTTTACTTCTGTGTTTTTTTGTGCAGTTTTAAATCTTCTTGCACTAATTCATACATAGCATTGTGTGTCTTGCTACTTTCACATGCTATCAGTTATGTATTTAGTTTACAATTGTAGATTTATTGAACTGTATTTTTTTTACTATGCTCTAATTTTGAGAGCTCTACAAACAAGGGATTTTGCATGCAAAAATAAGAAATAAATGCTGGTTAGTGTAAGTACAAAGCTGTTGACATGAAAGGGAATTTAGAAACCTACAGGAACCCTGGGAAATCAGAACAGACACAAAGTAGTCAAGATCATAGTGAACACTGGATTCTAGCCTTTGGATTTTCGTTTTACACTCTCCCATCCTTTCGTGTTGCTTGCAGGACACCAAACAGCTTCAACAGGCTCTGCATTGCTGTTCTTCCGGGTAGGAGTAACAACTTGCCCTTTATCTTGGGGAAAAACTATTTTGACATCTGTACTCATAAAATTCCATGAGTTGTCTGCACTCTGCTTTTTGTTCTTGTTGTTTTGTTTCTTCAAGACAGGGTTTCTCTGTGTAGTATTGGAGCCTGTGCTGGAACTTGCTTTGTAGACCAGTCTGGTTTTGAACTCACAGAGATATACCTGCTTCTGCCTCCCTAGTGCTGGGTTTAAAGGTGGGCACCATCAATACCCAACTTTTTTCCCCCTGTGATTATAAAATAACTCATTCTTCAAACACAGCTCCCCACCCCCCAACCATTGCAGATCACAGTACCATGATACCATGTCTTGCTCAAAAACTTTCTGGACTAAGTTCGGAACTAAAGAATCCATGTGATTCTTAGGTAGGTAGTTAAGTGTTATGGTTTGGATCTTAAATATCCCTTAAAGGCTTGTTCTAAAGGCTTGCTCCACAGCTGATGGCTCTTTTAGAAGAGGGTGGTGGAGAGGTGGACTGAATCAGAGGAAGTAGTAGTTCATTGAGGGGATGTCTTTGGGGGATGTACTGGATCCCTGTCTGTTTCCTGAGCCTCCTTTGCTCCCTGCTACCTTGACGGGAGCACTTTCCTGCACCATGATGCACTGATTCACCATAGGCCTCCAGGCAACAGGGCCATGTGATCACGGACTGAACCCTCTGAAACTATGAGACAAAGTGAATTTTTCCTAATACCTGTTCTGTCAGGTATTAAGTCACCAAGACTCCGAGTTCGCTGCCATTGTATGACACTTTTTTTTGCCAGACCAGTCCCAACTCTTTCTGTTCCTTTCTGATTTAGAGATATGTAAAAGAAAAAGAATGTTCTGTTTATGTTAAAAGTTATAATAGGTGCCGATCAAGTTGCCTCAAGAGCAGTATAGCTAAGTATTAGCTTTGTAGAGAACAACATGCAATTACTGATGTAAATTTCTCGAGTCTCACATGTCTGCTGAAAAAGGCCGCACCAAACAGCTAAATGAAATTGTGCATTCATTTGTTTACAAAAGCTCATGCCAAGCATGTACTGGTCCAGTGAAGAAAATGGAGTTCCCGACTTCACTTGCCTTATATTTTAGGGAATTGTAACCGGCGCCTTCAGGTATCAGAGGAAGACTTTGATGCTAGTGACTCACTGTCAGAGAGGGAACTTCCTTGTGGCACTCCTGCTACAACACACACTCCACTTACTTATTCTCAGCAAGGTGCTTTCTGAAGTGACATTGTGGATATTTGTACTTGAGGTTTTTTAATTGCAATTAAGATTGGGCAGTGATACTGAATTTGTTGGACAAAGAGCAGGGATGTCATATTCATGACAGGCACATTCAAGAGAGAAACTTTCTTTCTACTCCTGTACAAACTGCAAGTGAGATCTTAAACAGTCTCATAACTAATATTTAATTCAATTCTTTTTCATAGGAATGAAAGTTAGCAGTTTGGATACTCTTTTTTTTTTTTTTCGAGACAGGGTTTCTCTGTGGCTTTGGAGGTTGTCCTGGAACTTGCTCGGTAGACCCGGCATGGTCTCGAACTCACAGAGATCCACCTGCCTCTGCCTCCCGAGTGCTGGGATTCAAGGCGTGCGCCACCACCGCCTGGCTGGATACTCTTTTTTTAAAAATTATTTAAATTACAAACAATATTAATTTACGTACTAATCCCAGTTCCCACCCCCTTTCTTCCCATACCCCTCAACTCCCTCATCCTACTCTCCAGTCCACTCCCCAGGGAGGGTGAGACCTTCCATGAGGAATCATCAAAGTCTGACACATCATTTGGGGCAGGGTCTAGGCCCTCCCCATGTATCTAGGCTGAGAGAGTATCTCTCCATAGGGAATGGGCTCCCAAAGTCCATTCCTGCAATAGGGATAAATATCCATTCCATTGCCAGAGGCCCCATAGACTGCCCAGGCCTCACAGAAGTAGAAACATCCATGTAACTTGAGAGTTGATTTTACTCAATATCATTTTTTTAAAAAGTACTGCTCTTAGGGTGGAACATACCTTCATCACTCTGTAATGGATGTAATATTTGTAGTGATTCTGTGAATGAGCCAAATATCAAACTGATCTATTCTTTCTGTACTTATGCCTGTGTATTTTCTCTTAATATATTCTGAATTAATTTCTCTATAATCCTTGATCAATAATGCCAGGCAGTCCTGCTGTTTTTTAAATTTATATGTGTAGCCTTGAGTGGCCATACATACCGATGGGTCCAGGCAGAGGCAGGAGAATTTCAACACAAGTCAGAGCTACAGACTGAAGCCCTATCTCAGAAAATGAAACAAAACAACAACAGCAAAAATTCTCACAGGTATAGATGTTTATATCAACTGTAGTTTTATTTATAGGAAGTAAAACCTAAATTTTAGTGACTGGCTAAGGAAGTCTTGTGTCTGGTTGACATGAGACTGAATATTCCACAAATGAAAAAGCTGGCAAAGGGAGTCTATCAGCTGTTGTTGGTAATAGTATATCTACATAGATAAAGAAATAACTTCTGTAAATGTTTGGGTGCATCAAAGATTATCATAAAGTTCTCTTGATTCAGAATTTATCAATAATTATCAGGATGCTCTCCAACAGGTGAACATCAGTGATGTTCTGAGCAACCAAGATTTGTCATTCTTAGTCAGTTGCTTGAAGTCCCCAGTGACACAGACCTCTTTTGAAGGCTTGTGAAACATTCAATGCAGACACTTGTGTCATTGCAAGTCTTCCCCAAGGATCCACTGGTTCTCCATCAAGTAGGGATCCTTTCTTCCCAAACATACCATGACCAATAACTTCTGTGCCTCACACTAAGCCTTTCTGCACATACTAGGCAATTTTGATGCAGAAACCAAGGAGTATTTGGAGGATTTCTCCTTTATTTTAGTGTATTCATCATCAGGGTGCCATGGTCCTTTATCTTATGTAAAAGAGTCTGCTTGAATAAATCACTCCAGTCTTTTTTTTCCTGCTGTAGTTATTTCCCATCTTGAAGGCACATGTATCTTCTGGCAATATCCCTGGCACTGGACTAAGGGAAGGGCCACATAAGGACTTCCCCCTCCTTGTCAGCACTCTTCTTACTGGTGCATTTCTCGGGGCTGGAGAGAATGAAGCATCAAATCCCTGTGAAACACAAAGAGGACAAAGACAGGTGAGTTGAAGATGACTCGTCAATTCTGGCATTGCTATGTAATAAGTTCTTTGTAAGTATGCCTACCTTTTACTTTCATCCCCTGGTGTCAGAGAGTCATTTAGTGTTGTCCACTTGTGTATACAGGTTGCAGAAAAGCCATCCAAATACTAATTAAAATCTCTTGTAACCCCTTGAATTAGTTAAATCCTGCATCTTTGGTGAATGTGCTCATGTACACTTGTTCAAGCGTTTTCAGAGTTTATTTCCTTACATGATTCCTGGATTGTGCACATATAAAGTCGTACAGCTTTTGGTGTAGAAGCATTCTCTTCAAATGTTATCCTTGCAGCTATATCACAAAAACACATTGCAGAGTTCCACTGCTGTAAGACAGTGGCAGGGAGAAGGGGAGGATGAGGAGAAATGACTTTCCCTTGAGCAACTTTTCAAATGATTTCATTTATAGAGGGCCATCAGCTATGGTGACAAGCCTCTGTGACTATTAAAGTTCTGTGTTATTTAGATGTTTGCAGGGATTCTTCTCTGGTTTGCCAGCTTAATTTACTGCAATAATGTAGTCCTGTAGACTAAGTTGCTTGAACCATAGGGATAAGTTTCTCACAGCTCCATTGGCTGGGGAACTTAAGATGAAAAAGGTGTCTGACTCAATTCCTAGGCAAGGGCTTTCCTCTTAGTTTGCATATGGTTGTATCTTCTCTGTATTCCTGTGGTGGGAGGAAGAGAGGAAACAAATTCTTTTGAAGCTCTTCATATTGGGGTCTTAATGTCATCATGAGGACCCTACCCTAAGTGATCTCTCTGAACCTAATCAAAGCCCCTATCTCTAAATATCATCACATTGGAGATTAGAGTTCTAAGATATAAAATTTATAGGGAAAATTCAACTAAACACACAATTATCTTCGATAAGCAGTAATTCTGAGTTCAACTATATATTTCCTGTTTATTGTTCTGCATTTTACAAGACAATTAATAAAAATCTACTAAGTTGAAATAGTTTTGTGACTCATTAATTTATAGGATGATCATAGCTGATTATTAAATTTTAACATTACCTGAGTCTGTGTGTTATCTCCTAAGGATTGGAGGTTCTTGATACATATTGCTAATTGTTTGAGCCTGTGTTGGAGTGTGTGGGCAGTCACCACCTTTCCATCTATTCCTTCTCTTTCAGATCCCTCTCAGATGGAACCCAGAAACTCCTGGTACTAGACAGATTGCTCTACCACTGACTTACGTCCCCTGCCTGTGGCAGGTGAGACCCTGATGTCTTTGACTCCTGAGACCACCCTTAAATCAAAAGGATGCTTAGGTGTTGAGTAGCCAAGAAAAGTCCAGAAGTTTATTCTAAAAATGTTCAGATATTTGTCTTCATTTATTTAAAAACTATTTTAAATGCTACTCTGATAGTTTTCATTTAGTTTCTAGAATAGATTGTCAGAAGTAAAGCTTTGAGGTCTTCAAAATCTTTTGGATATGTGACATATACTTAATTTGCTTGTGTTTTGTGTCGGATTATTCAATTCTATCAATGTTTGAGTGTCCCAACTTCATTGTGTCCCCACAGCCACTGACCTGACTGAAGACATTTGCTATGAATAGTTCATTATTGCTTTTTGCAAAAATATAAACTTTTATTTTTAGCTTTCAGAGAAACACCCCACCAACTGTTTTCTCAATTGTTTTCTTTTCAAGCTTCCTAAAGATTCATGTAAACAGCAAGATGACACAGTATCACTTTCATGTCAGACCCAACCTGGATAGTCTACAGAATAATAGACCCTCAAAAGTGTCAAAACCACAAGAAGACAAAGATTTAGGAACTGTCTCATACTTAGTAGAGACTAAGGAGACAAGATAAGTGAATGGGAAGTGCAACTGAAAGGGTTATTAATGGTAAAACTGATGCTATTACTAACCTTCTAGATTAGTTTGTAACATTCTGTCAACCTTTACTTTTGGGGTTTTTGTTTGTTTGTTTGCTTTTGTTTACTATTTTGCTGTGGTTACATCAGATATTGAAACTGGAGGCACCTTGGTGAAGAGCACATCCTCTATTGTTTAAGGTGGTTTTGCTGGTGGAATACTTTCCTAGTATGTGCGTGGCCTTGGGCTCCATCCTCTGCACCACAAACAAAGCAACAGAAGCAAAGCACTACTTGTGCTACTTCCAAATTAGTGTGTTTTCCTGGAAAATAGCTAAAAACCAACCAACCAAGTAAACGAACAAACAAACCCAGTAAACATCAACGTGGAGAAGCGGGTCTTCCTTTTCCCCTTTCCTCTCTTTCCTGTCCTTGGGCGTCAATGAAGAATGACCTGATGGAATGTATGCACTACTTAGTTGATATCAGAAATGTCACTTAAACCTTTCCAAAAGCTCGCATTATGTGTGTTTGGTGGAGCAGAGGGTATGCTGGGGTTGTGGGACTCTTTGTTTGTTTGCTACCCACGCACTCTGATGAGCTGAGGTCTTTTGACTCACTCACTGTACCTAATAATATTCCCATTTATTGTGGGTTCCCCAAAACACTGAAAAACTTGACTTTTTTCTTTCAAAGAACTGAGTCCAAGTGAAGAAATAAAATCTAACCTTAAGAAAAAACAAAAAGTCAAAAAACAAAAACAAAAACAAAAAACAATCCCACCATAGATAATGAGTGAAGGCCACAGAGTAAACGTGCAA
Organism: Mesocricetus auratus; assembly: GCF_017639785.1. NCBI lineage: Eukaryota > Metazoa > Chordata > Mammalia > Rodentia > Cricetidae > Mesocricetus > Mesocricetus auratus. The sequence continues at coordinate 30,779,107 of NW_024429200.1, read as the reverse complement.
TAAAAGCTGAGTGGCTACATCCTTAGTGTTGCAAATATGCAACGGTTTGAGGAGTGAGGCTTATTTGGAATGATTTGACCAGGCCACATTTCTGTATTTCATGGAATGTGAAATTCCCCAGACCATATCAACATGACTACAATGGCAGATCGTGTTAATACCGTCAGTGCAGACTTAACAGTGCCTACTCTTTCAGTTGGGGCATTCTGACTCTTGTTGCTCCCTGTGCTCCATGAAGACAATTAGGTGACTGCTCACTATTGCCACTTCTGCTCACACACAGGCCCTTGACCTTTCCTGGTGCTGTTGTCGTTTTGTTTCTTCCGGATAGGGAATTGGATCTAGATCTAGGTCATCATACACACTAAGATGCTGGGTGGTTGCCCTAGTAGTCAGTTACGTCTTCAGTCTGCTCTTTTATCTAACAAATATTAATTGATCACTTACTATGCACTAAGACTAACAAGATAGATCTGGAATATATTAGTATACAGAACAAAGAGTCCTACTCTTGTAAAACTTCTATTCCAGCTGAGGAAGAAAGGTAATAAACAGTCGTCCACTTTGTGATACGTAAATCCTTTAGTCTGTTAGAAAGTGATAAAGCCAGTAGGGAAAATTAAAAAAAAAAGAGTCTAAAATCAGGGTGATCAAGTTTGATGTTGCTGACAGGTTTAAAAACCATCAGTTTTTCATCTGTCTGTATGTGCAGTGTGCACGCACGCAGGTATGAGCTGTTTGCACATGTGGGCATACACATATACACAAGTACATGCACACGTGCACATGCCTGTGGATGCTCAAGGTTGATGTGGGGACATCTTCCTGAGGTATTCTCCACTTCATTTACTGAGGCAGGATCTTTCAGTCAAACTCGGAGCTAGCTGAGATGCCTTGCCAGCCAGCTTGCTCTGAGGATCTTCTGTGTCTGGAATTTATATTAGTTCTATTAGTTACGTATGTGTCTGCCATTTATATTAGCTCCTGGGACCTAACACTTGTGCAACAGTCAGTTTAACCACTGATCAACCTTCCTAGCCCAGAGCCTGTAATTTTAATAAGATAGTAAGTGCTGGTTTTTGACAATATGACGTTTGATGAAAGGCTTGAGGGAGTGGGGGAAAGTTGCTCATGCAGATAGCTGGAGGAAGAAGATTCTACCAGAGGCAATGTCTAGGCATGAGATCACAGGCTACAGCAGGCATGCAACACTTTAAAAATGCCAAGAGCAGATTGTACTCTCCAGGCCTTATTTATTTTTCCCCTGGTTTCAGCAGTGTAGCTGTTTGCACAGGTCTGGACATCATCATCACAGCCTTGGGGCAGAGCTGCCATGGTGATTATCATGAAAACTCCCTCCTGGGAGAGTGTGGGAGTTATGAGACTGGAGAGAGTCTCAGGAGGCCTCCACTGGATCCTCATCAGGCCTTCCCCTCCCTGAGGTTCTATTAGGCAAGCAATTCTCTAGTGTTGGGATTTTGTGGTGTGGCTTCCTAAGAGTTCCCCATGCTCCTGTATGCAACACTATATACTCACTGGTTCACCAATTAGGATGTGGACAGATATCTTTCTCTGGTCACATGCCAGTCTGTCTGGGTATTTGTTTATACTCCCCAGGGAAAGTCTCAAGAGGGCTATTCACCTTAATGCAGATGTGAACTTCATACACCATGAGCTTCATGTCTGGTTTTCCATAGCTCCTGCTCTGTCTCAGACGAATGTCTAATTCCCTCCCATTTCTCTTCCCATCCTCCCTTTCCTTCACACTCACTTAATATCACCAGTTTCTATTTTAGAAATCATCTTGGCTACATGTCTCATCTGATGTAGGATAGGAGGAGCAAACATGTTTTTCTTCATTCTGTCACACAAGAGAGAAGGAATGTCCCAATTATATCAAAGAAAAGAATAAAACAGGATGCTTGAGTTTGGGTCAAGAGGAGAGAACTTCAAGTTTCATGTGCTGTGGATTTCAATAGCAAAATCTAGGACACTGAACTATTAGGGTGGCTGCTGTAACAACCAGCATGCTGGCATAGGGGAGACAGGGAAGAAGTTGCTACCATTGTGCCCTGGTGTAGAAATCACCCTGCAGCTACAGAAAACATCATGGCCATTCCTTAAAAGTTAAAAGTAGAAGCTGGTAATCTACATATAATGGAAATAACTGAGAACAGGGTCTCAAATAGACATTGGCATGCATATATTTATGGTGAATGTTCTCTGATGTGAACTGATCTTGAGGGCTTTAGGATAAGTGGAATAAGCCATTCACCATGGACAGATACTGTGTGATTTCCCTTACATGAGGTACCTAGAACACTCGGCTCTTAGAGATAGAAAGTGGCAGGCTGTTTGCCAGGAGCAGAGCACCGAGAGGAATTTTTTTTAAATGGCCATAAAATTTCCCTTTTGCAACATTAAAGCTTTTGGAAATTGGCTGTACAGCAGTGTGGGTGCATGTAGCTACTGAACTGACTATTTACAATAGAGTACTATACAAAGTTCCCTGTGCACATCTTGCCACAAATGAAAGCATCCAGGCTCTCAAACGTTTCCAAAAGCTTTGGCATCCAGCTCAGGACTGGTGCTTGTGAAGCAACAGGCTAGAGGAAGCATCCACACCCATCACCATGTCTCACTCTGATCATACACTACGCAGCCTCTTTGGAGGCTTTGTTTGGCTACCCTGGACATGTGCTAGTGACAATGGTACAGGGAGAGAGGTGACACCAAAGCTTCTCAGAGAACAGTAAAGTCGTCTTTCTGGAACTTACAAGGGAAGACAATGCCCTTTTGCTTCAGCTAGATTTTCTTACGTTAATACCACACACAACTCTGGAACATTTGTAAAAACTGAAAGGTTAATAATATAGACCACAGATGTATTTTTTCTCCTACCGAAGTCTCTTCCCTTTTGGGAAACCATGTTTTGTTACTGGCTTCAGTGACAATCTTGGTATTTTCTTGGCATTATTGACCCCAGTGTTTTTGAAGAGAGCTTATCAGGTTTCCTGTAGAATGTCTACCCATTTGAGTTTATCTGTTGTTTTCTTGTAGTTAGAATGCTCTTGCTCATTTTTAAAAGTTACATTTCTTTCTTTCTGTGTGGGTGCATCTGTGGTGACATGATTTCCATGGTATACTTGGAGAGAATTAGGTTACAACTTCTAAGAGCCAGGTCTATGGTAGAAGGTCGTCAGGCTTGGCAGAAAGCACCTTTAATTCTGGAGCTGTCATGGCAGACAATAGGTTATGCATTTTAAAGAAAGAGTCCCCACAGGTCAAATGCTCACATTGCATCACATAAAAGTTACACGACATCAGCATGACTCACTGCTGGTGATGTCAATATCGATCACTTAAATAGTCTTTCACTGTAACATGTAATTCTGGTTTTTTTCATCATTTATTTGATAGAAGAGTCACTTGGTCTAGCCCACATTCAGCAGGAGAGGAATTAAACCTCAGCTACTGTGGGAAGAGCTAAAATGAGCACATAAGTAATAAGTATTTTAGGAAAGTTCTTGCAAGTTGTTTGATGGTACTGTGTTTCATTAAAACTTTGATTAAAAGGTGGATCTTATATAAGAAATATTACTGTGGTATTATGGTGGTGTTCTTTTCTTTAACTCAACTGTCCTCATATCCAAGCATCACATAATCAGAGTGTACATTTTCCCTCTCTCCCTCCCACCTTCTCCGTGGCTCCTGTGTTCCTGTCATTCCTTCCCTTCCTTCTTTTTTCTCTTTCCTTATTTTTTGGCACTGTAAGATGCTCCAAGCTTGTATTATAATTCTTTGCCTTAGTCATGTATACACTTATTTCTCTAAAGAACCAATGTATCTTTCATAGGGATATAGAATTCAGAAACCAAAATCCGAGTACTATTTAAGGAAATTGAGCTTGAAGAAACAGTAAAAAAATAAAGTACATGTAGAAGGAGCAGAAATGGATTTTTTTCAAGGTTACCTGTATGTGTCTATTCTCTGGACATTCTTTAGTGTGGAATATGAGGTAAATACTATAGAGACTTACAGATAAAATGTACACAGAAGATTCTAAATACTGGAGAGGTAAGTTCTACAAAATGCCAAGAGAGCTTACAATTGTTGCTTGCATCCCATTGTCTGCTTGATGGCTGCTGTCTTTAATTAGGGAGACGTGCAATGGCAGATCGAAGCTGGTGAGGGAAAACTACTCCTGCTAACTGACTGCCACGAATTAATCCTAGATCCGTTCATTCTCCACAAGCTTCCTCACAGCGACACAAGCTTGAGGCTATAATTAATTAGGTGACATTTCGTTTCTTGAATGCATGTTCTGTACCCTTCAGTCTCTTTGGCAATGGTTTTGAGCAGATACTGAAATCTCTGCACCTTTGTTTGGTAGCTTTCTTTTTCCTTTCTTCTTCCATAGACATTGCATTAGCAATTTCCTGCTTCGATGCTCCTGCCTATAAAGCAAGCTGTAAGGTTTCATAGTCTTACACTAGAATTGAGTAAGAACACTTTCATTTCTCTTTATAAAAATCAACCTTCTATTTCTTGCCTGGGTCTGCCTTAGCACTGCCATTCAGGCTTTGAAGATATTTAAATGGTACTGTAGGAATCCAAGAATGCTATCCCAACAGTTCAGATTCTCGTCAATCTTTCTTGATCCAAAACTGACTTCACATGACCCAAACTGGTCCACTCTGCAGGGAATGTCTGAACAATCTGGAAAGGGGTAAGATAATTCTATTTTATCCAGTGTTAAACCCAAGTTGGAGTTACTGGGGGCGTATTTGGGTTACAACTGTGTTCACTCAAGTTCAAACTGTGGACTGAAGGGACATTTGGCTTGAGGTGGGAAGCAGTGTTAGTTTGTTTTTCTGGCTTTGGAACTTGAGTTAACACAGTTGTAACCCAAATACGCCCCCAGTAACTCTGCAGTGTCCATCCTCCAGTAACTCTGCAGTGTACATCCTCTGACAATGATATCAGAAGATCTGAGACCCAGGAAAAGTTGCCAGTTGCTTCCAAAGGCTGAGTTTCTGTCTCTGCCCTGCCTTATCACTTCCCCTCTCTGCTTTCCAGTACTGGTATTAAAAGCTTGAGGCATTAGCAATGGGTTCTATGATTAACTCCTGGTTAATGTATAGATTTTTAGTCTTCTCCCAATAATCATGGAGTCAGGAGCAGAGCATGAACCAATTATCCACAGGTATACACAGTGGGTAACTTATTTAACTGGTCTTATGGAGAGTTGCAGTTAACAGGTGGTAAACAAGGGAGACTAATTCTCAGAGGCAGAATCATATCCTTCCAAAGTATTTATTAACGGGAATACTGCAGTATCAACACACACATTGTTTTATTGCCAAAATGTCAATTTTATTGCACTGATCTTGGAAGAAATGTTGTAACTATAGCATAATATCAAAAGTAAAATAAAAATATTTAAAGAAATGAAAAGATAAATGAGGAAAATATCACAAATGTGAAAATAAAATCAATGTAATCCATGTCACAAAACAGTTCTTTACGGAACAAAACGGTTCTTTACGGAAGTTGACAAGCTGATCTAAATTTCACGAGGAAGTAAAAGGGACCCGGGGCAGTGCAAAGAAGAACAAGATTACAATATCCTCAGGGCTGGCTTCCCAACCTCATATAAAAACTACACTCAGTGGTACCGTCTGGATTTTTAATTGTCAAAACAAAGACTATTTACTTTCTTTATTCACCTGATACCCCAAACTAGAAGTTTAAATAAATTAGACCATTATAAGAACAAGGTTCAGTTCTGATAACAATTTCTAGATATTGGTTTAACACAATTTTAAAATATTGTTGGTAAAAACAAGAGCAAAACAGTCTTGTGTTCCTGCGGTCCTACGGAAAATTAAATTCGTACAGCTTTCTGTGGTAGCAAGCTGGCAAAGGCATTGAAAATCTTAAATAGTTAAGTCTAGGAACTTTATATATTGGTGATATAAGATGAATTTCAATGCTTTTTACTATTCAAAAAGAATGTGCCAGGTAGTGATGGCACATGCCTTTAATTCCAGTTCTCAGGGGGCAGAAGCAGGTGGATCTCTGTGTCTGTGCATTCAAGGCCAGCCTGGTGTATAAAGTGAATTCCAGGACAGCTGGGGACTGTTACACAGAGAAACCCTGTCTCAAAAACCCAAAACCAAATAAAAAAACAAAAACAAAACAGAAAAACAAACAAATACACACAACGCACACACATACACACACACACACACACACACACACACACACACAAACCAATCTACATTTTACATAATAAAAGCATGGTTAAACAAATGGTGGTCTGTTAACTAAGTGGAACATTAAACAGTAATTTAAAAACTATATTCACTGGACAGGGGAGGGAGCTTAGTTGGTAACATGCCTACTACACAGCATGAGGCCCTGAGTTGAGATCCTCAGATTTCAGATGGCTGGAAGGGTGGGAGTAAACCCAGGCAGAGTCTTGACTTTGTTGACCAGTTAGCCAAGTTGAACCAATGGGCTTCAGGTTCAGCGAGGCACCTTGCCTAAAAATTAAAGATGAAAAATAATCAAAGAAAGACACTTGATTACATCTTCCAGCTTCCATACGCCTGCAAATATACACACGCTCACACTCACATACACACATAGGTATGCACACACACATGTACAGCCCCACATGCACCCCCACTTACAAGTACATGTATACCACAGCCATCCATCCACACATACAAATACATTTATAAACAATGTATTAGGGTATATAAATGCACACTTGCTATTTAAGAGAAATGTTTTTCAGACTAGACATATTTTGACTATAAATATCTTCTTTTAGATTTTTAAATAATAAATATTGTTATCTTTTGTGAAGACAACTCATAAAATTTGTTTTTTGACAATATGCTACAAAGTCATTTTCCCTTCTTTATGTTATTGGAAAGCTATGTGCAGATCTAAACAGACTGAATTTGGTGTAAATTCCAGTTTTAGGACTCAGTTATGTGTGACAAAGCAGAGTGAAGAAAAGAGACAGTGTTCAACACCAGAGTATGTCATGGAACTTACTATTAGGGAGGACCTTTCCAAACAGTGAAACCAAAAAGAACTGAGGGGAGAGATTCTTTAGGTATCATGGAGAAGCACATTCAAATGGTGTTTGTTTTGTGTGTGTGTGTGTGTGTCTGCAGGAGGATTCTAAGGTTCCAGTGGAAGGCATCCTCTCTGTGTGTGTATGTATATGTATGTGTGTAAAGATCCTAAGGGTCTAGTAAAAGGCATCCATGTGTGTGTACAGGGATCCTAAGGCTCCATTAGAAGACATCTGTGTGTGTGTGTGTGTGTGTGTGTGTGTGTGTGTGTATGTGCATGTGTGTGCAAGGATCCTAAGGCTCCAGTGGAAGGCATCCTGGCTTTAAGCATCTGCAAAAAGACAGTGCGGAGATGAAGAGAGCCTGACAGATGGGGGAGAGCATGGGAGGTGGGACCTGATGGGGGAAGAGAAGGGAGGTACACCTGCATGTCTTGTGACCCCTTTCCTTTTAGCCTTCACTGCAGTTGGAAGAAGGGTAGAACTGTGTGTGCTTTGAGAACAGACTACAGAAGAGCTAAGCCAGGAACAAGGAGGTCAGTGGACCATTGTGAGGGCTGAAGCAGAAGATCGCAGTGGCTCAGATCATCATTGTCATCTATGGTGTGTAAAGGGAAGCCTTTCCTTTGAGAGAAGCCTTCCCGCCAGCCTGGTTCCAGAGCCACATCAGTCCCAAATAAACACACAGGAGGCTATATTAATTATGAAGCTGTTGGCCTTGCTTGTTTCTTACTGGCTAGCTCTGACTTAAGTATTTATCCCATAATTGCTAATCTAAGTATTTCTCTTACTGTAGAGGTTTCCGGGCTTCCTACCCCATGGCGTTACATCTTGAGTCTCTGTGTTTTTCCTTCCCAGAGTCCTCCTGGATTCCTAGTCCCACCTATCTTAGTTCCCTATTGGCCAACAGTGCTTTATTGACATATACACAGGACTTCCCCCATCATTTCCTCTTTTCTGTCTAAACAAAAAGAAAGGTCTTAACTTTAACATAGTCAAATTATATATAAAAGAACAGTTATCAAGTAAGAACATAGTTACAATATTTTGTCTATCAACATTTAGCAAGATTTAAAGAAAATGTCATCTATCCCATCCTTGTGAGTCCAAAGTTCTATATGTAGCTTATCTTTTATCATAACTAAGGCAAAATATAATTATAACTGTCTTCCACTCCACCAAAGACCACAGAAGGATAATATATGAACACTAGAATTGACAGAGACATCTTGCTACCTGAACAGTCACCCAAAGTAATGTTTGGGCATCCATCTTCAGCCCATAAGGCCACAATGTGTCTGGAATACTTCTCAGCAAAGCAGGAAATTTCAAACTGTCCATCTGCATTGGCAGTCTGTCAGCCATTTTCTGTATCCTACAGAAAGTCTCGTAGACTCTTCCATGAATCAGGAACCCTGAAGGACTGTTTGAGTTCAGCAGTCACTTTCCTATGGGTCCTGCATGTCCAGTTTATACAGCAACAGTCAAACAGTCTAGGCAAGAGCAGTTTCTTGCCCAAATGGCCAATCTTGCCATGTTGAAAGCAAACTCCATAACGAGTTTCTTCGGTGCTCATCTTCCTCTCAGACGTAATTGGTGCTGCCAGGAGCAGACATTTCTCATTGTCAAGAAAAACCCTAAACCATTTTAAATGCCATTTTCTGAAGGTCTTTGAAAGGTTTGAAGACTGTCTATGTATCTCAAATATATTTCTGTATATCTAGAAAACCTAACTTACCTAACTATAAGTTCTGACCATTATAAGTAACTATCTATAATCTGTATTTAATTATGCATTATGTTTTAAAAGATCAGTATAAGCACAATACTTAATCAAGAGGAGAAATATACACATCACAAAATTGACCTTGAATTTGTATCAATAAATGAAAAACCATACCCATACCATAATTCCCCTTTTTACCATTAAAAAGAGATTGATTGTGATCATTAACCAATTATAAACAAACCTATTTAAATGAAAACAAAGGTTTATAAATAAGATGGGAATTAGGACATCACTCATTCCAAACTGCTTCGTGCTGGAAGGGGGCGCTGTTCATACCATTGGGATCATGACAAAACTCAGAAACCTGTATAAGTCCTTATTTTCGTGGTCTGTAAAGCTCCATCATCTTAGCTGTCTCAATTGTTGGAACACCTGGCCCACTGCTTCCGGGGGTCTTGGTTTATCAAACCACAGAAGTCTGGAAGGAATCCTCAGCTTTTCATTTTCTGTAGAAACATAAACAAAATCTCCTTTCCCAAGTAACATATCCTTATACTTAAATTTTGAAGTCAAGGCATTTTCGAAAGTTATAAGTTGAATTAATTCAGCAGCATTTATAATCAAGTGTACTTTAGCAGTTGTTCTTTCCTGAGCAATCAAAAAACTGAAAAACACAATAGCATACAGTATCCAGACTCTCTGTTTATTTTCCATCTTTACGTGGCTTATTTATTTATCTATTATTACTTTATTTCTTTTACCTTTGTTTATTTTTATCTGAGACAGGGTTTCTCTTTGGAAATCCGCCTGCCTCTGCCTCTGCAGCAAATCCTACCGGCGTGTACCACCACAGCCACCTTCTCTATTTTTATTTGCCACTATGCCGTTTTTCTTTTTCTCTCTCAATCTTATGTATATTTTTTAAACACACTGTATACCTTCTTCATCCAAGTCTGACTTTACTGTAAATTGTTATGTTTTTCTGGACACGTGTCTTATCTGTTAAAACTGCGGCTGTTTAAACTGCCGTTTTTCCAAGATGGCGGGCGTAAGCGTGATTCCAGTTGCTGGCTTGGAGTTGTGGTCACTGCCACTTCCAGCTGTGCTTACATACCTTTCACTGTTAGCAGAGCCTCTTAAAAGAACCTTGCTGTTTTTTTGTTTTGTTTTGTTTTGTTTTAATGCTGAGTCAGGAAGACTCGAAGTCTTCCTTAAGCGAGTCACGTGAGTCTCTGCTTGTCGCTAGCAAAACAGAGCCCACCTGAGAAAAATGCTGCTACCAAAAAACCCATGCTTTTTTCCGTTCTTTTGTTTCTAAAATTCCCTTAAATCTTTTGTTGTTCTACGTGGAAATTCATCATCCCACTCCTGATCACCATTATGTAAAGGGAAGCCTTTCCTTTGAGAGAAGCCTTCCCGCCAGCCTGGTTCCAGAGCCACATCAGTCCCAAATAAACACACAGGAGGCTATATTAATTATGAAGCTGTTGGCCTTGCTTGTTTCTTACTGGCTAGCTCTGACTTAAGTATTTATCCCATAATTGCTAATCTAAGTATTTCTCTTACCGTAGAGGTTTCCGGGCTTCCTACCCCATGGCGTTACATCTTGAGTTTCTGTGTTTCTCCTTCCCAGAGTCCTCCTGGATTCCTAGTCCCACCTATCTTAGTTCCCTATTGACCAACAGTGCTTTATTGACATATACACAGGACTTCCCCCATCAATGGTGTGTAGAGCACAGCAGGACTGTAACTCTAGGTGGGCCTCATTTGTAGACATGTTCAATCACACCTATTCTCTGATCACAAAATTTGGTACTTAAGTGTGCACAAGGTGGCACTTCCACGTAAAGACTGGGACCTGTCAGGTTCTGATGGACAGATGGATGATGACAATAATGATTGTAGTAATAATCCAACAGTTGCTAGAAGCGGTTACTCATGTCCCTGACGAAGAGCTGCTTAACTCCTTAGTGGGCAGAGCAGCAGTTTCTGATTCTAGGACCTACTTTCCAGAACAAAGAGGACCTGTAGTAGTTTGCAGACATTTTGAGGATATGTCTTTGGCTCTAGAAATTTACATTAACAATTCAACCTGATGCCAGGCAGTGAGTTCTCAGGAGGCAGAGGCAGGTAGATTTCTATGAGTTTGAGGCCTGTCTGGTCTGCAAAGTGAGTTCCAGGACAGCCGGGACTCTTACACAGAGAAACCCTTCTTGAAAAAGAAAACAAAACAAACAAAAAACCCTAACCAGAGAGTCTTTAAATGATCTAAATATCAGAAGTTACTTTCAAGTGGAGAATGTGGGTCCCTGCAAGGAGGGAGGAGGATGCCTCCCCCCAAAAAGGGGAAGATTTTTAGGCACATGGGAATTTTGTATCACCCCCAAGCCACATGAGACAAGTCACTTATTGTGTCATATGCAGAATGACCTTTTGCTCTTGCATCACTGAAAAAGATGTTTGTTCATAGAGCTTGGATTCTATACATTTATATTAGTCTAAATCCTTAGTTTCTTAGTGCATTCTGTTGTGTGCAGTGCCCGTTGATGAATTTATGATGAGAGAATATTATGTATCACCAACCAGATAGAAATAAATTGTCATACTTGGTAGTGCATTTAAAATAAGTTTACTGGAAAGGGGACAGAAGGAGAGAGTACAAGGAGAGACAGCTGAAACTGGGGAGCATTTACGGGGCAGCGTGGAAACTTCCTCGAATCTATGAGGGTGACCCTAAAGAGGACTCCTAGTAATGGGGGATATGGAGTCTGAACTCACCATCTATGTAGCCAGGCGAAGATTTCAGTAGTGGGTCTGGGTTATATTCAGTTGAGCTGCTGGGTGAGGAGGTGCCAACCCAGGCTGGTGCTAGGACAGAAGGTTACTCTCTGAAAACTAACACTGAGGCCCCATTGCCAAGGACAACTTCCACACAGCAGGCTTGGATCCTTCATCCCTATGTTTTAGTCTCTTTGGTTCTAAAATTTACTCTACAGGTTACAGAAAGAGAAACCTGGACACCAACCCAATCACAAAACTCTCCACCTGTCCTGCTTGCAAAATGTTCACCTGTAATGGTGCAGAGAACTTGTGGGCATGGCCAACCAATGTTGGCTTTAACTTGAGGTTCATACCACTAGAGGGAGCCCCTGCTCTACACATCCTGGATGGCTAGGAACTGAAGACCTAGGGTGGGTATGGAGAGAATGAAGTGATTCCTAATGATATTCTGCTATATTCATATATTGGTCCCTTGTCTAATCGTCATTTAAGAAGCTTCTTCCAGCGACAGATGGGAGTTGATGCCGAGAGACACAGTCAGATATTATGCAGAGAGTTCTCCATCATTCATAGAGGAAAGACTATAGGAGTGAAAGGGGATGGAGGACACCTGGAGAACACGGTTCATTAAATCAACTAAGCAGGGCTGATAGGGGCTCACAAAGACTGAAGCAGCACTCACAGGGTCAGCATGGGTCTACTCCAGGTCCTCTACATGCATGCTTGAGTTGTTTAGCTTGGTGATTTTGTGCAACTCCTAACAGTGGTATCTGGTCTATCTCTGGCTCTTACCTGCTCTTGAAACTCTCTGTCTCCTATTGCATTGCCAAGAACAGCCTCAATATTAGTGAGGTGTTTTGCCTTGTCTTACTGTTTGGCTGTTGTATCTTAGAGGCCTACTCTTTTCTGAAGAGTAAACAGAGTGGAAGAAGGGAGGTGGAGGGAGGGGCTAGGAGGAGTGGAGGAGGGGTAACTGTGGTTGGGATGTATTGTATGAGAGAAGAATATTTTCAGTTAAAAACAAGCAGGCATCTAAGGATTCTATTTTGGTCTTATGCACTCATTCTAATCTGTAACCTATTATTGTAAGGGATATTATGTTTACATTTATTTTAGATAAAAATACATGTCAAAAAGAAAAAATTAACATAAATCTATTAACATTATAAAATATAACATTTTTATTACCAAAATAAAATAATCACATTTCTCTTTAGAAATGTTTGTTTAAAAATCAGGTATAAAGTGGTACTGCCAAACTACTTGACAGATTTCTGCTCATATTTCATGAAGGAAGAACTTGATTCAGTTTTCCAGAGAACATAGATTCTCATTCATTCATTGACTTGGCTTGAATGGTGCCTGTGTGTGTGTGTGTGTGTTGGGCTGTATGTTAGGGTTAGGGGGCATTTGGTCCTAAACTTTGAGCTTTCCCTTCCTCCTCTGTTACCTAGGGAGTTTCAGAGCCAGGTAATCCTTGCTTTTGTTTGTTTTATTGTTATTTTCCTCACTCTGGAATGTGTCTGCATTTGTAAGAGCCCAACTGCAATTCCACTGCCCAAGAACTGGGTCATCATCTTCCTGGGTCCTAGACAATCTAATCTAGAAACAAGGATGCTTTGCAGGTTGTTGGGTAACTGAGATGATTAAAAAAAAGAGTAAACCACAACAGTTCTGCTCCCCAGTTTCCAGGTCACATTGTGTGTTCACAGCAGGGGGCAAACCTGAGGCATGATATATACCCAACGGTAGAGAAGTGGAAGGGTCGTTTTGTAACAATATCGTTCCTCCGTGTGATGTTACTACTTTGAGTAATTATTATGAGGTCAAAGTAGACATTGGTAGCTTTAACCTGGGAGGACATGCTTGAATCTTCATCCCTAAGTGCTGCTCTGTTCAGTCACTGGTTTATGGTGACTGCCTGATGCTGATCACACTGTAGCATCTGTCCTCTTTGAGGATCAGAAAGAATAGATCTAGGACTTTATTAAACAGTATGCACAATTTCCTATTTGTTTACTACTGAGTATTTGTGTGATACAAGTCTACGTGCCAGGCATAATCTGGGATGAGACACACTCTTCATTATAATTCAGTAGTGTGATTTCAGGAGAGTAGCGTTTACATGCATGCCTTACCTTTCCTTTGTGATTACAATTACAAAGAACAAGACCACTGCTGTCTATGCTATCCACTTTATTTGTCAGTTCAATAAACTGGGTGCTCAGTGGTCACCTTTGTTTCCACGTTGTCTTGCTCGTTTCTGTACATTCAGTGGGAAATTTTTATTTGCATTTTTAAAACAATAAAGTTAATACATTTTAAAGCACTGAATGTGTAGATGTTCTACTCAGACATGCCCAGATCAATAAATTAAAAAGTGACTATATCATTCACCAAAAGTAAGCTAAACTGTGGTTTGGGGGACAAACAATGACAATTACGTGTTTAACATTGGAAATGAACAAGGATACAAAAAATTTTGTTGGACTAAAACAACAGTGATACTTCAGCAACTTAAAACAATTAAAATCAAAGAGTTGAAAATACTTCAAGATATCAAAACCAAGTCTTGACTCATGTCTGTTCCTTTTATTTAGGAGATATGAAAATCTTTGTAAAAATTGTTAATTTGGTTTAATAAGTGAGCTGGGTTACAGCAATGTCTGGAAACACTAGGTGGCGCTGGAGGACTGTAATAATTGACCACAATTAGAGTCCTTTACAAATCCCCTCATTGTCAAAAGCAGGAGGACTATGAAATTTTACATTAAACATGATGCATATAGTCAGATTTCATTTTCTTCTCACTATGGCTTTGCCCACTAGAAATCCAAGCACAGTTTTGCCATGAGTGAAATAGGGTTTATACAGTGCTCACTGGGCAATAACTTTCCAAGACAAATGATGCTGGCTGAGCAATGCCCCCTTGTTTGCATGCTCTTATTTTCAAATTTTCTTAATCTTCAAGGTCATGGTCTTAGTGTGGCTAAGCTGTGATCAGCGTTCTGTAAACCATTCTGCTGAATGTGTGCTTAATAGTCACCTTTCCAGCGACCAGTTCTTATTTTAAAGTTTCTCTCTTCCTCTTTTTTTTTTTTTTTGGATCACTGTAAATCTTGAAGCAGAGCTTGTGATGAAAGGAGAAATCTGTGCCTTCATCCTCCATTTGCTCACGTTGTCAAAGAGAGTGAAAAACATCCGCCGCATGGACCAGTCTTTTTCATGTCTCATCCTTGCTCTTCAGTGAGAAAATCCATTTCATAATCATTCCATTGAAGCTATTTTTGTCCATTTTCATCTACCTCCTGGAATCCAATTAGTGTTTGGCCAAAGAGATGGTAGTGTGCAGGGTTAATTGTCATTGCATTTCTATACTTAAAACATGGTTTCAAAAGCACATGCTTAGTTTTTCAGTTAGCCTTATTTGCTAACCTCCTCTGCCACATCTGGGAGCTTCTTCCACACATCATTTTAATTCTGAGCCTGAAGAATGAGGTAGAAATAGTAAATCTGAGATTTGAAATATGTACTCTAAAGAGACGAGAGTGCCTTAGTCACAAATATCAAGATTATACATAGTCTCAAATTAAACTGAGTCTGATCCAATTAATTTTATTTTACATGGTAAAGTCTAGAATCCAAGCACTCACACTGCAGGCTTATCATTCACCGTGACAATAACTACAAAATATTTAGCACTGGATAAAACAAGAAGGTCAGTTAGTAACATACAATTATCTTTAAATTAGACCGTCTCACCTTGATATTCCTTTGCGGGAGACGTTTTAAAAGTGGTGCTTCATTTCAGTGTGCAGTTTTCCTGAAGGTTTTACCTCAAGCTTCTGTGCAGGGTATTTTAGGGCAGAAGGATAAGATGAGCGGCTTGTTTTGGTATTTGGGATGGCGAACAGAACCTTTAACTGGTTGGTGCCTTTTACTAGAATATGTATTCCCTTTACGACATCAGATGTTGTTAAAATACTTCCCTCCCTCCCTCCCTTCCTCTCTGTTTTGGGGTTCATGGTTCATAAAGCAAAAGCATTTGTTCTAAGTGTGTGGCACATACCTTTAAACTGGGCAAGCAGAAGCAGGAAGATCTCTGGGAATTTGGGGCCAGTCATGCCCACATACCAAGTTCCAGGACAGCCAAGGATATACAGTGAAACTATGTCTCAGAGAAATGAAAATCCAAATCCAGACCAAAAAAAAATACTTGTTAACATCGAGGAATTCAATGCAAGTTAAAAAAAAACTCAGTGTGATTGCTTTTGAAACTGAGAAATTAAATATCTGGTTTAAAAAAATCTAGCAGAGACACAGCTTAAACAGTCTTACGAAAGTACTTGCTTGATAAATTAGTCTTGGTTCTGTGCTGTTAAGATTGGAAATCTGTAATCAGAATCATGTGATATGCTACAAAAAAGAAACATTCCTAGCATTCAAGCCATTGCTGCTTTACTCAGTGGCCATTCGTGTAAGCTTTCTAGATTTAAGGAATCATAAGGAAGAAAGTTCTTAAAAGCTAAGGTGAACTCCATTGTACTTAGATCACATAAAAGGTAAAAGAAAAATAACCAAACCAATTGTGAAACTAGAAGTTCACTTGTTACAAAAGAGAAAAAGAAATAAAATTGTAGGACTTGTAATTTTCACCAAACAAACAACAAACAGAATATTCACCAATTCTAAATAGAAAGACCTGGGATTCATGGTGTTATATTTTTAGACATGAAATGACCATTGTAGAAGGAGAAATGAGGTGATTCTAGAGTCAGAAGTTAGAATTCCGTTGCAATAGAATAACTGTGGGACTTTCATATGCCTTAATATTTTGTCATCTGTAAAATTTGAGTTACCCTCAAGTGGTTTTTTAATGGATTGCATTGGTTAATGTGTGAAATATGGGATAAAACCGTTCCCTCCATTCATCTCTCTATTTATTCATTATGTCATTTACTTATCACATGTCTTTAAGTATGGTGCTATTTTGTTTCTTAGTTCACTTCTAATTGATTCTGAAAATTATAGGTATCAAACTTAACAGAAATTCCTAGTTGTTAAATTTGGTCCAACACTTTAAACAGCAAATTATATAAAAATAGTATCATTTATTGTAATTTCTGCATTGTAGATAGGACAAGAAAACCTCCTGCTACTGACATGCAAGTGGTAAGAGTCTGAATGTTTTTTAAAGGAAATAGTGTAAAAATGAAATTTAAGTTCTTTATTGGTGACTTCCTAAGAGGAAACAGGTCCTTGAATTGAAGAAGGCTTTCCAGACAAAGGTAATATTATTTAAATGACAGTAAATGACCAATAAAAATAACAGAAACACTAAAAGACCAAGTTTTAATAGGCCGGCTTGCAAACATCTTTACAGGTCAAATTGGAGGACAGAAACCTAATTACAAGTTCTTTAAGATCTAGGAAGGAGGACTGAGAAACGGCGCTGAGAAAGACAACAGAGAAATATTTAGTTCACCTTATATTTTGCATGCTCACTGTGAGTGTGAACTCCACAAAATCCTAAGGGAGCTGCTGCATCTGCCAAAGAGATGCTAGTTTGCCCCACCCAGAGCTTCCTGACTTGGTAGAAAGCAGACATGACCAGAAGGAAGCATTCAGCATCACGGAGGTAAGTAAACGAGCAGGTCCTATGGAGTGTAGAGTGAGGAAAGGAGAGACCATGAAGAGTCCTGAAAGGAGAGTCTATATTGACAAAGCTGCTCTTATCAAGGGTACCAAGTACTTCCATCCTTTACTGGTCATCCTTAGTCATACTCCATTCCCCAAAGCATTTGATTCAGTCACTCATTTCTCTCTCGTTGTTTCCACGCAGAGCACTGAGTGTCCATGCTCCATCTGCATAGTCCAAGCCTCTACTTCTTACATGGAAGAGCTCCAGGAATCCTTTTTTCCTTATCTATACCTGTTTAATAATTTCATCTTCATAAACACCATGAATATACTGGCAATAGCCAAACTCCTGTTTTTATCTTAAGTAATTCCTCTGAATTCTTGGCTCATTATTTACCTCCAGGTGAATACCTCATATGCATCGCAAGTTTAATACGCTCTAAGCTGAGATGGTGCCTGCCTGCTTGTCTTTGCATGCCTTCTTCTTCCACAGTCTTCTTCATCTCAGAAAAGGGTCCCTCTTTTCAGGTGGCCAGGCCCAAAACCTTGTAGCACCTGACACTTCAGCAAACTATGTCACACCCCTCCTTTTAACATATCTCAGTCAGTCACTTCTTGTCATTCCTTCATCTTCCATGCCACAAAGTCACTATGGCCTAATGCTTAGATTGCTTCAGTGACCTCCTGACTCTCCTGTGAGCCATTGCTCTTGTCCTTCCGGTTGTCTTTTGCTGCTGAGACAGTCTTGCTATGCAGCCAGGCTGACCTTGAATCTGGGATCCTCTTGCTTTGTCCTGGGGATGCTGGAATTACCTTTCCCAGCCCAGCAGGTTTCTCGGAGACAGTGTCTACAATGACTGTTAAAGCGTGAATTTGAATGTGTCACTTCTCCGCCAAGCTTAAGGCACACTGTAACATCTTATAAAGACAAATTGTTTCAATGCCCCCAGATGCTACTCAGTCTGTCACTTCTGTTTTCTTCTTTTTTGTCACCTCTTCTTGACTTACTCTTTCCTCGATAAAATGTCACTCTCCTTGTCTCTCTAATCCATGAAGTCTTGCACTTCTTAATCTTCCCTCACTTGCTTCTACTTGAAAAAATTTCCTCAAAATTTCTAGATGGCATACAACTTTATTTCTGTCAATTTGCACTGATTTTAGCTTCACAAGGAGGCCATGATCAACCACCACACTTAAAGACAGCTGACTGGACCAGGGGGAGTTCTTGAATCCCAGACTGATGGCTGAGAGGCCAACAGGGGACTGATCCAGACTCCATGTATGTAATGCCTGGGAGGAGGCCTTAGAAATCTCTGGGGCCTTGGGTAGTAGATCAGTGTTTACCATGGCATAGGAATGAACTTTGGGAGCCCATTCCACATAGAGGAATGCTCTCTCAGCCTGGACACATGGGGAAGGGTTTAGGTCCTGCCCTGGATGATATGACAGACTCTGGAGATCCCCCAAGGAGGGCATCACCCTCTCTGGGGAATGATATGGGGATTGGGTGAGGAGGGCTGGAGGGGGACTGGTGGAGGGACAAGGGAGGAGGGGTGGGAGAGGGAGCTGGGATTGACATATGAAGCATTCATGTTTCTAATTTAAATAAAAACATATATTGAGGGAAAAAACTGCTTCTGTGTTTTCACTCTTATGACTGTCTCCTGTGCCTTCTCCATTTTCCCTACAGAACTCTCCCCATCCAACTTGCTATATATTTGAACTAATTCCCTATTTATGATCAGTCTCTGTTAGAATGTTAACTCCCTGTGACAAGGAATGTGCTTACTTCTTTACTGCTGTGTCTATAGTACCAAGAACCATGGCTAATTTGGTTAATTGGCATTGAATTCCAATCAAGGAGAGCCATATAAGAGAGGATTTAAAGTTAGAAATGGTTAGCAGAATCACAGTGCAGTAGGCTGAAGCAAATGTTCTCAAGAGTACTATGTTGCTACATCTTTTAAAAACAAATTTTATTTTCACTGGGCGGTGGTTTGGCATGCCTTTAATCCCAGCAACACGGGAGGCAGAGGCAGGTGGATTTCTGTGAGTTCGCGGCCAGCCTGGTCTACAAAGCTACCCGGAGAAAACCTGTCTCGAAAAACCAAAATAAATAAATAAAATAAATAAAAATAAAAACATTTTATTTTCAATTTCAACATCCTTATATTTATAAAATACAATGTGATGTTACATGTATTTGATGTAGTGTAATTAAACCAATTAATTATGCTATTAGTCTCTTTTCCTTCTTTACTGAGTAATTTATACATGCTTATAATATGTTTGATCAAATATGTAGTCTTAATGATCGGGGTAAACACTACTTTGACTAACAATTTCTACTATATATAGTTTAATTATTTTTCAAAATCAAATCTACCACATTTGAAAGCAACTCTCAGAGTTCATTTGAATAATATTCCTCAGGATTACCTAGATACTTGTTTAAATATATCATTTTAAAGGCATATAGGAGGCAAGCATGTGTTGTACATGAGGCCTCATACTGAGCACAAGCAGGTGGAATAAAGGAGAGACAGTCCCTTCCATTGTAGGGCTCAGAGCAGCACTCTGGGAATTGTGACCTGGGTTATAAAAATCATGGCTTCTGAGATATAAAGTAATGAAGATATCACTTCCAGTCATGAGATGAGAGTGGATGGATATTCTGAAAGAAGCCTGACCTGACAATGTGTCATACAGGTCTATGAGATGCACACATAAACAAAGAGAGGTAACTATGAAGTGTAAAGGCTATCTATGTTCATCCACTCTGTGGATGTCACTGCTGAAGTTGGGGAGCTGTTAGTGGGTGGGTGTGTACACGGGGAGTGTGGTGTTAGTGATACTGGTGAGTTCATCATGAGCACCACGTATCAGAGCAACAGAGCATCAAGGATGTCATGTGGTGGATGGAGGTCTTTAAACCATTGTATCTAAGATGGGGGTGGAAAGAAGACTGTGAGCCTGGGGGTGGTTAGTAGGAGAAGTGAGCACGAGCACGAGGAGTTGTTTAAAGAGGGTAGAAAGAACATTTTCATGGTGATAGTTACTGATTCCACATAGAGGAAAGGGCCTGGGATCCAGGAAAGTGTACACTTGACTTTGCATACTATCAGTGAAATAATGGAAGTATAACCTAAGGTAGGGCTGAAGAGACCACAGAGATGAGATAGTAGGATCCACTGATGCCTATCATATCAAGAGCTTGGCCACAATAGAAGAAGGGCTTCAGAGTTTCCTTTTCACCAAAATGTAATCCAAAAGCCTAGTGCTAAAAACCTACTGCCCAGTTTCCCATGGGTATTGTTAACTGGGTCCAGAGTTAGTTGTAACAAGAACAGGGTTTCTCTGGTTTTCCTCTCTCCCTTTCCCTTTTCACCTGGTCTCATGGCTGAGGACTAGGTAGGGACTGACAGCAATAAAGCTTTCACATGACAGTAATGTCTAAGGTGTCTGAAACAGTGACATTCTCTTTGAGATGCTCCTGTGAAGCTGGGCTTTAAGGACACTGAGTAATTTTCGGTACCGTGCTCACTTGGCCCTGGGCAGGGGAAGTAATGAGCTGAGTCACTGAATAACACATCTAACCAAGTACCCACCAACCTACTGATTCTGAGAAGACTTTCTGAGGATTTGGAGGATGAGGTGTTTTAAGACTGAGGCCCAGTCCTCCCAATCTTGAAACTGCTTTTATTTATTTCACTGATTTGATATTACTCACTTGCTGTTCTCAAATCTCTGATACACTCATGTTTCTGTGTCTGTCTGTCTGTCTGTCTGTCTGTCCGTTCATCTGTCTCTTTCTATGTAGCCTAAGCTTCAAAATGGTCTTAAACTCATTATCCTTCTGCCTCAGTTCCTGAGTGCTGAGAGAAGATGTACTTTTTTCCAGAAGGTGAACAAAGCTGTTTTCTGAACATTTAGCACAATGTAACTGACTGTCTAGCAGAGAAGACAATTGTATAAACAGTATGGTGCACATGAATCGATAAGACATTTAAGGCACAAAACCCTGAAGAAAGTGGAATAGGTTTGGAGGTGATTTTTGAGCAGAAGTATGTAAGTTCACCTTGGAGTAGTGTTTCTCAATCTTCCCAATGCCGTTACCCTTCAATTCAGTTCCTCATGTTTTAGTGACTTCCAACCATAAAATCATTGTGTTGCTACTTTGCTATTGTTATGCCATAATGTAAATATCTGATATGCAGGACAGCATCAGGGTTAGAGAAGAGAGAGACGACGTGAGACATAAGTAGGTTTAAGCTTGAGAAGTGTTGGTAGTGTGGAGAACAGAAAGAATAAAAAATGAGTAGGGGATCTGATATTCAAGCTCTCTAGGTGATGCTGTTAATCCTAACTAGTCAGCTTTGACTGTGACAGTGCTGAATACAACTTCAAAATCGGAGAAGTTGAAAACTAAGCAAAAACTTTATTTTTTGAGTTACAACTTGTTGAATCTTATTTCTTTTTATCTTATTTTTTATTTAACTTTTCCCACATGTTACTCTCAGTTCCCTCTCCCTCACCTCCTCCCCCAGTCCCCCAAATCCTCCCAACCTCCTACCCAACTCCATCCCCCTTCAACTCCCCAGGAAGGGTACCAGTAAGGGCTTCCAAAAAACTTTATTTTTAAGTCTACATGATTACAGATCAGCTTGGTAGGCCTGCCCCAAGTAATGTGTCACTTTTAGTCTGTTTCATGGATTTTTGTGTTTCAGGTTCCATGTTGAAGGATATGATGGCCTGTGTGTGCTGGCTAGAGGAGCATATTCCTCTTAAGCTGAGAAAGAGAGAGAGTGCATATTGAAACAAATTATGTTGAGAGGTTCTTTTTGATCCATTAAAGAGAGAGAGAGAGACAGACAGAGAGAGACAGACAGAGAGAGAGAGATTAGCCTCTTGGCTAAGTTCCTTAGGCTTAGCAATAAAATAATACCAACAAATAAAAATTAAGCTGTCAATATAACAAAATAAGGCTGTGTTTTAGTCCTGTCAAGTTTTAGTACCTCTAGGACATCGGGGTGAGCATGTGGACAATTGGATTTCTGAAGGGAAACATCAGAACTGGACTTAGGAACTTGGTTGTAAGTAGATGTTAGCAGTCATAAAACTGTGAAGCTGTTAAAAGACAAGGTTGTTTTCTCAGGGCAAAAGGAGAAACAGAATTGCTGATTGGGTCCTGGAGATGGCAAGTGTCTAAGGGGGGAGATCAGTGAATGGACGACATGAGAAGGAATAGCTGGGGCCTTAGTTGAAAAGCAGGCATAATATTAGGGTAGTTAGCAGATCTAGGTATGTATAGTAATGGCCCAGGCATCTTCAGGTTTGCTCCTAGTCAACCTCATTGGAAAAAAAGAAAGAATGAAGAAAATACATTTGCCTAATCTTGTAAGTTTCATTTCAAAACTAAATTCTTGGTTCAAGTTCAAAGGCTCACCAGGGACACTGTGGAGTTAAACAAACAAGCCCAAGTGGATAGTACTGGGAGATATGTGTACTGTCCCGTGGTAGCCATTATTCTTCTGAGAAATGCAGTTTTTGAGACATTAGATCATTCATTTAACACAAAATGTGATGTGAAACCATTTAACGAAACATCCATTGTTACTAAAATTAAAAGCAGAAAAATGTAATATATGATTTTTATGACACTGTCCCCAAAGTTAATTAGAGTGAAATTCTAGTATAAATGTTTTCATTTATTTGATGTTCAAATGAGAAATTAGGAGGCTTGTTGCTTCCTTATGAAATCCCTATTTAAATAAGTTCTAATAGTGCAAACATAGTCTTATTTCTATATTTTAGTTGAAGTGGCTTTTGTTGACTGTCTATCTCATTCTGTTTAAGACTCTGGTTTCATATTGTCAGGACAAAGGCTGGAACAAGAGTGGTGTTTCAAAAAAATCTAGATATATTAGATGATGAAGATAATATATATATACATATATATACACATACATTTTCAGACTCAGTTTTGACTTCTGGTTGCCACAATACTGGGCATCCATTGTCCTCATGATTTCTCCTATGTCCATATGGTTGGGAGTTCCAGTGTTCTTTCTAGCTGAAAGCAAATACTCTGTTTGGCTTTGTTCACAGAACATTGACTGTCAAGTTCTTTGTCTTAATGATTCTGCTTTAGGGAACTATCAGTTAATCTCTGGAGGGACCATTATGACAAATTTCTGTAATTAGATTATGATGCAAAGGTTTGTTTAGCTACAATATTAAAAAATACAATTATGATTTTGGGGGGTATGACCTCAATCTTTCCATCTTGTGCATTCAACTTCCCTTTCAATGCTGACTGGCTTTAATTTCTCTTATTGTATTCATTTTCTTTTTAAACTTTGTGAGCATAATTAAAACTAACCTACCTTTGAGAACTCTCAGTCCTCACATAGCAGAATAAATGAAATATGGATACAAAGACTGAGCATATAAATTACTTCTAAAAAGAAAAAATGCCTTTTGCCCTGAGTTTTTGATTTTCTTTAATTTTTTTTCTTTCTAGAACTTGATGGCTATTTTTTCTCTCTAGTGATCTTGTTATTAAAGCATTCTTGTCATAGTAATATAGCCAGCATGCCTCACAGTTATTAAATTCAACTACACTGAAATACCAAATACCCTAGGCTGGTATTGAAAAAAACAAAAACAAACAACAACAACAAAATAATCACTTTTCAAATGATCCTTCTTTATACTAACAAAACATCTTGGGATATGGAGGGGCCAGAGGGCTTCTTAGTTGTCTTAGGTGACATTTAATAATTGTGAAAAAGGGATAGAAATAGCTTTGCCTCTTTTGTAACAAATATTCATACATATAATAAGGATGCCACTCTGAGTGCAGCTTCTCATAAATCAATGACATTAAAAACATGTGCAGAACAATTTATATGAGAATGTGGTATGATTAATACAATAGAGTCAACCCTTGACCTAGAGAAAAGGTCATAAGGATGAGGCAGGAAAGAAAAGTACAGAAAACTGATTTAAGTCCACAAACACCCTGAGTTGGAGTGGGTTGAACAAAATAATATCCTTGAAAATAATGTAACATACAATCATTTTGTGACATAGTTAAGTTTTACAAAACAGCTATAACTCCCTGTCTGATTGCATGAAATAGAGTAAAGGCCTCTTCTTTATTATCTAACCTTACTTCCTCATTAGTTAGCAATAGGTACAGTGACCAGGGAAATCTTTGGGCACTGCTCAAGGCTGCATAACATGAAAATATCAGCTTATGCAAAACTTCTGATAAAAATGGTGTTATTAAGAAAAATAGGTATAACTCCATGCTATTTGCAAAAACACATGTAATTTGGCTTGAAGCTTAAACAAGATCACAGCTGGGTGCTTCATAACAGTTTTCTGTTTTACTTGGATTTTGGGTAAAATTTGATGTTCTTTGTATTTAAGATAAGTTCATTTCAGGACTTATTTTTGAGATATGTATTATTTAAATGGAAATAAGTTTTACACCGGTCTTTACACATTTGACCAAGTAGACTTGGAGGGTAAAAAATGATGCTTATGTTTTGAAGTGATTATAATATACAGAGGAAAAGTGTGATTTTTAAAAGGTCTCCTAGTATGAGTAAAGTCTGAAGAAACTAGTATCTTTTCTTCTTTTTCTGGGAAGCTCATTGTCACGTCCATTGTAGAGTACTGAAGGGGCTGAAACAGAAGACCATATGAGAATCATGGTCTCGATTTATTTTTTAGCAAGCAACAGGCAGGCAGGTGAAGATGCCATCTTCATGCCCCTCCCCATTAATATTATGTCATTCAAATTGAAGCAATCTCACAGAAATGATTACAGGCTCCAGATAGTTTTCTGATTAAGGAAATTCCTTCTATGATGACATAAAAAGTGATATACTCTTGTTTTATATCCCAGGTCAACTAGCTTGTAGGATCCTGTAAGAGTAAATACCAGGACAGAAATTCTCAGGTCATTAACATAAAAAGGCTCCTTGGCACCCCACCTGTCATAGAACAAAGTTTCTGGCCATTTCTCATGGCTGGGTTCCTGTGGTGCTTTTCTTAAATAATCAGTCCCATTCAGGCAGAGACTTTAAGGTCCCTGATCTATTTCACAAGTAGTATCTTTTTTTTAAACAGCTGAATGGCTGCTTAAGGTGGAATATTTTCAAAGAAAGTTCAGAAAAGTGCTTGGTATATGCCAAAGCTGGCTTTCTTCATTTGTGTTTCCCAAAGGCCAGAGAAAAGTGCACCTATGACAGGCAGTGTGCTTGGCCATCCAGCTGAACATCTCTGCTCCTGCTCTGTACTACAGCCTGGGAGGACCTGGAAGCTTGTGTTACAAGTGGCCACTGTATTTAGAATACCCTCCTGAGTCTTAGAGGGGGGAACCCGTCATAACCTTGTTCTCATTTTTATCCTTCAGCACCACATGTAGATGTTGTCAGACTTCAATTTTCATTTTTAAAGCTTTATAGAACATAAAAAATTCAGTAAGTGAAAAGATCCGGGTCAATGTTAGCCCCAGACAATATACCCATGTGTATTATTTTGAGAGGGGTTTCCAGAGTCCTAATTAGAAGGCATGCTTCACTCTTACACAGTCCCAATGAATTCCAGTCATCACCGTGGCAAGGTACATTTTTTTGAAATTAGGAGAGCTTTATCTTTAAAGAGGTGTTACAGGCCTCAAAGCACAGAAACCTGTGTCCTGAAATGGGATCTAAATTGCAGCATGTTGGAGGGATCTGATTCTCAGAGGGCACCCTCTTGCCTCTGTTGATTGTCACTGCTATGTTTGGAGGGTAGCCTGTACTCACCAGGAGAATTCATCCCGTTGTTACCAAGTCTAAAGGTCACATTGAGCCTGGGTCTTGTAGAGTGAAACAGAATCCACAGAGCCTGGGGTGGCCAAGAGCCACACTTGGCGGAAAGAAATGCCAAAGCTCATTAAAAACCATGATTCTAATTTGAAGCTATGCACCCAGGCTCCGGAGGTAAATTTTGACTCAGTTCCCATAGGCTAATATCAAACTATTGTCCTGCAGTATGAATCACTCAGCACCAGGTTCTGATCAAGGGAGAGAGAAGTAACTTGCAAGAGTTCAGGAGAGAAAGGCCTCTATCGTTCTTCCCTGTGGCCCCAGTCTTCCTGGAGTACATGCCAAGCTTAAATGTCTGAGAGGGTTGAGGCAGACAAGAAAAGAACAGAACTTGAGCTTTGAGAGGGAATGGTGGACACAGGGAATGAGTGTGGAAAAATTTGAAACGCAAGTAAAAATGTGCGGGGAGGGGGTACGGAGAATGTATAGGGGAGGGGAGGAGGAAGAGAGGCGGAGAGGGAGAGAGAAAGAGGCGGGGAGATGCATATAGAAGACTAGGCCCCCTTCTTGCTTTGCCCAGCCGGTGCTGAAGAGTCCAGAGAGTCCAAGGTCGCACAGTCCTCTCTGCTTGCCTCGCACGCTGAATGGCTGGCATTCCGCAGCATCCCCGCCTCTGGCCACCGCAGCCACAGGTTTACGGTTCCGGTAGCAGCAGCGCTCCTCCCGAAGCCATCTGGGGCTCCCTACACTCTTCCGCACCCACCGCTACCCTTTGCACCTCCCTGCCTCACTTCTGGCCACTCCCCTGGAGGGTACTCTCCTCCCTGTGACCCCTTCCCCCAAGGGGGCGCTTCTGCCACCAGAGTCGTAGCAGGAGTCATTTCTCTCTAAGGGCCGGGAGGCCCGCAGAGAGCCTGAGAGCGGAATCTATTTACATGGGGTATTAGTCTTTGAGGAACGGTTCACCCACGTGCCAATGTAATTGTCGGTGGCCTGACTGTAGGCAAGACCAGCCGCTTCCAGGAGGAGAAAACCCGCTCAGGGCGGCGCGCTGAAACCGCGCTCTGCGGAGCGTCCCCCGGTGGCCGGGCAGGACCTCGGACAGCGCCCGCTACGCCAGTCCCTTGCGGGCTTTGGGGCTTTCTTGCATTTGCTGGTAATGCTGCAGCTGCCTCCAGTGTTTGCAGCTTCCAAATACTCGCCACCACACCCCTCCTTCTGAAACTGGGACTCATCGCGCCTGTTGTGTGGCTTTTTTTCTTCCGAAAGGCCCGCGTCTTATCGCTCAAGTTCAAGTCCGGAGGACTTGCCCAGTCTCCTCCCCTTAAGTCATTCTCCATCCTCTGGCAACCGCTGAAAGCCGGGAGTCCTGGGCGGCTGGTGTCAGTGCCAGCACAGGCAGTCCGGGTCGGTCGGGTGCAGCAGCCCGGCGCATTCGTCTCTCTCCCTCCCTTTCTCTCTTCCTCTGTCGTCTTCTCTACCTGCCCCTCCTTCTCTTGCCTCTTAAGTTTCCTGCACCGGTAAACCAACTGTGCCAAGCCTAGGCTCCCGCGGACCAATCCGGATCGCGACCCCGGCATTGGGACAACGACTCCGCCAAGGCTGGACCAGGCAGCTGGACCCGTCCTCGCCCGAGCATGGAGACGGAGCTCCGGGGAGGGCACGTCCCGGGCGCTGGAGACGCCAGGCCGTAGTAGCTCCTCCATGGAGCCTGTTCAGAGCGGTCCTTGCTCGCTGCATTTGCCTTCAGACTTGGGCGGTAAGTACTGGTCGCCTCCACGGTTCCTGGCAGGGACACCTTGGGTCAGGGTGATCCTCACCAGGAAAGGGTAGCGAGGTGAAACTCTAGTTGGGCATAGAGCACGCCAGATAGGTGACCCTCAGAGTCCCATGCAGGTTTCCACTGTGGAAGTTAGTAACTGGCTGTACCCCTCGGCTTAAAAAGTAGTTCTAGAGATGTGGTTGTGGCTGTCTATCTCTGTGTTACAGGGGGGCTCAAATGGGTAAACTGAGCATAGCTTTCCTGTATGCAAATTGCATCCTCTTCCCCCACCCCCATTTCACCGGCACCTAATCCGGGTCAGTTCTACCTACCGGTTTCTCTGCCCGCATCCCCCTCACTCAATCTCTTGCTCACTTGCTTTTGCTATCTCTCTCGGCTGCTGTGTACGTGTATGAACTCTGCCAGGGCTGGAGAAGAACCAGCCGCCGCCTTTAGTCCCAGCCTCCCGCCTGTCAAACCCTAGGGCAGGTCTGGCTGCTAGAGACAGTTGGGCTCCTAACCAGCCTGTGAGCGGCTCTCTGTGTGCCTAACCTCCTCTGGTCTCAGCCTTTCGGGCGCTGGCAGCGGAGGCGCGCCGGCAGCTGAGAGCCCCCCCACTACCGCTCAAGCTCGCCCGCCTGCGGACCGCACTCGCTTGTTTCTGAAGCTGGATTGACTCGTTTTTCAAATCTTCGTGCCCCCGTCCCAGCTTTTTGGCTCCATCACTCCACACCGAGACCCCCTTTCCCGGTTTGATCATCAGCCTTGTCCGCGTGGTCATGGGATGTCTAATTTCATTTGTATCTAGGCTGCTGAGAGCGCTCCCTGATCTGTAAAGTGGATGCCAGGTGGATCTATGTTTTTGAAGGAACAAAGACTCAGCCAAGGCACCGCCAAGGAAGTTTGAGAGGAGAGAGGATGCAGGCTGCCTGCTGGTACGTGCTTCTCCTCCTGCAGCCCACCATCTACTTGGTAAGTCCTGAGCGGTCCAGCGGCTTTGAGATTCCACCCTAACCAGGAGGCCAAGCACCTGGGGCGGGGTGGGGAGGCAGTGGGGGGAGGAGAGGCGAGGCCGCCAGTTTTGTGAGAGCCATGCACCCAGAGACAGTGGAAGAACTTTTGGAAGCCTTCTTTGGATTCCTGCGGGAGTTTTCGGGGCTCTCAACCCCATTTCTTGCTTATTCTCCCCATCTCCTGATCATGATTTTTTTTTAAATTAAAAAACAGTGGGTATCGTACCCTACACTTCCAGAAACCAAAGAGGTAGTAGGACTGGATGCCTTGGTTCCGAGGAAGGAGAAAAGTAGTGGAAAATGGAGTGTGAAACTCTTGGCAGTAGCTCTTTGGCCACCTAGTTTAAATGAAAAGGGGTGTAGGGGGGGGTCGAAGATCTGAACAGGAATCTACCCCCACCCCCAGTTTGGATTTGTAGTACGTTAAGGAGTGCAGTTAACTTCCTGTGACTCTGACTTACAGACTTGCCGCTGGTGTAAGTGTATCCACCAGACACACAGTAAACGACCAGAGTTTTAGTCAGAGATACACCTCCAAACATACACCCTCCGTCTCTTTCCAACGCTCTAGTTTCCCTCAAATAACTGAACCTCAGTTTTAATGTGGGGTTTCTTTTTAGGAATAGCAGGTCTTGCCACTAGGGAGAGGATCTCACCATAGGCTCTGCCCGGGTTCCCCCAGAAACAGTTTTCGGAGATTTGGACTCCACAGTCTGAGAACAGGCTCAGAGCGAATCGCTTTGTGGGACTTGGGAGTTAACGGTCACCACAGCGAGCCTAGGAGAGTTTGATTTTTCGGGTCTGATTTCTCAGAGGACTAGGGCCACTTGCATTCTGCCGGTAAAGTTGAGCCTAGTGCGGCGAACCCCACAGTTGATTCCGGGCCGCGGAGTGCACGGAGAAGTCAAGGTGTTCTGTGCAGGGTCGAGGAGCGCAGGCGCTGCAGTAGCAGCAGGAGTTTTCTAACCTCGCTGGATAAATGGACTAGCTGTGGTGTTAGTGTCTTTTATTCCCAAGAGCTTCAGAACACTCAAGCCTGGAAGCAATAGCGTATGATTCCTGCAAATGGCCAGTTTTTCGGCGTTTGCTCTCCTTGGGATCGCAGGACTGAGAGTTCTGTGAATCCGGTACATACATATACGCGCGTGTGTGTAAGTGAATTTACCCTGTTCCGGCTTCCGGCTGCATCTCAAGAACCCTCAATGTTGCTAGTCTTTGCACCTTTCTCGCCCGACTGTAGCAGAAGCGGACGCCAGAGGGCGCTGCGGATCAATGTCCTCGCCCACAGGACACCTTGGGGGTAAACAGGTGAAAGCAGGGGGGCAGCCAATCCAAAAGAAAGGCTTCTCTGCCTGTCGCGGATCCCTGCTTTCCCAGGCAGAATGCAGACCAAATGCAAAAAGAATGTCCTTCCAATTGCCCACCTTCCGTCATTATCGCTCCCATTTGTGTTTAGTAAGCCCACTGACATTGAGGACCCGGAGTCAGAGGGTGGAAAGTTCCTCCGAAGGACACACAGCCTTTTTTTTTTTGATTGGGTGAGGTGGGGGGGTAGTGAAAAGTGAAAGGGGAAAGCCAAGCCGCAGGGGAAGGACACCAATGATTCTCTGGATGTCACAACAAGAGTGCCTGTCCTCTCCACACAGCTTTGGAATGACTTGAACCTCAGGACTGCCCCTATGTCCCTGGCCTGTGCTCACACGTACAAAGCCCGGGCTCTCGGCAATGGTGCAGTTTATTGCTTGGAGCAAGTATTCCGATAGTCTGGAAAATAATCTATCAAAAGCGGAAGTGAAATCAATACGTTGTGTTAAATTTTAAATGTGTGTGTTGGCAGTTAAACCGTTTTCCACTCATTACAACAACAGTGCTGGATTTATTCTAATGCGCAGCGTTCTCAACAACAAGCGCATTAATTCTCCTTTAATTGTAAACTGGGAGCATTTGAAAACCATTCAGTGTGCAAATTATGCTGATTCAATTACCGTTTAGTTACAGACTTCATTACCTGAATGCCTTTTGGCAATACAGAGAAAGGAGACAATTTTTCCAATTTCACTCAAAACAATACGAAATGTGAACAATAAAACAGGGAAGGCGATTTAGGAGTCCATTCTTTTCTCTCCAATCTAAAGTTGTTTTGTGTGTCGGGGATTAGAAACCACACACACCACAAAAACAAAAGACTGGTGGCTGTGACCCAAGACAATATTCCAGAGATTGCAACCCTATAGCTATTTGCCAGGAAAATTCCAGGCTGTTTTCCTGGAGGAGGAAGCTGACTCTTACCATAAAGATGAGTTTCAAAGGATGAATTGGGCAGTGAATGTTAGGGTGGCTTTGGGTAAATGAAGAAGTAGGGAGTCTTGATTAAAACTCTGCAGCAATGGACAGATGAAGACACGATAGTGCCTCTTTTCATTAGTTGCATTAAACACTAGCTATAGCAATGGAACCAAGCATCTGTTTGTGACTGTACCCCAGAACATTTCAATCCTTTTCGAAATCCTGCAACAGATGCACACAGGTTATCTGCAGCAGCATCAAGTTAAACTCCAAGAAGGCGAGGTGGCAAAAACAAAACAAAACAAAAACAAAACCCCATTATTTTATTTTTCCTTGACCAAGCTTCTGTGGATTGCACCACCAGTTAAATGACTAGAGAGCACCTTGTGGTTTGCCTCCCAGATGACATTGCCAGCAAACCTTTCCTTCATGGTTGTGGGATCTCAGCCGCTTTTCTCAAAGAGCAATTCCCACAGTTTGAGCAAGGCTTGTTTCCTGTACAGAAAGAGTTTAGACTACTGCTTATAGAACATGAGTTTACATGTTTCTGAGTTTTGAGATATCTCTGTCTGGCAGATCAGTACTTCATACATCACAATCAGCTCGTGGGTAAAATGCTCTCAAAGCCTGCTTCTTGGCCTAGAGGTCTTTGAATGCCTGTCCTGAGTGGACACTGGTTTTGGTTTTTATTTACTGCGGTTTTATTGAGAGACAAGTCTCTTGTTTCAATACCAGAAGCTCATTTTT
Source organism: Mesocricetus auratus (assembly GCF_017639785.1). Taxonomy (NCBI): domain Eukaryota; kingdom Metazoa; phylum Chordata; class Mammalia; order Rodentia; family Cricetidae; genus Mesocricetus; species Mesocricetus auratus. The sequence goes on along the minus strand of NW_024429200.1, from coordinate 30,747,231 downwards.
TTTTTTGTATTGCAATGGGAAATTGATTAGAGGTGTGTCTGTAGATCTACCTTCTGAAACCCATTGTCTTGAATTCCCAAGTTTCAACACTGGGCAAACTCCTACCAAAAGAGGAGGGCACAGGAAACTATCTTTTAAAAAATAAATGTAAGGAAAATTGCTGTTTACTAAATGTTATGTATTTTGAATTTAAACACCTGGCTAATAGGAGGAAACCTATGGTGCAATTTGTTATTTTTACTGAAGTCCTACAGGTTTTATTGTCTATCAGTTTTGAACTGATCCAGGATATTTTGAATACGAGATAATAAGATAACCAGACTATAACATTTAAGCTGAATCAAAGTGCACACTGGATAAAGTGGACAGATGTGTTTTCTTGTTTTAAAAAGTAGGGAGTAGGGGTTATAAGCTGATTGATTCCCATTGGATTGAGCTGAAGAACACACCAGGGAACAGGGAGAGGTTCTCCCAGTAGAGAATGCGGCACTTTATTTGGGGGTAATTCTCAAATGGTGAAGTGAGTCTGATAGTGTTCTTGAGCATGCATAGAAAAGTTAGTCAGAATTTTAGTCCAGGGTATCTGACAAAGGATGGATGCTTCTACTGCAATCATTTGTACATTCATAGCATTATCCTATGAAGAGCCCCCAGCAGTTTTGCCAGGAATTACAATAGCTAATAAAAATTGGTTGCTTTCTCAGCCAAAATAGGCAAGAATTGGAAAACATTTCCAAACCATGTGACACAATGTTTGAGTTATCTATTTGCACTAATTCAATTTTTTTGTGTGTGTGATGGGACGTGCACATCAGTTGTTTAACTGAGTTTAAAAAGTATTGAATATATCTGTGCCTCTACTTCCAAGCTGTTGGTTTGGTGAATTTAACTAAACATAAAGGTGGCTGTTGGGGTCTATGAAGGCTGAAGTGAAAACAGGGGAGAAAGAGCCCAGATCTGTTCTAGTCTTTAAACTAGGTCTGTGTACTTCGTATCCTTTGGAGAATAAGCTACCTGCTCACTGAAAAGCTCTCATCAATTTGAAATTATTCTATATAAAAGACAACAATAGCGACCCAGTCATGACTAAGAGGTTTTTTTGTTAAAGCTTGTTCTTGGAAGCAGCATGAAAAATTCCTCCTTAGGCCGGATTTCCTCCCTTTTCTGCCCCTGAGCACACTTGCAGACATGGGATCTAGCTCAGATAGTTTGAGTAGCCTACACCTGGATAAAGTGGACAGATGTGTTTTCTTGTTTTAAGATACAGTAAGATAAGCACAGTAAGATATCCTCTCAGTTCCAAGTTGCTCTCCAGGCCTCTGCAGGTCACAGAGAGGCCCTGTGTTTTTTCTCAACAGACTCAATCCTTCTTTGGCCTGGGAAGCAGCTCTTGGAGGGGTGAGAAGCACTTGGGTGGTTCACCCTTTTGTCCCATTTATAGGAGTATTGTGGCCCTGGGCCTTGTAGTGAGAGCTTCCAAGACACTGCCTTCCACATTGGGCACAGGAGGGAGAGGAAACCAGAATTTCACCAACTGTGTCAGCAGTGTGTTCCCAGAAAGCTATTAAATTTGCGGCTCCTTTTGTGGGAGGCTGATTTCTATTCGGCTTTGAATTGTTGACGGCTATTTCCCCCTTAATGAAAATGTTGTCTGGGTGAAAAATATATCCGGTTGAAGGGAAATTGGTTGATTTTTTAAAGATAGGTGCCCAATGTCCTACTTTTCTATCCGAGGGAAGATTTTTCTGCAGACAACAAAAATTGACAGCATTGTCCGGGTAATAACCACCGTCGACAATATTTTCAAAAGGGCATTTGAGTGATGAAAGCATATGGATATTGCTTTTTCAAATAAGCAATTCTCTGTCCTGGGCTCCCTTGGTTTTATAAGGGGTAGGGAATGGAGTTGGGAGCAGCTAGGGAGAAAGGGCCACAAGCTGGCAAAGAGGTGCCTGCTTCAGGTTAGCCCAGTCCTGGAACACTGAAGTGTTTGTCGCCTTTAGGCTGGAGTTTCTGGATCTGAACAGACCTTCAGTGAAGTCCCCCAGCGCGGTGTTGCTGTAAGGAGTCAAAGGGGGGAATCCTAGGAATGAGCAGTAACATGCCTTGCACGCCTCTGCCTCCGCCCTTACAGCAGGACAGCGCAGGCTCTGCAAGTTTGCGGCTTTCAACCGGCAGGCTAGAAAGTGCGCAATCCTTTTTCTTTCCCCTTTAACAGAATGTCTAGCTTTGAATCAGTTCAAGAAAGTTCCCTTGGGACAATTCTGTCGTCTTGAAGCTTCAGCTCTCATTTTAAGACCTAACAGTTGTCACCATTTTAATTAAAGGGAGGCGGGTAAGGCTGCTAGCCGGCGCCGTCGGGTCAGCGGCTTCTGAGCACCGCGGAGTCCTCAGGCGGGTCCTCTGTCGCCTCCCGCCGCCTTCTCCGGGTCACTGTTCATCCAGGCGGCCCGCCTCTAGTTCGCTGGAAGTTGCGGTCTTGATTTATCCGCTAGTCAAGTTCGAGATCAGCTCTTTTTCACGGTGTCAGCACTAACCTCTCCCGGAGCTTGGTAAACACACAGTGCTCATTTTTTTCCTGCTGCAGATTGGCATGTTGACGACTCTGCTTGAAGGAATGTGACAATAAAGTGGGGAACCAAAGCTTGGCAAGCACTTAATCAAGGATAAAAAGGTTCCGCTGTAAGGATGTCACTCAATTTATTGTGAAAGTCGAATGAATTACGTTTAATGAAAGTGCTCCCCAGATGAATATTACCAGCAATTTCCTGAGTTGGCTCTGTCAGCCTGAGATGAGGAAATGCCAACCCAGATCAGAAAAGAGCGCCTGTCTCAATTACTATGCAAGCTTTCCAAGAGCGGCTTTTTATTGAGATGATATGTGTTGGCGGCTTCTTCGTGCCCCCTGCGCGCGCCCAAGAACATGTTTGTTTATTTTTCAACTTTGTGGTCTGCCCTCCCCGTACCGGCTGTTGTTTAAACTTCCGACGAGCTCCCTGTCTCTCTGTTGCCTGCTGCAAACTTAATCACCTACTCTGTAAACAGATTTTTCGAGTTTACTTTATTTACTATGGAGGTGGGGGCTTGCGTGCGTGCGTGCGTGCGTGTGTGTGTGTGTGTGTGTGTGTGTGTGTGTGTGTGTGTGTGTTGGGGGGTATACAGAGAGAATTTTCTTACTGACTGCCCTTTACCGTAGAAAGCTCCCATCCCATCTAGTCTGGAGCTGTGGAGGGTGGAAATCGAGGAGTTGTGGGGAGTTCCGGCATTGAAATTGAGAGCTGAGAGGGGTCCCAGCAGTAGTAAAAAGAGGGCAGCGCGCGCCCCTCAGGCCGAGCTTTAGAAAAGCTTCCCCCGCTCACACTTCCTTTAAATGAATGAGGGTATTTTACTGGCTCAAGCCGGAAATGGGATGGGAGTGAAGTGGGGGTGGGGATTCACAGGCCCAGGCGGAGCACATCGTCTCATCTGCATGAGAATGGAGAACCGGGAGGCTTTTCTTGTACTGTTTCTTTCTTCTACAAAGTGACAAATTGTTGACTGGAAGAGCCCAGTGTTTCCTTAGAAACTGTCAGCCTGGGGCTATGTGGGTCCACCAGGAACCTGCCTCCAGTCCGGCCTCACCCACATTACCCGGGCGCCCTAGTAGAAGTCCAGCAGCTGCCAAAGGCTCGAACCAAGCCAAGCACACTGATGCCGCAGGAAGGAAGGTTCTTTTGTCCCACACCAGGCCCTAAGTCCTAAGCCCTTCCCCCAGGTGATTTGGAAGACCATCTCAGTCATCTTTGTAATAATCAAGAAACTTTCTTCGACGTAGTAGGCTTTATCCCCGACACTCGGCAACTCACTCCTCGACCCAAAGCTGCAGTGTCCCGGCTAGGACGGCTTCCAGCCCAAGTCCACCACATTCACGCAGTTCATTGCCTACTTTTTGCCTCCTGTGATCAGGTGAAATCCCAGCAGATTTTATGAAAGTACGGTTGCAGCTCTCACCTTTGAACCCATGCCATTATATCAAAACACTGCTTCTGGGAAATTTTGGTCCCCTTCACCGACCTTCAGTGCTCCAGGAGATGCAGGCTGGCCAGCGGTGGTTCTCCAGCAAGAAGCTCTGAAGTGGATTTGGAGCACGAATGCGCTGGGGTGCGTATCCCGGGCCTGGAGAGCGACCTTCAGCACCACGGCCAGTGCCTCAAGCCCCGCCCGCCTGGGACTCTGGGGGCATCCTGCAGTCCTCCTTAAAGTCCTGTTAGGATGCTCGCTGTCAGCCTGCGGACCTCCCTAACCACCCCGGGTGATTTTAAAAACCTGCTTTCTCCTGCCAATCATCCAGGAACACCAAGCTCCAGTCTCTGGGGCCCTAATGTGTTTTGTGGTCGGAACCTCTGGTTTACAACCCCCTCCTCGGTCTCCTTCTAGGGCTGGGGAGTCACGTGTTTATCAGTTTATTGGGGCGGGGGCGGGGCACGAGAATCTTGGTTTCTCTCACTTTTCCTGTTTATTAAATCTATCTTTTCCCCAATCAGAAACAGTACCACGTAATGTGCAGCTAAAAGACTTTAGCAATGTGTAAGTCACAAACGAGGAAACTGAGGCACCGAGAGGTAAACCGTCTTTCTTTTCTCAGGAGCTGGGCAGAAGGTGTATCGGCCCCATCACCCCCTCTGGCATGTGACTGGAGCTACCCAAAGGCCCGATTACCTTAGGCGCCTTTAAAATGTTGAGCTCTGGGGAGGGAGAAGGTGGGGGGGAGGGGCTAAAAGAGCCCTAATTATTATGAATTTCTAAAGGATAGTAATTATTCACAGGGAGCAGGACAAACCACTGCCTGGGTAAGGGAATCGATATATTTGCTATCGAAAGTGCCTGGCTTGCCTTTAATGCAGACGAATGGGGATACAGCCTCATTATTTTCCGTGGTTAGGTTCGGCGGTGTGGGGCCTGATGCAGCATGGTATCTATCATCATTAGAGTTTCTTTTTATTTAACAAACAACAACAATCCGAGTTAACCTCCCCTTAAAAAAAGCAACAACAATAACAAAAGCCCTTCGCATTCTCACACAAACAGCCCCCCTCCACATTCCTATATTCCCCCGGGGCTTGTTGGTACACAATAGGGGTGACACTGCAGTCACTTAAAGTGCTCGCAGCGCGCAGTCTTCACAGGGCTGACATGATCCAGAAATAAACTAGATAGTACCAGGCGCTGGCGCTAGGGGTTGTCTGTGTCAAAGGCTAAGGTTGGCTTGAAAGTAGGCTGATTCTCTTGCCTTAGCAAACACCCCACTCCTCACATCCCAGTTGTATTAAAGAGGCAGATATCTAGTCAAGTAGTGCTCCCTCAACCCCTCAGGAACAGAAAGATGGGTTCCAGAGAAGGAAAGAAGAAAGAAAGAAAGGAAGGAAGGAAGGAAGGAAGGAAGAAAGAAAGAAAGAAAGAAAGAAAGGAAGGAAGAAAGGAAGGAAGAAAGAAAGGAGGATTTTGGCGCAGTGTCTCCAGGGTATTCTCCAATGTTGTGGGGGAGGCAATCCCCACCTACTTTCTTCTCTGTGAAATTCTAGCTTTTTGACTGTAGGCCGGTCTTCCACAATCTTCCAAGCCCTAACTAGGAAAGAGCCCTACCACTGAGGTTACTGAACCATCCAGGGTCCTGCCTCCTGCATTCAAGTGTTTCTCAGTTTCTCCTCCCTTCTCCAGCCTACTTCCCTGGCAGGGTCCTCACTCTCAGAGGTTTCCTGATGATCCCAGTGAGTGACTTCCAGGGTGAAACTTTTATTGGCATGCAGCCGTTTCCTTAAATGTTTTTAGTTCCTATGGTTAACTGAGGCATGCATGTTGGCTTGTGGGTTCTGGCCTTCATATGGCAGGTCCCTCTTATTACAGATTGATGATTGTGCAGAAAACATTTCCTTTGTTAAACTATTATAATCATAACAACAACAAAACAAAACAAAAACTGTGGACTTACAGGCATTAAGCTAAAAGTATCTGTCCAATCCATTCCACTTTCTTTCCTTTGGGCCATAGCCAACCATTCATGGTGTAGGCGGTTACTCGAGTGCCTTTATTTCCTTGTTCATAGAGACAGCCAGCCAACACAACACCAGGACTATATGATCTACTGACATCATTTCTTTCACCATCTTCATTTTTAGAGGCTTTATAATTAAACTCTGTGAGATATATGGAGCATACATCCAGTGGAGAGCCTTTATGTTTGTATTTATGTAGCACACTGAGAAGAGAAATTAAAGAAGTGCTTATATTGAAGTAATAAGCCTGCCTTGATATTAGCAGAAACGCCCCTTTAATTCACTTTTATTCAGGACTAGAGAACAGTCTCTGTGAGACCAGACCCCGTAGCCATGCCTCTTTACAGAGAGACTCCCACCAACATGGAAAAGATATTTACTAGCTTGTACTAACTCACAGGAACAAAAGGCCAGGTTTCTACTTATTAGCAACACGCACTGTAAAGAAGTGTCCTCTGATGCAGGAAGCCGAACAGACAGAGCAAGTCGCCTCAGGGCCCTGCCCAGCCTTCTCCTGCCTCTCCACACCTCTACTCCATCACAAGGCACAGACTCACACATACTCTGGGAGACAGCCCGATGACCCACAGTGCAAACAAGCCGAGTTTTGATTAAAATTGACAATCACAGACTAAAGACAAAAGCTAAGAGGAATTGTCTTGGTCTTGAAGATCTCTTTTACAAAGTGAATATATGCATGTACACAGAACACTCCATTTTTTTTTCTGTGTCTGCTTCTTTGAAAGAGTTTACGTAAAACTATTGTGGGGAAGTCTTTCCTCTCATAAGTTCTTGTTTTTACATTTTCAGCTTGGGGTTTCCAGCATGTTTTCCTTAGTACCTATCACTATTTGCATGTATAGCATGAAAATAATGTTTAGTTGAGAGAAATCACTGGTATGATACCTGGAAAGTCAGTCACATATATAATCCCTCTCCTTATAACCTTGTAGCTGGAATTATTAGAGACCAACAGGTATATAAAACAGCTTATATAAAATTAATGGACTGCTTTACATTCACAACCTCCTACTTGTGAAGCCCTTGTAAAATATTGCACCTGTTTAAAAGAGGGAAGATTATAAAGTCAGGTTTGCTGTGCAATCGATAGTTGTAAATGGTTCAGTGAAATATCTGATTGTTTTGAGTGAGTTTGACAATGTGATGGAAGTTTTATTGTCCGTTTTTGTGCATTGATGTGCTAATCATAAGGCTGTCCCTTCTTTTATGTACTTGAATCATTTTGAAACTGAATGTTAAGATTTCAAGGTAACATCTAAGGACACAATAAAATAAACTTAGGAGAGAGCGATCTAGTGTCTTACCCGATTAGAAAGAAATCTACAGGTTACTGGGGGTGGCGGTGTCACAGATGGGGAAAAACTGTCTCATAGCATTTCATTATCTTGTTTAGAATTATTAATAGCATATTTATGGAAGTTGTGCCCTGTTGATTTTATGTGTGTTTTTCAATAAGAAAATGGAAGGAAGTTTTTATAATCAGCAGCAAACTTTATAAAATGACTTTCTAAATGCAGGTAAGTTATTCTTTAAGGGAATCTCTTGTCATGTGGGCAATATTTAGGAAAATTTCAGATCCTCATTCTTTTCTTCCTTAAAGTGAATACAAAACTACATTTTCTGAAATATTCCATGATTTGCTTAGTAGACATTTATGAAATGTCATAGGCTCCCACTGTGAGCTTCTTTTGTTCCTTGCTTCACATTTCCTTATGAGAAAGGAATAACTGAGAATTATGTATGGCAACAGTTTCAAATCCTGTTTCCTTGTTACACCCCCAGGTTAGCTAGATTCATTTTTGCCTCCCTGGCAGAACTGTTCACTGCGCCACTTCCTCCAAGTTAATAACAAAGTGCCCTGACTTAACCAACAGGTGGGCTGATTGCTGATACTGCCCAGGATTCAACAGGAAGCCCTGAAATATATGAACCAAACTCTATGAAGCCTATTATAGTTTCTGTTTAAAACATTTCAGTGAAAATGTCACTATTAATCCAAATTTAATTTTCAAGCCTATTGGCATGATATTGTAATTTGTTGTTGGGCAGCTGGGTTTATGACAGGGTGCAACATGCTCTCTGCAATTGAAAATGTGAAATACTCTTAGTCAGATCATCAATTTGTGGATAATTTCTTGTACCACAGCACAACCATTTATTGTTTTTCAGAGTTAAATGCAGACAAAAATGCAAACTACTGTGTATAAAAGGAAGTTATTCATGCGTTGTACTGGCTACTATTTCTTTGGCCTTGATGTGAGATGTAATTGCTATTGATGTGGAGAATTTGCAGAACATGGCACAGTTTTTGCCTCTTTCACAGGAAATATTTAGTTGAATGATGAACATCTCATGTTAGATTTTTAACCTTATTTCTTTTAGCTTTAACAAGGCAGAATTAAGAACAGCTACATGAAAACAGGCTAGCACAGTTTCTTGCCATTTTCAAAGTAATGCAGGGCTGGTGTTAGCATCCAATGAGTGGAACTCTTACGTTTGGATTTGGACCTCCTTAAAAATTGTTCTATAGAGAGGAACACAAAAAGAAAATGTAAAGAGAAAACAGGAAAAGGAAACAATTTGGCCTTAGATGTTTAATTCTGCCTTGCATTCTTGACTGAAATTCTTCACAATTAAAATCGCTCTGCATACTGTATGTGAGGCCAGAGGTATTCATGCAGCCCGAGAGGTCTATCCATCCATGTGGGTCTTCAAAGATGAATCCATATCTCTAAAGATGACTGCTATCCCCCCAAAGACACCACACAGTTTCCATTTGGTGAATAACATGATGACTGCTGAGCAGTTATTAACAAGGAGTTCATGGTGGAAATGGACTCATGAGGAGGAGAAAGAGAGTAGCTTTCTCCTTTCCAATGAAGGATTGTCCACAAGAGGGAGAAAATAGCCCCATATTTGGTCATCCCAAGACCTGGGCTTTAGTTCTTTTCTTGCAATTTTTAAAGGATTCGACATTCTGAAAGACTTTTTTTTTGAGAGGGAGATAATGGTAAGTGTATTTTTCTTAAATTCTATAACTTTGGGCAAATTTCACGTTCAGACCCTCCCTCAGTTTCTTTCTTTGAAATACATAGGAATAACTCTTCCTGTTCAATAGAGTTATTGTTGAGGATTCACTGAGTTAAGGTGACAAAGAGCTTAGAAAGATGGGTAGGATGCGGCAATGTTGATGAATTAATAAAGAAAAATATTGTTACCTTTTACAAAGAAAGGGTTCTGGGCTAGCTTTCCAGGTATTCCCTGCAGAGTTCTTGGAGGGACAACACACAAGGAATAATTGATGGCTACCTTATTCTTTGCTTAGCTTTTCTAGCAGCTGATTTCTGTACAGTCACTCATTGCTTCCCAGAGATTCATATTTATTTAATGTGAATGGTCGGCATTGTCAGTAAAACTGGAGAGAGAAAGTCTATTTTGTGTCTACTAGTCGGATGTTTGTGGAAATGGAACAGATTTCAGGTAGGATCAGTGAATGGATTAAACCCAGAGAAGAATATTCTACCATGTTTAATGTCAGGTGGCAAATACTTAGAATGGGTACTCAGATGTAGTTTGGAGCCAGTTAACTTGTGAGCAGTGTTTAATTACAGCTTAGTTTTTAGCAGTTGAAATTATTTTAAAATTTGTGCACAGTGCAATAAAAACTGAAAGGTTACTGAGGTTTTTCCTTTTTAAAATTTAAATTAGAAACAAGCTTGCTCCATATGTCAATCCTAGCTCCCTGTCCCTCCCCTCTTCCCCCTCCCCCAACCCCTCCCAACCTCTCACTCAATCCCCACTCCAGTCTCCAAGAAGTGTGAGGCCCTTCGGGGGATCTCCAATGTCTATCATATCATCCAGGGCAGGGTCTAGGCCCTTCCCCATGTATCCAGGCTGAGAGAGCATCCCTCCATGTGGTATGGTCTCCTAAAGTTCATTTGTATGCCAGGGATAAATATTCATCTACCAGAGGCCCCAAAGATTGCCAAGGCCTCCTCACCTACACACACATTCAGGGGGTCTGGATGAGTCCCATGCTGGCCTCTCAGCCACCAGTCTGGGGTCCATGAGCTCCCCCTTGTTCAGGTCAGCTGTTTCTGTGGGTTTCACCCGCCAGGTCTTGACCCCTTTGGTCATCACTCCTCCCTCTCTGCAACTAGTTTCCAGGAGTTCAGTCCAGTGTTTTGCTGTGGGTGTCTGCCTCTGCTTCCATTAGCCACCGAATGAAGGCTCTAGGATGGCATACGAAGTAGTTGTCAATCTCATTATCAGGGAAGGGCATTTATGGTAGCCTCTCCATTATTGCTTAGATTTCCAGTTGGTGTCATCCTTGTAGATCTGTGGAAATCTCTCTAGTGCCAGATCTCTCCTCAAAACCTATAATGACTCCCTCTATTATGGTATCTCTCATCCTGCTCTCCTCTATTTTCCCCCTACTCAACTTTCCTGCTCCCTCATGTCCTCCTCTCCCTTCCTCTTCTCCCCTTCACTTTCCCCCAGCTCCCTCTCCCCTCCTTTCATGCTCCAGTCCACTCAGGAGATCCTGTCCCCTTCTCTGGGGTACCATCCATATCTCTCTTAGGGTCCTCCCTGTTTCCCAGACTCTCTGGCGGTGGGATTGTAGGCTGGCACTTCCCTGCTTCATGTCTAAAAATCCATATATGAGTGAGTACATACCATGTTTGTCTTCTTGTGACTAGGTTACCTCACTCAAGATGGTTTTTTCTAGTGTCATCCATTTGAGTTTTAAGACCTAAAGATCTTTGGCCCAGTGGAGTTTCACCTTTGAAATTCATTTTAGGTGAACACCTGGTAATGGCATTTCATGGACTCCCTGAAAATTCTGCTCTAGCTAGTTCGATAGAATGACAGACTCGCTGTCCTTATAATATGCTGCTCAAAACTTCTATTAGCTCCCAGTTACATCATTTTAAGTTAATTTAAATATCAACACTTACTCTGTGTCTTAGATTTACCAGAAAGTGGAACAGATACAGAAATAATCCCCAAAGATAAAATGATCCCCTTTCTGTGTCACCAGGCCCTTGTAAAGTACTTTACATGGGTAAAGTAATAAGTTAGATCGGGGCATAAGGCACTGTATCACCATCATCTGTGGTGGAGTTTAAAATGATCTACAACCTCTGTGTCTCTCTTAACAAATTACACACACACTTCTTTGTGCTGCTTTCTGTGCCTGGGCAGGTAGAAGTGTAGAAGTGTGTGTGAGTGTGTGTGACTGTGAATGTGTGTGTGTGTGTGTGTGTGTGCTTTACCATTGATCTACAATTTACTTCTCTTAACAATGCTATGAGCTAATGTTATTTAGGCACTATTTCTATCATTAATATTGCCAAGTTATTAAACCCGTCGTGGTGATCTTCACAGTTTCTCATTTTACAGATGAGGAAATAAGTGAGATATAGAAGGTATAATGAATTGGTGAAAGACAACAAGATTTTGTCTCAAGTGGTTTTATATTTGAGTCAAGGTTTTTAGCTGCCATGTTATAGTATGTTCGCTTCATTGTTGATCCTTATGTAACCATGTGTATTTATGTATACACTTAGAGTTATGGGCCTAGAATAAGAGTCTCATTCAAATTACAACAAAAGAAAACATTATATTTGGTCCTCCTGTGGGAAGTCCTTTCCTGAGTAACTGGGGCATGTATAAAATTTCTTGTGCTACTCACGTAGTTCAGAAGGTTTTTTTTTTTAGATATGGGCATGTCTCATTAACTGGGGATAAAAGTCTATCAACCTAAATTTGGTATTGATAATTGTTGATTCTAGATTCTGAAGATGGCACATAAGGTTTCAGCTTTTTGGGGAAGTCTGACCAGTATGAAAAATGATGACTGGGTCTCTGGGCAAAGTAATAAGTTAGATCGGGGCATAAGGCACTGTGTCACCATCATCTGTGGAGGAGCTTAAAATGATCTACAACCTCTGTGTCTCTCTTAACAAATTACACACACACTTCTTTGTGCTGCTTTCTGTGCCTGGGCAGGTAGAAGTGTAGAAGTGTGTGTGAGTGTGTGTGTGTGTGTGTGTGTGTGTGTGTGCTATGGAAGGAGAGGAGAGCTGTCTGTGAGTGGTGACCATATGTCTGAGGCAGAACCTCCAGATTTCCTGGGATGTTTATTTTCAAGGTTTCTTTTTCTGGTAACAGACTTATCACACAGAGAGAGATGGAAGTCCGTAGCTTTCCAGTGGAATCTTTACACACAGACACAGACCAAGCAATTTGAAACAACTGTGCATGCTTAGCCTTTAAAACATATGATAGTAGAGAAGAGTCCCAGGTGGTTTAGTTCTGTATTTCTGTTTTAAATGAAAAAATCAAAATGCCCATGGAATATTTTACAGAATTTCTCAAGTTTAAATAGAATCTAGAACTCTTTCTGTTTACTCAGAACAAAAGTAGGTTCAAGATTCTCCTGGCCAGTGTGGAAATTCTCTGGAGACGATGGGAAAGAGTCTGTTTCATTTCAGTCCTGTGCTACTTTTGACCTTGGGAGAGCTTAGTTGTGCCTTGGGGCAAAAAATTAAATGTTCCATTTTGCAGCAGTATCATCTTTCACCTTTATGTGGATTTAAAAATGTAAATAAAATTGCTTTCTGTAAGTGGTACACATGAAGGTCATGCTCATATTCTCTGCAAGAATTCAAAATGCCATTTGAGCCATCACTGGCTCAATGGATACTAATATGTTCTATTAGTTTCTAGTCATCTACTTTTTAAGCATTTTATGGCCCCATATTTTTATGCCTAGTTCCTAGTTTGTGAAATAAGAAATCAGAAATAAACCTTTTAGCACTTCATTCTAGGCTTATTTATAGAATGTGTGCTTTCAACTCTGAACTTTTAAAAATGCCAAACCTTCCCAGAATACATTTCCTCAGTCATTAAAATGGCCTGAGTGGCAATCTGCAAAGAGAGGAGAATATGCTCCTAAAAGAGTTGGGGGCTCATTCCTTTTCCAATTGCCATCAGTGTTTTTCTTTTCTTTTTTTCCTGCATATTGTTCTCCAGAAGATAAGGTTTAGGATCCTTAACAGCAGCCAATGGACTCGGAACATAAATCAAGGGCTGCTTTCTTTGAGAGAAGGGATTTGAATTCTTCTCATTGCAATTTGGATAATAAGACCCTGATACATCCTTGTATTTAATTGTCATGATTTTGATTGTTAATGACATTTGATTGCTTCTTCTGGAGGCACCTGTCAGCCATTTCTGAAGCACAGATGGCTTTATCAGCATCAGGAGGAATTTCTTTTCCCCACTGACCTTGAGCTAAACTGCCAGTTTGGGGAGGATGGGTGAGACCAATGTGGTCTCAAGTTTTCTGTCTGTCTTTTGAGAGATGATTTTGATTATTGAGCAGTGATTTGAGATCACTCTTCTTCAAAAGTTTCTAGGCTATTATTCTTTTACTGTTAAGAGCACTGATTCTCTCTGAGTAGATTTATGATGATTCTTTATTGACCCAAACCATGTGACGCAGTGAGAGTTTGTTTTGTTTACGTGTGATAGTTCTCCTTCATGCCTTTTGCATAAGTCAGATATCTCCTGATAGTTTTGAAATGTCCTGGTTTGGATGATAAAGCATATGAACTTATACATAATGCAACATTCAAATGAGTAACAGACAGGATGATTATGAGTCTTTATGAAATATTTTTGTCAATGGGAGGATGTTCTGCTGGTAAGATGAGTATATACATTCACATTCATCCTTTCCTATCCTTTCAGGGTCATAAGGAATTTGCTCAGAGTCTACCACTATGGCACTGCTCAAGGAAAACAGTTTACACTCCTTTCTTTAAAAATCTTGTGAAATTTTAAAGGAAAATCACTTAGTACAGTTAATCATGGGAAAAGCCATGAGAAGACTGACTGATTAGCCGCTGACTGACGTTGGAGGATGTAACAGTTTAGGGGAGTGAATGTAGGACTTAGAAAATGACCTTTGTCAGTACTTCTAGAGGAAAGAGATATACAGAAAAAAGCTTACTCTAATCAGGATAGTTTTGATAATAGTAATGACTTTCCCTTTATGAAGAATCTCTGAAACACTAGAACATTTTGTTTTTAATATGGTGGCTCAAAAGAGTATTTAGAAATGAAGTGTGTGTGTGTGTGTGTGTGTGTGTGTGTGTGTGTGTGTTCATCCTGGGTGGGTTTTTTCACAGCTAGATACAAGCTACAGTTATCTCAAGAGGAACCTCAGCTGAGAGAATGCCTCCATCAGACTGCCTGTAGGCAAGTGTGTGGTATATTTTCTTGATGTCTGATGTGGGTGGTCTTGGCTCACGGGGGCAGGACCACCCATAGGCAATCAGTACTGGATTTTATAAGAAAAGTAGGGAGCAGAAGTGTGGAGAGGAAGCCAGTAAACAGTGATCTTTTATGGCCTCTACTTCAGCTCCTCCCTCCAGGTTCCTGCATTAAGTTTCTGCCTGACATCCCCTCATGGTGGACTACAACTGTAAGCTGAAATAAACTCTTTCCTCCTTGAGTTATTTTTGGTTATGGTGTTTATCACAGCAACAGAAACTCTGACTAATTATATATATGTGTGTGTAAGGGCATATGTATGCCTGCATATTTAGAAAAATTCAAAAAATCAAAAACAAAAACCAAACTTCAAATTATCCATGGAAGAAGTCAAAGTAGAGTTGATGGCTCATTTTCCTGCATATTGTCCTCCTGCCCATAGAATGCTGAGTGTAATCATCATGGCTTGCTTCTCCAAATTCTGGCTTTCTTGGCTGACAAGCCCATACAACTTTTTGTTATAGTCTTTTTGTAAATATGTTGTTACTGCTGAAACTTCAGGTAAACAGCTACACCTGTATTCCTATTGAATATTCCTCCTCTTCTCATTTTTATCAATATTTATTATATTCTTCAAGGACATATTATTTCTTCAATATCATAGTTTATTCTTTCAATTTTTCAAGACAAGGTTTTTCTGTGTACCCTTGGCTGTCCTGGAACTTGCTCTGTAGACCAGGTTCGCCTCAAACTCATAGAGACCTGCCCGTCTCTTCCTCCCAAGTGCTGGGATTAAAGCGTGCGCCATCATGCCCAATTTATCATTTTATTTTTTGAGACAGAGTCTTGCTATGTAGCACTGGCCAACCTGGAAACTCACTGTGTAGCCTCTAGCCTGTGTCCTCTGCCTAAGTCTCTGGGACACTGGAATTACAGGTGTGTGCCATTTCTAGTCTTTCCAGCATATTAACATGTTCCTCTTTAGGGCTTGTGTAGTGTGTGAGTCTGTAGTGCTGACTTCATGAGATATTTGTTCACACTTTGGCTCAGAGTTTTTTCATGGTAAGAAATTCAAGCAATTAGTTTCCAAAGCAGAGACAACAGCCCTGTGATGATAGCAGGGAAAGAATAAACATTTCCATGTTTGTATCCAGTGACTTAACCTGCTATTCTAATATGTATGCATCATGTAGCCATATTGTGGTTGTTCCAAATTTTTTTCTGACAACTGTAAAACATTCAAGAGATTTGGGGCCAGGAAACCTTGTGTATGGGGATTGACACTAGAATGACTTCATAGATTGTTTTGATTTTCAAATGCAATTTCAAAAAAGAACTGGCTCCTCCTTACTTGGTAGAAAGCACCAAGGAAGATTGTTTTTGTGAAGTTCAGAAAATAAGTGTACTTCCCACTCTGCATGATTTGCAGTTGCTGTGAGGAGCATTACATATCGGTGCTACCAAACTCCAAAACAAATAACTCCTCTGCTATATTACATGCAGATTGTGTTTTTTTTGTTTTTTTGAGACAGGGTTTCTCTGTATTATTTTGGAGGCTGTCCTGGAACTAGCTCTGTAGACCAGACTGGCCTTGAACTCACAGAGATCCGCCTGCCTCTGCCTCCCAAGTGCTGGGATTAAAAGCATGCGCCATCAACGCCCGGCCTGCAGATTATGTTTTTAAAACATTCATTGACATGAATTCTAGAAGAAAAGATTAGAAGAGAGTATCCCTTTTAAATGACAATACTTTGGAGGCAGAGTTATGTGAGTTTGAGGGTCACCTGGTCTATATAGAAAGCTCCAGACCAGTCAAGGCCCAGTGAAATCCTGTGCAAGCAAGCAAGTAAGCAAGCAAGCAAGAATAGTGCATTTGAGATTTGTCAGATTTCTATTTAACTTTGGGATATGGGTGAACTAATAGATATTTTTCTGTGTCTTATGTGTTTAGAATTTAAGGAAGATTATAGCCACTATAATATCAAGCATAAAATTAATCTGTGTACTGTGCAACATGCTTCCTCTATATAGCTCTTCAGTTTTTCCAAGTTCTTAGTTCATTTTGTGCACTAACTTATAATGCCTAGTGCAGTAATATAATTGGGGCCAAGTCACAGATAAAGATTTTCTGAGTTAAGGCTACTATTGGTGTTATAAAACACCAAGACTGAAAGCAACTGGAAGAAGAAAGGGTTTGTTTCACTTACACTCCAGGTCACAATCGATCATTGGAGCAGGCCAGAACAGGAACTCAAGCAGGGCTAGACCTGGAGGCAGGAACTGATGCAGAGGACATGGAGGGGTGCTGCTTCCTAGCTTGCTTCCCATGGCTTGCTCAGCCTGCTTTCATATAGAACCAAGGACCACCAGCCCAGGGATGGCACCACCCACAGTGCATTGGGCCACTCCCCATCCATCACTAATTAAGAAAATGCCCCAAAGCCAGATCTTATTTAGGTTCCCTCCTTCCAGATAACTTTAGCCCATATCACGTTGACATGAAACTAGCCAACACAAAGATGAAGCTCCTCAGAAAGGCATGTGTTTGGTGGTTAGTCCTTTTTCTGACTCTCAAATACATCTCTTTTTCCTCTACCTATGACAAATTAAAAATTTGGAATGGGCACGAAAGCTCTTTTTAAAAAGAGAATTTTTAAAGACTCTAGAATGGAGTTTCAGGCATGTGGGAAAGGTAAGAATGATGAACAAATTGTTTGTAAGTATCTGTGTTTACTGGGCCCCAACATTGAGACTTCACATTCAAATGGGCAAGGTTTAAACTTTTTGGCATTCTATCTTCTTTTTAGCTTCAACAGCTAGCAATTGTCTTTCCTGGGAGCTCCTTTATTCCATATAACACTCCTGATAAACTGTGCTTCCAAAACAGAGACTGGAGGTATGGAAAGAACTGTATGACTTCATCATTTGGGCAGTTATATACTAATATAATGAGTCCTGGGCTAGAAGAGTTGGGTACAATTGTGTTATATTGTCAGTGGAAACCTTGAAATGGGTCCCATCTGATTATTTTCTGTAAGATTAATAGAAGTCAAAAAATGGTTCCATGAACTATGTAATTAATTCTCTTAGAACTAAATGCAATAAAAGGGAACTAGTGTACTGCTTGCAGAACTGTGTTCTAGGAAACAAATTGGCTTAAATCAAAGATCAATTTGTAGCCATTTAAAAATAGTATTCCCATGAGTTTAATCAGTTAGTATAGTATTCTATGCATGAAGGAAATTGATGTACTGTGTATTGTGTCTTCATGAGTAATCTCTGCTCTGTTGTCCTTTATGGTGTCATTGAAATAGAAAATGAGCAGATCTTCTCATGGCAAACAAGGTTGTTAGAGCTTTAGCAGAAAGGGAAAAGTAAGGCTTTATCTCCAAGCCAGGATGCATCAGCTCACAATGAATGCTGGTCTCCCACTTTCTGTGCATCATCTGCACAGCACTACAGCCTGGATTGCCACTGCTATCTAGAGAAAGTGGTGTTTCCCAGAAAGGGGATGATTATGAGCAGTGTTCTAGATTGTAGTGTTAACATTCCCAAGCAATTTGTGAGCTCAAGGTGGGAGGAAATTGCCTGCTACTTATCAGTGTCCACATTTTGTTTCTTCCAAAAAGGTTTCAGCCAATGTTCAATATCAGATGTTGTTGGAAACCACCAACCTATAAAATATAGAGTGGGTTTTTATAATGTTCAAGCCAAATAAGAGATGGCAGGGCTTCCTTTCCATGTGTCTCAGGGGCTGCATCTTTGTCAATCATTCATTTGCCGACCCTTACACAAAAGGGTCAATTCTCTGGAATGGTGCACTTTGAACATTTTTCTAGACCTAATCTCAGTTCTGTGATGGAAGGGAGGTGATGAGGTTGTGCATGGGTGATTTTATTTGTGGAAAAATGGAGGCACATGGTAGTTCAATGGCTAAACCTGGGTTACACTCTCTGGGGTTAGATCTCAAATCCATTGACTTCTTTCTGCTAGTGAGAGGTGTTAAGGGCCACAAGATTTCACACTGTTTTCCTGCTTTCTTGTAACACAGAGTTTGAGAGTCATCTTATTCCAAATCAAGCTGCGTCTAAGGGAAGTGTAGATTCTGGATCATCCTGGGAGCAGCTGATTAACTTGTGGATCTTTGTTTCAGTAGTAATGATAATGAAAGAGCACAGTAATTGTGCATCAGTATTTCTTGATTTCAAGGTTGCTACAGTTGGAGCAATTTCATGAAATAATCTTCGCTTCCCTTTAGAATCCACAGAGGCTGTGGGTCCTTGAGTCTGGTCCAAGTGGCTGTGTGTGCTCAGCATCTGACAGGAATGATGAATGGAGCTGCAGGTTCAAGGAAACAGAGGTCTTATTGGAATGACATCTGCTTCTCTTCCAGGCCAGACATGACATACCAGGGATCAGTGAATCATGGTGGAGGAAGAATTTGACAGGCTTGAAAACATATCTTTTTTTTTCTGGTCTATTTGATTTTGGGCTGAAAAACTGGACCCAAACAAAAGCGGTTGAGTTTTCTATTAACCACAAAACTGTAAATGCAAATGTAAATCTACAAAACCATCTTCAATTAAATCCAAGAAGAAATAAATTTCTGATTTTATGAGAAATGCGATTTGAACTAGGCTGCCCTTTCATACCTATTTACTTGGTAGGAAGGAGGTTGGTAGGAACATTATTCTTTGGGCTCATATTTCAGTATATTTCTTGGCTGATTTGCACCCCACAACTACTTCACAGATACGCCTTTCAGTTCTCAAACCACACACACTAGTCTAGGTACACTCTCAAGCATGGTTCTCATACCTGTATCAGACACTCTCTTATGTCACAAAGCTCAATTGAATATTTTTGTTCAAGGTGGACTTTTACACTGTGAAGGAACTATGGGTTCTTCATTATTCAAAATGCCTTTTAAGAGGTATTCCAGATTCTTTGGCTATAAAAGAGGAATTCCTGTTTGGTTTTCCCACTTCATGCTCAGTGGTACTGAGGATGTGTCACAGTGTGCAGCTGATGCAAAAGAGAAAGAATCTGGCCAGGGGGTCAGGTCAGAGGTACCACTCTTGTTTAAGGGCCCAAGCTTGATTCCCAGCACTGCAAAAATGAAACAGAATTGTCTCTACTTTTCTGATCTATGTGGTTTATGTTTTTTTTAGGCAGCTTCACAGCCTCTCACAAATGCGAGGCAAACAACCACCTGATAGACTCACATAAAGTCAGTGTGTGCCTGTTTTATAACAGCTAGATCCGACTTGATGTATGGATGGAGCAAACTCTGAGGTTAGGCGGCAAGAAATCATGGCTCAGAAAACAGTTTGGCCTGGAGGCCAATATTCTAAACACAGCTGAAAAACTAAGAGTTAGTCACACATCGTTTTCTTGCCACCGGAAAGATGCTTTTCATTGCCCTAATTCTTGCCTAGATTTTTTCCAGAACACTTGAAAGGACACTCAGAAGGCAGGTAAGCCCATTTCATTGCTTCATTTGTTCTCATAGCTCTTGGCGCTCTCTCCATCACTTATAAGTGCATTTCTGCAGCATTCTTCTTAGAGGGAGCTCCTGGTGGATTCCACAGAAATGACTTGCATATCCCTTTCTTGCTTCCCAGGCTGATGGCAAAGGCAGGGTGAATGTTATTTTCCCTATCTCCTCTGTGCATAGGTTTCTGTCAAACAAAGGTAGATGCTTATGCCACGTTTTTGTTGCCAAATAATTGAAGTATTTTAAAGCATTTTTTTTCAGTTCTGTAAAATTAAGAAGTTATTTAAGTCAATTCCTTCAAAAGGAAAAGAAGGCCTAGACAAGAGTGATTCACTTCTTGTTTAATGTTAAACAACTAAGTCAGGTTGTTGGAGCAGTTCTTAATAAGGTCATACTAAAACGTTCTCATGTAAATCCTTTTATTCAATTCTTTATTTATTGCAAATAATTAGCAAGCCTTTTAAGATTCTATATTCAGTTTTGTGTGTGTTTGTGTGGTTTTGTGCACATCAATGCGGTGCCCACAGAGGACAGAAGAGGGTGATAGATCCACTAGAGCTGTAGTTACAGGTGGTTGTGAGCCACTTGATGTAGGTGTTGGGATGCAAACACAGGTCTTCTGGAAGAGGAATACATGCTCTTGACTGCTGAGCAGTCTTCCCAGCTCCAGAATTAGAATATCTCAGAAATTATGAAAATCTGATGGCTTACAAAATGAAGTCCTGGTACAAATGCAGCGGAGGCCTAATGAGATTGCATCCAGTCTCCCACTTTCATAAATAATATGTGAGACTCAGCTGATGTGGCATGATGAACAAGTGATGCTACACGGAGACCAATCCCTCATTTTTTTCCTAGGGAAAGTTCTGCAAGGAATGATGAAATAAACATCAATTCAGGATTCCGTAGCTCGCTGTATATAGAAAGGATTGAATGTCAGCTGGTACTCCAAGTCTCAGTATCTATAAAGTACCATAACTTAACTATTCAATAACATTGTTGACAAGAATAGCTCATAATTAATGAAAGAATAAGAGAGAGCAGGATGTGTTATAGATATGTTGTAATAATTTGCGTAGGACTTATAAATAAAACTTTGCAAATTTTGTAGGCTAAATAATCATTACTGAAGCCTGGAAATGGAATTTGGGGATAAGGTTAAGAGGAAACAAATGTCATCTTCTGTTTTAGAAACTCAACCTATAAGTTGATTGTTGTCTTGGGAGTTTATAGGCTTTAACATATAGTAGATCTCATATACTACTCCATTCATGACTTTCCTGAGATTTTTTTTGTTCAAAAAGAAAGAGTGTAATGAACATTTTGTGATGTCTCTGTGGTCTAATCAATTAGTGTTTATCTAAGAATTTTAGTATTTTGCAGGCAAAGTGGTTAATGAGGATACAAAATTATGCATCTTTACCTCTACTTCTAGATGAAAAGATATGAGAGAAGGATGATTAATTTTAGCACATGAAGGCTTTTCTAGATTTTATAAATTAAGGCAAATACCATTTACAACATTTCTTGGAGATATGACAAACTGATTTATATTCCATTAATTTAACTGTGTTTAAGCAGAATCATGAACTCCTGAAATAAAACCCAAATTAATTAAGTTGCTCAATAGTATAATTGCAGTTTCATCAACAGCAAAAACAACTTTGTGTGCCAGAGTTTTGAAATGTTGAACTGTGTTTTCAGTGTAATTTTGGAAAATGTGTAATTGTGCTCTGTCCTGCCATCTTCTAGAAATGTCAACACAAATGCATGCACTTATTTTTCCTGCTAATAGCTTTAGTTTTTCTGTCAGTCTATTAAACTTGACCACTGGGGTTCCTGGATACTGAAAGAAAATAATTTTGTGGGGCAGAAACATAGACATGGGGTAGAAGTATAGGGAGAAAGAATAAAGACAGGGAGCAGGTATCAGCTCCACTTAGGATGTTTGTATGTCTGTGAAGGACATGACAGAAAGCAGCAGATGGCCAGGTTTGTGATAAATACATTGTTCGGGAATGGATTTATGAATGAAATCTATTGACTATTCCTTGTAAAGGAAAGCAATAATGAAGTACATAAAACATAGGTGCTTAGCCAGGCTGAGATATGAAGAGATGACCCATGGATATGTGTGTAACTTTCTGTAGGGTGACAGTTCAGTGTGTGACATTTCTTGTATACCAGAAATGCTTCTGTTTGTTTTCTTTAGGTGAGTAAACCAAAAGTACCTTTATACACAAAGGCAGTTTAGGAATACTGAATTCACTAATGTAAGAATGCCAAGATATCATTTTATTCCAGACTAATGTTTTAGACTTTCCTTTTATTTATTTTTAAGTTTTGGTTCATGATATACTTTAATCATATTCTCTTCCCCTTTCCTGTATCCAAATAACATGTATAGCGCTCTCATGTTTTTATTCATTCTCTCCCATGACATCAAAGTTCCAAAGAAATCTGAAGAGAAAGAGGGAGTCTTATTATATTTTTCCATGTTTATCTACTCTCTGTTTTGTAGTAGATTTCACTGAGAGATAATGGAAAAATCCACCAACACTTTATAAATTTAGGTATTAAACCTTGTGAACAAAAATTATTCCCCTTTTGTTTAGAATGTCACTGAATCAAGTCTGTCTCATTAGTTATAGGATATGGTTAATGGGAAGGTATGGACTAACAAGAAGCTTCAATTCACATCTTACATCAACCATTGGACACCTCACACTGGCCTTTCCAGATGAATAGTAAGCTAGGAAAAAGAAGTCCACAAGATTATGAATGGGTCTTATGCTCCAGGCCTGTGTCTTCTGGCATATTGGGAAGTAAAAAGGAAAATAAAACCAGCTTTATAAAGCAGACATAATTAAGTTTATATCTCAGCCCTTCCAGATATTAGCTGCTTATCACTGGAAGAATTAATTTGAAACAGCCAAGGCTCTGTCATTTTCTGTGAATAGTGAATAGGGAGATTGGAGTAACCATCTCCCAAGATTTTGAGGACAGTAAATTATCACTTGGCACATGTATGGGCTCATTACATTTCTATATCTTTGGTTTTCTTTCCATTTAGCTCTTGAGTCTAGAATGATTATGGGCCAGGTATTAAAAGGCTTACATTGATGTGAGAATATTTGATTTACTAAAACTGTGGTATGTAGAGTTTGTTCAGAGCACCAAGAGCAAGGGGTCATTGGAAAAGGGAAGTTTGCCTATTTGCTCTTGAAATACTCAGGTTTCGACTATCCATCTTCTAGTCACATGGCATGACCAGAAGGAGATTCAGGGAAGGGATCCCACTCTAACTTGCCATTTTTTCTTGAGTTTAACCATGTGAGAAAGAGTAACTTCAACTACTGCAAGGTTTTAAAGAAGCGGTAGGACAAAGAAAATATGTACATGGAAAGAATAGAGGAGTATAGAAGATAAAAGAAGGCTTTCTTTGCAGAAGCAGCAGAGATTTACAGTTTTGCTGTCTTAAAAAAATCAACTTGCAGACATATACTGCCAAAACATATTCATGCACCATTTATCATTTATTGCAAACATTTTGTCTGACCTTATATTTCCACCACAATCTATGAGAATGCTCTTCTAAAAATTGAGAGTCTCATACATGTATTCAATGTAATATGATCATATACAAATTCTACTTATCCTTTCCAACTTCCCCAGCTTCCCCTGTATATCTTTCTAGTACTTGGCCCTCCTAACATTCTTATTGTTTTCCCTTTCTCCTGGATCCTGGGGCCTGGATATCATCTACTCCATCTATGTAGGAATTTTAACTAGCTTGATCTTGTGCAAGTCTTGTGCTCGTACCCACTGGTTTGAGTTCATGACTGTGATAGCCATGTTATGTCCAGAAGACAGCATTTAATAGAACTCTTTCCCATCCTCCAGATGCTATATCCTTTTGGCTTCTTTTTCCGTGATGTCTGCTGAGCTATGGCAGGGGTGAGGTGTTGATAAAAATTACCAATTTAGGGCCAAGCACTCAATGCCTTCTCAGCATTTTGATCAGCTAGGTATTACTGTATTGGCTACAGCTCATTCTAAAAAAGAAACATCTCTGATTTAGGTTGAGAGCATCCCAGGACAATGGGAATAAAGAAAAATAATTAGAAGGGAATTTGACGACGTGACTATTTAACCAAATAAAATCAGGTTCTATCATATGGCCTATGACTTTCTCAGTCATGGGCTTTTGACCAGGATTACAGTGCCAGGTATGAAATTCCCTCTTATTGAATAAACATCAAATATAATCAGAAACCAGAGAAGTAACTACCCCATATTAATTATGCCACATTGTACTAGTAGGACTCATCTTGCTCGATAGGTTATATTAATATTATAGCATGTAGAGTCTAGCATTTAGTCTGATCATTAGTGTCTTTTTGTCCCCAGAACTATGCAAACCATCTTCTGGCACTAGGAGGGCTGTTCAAAGGGATGAAGTTTCACAGTCAGAACTATTTCCTACAGCCAAAGTATGTATTATCTTCAGCAGAAGGCTCTTACTATGTAGCCGTGTGGATAATCAAGGGTGATGGCCATAGTCTTTGTTGTTTTGGAGACCTGTGGGACTTCCCTGACTAGACTCATAGGTAGTTTTCCATACTAAGAAGGCTATTACTTACAAATCTCCAACTTTTTAATCATTGGCATTTGCAGCCATGAAAAATAGCTACTCATTCTTCTGTCATGTGTGCTTAATTTTGAGTGATTTTAGCTTTAATTTTCTGCTTGTCAGAGAGTTTAATGGAGTAAGAAGCACATAGTGGAAATGGGTTGCATGTAGTTTTCTTTTCTTATCCTTGAAGGCTATGCTTGTCAGCTAACCTGGAAGTCTTTTACTCTCCCACGAATTCATATAGCAAATGTCCTTCACTTTGGGATGGGGCCGCATGTAGCCAGGAGCTAATATTCATATGCACTTAGGTTGGCTTTACAGTTACTCATTGAATGTTTCTTTTCTTTTTTGAGTAAGAGTGAGGTTGTTAAATGATCAGAGTGTATTTTGGTGTACTAGTCTGGTGGCATAATACAGTCCAGGTGGAAAAGAAGAAGACGTGGATATCGATATACAGATACTGGCACTGAGGGAGGTCGGGGGTGGAGCCTTTAATATGAATGGTGACATTTATAGCAGAAAAGGCAATAGCAAAAGATACAGTGTGAAAAGTCTGCCCCAATTCAGAAAACTTTCACTTGCAAAGGGAAGTCTTCATCTGGTGGAAACGGCTGAGTGAAAGCCAACTAACTATGCTGTCCTGAGCATGACTGTGCATCCTTGCAGTGAACTACAATCAGACTGTCCAGAGGATGTTAAAGCATCCTTGCAGAAATATTGCTTTCCATTGGAAAATTTGCTATAGGCTTTTCTTAGTGTGAATTTTTCTCAGAGGTTTTAGAATTATTGTGGAATTTCCAACTTGGTGCTTTATGCACAGGTGACACTGGTGACCGTGCCTCCTGGAGGATTAATTACCATAAAAGGCTTCTCACCCCAGAAAGGCTTCCTATTAGGTCATGGTCCAACTCAACCCGGGTCAAGCTGGGATGCTTATACAAGGGATGCCTGTGGAGCTACTGACAAGCAGATAGATGAGCTCTCATTCCTCATGTTGTGCTGCTAGATTCCTGTGACAGTACAGCGCAGGATACCAGGAAAGTATTGCAAAGCAGGGGGTATTGTCACAGTCCCTTCCCAGCTGTTGGCTGTTAGCAACAACATTCATTCTGCTGCTGACACTCTGCTTTCCCTGGTGGCGCTTACATGGAGGAATTATTTAAACCACTTAAAGACAGTAGAATATTTAAAAGTCAAAATGCCTTCTTTCTAATTATTCCCCAGACCTCACTAAGCAATAGCCGGCTTCATGTCATACAATGTGACTCTCATGGAGTCCACGGCAGCGCCTGAGCAGATGAAACATCCTTGGTAAAGCTGTTAATAAAACTGGAAGCTGGGCCTGGAAGAGGAAGGAGAAAAGCCTTACCCTAACCTCCATATCTTAAAGTATCGAGTTCAATGGACAGAGCATTTTCAAAGGGTTGTCCGTAGCATGTTTGGGGGGGGGTTAGCCTTTTTTTTGTGAGTTGCTTCAACTCACTCATGCCATTTGTAATGAAATGATCTGTGTAAAATGTGAAGCAATGGAAAGGAAATTTTTGTGCTCTTGGCCTCTCTTAACTCTTTCTGAGTTTCCTGAGTGCATTGAAAAGTATTTAAAAAACACAAAAGAATTAATGAGTTGGAGGAAATCAAGACTGCACTGTGGCGTTGTCAGAAAGTTGGTAGAATGGGCTTTTGAATATGCTTTGTAATCTTGAAAGTGGCATTAAACAGCTAATGGAGTTGATATATTAAATACATTCCTAATCCATACATAAAATGGACACTCACTAATCACTGGTTTGGTACCTCAATTGATATGGGGAAGATGAGTTCTTTTTATTAGGTCAGCAGAACCAGTCATGTATGGAAGCACTAAAATGAGGGGACAGATTAGGCTGCTCTTTGCTATTTTAATTATGAATTTTATGAACAGAAAAATAAAACGTAGGAATTGTGACTGAGGGAAAAAGGTGTCGGCAATGTTTGCTGGACTTTTGATCTATTCATATTCTGTTTTTCTTTAGCTTCACATTTAGATAAAGACTTGAAGGACAGTATGGATTTGCATATTCTTAGTTTTTAAATATATTGATAAGGAAGTCAAGGTAGGGAAAATCCTTTAATCTGATTTCTCCCACTATTTCCCATATTACCCATGAAGAATTAAGATAAGGAAAGAGGCTTGGTCTGAGAGGAAGCTTTGGGGATGCTGTATGTAGTGAATTCACTCCTTATTTATTCAGTTTGCCTTCCTTGACTTCCTGTGCAGGAGGGGTGGTGTGGAAGAGTTTCAGAGGGTCTGAATCTATCAGAATTGATGAGAGTGGGTGCTCTCATCTTAACTCTCAAGCTTGGTTCCCTCAGAAAACAGTGGTAGGGTCTGCATCTGTAACATCAAGGTAGTAGCTTTCCCAACTCCTGGCTGCTTTGAGGATAATTAATACAAATGGGAGAAATGTAAAGCACTTAGCTTTCTGATTAATATTTAGTGCTGAATGAATTTTCCTTTAAACTTTAACATTATTTGGGTGTAACGCCTGCAAAATCGAACCACTATTAGAGCATTTTTTTTTTCTAATTTGAATGTCTCTGACTACGTTGATTCTTTTGGATTTTCCTAATAATGGTACTTAAAGTGTGCCTGACTTTAACTAAAATCGGTTTAAAAGGTCACTCCTTTTTACACATCTATGAAGTGATATTAGTAACTAAATGGTCTGAAATGAGACTCCACAGAAGCATCAGGTGATGAGACCTCATCTAGTGTTCTCCCTAAGGCCATATCATGCATATTTGCATAGAGTTGGCATATAATTTACAGAAACTCCCTGTCTGTTCTGAGATATTCTCAATTTAGGCTTCTATTATGGCTCCCCTTAGGACACTAATTTCCCGAGTTTCTCTAATCTTCCTACAGACTCTCTTCCATCTGAAACTCTTTATGTCCAGAACCCAAGACAGCAGATATGTAAGTTAAGTAAGGGACAGTGGAAGAGGCTGGCATAAACCTTTGTGAAGGCATTTTAGCCCATTTATTAAAATGTGTAATTGTTGGCTTGCTGTCTTTAGGTCCTTGCCAAAGCCTCCAGGAGGCTTAGAGGAATTAGATTGTAACTAGGACCAGTTGGTTAATGTGAGTGATCAGGGAATAGATAGCAAAGACTCAATTTAGAACTGTTTGATTGTAAATGATTAGACCTTTTTCTTTGAAGATAGGAGTTCCTGGGTGCTTGTCTTATTTTCTTTTGAAAATTTATTACTAAACATAGCTGTTTATTTAGAGGTTAATTTCAAGTTTTTCAGAGCATCTCACACTACCAGTATTATTGATTACATTCTGCTGGGATGCCTGTAATTTATATGCAGTTAATTAATAAAGTTTATTGAGCATTTAGTGGTGAGATAAATTGCACAAAAATAAAGAGAAAAGTAATAGTGATCCATCCAGACCCCATTTAAATTAAGCAGGAAAAATAAGGGACATGTTTTATACCATATTTTAATATGTATCCACCAAATTTTTTTAGACAAACTTATCAGGCTAAAAATATATAATCAAGTATAAATCTTTTCAGAATAGAAAATGTATTATATTATCCAGAATCAAATCTAGAACTTATCTAGGACATGAAAAGTCAGACAAACATCAGACAAGTCCTCAAATAAGGGTGACGCCACCCTACAGAAGTTGAAGTGGAGTTGTCATTCAAGTCAGAGCATACTCTCAGTCTACTGCAAGGCTTTTTACTCTATTGCTGTGTGTAATGTTTTAGGCAATGTGGTTCTGTGTCTTGTCTATGTAGCTGAAGTGCATATATTTTAGGAATGAGGCTGGCGTGTGGTCAGGTTGATGAAGAACACGTTTAGGCTGAGTTTAGTTAA
The DNA here is from genome assembly GCF_017639785.1 of Mesocricetus auratus. NCBI lineage: Eukaryota > Metazoa > Chordata > Mammalia > Rodentia > Cricetidae > Mesocricetus > Mesocricetus auratus. The sequence continues at coordinate 30,718,892 of NW_024429200.1, read as the reverse complement.
AACATCTAGGGTTGGCCATGCTCAGCATTCCAGGCATGTGGTACACAGTCTGTTTGTCCTTTATGCTGTACTTTTTCATTGCCAGGTGGATCACACCAAGACCTGCTTTAACCACTATGATGGTTGAATAAACATATAAATGACATCGATATATATCACCCAAGAATGTGAGGAATTTAAACAGTTAATGTTTTTGATATATGGACAGATTGTCATATATCAAATTCAGAAATCCCGAATTTGGAACTAATTTTTCTGCAAATAAAAACATTTCATTTTATTCATAACTTTAAATCATTTAGTGTAAACTGTCATTTTTTAGGGAAAAATACAGAGCAGGCAGCGAGGCCTGGTGCCTGGCTGGGCCAACAAAGAATTCTCATATTTGTTCAGGAGGTTGGGGAAAGAGGAAACTCAATGAACACCCACCTTTTGGACCACTGCTCATGCATTCTGCAGCCCTATCTTCATAAAGATTTTTATAATGCTTCTTTGTCCAGTTCTTTCAAATGTCCTGCCAACCAATTATCGTAAAACCTTGCTGCAAAGGTGCTATTTTCGTGGAATGCTTTCAGAGATGGCAATTGTGAACTCTGATCCTCTCCACCAGCTCTGTCTGTGGGACGATGAAAATTGACCTTTCTTATAAAAACGGGAGGAAACAGAAGAATGGATAGCCTGGACATGCGGATGTGATCTTACAAAAATTCTCCAGTTCAAGGTTTTATAAAGTTCTGTCGAGGTTAGGGTACAGATAGGAATGGGAGAATAACTTGAAATCACTTGAGTTTCCTTGGTATGAGTGGACAGGGGGATGATGAAAAGGGATGGTGTTGGGTTTTCTAGTGGTATTTTTTTGGAAAATTGGAGTTAGTTCAGCAGGCTTGAATCTGAATGATTTATGTGGAATTTTCAAGTTTAGCTTTTCAGGATTAGAGAGAACACAAAGTAGACATGGAGCCTTGAATTATACTCTTTATGGCAGAGATTGGGTGGTAGAGCATGCTCTATCATAAAAACTGCTGACAAAAGGAATTTATAAGTGGAATTGCTTCTTGCTTTGAGGGGAGGGACTTGAAGGCAGTGAAAGTTCTGGGTCACAGGACTGTCATTAACATAGAGTCTATGTCCCCATGGAACTGATGATTCCTTCAGAAGATGGGCAGAAGGAAAGAGAGTGGAGGAGGATGAATATTAGAGCATCAGAATTTCACAGTTTCGTTGTCCAGGCCAACAACCGCCAAGTCAAGGGCTGTGACTATGTGGTGAACAGAATGGAAGACAATTTCTCTTAGGAACTCATTTTTTAAAAATTTAGTACAGAAAGATCCTAATGTGACAAGGAGTAAGGAAAAGAATTTGCCCACAGTCTTCAACTTAACAGATAAACTACTAAACCACATTTCAACTCTCATGCTTGAACTTTCTCTCTTACACACACACACACACACACACACACACACACACACACACACACACACACACACCACACTATATGTATGTCTTTCTCTGTGTACTTTGTTCCCTGGAGACCAGATCAATTTATTTTTGGAAGTTTTCCTTTTCTCATGAAACTAAATGCTCTATTACTCTTTCACATTTCTTATTATAAACATGTATGGCAGATATTACTTTCTTAGATTATACAGAATGACATTTTAAATTCTTTTATCCAAAGAGGAGGCTATAGGCTATAAATAGTATGTAGTCCATAATCTAAGGACAAATTCTATTTTCTATTCTGTTAACATGAATATTTTTCCTGAGAGGTACATTGTGGGTATCTCTTAGCTAGTTATTTATTTATTCCCTTCATTTTCTCCCCTATGATATGGCCATAAAACAAAGAAAGTATTATTTTTATCATGTCTAACTAAGCACATAGTGGCAATATGTCATTTATTATGTATTTCAGACTGGTTCCTTTTCATTTCTATAATAAGTATATCTTCTTTTTGTGCTAAGAAGAAAGAGAAATAAGTTAGCAGTGCATTTGCATGCACACTGCAGCTTCATTAATTTGTGATCATTGTACTTTGACTTGTAAGACAGCTCTGCTTCTGTTTGACTTTGTTCAAGTCATTTAAGTGCTTAGGGACTGTTTCCTCATCTGTATAATAAGGGATTGCACTAAGTGGTCCCTCTGGCCCTTCTAGAATTCTGTGATTTTATGAGTGAACATTTTTCAAAGTACTTTTATATTCATGATTTCATTTGATTCCCTGACCACCCAGTAAGAAACAGAGATTATTGGCATATTACAAAAAAGGGCCGAACTACAGTGGGGTTGGACGTTTTGTTCAAAGTCACCCTGAATTAGAGCTATGTGAGCCTGATTGCCCTTGAGGTTCCAAGCTCTGCCACTGGGCTCTGTGCTGGCTTGCCTCTAGTGAGAAGAAATTTGGGTAGGATTCCATTTTCTCAGAATGCTCTGGTGATAAGAGAGATGATGCAAAAACAAAACATAAACAGAAAAAAACACCCCAAATCCAAACAATCATCCTAGGTCAAACCAGGGAAGCTGTTCACTGAACATTATTTTTATCAGCCCCTTATAAAGTACAATTTTGAATTATGGCATCACTCCTTGGCCACAAGAGTCCTAATTACCATTTGGAGGTAAGCTCTTACAGAAGAATCTGCTAAAAGAAGGAAATCCACTGCTAAGGTTTCTAGAAGTTTGGAAAAGCCATAGCTACTCCCGTGTTCCAGCTTCCATCTGTCAATAAATAGGGAGTGGAGATAATTTCCTTCTTCACTGGAGCATCTCCTGTGGATTGAATATAAAGGAATCACTTCCTATTAGTGTTGTGGGTTCTAGGGAAAGACGTAGCTAAGAGCCACTTCTCCAGTTGTGGTGTTTAGATGGGGTGTATTTGATGACACCTTTGATTATTTCTTACAATAACCATAACTAGAGTTTCAAGGACCGATCTGTGGATTGAGTCTTCAGCATAAGGAAATGATTATTATCAAGTGTTTAGAACTCCAAATGCTTCCTCCATGTAGCTGTCCCAACCAAGGCTTGTGAACCACAGACAGTAGCAGGTTGCATTACCTAAGTTATTTGTTTCAATGCATTACATACAGACTGTGTTACACATTACAAATGTATAAGTGTCTTTTTCCCCACTGCTATTGATTTTCTCATAGTGACTAACAGGATGACAGTCAGGTGACATTGCTAGTGTACTTTTATACCCCCCACTGTCTATAACTGGAATGGAAGTGGGTAGGCTCAGCTAAAAATCCACTTAAATAATTGTCCCTTTATTGGATTTATCTAGATTACTTACTATTGTATCTGTGCCAAACTTCCTTTTTTTAATAATATTTTTTTAATTTTCCATTTTAAATTTAGATAAGAAACAAGGTTGCTTCACAAGTCAGTACGAGGTCCCTCTCCCTTTCCCTCCCCTCCTCCCGTGCCCTCCCCCCCATTCCCCCCCCATTATCCCCTCATTCCCCAAGGGAGGGTGAGGCCCTCCATGGGGGTGTCCATAGTCTGTCATTTCATATAGGGCAGGGCCTAGACCCTTCCCCAAGAGTTCAGGGTGAGAGTGCACCTCACATTGTTCTATGGGAGTCCAGAGACCGTGTGTATACTTGGGATGGGTACTGATCTGCTGTCCAAGGCTCAATAGATTACCTATGTGCCAAACTTCTTAACTTCCTGTACCTAACTTCATTTCTGTTTAACCAGTGCCTTTTAGTCTGTGCTTACTATAAGTGGGCTTATTTCTCAGCTATCATATTCTAAGTCATTTTGTGGCAGTGACTGCAAGTGGACACTGGGATGCTGCAGTTTCCTAGGAGAAGTGTGCTGCCAAACCCTAGTGATGACAGACCCTCTATTCAATTAACTTTTTGGTCCAATTTGGCAAGTGTACATGAATCTACACCCCGCCCCAAACACATGTTTTCAGTGTAGGTAGGATGTCATTTCTCCTTCATACACTACTCTGTTTTCATTTTCTACTTGAGCTGTTGCACGTATGTGGAACAGACTTCAAATTACTCAGGAATTTGATGAATTCCTTGACCATCAATGGGTGGACAGCTCATGAGCCAGTCTGCACAGGTCCTTCTGTAATTATACTGAATCAAAAAGCCAAGTTTCTAGAGGTGGACAGGCAAGGAGCAGTAACACTGACCTCCATGAATTTTAACTGCTGCTTTGTAAAAGCCTGATGCTTATTTTCATCATTGTAGCTAGGATTGTGAGAGGATTTGGATGAAAATGAGACAAGTATGCAAAGATGGTCTTCTAGTTGCTACATGTGTTACTGTTTTTAAACTTCAGAATTGCTGTGAGCAATTTTCACGTCAAGTTTTCATCAGGCATATATATATATATATGCATTTAAATATTTATCACAATTGGGATATATAGAGAAACAATATAGAAGAAAATTTCTCACAGCCTTTTGCAAAATAAATTCATGCCAGCATGTTGAACACTTTATTGTCTTCTTGACTGTGTCTCACGTTTACCTTTCTCCTTCATGTACATAAAAGTATACAGGTTCCTGTAGGTTTGAAATCAACTACAAAAGTTAGTATGTCACTAGATTCCAGGAGTTCAGTTCAGTGTTTAGCTGTGGGTATCTGCCTCTGCTTCCATCAGTCGCTGGATGAAGGTTCTGTTTCCCAGACTCTCTGGTAGTAGAATTGTATGCTGGCACTCCCCTGATTCATAAAGGGAGAACTGATGAGCAAAGGAGTTAAGACTGGCCTGGTTTAACCCACAGAAACAGTTGACCTGAACAAGGGGGAGCTCTTCCAGAATGATGGCTGTGTGGAAAGCATGGGACTGACCCAGACCCCCTGAATGTGGGTGTCAGTGAGGAGGCCTAGGTAATCTATGGGGTCTTGGGTAGTATTTACCCCTGGTATACAATGAGGGATGCTCTCTCAGCATGGACTCTTGAGGGAGGGCCTAGACCCTGCCCTGAATAAAATGACAGACTCTGGAGATCCACCATGGAGGGCCTCACCCACCCTGGGGATAGGAGTGCAGATTGGGTGGGGAACTGGGGGGCCTGGTGGGGAGGGTGGGGAGGAGGGGAGGGAGAGAGAGCTGGGACTGACAGGTGAAACAAGCTTGTTTCTAACTTAAATTAAAAAAAGGAAAAAACGAGAAAAAAGTTAGCATGTGCATGTAAACTGTTTTTTTAAATGTGCTTTTAATAGTTGGCTACTATCCTGTGAAGATGTTTCCAGATCATTACAAGTATTAGAGAATGTAATTTGTGTAGTTGTATAGTGCCTCACAGGGTTCTACTTGATCTGGATCTTTGAGTTATTTTTCTATTGCAGTGAAAAAGCACTATGACCAAGGTAACTTATAAACAAAAAACATTTAGTTTGGGGGCTTGCTTACAATTTCAGCGAGGGAGACCATGGCCACCATGCCTAGGAGTATGGCAGCAGGCAGGCAGGTATGGAGCTGGAGGTGTAGCTGAGGCTTTACATATGATCCCCAAGTGAGAGGAAGAGAGAGACAGAAAGAGAGAGAGACAGAAAGAGAGAGAGAGAGAAGAGAGAGAGAGAAAGAGACAGAGAGAGACAGAGAGAGAGAGAGTGAGAGATACAGAGAGACAGAGAGATAGAGAGATAGAGAGACTGAGAGAGAGACAGAAACAGACAGACAGACAGACAGACAGACAGACACACACACACACACACACACACACACACACAGCAGGGTGATGGTGAGCCCCAGCTAACTGGGAAAAGCATAGGATTTTGAAACCTTAAATCCCACCCTAGTGACACACCTCCACCCTAGTGCCATACCTTTGAATCCTTCTTAAACATTTCCATAAACCAAGGACCAAGCATTCAAATATCTGAGTCTGTGGGAACCATTGTCTTCTAAACGTCCTCACTGTAGTCATTTACACCTTCCTTCTAGTCAGCTTCATCCCAGCCTACCCTTTTCCACTCTGCATTTTTTTCAACATTGCTTTCAGATGCATCTTTCTACATTTTGAACATACCTACCTTCTGGTTGTTTTTCTCCCATGGCTTTCATCTGGATTTCAGCAGAAACTCCTTGTTAAACCCTGGACACACTGCAGTACACCTTCTCACAGGCTGAGCAGGATACACATGACTGCGCCTGTGTGAGAATGTAAGTGGTTATGAGGGCAGGGAACCCGTGAGCTTTGCTTGGGATCCTCCCTCCCTGGGCCACATGGAACATGCTGGTTTGGAGGGTATGAGACATGGTTTCACTGTAGTGTGCTATTCTCTTTGCTTAAGTTCTACCTCCTTATACTCCTACCTCGATGATCTCAACATTTCAGTTCTTTAAATCTTGTTCAGAGTGTTTGCTCTAGATGTGAAGCCCAATTCCCAGGCTGACCTGCCTTCTTACAGGCTGTATTTAAATCTTACTGCCTAGTCTCTCTGGGGGTCTTGGAGACTTTGTTCTTTCTTCATTGTCTTCCTATAATTGGAGTCTTTCTATTCTATAGCCAAACCACATAACTGTGCTGTGAGACTCTGGTTCAAAATTAACAGAACACTTTGGAAGATTTGATGCTGATGTGTAAGTACAAACTTGATTGTGAGTCACGATTAAAGAAACCCATGGATTGGAGATCTGTCATAAGAAACGACAATTGCCAGGCTGAAAACCAACTACCTCACAAAAATGTCCTCTATTAATTGCATGAATTAAATATCTCCACAGGTCTTCCTCTTTGCCTTCTAGGGCAGATAAGTGCTGAGGATTGGTGGTAGAAACCAAAGCATTTCTTCTTTGGTAGACAGTTTCCTTTCTTCTTTTAGAATTGCTATGCTAGTTTTGCCATCTTAAAAAATCTTCCGTGTTTTCATCCCCATTCTTTCCTTTTCCATCATTGGAACAAGAAGATATGGTATCACAACTATTGCTAAGGACTGCTGAACTGTCTGACTGAAGCAGAACATAGTCTCATTTGGAATGAGATCTCTACTAGCATTTGTGTTGTATGGCACTGATTTCTAGATTTTTTTAATCAAATACAGTTCTTTTATTTCTTCTTAGTGTCCCTAGTTTTACCTCATCTTATCTACAACAGTATTTTTGTTTATTGCATGTTAGGGCAATCAGTCTGTGGTAGGCTGACTCTATTGACAATGTTGACATTTCTTGAAAGTCACTTAACTAAATTCTCTAGTAAGTTTCTTACTTTTTTGGTAGTCAAAGCCACTTTTCTGAATCTGAAAATATTTATGAATCTTCCATTCTGAACAAATTTAACCCCCATTTACTGTTCTGTATGTGCTTTAAGGAAATTCATGAGTCTCTTAGCAATGCCTCCTGCCCTTGGCAGCACTTTTAGTGAGCGTTTATATGGGGGCACATGTATCTCCACAACACTTGCTCTTTGGTGAAATCTGTCCATGTAGTCCTTCCCCAATTTCTCACTAATCTTCCAAGCATGCACTGTCCAAGTACCTTACTATCCAGCCATTGATAGCAGTGCCAGTGAATGTGGACATTTGTAGGAAAAATCCTGGTTCTTTCTCTTAACCACCTACCTTCTTCTCTCAGGCAACCACTTACTTTTCCCTATATTTTTCAGTTTTTTAGGTCTCAGTTGCAACTTCATAGTCCTAGAAAAAGACATGAATTTGACCTCTGTATTTCAAATTTATTTTCTTTCCTATCTTACATGACTTAACCCTTAGGATTCATTTACTTTGAATATTCATATTTGAGGCTGACCCATATGATAATAATTTAGATTTAAAAATAATTACTGAACTACTCTTTTTTATAATTTTTAGTGATTTATACATTAAATTTCCTGATATCTGACACACATAATTGGAACTATGTGCATTACTTAGTTTTCCCTCATTAGCTATGAAGTATGTCTCCCCAAACATAGTTTCTGTTAGAGAAAAAAATAATAAATCTCTGTGGTTAAGATCTAACAAAGTAGAACTATTCCTGGAGTTGTTGAGAGCTGGCCACAGCCCCCGCATTTACCCCAGATTTCCTGCAATTTGAAAAATTGCTCAAGGATTTCATCCCAAACACAGGTGTAGGAGATTGGTTGCATTCTTTGGAGACTTAAGGCTTATATCTGCCTGTCAGTGTGTGTAAGCAGCACCCCAAACACACTGTTGGAAGAGGAAACAGATGGACAATCCCTTCTTTCTCTCTTGGTTTTAATGTTCAGTAGGTACTGTGAGGTAAAACTCTCATAAGTTCCTACTCTTCCTGACTTGGGATTGCAAATTTTCACAGTTCCCACAAGCAACTGAAAAAAAAATTGGAAAAGCCTTGCCTTCTAAGAGACTGGTATATTCTCCACTTTCTGTTTATGCATCTTTTCCATTTCCTTGTAGTTTGTTGCAGGTGGCCAGTGCTTTAGGTGTTCATTCTAGGTGGTCAGTCTGAGCCACCTATTGATCCAATTAACGAGTCTGCATTTCCTTGACATGAGGATAACCGAGAAAACAGCAGTAATGGTCTTGACTTCTTAGCCCTTTGCTATCAGAACATAGTAGTTATGGTCTATAAGATAGAAGATGCTATATAATTCAAATAGGAACATGCAAATGTGTTTAATTTTTATCACATCTTTAATGGACTTCTTAATATAACTTTAGGTTTAATGACATTTTAGTACTTGAGTTAAAACAATGTTTCTTAATATGAGTCACTTCCTGGTTCAGAGATAGAGGAGGGGTGATGGCAGTGTCAGGGTCACATAGAGGAGAGTTTGAATCACTGCCTTTTGAAAACCTGATTTGTGCATAGCACAGTTATCACTACTTAGTCACTACTATTGTTCTGTCATCTATGTTATAGTAGAAAAACGTCAAGGCCCAAAGGAGCAGATTATCATTTAGGTGTTCATTGTAATTCTTCATTTAATTGTCTGATTCCATCTTAGATTATAAATCAGTAATGACATGTGTCATGTCTGTCTTACTAATCATTAATCTTAGTAATATCTTTCCTAATAATTTGAATCTTATTGCTGCACATGCAGCTAGGATTGACTAGACATGTGCTGAATTAATACAAGGACACATGATTACAATGAGGACTGTAGCCAGAGATTTCTCTGAGGGTGAACTTGAGTTGTGTATTTACAAATTGCCTTGCATAGCCATTTGCGAAAGTTTTCCATTGCCTCCTTCCCTTCGAAAGACCATCAGAAGACAATGTGCATTACATAAAAACTGTCCATTGTATAAATATAAGTGAAAATATAATCGAAATGGCTCAAATTACAAATTCATCATATGGAAATGAAAAATATTTGCAAATGAGTGTATAAATGCCAGTAAAGACATCATAAATAAAATACTAATTAGAATAAAAACAAGAATGAATAGTACAGTAGATGCTACCTTACAAGAAGTACAACAGGTGAAAAAGGAGAACCAGTTTTGGAGACTAAAATACATGGCATCTGAAAAATTTTTGAATAAAAGATCTAACATCAGGGTTGACAAGATGGGTCATTGGCAAAAGATGCTTTCCACCAAACCTGATGACCTGAGTTTGATCCCTGGAACCCACATGTTGGAAGGAGGAAACTGGAAGCTCTCAGCTGTCCTCTGACTTCCACAAGTGTTCCTTGACATATGTTCCCCAGGATGTACAAATGAGTAATTTTGACCAAAAAGGACATAGAATATGTATGATTGGAACTTTTGAAGAGGTAGCCAAAAGAGCAGAAAAAAATCCTAATAATGAAAATTAAAGAAAAAAATTTCTGAGGAAACAAAGAAGTCACATATAGAAACACATTCCTCAGATTGACAATCCAGAACAACAAAAGCCAAGATATGTTCCAGTAAATCATGGTGTAAATGGAAATGGCCCTCATTTGCATATCTTAATAAAACAGGAAGTGATTTATAAGGGAAAATAATTAGATTTTTATCAGAATTTTTGATGGAATTTTTTTATGCCAGAAAAAAGGAGAAATATATTTAAGGAATTCAAAGAAAGAAAATGTGACACAAAGAGTTTTGTAACTAGAGAAAATGACCTTTGATCATAACTGGCACAGATAGTTCTCATTACACACTAACCCAAATAGTGTTGTCCCCAGATTTCTGGAGGAAACTAGACAATGAACCTTGTGTAGTGAAAATACAAGAGGGGGAATGACATAAAAATGACTGGTTAGCACTGAACTTGTTGTCATTTGGAGAGCTAAGCATAATTGTATCTAAAAAGGAGAAAGAATCTTTGAAATGATATGTTATAAAGTAAAGTAAAGAATAGCTCCAAGATGAGGATACAATCAAGCAAGCATATTGAACCAAAGCTTCAAAACTATTTCTATTAATTGCATTGATGGTAACAGCATTGCTCTTAGTTGGGCATGTAACTTGCAGGAGAAATAAAGGGAGTGATTGTTTTCTGTTCATATATTGTCTGTCTTTGGAACGCTTGTGTAGAAGAAAGAAGATACAGGTGTGATATTAAAGAATTGAATAAAAAATCTGTTCTATTTTTAGGTGGGGAGGAATTGTGTGGACTCATGAGATATTTACATGTACAAATATGTGCCCACATCTAATCTCTTCATACTGGAGACGCCTTCAAATAGTACACTCCTTAGCTTCAAAGAGCTCACCTAAAATTCAGCTTGCAGTAATTTTGAAATATTTCCACTATAAGAAACCAGGGCTTCTCAGAGCAGTCTTTAATTTCAGGCATAGGACAGGAAATATACAAAATGAATCAGAAAATAATATTGAAATACTTATCCAGGAGACTATAAACAATTATGCAGTTATGTGAGAAACTCAGGAATAAACTTTAAGTATCTTTTTCATAGATAAAATGAATATTTATATTTATTTAAGAATTTTCTCAGTAGGAAATTTATTGGGACAATTTGAACTTCAAATAATTTATAACTGCAATGGAGTCAAACCCATAAATTTAGTTTGAATGCGTAAATTCCCAGTACAGTTGTCCCTCAATATCTCTGTGTTTATTGAATCAATAGTTTCAACTTATTTTGGACTGAAAACATTTTAAAAGTTGTGTCTCTATGGTATGTATAAAGGATTGTAAAAGTCACAATTTCCTAAAGAATACATTATAACAACTATTTGCATAACATTTATATTTATTAGGTATTTAAAATAACCTAGAGATGAATCAACCTATTAACAGGTTATATAAAAATTATATATCATTTCATATAAAGAACTTGTCTTTGAATTTTGGTACCCAGGAGCTTCCAGGAACAACTTTCTATGGATATCAAAACACAGCCATGTTACCTTCATTAAATTCTGAAGAAACAGTTCATTATCTTGGAGGAAGATAGAAGAAAAGAATCAAATATTCATTCCATCTTTCCATTACGAATTGTAGCAACTGAAACCCAGTAGTAAATGAGAGGAATCTTCCTTCTTCAAAAAAATTAAGATGCTTAATTAACAAATGGAAAAAAATTGATAAAATGAAACTCATAATTTTATAAACTCCAAATGAGTCACAAGATCTAGGTATTTTAAATACACCATAATGATAATGTAAAAAATAAGATACTCAGATACTGTGGTTTTGGATGAAACAGCAACAGGAATTAGCATTTTTACAAAGAGGTAGACCCAAGCTTCCCAAGCCTCTAGATCCAGTGGCTGAATTGTAACTAATACTGAGGTCAGAGCACAGAACCAAACTGTACCATGTCAGTCTGTAACATCTGGAGTATGGAAGGAGTCACTGAAGCTCTGTGGATGGAAAGGTTGGGCATTGTGTCATACATCTATATGCACCTATAATCTTAGCACGTGGGAAGCAGGAGGCAGGAGGGTTACAAAGTCAAGGCAATCCTGGGCTACATAGCAAGAACCCATCTCAAATAACAAAACAGGGAAACAGGAAACAAAATCAGCTTTAGCAAAACATACACAGTGCCTAAGAATGTACGTTTATGTGATAAAATTGTGACAGTGTGATTATTACTATAAGACTTGGGCAAGTCTATAGTTTGGGATTAAGGAGGTTCTTGAGATATGGTTGAGGAATGTGGTTAGTATTTCCTAAGAGAATGGCACGGATCTGGTTTTGATTTAGGCAGTGTGTTCAGTATGTTCATTAATAACACATTAAGCTGTGCACACGTTTTAGGGTAGGTATTTTAAAATTACAAATTTAAAACAATAAAGGCACAGAAGTTTGAAGCTTTTTTCCCTCTCTCAAACCAGTTCTGTGGTTCTTCTTCTCATCTCTGTGATCTGAGATCTTATTACAGTCAAAAGACACTAAGTAAGAGGGGAGAGCCAGCTGTACGTGAAAGCGCACACAATGCAACAGGGAATAGCTGCTGATCCAAACAGACATCATTCCTTCTAGTGTACAGAATTTCTCCACAATGTATTTGCCTCCAGGGAAAAAGAATGTGACAGAGGCTGTTGCCCCCAGTGAGAGTCTGTAACACCTGGTGTCAACGCAGCAATGCCCACTGGGCTAAACCGTTACCCAAAGTGTCTTCCGTATGTCTTCACACTTCTTGAATAGTTGCTTACAATGTCCACAAAAGCAGTGCTCTCCAGACACTAGAGTTAATCTTTATTTAATTTAGCCCTCCATTGTGAGAACTTTGTCATCTGGGAATTGTAAGAAGAAAAATGAGTCACTAGGACTTATATGTTGTGGAAGGCAAGCTACCCCCACCCCTGAGCAGTCCTGGGAATTAGATCTTTCATTGCTTAGTGATTCACTAAGTGTTTGCAATCACTGTCCACACATTTAGTTGTTGTCAAGATGGATGTTTCTAAAGGAATTATTTCTTCAGTCTCATGGTGAGGCTCTTTTTATCTTCCAGACACTTCAATTACTGACGAGAAGTGGACACAAGAGGCTTGAGCAGCAAGGTTTCACTAGACCAAGGTTTGGGGAGGAGAAACTGTTTCCTCCTGTACTAAATGACTGATGGACCATAAACCCTGCTTGGTGGATACTCACACAGATTTCTATTTTGACTTAGTACAGTTTTTTGTTTGTTAGTTTGTTTTGTGTATGGTATTGTGTGTACGGTGTGTGAACTTGTTAGTGTAGGAGTGATGTTGTGGGTGTATGGTATTGTGTGTACAGTGTGTGAACTTGTTAGTGTAGGAGTGATGTTGTGGGTGTTCTTGCATTTAGTTTCCCCTTCCTCCTCTCCTCCCAGTTCTGCACCCACTCCAATCTCTCCCTAGATCCACTCCTCTCTTTTACTCCCATGGATATCAGACTGCATAGGCATAGCAAGTTCCAATAAAACTAGGTACAAACATTCTTATCAGGGCTGGGTGAGCATCCCAGTAGAAGGAAAAGGGTTCCCAGGGCAGGCAAAAGAGTCAGAGACACTGCCTCTCCCACAAACCCCAGGCCAACAACTACAACATATATGCAAAAGACCTAGTGCAGACCCATGCATGGTCTGTGATTGCTGCTTCAGGCCCTGTGAGCCCTGCTTGGTTGTTTCTGTGGGCTGTGTTCTCTAGGTGTTCTCTACCCCTTCTGGCTTCTATAATTCTGTGGGGTTCCCCGAGCTCCTCGGAAACGAACCTGATGGAGCTTTCCTGTTTGGTTCTCTTCATCTAATGTTTGACTGTGGGTCTCTGCATCTAGGAATGCAGCTTTTTTTCTGTGGGATCTGGGGATATGAACTCAGTTCCTAATGCTTGCATGGCAGGCATTTTAATGACTGAGCCATCCATCCAGCTCCATTGACAAGGATTTCTGAAACTATATCCAGTCTCTTTCTCTCTCAACAGTTTAAATGATAATGGAGCTATTTAATGACATCTATGCTGGTCAACCTCTGACTTCACTATTCAGATCTCATGTAGAATAAATGTTATTATAAATAATCCCCGATTGGCTAGGGAGGGCTTAAGGGCAATTATTTGTATAAAGCCACTGGATGTATTTTAGAAATACCTTTGCACAGATGCCACTCATTGAGATGTCGTGGCAATGCAATGTGCAACTGAAGTCTCTCCAGAGGGAAAAAATCTACCTCCAGAAGAGCATGTGCTAATGGTTGGAAAGATGTTATGATCTAGGGGTTGACAGGATTTGTAGTGTGACATCAATACTATGAAGTGAAGAACTAAAGGTCAGAGGTGACATAGAGAGCTTGTTTGCATTATTCTTGGATTTGCTTGTATCTTAGCAGTATCTACCAGGATAAAGTTAGTATTTGGAGTAAGCTATGCAACCTATACAGCTGGGAAAAACAAACACAAACAAACAAACAAACAAACAGAGAAAACAATACAAACAAAAACACCAGCCAACCAATTAAGCACTTACCCGCAACTTCACCATAAATGCAGTTTATTTTGCTTTAATAACTAGTATTAAAATTATATTATGGTGATGTCAGCATTGAGAACCATCTAAAGGTTCTTCACAGTCCAGACTTAGTTCTGGCAAAAGAAGACTTGATGTACTCTCTGGCCAGCTGCATTGTGGCTTAGCTGTAACACACAGTCTTGTTGCCTTTTGAAGGAGCTTTCCCTAAGACTGGCTCGGGAGGCTCTGAGCTTCTGGCCGAAGTAACGGAATATGTGAGCTGGGACTCACAGAAGCTTTGGCCCAACAGAGTGAAACTGCTGAACTCTACCGTTTTTCACCAGTTTGCTTCATTTTGAAGAGCAGCCTCAGCTTGAACAGCTGGGGCTAAATTACAGGGCAGAGTGTTTCCGCGAGCTTCGCTGGCTTCCCCAAATGAGCATGTGAAATCTGGCCCCTGTCAGCAGAGCCCAAACACAGCCATCCGATTGTGCCTCAGTGAAATGAGAATGCGTTCGTTTTCCTTTCTAAAGTCCATTTCCTGCACAATCAAACCTCCTCCAGTCAGGCCCACATTCTTCTGTTTTTAGCAGGGAGCTTTGAGGCAAGGGAGCATGACTTTGGTGGGGGAGGTTAGATTTCCTCCAAGGCTTTCCAGGCTTAGATTGGAAGATACTGTAACATGCTGTAGCTCAGGATTTCAATCTTTGCAGTTCACCTTCTTTCAGTTCTGGACATCTGGTGTTTTAAACCAGGGATCATAAGGACTTCAGGCTTGCTTCCATCTCCCCCTCCTAATTCAAGGCTGATGGTCATTGACTCCTTCCTTCTCAATCTGCATTCAGATTCAGAGTACTTTTTTTTTTTTTTTTTTGGTTTTTCGAGACAAGGTTTCTCTGTATTGTTTTGGAGGCTGTTCTGAAACTTGTTCTGTAGACCAGGCTGGCCTCTAACTCACAGAGATCCACCTGCCTCTGCCTCCCGAGTACTGGGATTAGAGGCATGTGCTACCAACGCCCTGCCCAGAGTGCTTTCGAAGGTGCCTAATCCTGAGAGAGCTCAAGAGTTGAGTCCTATTTACTGGCTTGGCTAGGAGAGACTGTAGAATGTGATGCCCAAGAGACAGTTAGTGGGCTTTGCTTACTTAGTGAATGGAGTAAGAGGGTGGTTAAAATTGTTTTTGACCTAGTTCTGACACTTATCAGTTAACTAAAGATACAGAAGCCACTCATTGTCCTTGAAGCATAGATATCTCTGTGTAAATCCATTAAATGTCTTATCAAAATAATTGCAATTTGTTAAACCCAGGACTAAGTCAATGTGATTCTTTGCAACAGCCTTGCATGGCATACATGCAAGCAAGCTAACACATGCTGTTATACTTTTCAGCTTTCTGATTTCCCAGATTTACAGGTAGTCCTAGATGGGGTGTGTCTTCAGTGAAATTACTTCAGGGGCAATCAGTCTGTGTGGCTTTTGCTTTGTTCTGCCACTAACTGCTGAATACATCTTGGGTGTCAGAGCTCCACATTCATTTATATAAAGTTAGAAAGTTGAACTAGACAAATGAAATCAGTCATTGTTTTTAGTAGCAGAATACACATTTTTTCTAATGAAGTGTTATGAAATACCAACATTTATACAATTTAAATATGAGTGTATACTGGGCTGCGAAGTCCTATGGAAGCAGGTTCTGCAAATTTCCCTCAAACACTCCTGTGACATCTTAGGATCCACTGAAACTCACTAAAACCCACCATGCCCAGTGTTCTTGGAGGCCTATCATTTTATATATGTACATATACATTATGTGTAAACCATAGACATATCTATCTATAATTTTAAGTAACAAAGGTCTTCTAATCTCTCATTGTCTTAGACAATTTTCTTATTATTTCAAAAAATGACTGGGATTTTGTGGTAATGGCTATGCAAACACAGTCTACAACTAGAATAAATGACACTCTCCTTATTTTTTCTTTTAAAAAGTCGGCTAGAGAGGATGTCTGAAGTATCTCTACCGGACTTGTCTATGGAGCCATCTGTTTCAGTAAGCCTCCGATCCTCCATATACTCTCTCTGCAACAAGTCAGGTCTGCAGAAATTTGCTGTCTGTCCTCTGTGTACCAGGCATGATGATGGTACTAGAGTTGCCACAGCAACTGAGACGCAGCCCTGTGACAAGGACCTCATACAATCACCATGCTTTAAGCTGGCTCAGCAGATCACAGGTGGAGATTTATACTTTGGCCATACCTGTTAAATTTCTAACAGTGGGTACTCCAACAAACTATCATGTTCTAGGTGTAGTAACAAGAACCTATCATGTTAACACCTAAGCTATCATATTTCAGGTAAAGAAACAAGAACATTAAATATACATAAATATAAATGATATATTAGTTACTTACATGCAGATGCTACCAAACTCAACAACAGAAACTACATCTGGGAAGAAGAATTTATTGTGACTAATGGTTTTAAATGGTTTAGTCCATGGTTGCTTGGCTCCTAGTACTTAGTAGGATGTTATAATGGTGATGTAGTGTGGTAGATGCTGTTTTCTTCCTTGAGGTCAGGAAGCAAAGAAAACTGAAGATAACTTCTTGGATGGAATCATTTTGATCTCTATTTAAAACACTGTTAAACATCCTAATTTTAAAAAATTCTAACTCATATATTTCAATCACATATCCAAGCTAGAGTATGGGAGGCAATAAGTGCAGCATGATCTCCTGATGATAGCGTTTTAGATTCAAGTATTGATTAGGACTCTCTGTGAAAATGAAGAGGAAACCATGCTTGATAAGCTCAAATCAATGCCACAAAAACAAAACTGGCATCTGCCAGAAACATTTGTCGGTTCAATATCATTCATGTTCATCTAACATTGAGTTTGATTATTAAGTGTAGCTTCAGTCTACCTGGTTTTCCCTTTCTAGACAGACATTTTAGTGTAAAATGCCTAGAAAATGAGTTCCTGCTCATAATGGGACTTGAATTGCCGTTATAAACACTACTTAAATTTCTGATTGTGTTTGAACCAATTGAGAGATGTTAAGAAAATGATCCCCAAATATCTTTATTTATGACATGATTAATCTCAGAAGCTGTAACCTTTCTCTCCCTGCATGTGGATACCATTATTCTGAAGGCAAAATAGCCATCAGCCCCATGCAGCCAAATGGCTCTGTGTGGTTCCCAATGCAGGCCAAGTGTGATTCAGGGCAGAAAGTGTGGCACTTTAAGAAATGAAGCAGAGGAAGGAGGGCTAAGTTACGGCTTTCTTATACCCTTAACCCTCACTTGTTGAACAACTTTTCTCTTTGTTTAATAATCTGCTGTCCTGGTTGGCATATTCTCTCACATCTGGGCATCACTATGAAGGAAGCAGTGTTGCCTCAAAGGAAAAATTCTTTCTTTCAAGAAGACCATGTTCTTCCACTGATTGGTTCTGTGACTTAGATGAGTCATTGCACGTGTTGAGTCTTTGTTTTCGTGTCTATAAGGATAAAGTAACCCAGACACAACCACTTGGTTGACCAGGTGAAGCGCACACATAATGTGCTTGGTTAGCATTTGCATACTTATCCCTACCCAGCCTGATTTCAGTTTTTGCCACCTGTCTTCAGTTCCAGGCATACATTGGGCTCTGTCTGATCTCAGGATTTTGGATATGAGTTATTTTTTTCATTATTCCTCATCCAGTTGGTTACCACCTTTTGTTCTGTTCTAAGGGGAAATAATTTCTTTGCTTAACCCACCCTGAAGCTTTAATTTACTTAAGCTGCAAATTCTTTATTTCCTGTTCATATTAAGTATGGAATTAATAATTTACTTTAACATAATATTTAAAATATGTAGTTATTATATTTTTCCATGATCAGGCATTATACACACAAAAAGAACAAGCACTTATATTTACTTTGTTTGTCACTGAACTCTGCAAACCTTACAGAGTAACCATCATAGTAACTGCTGAATAAGTACTGGTTGAGTAAATATATAATCTACTAGCACATAGTGTGATGTGGGATAATGCTCTTGTTCACTGTAAAGATTTGTCAATCATATTAGTTTGCCAGTAGCCAGATAGGAAGTATAGGCGGGGGTACAAGACTAGGAGAATTCTGGGAAGAGGAAAGTCAGAGATGCAGTCGCCAGCCAGATGTAGAGGAAGCAAGATGAGAATACCTTACTGAGAAAAGGGTACAAAGCCACATGGCTAAACATAGATAAGAATTATGGGTTCATTTATGTTGTAAGTGGTTGTTTGTTAGTAATAATCCTGAGCAACAGACCAAACAGTTTATAATTAATATATATGCCTCTGTGTGTTTATTTGGGACTGAATGGCTGCAAGAATGGGTGGGACAGAAAGTTCTGTCTACATAGTGTGTATGCAATGTGTATCCAGTTATCATCTTACCAGTTTCCATGCTGGTAGCTGTATTGTTAAATACTCTACTCTAATCGTACAAGGAGAGTACTCCATAGGAATTAGACTTGCATATTTTTAATCATCACAGGTGCTAGTGATTTTCTACTTACCCAGACTAAAACTCTGTCAAGAAGCAAATTAAAGGAGTGAAAGTTTGTTTTTATTCTTAGTTTTTGTTTCTAAGGCACACAAGGAAAATTGGGATCCAGGTGGGGCTTGCTGCAGTAACTCCTTACATCATGTGACCCAGGAAACAGAGAGCAGCTAGAACTAAGAGCAGGACAGTTATTTTTAAGGTCTGCTCCAGGCCTCCATTTCCTCAACCACAGACACTGCCTCCAATAGTGTCAACTAACCAGGGAATAAGCACTCCAAACATGATCCTGTACTTGTAGACATTTAAGATTCAAACCATAACATTATTGAAGATTTCTTTAGAGTTCTTGAAATACAAATCTTTTAGTTTAATTCCTCACTTGCTTTTCTAGTGGCAAGTAACTCTATTCAGAATTGAAAGGTAAGAGAATACAATTTTAAAATTCAGTTAACGGAAACTTTCCCATTTTTTAAAATGACTTGATCTTTTCTTTGTTTATTTCTTTTTCTTTTTTTTCAGTTTTGCTTATTTTTCCACTTTTTTAAATTTAAATTAGAAACAATCTTGTTTCCCATGTCAATCCCAGCTCCCTCTCCCTCCTCTCCTCTCCCACCCCTCCTAAACCCCCCAGCAACCCACTCCATCACCCCTCCACTTCCCAGGGAGGGTGAGGCCCTCCATGGGGGATCTCCAAAGTCTGTCATATCATCCGGGGCAGGGCCTAGGCCCTCCTCCATGTGTCCAGCTGAGAGAGCATGCCTCCACGTGGAATAGGCTCCCAAAGTCCACTCGTACGCCAGAAATAAATACTGATCTATCTGAGGCCCCATAGATTGCCTTCTCACTGATACCCATCCAAAGTCCAGTCAGATCCCAGGCTTCCTTTCCAATTACCCGGGAGCGAAAAGGAGAAACGCTAGTTTAGGAAATCATCAAGTCATCACAAAGCAGCCAGTTTCATCGGCAGCCATTCTAGTCTTGCCTCTCCACCTTCTGGTAGAGAGGTGCGTCCTAGAGACTCTTCTAGCTCAGCTCCCCCTCTTCGAGTCCCCTTACCCTCTGCTACCAGACCGTTACTGCCACCGAACCCTGCCAAACCCTGGAGGCAGAACAGAACTTTCCCATTTGTGATGGCACAGAGATTCACATGACAGTTGGTATGATATAGTGAAAAGGACTCAGTGTTCTCTGTCAGAAGTGTCCTGAGTTTCTGGTACCTTGTCAGGCAATGGCATTATTTAGAATTTTAAACTGAAGTTTCTTCTTTTGGAATTTTAAGGATATCTGAGGGTTTTTTTGATGAAACACCATGATAATAAAGCAAGTAAGTAGGGAAGGAAAGGGTTTATTTGGCTTACAATTCCACATCACTGTTTTTCATCAAAGGAAGTCAGAACAGCAGCAACTCAAGCAAGATAGTAACCTGAAGGAAGGAGCTGATGCAGAGGCCATGGAGGGTGTTACTTACTTTCTTGCTCCTCATGGCTTGCTCAGCCTGCTTTCTTACAGAACTCAGGACCACCAGCCCAGGGATGGCACCACCCACAATGAGCTGGACATTCTCTCATCAATCACTATTAAGAAAAATGCCCTACAGCTGGATTTTATGGAGACATTTTCTCAATTGATGTTCCCTCATCTCCAAAGACTATAGGTTGTGTTACATTGAGATAAAACTATCCAGTAAAAATCATCATGTAAAATAATGCAGAGACAAAGGAAAAGGGCATAATAAATGTCTTTGAGGGGCATCTTTCAGGCCGTGTCTTCAGGTGATATCAGTCTCTGTCTGAGGATTATAAATTGGTGTGGGACAATCGCTGTTCTCAAGACTGAATCCCCTTAAGCTCTTCTTTAGTTATTGGTGTTACCATTGAACACAACACTCATGAAGATGCTGAATGGCCCAGTAGGACCTTATTTCTTTTCCCATTGTCTCATGCTTTGTTGCTGCCTCCATATATCACATACCATACATCTACCTTTCCCTACAATGTGACTATCAGTTTGCAAACAATCCATTAACTGTTGTACTAGTCTCAAAAAGTAATGATTTTTACCCTCTTAATATTTAAAACAAACTGTGAACTGACTGGTCAACCCTAGAGAATAAATTGGTTAAGTGATCCTCCAAAAAGAATAAATCTATTCTTGTTGAGAGAAAAATGATTGAAATTCAGGGCTCAGATCTCTGAGTTTTGTGTTCTTTCTTTCATCTATGGACACTTACAGTGGCACTCTAAGCTCCACTATGGGGACTTTGCTTCCTTCCCATAGGCATTTCTGATATTCAACACATATAATTATCTAATCATTGTGGGATATGAAATAAATTCATGTTGATCAAATTTCTTCAGCTGTAAATTGGTCAGAGGGCCCTTTAAAAAGTTGTGGGTGTTAAATTTGTTGTACTGTAATGTGAAGTTCCTGGAAGATAATGAGAGATCAATAAAAGCTATTATAATTCATTCTAGCACAACAGGATAAGCAGTTTTCCTACACAGTGGATAGCTAACTCTGTTAAACAGTCCTAACTTCTCAATCTTGGTTCTGATTGGAGACACGTCTGACTCTAACCTTTTAGAAACAGTTTTACTTGATTCATTGTATCAGGAATCATAATTCATAGGGCACTAAAATAGAGGGTGGGGCTTCAGGATTCCATCCTTAACATTTCTTGTGAGTGATAACCTCAATGTCTGAGATGAGTGTAAAACAGTCTCCCTATTTTTTTCTCCATGTGCTAAGGAGAACTTGACTCTCTGCTTGCAGGATGCTTATTTCTTCCTTCAGCACTCCCCTTGGAGCTCTTTAAAAGGTAGAAGACCTTCCCACAAAGAAGAGGACCTTCTTACTCAAAAGGGTTCGAATTTTTATGACAACACTGAGCGTTTGTTCCAGTTTCAGAAAACTCAGGTGGCTTAATAGAGGGCATTAAATAACTACCAAAATGAAAGCAGAAAACATATATGATGCTGGGTACAATCCTTGTATATTAAAGCCATTCTCACATTTAGTGCCTCCAACATCCTTAGACCATTGTTAATAGGACCACTATTAGTGCATGGTACTGTTACTATATTTGAATGTTTGATTTGCTTGTGGGTCCCTGAGCTGTGAGGAGTTAATATTCTTGTAGCCTCTCTGAAAACAATTGTGAAACTTTTGAAGATAAGATTTCTGCCTTGGTATTTCAGTTGACTAAACCACCTAGATTTATGGCTTATTAGCATTAATTGTAGCTTGGTGAACTGCTTCAATACACCCTCAGGTCTTTTAGGTGGACATTTTCTCTTCTCCTTTAAAGTCAGATCTGCTCTCGTTTCAGTGACCAGTTAATGGTTCATTCTAGAGGTTTTCTCTGCATCTCAGTAACTTTGGGATATTAAGCTTTAGGATAAGTTAAACACTTTATATGATACTCTATTGCTAGGTATTTGGTCTTTGATTTAATTAAGCCCCAATCCATTTTGTTCTTTGTAACCTAAAACTTGGTGTTTCTTTCCCAAGTCTGCTGTATCCACTTTGGGAAAGCCAAGGAGAGTGGTGTTCCTGGGCCCCCAAAAGTTAGGCTATTGACTGACTTAATTTTGTTCTTTGAAACATTTTTTTCTTGGGGAATATGCTTAATCTGTACATTCAAATTCTATGTTTTAAAAAAATATGTTCTGTTAGTTCAAAGAAGCTCTCACAAATGTTACTTAAAGGCAAATTATTATGACTAAATAATAATTACAAACACAAGAGAAATGGAAAGAATGCATGAATGGTAATCTAATTAATATGGAAATTGCTTGTCTAACTTTTCAATTCATGTACAGTTCAGTGTTTTAATTGTGGTGTAAGGGGATGAAGAGAGGAGTAAATGCTTATGACGCAGACATACAGGCTGTTTCCTAACACATTTCATCTCCTTGGTACTTCATATAAAGAAACCCCTGAGCCCAGGATGGTGATGATTCATTTTGTACGACAACACAGTTACAATTAGGAGTGTCTTTGCTTCTTGTGAAGATTAATTGCATTCTAACTTTTATGGAAACATTTTGACTACTAATACTACTACAAAAATCTGTGCTATAAAATATGAGAGTCACTGTTGTGTTTGCTATAAGATGTCAATAGTTTTAAAATGGCAATAAATTCTTAAGGGAAGAAGGAGATAAAGTGTTCAATGTATCCTAAAACTTGACATCCCAAGCTATATAATTTAATCACAACAGCCCCACCCTTCAGTTCTTTAATATTTTACCCAATACATTTCATGAATAAATATTAGCCAAATACTTCTGGAGTTTGTGATTAAATATTAACGGTGTTATTTTTACAAAATGCATGGGAACCTTTCATGGATTGCATCTGCGAATGCAAATTGGTCTATAGACATTTTGACAGATGCTTGCGGTTGATTATAGTCACACCTGCTCTGGTTATCATTTGCTACGAGAAAAAAATTGCTAACACCAACATCTCAGTTCTTTCCCATCAGTATAACTTACAGTTGACTATCATCTGAATGTTTGACATTACCAGGGCAATGAATAATGAAAAAAATTGTAATTGGTCCTAATAAGCTTGAATGGGAATCCAACTTGTTTTGGACATTTCCAGCCAGGCATAATTTATCTCCATCCTTGGCTGTGAAACAGTGTGGATCTTCTTAACCGAGTCCCTGACAGATGGTTTCAGTGTTTCCCGGACTCCATTTCCAATCATTTTGCCCATATTGCAAAATTGGCCTTGAAAAAGGGTAAAGAGTTCTGCTGCATTAACATCCCTTCAGAGCTGCTCCCTGTGAAGGGCACGCAGAAATGAAGGAAATCAAGAGAGTGATGCTTGAAAAATATTCAGCTGGAACTCAGAAACGTTAGTGACATATTGATGATTCCCAGATTACATCACAACTTGCCTTTGCCTTTGACAGTAAATCTCCAACACACACTAAATGCAACAGTGAGAAAACAGACATTCAGTTTCCATGGTTTACAAGCTACTCTGATGCTGAGCACAATGTGGGAAGTTAGAATGGGCTGTAGTTCAGACTGACTTCCTGTCACTTACATCCTGCTGATCAGTAGCACCACTGAGTATTAGATGAACATGGTGCCTGTGAAGTGATGCGACTGTCTCCTCATGAAAGGCCTGAAGCATCTACATTCGTTTCCCAGGAACCACGAATTGATTACATTCAGCATGCCAAATCTTCATTTTCTTTTGCAGCTTCAGCTGGCTGACTTCTTCATCTAAAGTGCTGTTCTTTTCTTTTTTGTCGCCGTTTAGTTTATGATCAAAATCAATGAGGACTGAAGCTTTCCACAGCCATCTATAAAATGCAATTACTGTACACAACACACAGTAAAACTCCTGTGGTGTATATGTTGAGACATAATTTATGCCACTTACCTCCAGAGAGGTATTGATCTTCTTCTGCGAATGTTTTACAAAAGGGTCTCTTGAGTGCAAGCACAAGGAAATATGGGGCTATTGGGGCTGATCTATAATTTGATTAATAATGACCAATCTCTTGAACTTGACTTCTCCCTGCATTTTTATTGTGATATGATCCCAAAATCTTGGAGTTTTCTTTTCTATTATTATATTTTACAGTAGTAGAGTTATTCCTATGTTTTGACATGCTAGTCTTGTCACTTGCTTTATCCACAGTGTGGGTGTCAAATTTGCACTTACAGTGGACAGATACTAAATCTGAAGTCAGAGGAATTTGGTTTGGATGGGATCTAGCCACTTAGTATCTGTGTGACCTCGGATTTGGGTACTCTGGTTTTGTTCACTCAGTTTTTGTCTCTATAAAATGGAAAAAATAAATCAGTTTAGAAGCCATTGACTTACAGGATAAAAGGAAACATTTAACACACTTATTTCTCAAAAGTTTAGCAATCACGTGTTTTGACAGGTTTTTGGGACTTGATTACGTATATGACTGCCATAATCTTTGCCTTCATGGGGCTTGCATGAATTAAATGGCATGCAAACAATCCCATATATTTTGATGTCTTGCCCATGTGAACAGTGGCATTCTCATCACTGTTGCCACGATGTCATCATGACTGAGACTGGAAGAAAATAGTGCTGATGATGCTCCTAAGAGTCAGTCCCATTGGTGGAGGGAGCTGTTAGAGTTAATGACATGGAAATGGTTCTGAGACTGCACAATGAGCCTTCTTAATGCTCCAAAGCATAGCATTCACTCGTTTATCCCCTTACGTTTGGCTGGAAGCTCTATTTATCGATTATTTGCTTGGTAGCCAGAGTCCTGTAAGTGAAAGAGACAGAAGGAAAAGGAAGGGAAGGCATTTTTTCTTTAACTCTTCTAAAGTGTAATCTATCAGAGTCAATGAGCTGGGGGGAGTTCATTTTCAAAGAATAAACCTTCATGTTTCATCCAGGGTCGCTCAGCACCTTCAGGATCTTTTCTTGGGCTACCATGTAATAAACAGCCCAAGACCTTTTCAACTGTTTTTGTGAGGCAGGGTGGATTTTTCATTAAGGGGCTAGAGTGTACACCATTTTAGTCATCACCAGGGTTAAAGAATGGGACCTTCCATGTCCCAATGCCAGGTAACACAGGCTGATTGCTAGCCACCTGGGAGAAGTATCTTGTAAGGGTCTGCGTTGGCCATGGAAGAAAGTGCATTTCAAGCTGATGGTACGTTCAACCATATGACAACTTTGGCGATTTAAACATTGCTAGATGGAAAGTAGGAGCTACATAGTATTTTATCATATAGCGAACTGACAGAGGGTAAGTTACTGGAGGCTCAGAGCCTTGTGCTTTGATGGGTAGGGCTCTTCCCAGAACCTCATATTCTCCTGGATTGTTATCTCTACCATGTGTTGAAGTGGAATCAAGGGCCATCTTTAACTTAGAAAAAATTCTGGAAGAAAGCACTTGTATTCAGATTAGAGATGCATGCACCTGAAAGCTGATCTCCCTTACTTCCAGTCTCTCTCTCATGCTCATTTCCCAGGTTGATAGATTTTTCTAAAAGTTTGAGGTGACTGAAAATCAATGGCATGGTGCTCTTCTCGAGAAGACCCAGAACCCAATGCATTTCATCCAGGGCGCATTTGCTCATACAACAGTGAGAACGCAGAAGTAAAGTAGGGTGATGCTTAAGACCTGTAACTGATTTTAAATGCCCTTTCTCTGTTAGGAAGGGCTGCATATGTCTTAAGTATTTAATTGTTTCATAATATAGCAGGCTTTTACTGAGACTCAAGTGACCAGCAGATTCACAAGGACATGATTGTCATCTTTGTTTTCTGAATTCCTTTCTTGACTTTTCACAGAACATTAGTTTTTTAGTTGATTATCATATTTCTCTAAGCATGTACTTTTACAAAGAGAAGACAGGGCTAGCTTTTGTTGAATATGCACAAAGCTACAAACTCCGTGAAGTAGGTATTATACCTTTTATTTCAGTATTTATTTTACTTAGGCTTAGGATTTAAATATTTTTTGTCTGCAAACCTTCTTGATATATGTGAGCCTCAGCATCCTATGTGTCAAATGAACCTGTGGAATCTTTGAAGATACTTGATCATTATGTGACTGTAAAAATCACCTACGGGGTAAAGACTTAACCCCCACCACACTGTGTGTGTGTGTGTGTGTATGTGTGTGTGTGTGCATGTTCACATGTATTCACAGGTATATGGAGGCCAGAGATCCATGTCATACCTTTTGCTATAATGTAAATTTTGACTATGAAATAAAACATGCATTTATCTTTATGATTCTAGTTTATTTTGTTTAATGTGATGATTATCAGTTCCACCAAATTTGTACAATTGATAAAATTTCTTTTTTTCTTTCTGGCTGTTTGTAAATTCATTGCACAAATACATCAAATTTTCTTTATTGATCTATTGAACATTTAGGCTGACTTAGATGTTGAGAAAATGTGTGTGTGTGTGTGTGTGTGTGTGTGTGTGTGTATGATTATGTAGGTATCTGATGACTGTGACTTCAGTTTCTTTGGATAGACAATTAAAAGTGCTATAGATGGACCATATTGGTGCTTCTAATTTTACTTTTCAAGGAAACCCCATTGTGATTTCTGCAGTGGCACATGAATATACTTCTTATCTGAAGTACACAAGATTTCCTTTTCATCCTCATCTTCACCATCAATAGCAGTTTTCTTGATGGTGGTCATTTAGATGGAGTGAGATAGAATCTCATTGCAGTTTTGATTTACATTTCTCTTGGCTGAAAATGCTGGGCTCCCCCACCATTTTTTTACAATCATTTTTAGGTTTATTTTTGAGAACTTTCCAATTAGTATGTCTAGTTATTTATTGGATAATTTGACTTTTTGATGTTTAAATTTTTGTGCTCTTTATATGTGTTCTGGACAGTCTTCTTTTTGAGAAAAGATCTGACCTTTAGTTACTATAAAGATGGAAATAACCTTGAATTTCTTCTCTTCTTGCTTCCATTTCCAGAGTACTGGGATTATAGATGTGCTAGGTTTAGGTAGTGGTTCTGGGGGGTCAATCCTAGAGCTTCTTGCATTCTAGGCATGTATTCTACTAAATGGACATTTCCAGTCCATCATCTGAATGCCAACCCCCTGTCAGGTATACAGCTGGCAGTCAGTGAGTAGGTTGCCTCTTCTCTTGTTAATTGTGTCCTTTGCTGTGCAGGGACTTTATAATTCATGTAGTCTCACCTCTAAATTCCTGCTATCATATTCTGAACTACGTGAGTCTTATTTAGGAAGCTATTGTCAATGCCTGTATTTTAAAGTTTCTCCTATTATTCCAAAAGTTCTAGACCTTACACCAAGGTCTTTGAATCATTTTGAATAGATTTTTTAAAGGCTATGAGAAATGGATCTAGTTTCAGTCTTATACATGTGGCTATCCAGTTTTCTTTTAAATGTTCCTGGCACCTTTGTTGAAAATTAGGTAGTGGTAGTTTCCTGAGTTTATTTTGGGGTCCTCTACTGTATTCCATTGATGTACGTGTCTGTTTTTGTGCTAGTAGTATGCTGTTTTTGTTACTATGGCCGGAGTATAATTTGAGACCAGGTATTGCTCTTCTGTTCTGGACTCCTTTGGCTATCTGAGGTCTATTTGGTTTAATATCAATTTCTGGACTTCTTTCTGTTTCTGTCAAAAATGTCACAAGAGTTTTCATGGTGATTACATTGAATCTGTGGATCTTCTTTAGTAATAAAGCTTTTTGCACCATGTTAATTATGCTGGTCTACAAATATGGGAGGTCATTCCATATTCTACTGCTCACTTTTCTTCAGTGTTCTGTAGTACATTTCTCAATTGTGAGTTAAGTTTGTCATCATTATTTAGGGCAATAGACACAAAGAGTCTTGGGTTTTTCTCAGAGTTCTCCCTGGGATCAGTGAAGACAAAGGGGTCTATCCTGAGTACTTCCAATGTGTTCCTGAAGTCAGAAATACAGCCTTTCAGTCTCACCCCAAGCTGAAGACTCAGGAGGTGGTGGCAACCAGCAATTATAAACCCTTAAGGTGGTTGTGGATTTTGCTAAAATTTGAGAACACTTTTCTTGGCACAAGGTTGGGCAATAGCACAAGAAAAAAGCCTCCTCTCATGGTTGGATTTACCTTTTTAATAATTTTTCTTCACATACTAAGTGGAAAGGAAGTAATGAAAAAACAAAATACTTAACCTGTTTCCTTACCACAACTGATATCATATATATATGTATATATATACATATACATATACATAGTATGTATATGTTTTATATATATATAGTGTATATATGAGTGCATGTGAAAATATTTTAATTCATAAAATTCTTAGCATGCATAGATATAATTATTACAAGTAACTTATTTGCATGGTGTCAACTTCACTTTGAAAAGATATCCCTGGGGTGTGCTGATCATTTTACTTTCATTATCATATGCGTCAACTAGTTCCCATCACTGGCCAAGTGGGTATCAAGCAAAAAGGCCAAGTCAGAGGGGAAATTGGTCACCTAATGGCTGAATGCTTTAATTCAGTGAGAAAAAACTAGAGTTGACAGATTTTATGTTGGTTGAAATAGGATATTTAGAGTAGCTTAATCCTTTATGGCTTATCACTCTCCCTGTTTTCTTTCCTCTACTTTCAAAAGTGTTTCTGTCTATCCTATGGGCATAAATAGTCTTATGTAAGGTTAACAAAAACAATAACAAATGCAAATCAAAATAAGATGCGTTGATTTTGAAATTTTCACGATAGAAAGCCCTTTTCATTTTGAAAATAGAATTTCATTTTGCTTGTTCTTCTTGGAACATCTTTTCTGTTCTTTTGGGGGAAATTATGGCACAGTGAATTTATGCTTTTATAGATACTGATAATTGTGTGTTAATGTGCCAGCATACAAGCTGTCAGTGAACACACTATTTTGGGTAGCGATTATGAGCAAGGATCTGTGATATAGTTCATGTGTTCTTGCTCCAACTTCTTCCCAAATTTAGTTGGAGGGATAAAATTGGGACCTGTGAAGGGAAGTACATTAGTTGAAAGAAAGTACGAACAGACAATGGTTCAGTTATAATTTGGTGGAGAGTTCATAACATAAACCCCATGTAAGGTAATATCAGATACTATAAAGCACCTCAGATACCTGGACGATGGCATCTACTGTTCAACAGGCAGAGACCCTGAACTGTACCAAAGCAGGTATTTCTAAAATTTGTACACTAAACTTTCGTTTTATTTGATTTTCCTTTATCAAAAATGTTTTCATGAAATATATTTTGATGATATCCTTCTCCCTCCCACCCTGTATTCTCCCAGAATCTCCCCACCCACCCAACTTCAATTCTTCTTTTCTCCCCCTCTCCCAGAAAAGAGACAACTGACAAAACTAACCCCCACATCATAATAAACAATAAAAATAAAATTTTAGCATAAAACAAACAAGCAAAAAGCCAAAATAAAACAAAAAACTATATACAGTAACATTCCATTGGAGAAAACTAGTTTTCTCTTTCTTATCAGGTAGGTGTCATTTGGAAAAAGCTTCTTGGTTAGGGGTAGAGCCTTCTGTCCACTTTTTCTCCATGATGGGATTTTGCCTGGTTTGAAACTGTGCAGGTCTTATGTGTGCTGTCATAGTGAGTTCATATGTGCATAAATCCTGTTATGTCTGGATGATGCTATTTTCTCTGAGTCAGTCTCCGTGGCTGGTTCCTACAGTCTTTCTGCCTCCTCTTCTGCATTAATCCCTGAAC
The DNA here is from genome assembly GCF_017639785.1 of Mesocricetus auratus. NCBI lineage: Eukaryota > Metazoa > Chordata > Mammalia > Rodentia > Cricetidae > Mesocricetus > Mesocricetus auratus. Next base: position 30,688,848 of record NW_024429200.1, on the reverse strand, counting down.
CTTGAGAGGAGGGCTTGATAAAGACATCCCATTTAGAACTGAGTGATCCAAAGTCTTTCACTGCTCTCACATTGTCCAGTTGTGGGTTCCTGGTTAATTCCTATCTAGTACAAGGTCTTAGAGATCCACAGATCAGTACATCAGTATGTTGTTAGGAGTCATTTTATTGCTATGCTCCTTTAGCAGAATAACAGTAGTAGGTTTACCTTAAGGTCTTAGCCTCAAGTTCTTATTCACTTTAGCAGTTTCAGATCTGGATTCCATCTCACATAGTATTCGTTAAATCCAATCAGGAAGGGCCTGGTTACTCTCATAATGGTTGTGCCACTAATGTACCTGTGTATATTACAGTGCATGTTGATGTTATGGGTCATGAGGTTTGTAACTGGGTGATGATGATGCTTGCTTTTCTCCTCCAGTAGCATGCAAAGTAACTTCTAGTCCCATGAATACTAGGCAGTAGAGTTGAAACTTACACTTGGGTCCAGCTTGATTATTCCATGGTCTATGACATAGCTAGGCTGTGTCTTCAGCAATAGGACTGTGGAGAGCATTGGATAGTAACCAATGACCTTGGCAATTTTTTGTGGTGTTTGGGGGGGTATTTATGGGATCACTTTGGCTAATGGCCTATTCCTGGAACTGGAGGCTTTATTAGGTGACATAACATAGGAAAAACCAATGTTAAAGAAGCTTTAAAGTGCCCTCCCCCTCCTACGAAAAATACCACCAGTTGTTTTTAAAATAATTTTTATTGTTTTTACTTCATACGTATTTGTGTATGTGTGAGGGTGTCAGATCCTGAAGTCACAGACAGTTGTGAGCTGCCATGTGGGTGCTGGGCATTGAACCTGGGTCCTTTGGTAGAAAAACCAGTGTTCTTAACCACTTAGCCATCTCCCCAGCCCTACCATAAGTTCTTGATCACAGTAGTTTTGCCCTCTGAGACTACTGGGAAGGAATAATCCAGTAACTATCTGCTATGACAAACGTAAGCAGCCACCAGGTGCTCACCAGTGAACACCCAGTCTGTCAACATTACTGTCATCAAGTGCCCAAGTAGAGACCTTGGTCCTAAAGGTCTTGATACAAATGGTGGTTATCTGAACTGAGTTGAGGCACTCCACAAAGGCCGGTGTGGATCTGAAGATTAGGAAGGAGACTCAGCTTTGACTATTTCACTATTGAGTTTCTATATTTCACTATAAACGTTTCACTATTAAGCTGCTAACCCCAGCAGTGCAGTGATAAGAGTAATGGTAAGTGGAGTGCCCACAAGTCCTGCAGTTAATATTGAAGCCTGGTAAATCGGAAGAACAGTTGCTGGACTCAGGGAAGCTTAAATGGGCTTGCTTCTATCCCGAGCACCTTTGCTTCATGTTCCAGATGTACACTTTTGAGTATGAGCCTGTGTCCCAGGCCTCACTGGAAAGGAGGATGATCTGGACAGAAATATTACTCTCACAGTCACATCAGTCGAAGCTGAGGACGGCTCTTCTTATGGGGGAGAAACAAGCACAGAGCAGTCTCTCCATGTCTTTTCTAGCTTCGTACCAATTCAGTGAACTATAAAGTCAATAATGTTTTTATATTGTCATGCGAGCACAAACATTCTCAGCAAGGTTTTTTTTTAAAATATGACTTTGTATACTTGTTCTCACCCACTCAGGTACACTTGTGGTGGCAGAAGTTTGAGGTCTGGACTCTGGAACTTCAAGAGGACCAAGAAGGAGGGTTATCTTTGGTGTCTAGCAAGGGTTCATGTGGGGTCACTGTTGCATTCTGAGTCTCTTAGTTTCCCTTGCAGCCCCGGTCCCTTCCATCCATGAGCCCTTGATACCAGCAGTGTCAAGCATTTGAGTGTCCCTTTTTGTAATTTCTCTGGAAAACTGATGACTCACTGCTTTGTGGACACACTTCCTGGCAAGGAGTTTTTGAACTTTGATCATGTGGTTAGATGCAGGATGTTGTGACCACAAAGAACACAGGCTTGCGGTCTGGCTGCTGCAGTTTGGAATCTGAGGATTGAGCTTCCGAGCTGTGTGGCAAGTGCGAATTTTAAGATTAGCACAGAGATAAATTTGACCAAAGTCATTGTGTTTGATTTACTGTTGACCTAACATTAGCAAGTGTAACAGTATATGTTGGAGCGGGTGAGTGGGCACAGGCAACTGCACTCATGTTCTGTAACCTACACTGAAGCCTGATGTAAATCAGAATGACAGGAACTGGGTTCAAGAAAGTGACATCCAGTTAGGATTCACTCTATTTTGGGGGTGTGGCAAGAGCACTAATGTCTTTGTGATTTAGAAATTGTGTCTGCCTATGTTGGCTGCTGTCACTATTAATTGAGTCGCAGTCTTTTGAATGCCTTTAACACTTCGTGACATGTATTTGCTAGTATTACTAAACACAATCCTACTATTTTCTAAATAGCAATGTGTCACCTAGGGTGCTCAGGGTTTTGTCTGCTATTAGAACATCAGATTTTGAAAGGAATCTATTTTTTTTAAAGTAGAGTGGTGATGATACTGTGGCCATTGCACTCACTGGATTCATTATCCATAGCTCTGATAACAGAAATACAAACTCAATGATCTCTACTTTCCTAACTTTACATGAACTAATATAATTTCACATCATATATTCTTTAGTAGGCCTTCTTGTTCCAGACATATGGCTGAAGATTAATTAAGCAGGCCAGGGTTTCTTAGCTTGTAGTTCTGCCAGAATTTGAATAGAAGCCTATGCTTTTAGCCTTGCATCTAATAAGACAATATTCAGTGGTAAGAAGCACAGATGAGGCCTGTGAAGCTCAAATCTTGCAAAGATGAGTCTGCAGCAATAGACAGTTTCCTTTAAATCTTTCGGTGGTGTTTGTTTATGAGTTGGGATCTTCACCATATGCTTCTGGCTTTTGCTTTTTGAGCTTTGAAAAGTCTGTCAGCTGTCACAGATATGGTTCCTGTCATCTGGCGCTTTCAAGCTCTAAGGATCTGTCACTTCTAAATTTCATAATATAATGTGGCTATCAGTCCTCAACATGGAGCTGAAGTTCAGTTTTTCATGTGCAAAATGCGGAACTGAAAAACTGCAGTTTGTTATTGAATAATAAAAAGGCAAATAACTGGTTCCTGGAAGCTTCTAGGGGTTCTGTCATGAATACAACATATGGCTGTAGAACATGGTACCCAAGTGCTTGGGTGCAGTACTGCCCACACCTGGCCCGGTATCCTGGGGATCAGGCTCTTCAGAAACTTAGATTCTTTGGCCAATCTACACCCTTGGAATCCAGGTTCCTACAGGGTAGAATATATTTCCAAAAATTCAGTGATGATTTTAATGAGTTGCTTTCAAAAATAACCTTAAGATGATGTCAAAACTCTGGAGTCATTCCAAATGTTAGGACCTGGAGACTGGTAGGAATTTAGTATAGTATTCAGTACAACAGTGAACTTGGTGGGTGAATAAGTCAAGATTGGGAGTCGTTTGTTCACTTACCATCAGATGTTTAGAGGAGGAAGATAGTTAGCTCTTTGATTTCTGATATGCTGTTGATGTTTTAGAGATGAATAAATGGAGAACATGAGTGCTTTGTGGCTGCCCCAGTTCTATTCAGCACAGTAAGCAGAAAAGCTCTCCATTGCAGAAATGGGGCAGTTACAACAGTAAAGGTTCTGTCAGAGAGATGGGGTATCATCAGTGAAGACTCATGGTCTGTGTATCCAGGCAGCAATAGGCATGGATATTTTAAAGTTGTTCTGAGTATTATACACAGAGAGAAAAATAGTTAATTCAAGGTTCATTTTATATGGCGACAGTTTTATCCAGTACAGTTGGGGAGAGAGTAGAGCGAATAGAAAGGGCTTTGACTAAGAGCTGAGGCATCTCAGATCTGTTCTCATACCCATCACTCATCACTGTGGGAATGTGTTAGGTACTCAGCCTCTAATCCGAGTTTCTGTGCCCCAGAAAGGACAGTGAAGGCAATTTCCCTAAGATACCTAAGGCTACCAGGTAGCCACATGATAGTAGATCTAAAACTGTAGTCATTTCTTTCACGTTTGCTTTCTGATGACCCTCCTAAAGATTAACATACATTTCTAAAAATGCTTCTTCTATAGCTGACACTGTTACGTGCCTAGGAAGTGGAAGAATTTTATTTGTGTTGCTACAATAGACAAGGTCCAAACATGAGACAAAATCACATGGTAATTTGAATAGGGAAAATAAAGTATAAACAATTACTAATCATAAAAATGTATCAGACCAATGTGGGGTTAGTTAGTAAGAAATGAAAATAACACTAAAATATATAGGAATAGCAAGTCACTCTCAAGTTGAGACAGAAGTTCCTAAAAGGAAGTAAATTAGGAAATGTGTGCCTCTAACTCAGGTTTAAGACCTGAAACTTTATCAGAAAGGGAACGACCATAGCCTACTTTCAACACAAGAGCTGCCAGGGTGTTCACAGGTGAAATTCAATTCTCTTGGTACCTGCAGACTTTTCACAGGATGTGTTGTGCTCAGAGCTGGTTGCATTACTGACTAGAAAGTTCCAGGGTTCAGGGTATTGACAGAATAAGGAAGCTAGATATGAGACAAGCCATTCCACATGAACTGGATATCGGAAAGACGACAGTATCCAAACTAAACCTAGACCTGCTTCCCTTCTCATTCTCTGCTTCACAGATGGAGGTAATATAAAGGAGGCTGCCTCCTGTCATATTTCTGTTTTCAGTTTCATACCTTGCCACGCAAATTCAGACCCATAAACCTCTTACACCACACACACAAAATCCTGGACACCAGTTTTACACCACTGGGGTCTAAGTCGTCTAGGTGGACACCATCATTCATCAGCTGCCACGAAGAGCATCATCCTTACCCTCAGGAGTCTCCAGTGGTTGCTCAGGCTCTGTTCTGCTCTATTCCCTCTGTGCAGCCAGGAAAGACTTGGAATGTTGAACTCAACTGTGAGCTTTCCTGTTTTCTTGCTTGAGGTGAACATTTGGTGCTCTTTTATCTCTGTCTCAAATGCGCATTTTGCTAATTTTTCTGTGGGGCTCATGGGTCCTTCCCAGATGCCTCATCTAACACAAGGCATTGTTATTTTCAAGCAATCTTTTTCTCTTTTGAAGCTCTGGATACAACATTTTTCTCATGACATATTTTGTTTTCTAAGACAGCAGTATTCATGTCAACTTTCTATTATTATGTTTCCTTGAAGACAGGATGATATTTTTACTTGTTTTTGATTCATCCATCTGTATATTTATTATTGTATTCCCTTTAATCCAAAGGCCACTAAAGTGATTTCATTGTTAGGTAACCTTACAAGACTCAGAGGCTGCAGCCAGCTCCTGTCTGTTAGTCATTGCTGGATCTTGTTCCCGGACAGAGAGTTATGATGGCTGCACAACAGAACCCACAGGCTTTGTGAGCCTTCTGTGATGAATACAGAACGTTTTTTCCCTTCCACCTTCAACTTCACATGCTAAACCCCGATGTGTTGGTAATAGGAGTGGGAGTATTGGGGGACACTTAAGTCAAGAGGGTGTGGCCTTCATGAATGGAATTAGTACACTGGTCTGTTCTCTGCTACATAGAGTCTGTGAGGTGATGATCAAGAAACAAAGACATAGTTCCTCTCAAAGAGAAGATCTTCTGCCTGGTGGCTAGCCTTTGGAGAGCTTAGCTTCCAGACTTGTAAGCAATACATGTCTCTTGCTTAAACCGTTCAGTCTATTTTATTCGATTTTAGCTTGTCAAATTATAACACTGTCTAAATGCACTCTGCAGAGTTACCTTGAAAGACGAAGGGAGAATTCCTAATGCGGTACTGGTCACATAATAGATTGAGAAAAATTAAATTTCACTTCACTCACTTTTAGATTATAACTCTGACTTTGCTTTGTGCCAAAGAATCATCATTTCCTGCTATCAAGTAAATGTGAGGTCCAGGACCCACTCTTGATGCCCGTTCTTTCTGCATGTATCCTTACCTGCCCAATTCTAATTCCCACCCTTATTCAGACCTCTAGTAATTGCTTGGCGCTTAAAACTTTCTTAATGACCTCACCTCATTTTCAGTACTAACAACCTTCTTGCTCTTTGAAGGTTTTTCTTACTGTCCTCTCTAGTGCTAGACCCTTAGTTTTTATCTATAATTTGCCTCAGAATAACTCAAGAGGGCAAGACAGCTGTTTGCGAGCCATGAAGCACTATAAAGCCTATGGATTCTTTGGTCATTAATCAAAGGTTCTCAGAAGAGAGAATCCAAAGAAAACAATTTTAAAATCACATTTTCCATATTAGGAAATCAGGGAGATGTGCCAGATTTCATATTTAGTTTTGTAAGGCTTATGCCCATTAAGTTTTCATTAAGGCTTTACATACAATAAACATTCAATAGCTGTAAGTTGAATGCTCAAGGTTGGGTTGCTCTCAATTACCACAGGACTTATTGTATTCTAGAAAATTAACTTTAAAAAGCATGTAGGTGTCTCTGAATCCCAAGTATCGTATATTATCTTTCATATTAAAAAATGTAGATTTATGGAAACTCATTGCAATCATTTGATTAAGTAGGTCCAAAAATGAGCTCAGGCATCTACAGTGTGTGTGTGTGTGTGTGTGTGTGTGTGTGTGTGTGTGTGTGTGTGTGTGTGTGTGTGTGTGTTTTGTGTCTGGTGGAAGTCGGAGCAGAAAACAAGGTATCTTCCCCAGTTGCTCTCTTCCCAATTGTACCAGAACAGAGTCACTCACTAAATCAGAAGTTGGCCATGTTTTTCCCTAGGCTCACTGGTCGTGATCTGCTGTCTCTGCTCCCTAGTCTCAGCCATGCTCACCTTTTTACATAAGAGTTGGGGATTTGAACTCAGATTCTCATGCTTGAAGTGTGAGTGCTATTACTCACTGGGATATCTCCTCAGCTTTAGTATCTGAATTTTTATAGCATCAATTCTGCTTTTGATTCACATAGTCTGAGGATGTATTTTAAGAATAACTGATAGTGTGGTGGCACATACTTTCATTCCAGCACCTGAGAAGTAGAGATAGGCAGATCTCTATCCATTTGTGGCCAACCTTGTTTACAGAGTGAGTTTTAGCCTAGCCAAGAGCTATGTAGTGAGACCTTGTGTTGTCATTGTGGGTCTTATTCAGACAAGTGTGCATTCTTTCTGTCATGTTTAAGAAAATACTTCTGAAGAGCAGAATACAATTGATGTGCCAGCACAGGAGGGGAAATTCCAATTGTTTCAACCATTACATGATATTGATACAATGTTCATGTTTGACATTCTCCAAAAAATAAAAAACAATACTTGTTCATTTTTATGGATAATGTTCGAATACTTCACATTTTAGGTGTGCTTTCTGACTTATAGTGTATAATGTCACTGAGAAAGTTATGACAATTTTGAAAAGTAATGTTGCTAAAATATAATTTTCTTGCTACAAAATTACATGCATTATGTGCATTCAATATTCTTAGTGCAACTATAGTTGTAAAGATTTTTATCTCCGTTCTTTGGCTAGGTTGAAAAAAATAAGTCCATTACAACATCAGGTGGCAATGTGCAATAGTTTTATTTCCTTCATTAATATGGAAGGCAGCAAAATATTCTGTGAGGTCTAACAGTGTGAAGACTCATTTGAGCATTTACTCTTTCACCCACCTGGTGGCATGAGACTAAAGAGTAGGGGGACATGACCTTTTTACTCACATTGTTTACAGATAAGGATATTATTTCCTTTAAGTGGCACCTGTGAAGATTAAATGGGAAGAAAAAGGTATTTGGTGTGGTTTTTCCAGTTTATGCAGCTATTTAGTTAAGATACCTTCCTATGTATACTGTCTTCCTGGTCTCAGAGCTGAAGATATGAAATGAGTTGGTAGACCATGTCGCTGATTTTCACCTAAACACAGGGACAGTGAGGAAGTACACATCATTCTATGAGGACCTATAGCAATGACATTTGAGTTGAACGGGAAGAAAAGGACTGTTCAAAGGGATCAAGCATTCTTTCCCTAAGGAGATAAGTTTGAGATGAGATCTGGCAGAGTAATTGGCATTAATCATGAAGGGAACGGTGGGAAGAGGGGTTTATCACAGGGGACATAGAACATTTGAAGGATCTAAACAAACACTAGTGTGGCTGTGAAGTTGGTAGGTAAAGGTTAAAGGGGAAATGGGTGCCAGACAGTACATGCTGTATCACTTGGAGCTCATGAAGGCTTGGGCCGATCCTCTAAAGGCTTAAATGTGTGTGTTCCATGGGCATACATGCAAATACTCATTCTGGAAAATTCATAGAGAAGTAGAATGGGACAAAGGCAGACTATGCCAGGAGGCCAATTGGGAAGTTACTGTAACAGTTTAGGTGAGAAACAACTGAGTTTGTTTGTGAACTATATTGAGGGGACATTGTAGATTTCTGACTTGCATAAATATATAACTCACTAGATTATGAAAAACTGTTTAAGGTCCAAGAGTTTAAAAGTGAGAAGAGGACTATTATAGGAGTAAAAGCATGCAAAGTGTAGACCACAACTTTCTGCTTGACAATGGGTAGCTGCCATGAGGGTAGTGGATTTAAGAATCATGTAATTCACCCTGTGATTCTAAAGATAGCAACAGTCTGCATAAATGCTGATTCTGGTCATACTGCCATCTTCACAGTGAAGCTTTGGAAGAAACTTATTAATTCATGTTTAATTTCTTTATCTTAACATCAAAATTACTTATATCATGAACCCTTCCAGTAGCTCTTGGGCAGTAGCAGGGCAGCACTGTATTAAACAGGCGCCCATGTTTTATAATCTTCCAGCTATTGATTGGAACTGAAAGCTGTTACTAGATCATTCTTCAGCACTCCTCTAGGGGATGTTACATTAGAAAGATAACAGCAGGCTTGTAAATGAGTACAGTTTACAAACCCGCAGACATTTGTCACCCTATCCCTTCTCAGAGGACAGAAGAAGGGGGGTAAGCAGTCTTTTCTCACTGCCTCCTGCCGCATGGTTTGTGTGGCATAAATTGCCACCTGCCTTGTGGCTAAGCAGTTAGCTAATTTCAAGGTGAGTGGGAGAGCTGAGTATTGAAGCAGACGGCCAGTCAATGGGGAAAGGGAGATAATCTGATTAGTGGTGGAATCAAGAACACAGTCTGACAAGGATCCTCAGGTTTTTCCAAGCTGCTTTATGTGGTTTTATTTTGATGGTCACCTGCTGCCCTTCCACTATTTCGGATTTTGATAATAGACACTTCCCAAGGAACCACTATTAAATCATGACCGATGCTTCCTTCAGGGAAACAGTTCTTACATAACTGTAACTTTGTAGTATCAATTTTGCTGTCACTTTCCCTGTGAAACAAATTAAAATTAGATAAACACTTACATACTTGCATCTGTATTTAAAACAACAACAAGAACACAAAAACCACCTAGACTTTTAGATTAGAATCTAAAATGCCAAGGGCATGTCAAATTACTGTAGCATTCGCCTCTCAGGTTTGCTTTTTTCTTATTATTAAGGCAGAAATGAAATTAATATTCCCCTTTCATAAAGCACTTGCTGGAATCAAATGGAGGTAATGCCTGAGAAAACACTTTGAGCATTGCCTGCTACACTGAGAACTGTTGATAAGGAGTCCCTTTCCAGCTATTTGGAGGAGATGGTGGTGGAAACAGTTCTTCACCACATGTGTGTGAGCTGAGCAGCTGTGGACGAGTCGGGTCAAAAGAACTCAGCCTTTACCTACTCAAGCTTGTATTTTACCAGCATTTTTCCCTCTCAAGTGTTTAGAATGGGGTTTCGGGAGGCTTAGAGGCACAGCTGTTTCTTTCAGAATCTTCACCTATTCCTTGTGCTGTACAGGATCAAGGTTCAATATAAGTGATGCAAGGTTCAGTGACATGAAGAATTTTCTTTTCTCAAGTCTTCGTAAAAGAAAGCAGAGTGTTTTAGAAGTGTTGATCTGAGGCTTTGACAACATGTCTGTGGTCGTGTGTCTGTGAGTGTGTGTTGGGGACATGCCACTAAAAGAATAGAAATAGATCCACGAAAAAAAATCTAATGATATAATACAGCATGATTCCATTGTGTAGACACAATGCCACATTTCTGGTTTCTTTCTTGTCTTTCATAACTACATTTGCTTGAGCTGGGTTGGAAGCACCATGAAACAAGATTTTATGAGTTGATTTGGGATTGCCAAGTCCAGTGTTTACCTGCTTGAGATCTACAGTAAACTCATGTATATTATTTAATAATTAAATGTTGGCTTCACAGTTACTGAAAAAAATCTATCATTCTGATTTTATATTGTTAATTATGTAGGCAAACATTATTTTTCAATGTCATTTTATACAAATAGCTTAAGTTCACATTGATGAACAAGTGGAAGTTTCTGGAATAAACCCCTTGCTTTGGAATAGCACATTAAATTTTACAGGCAGTGGTTCTCCTTGTTCTGTCATAGAGAGTGACATCATATGCATTTTTTGAGACATACTCTAATTATGCAACCCAGGTTGGGCTTGAACTCATATAATGCTCTTGTCTCAGACTTGGTGCTGGGATTACAAGTATGCACCTACCTAGTTGGAGTCTGTGTCTCTCCTTTTCTTTCCCTCCTTGACCTTTTCTTCCACTTCCTCTTCCTTTCCACATCTTGCCACCCTCTCATCCGCTTATTCTCTCTCTGAAGTCTCACATCCCCATTTGCCGAGGTTTACTATGATATGAGCCAACCCTAGGAAAACTGGAGCTGCATATGGTCCCCCTTTCCCATTGTGTTCTCTGCCCAGGTCCTGTGTGTGCCTCAGAGGGACCTGTGAAGGTATGTCCAGTGCAGAAACTTGAGAGAGAGGAGAGAGGGGACTGGGAGAGCGGGGATGACATGCCTATTTACGGTGACTTGACTTTCTTTGCACGTTCCTTGCCATGACTTCACCAGCACTAGAGCAAGAGTTATCATGCGTTCTGACAAAGGCAAAACCTCGGTGGGGCCTGCTCCTCAGTGCTCTGTATGATGAGGAACAGGAAGGAGGGTGGTGGCATCTTGTCCTGTAGCTGGGAATTAAAAGTGATTATTTTTTCATCAAGCATTTGCTTAATTACGGCTTTTAAGAAATGAGAAGACTTGATGAAAATTCATTGGTTATAAATCCTCAAGTGAAGGGTCCCAGTCAGTGTTTCTTGTTTCATGGTCTCTGAGCTAATCACAGATTTTAAAGTGTGCACTTTTTACCCTGCAACGCTGGCCATGGAAGTAGGGCTCTGTCAGCACAACTCGGGAAGACCAGGGCTTTGAGCAGGGACAAACCCAGGTATGATCTAGTACGATGCTAGACAGGCAAGTGAGATAAGCTCAACATTTTGTCAGTTTGTGGTCCTGAAATGATTATTTATAAGTCATTGATGGGTGTAATCATATTAATAATTTTCAATTTTTCTCACTAGTTCATGAAATACAAGTATTTAATATACTGTTTAAGAAGTACCATCTGAAGAACTATTACTCTCCTCATTTCACAAATGGCAGAATTGAGGCTCAGAGAGGTTGAGGTGTTTACTGGTTCTCAGTGAGATACAGGGTCATAAGAGAGAGTTTTAAAACTCTTTGAAGTTCCATAATTAAATAAATACATTTTGATTTTAGTGAAACGAGAAGTATGAAAGCAAAGATATGAAAAATACACTCTCTGGAGATCTAGACAAATATATGTGCAAAGATTTATAAGTTTTAGAAGTACATAGACAGTTGTGCATGCATTTATGAATATTATTAATATGTATTCTATATAATCAAGTTGAAGGGACTGGTTTCAAGTGTTTGTTATTTTTTTCTTGAGGTATATATAGTATCTTCCAGTCAACTCCCACTTTTGGTTCCAATACGTGTTAAGTTTTAACTTCTGAACACTTCCATGGGTAGAACCCATTTATGTTGTTACAGGTTCCTGAGATATGAATACCTGCAGCACACAAATACTAGTGTGATCTTCTTTGTTTCTTTGACCTTGGATCAATAAGGGAGAGGCTGAAGAAGTTGTTTGTAGCTTTGCAAGTAAACCTTACTTTAAGCACAGCAAAGAAGTTTGGGTTAATCTAGAATCCAAAAGGGTATGATTTGAGTTACAAGCATAAAGAAGTATCCCAAAGAAATAACTGAATTACTTATAACATTGAAGAATCATTGTAAAACTTAATGATAGCGAACCTTATGGGGCATTTTCAAAATCTTGCTTGTAAAAACATGTGGCACTTTTGGTCTTGTATTCACAACACTTTCTGAGCTAATGGCTGGAGAGTTTTTCTCCTCTTATGTAGAGGTCACAACTGTTGAAACAAACTGCTAGTTTCAGTTTCTTTCTGAGTGTGAAACCTGTTCTGCCAATAAATATGGTTCTGGATTTTGATTTTAAGTTTCTGCTGCTAGTGTCCTTGGCTCCAAAGTGATCTGGCACTATGCCCCTTCTTTCAGGTGTGAGACCATCATGCCCAATGCAGATTGATCATTCATTCACCCAGGGACCTTGAAATGGCTCCTTCACTTTGTAAGCTATAGAAATGAACATACTAGTAGTGGAATAAAAGGGGAGCTAAACACTGTCCCTAAATAATTTGCTTAAGAGTTTTCTTAGATCCATTCCTTGACCCCCAAGTAGTTGTTGCCAGGGACTACATGTTGGCAACAGCATGACACAGGCAGAAACAACTGACTGACTTTGTCAGTCTTAGCTTTAAGTCTCACAGAGTTTTGTTACCCCCACCCAATATCAGTCCTGGTGCAGGCAGCCTCAATGTGACATGGACTCAAGGCCTGAAATAAAGGCAGATTTCTTTTTATCAAGGTTGGATGAAGGAAAGTAGCCACCAGGAGGTTGTGACAGTCCAGGAATGGGCGACCCTGTGCTGGCTGCACTGGCCCTTGGAGTTGTGCCAGGGCAGATACTGGAGATGAGACTCACTACAGCTGCAGATGCCAGGGCTCAAGATTCGTAATCCTGATCTCGACAGCTGCCAAATGAGCCCCCAGAGTGTCCAAATGAGTTGGCTCTTCTGAAGGAGATGACAGGAAGGAACTGGAGGGATTGTCATGGCATCCTTCCAAATGCAGCATTAAAGGGAAGCTAGGAGAACATTACAATGGTTTGCTCTAAGTTTAGGGAACACAAAGAAGCACAAAATAATCTTAATTCAGCTTATCATTGTGATGGACAGAGAGAGGTTGTGAGATTGACTTTTCATATTCCTGTTATTCTTTTTGACTTTTACAGCAATTGTTCATTCAATTAGTCGATCAACATTTCTTAAATGTCCTTCAAACATCAAGCAATGAGAATATCTAGATGGGTAAAGATGCAGCCATCAGCCTGAATGAGGAATTCTCAATGTTTTTCAGTAGTATAGTTAGGAGCAGCTGAAGACATTGTATCTCACCAATTCCACCCCCATTCCCCTTTTGGGAAGTAACAAATGAGAAAGTGTGATAATGATGTTATCACTTTAGGGCTGGCTCGTACATGAATGATCATGATTGCCTGATGGTTTAAAACTATGAGTCTGATTGATTTTAATAGAAATGTAGTCTTGATGCTGTAAAATTATCCAAGTAACCCCAAGTAAATTAATAACATATAAGAATACCTTTTCTTATTTTTAAGTTTGATAAGTTATTTTCTAAGTTTTTTAAGTTATTGTAACAAATGCAAGGAATATTTGTTATGCTGGTGAGAAAGAATTTTCTTCCAAATGTAAAATTGTATGTCATCTGTACATACAAGGACTTCTCCATAGAAATTGTGTGTGCTAATCAGCCTTCTGTTACTATACTGAAACATCCAAATCAATCACCAACGTACAAATCCAAAAGGTCTATATTGGCTTGCAGTTTGGGTGGTTTCAGTTTGTGGCCATTTGGCACCATTATATTTTAGACTTTGGCTTGTCAGTACATATGGCAGGAGATGCTGACTACGTCATGTCAGGAGAGAGAGAGTGGAAGGAAGGGAAAGAAGAACACAAAGGCTCCCACAGTATTTAGAGGAACGTCTTTAACGCTCTAAAACCTCCCGATAGACTCCATCTCTTAAATATTTCCACAGTTATTGATCAGGATATCCTGGGAACTTTGACTTTAATGTATAGGCCTTTTGGGGGGGTCATAGCACTAGCTTAGCCTCCTATTTTCACTCTTAAGAACACTAGTTTTCACTTATGAACACTTAGTGTTAGAAACTTCGGGAAATACCCACCCCTGATGCTAGATGAGAAAGTGGGTGTTTTATATTGACCTTCATTTTCCCCAAGAACCTGGAAAGTGGGTGGAAGTGATCACAGGGGACATGAGAGTGTCTGGGGTGGAGTTATGATATCTTGGAAGAAGGAGGGCGGGGTTCCCTTGTATATGCACTTCCTGGTGTTGCTATCCTCTGAGTGAGTCTGGGGACCTCACATGGATAAAGGTGTGAGGAGAGCTGCTCAGGGGCAGGAAGGAGAAATATCAGGACCTGTGGATTCTTAGCTATTGTCAGTCACTGCGAATTCTCAATAACCTCACAGCCTGTTGATTGACAAATTTTTAGGGGAAAAGCTGACTCAGAATAAAATGGGATCATGCGTTGTTCACACTTATTTTGCTAGTGCTAATATCCACGTAGTTACTTACAGAACTATTAATGTATTGGTCACAAGGTCCACCCCCTTGCTTCACAAAGGCCTTTGTGCAATGGATGCTGCATGTGCTAAAGAACCTTCCCAAAACGTGAAAAATTGTGACTCCTAAAACACATTTGACTCCAGCATATCAGGTAGGTGATTGTGCGCCCTTGGGTTACTCTAGAAAGTTTTGCTATGGTTTGGCAATGAGGGAAATTTTAAGTTCACACCAGTATCCCCAGCTTGCCATACCTGTACCTTGTCCAAGCTCCATGCTTTTGTTTCCTGGTGCTGCTATAACAAAATACTATGAACTGGGAAATGTGGAGGTCCTTGAACAACAAAAACTCATTGCTTGAAATTTTGGGAGATGAAACTTCCTTCCAGGGGCTGTGAGGATAGGCTTATTGAAGGTTTTTGTCCTCAGTCTTTCAATGGCCATTGTCTCCTCCTTCACATTATCTTTCCTCAGTGAGATATGTCTGGCTTCAAACTTCCTCTTCCTTTGAAGATACATGTCCCAGTTGATTAAGGTAATGGAACCACCTTAATTACTTTTGCAAAAATGTTTGTACTGTGTCGTACTGAAGGACATAATGCCAGCAGATGAATTTCAGTCATCTCCTTTTTTATATTAGTGAGTGAATGTATGGAACATCTCTTTTCCCCCACGCTTATTAGGGTTTTAATATTCAAGAAACCTGAAAGTTCTTTATTATATTTACATTAAAATAGTACCCTTATTTCTAGGGATGACTCAAGAGAAGTTCAATAACACCCTCAAGGCCACACAGTACATAACGCACTTGAGACTCAATCTTGGGCTTTTGTTCAGTGAACTGGAAGAAAGTAAAAATAAGAGGTCTATTTCCTGGTCATATCTTGGGATGGTAGGTAAAACTTAACTTCTTACATGTGTTGTTGAGATTCTAAGTGCAGACTCATGAATGGTTGTGGGATGTATGCTTTGGACAGCTGGCATTGAATCTCTCTGGTGGTTCAAAATGATCAGCTTTGTGAGTCCTGCATCTATCTCCTACCTGGATGGTGTCAAAGGCAATATGGTCTATGCAAGTCTCCAGAAGCATGCTGACTCTTCATATGAGGCAGAGATCCACCCAGCTCCACCAGCTGCTCACTTGCTTACC
Source organism: Mesocricetus auratus (assembly GCF_017639785.1). NCBI lineage: Eukaryota > Metazoa > Chordata > Mammalia > Rodentia > Cricetidae > Mesocricetus > Mesocricetus auratus. The sequence goes on along the minus strand of NW_024429200.1, from coordinate 30,673,026 downwards.
TTCCCTGATTTAAGTCAGTGGCCCAAGTGAGATGGAGAAACATTACACGCTGTAGAAGAAACTTGTTTATCATCTATTTCCCCAACATTTTGTGATTAGTTTCCCCCATATGATGCACACATCTTCTGTCTTGTACTCAGACAGCTGCATCCTTAGTGCCATTTTTGTGTCCAAAAAGTGTGAGTGTGTGTGTGTGTGTGTGTGTGTGTGTGTGCATGAGAGAGTATGTAACTAGTAGGCACACAGATGAATAGACAGGTCAATAGATGTCTGGGAATTTAGAGAAACAGTCTAGCTAAAATGATCCTTTAAAGCAATTTCTAATGTAGCTGGGCCAAAAATATTTCTCATGGGGGCTGGTTATGAATGAGTCAAAAAGTCTGCATTTCTGGCCAGATGTGTGTCCAGGTAGGAGGTGGGATAGACACAAGAGCAGTTCTGCAGAACTTTCCCTGTTCTGTGGGATTCTGCATCATCATCATCATCAATTACTGTTTATTGAGTGATAGATCATGGGGCCTGTGGCATTCCGTGCTGCTCCAAAAGGCAATATTTTATTCCCTGCCACGAGGATCCTGGAGAGTTGCTACATTTCACAGCTAAATGGTGGATATTTGAACAGTTGGTTAAAGGGGATCGTTCATATCTTGTTCATAAAAATGCTTTCCTGTGTTTTTGGAATTGAGAGGCATCTTTTAAATGTTTGTAACATCTACCCAGTGGGTGGCAATTCACTGTTTCTGTCACTTCTTCCTTCCCCTGGTGCCCCTCTCTTCTAAAGAGGAAGGGGAATGCATATATCACACCCAAATCATCTTTCTCACTTGGGAATATAGTAATGATACGACTATGACATTCATATTACTTTCTATGGTATTCTAAGGAGCCATAGGTAAGAGACATTAGGCATGGTGAGGCCCATCTGTAATTCCAGCACCCAGGAGGCTGAAGCTTGTAAGTACCCTGAGATTAAGTTCCTGTTGGACCTCACAGCAAAGTCCAAGGTCAGCCTTGACTACTCAAAATGTTTCCATTTCAACAAACAAATCAAAACCAAGACCCAATTCATATATGGAATCACTGTTCAGAAATAACTCAATGTCTGAGTTTTCATCTTCCTCATTTAGCAGTTGACAGAACTGTAGAGTTCATCGTTTTAATGACATCAGCAAACTTGCATATGGGACATAGATGGTATCACATCAGCCCTCTAGGACATGGCAAATTGAATAAAGCACACATTTCTCTTTTGATGTCTACTAAGTTTTTTTCTCTGCATTTTTATTTCCCTCTGTGGCTTCGCTGCTTCCTTCCCCAGCCACTTACTTCTTCAGGTACACGTTTGGTGCTCTTTCTGTGGGAGATCATTTACAGAATAATGTATTAGTCATATGTTTTACTACCACCGTGCCTTTGAATTCATTGGTCTTTCCCCCGTAACACCATTTTTCTGTTATGTATCAGTCATGAGCATCACTATGTTGTTGCTCAAATTCTCCAAAAAGCCCCCTCTTCACATTACTAGAAAGGTGTTTTCTTCTTTTTCCATTGCCTGTCTCTCAGATCAACTTTCTCCTCCCCATTACTTATGTTTTATATATTTAATCTTTGCTTATTAGTAGCTGTATATCTGCTGTCACTGGTTGACTGCCCTGTTTGACTTCTAAACATTCAAGTTATCACTCAGGATGTCAGAAAATCCATAACAGTGAGCATCAAGAATCCACTCCCCAATATTTTTGCTAATTATGAATAAAATAGTGTTCTGTGAAGTAACAATTGAGATTCTTCAGATATCACCTAGGGCTTAGAGATATTTTGATCTTGCATATATTTCTAAGTTGATCAGTAAGAGTAATTTTTGCCTTTAGGAAAGCATTTGCGCAAGGCCTATGCCCGAGTGAGAAATTACTAATTCATTAATTTTTGCCCTTGTTGTACACTTGCTCAGTTGCCAAGAGGAAGTAGAGGTTTTCTTGTTTGCTTATTTGTTTTAGGTTAAAACATCAATAAGAAGTAGGAAGGAGAGGAAGTGAATAATTCTCAGGCCATTCATCTCAACTCAAATAAAAATAAAAAGTTTTTGTAAAGAAGAATAGGATAAATAGAGAGACTACAATGTCCATAGTTTAGAAATTAGAAAGTTAATTGAAAGAAAAAGGCTGAACAATTCCCTTTACCACTCCAGGGAGGTCTGCATGGAGACTTATTTATTTTTTGTCCTTTAAGGTTAAATTTGATATAATTAATCACTTGATAAGCAAAAGTGCATAAATCACTATATGATGTGATTAAGAAGTGCTGGTTGATTAATTCATTCAAACCACAAGTATTTACTGATCCTTACTGTATGCAGGTATAATGAGGCACCAAATGTCCAATAGGGAAGAAGATAGATGCTTACTCTCAATGACCTTACTATTGTGCAAAGCAGCAGGTCAGCAATGAGCTACACTGGAGTACAGCAATGCTGTTACAAGGGAAGGGCAGAGTGCTGTGGGCAACAGAGGTACCTAAGATATATTTAAGGGCTCAGAGGAAGGGCCATCTATAAATTAGAGGCTGAAAGATAAGTAAAATTAAGTGACCAGAATAAAGAGCAGGGAGTTGTAAATGGAAGGTTAGACATATGTGAAGTACAGGAACGTGGCATTTTTAAAGGTCAATGTCACTAAGGTACATAGATCGATATGTGACATTTATTATGAGGAGCCTACCCTCTGTTCTGGTGAACAAGAAGCAGAGTCTTAAGTCACTCCTCTACTCCAGCCTTCAGCTGTGTTATTTGATACTTCACTCTGAGTTTGGTATAGTCAGACAACTGTGTAAAGATCAGAAGTATACTTGGATTGTCTCTGTCTTTGTTTTCAGTGAATTTGAATTCATTTCAGTAGAGTGCAAGCATTCAAGCTGAAGCAAGCTAGTAGCAGACCATAAATATATAGAATTATGAAAAAGAGGAAAAATTCACTAAAGCTAAAGATTGATTTAGTTTTGTCAACTGATGCTTATAGAAACTCCACACATCAACAGGAAAACATGTAACCTTCAAATGGGCACTGATTATTTACTAATACTAATTACTCCTGAGTGATAAAAAACAAACAGGAAATGGGTTTTAATGAATATTAAAAGGCTAAGGTAACACAGAGCCTGTGTATTGATAGAACCAGAATCGAATTATTTACCCATAATAAATGATAAATAAAATTATACCGTGATAACAAAACACTGAAAATCCTCCAAATCCTAGGAAATTAAGTCAAACAGTTCCTTAAAACTTCCTTCAGTGTCTGTATTTTTGTTATTATTAGGGTCAAAATATTGTTAGTGTGTTACTTGACTTGATTCATGTGCTATTTAGATTTGTTTTGCCTAACATGGACATGGTGGAGCAGATCTGTAATCCTGAACTGGGTGGCTGATGCAGGAAGATCTGGAGTAGATGGTTTCACTTAATTAATATGTCATGCTTTGTTGGTTCCCATGGGAGGTCTTACCCCGTCTGAATGGAGACAGGAGGAGTGGATGGAGTGGAGGGTTACAAAGGAGCCAGGGGAGGGAATGAGAGGATAGGAGGGCGGGGAAACTGCTGTTGCTATGTAAAATAAATAAAAAAATGATGAATACCAAATGCAAAAAGAAAAATATAACTGAAAAAAAAGAACCTATGGTGTTGAAACATTGAGTCTCTGCCAATGCCATTTCCACCCATGTTTGTGTTTGTGATTCTGTTTGTAGGAATGGTAGCATGAGGCTCATAGAGGGGAAGAAAGGAACATTCAACTTCCTTATATTATTCATGGGACATTTATGGGGGCAGATTTGCCGTTTCTCTGAGATAGTATAAAACATCTGCTTAGGAGAGGGCTGACATCTCTGAAGACATCAGGGGGGCATTGGACTGCCTGGCATTATGTTTTGACAGAAAAATATTAGAGTTTTTTCATCTGTCTAATGCTGTTGAGTAGCTTTTATTTTCCACATGTGCAATATCTATCAAAAAGGCAGATAAAAGGGAGGTAGCAAGAACAGTGCTTAGGAGCTGGATTCAGCAGTTTGTGTGTGATACTTGGAGCAATGAAGGATGTTCTAATCTAGATTATGACCCAATGCTTTGTGCATGATAGCTGTGTAACATGTTATTGAATTAAAGGTGGATTTTAACACATTAATAAAGACTATGAGCAATATGGAACTGAAAGAAATATCTAGACTACATTTTTCATCCTTTATATTACATTATTATCCCCACTTACTGTGTTGGGTATGTACTGTTAGGGGTCATATTGAAGAAACGTACCTTTAATTAAGAAGCATGAACACCAGTCTCCATTGTCAACAGCACAATTACAGTGTCTCACATTTTCTGAGGTGTGTTTGTAGGTCCCTGTCTTACCTCATAAAAGCTGCAGCTCTCCATGACACATGGAGTATCATTGGAACCACACACCTTCATGATTCTGCCTAAGTGTTGGAGGACTTTGGGACAAGTTCTCAAAGCTATTGTGTTTCCTCTCTAGGTCTCCCCAAGCACTGCTTTTTTTTTAAATTCCAACACTGAAGATAGCATCACTGGTATGGGCTTTTGAGGAAGGTGTGATAAATAGTGGGTTTTACAGACAGCATTTAGAATACCTGTATAGAAAACGTATTTACTGTTTGCCTTCTTATCATTTCTTATGCATAATCTTAGTTTTTTTCACCTATCTGAATTTTATTTTCTTTGGTAGGGCCAAAAAGAATTTTTTTATTTGCTCTATAAATGAAGACTCTCTTAAATTAATCATGTAAAGGAAGTTAACTGCTAAATTTAAATTTACTCAATATCTATGCTTTTAGAAATATTGAAGCAAATGAATGCCAGCCATTAATTAAAGCAACTGATTCCTATGTAGAGAGCTCTCAAGAGCTGATTAAGCAACAAACTGTGTTCTCTTGTTCAATTTCAGATTTCCTTTGCCTTGCCCAATTTAGTAATATTTCCCACAACCTTTGTCAACATTACAAATACTGTCTCATTTTCTTCAATGAGCCCATCTAAACTATAAACACACGTAAATAGGAAATTCTGAAGACAGAAAAAAATAGACATGTACAACGCACGAAGACACACACATACACACACACAGACACACACACGCACACACACCTGAATTACACATATATAATTTGGAGCAAGCACACGCACCATTTAAAAAATGCAATTGTCAAGATTTCTGTCTTGATAATTTGGAGGTCAGGGCTTTTCATATGTTTTCTTTTCTTTTTCCTTTATCTTCTTATCTTTCCATATGTCTGTGTTCTACCTGAAAATCAGCATAGTTTGAAGGATGGCATTTGTGAGGATAAAATAAACAGGAGACAAGCATATTGGTTTTCACCATGAAAGAATATCTACATGCATGTAGATATTGATATGTACACTCACACACGTAAATACATGTGTGCATAGTTGTGCATATGAGTATATTGGAGTTCACGTACTTGCTGGTGCATTAAGTAGTTGTTGGTGATATCAGAGAATCCCCAGGGGGCATAGTGAGAAGCTGCTGTGACTTGTGCATAGGATTACTCACTTACTTCATCCTGTGCCCAACTGAGTGTGGAGATGTCGTGCAACAAAGACGCTCTTCACGGGGCAGAGAGAATGGCTGCAGAGATCCCACCTTTAGAAACGAGAATTTTGTACTGACAAAGTCCCTTGAGCATGATGTTAGGAGAGAATGGGCTAATATTCCAATCTTTAATGCTGACCTGGATGAGCCACTCAAACATTCCATTACAGTGGTCTTTCGCCAGTAGCTAGACAACCTAAAAGAAAGGAATTTTTGCAAGTCACTGTCTGACTTTGCCAGGCAATTCAACAATTTCTTTTTAAGGAAAAAAGAGCAGCATTTGTTTTCCTTCAAAGAGTTTCTGTTCTGTGACTGAGATGACATGGTTTTTGGACTGCTCACTGCAGGAGGAGAAGCCAGACGGAAGGCAGCTTTCTCTCAGCTCTGGCAATTATAACAGTCATAAAACCCCAGGTAAATGGGAACTCTTTAAACATTTGCAGATATAAATCCAACACAGTAGGAAAGTGACCCAAAGGAAGTGCTTATTGATCCATTTCCCCCCAAAGCTGTCAGTGACGAATGAGCATTGTCTGGTTTAATAGGAGCAGCTCCAAGCCGGCATCCTTGCAGGGTCTCGCCTTGCCATTCCATGCAAGGCTGTGAGACCACACAGGAGAAGCTTGACCTTTTCAGGCATCAATGTCCTCATCTGTTAATGGGCACAACAGTCTTAGCTTGGTACCTTCCTCGGGGAGGCAACTAAAGAGGAATACATCGCTAGGTCGCTTTGTATACACCTATTTCTTGCAAGATTTTATCACTTTATTTTCTCCTCAGAAGGACTTTGTCTATCACTACCAGGTTGTTTCTGTCCCAGAATCCAAGGAGCAGAGAGAGGGCAGTTTCAATGTTGTGGTATTTAATGTTGAGTGAGAGTCACTGAGCTGTGCTGCCTCTCCTGCTTATCTGCTGCTCTACCATGCAGCCAAAGCATATGGTAGAGGTCCAATTTGGTCAGACAGAACGTTTCCTGGTCTGTTTTCAGATTAAGACTATCAACAAATCCTTCCATGGGTGATTCTAGTGTAGAGCATGTGAGATCTAGTTCTGGGAACTCCAAGGATAGGTGTGGTGGGACCTTTGTGTTTAAGAAGTCTAAAGAATCAACCCCAGGGCAGCCCCCATGCTCAGCAGTACTTGGCCAACACACAGCAGACACAAGATCTTTTGGTGCTTTTTTTGTTTTTGTGCTTTATGGGAGATAAAGAACATGATATTGGATGGGTGGATGATGGGGGAGAGATCTGGCACGATTTAGGGTAAGGCGAAAGAACATGATCAAAATATATAAAATTCTTAATAAATAATTGAAAACATACAAAAAGAAACAGTAAAGTAAACTGAACTAAACATTTTCAACATGCAAACAATAAAAAACAATGACATTAGAAAGCATTTGTTTTTTCTTAGTTGTTTATAGTCGTGGTTTCAACAAAATGTCTCCAAATTAATAACCCACAAGAAAGAGACTTTTTAAAAAATACATACATTCTGTTTTTGCACCATGAAATAAAATTTGCCTAAATATTTAAAAGAATAAAAAGAACCTGGAGAGTTAGGAAAGCAAGTCTCACTTTCGTTTTAGCTCATTTCATGCTCTCCTCTACTAGGACAGGATGTGACCTCGATATGGATTTTTGTGGGAAAGGCTATTGAAGCTCTTGTATTTGGTTTTTCTGTTTTCTGGAACATTTGGGAATGTTGTACTTCCCAGGTCCTTTGACTGGTGGACTAGCTGATTGTTCATTGGGTACAATGTCTGTTACTTCCAGGGAAAGGTACTGAAAATTTGAGAGAACAATGTCTGGCTTCCTCTTTTTCCTCCACGGCACACTTGAACATCACAGTTTCAAATGATTGCGCCTCAGGAGGGAGTAGGAGTGGTCAAAGATGGGAAGCCTAATATTCTTTACTGTGTTTCACATGAATGAGAACTGACTTTCCGAATGGCCATGCATTTGAGATATAGTGAGCTTTGTTTTTGAAAGTCACAGCCTAGACTAGCATTTTCTGCATGCATACGATGTTAAGAAAGGAATGAAGAAAAAAGCTTGGCTGTGATACTGCATGCCTTTAATCCCAGCACTGGGAGGCCGAGGCAGGCCTGGTCTACAAAGCAAGTTCCAGGACAGCCAGGACTGCGACACGCAGAAATCCTGTCTCAAAAAATAAAAATGATTGGAAGTGTTTTGAAGAAAAAGGAAGAACCGGATAGACAGAGAGAGGATGGGGAGGGAAAGAGATGTGCTGTGAGAATTCCAGGAGGATAATGAGAACCCAGCCTTTCAGGGTGTCCTAAAATAGCTTTGGTGGAGAATAAAGCTCTGTTTTACAGAAGAGGTTATGAAGCCAAACAGGGCAGCCTGTGCCTGTATTCTCAGCACTAGGGTGGCTGAGGGAGAAGGATTGATAAATTGAGAGAGGAGAGTATGGTGTGGTGAGGAGGATCAGAAATTTCTCATTAAAATATCCAAATCTGCAAACCTTTAACTTGTCATTATTAAGGGGACGCATGTTTTAACATTTAGAGCTGGAATCCATTATTAGCATTCAGGATAGAGAACATTATCATATGTTTGAAAGAGAGCAAAACATGGAATGGAACAAAGGCAGTGATGATCTTTGGGCAACAGGAGAACATGAAGAGGAGTACATGCTGTCAGCGTGAATTTTGTATGACTATAGCTCTATTGTTTGCTTCCTCCTTTGGATTAGCTCTTCAGGGCTGTGTAGGATTCACAGCAAACACTTTCACTTTCATTGTATGGTGTAGGGGCCTATAAATCAGTTCATATAACTCAATATGACAATTAATTATTCTCAACCTTGCTAAAAGTCCCACAGGGAAATATCTAATTTGTTTTATGTAGTTAATATTATTTTATTGAGTATGCATTATTGATTTTATAGAGTAGACAATCCTTTGAGAGATATGTTTATGAATTCGTATCAGTTGCAACATTATTCTTTCTAAAGGACATGGAGTGCTAGTGAGAGACTCAAAATTCATGTCCTCATCTTGAGATTGTTAACTTTAATCCATTGCCATTTAGATTAATTTCTTCCTAGGTTGCAGAAAACTAAGCATGACTTCCTTAGCCTGCTGTCTTCCACAGTGACAAAGGAGGATCTGTTGCTGTCCAAGCCCCACATGAATCTCATATCTCTGTTGAAGGTGGGGATTGTACCAGGTTCTGGGCACAGAGGTTTCCAGGCCCTGCAGAGCCCTAGGCAAGAGTTACAATGTGCTTTGACTTTGTCATTGGTTGGAGATGGACCAGAACTTTAATTACAATTCTGGCATGTCTTGGTTACATAATTTAGGCAAATCAACATGTGTTTGAGTTTCTTTATCTATAAAATAATTTTTCAAGAATGGGTAGCTGTAATAATCACAAACAATGATGCTATTCATTATTGATGATAACAGCCACTTGATATGATGGATGGCTAGATGGATATAACTATCAATACTCACAAATTCTGTCCTAGAACATCCTTTGACTGCACTAAATCTGATTCAGTATCCATACTGAGTTGCAATCTTCCAGAGGTGTGGCAGAGAGTTTATTGCTGTCTCTTTCACATGCTGTCTTACAAGAGACATAGCCAGAACTCTCTAACCCTGTTGCTATTCAGACTTCTGCTACCACCTGCAACTGGATCTTCCCAGTCATGCCTTCCCTACTTGAAAATTCTTAAATGTTTTTCTCTCACAATAGGATGAAGACTACTGGGGAGTTTATATACTTGCTTTGTAAGGATAGCCAAATCCAGTTTGGTTTGTATACTTCAAAACCTGTGTTCTAGCAAACAGTAATGGTTTGATATATTTTAAGTCTTTAGAAGAAAACCACAGTAGGAGTCTAAGCACTACATATACTTGAGGGAATGACAATTACCTATCTTGCAGTTCAACATGTCTCAGCTAATTTGTATACTGGTTTGGAGTAAGTGACACAATGAGTAAGAAAATGGTGAGAGTAGGCAAATAACTGACATTCCACGGTTAGACAACCAAGTACCTGAGTTAACTATAGACTGATTTTCTGCCAGGTTTGGAGCCCCGCGTGTTTTTCTCACTCTAAGTTCCTCACATTCCCTCCCATAACCCAGAATATATCTCTTTCTCAACTACCCGCGTGTTTTTGGAGACCTATGAACCTTTGAACAAAATGTCAAGTGTGGAAGAAAGCAATGTTTGGGAGCCGTTAAGGGGAAAAAAAAGCTATTTACATTCTCATTAATCCTCATAGCATGGGTGTGGTGATACCAGTAAATCTCAGCTAGTATCCTTTTACAGCCTGAGTCTTTCTATTGGAGAGGCTAAGCTCTTGAACGAAGCATCCTTAAGAAGGACTTGTAGTGTTCCATCTGCAAGGTGCTGCTTCAGAAGCAAACATGTCCCCTGTTCTCTCCTTACACAGACTTGCACTGGTCTTTGTCTTACAGATGACAGAACTCACAATAGTGTCTCTTTTCCTCATTTCCCAGAGCACAGTACAGTATGTGTAGAAATAAACTACTGATGTTCTAGAGGCAAAGCCAAATTGTTTCAGTGAAGGTAAGGAAGACATCGGAAAAAGAGTTGTTTTTCCTTGGTGATGTGAGCAATCCCAGCTTCTAATTTCTCTTCTTTGTCTAATGTGGTTCTGTACTACTGTGGTTATAGCTCATCAGCATTTTCTCCACAGTAATTTCCCAAATGAGACTACACAGAATTTTCTACTAATTGAAATCCAGAAAAATCTGATCTAAAAACCACACCTCTCTCATTAGTGAATAGAGAAACTTCTTCTGTTGGGTAGGAGAAGGTCAGGCTAATTTGAGTGGCAGCTTCCCACTCTCTAAAGGTTTCAGTTGGGTTCATTTCCATAAGGAAAGGACCATGCATCCGTCTTGGCTTTTATTTGCTTGAATGTGTTCTGGGTCGGTACGTCTTCATGATGCACACAGGTGGACAACAGACAAAAGTAGGAAGAAGCTTAGAGAAGCTCAGGTGGTCCAGAGTTACCTCCAGCATCCTGTCTTCTGCAGAGTTACAGATATCTCAGCTGCAATCATTTGCTGTTTTCCTTAGGAGTAACACATATTCTCATGAAGAGGTGACAGTTAATGTGGCTTTGGCATAAAGAGGACATGGCAGGCCCATTCACTCAGGGTTGGAATCTGTACCAAGAGTTGAAACCAGGACTTTATGTTTTGTAATTCTAACAGGGATTTGTGCTTTTGAATGAGGATTCTATATAGCCTCCTCAATGAACATACTTTTATAGCTCCGGTCAGAAATAAGCCTATTGAATGAGTTGACAGAGGTAGATTCTTCAAATAGCTCATTCACCTAGCATTCAACCTGAAACTAGCTGACATTTTCCCTGTGGAAGAAACCTAGTTACAGCAAAGGAATGATACCCACAACTTGATCTGCTTCCTAGTGTGTTATTAGAATTAATAAGATTTTCTTGGGCTCCCGCTTAATGACCAACTACCTTTCTAAGTTGATTCGCTAAGAACACTCTCACGAGGAAGAGCCATCACTCTATGGATTAGTTTTTCTGCTCTGGTCTTTGTCTTACAGATGACAGGACTCACAATAATGTCTCTTTTCCTCAGCTCCCAGAGCACAGTCTTCGGGTGAGAGAGGGCTGTGGAGTACAGAGGCAATTTCATTTGTTGGGAACAGACAACAGAAAAGAGAAGGAAGCAAAAGCTACTCTTGTGAGGAGCCCTTTTTCTCCCGTCTGAGGAGAGAGTATAGGGACCTGGTGCTGGCCAGTTCCAGGGGCACAGGCTCTGTCCTCCACAGTCCCTGCCTGCCTGCCTATGGCAGATCTGCAGGGGGCCTGAGCAGGCAGGAGCATCCATATGATCTAGGACTCCAAGCTGGACAGTTTTCATGTGGCTGTGATGGTGGAATTTACAGGATTTAGGACTGCAGAACGACTTTTGTTTTTCTAACAGCTTGCAGGGCATAAGTAAACAACAGGTACAGACACAGGGTTTATTTTAAAATGAAACCCAGAGATGAAGAGCGGGATTGAACCATATTGGATCTTCATTGTTTAAGACTTGTTATCTCAGAAAAGCTTAATTTGCATGTGAAAAATATGCTTTTTCATGAGTGGGGCTTTTCTCCCTTAGTTTTTCTTTCAAGGAGCAGTTTTCAGTTGCAACTAAGGATTTACAGCATAAGGTTTTTATTTAACTAGAAAGTGGAAAGAGAGACCATTGAAAAATTGCACATACCTGCCAAAAACTTTAACTTCTTCTGCCTTGAAGCTGACACATCTGCTTTCGCACTTCAAGTAGACCTTAGAAGGGAAGGATAGCTTCCTGGAAGAGGACTTGTTCGTTTTCTGTTGCTGTAGTAACAGAGAGCAAACTCAGTAAAATAGCGCCCATTCATTATCTCAATGATTATGAGTTTAGAACTTCAGCATGATGTAATCCTGATTCATTCAGACTTTCAACCCGTTTCCCATCTGAGTGCCAGCTCCCCTCTGAGGTTCAGGGTCTTCTTTAAAATTCACTAATTGCTGGCAGAATTTAGTTTTTTTTCTAATTTTTCAGTTTTTTAAAGTTATTTTTCTCTCTTACAATACATCCTGGCTGAAAATCAATGAAATGTTTCACTGTTTATTTTAAAAACATATTCTCTGACACACTCATCCCTTCTCCTTGTTTTATCCTTCTCCCAATAAGTCCCCTCCTTATTGTCTTTCTGTTTTGTTTTTATCTTTGCTTTGTGACCCACTAGGTTTAACCATTATCACTCAAGTGGTTTTGGGTGTGGAGTTATTGCCAGTTGTGACAGCACTGAAGGAAATGACTCCTTCTCTGGCTACCCTTAACTCCCCTTAGTGGGGCCCCACAAGCTCCTCCCTCTCTATGGCTGACAACCTCTAAGTTCAGTCTTTCATAGGCCCTTTGCAGGTAATTGCACCTGCTCTGAGTTAATGAGTGCAAATAGTCTTGCCATGCTCATAAAACAGCATTCCAATGCCCATGTCCCCAACATCTGACTCTTACATTGCTATTTCTCTTCTTCCAAATGTTCCCCAAGTCTGAGGTCACATGAGTGACCTGTGTAATGTTGAACACTCAAGGTGTTTGAAAACAGTTTAAAAGTATATATAGTGAATAATGATCACACCAGGATAAATATTTCCATCTCTTTAAGCATTCACAGTATTTTAACTAACAGCAACTGAATACATTCCTGAGATATGTTTCACCACATGTACATGGTGTGAATATATCAGAGAGACCATGTTCAGGCTTATTTCCCCAGTACACACAGTACAAGATGAAATCCATCAACATTCCAATTAATGTATTATTTGATAAAGAAATGTGCTATATATTTACAGTGCACATAACTGAGCTGTATAAAGAATGTAACCTATGATTTTCAGCAGAATGGGTAGAGTTTGAGGGCAGTGTGTTAACTGAAGTCAGATGCAGAAAGACAAGCACAAGTTCTCTTCTACATGTAAGGTGTAATAGTCAATGGGGGTAGAATAACAGCAATTACTAGAGGCTGCAGGTGAGGAATATTGGGAGGTAGGAGAAACGTGTCTTAGTTTGCTTTTTATTGTTTTGATAAAACAGTGACCATTGGTGACTTGGGGAAGGAAAAGATTTATTACATTTTACAGAGTAGAATTCATCAATAAGGAATATAAAGGCAGGAACTCAAGACAGGAACCTGGAAGCAGGAACTGAAGTAGAGGCAATGAAGGAATGCTGCATACTGGCTTGCTCCCATAGATTGGTCACCCTGTTTCCTTATCCAATCCAGGACCATCTGACCAGTAGTGGTACGTTCCAGAGTGGGATGGACCCTCCCACATCAATCACTAATCAAGATTATACCCATAGACTTACCAACAGGCCAATCTGTAGGATGTATCTTCTCAGTGAGGTTCATGACTCTAGCAGTGTTACATGGACACACACTCACACTAAAACAAAACAAACAAAAAACACAACCTAATCAGCATAAAAAGTACACAAGTAATAGAGACAACCATTTCTAGTAATGTGTAGAATAAGAGGTTGGCTATAGTTCAAAAGAAACCATCACACATATATGCGTGTATACATTTGATTTTCTTTTGTAGTCCAAGGTCTCACTTTTTACCCCCTACCCCTAAACTAACAATTCTTCTTTCCCTGAGATTATAGCTGTGTACATCCATGTCCAGCAGATTATTACATGTCTTATCTTCAGTTAAAAAGGCCAAAACATTATTTAGTTTATAGGGAGACACATGATGCATGTAAACATAAACAGAATATTAAACAAAACAATCAAAAATTTAAAGTCTAGAAGCATCCCAAGACTGGTCATTCCCATAGACAAAAGAAGCCCTTCAATGTGGTAAAGGACACCTGGAAGTGGCAGGTTAAGGGGGCTGTGTCCCTCCCCCAAGGATACTATGTATTTGGAATGAGACATAAAAACGACTCACTACGAGAATCATGAGAAACATGGAGATAGTTTAATAGCACACAGGATCCTGAAGATATGTTAGCACTTGCATGGACCCTGACTATATCAAATGGCCTTGTTTCAATTTCTCTGCTGAGGTGGGGCAGAATAACCAGAGGGAAGGACTCCTGCTGACCCCACTAAGCTGTCTGGGGATGAATGGAGACTACAAGGAAGACCCTGTGATTCAGGTGTCTCAGTAATATCCACCTGCTTGCTCCCACCACACAGTCCACATATCTACGCTGCAAGAGTGGTCACTCACATCTGCCTTATAAGTCACCTTCCAGACATATGAATAACTAAAAGAGGGGACCTTGACATCGCCAAACACAAAATAATGAAACTTTAATCTCTTTGAATTTACTTCCTTAATCTGGTCCTCGTAGGTCTTTTCTCTTTAGTACATGACTTCCTTCGTCTTGAAGCCTTCACTCTTTCTCATACAGATCTCATTGTTGTCTTCTTTGTCATCACTTCTCTATCTTCTGCTTATGTCTTTTGCTCATAAAGTTCATTTGATCACCCTGGGCTCAAGATGTTAATTAAGGGTAACCCACCTAGAAATAAGTATTACTTATGAAAGTCCTTCTTTGACAAGCTAAGGGAAACATATTGGTGAGTGGAGACACCAGGAGGCCAAAATTCTGCCTGAAACAGAAGAGAGGAAGAAAATTAGGTGGAAAGCTTGACAAGAGCTAAGGTGTGGGCGCGGTGTACATGAGACAGTAAAGGGGGGTGTGATTAAGTTTGCATTTTAGGAAGAACAAAGTGTTAAGGAGTCTGGTTAGGAGTTAGGATGGAGATCTGTGCTTGCCTTCCATTGTTTGGGCTGGCAGGGGTGATCTGCCTTATAGTAGACTACAGGGGTTAAGTATGAATGAAAGGATGAGGTGATCTGTGTTCCAATCCCCTGCATAGAATGAGGGCAATAACAATGAATTTAACTCAGAGGGATATTTTGAAGACCAAATTAGTAAGATTTATCTTGAATTACGGTCAGTACTCAGTAAATATGGTAATTTTAAAAACCATAATCTCTCCCCCCATATCGAACAAAAAAAAGCTTGGATTAATGCATATCATGATGAGAATAGCTTGAGTCTAATTTCTTTCTTTTTTCTCTACCAGGTAGTTGTGCGATCTTCCTTGTGTCACAGTTTTGTCATTTTTAGAATGAAAATGATGTTAATTATACTAAACATGTCAAAAGCAAATTGATGATTTTAGAGCACTTTGAAACAGCCACTTGTTATTTTCTGAAATGTATCTGGAAATAATCCTGATCTCTCTCAGTTCATTCTTGATCTGAGTTACAATGAGCCCCAAACATCCACATCCTACAATGACAGATGCCCAGGAAATTAGTCTTGGCCCATCATTCAGAGGCAGTTGCAGGCAGGTAAAACTTGTCACCATTAAGAATACATTGCGGTCTACCTTGTCACATAGAAGGGTAGAGATGAATGATAAGAGTGGCTGTTGTGCTGACCAGATAAGTGGGAGCTCTTGCATCCCAGACTGATGCCTGAGAGGCCAACAGGGGACTGATCCAGACTCCATGAATGTAGTCTCAGTGAGGAGGCCACAGAAATCACTGGGGCCTTGGGTAGTAGATCAGTGTTTACCACGGTTTATGAATGATCTTTGGGAGCCCATTCCAAATAGAGGGATGCTCTCTCAGCCTGGACATATGGGGAAGGGCCTAGGTCCTGCCCTGGATGAAATGACAGACTTTAGAGATCCCCCCAAGGAGGGCTTCATTCTCCCTGGGGAATGATGTGGGGATTGGGTGGGGGGCTGGAGAGGGACTGGTGGAGGGACAAGGGAGGAGGGGTGGGAGAGGGAGCTGGGATTGACATGTGAAGCATTCATGTTTCTAATTTAAATAAAAACATTACAAAAAAAGAAAAGCAGAAAAAAAGAAGAGTGGCTGTTGTATAATTCTGAATTGAAAAGTTAATTCCATATCCCTACTGTAGTATGTCTTCTTTTCTCCAGTATCTTGGAGATATCTTCTTTCCCAACATTGAGATGTATTTCTTTATTTAGTTGTGTGTGTGTTTGTGCCTCGTGCAGATAGCTTGCGGGAGTGAGTTCTCTCCTTCCAGATAGGTCTGAAAGGATGAAGTGTGGTCATTAGCCTGCTGGAAATCACTTTTACTTACAGATCCTTATCATCAGCACAAATGTTAAGATCTGAAAGCAACATGACAGATGACAAAGGGAACTTACATAGGACATGAAGTCTAGACTCTAGTTTGACTTTAATCCTCATTAGCTATATGTTACACATGCCTTCTGATTTTATTTGTGAACAGAGAAGGTCAGTCTAGCTTGAACATCTCTCTTTTGTTAAGACTTGACACAGTGGTGTGAATTTTTATCCCAGTATTTAGGAGGCTGAGGCAGGAGGATTTTGAGCCTAAAACAAGCACCTGCTACATTGTGTGAACTTGTCTTTGAAGAAAAAATATCCCATGAACCAGGCTGCTGGGCTTTTGATCTCATTTGTAAAAATTGGACAGTCATTTTGGCAGGCAGCAGGTGTACCAGGAGGCTTACTGTGAGAAGGCAGGCTATAGAGAGGGCTGCTGTGTGGTTTCTGAAAGTGACGGTGGAAATATGCCTGGATGAGGCCAGAGAGGGCACAGGGGAGGAGGCGAGTCAACAGAGCAGATGGTCTCATGGAGAGGTGAACATAAATGATGTCATGCAGGGCCTTGCCAGCCTCCCTAACCCTGCTGACAGTCTCTGATTACAGGGAGCATCTATTCAGACATCTGGTTTGTACTATAAAGTTAGCAGCCTGTTTCCTAGGCTGATTGAACTCTCTTGGTGAGAGCATCATTTATACATGAGACTAATACTAATTTATTTGTCTGAACACAGGGGGTTAAGTTATACTGCTTTTGGAGATACATTTAGTAGTGAGATAGAGCTATGTTTATCCTGGTATATAGAGGATCTGTTTTGTCTCCAAAAGAGATAAAGAATTTTCTGAAAGATTATACTATCAGGATAATTCATATGAGGGGGTCACAAAACATATTCTTTATCTCTGGTCTGGCATTGAATGGAGATGTGACTCTGGACATTTTGTTACCCATTTTGTGTCATCTTTATTGGTGATGTGGAGATAATGATTTCTGCCCAACAGTCTACTAAACTATGTAGAGTGCTGTGTACATTATTTCACTCATCAAATATGTCATAAATATAAGCCGTTGTTCTCCCAGCCCTGATACGGTACCTGCAAGATTTGCAAGAGTCAATAAAGAGCTATTGAATGAATTCAGGAAATAAAAGGCACAGTGTCATTCAAAATGCACTAACAAATGGTATGCTGTATTAAATGCTATACTCTGCATGTTGAGTGGGGCAGCTACTTTCACACAAAGAGATCCATACAAAACACCTCAAACCTTAAACATCTCATTTTGCCCAATAAGGAGGAAGGTATAATTGTTACCTTGTCACTTCGTGTCAGAGACAACACCCAAGACTGCCCTATCTAAAACTGAAGTCTTTATCCCCATCTTAGCACTCTGCCTAAACTTGTTTATCATCTTACTCCACCCACTGACATATATGTGAAGGAAGATACTTTGACTTTATCTTTTTCTCATTGCTGTAATCTTTATATGGGTACTACCACACACAGCACATAGTAGGTAAACAGAAGAAGATGGCCTCATTGCCCTTGGGGATACCTTGACTGTGGTAAGCATCTCATTATCCTGACTAAGCCCATTTGAGTCAACATTATTTTAATCTTAAGTTTACAGCTCTTGGTGTTAAAAACAAGAGCAGTCAATGATTTCCTCATGTGGCTCCTCCTAGTTATCAGTACATATGGTTGGATGTTACTATCAGGTCTTGGAGACACTTTGTCTTCTTGGATATGGTCAGTTTAATGGCTTCCCAAATGCAAGTGCTTTTATTCCCAGCAGCTATAGATGTCTCTAAGTTAGGAGCAACACCGGCAACTCTGCCTTGTGCTCCATAAAAAATTAATAGCCATAAAAGTCAAATCGGCTTATTCACTAGCAAATGAACTTTACGACCCGCTTTGGCTTACAGACTCTTCGTAACCAACACATTAAAAAATACCAACCAGGGAAAGATATTTTCCTGCTTTATAGGCTTTAAAAAACCATTTAATTCAATCTGGTATCCAGGCTGAATGTAAAGTAGCTAAAGCAGTATTGATGGGATAACACATAATATAATTAAATCTATGTATCAGTCCATCAAGTGCAAGATAAAAACCAATCACTCAGGAGCAGACACCCCCAGGCAGGAAAGGAGACTAGTATTTTGCTGCAATCCTATCCCCACACTGTGCCATTACACATAGGGTTTTTAATGCAGCAATTTTCTCACCTGCCACAGGATTGTCTTTTGGTATTTTTCTGGGGTCCCACTTTGTACAGTGCTCTGAATACAAGTGTCCGAGTTTAAATTGATGTTAACTGTCTCTACAAGAATCATGGACAGAGATCTGCCAAAGATTTGACTAGCTTGCAGATTCTGGGGCCTCTGCTCTATTTTGATCTTGGTTATGCTGATGGAAGTTCTCAAAATCCATACTTTGAAAAATTGTCTATTGTAATCCTGGGTGAGAATCGGTATCCATCACTTAATAAACCCCATGACTTTAGGAAAGCTGATGGATCTTTTTCACTTGCAGTTCCAGCTTAGAGATGATAAAATATCTTCCTTCCATTCTCATTTAACCCTGTTTTCCAGCTAAGTGTAGGAATAACTGTGGCAATGCATGTAAGTGTCATATTTGGAGTCGAGTGCATATAGTGCCATTGCTATGGTCAGTAGCTAATTCTTACTGAGGACTTACTCCCAGAGGACAGTGTCATTAGTGCCGTATATGAATTTCCCCCTTTAAAATTTCATTAGTTCACTTACACCTATTTCATACAGTTAAGAACACAGAGCCACGGAGAAACAAGGTAACCTGTTTTTAGTCACATGCTTGTACAGTGATTAAATAAAGCCAGGATTCCAACTTGGTGTAATTTCAGATGTCACACACATAAACTTTCACTATTACTGGTTTTTCTTTTTAATTTTTAAAATTATTTTTATTACATTTTTTTTAGAATAGAGCTTGCTTTACATGTCAATCCCAGCTTCCTCTCCCTCCCCTCCTCCCGCACACCCCCACCTTCCCCCCAGCCTCCCACCCTATCCCCACTTCCTTCCACATAGGGGATATCCAGAGTCTGTCATTTCGCTCAGGGCAGGGTCCAGGCCCTACTCCAAGAGTCCAGGCTGAGAGAGCATCCCTCTTTTTATTTTGGACACATGAAATCCATTTGTATGCCAGGGATAAATACTGATCTACTGCCAAAAAGCCCCATACGTTTCTCAGGCCTCTTCACTGACTCTCACATTCAGGGGGTCTGGATCAGTCCCATGCTAGCCTCTGGGGTCTAAGAGCTCCCCCTTGTTCTGGTCGGCTGTTTATGCTGATTTCACCAGCCCATTCTTTGTCCATTTGCTTATCACTCCTCTCTGTCTGTCACTGGGTTCCAGTGGTTCAGTTCAGTGTTTAGCTGTGGATGTTTGCCTCTGTTTCCATCAGTCACTGGATGAAGGTTCTAGGATGGCATATAAGGCAGTCATCAAGTTCATTATCAGGGAGTGGCATTTAAGGTAGTCTCTCCACTATTGCTTAGTTTGCCAGTTTGTGTTATCCTTGTAGATGACTGGAGGTCTCACTGGTGCCATATCTCTTTTCAAACCTATAATGACTCTCTCTGTTATGGTATTTCTCATCCTGTTCTCCCTCTATTCCTCCCCCAAGTCAACCTTCTTGCTCCCCCATGATCTGCTCTATCCTCCTCTTCTCCCCCTCTCTTCTTCCCAGCTCCCAATCCCCCCACCCCCTGCTGTGCTCCCAATCTGTTCAGGAGATCTTGCCACATTCCTCTTCTCTGGGGTACCATGCATATCTCTCTTTCAATTGGAGCTTGCTATTGCTTTTAAAAATATTTCTTTGATTTTTGAGATTATAATATAATCTTTCCATCCCTTCTTTTATTTTTATCCTTGCATGCATTTGATTGTCATATGCCCATACTTTTTTTTTTAATTGGGACAAGGTCTCATGTAGCCCAGACTGGCCTCAGATTTGCTATGTAGTTGAGGCTGAACTTGAACTCCTTCTTGTTCTTCCTGTGTTTATCTGCCAAGTACTAGGATCATAGGCATATGCTACCGTATACAATTTTAATCACATACTGATGTCATCCTCCTGAGTAACCTGTTTTTCTCTAGTGGATCCTGTAGTTCACCAGTTAACATACACATTCAAAAGGAAAAATCCGCCCCATGGAAAGTAAGATGTGCAGGTAGTCTATTATTCCTTCTCCTCATCACCCCAGATCAACATTTAAGTCATGCACGGGGAGATTTAGAATAGGTTTTGATTACAAGTTGTGTGCATCCACAAAGAGAACAATAAAGAGAAGCTCTGAAAACCAAATAAAGTTTGCTCATGTTTAAGGCTTCCTGTAGCAGGTGGCATTGTTCTAATCTATGCCATTAGATTTTGTGCATTAAAATGTACTACAAAAGCTTTTGTTACTTGTACAGTAGAAAAATAATTATTTACTTAGAAAAGGCAAGATAATTGCAAGTAGACCCTCACGTTGCTAGTCTCCTGCTTTCTCAGCCTGCTGTATACTCACAAGTATACATCCTGGTCACCTCCATAAGACACAGAGAAAAAAAGCAAAACGCTATCAATTACTTAATGCCAAGAGGAAGAAGGAGGGGATGGTGAGCGGGGATGTTTTAAAACTCACTGTGAGCTCTGTTAGTATACCTCAGTTCACTGACCTTGAAAATTAACCTGGAATATCCAGAGGATTAAGCCATGGAATAAACAAACACAGAACATAATTCATTTCTAATTTTGACCAAATGTTAACAACACATTGTGATGCATGATGCCAAAACTTATTAAGTTTCATGAAAACAACATCAATCAAGTCATTGGAAACACATAAAATCAATATGAGTGTTATTTTATAGATCAAGCTACCACTTGATAGATGGGATTTCTCTACTGTTTATGTATTTGTTTAGTTATCACTGGGTATATGCAGAGATCATCCTGAATTCTGAAGAAATACTGGTGCCTCAACAACAATTATTATGAAAATAACTCATTGTAAAAGGAAACATAATGAAAAAGGTTCTAGCATCTTTTGGGGCCTTAAAAAACACCCTGGAAACATTTTGTTTTGACAAAGTGATTGCTGTAAAATGGCAGTGTGAAGCCATTTACCACCAGGTTGGAAACCTTTGAGTATAAAATACTGTGGACTGTGTAGAACAATCCATGTGAGCAGTAATCCCCTCCCAGGAAAAGGGATGCATTAAGCTACTTTGTACTGAGTTGCTTGGTAGCTAATGGGATAGAGGGCTCTGGAACTAAGGCATTTCATAATCTTTTATATAAAAGCAGAGTGTCTAAAATGGAGAGAGATGTTATTGTCATTTTCTGAGAAATTTGAGGAGAAAATCCTATTTATCTGTGTGAGCCAAAGCAGCAATACCTTGTAATAATGATATCTTGTGAAGTATAATCCTCTCAAATATTTGAGATGTTTTCAAATCTCCTTTAGGAGTCTGCTCTAGATGTAGAATTATGCTAGGTAGCATTTTAAACCTTTA
Organism: Mesocricetus auratus; assembly: GCF_017639785.1. Classification (NCBI taxonomy): domain Eukaryota; kingdom Metazoa; phylum Chordata; class Mammalia; order Rodentia; family Cricetidae; genus Mesocricetus; species Mesocricetus auratus. Next base: position 30,651,207 of record NW_024429200.1, on the reverse strand, counting down.
TTGATGAGAAAACTAAGCATTTGCTCAAAATCACTGGTAGAATAAACAGTACAGCATAGGCCATTGACCCACTAAATTGGGCTTGTTAATACTTTTGTGTACCTTGGGTATTTACCATTATGGCACAAAAATGCCTATGAGAAACAAAAGACAAGAAAATAATCCAAATGTGTGTGGGGGACTCGGCACCTGGCTTGTATTGTTTATATAACATTTAGTACTTAGAGGATCCCAAAAGAAAAGAAACATAGTATTCCAAAGCCTGGATAATTCACAAATGCTCTTCTTTTTGGCTAGATAGTTTGGGATAGTTTAGATAAAGAAGAAGCTAGAATATGGATGGATATAGAGAAAAAACATTATTGATAATTTGATTAAATCGTACAAAATTGTATGTTTGATTTGGGTTATTTTGTGTAAAAATACCAACAGTAAAAACAATAGACAAAATAAAGAGATATATAGTATAATCTCATGCTTTAGTTTTTTTGACAAAAGATTAGTACAAAGACTATCTAGTTTATGCTCTTGACAATGAACTGACTATTAGTGGAACAGAGACTGACGTTCAGGAATCTGGGTTCTTATTGTGTGTTGACACTGGGATTGATCAGGATATATACCAGAAAAAGAAAAATGAAGTCACTGCGCATGAAACAATCCAGTGATAAGCCAAGTTTATGTTTTAGTCTCTTAGTACTTAGAGTTCAGGAAAATACAAAAGAAATAAAATATGTTAACAAAATAAATTTCTGCACTGCGTACTGAAAAGAAATGAAGGACATGACGGAGGCAGCATGTGACTGGGGTGTTCTTTCAGGTCTTCACATGGACAAATTGTAATAATCTCAATGATTTGTCATCATGAAAAAATGCTAGGATTTTCAAAGGTGGCGTGGAGATGGTGTATAAAACACTGAAGTGACATTTGATAGGAGGACCACATCATGTTCATCTTATAGGCATCCAGTTGCTTTGTCTCTTGGAAGTTTCTCCTTTGTGCCCATGCCCCTCTCAACCCTCTCTTTGTCTGTATGATTCTGCTAATTTCTATTTAATCAGGTCCAAATTTAAATGACCCTTGGCTCAGGCAGGCATGGCCTCCCCAGTTCTTCCTAATGCCTCATGCTCACTTTGTAAATAGTCATCATTCTAGTGATTAGGTGTCAGTATCAGGCCACCTTCTTAATCTCTTTGGGAGACTGCTAAACTCATGCTGTTCATCTAACTTTGTAGTTTGTTTTTTAGATCTCTGCAAATATGGAAATTAAAGATAAGAAGAGTTTATCTTGTATTAAGGGGATCAAACTTACATGTAAATGAACATAACACAGCATATTAGAAATTCAGTTATGATCATGTATTTAAAGGACCAATGGTGGTTCATACTAGCTAGATTGTGCATTATAAAAATGATTTTAGAATATTTCTGTTTTAATGATTACATCAGTGCACTAGCAACAATCCTTTCTGCTATTGTTTGTTGTTGTAATAAAAATGTTATGTGATGTTTATTATGGTCACTGAGGTCATGAATGGCTCTTTTTGGCTAGTTGGTTGCCTAGTCAATTACTGGTTAACTAAAGGTGTTAATTGTGATCCATTGTGTCTATTTAGAGAAGCTCTCAATAAGTGTTGTTAAAAAACATGGAAAGGGGATATTTGGACCTTCAGTAGATTTAAGAAAGAGAGTGATACAGTTTCATCTCTAGTTTTTAAAAAAGACATTCTAAGGCAAAGTAGAAAATCCATTGTAGGGTTTCTGGTGCAGTGTGGAAGTAAAGGAACGATGCAGGAAATTTATCCTGTATAAGAAAGTAGCATAGCGTACACTAGATAGAAGGAATGGAGACATACATGTGAGTTTTATCTCCAAAACAGAAAGCAAAGGGTTTGTTTGATAGATTAAACATAGATTTTTAAAAAGTTAAGCATATTTGCTGATTTTTTTCACAGTGTCATTTACTGAGATGGAAAGACTGAAATGTGGGTCAGTTAAGAGTTCTATTATAGGAATTTGAACTACAAGATGTCATATTATAACAAAGGTTCTGCGATATGACAGCAAAGTGTTGCTTTTATTGTGAAGTTTTAAAATATAAATTCTTTTGTGACAATATCAACCTATTTTCAGGACTATAGCTCTATAACAGAACTTGAAGTCAGGGAAGGTGATGCCTCCGGAAGTTCCTTTATTGTACAGGTTGTTTTGGCTATCCTGGGTCTTTTGTTTTTCCATATACAGTTGAATATTGTTTTTTAAAGGTCTGTGAAGAATTGTGCTGGGATTTTGATGGAGATTACATTGGATCTGTAGATTGTTTTTGGCAAGATTGCTATTTTCACTATGTTGATCCTACCTATCCAAGCTTGGTATTGGCACAAAAACAGATACATATCTGTCACCCATGCACAAAACTTAAGTCTAAATGAATTAAAGACCTCAACATAAATCCAGCCACACTGAATCTCTTAGAAGAGAAAGTAGGAGGTGCCCTTGGTACAGGATACTGCTTCCTGAACATAACACTGAGACTGATAATTAATAAATGGGACTTCCTGAAACTGAGAAGCTTCTGTAAGTCAAAGGGAACAGTCAACAAGACAAAACTCGGAAAAAGTACTCACTAACCCCACATTTGACAGACGGGTGATCTCCAAAATTTACAAAGAACTCAAGAAGCAAGTCTCCAAAACACCAAAGGATCCAATTAAAAGGTGGAGTGCAGAACTAAAAAGAGAATTCTCACTAGAGGGGGCTAAAATGGCCAATAGACACTTATGAAAGTGCTCAACATGCCTAGCCATCATGGAAATGCAAATCAAAACAACTCTGAGACATCATCTTACTCCTGTCAGAATGGCTAAAATCAAAAACACCAACGACAGTTTAAACTGGAGAGGATGTGGAAAACTGGAACAGTCCTCCACTTCTGGTGGGAGTGCCAACTCGTACAGCCACTTTGCAAATCAGTATGGAGATTCTTCAGGAAAATGGGAATCAGTCTACTACAAGATCCAGCAATTTCAATCTTAGGCATATACTCAAAAGATGAACATTCATACAACAAGGACATCTGTTCAGCTATGTTCATAGCAGCATTATTTGTAACAGCCAGAACATGGAAGCAGCCTAGATGCCTCTCAATTGAAGAGTGGATAGAGAAAGTGTGGTACATTTACACAATGGAGTACTACTCAGCAGAAAAAAACAATGGACTCTTGAAATTTTCAGGCAAATAGATGGAACTAAAAGAAACTATCCTGAGTGAGGTAACCCAGTCACAAAAAGACAAAAATGGTATGTACTCACTCATATATGGATATTCTACATACAGCAAAGGAGAACCAGCTTATAATCCACACCACCAGAAAAGAAAAGGAGGAGGATCCTAAGAAAGACATACATGGCCTGTCAGAGAAGGGGAAAGGGACAAGATCTCCTGAGCTAATTAGAAGCATGGGGGGAGGGGAGAGGAAGTTAGGAGAAAGAGAAGGGGGAAAGAGGATAGGAGAGGAGGACATGAGGGTGCAGGAAGATTGAGTCAGGTGAAGAACAGAGGAGAGCAAGAAAAGAGATACCATAATAGATGAACCATTATAGGTTTAAAGAAAAATCTGGCAGTAGGGTGTCCTGAGATCTACAAGAATGACCCCAACTAAGAATCTAAGCAATATTGGGGAGGCTACCTTAAATGCCCTTCCCCAGTAATGAGATTGATTACTGCCTTATATGTCATCCTAGAGCCTTCATCCAGTAGCTGATGGAAGCAGAAGCAGACACCACAGCTAAACACTGAGCTTAACTCCTGGGATCCAGTTGTAGAGAGGGAGGAGTAATGAGCAAAGAGGTCAAGATCAGGATGGAGAAACCCACAGAAACAGCTGACCTGAACAAGGGGGAGTTTATGGACCACAGACTGATAACTGAGAAATCTGCATATGACTTATTCAGACCACCTGAACATGGGTGTCAGTTAGGAGACCTGGGCAATTTATGGGGCCTCTGGTAGTGGATCAGTATTTATTCTGAATACACAAGTGGACTTTGAGAGACCATTCCACATTGAGGGAAACTCTCAGCCTAGACACATGGGGGAGGACCTAGGTCCTTCTCCAAATGATATGGCAGACTTTGAGGATCTCCCCTGGAATGCCTCACCCTCCCTGGGGAGCAGAAAGGGGATGGGATTTGGGGTTGGTGAGGGGCAGCAGAGGAGGGGAGGGAACTGGGATTGACATGTAAAACAAGTTTGTTTCTAATTTAAATGAAAAAAATCCAAAAAGAAATTCTTAATATGTTTTATTTTTACAATGTGATCTTCCTTGAATGGAATGCCTTTGCTTTTTTGGCATTCAGTTTTTTTTTGTTTGTTTTGTTTTGTTTTTGTTGGTTTTTCCAGACAGCATGTCTCTGTGTAGCTTTGGAGCCTATACTGGCAATTGCTCTGTAGACCAGACTGGCCTCAGTTTTTACTCTTCACTTTTCTGACATCTTTCAGTGAATAGGATGAATGGATGGATGGATGATTGCATGGTTGCATGGATGGTGGTCCATATTTCCACACTGTTTATTTGTAATTCTTGCCATTTGCTCTTGTTGTTTACTGGCTCTAGATCTTGAGGGGGTATGTTCCTACTTTTCCTCTTTCTAGCATATACTTGAATTTTGCCATCTTTGTATATAGTTTTATATAAAGTCTGAATCATTTTTAGACTTAAAGGTGATTTGTAGAGAGAGATTTGTACCTGTGGCACTGATCAAGCCCTTTTGGGTGTGGCCACAGTCTCAGTCGGTAGAGCTTGAGACTCTTACTCTCAGGGTCATGGGTTTGTGCCCCAGTCTCAGACCTTCCCAGGGGCCGGGGAGTGACAAGCTCTCAGCATTTTTTTTCTATTTTATCTCTTCCCCTAAAGAGCTCTATGACCTATCTTTATGCTTTCTTAACTAGCTCATAGTATAAGGATAAACATTAAAGTAGGAATCTTTACATTGGGTGCTAGCTATATGATGCTAATAACTTCAATTTATGGTTTTTTTGGAGCCCATGTTTCTTAATCTGTAAAATCAGAATTTTCTACTAGGTTAAAAATTGTGTCATTGGTATTTATTTCTGTCAGAGACACTTAAATATAATATATATTCATTTTACATTGTATTTTCAAAGTAAATAATTTTAGAATAAAACAGCTGTAATTAGTTCAACTCATTTCTGTTAAAGGTGAGTGAAATAAAACCCTATGATGTTCATCTCATTGTAAAATAAGATGAGTAACAACAAGAACAGAAATAATAATAATCTGTAATCATAAAGATCCGTGTAGAATAAAATTATATAAAAATGTGCTGTAATGGTTAATCTTCACTCACTGTGAATGAATTGGGCATCAACTAGGAGACACAGCTGGGTCTATGTCCTTTAGGGAGTTGTTAGAGAGGCTTAAATGAGGGCAGAGACAAACCCTGAATGAATGTGGCACATCACCTTGTTCTGAGGGTCTCAGACAGATTTATCAGGGCAAAGAAGAAAGTGAGGTTAGCCTAAGTATTTATTTCTTTCTTCTTTCTAATTAGACACAGTACAACCAGTGATCCCATGCTCCTGCCCTTCTGTCTTACATCATGATAGGTGTTATCCCTTCAAATAATGATCCAGAAAAAATCTTTTCCCCACTAAGATGCTTTGGTGTACATTTGACTTTACAGCAATGAAAAAATCAACTAATACAACATGCCTTGTTAGGGATAGATGTTCAGTAACCATTGGTTCACAGCAATTATGACATGTGATATGACTGGCTGACTAGAAAGTGCCAGAACTCTTACTAGATTGTTTTTGAGAACAGTGAAAGACTTTCATTTCTTTTCCAGTTTTGCTTCTGATTTTCTTTTCAGCAAACTGTGCCAAACCATACTTCATACAATGTGAAGATAATGCATAGGAGTCATCTGGGATTGAAACTATGTTTGGTCAATCTCTACCTGTGGAAAACTGGAGAAATTACTCAGTATTTCTCTATCTTTGTTTCACCATTTGTAAGTAGGGATAATAGTAGTTTGAACCAACTTAAATGAGGTACAGAGAGGATAGTAGATGCTTTGTTGGCCACATGCTCGACACTGCCATGCCATGAATAACGTCAGGAAAGAAAATTGTTTCCCCTCATTCTCCAGTGACAGATGTTCTTGATGTTACTGGATCAGTGCTGACACAGCAGTTATCTGTACTTTTGGAAGATGGTCTGAATGCCACCCCTCTTGGCAGGCAAAGATATCGATTCTAATATTTCCCTGGCAAACACTGTTAGAACTCTCTAGTTTAGTGTCAAGAGGTGACAAGAATCTTGAAGGCCCAACCCGCAACCTCTGTAGATATGAACAAACAAAAAAGGAAAGGCTGTTGGAGAGAAGCCTGTGAGAAAGAGATGAAACTGTTTCTTTGCCCAATGTGTCTGGAGATCTGAAAAGTGTACCATGGAAATATTTAAACATATCAACTACAATTCATGTAGACCTGAGAAAATGAGGGCAACTATTTAGAGGAAATGTACAAATAAAATAAATGTTACATCAGCACAAATCCTTGATCTGAACAGTGAACAACATTGTAGTCTAAGACATAAAACAGAACCATCTATGTAACCAAGAACCCTAACTCTACTGGGAAAAATGTGTGGTTAGAAAGCACAGTTACAATAATGAAGACGCACCATAGCTAAACTGCTTATCTTGGCTATGCTTGATGCTGAAGAGCAATGCCTAGATTTGGAAACATGTTGGTAGGAAAAACAACCTCATTAAAGGTGGTATTTTGGAGAGCAGGGCTTGGGAGTGAGGGCTTCTACATTGAGGCCACTGTCTCTTTTAAACTTAGAGACTGATGTAAAATAGCAGTAACTTTGATTACGAAAACAGAGAGATAATAGGCACCCATATACACATTTTTATGTTTCCTAAATGAGGTAAATAGGGGTACCAGTAAAATCTGTTTGAAGACATTTTTTTGTCAGAATACTTACTGGATTTTTTATAATGGTACAGGACTACACTTCCATGTAGTATGTATAGGCTGTATATAAAATGCAGAATTGGGCAATATAATTTTTATGGTATTTAGATATAAACTTAAGTTGTTATTAGTGTCAGAAATAAAGCACATGTTGAATAAATCATCAACAGACATGCACTGCATTTGTGAAATCAGCCAATGTCTTCAATAAAAATATCAATTATAAATTTTTGCTAGTAGATGCCAGTATAGCCTAGAAAACATTCTTCTGCTATACCTTTAGTTATGGATGGCAGAAACTGAGTGTGTCTCATCTTTAGTAATTCTTGAAAAATGACACTGAATATATGCATTATAAATGTTTCATGAATAACCTTAATGTTATTTCTGCTTATGCATATGCAGTCTAGAAAACCTTCAAGCTTCATTTTAGATTTTTTTTTTTGCTGCAAAGGCTGTTTTCATAAGTTTCCTGGTTTCTATTTTATGCATCTTAGGAAACTGTATTATCCTGTCACATATTAATTTTGTATTCATTAGCAGATTCTGTAATCTTAAAACACAATATGTTAGCAATTTGGGGAAGAAAATGAGTGGTGTCACGGTGCAGGCATACCAATGTCTGGAAAATCATGGGGAAAGTAACTGACTATCGGTTGAGATATTCAAACTATCATTCTAGTCCCCGGGGAGTTAGTGGTGTGTCTTTTCAAAGCCCAGGGGTAGTAGAAATAGTCCTGTTTTTTTAAAGACTGTAATGAAAACTAGATTGTAAAACCAGTGTTTTATTTTCATGATGGTATTGAAACTGATGTCCCCACATGAGCCTTATTCCTCATACCTAGTGGTATCAAGTCAAGTAAATTATTATTATAAAGTAATCCACTTAAACTAGAACTATGTCATTGGATAAGAGTGGAATTATAGGGGTCAAGTCAAACCACAACTAGCAACAAAGTGTGAGGTGAGTGTGAAGACACAGGACAGTACATATTGGTCCCCAGGATCTCAGGGGCACAGTAGTCGGAGGTCCCCAGGATCTCAGGGGCACAGTAGTCGGAGGTCTCCAGGATCTCAGGGGCATAGTAGTCGGAGGTCCCTAGGATCTCAGGGGCACAGTAGTCGGAGGTCCCCAAGATCTCAGGGGCACAGTAGTCGGAGGTCTCCAGGATCTCAGGGGCACAGTAGTCGGAGGTCCCCAGGATCTCAGGGGCACAGTAGTCTGAGGTCTACAAGGGAAACAAGGTTAGTCCTGCAGCTCCCCCAGGTTATTGCTTTGAGAGAATTTCCAGACTGCTGTACAAAGAAGGGAATTGACATGGAGCCTGGTGGATTTTTGAGTGAGGAGATGGAGCTGAGAGTCTGTTGAGGACAAATGAGAAGTTTGAAACAGCTGGGCACATTGCATCAGCATAAAGTAAATAAAGTTAGGAATTCTCTTTTTTTATGTAGTTGAAGAAACAATCTAGATAACAGGTGGCCTGCTTTAAGAGTGGCTCTTCACACCCTAATTAACCTAACCAAATAATCCCTTGCAGGTATACCCAGAGAATTTTCTCCTAGATTCCAGATGCTGTTGAACTGACATTCTCTAAATATGTGTGTGTGTGTGTGGTGTGTGTGTGTGTGTGTGTGTGTGTACCATAAGGAATGTGTGTAGAAGTCAGAGGACAGTAGTTAGGAACCAGTTCTTTGCTTCTATCTTGGATTCCAGGGATTGAACTCAGGTCATCATGCTTCTGTGGCTAGTGATATTACCTGATGAGCCATATCGCTGATAATGGCACGATCCTTTAATGACGAAAACAAGCAAAAGAAATCAATGAGGTACTCCATAAATAAATTTAAATAAATTAAAACTTATACTATTACAGTAAAACTTTCATTTGAATTTAGGGGGAAATTATCCATTTCTATGTCAGAAGGGAAAATCATGATGTTAAAGTATATAAAATGCCTAATTCAATAACATACTTTTATGTATGATTTTACTCAGGAAAAACATTATGGATATTATAAAGACATAGGGTGCATTCAGCAAAGAAACACATGCTTTTGATAAATCAACTAGGAGACTACAGAATTACTGAAAAATTTCATTGTTTAAAATTTTATTACATTTTGTGTGTTGTGCATCTGTGCATGCAAGTGTGCATGCTTGTGTATGTATATGTGTATGTCACAGCATGTATGTATGTGTGTGTATGTTTTCATGTGCACATGCACATTTGTGTGTGTATGCCACAGCATGAGTGTGTGTACTCCACAGCATTTGTGTGTGTGCCACAGCATGTTTGTATGTGTGTGCATTCGTGGGAGTGTGCATTTATATATATATATATATATATATATATATATGTATATATGTGTGTGTGTGTGTGTGTGTAAGCCACAGCATTAGTGTGTGGGTCCCACAGCATGTGTGTGTCTGCCACAGCCTGTTTGTGTATGTGTGCACAGAAATGTGTACATTCATGTGTCATGTGTATGTGTGTTTGTGTGTCTATTTGCCACAGCATTCTTGTGGAGGACAGAACTTACACTTGAAGGAATCCTTCCCCTGTGGTTTCTAATAAGCCAGGCTTCGTGACCCATTGTTCACATTTCTTTCCTGTTGCTGTAATAAAATGCTTACCAGAACCAAGCTGGGGAGGAAAGCATCTATCTCAGCTTACAGGTAACTGTCACCATCAAAGAGAGCCTGCATAGAACTCAGGCAAGAAGCTGGTTAAAGGAACTGCAGCAGAGACCACAAAGGAACATTGTTTACTGGCTTGTTCCAGGCACATGTTCAGCTATCCTCACATAGTCCAGGCCTACCTGCCCAGGCACCTCACCACTCATAGTGGGTTGGGCCTCTATGTCAATTGGCAATCAAGAAAACACTTCACAGCTAAGCTCAAAGATCAGTGTGTTGAAGGCAATTTCCCATGTGAAGTTCCTTATTCCCAGGATTTTGGTTTTGGTTAACTGCATAAAACATATTTGATTCTAAAAGTGTAAATTCTAAGGTTCCAGCTTTGTTTTGAGAGACATTTTTTTCCAAAATAGGGGTTTTCTGTGTATTCCTGGCAGCAGGGATTTTCTGCCTATCCCTGACTACAGGGTTTTTCTATGTATCTCTGGCTGTTCTTGAACTCACTCTGAGACTAGGCAGACTTTGAATCCACAGAGATCCTCCTGCCTGTGCCTCCCAAGTACTGAAATCAAAGGCATGGGTCACTACTTCAATTTTAGGGCTGAATTCTAAGAGAGTACATCTTTATTAAGAATGGGTTTCCGGAATTTGAGTTTGATTAAAGATCCTGTGGAAATCATGATGCAATGATTATCATATAATGACCTGGGATAAAGAAAAGCCCAAATCTCATCAGTATATTCCAGTACACATGGATACAATGTATCTTATTGTTCCTTGCATCGATAGGCAGCATGCTTAGTATATAACAGATGCTGATCAATTTATTGACAGAGTGGAGTTGAACATTTTGTGTCTATTAATACATACATAATAAATGCTGATCAACTTATTGGCATTTAAACCTTCTTGTCTCTGAACTCTTGGCTTTAAATAATATAAATGGTTACATAACCAGCTATTTGATTAAAATTTTTCTACACTTGTGATTCCACTTTTCATTTGAGTAATGGAATTTGAGAATTGGAAAGGATCTCTAGAATTAATTTAGCTTGGGTCTTTCAGTTTTTGATAAGTAACAGAGGTTATGAGAGGCTAAGTGGCTTACCCAGTTCACCCAGTTAATTAGTGAGAAAGCTAAGCTACAGAGGCCAAAATCTCCAAGTTCTTCATCTTAGTATTTTCGTTGCTCTATTTGTAGTCAAAGAAAATGGCATGGGCACTCACACCAGTAGGAATATTGAAATATGCACTTATCAGGGTTAAGCGACTTGAAACTACATGTTACACTCAAGAACTCCTAGAAAATGTTACTTTAGACATTTGCTGTGGGAAATTCGGGGCCTGTCTTAGGATTTCTATTGCTTCAAAGAAACACCATGACCAAAAAGCAAGTTGAGGAGGAAAGGGTTTATTTGGCTTGCACTTTTGTGTTGCTATTCATCACTGAAGGACAGAAACTCAAATAGGGCAAGATCTGGAAGGCAAGAGTTGATGCAGATGCCATGAAGTGGTACCGCTCCTTGGCTTGCTTTCCTTGACTTGTTTAACTTGCTTTCTTATAGAACCCAGGACCACCAGCTTAGGGATGGCACCACCCACTGTGGGCTGGGCTCTGCCCCATTGGTCACGAATTGAGAAGATGCTTTATAGTTGGATTTAATGGAGGCATTTCCTTAGCTGAGGCTCCTTCCTCTCTGATGATTCTAGCTTCTGTGAAGTTGACACACAGAACCAGCACACATAGGGCCCCAAAGTCCTCCATTGCAGAATCTCTCCTATGCACTATAGACATTTTAGCAGCATCTCTGACCTCAAATTACTGGTTGTCAGGACCACAGATCTACCCTAGCTGCGGCAATCAAAATTTCTGCTAGGAATGCAGCTCAATGCTAGAATGTAGAATTCACTAAAGTATAGGATTATGTGATTTACATTTATGGCTATTTTATTTATGTGAATTTTATTATACTCTTTAAAATGTTACTTTTTAGTACTCCAGTACTTGTTACTTCTCTAAGTGGAACATTATGCCATAGTATAAAGGTTTTTGTAAGCATCTTTAAAGCAGTGTATATGTATTCTCAACATGAAAAATTAATCTTGTGAATTTTTCAGAAGCCAAGAAACACTATGCAGATAGTACTTTGTGAGACGTAAACATGTATAATGCCCGGTTGGTAGGAGATTTTATCCTTGTCTATTTCTTTATTTTGCATGTAGAAACTGATGGGTGTCCATCTGATATCTGATCACTTAAGTTAAACTTGACCACACCAGGGTCATTGCTCAGTGGATATCTGTTCATTTTTGCTTCTGTGTTGAAGGAAAAGCAGCTTTCTGTTTTTATAGAGTAGAAAATCTGGTGAGAGGTTTAACAGATGAGCATAACATTATCAAACAACAACAAAGGAGACATCTCTCTAGTGCATATTATGGCTCTATAATACAGAAAGATAACTAGTTTTGAAGATCTCTTTCCCCACCACAACCTTTGGGAAGGCTGAAGTTTGATTTCCAGTCTCAGCTTTGTCACTGGAACGCTTTGTCATTCTTGGACCACTTTTGTTCATCAGTTAATAAAAGTGTTGAGCAAGTATCTTCTCTTGTACATATCTGTACTTCATATCTATAGTACAAATTCTTGTTTATAGTACCAAGAATAAAATCATCTTACGCTAAAGACAAAAATATTATTAAAAGCCAGTTTCAAATAATAATGTAAGCTTCATCAGATACTTGAATGTGGGATTTTACTGGGAGTACTTACACACAGAGAGAACTTGGAAAACCATGGTTCTAATTAAAATACAGTCAAATATTAGTCTCCAGATGACTTTCTTCTTTATGATTTAAGAACAGTGTATTCCCTTTAGCATACCCTGTTTTGTGAGATCAACCAGTGGTTCAGTAAAGGAAATATTTGATTATTATATTATTGATGATTATCATAATTAAGATATAGAAGTTATGAACACCAATTGTTTGAGTTCAATTAGCATATTAACATTCAGGGGCGATTACATGCGTCTCTTTTTGATATCATTTTTTCTCATTCATTCTATAGTGCTGAGTACTGTTAGCCCTTAACACAATTACATCAAAGTCCCATTCAAGTAAGCTTCTGGCCAGTCTGGCATAGGAAGTCAATACTAGGGCTTAATTATGTTGATGAACAAAGAAGTCATTTTTGTGTATAGGATGTACTGAAGGTTGGGAGAGCAGCTGTTGCACTTTTGATTTGCCCTAAAGAATGTAACAGAATGTCTGGAAGTTTTTGATGCTAGATAATGAAAATGTCAATAATTAGGTACCTTGGAAACTTGTTTTAGGTTTGGTGTATGAAGTTGAAACTTCATTTTGTGTTCATCAGGACTCTGCACTTTAGTGTAATTAATTAGAGATATAAGTACCAGCAAGATTGACATTCTAGCCTTTCAAAGAACATTCAGATAAATATCCCTGGCCCTGAGTTTTCTTCATTTACAAAATTGAGCACATTAACATATGTTATTCTGATTCATGGCAAGGTAGATCAAGTTTGGAAAACACCCAGAAAAGTTGGAAATAATTGAAAACACAAAGGTAAGTAGGTCTCATCAAATTGTTACTGAAACCCTAGGGGGCCATCATTCCCTGGTGTTTCTGGAGCCTCTTGTACATTTGTGGGCGCTTCAGTGGCATCAGTTATATTAGCCTTCTTAAAAGTCAATGTTCTGAAAGCTATGAATGGTGGTTTACATTTGTAATCCTTTTGAAATGAATGAGATCACATTCATTTCAAAAGACTATCTGTGGAGCTTCACTAGTTCTGTAAGGACATGTCCACTGCACAGGCCCTTTCTGTATTAAAAGAAATTAATTTGGTGACTGCTGTCAAGTTAATTACAGATACCAAATTTCCCTGTAATCCTGTAATTCTAGAGAATGAGCAAGATGCTGGCCAGGAAGCCCAGGTTAGCCTGGTCTATGAAACGAGACCCCGTCTAAAAAAATGTAAAAAGAAAACAACAGATCTTCACATCCAAGTGTGGTATCATTATTACTAATTATAAAGTCACCGGAGGGTCTTGGTTGAACTCAAGGATATACAGCTTCCAACAAAAATTCCAAGTGATTCTGATACTTATGCTGATTTCTCAGAACCCAAATAGGTCATAGCAACCTGGGCTAAGTAAGTTAAATATTTTGTCTTTTGCTTGCCCACTCATTAATCTCTACTAGTCCATTTCCTTCCTTGCTTCCATATGGTTATCTCTTCTTCAGTAAGGTGTCTGTTGACTAGGACTTAGACTATTAGCATTTCTTCCTCAATAATAATGACAAAACAATGTCACAACAGTGATAATGACAATGATAAGCATGGTGATGATGACACTTGCGTTTCTTCTGCCCACAGTCTGCTACCAAAGTTTAAGGAACCTAAAGTAAAATTGGCCTTGGGTTTTCTTGTGGCCATTTTTAGATGAGCTGCCCATCAGAAAGTAGAATTGTCCTGGATACTAAAATAAAATATTTAATGATGACATGTGTTTACAGGGAAATGACATGTGTTTATAGGATAATGACTACAATGTGCTTGTAAAGTCTAATTAATGTATTTTTTTTTGCCGACACAATGGATGCCTAGGCAGATGTTCAAATAGGAAAGTCAAAGTAGTCTTGACTTATTGTCCTTGAAGTATTTTCTTCATCAAATTACAGAAAAATATTAACACGAGAATACATTGTGCCCCTCATCCAACCTTCCCTCTAAGCTGGGAGTCCTGAAAGTTGAACTTTATTAGTTCATGTGTGACTGAATATCTCACTCAGAAATGCATATCTGAAAACTGCAGAAAACTGCAGTAAATGAATGCATCTTTAGGATAGGCATGATTACTGTCCTCCAAAATTTTCAGACAAGAAATTGAAGTTGACTTTTGTGAAGTCACATATCAAACAACAATCAATTAAAAGTCAGCAAACAAGTTCAACCTATGGTCTTTACTGTGCTCTCAGTGGCCAGAACTGCCAGTATTCCACATTGGTTGGATTCATTTCAAAGGCTGACTGTGGAGCTGCACTAGTTCTGCAAGGAAATGTCCACTGCACAGGCCCTTTCAGTATTAAAGAACATTAATTTGGTGACTGTTGCCAGGTTATTTCTTCCAGATACCGAAACTCTCTGACCTAGTTAACTTGTGAATACCTCAGATGTGCACAAAGTGGTCAAACACTGGGGAATGGACTTCAGTTCACTAGGCTAGAGTTAGTTTAATCAAGCTGAAATAACAGTTTTGGGAGTGGATATTCCTGGATGCTTCACAGTTCAGCTGCTTCTTTTGCAGCTTGGGCTAATATTTAGTCCTATCATATCATTATTGCATTTTCATCATCAAAAAATCTCAACCAGCAAGTGACAGGTAATTGCTAACAGCTTACTTAGTTTTGTTTTTGGTCAATTCTTCATGTTGGCCAGCACGTTACCTTGTTGTCCTCCATTTCCTCAACAGTGAGTGGAATAGTTAAATGGTGGTCAAGAGTCAGACAGTGCTATGTGAAGAACAATTTTGATCACCACACAGGAATTCATAAAGAAACTGAAATGGTAGCTATTGTGAAAGTCTTTAATACTTAAAAGACAGAAGTTAAGTCATTCCCTAGATTTAAAAGCATGCTTTAAAATTGCAACTAGTTACTGGCTTCTTTCTTTCTCTTAGGGAATGAGTACACTGAAGAGTCTTGTTGCCTAATGAAGCAAGAACCCAAACCTTGGATTTCATTACTGTTATGATTCCAGATCCCACCAGAGTCTCTTATCAAATGCAGCCTCATTAAGTGCAAGAGGCAATGCACTTTTCCATTAAATTGTGCTGAGCTAACTCGTGGCTGCCATGAGCCCAAATGAAATGTAATTATTTTAAATCTGTTCCTATTGGACAGCAGTTACCCATCACAAATAGACATTAACACATGCAAAACCGCTCTGAATCCTTCCTTATCTGGTCTTTATCCTGAGTAAGTATACTGAATATCAAAACTGTTTAATGAGGCCTCTGTCAATAATCAAATCTGAATAAAAATCAACGTGTGGGTTCCTGCTTTGACTAAGTTATTGCTAAGAATAAGCAATGCATTCCTTTTTCTCCCTCTCTTGAAAATGGAGCTGTTTATAAACAGAACCCTTCTCAGTTTAATATGTTTTTTTTTGGGTAGCAAATAAGTTTGTAAACACATCTCTAGCCTATAAAGTGAAGGCAAACTGCTTGCTAATAATAGCTAACATTTGTTCTTTGCTAGAAATGCTTATAAATGCTGTGCATGTTAAGTACATATGTTCATATTGGGTAACTCAATGCTTTTGTTGGGGAATAAAAAGTAGCATAGAGAGATTTTTCCAAAGATCACAGTTAGTGAGTGACAGATCCAGTTTTATAACCAGACAATTTAGACTGTGTCTGTGGTTGTAATGACTCAACTACTATTGTTTCTCTAATTCTCCTCAGCATTGTTTCAGTTTCCTTAGGCAAAAGGAACAAACTGCACATTGAAACAGTGAGGATAAGAACTGTAGAATACAAGTTTTAGCTGGTGATATTTATGTCTATTTTGTCTCCCAGTGAGGTAGAATATGATATCAAATGCAACTCCATTTTCAAATAGGAGAATCAGCTAATAGATGGTTTATAAGATTTGCCTGCGGTGATCTGGAGTCAGTAGAAAAAGCAGCGACAGGTACAAGCTTCCGACAGACTTTGTCTTGACTAAAACAACCAGAGAATATGTCTTCCTGGTGTCAGCCATCAGTGACTGCAGGGGATAGAAATATCTAGGCGGCAATTAGTAATTCCAGAGGGAAGTGACAGAACATGGAGTGCTGCTGTATGAGGTGTACGAAAGTTGGGTTCCGGGGCTGGGGACTTTACCAACAACCTTGACTTAAAACAAAATGAAGGTGGATTTTAGCCGGGCTGTGGTGGCACATTTTTAATCCCAGTACTTCAGAGGCAGAGGCAGGTGGATCTCTATGAGTTTTGACCAGCTCAACCCCGAGAGCGAGATTTAGGACATCTGGGACTACACAGAGAAACCCTGTCATTTAAAATTAAGGTGAACTTTAAATGGCATTTCAAGAGGATTTTACTACTTTACAATGAATTTCAAGGACCTTCCCTTGTAGACTTATCCACATCTTTATCTCTGATATCCTCTCTCTAAAAAAATGCACTGGCAATGATATGAGTTCCTCCCTAGATGTCATGGGAAGCCTAGCATCTTTGTATTTTATTGACTTCAATGACAAGATCGACTTATATTTAAAATAATGCCTTCTAGATTAGATGGCTCAAAGGGAAAATAAATGATTGTATTATTTGGAAACTGACATGTAACTTTTAGAGTTATGGTTTTAGTTATAACATCTGTGGGCAGTGCATGTATTTGTATTTTAAGTATTCTTCTTTTCTTACATTTGTGTGTGTGTTTGGGGGGGTGACAGTCAGAACACAGTAAGGGTCAGAAGACAATTTAAGGGACAGTCTCAGGTCCTCAGGCTTGACAGCATGTGCTTTGACCACATCCATTAAATTAGCTTTTAGTTTGTTCCCATGGATCTATAGCTCTGGAGACATGTTTTCTTTGAACATTTTCTTCCCCTTTCCCCCTTTTCCAGCATCCTGTCGTTTTTGTGTTGTTTTGTTTTTATTCCTTAAACAATGGGCACAGGTTTGCTAAACTACACAATTTGTCTATACTTTCAGAAATTAATGTGAATCTTCCCAAGTCTGAGAATAATAATTCTGCTTGGCATAACTCCAGTATTCTGTAAGGAAAAAAAACTGTGCAAAAACTGTTAGGCGAGTAATGATTTGTAGAAATCTGTGGGAGGCCTTGGTCCTTGGTCCAGGAACACTACTGATGGAAATTACACAAATCGTGTTCCTATGCAATTATCCCAGCAACAACCAATGGCAAGCAAAGATTGCAGAGGCCTGATGCGATTTATGCCCACAGGTTTCTACGTAGCACTTTGTTTGAATCAAAATGGCTATCTTTATTTTCTTTCAGCTTTCCAGAAAAAATCAGCTGATTCCTTAGGAGAATATAATTTTCTTCCATCTAGTTTTAAATGGCATTAGCCTAGCAATCAGATGTCAAGGTGAAAGATAAACATGTCCGTTCCTAGTGCCCAAATGGCTAAAACACCAGGTAATATGGGTACTATCACTCTGGCTTTTACATTTTAAACAGCATTAACCTTGTGTGGTGTAGACATATGATTTCTTAAACTGTTTTCTCTCTGCAGTGGCCAATCAGTTCCACAATTTAAAAATACAATCTGGGCTGTCATGTTTTTCTCTTAAATATGAGGGTACAGTTATGAAAAAAGAAATGACTTGTTTTGTTTTTCATGATTAATTCCTGGTATATTTATTTCCACGACTCCTTCAATGTCACCATTTAACTCCTTGCATTCAAAACTCCTTATGTTTACCCTTTGGCCAAGGAGATTAAATTGTAGATATAGTTTAGTTTAAGCAAATCCAATTGGAAGATCTTTTCTCCTTCCTTCCTTTTCCTTCCTTCCTCCTTTCTTTCTTTCTTTCTTTCTTTCTTTCTTTCTTTCTTTCTTTCTTTCTTTCTTTCTTTCTTCTTTTTCAGTAATCAGGTATAATGGTCAATTATGAAGTATTCTGAAAATGATAATTTACAGACTATTAATAACTCAGTTACCCATTTTAACAAAACGAAATGTAACTATAAAACGAAGTATGAAAAAATAGCCAGATGTGTAACCTCACTCTTCTCCAAATGACAACATATATATCCTGGATATGAAGAGAAAATGAAATATAGTTTTGGTGAAGCTGTTTATGAAGTTGTATAAGAATAGAATTGTACAAAAATCATTTTTTATATTTAGTCTGTTGAATGGAAAACAGATTCTAGTGTGCAAATGACTATGTCTTCTTGAGGATTAAACAAATTGATATTTCAAAAGCCTGGAAATTTGGTAACATTTTTTAGATTTTTAAAAATTATTATTATTATTTGTTCGTGTGTGTCTCTGTCAGATGTTTTTAGTTGTCTGTGAAGGTATCAGACAATGAGTCTTTTGAAGCTATAGTTGCACGTAATTACAGGTGCTGGGAACTGAACTCAGGTCCTCTGGAAGAACAAGAAGCATTCTTAATGCTGACTTATCTTACCAGTCAAAAGCCACCTGTTACTTTCTAACCAAGTATTTCATATTGTTTTCCTGAGAGCTGGTATTCATGATTTTCTTATTGTATCTATTAAACTGTCATAAGCAATATAATTCTATGATTTCCTATATTTAAACATGAGAGCAGAAACCACCCAAGTAAACAATTGCTTGATTAAATATTATTTGGTAGTTGTTCTTGAAACCTGAGCAAGAGCCATGACTAGTTGTTCTACTGGGAATATTCCTAACTTTGAATTGTAGCTAGGATGGGTTTTTGTAGAAATGAAGGATTTTTTTTGTGTGTGAAAAGTTTCCCAGGCTACTAATAGAATACATGTAACAATATAATTTTAGATTCATCTACACAGTCAGCATTCCTTTTCTCTTTGAGTCTTCCAACTGGATGGGTTTAATGAATTACCAGGTCAATACTGAGGTCATGATCAACTTGATCGTTTGCTCTTATTGAGACAACAGTCCCCAGATCGTTTGTAGCTGTGATCTACTAGGGATTCAAAGTGTCACATACCTCTCTAAGGTTAGGGTTTCCTGTGGTCCTCAAAAAAATTCAGTACTCATTTTTGAGCAGATTTCCTAAAATTTTTCTCAATAGGACTGAAGATTAAAATATTCATACTAACGAGTAAAAGCTGTTATTAACAGCTAGTAGGGTGGGGTTCAACTCACAGAGGTATAAGGATGTGTAAGGGGGTCAGGTTGGGCACTGTGCTTGGTAAGAGGTACAGTATTAGTCCCTACAAGACACACAAATTGTGGAACGCTTAAAATGATGAAACAAAAGAAATGAAAGAGGGATGTATGGATGCTTGGTATTGCTTCAGTGCTGGACTTCAGTCATTTATGATGTACTGAAGTTGCCTAAAAATACAATAATAGCTAGGGGCAGTTTTCAGTCTAATGAGACAGATGGGATATAAACTGGGGGGGGGGATGATATACTCATCAGAGGAGAAGAGATGTGCACCATATGGTATGACATCACCTCCCATCCATCAGGATGAGCCCTTCAGGGCTCTGGATTTGATTCTGAGGACACCATGGCTCTGAGGTGCTTCACAGGTTTTCAGGAATGAACACAGGTTCATTTACAGTAGAAGGTTCTTTTTGTGGTAATACGTGGTATTTATGTTTTTCTCACCCTGCCACATCTTTTCTTATGTTCTCAATACACACACACACACACACACACACACACACACAGAGAGAGAGAGAGAGAGAGAGAGAGAGAGAGAGAGAGAGAGAAGAAGAAGAAGAAGAAGAAGAAGAAGAAGAAGAAGAAGAAGAAGAAGAAGAAGAAGAAGAAGAAGAAGAAGAAGAAGATGAAGAAGAGAGTGTTTCAAATTTGGTTTAAAAATTTGTCTGAGTCCTATTAGTGTTCAAGTTGATTTATTGGAACCCTGTGTTCCTTTTGAATCAGGACACATCCAGATTCTTCCACTAGAGCCTGACAACAGTGAAGGTCAGTTCTTGCCAAGCAGTGTGGTAGATCCTGGCGGTTTGGATTCATCCCTGACAAAGGGTATGTCATCAGCAATGCACAAGATGAAAAGATGGCCTGCAACTCAGTTCTGCGGATGTCAACAACCTGTGGTTCCAATGGCCTGGAGTGAATAGGTTCCAGTGACTTGTGGAAAATAAACACTGCTGATGCACTGCCATCCTGTGGGGGTCTGTTCTGCTCACTACTCTTTTGGTGGCTGCTCTTGTGAATCAACTAAGAACAGCCTTTTCTGCTGTGGTCATTTTGCTTTTATTTCCCCTTTTGAAGTGTGACTCTTTGATGGATGCGTAAGGAATCCACTTAGACACCTCTGACAGAACATACCAGGCAGAAGATAGGGCTGGATTTTAAGCAAGTCTGATGCCACAAAAGCAATGACACAGACTGCTGAGTAACACGCCACAAGCTGGTTTGTAAAGAGACGGAGCATTGTGTGACAGGAGCACCTAAGTCCTTGTTCAGGCTCAGAGTCTTTGAGGACTGGAGAGAAGGCGTTTGTCTGAAAGGAGAGAAAGAATACTTAGCAGGCTGAAGCACACCAGGATGTTAAAGTTGGAGTTGAGATTTGGTGACCCTGTGTTCCAGTCTCTCCAACCTTATTTCTTTGTTCTTGGCAAGGACCCTCCATTAGAGTTTAGACTGTCTCCTTTATAGATCTTGTCTCTGACTTGTTCATTCCTGGTTTCCAGCCTTCTCACTTTCCATTTCTAACATATTCTGTTTGTGATCTGTGTGTCTCCACCAGGTTTTTGATGTCCTTTAAAATCTTGTTTAAATAGAATTCTTGGGACAGAATTTTGTAACTAAACTGAGTCTAGCCATGGACTATCATCCCAGATCGTCTTTTTATCTGTAGTTGGGAACAAATGGACCTAGTTTCAGATGCTGTAATTTGCACTGGGGGTAAAGGCTGTATTTAGTTGTTGCTGCATAGGTAGTCTATCACCCCAGCTCGGCTGGATGACCTTGAGTGTAGGACTGTGTTTACTTATGCAGTTCACTAGGTTCTACATCCCCTCTATCCAGAATAGGCCTTTAGTGCCGTAATACGAAGGGTTTTTTATGATGGACCCACTCAGGAGAAGCAGAGAAGAGGAGAAGAGAGACTGCTTAGTCCTGTGTTCTGAGGGTTTCTACTGCATCACAAACTAACACAGGAGTGTGGCTTAGCAGGGTTTGGTTATGACTGCTCAGCTCTGTTCCATGTGGAGTGGCCCTCCAGCTGTGGCCCTGGTCCGTCTAGAGCAAACTTAGAGGAACCAGGGTAACATAGGCAGATGGTCATAGTTAAAAGGCAAATTCAAGGTTATGTATAAAGAAAGCATAACACCACTCCATGAGAAACAAATTATGTGTCTGTGTGTATTTAAAGCACAGCTACATGAAGAAGTATTTTGAACATATTTAGAAAATAAGTTTATTACACATTACTTCATAATGAAACTACACAAAGTCTCCTTGTGTAAGTAAAGAAAACCTTCGTAAGTGAACCCTGTTGAGTAAAAATGATGGTGGTTAACTTTATTTAGTGCTGACATGATTTTTTATCCAATTCTCACAACTTATTGGTTTTTGCACATTTATAGAGGAAGAGACTGAGATGCAAGAAAGTGATATGGGTGCTCACAAAATAATAGTCAAATGCCAAAGGTGGGCTGTGACTCCAAGTAGAGTAGTGTTTAGGACTCTGCTGTCTTCACTCTCCTGGTTCCTCCTTGAAGCATCAAAAATGATCAAAAATTCCTTTGTTCATTAGTTAAGAACTGTGTTTGGGAATGCATGTGATTGTTATGGAATATAATTTTTGTGTGTGCGTGCTTGTGTGTATGTGTGTATGTGTGTGTGTCCATGTGCACGCACACGCACACATCTTTTATCAGACTCTAAGAAGGATATGTATTATAAATGCTTAACTATAAAAATAGGTGGTCTCTTTTCCTAAGGACAGCTTAATTTTAAATATCTTACAAGATCAATTAACACGTTTCTTTAAAACATTCACAAGAAAGATTGCATGTGTCCTGGGGCATACTTGCTTTGGGGCCTGATGGATTATGTAGAAAACCTCTGTAATTCTTATAATCTTGGGTAAATTACTGACCCCTCCCCTCAGGGCCTGATTTGGTTTGTAGAATTGAACTAATGGCAACCACCTTTAAGGGCTTTGAGGACAACATACCATACTGTGTTCAACAGAGTTCCTGGCAGTAATAGGTTCTTGTCCAGTGCTGTTTCCTTTAGTGGTGTTTTGAATGTGGCACAGACCTGATGAAGTGAGAACATTTCCCTCTCAAGTAGATGCTCCCTCTAATGGCAGGGCACACCCCAGTGAGATGCTTGCATATGGCTCACCATGCTGCCCTGCTCGCTTTTCAGTGCTTAGTGGTGTGTTAGGCCCCTCGTTAGACAAAAACCTTTCTTCAAATTTGGTATGAGGAAATCAACCCAGGCAGTGTCTTAATTTTCTGATCATCCTTCCCAATTTATTTCCAGCTTTGGGTGCATTTAATCTCTTCTTTGTAGGTCAAGAGCCCCTTCTTCCTCCCCACAGTCCTATCACAAAAGTCGAAGGAAATAAAACCATTTCAATTCAGGTAATTATTTAGATTTTGATGGGTTTCCTTATTATCAGCTTTCGTGAAGCAGAATCTTATCTGCTTTACATATTTATTTTAATTAGGAAAGTTTTCATTTCATTTTGAAGTACTTGTTATTGAACATGGGACCTTCCAAGTACTTCCAGTCAAGCGCTCTTCCACACCCCTGTCTCCCAGCATTTATCTTTCTGTTTTCTTAAGAGTAATCTTTCCATTGTTTTATGAGACGTGGTTGTTGGAAATCCTTCTAGACTTGACATATCAGAGACTTTGGGAACCAAGGGAGACGGTTAAGGAAGGGTTAAGAGTGCAACCAGCTATTGATTTTGTCTTGCATATCTGGTATACATGAGGATAAATTAAATTGACTACGATTGACAATATTAACAAGAGAAGGTTTAGGATTATCTTTTTCTTTCTTTTTCAAGACAGGATTTCTCAGGCTGTCTTGGAACTCATTCTGTAGATCAGGCTGGCCTCAAACTCACAGAGATCTACCTGCCTCTGCCTTCCGAGAGTAATGATTAAAGGCATGAGCTATAATGCCTGGCAACTGCTCTTTCTCTTGAGACTTTCTGTTATCAGTAGTCTTACTTTAAAACTGGGTGCATGACCCAGAATAAAAGTCAAGCTTGATCTGAGCTGGATGCTTCCTCCTTGCTGGCTGGTGTTCATAGTGTTGAAAGATGCTATGCAGGCTGCTGGGGAGAAAGATCCTTAATGTCTTACTCAGCTGTGAGCTACAATACCAAGCTGCAGGCAAGATGTACCTAATGGTACAATAGCAGTGTGACTGTGTGGGATAACTAACTACTTTTTATTGGAATTAAGGGCTTTTGCAAGGAAGGAAATACATGCCTGGTGCTGTAGACATGATACAAGCAAAACAAAGCAAAAGTCCTATGGAAGGCAGCCGAGGGGTGTGCTCAGAGGTAGAGTGGTGGTTCAGAACTCATTAAGTTCATTGATCCCTAGCACCATAAACAAATAACGTTTAAAAACCATATGGCTAGGGAGAGCAGAAGAAGAAATCTACCTTCAAACTTTCAATGTTACTTCATCCTGAGCTTGATTCTGATACCTCATAGGCCCAGTGGGCCAACCTTTCCTTTTTTCATGTGACTTTTTAATAATTTTCTATTAAGTTCATCAGCCTACAACAGACTTCAATGTAGTTTTGGTTAGAATCGATTTGCTGAGCATTTTGCCTTAATTATTTTGAAGACAGATGACTGCCATTCTTTTTGTTGATTGTTCTGCTGAGTCTTGTGTCATTCTTGCTCTGGTTTTGCAGTTATATAGCAAAATGCAAGGAGAGATGAAAAAATATTGGAAAATTGATCATACCATAATATTGGGATCTAACTTTAGAATACCACCTTTACTATACAAGGTGTATAGGAGTAGAGAGCATGTGTTTTCTTCCTTCTGTTATGTCCTTTGAGACTTCAGAGGTATGAATTTACAGTTTTTTTGGATTAGCAAGCATTGCTTTTCTTTTAGGCTTTTTCAACAACATTCATACACACTGGACAATGTTATGGACCATTAATATTAGGATTCCAAATTTTAATAAAAATACAACTTCTTTTGAATTTTCTTTATTCTCTATTTTTTCATTTTCACAGTTAATTTCTGCTAAAATACACTACATTTTATTTAAAAAATTTCTCAGTTGAGTTCCCTAAAACTTTTAGTGTTTAAGTCCCTAGGTACATTTAGATGTCACTAAGGCATCAGGTGGTTAGAAAACTTGGTCTGGGTCTAGTTTCTAGTTTTTCCTTCAGTTGGTGGAACAGACTAAATCTCTACAGGTTTAGTTCTATAAACATTATCTCATATTTTTCACTTCAAGACACTGTTACATAGGCAAGGAGCTCAGTCACAGAAATTAAAATATAATGTTGACCGTAGAATGAGCCATTGTAATGTCACCATTTGAAGTGAACATGGTTTACTGGACCAGTTCTCAATCTGTTTGATCATTCTGATTTATTTGTAGACTTGTAGTCACTCCCAGGAGCACTGGTTTTCCACAATCACAATGAAGCTGACATGAAAGATGGCCAGAATTGATTACAGATATCTGTTGTGGAGTAGCAAGGAGAAAATGACAACGAGAGAACTCGTATCCCCTTCACTGTTCCAGGGATTACTTTTTAAAAAGAAAATATCTTTTCAGGTCAATTTGCTGCTTTATGTGTAGGGCAGAATTCTATTTTACAGAATCATTTCTGAACATTTTCAACACCTACTTGAATTTATATGGTAAAGTTGGGTCACCTAAGAAGGAAATATCAAGAAGTTTAGCATTATCTAAAGATGCTGTGATGTTGTGATGTTTTCGTTTTTTAGACCCATCCTTCTCATTTTATGTAACAAAAGACAGTCCAAGACTGGCCTTCTCCCTTAGTAGCTGTCTTAAGATCCCTGACACCTGCAGCCAGAGGACCTGAGCAATGGCACTCTTCATTATGCAAGAGAGTTGTTCTAATCTTTATGGTTGTATTTGATGTGACATACTGCAAGGGATATACGCTTGGTTCCTCCCATCTCAGCAGTAGCCATTTAAGTTGAAGCCTTGTTACTTTGAGTGCATCCTTGAATGGTAGCCTGTAGACAAGTATTCATGATCCCTTTGCATAATGTAAGGGAAATTCCTTTCGGGAGACAAGAAGTCCTGCTGAAATGTCAAAAAGTGAGAGCAGGAGAGGAGTATGAGATGAGATATCTGTTTCTATAACCTCCATCCATGCCACTGTCAGCCTATTGGGTCAGCTTCCCTCCACCTTTTGTGTGCAATTCCCTGGCACAGTTGTTGAACGATGTGCAACCAGCCCCAAGACGGAGCTTAGGTAAGGGCCTTTTCTTTCTCATTTAGCTCCTCCATACTTAAACAAAAACTCTATTTATGAAGGTTTTTAACACTTGATAGCCATTCTCCTAACCTATTTTTAACACTCTCTCCCACAGTGATGGTGATTTTTACAACACATCTGGTGCAGGTTATGATATTTTGGCTAGCTTTTTACCATACCAACCTTTGTTACTTCTCCTAGTGTTTAGGCAACAGGACCCTTGGAACTGAAATATTAATGATCATAAGTACAACAGCATCCCCTCTGCTTTTCAAGCAATGCAATTCTAAGCTGAAAGGCAACATCAATTATAGCTATGGGAATCCTATATATTGTCTCAGTAGGACACACAGATATGCACATACAGGGACACTTGGCTGGGCTCTGATACTTGTAATGGAATGCTTCCTTGTGCTTTGGTGTTTTGCTGCCTTAAAAGATAAAAATGGCTCTAAGGAGGATATTTGGTTGGTGAGGGAGAGAGTCACAACTGCTGAGCTAGCTGTGTATGCAATTGCCTGTGGGTGCTGGGGTGGGGGGTGTTTCCTTACCTCTTCTTACAACTCTCCCTCTGGGAGATGAGGGATGTCTGTGTACTTCATTCTGCCTTCCTCACAGTTTTTCTCACTCCCCTGGGCTGTTTGCAGTAATTAGAATAGTGTACCAGGGACAACTGGTAGGTTTTATTTTTGACTCCACTGCCACCTTAGAGACAGGCCCTCTACTCAGGGATTTTCAGCCTAAGGGTAAAAACAAATGAGTAGAGATTATAAAATTGGTTGTGTCACATGGACCAGGGATCCTGCTGGCAGACACAGATTCCCTGACTAAATCTTTTGTGTCTGACATTTCTCTTAGATCCCCTAACTCTAGGCTGACTAAAAGACTTTATTAGAAGGACTGGTGCACATTTGGAAGGATCCATATGAGCTCACACAAAAGAAAAAAGGGGAGAACCAATAAAAGGAAAATATTGTGTAAAAAGAGGTCTGCCAAATCAAGAAATCTAGATGATGATTCAGTGTAGATAATTATCAAGAAATAAATAATTATTTATAGTAAAGCTATGTGACATCATTTTGATGTACATAATTACATAATAAGCATACATATATGTACACATGAGAATTTCAGGTATGAATACATGCATGAATTGAACACTTAACCAAGTGTGAATCCTGATAAAAGCCGTTTGTTTACATTTTTATTTGAATTGAGTTTCACTTTTGAAGTAAGATAGAACAGTGTCTCCCCTATCTTTAACAAGACAAGCAAAGCCTGGGAATGTCAAGGGGGAACCACATCTCTATCAAATGTCACAAAAAATCCTGTCAGCTCCCATTCTAAACTTTCGGTTCTTTGGACCCTCTCTCCTTTCTTAGTCTGACACATTATTTAGTAAGGAAAATGAAAGGCTGCCATGTGTTAATTTAATGCAAGGAAAAGCACCTCGGTAGGCAAAAATCAGTCTTATTTTATGGAGTTATATCCAGTCATCGCAGCTGAATCTTCATAGCTCTCTGTTAATATCTACTAACTAGACTAGATGTTTACATTTCTTTTAAGCTCCTAGAATGTACAATAAAAGTAATATATAATGTATTTAAAACATAAAGCCACTTTTAAAATGCTCATATATTAATGTTACCCTTTTTATAAATGAAGAAGCAAATGGGACTTTAGGAAGCACTTCATGACTGTAGTCAATAAGAAAAATTATAACATGAGATGTTAGTATGAGACATGTTATAAATGGAGATGACCTCAAATGAAATAAAATTGTACTACAGTGACTTTTTGATAAGGAAAGGACTTCTCATTTTCATCAAAGATACCATCTGCCTTTCCCCAGAATCTGCTGTGGCTACTGTGTTCAACTAGTAATGTACCAAGAAATTCTTCAGGAGAGTTATTTATACTAGTTAACTGGCTTGCCTGAGTTATAAACCCTAGGGAAAGCTTAGTTAAAAATTGATGGGCCATTGAGATTAACAGAGGAAAACAAACAGATACAAACCAAATGAATAAGTGATGCTTCTTCAGTTTGCCAAGGCCAAAAGCGTTTCCTGCCAGTTGGAATCTGAACAGGGTAGATTATGTGCAAAAGGGCATGGCAAATGTCATTCTTAGTTCTGTGGCATAGAACTAAGAATATCCCATTCCATCCTTCTTACTGTTTCTGGACCAATGAAATGATAGGTTTATCCCATGTCTTATTAACTGCTTCCTCCATGGACAAGAACACCACGAGTCTTTCTCTCATTTGTTCGTTGTCCATGTGCCATCCTATTTTCCTGCCACAAAACAGGTTCAAGCCAAACTGTAAAAATAATTTTAAAAACAAGTACTTTAAATCAGTGTAGCAATAAATTAATTTCATGCCTAGTCTAATCGTGCTATTAATAAAAAACAGAACTCGTGTGGTGCCTGAGAATGACTGACTGAAGATTTGGCTTTGTTGGCTCTCTCCTCAGTATTTGCCATTGCTCACAGTTCTTCCCAAATGCTGCCAGGAGCTGTGTCAGTTGTTGGCTGAGATTGCAAAACAACCGACTGCAAGGAGAGTTGGCAATACCTTGCTGAAGGCATATCTCAAACTGAGGAATCCTGGCTGGCATCTCAGTTAGTAAACACTAGCTTTCCCTCAGGATTGAATGTCTACTCCAAATTCCTGATGGGAAGGGAAAATCAAGCAAGGGAAATGATACATATCACGGGAATGTGTTACTGATAGGCAATTCATTAAGGCTGCATGTTTTTCTTTTATTTCAGAACTCTATCCAGGTGAAGTGTGGCCCATATCTGTTAAAAATCTTGTTAGACAGTGGTCATTCAAGCATAAGAGGAGGAGTACATAGGTTGTATGCACTCTTATTTATTTTTGCTTATTTGGTTTTTGGAAACAAATGAAGGAGCAAGAGGCACTGGGTGGTTTTTGCTTTGTTTAGTTGACTCATAAGCTACCAGTGTCAAATCATTCTACTGAGTGTCCTCTTGCTTGCAGGATTGTGTTTTCTCAGGAACAGGACTTCAAGAGTTCATTAAACATTGGGGTAGGGATAGGTGAGGAGTTACAATTGGAAATTGCCACCTCAAAGCAAAGGAGAAGCACTGAATTATTTCTCATGATTATGAGTAAAGATTAATTTCTGGCTACTGTTACCATGAATGGTCCCTTTCAAGACAAGTGTATGTGCTTTAACTGTCATTAGAGTATCCACTTCTGTCCTCTCAAGATGAGGATCTCCCAGGAAGGCATAGGGAAGCATCCATACAAAAATATCTTGATATTTCCAAAACCAAAACCATTTCCAAGAACATAAGTCAAAAGAAAAATGGGAATTTAGACTGCACGTTTGCTGTTTACAACTGCTTATAGAGTTCTCAGTTTTCATTGATGCTTCAGAGTTCCAACAATGTGTTGTATACAGAAATCTGACATCATCTCTAGGTCACTGTTGCATCTTACCAGAGTTTCGGGAAATACCCATTTGTAGTAGTTTGGTTTTAAGGCCATCTCTTGGTGAATTATGTGTGTGGGTGTCACAAAACAAGAAACATGATTCTTGGTTCAGTCTTCTTCCAGAAGGTTTATTGTAACTAACCGCCTTCCCGGGTATATATGAAAGCCTTTTAGTGGCTATTACTGTTGGAATTTATGTGGTTTGATCCCAGAAAGGGAACCCACTATCAAGAAAAATCAAGTTCCCATTGCTTCCTCCTGTCCATTCTAGTTTCCAAGGAAACACAACATCATACTTCCTGAATCTCTGTATCAAAGGGGTTTTTGGTGCCACCCCACTATCTTTCTGAGGACTCAGTGACTTTCCCAAATGGATTGATCTTTGGAAGATTCTCTATGTGACCACATTGTGATGCCATCTTTCATTTGACCATAGGATAGTTTTCCAGTTCAAAAAGCTTCTTCCCTTCAACTGCATCGGTAGAAATACATTCCTTATTCAAGGAAACAAATGGATGGGAGAAATTGAAAGGAAGGGCTCCTGTGGTAAACATTGAGCTAAAATCCTTGTGATTGCCTCATTTGGATATGTTGGTTTTGGTTTGTGTTTCTGCCCCTGGCAGAGATCCTGTGGGAAGCACAATCCTAGAAATGCAAGAGGACTTTTATCTGTGGAAGGGGCTGTGGGTAAGGACTGCATGCTCACTGGCCCTGGATAAGATGTCATCCATGGAAGGAAAGTAGTTCCGTAGGATCCCTCTGAGGCAGGCGCATATTTAAATATTTTATTCCAAACTAGAACATTTCATTCCTGTTATACTTTGAATAAGTGATACAAACTAATACACTTGAAATTACAAAATATTGTCCTGACAAGAAGGTTTCTTCAAGTCCAGCCCTTGTCTCTTGAGTCTTAGATGTCACTAGACCCAAATATGCATGTGTCTCTGAGGTGAGTATATCTTTGAAGTTTATTTTCTGAGACAGCCCTGGGTGTGCTGTTTTCAAAGGATATACACATAGGTCAGTTAAAGAACACATGGTCTTTTGGCATTGTTCTGGTATTATTATACTGGCATAATTTCAAGCGTGTACATTATTTTCCTGGCTCAGGTCTTAACAAAATCATAACCCATTTGATCTGAGAGTGGCTGTAGATCATACAGTCCAAATGAAGTCCAATTTTCTCATAATTATAGGAAAGAATTTATTAAAATACAGACAATCAAGGTAGTTGTAGATATCAGGACACATCTGCTGAGATACAGAGCAAAGCTTTTCTGCATGTCCTGTGTTACTTCCAAAGATGGGTAAAACATAGAGCTTTTAAAATGATGTTTATTGCTAGCTCCCTTGCAACAGGCGAATAACACAGGGAAAATTACTTTATGCTAACTTGAAATGTCCCAAGTTTAAAAACTTTTGTCTCTTCTTACTGGTCCTTAACCAAGGTGCTGGGATTTAATTTCCTCAAAAGCTTTCTGCATTTAAAGTTTTTCTTGTATGCTTCTCTTTGGGACCCAATTTCCTTTGCTGACGAACAGGCAAACAAGAGCTAATAATGGACTTTCATTAGCTTCATTCTTCTCCCGATGGCATGATTTTCTTTATCTGATGTGCAATGCAAATGTTATAAATGATGACTTTTCATACAATGACTTGCACAGCAGCTTATCATGCAGATTTAGAAAAGCAAAGGCTGTATTCAGTAGTGCAAGTCTTGCTAATGCATCTGGGAGAATTTTCCTTATTTAAATTTCTTTTAGCGCATTATAACCTCCTAATTGGAGCCATATTTTCAGTATGTAGATCTTCCAATTTGATATTTTTGTTAAACAACAGGTCATCAGATATCCCCTCTGTGATGCAGAAAAGCTCACATCTGCAGCAAGGGCTTCCAATTTTAACAGGATGGTGATTGTTGAATTTGTTTAAAAAATGTACAGAGCCAAGTATCTTGGTGGTACTTGAGGTCTGTGTCAACGACATTCAGGAAATACATAACAGGACATTTTCTATGGTTCCGATGTGCATAATAAGTTTTAAGGCTGACAACTTATTACTGCCTAACATACTGAATACAATATCATATTCATTTGCATTTGTACCTGCCTAATTTTGAATAACATGGTAGGTGCTGACTGATAATACAAATCAATAAAAGAGTCCATCTTACAAATGTTAAGGAATTGTTCAATTAGAAGAATATGCTGGCTTAGAAAAACTCTTAACATTCTGACCTTTGACAATGGAAGTTGATGACTTTTGAAACAATTTCAGTAAAAGCACAGATTAATGGATCACCTCAACAGTTGTGGAGTGCTTTGGTTTTGTTGTTTATTGTGTTTTAGCTTTGAGACAAGGACTGGCTGTCTCTATAACTCTTGCTGGCCTTGACCTTGTGGCAGTAATTCTTCACTGTTCTGAATACTGGTATTGTATTCGTGCACCAGCATGTCTGGCAATGCTGAAAATCCTTCAATTTACTACCATTCTAGTAGATTTGGGATTGTCAGACATTATGATGATATAAGACATGCACAGGACCATGGATGTAAGTTTTGGCTAAAAGAATTTAGAATGAATCCAATTAAGCTTCCAGAGCCATATTCAACAAATAATTTTTTAAAAAGTCAACTTTTCATTAAGTATAATGATACTTAACTTTTAGGATGTTATAAAATTTATGTATAAAATGTACAGAATAATACTTTGTACACACTAAACTCCACATATTATTGAAATCAGCACACCTATAAACTGACGCTTACAATACCCATTTAGAAAAGATACAGTTAACAACATTGGGTACTGGGCATTGATCCTGGGCTAGAGAATAGGAAGTTCTGCAGAGAAAGTGTGATATCTTTGAATTGCCAGAAAAGTGACACAGTTTAGGCAAAGACCAGATGTGCATTTTTGGCTGAGAGCCCAGAAAGCACAAAGGACTAGAGACATGAGTTTTAGCTGCAAAGAGAAGGGGTGGAGGGTAGAATTAGGAGGTAGGTTTTAGGACTGGAGAAGAGGAGATGGGACTGTATATGAAGTTTCCATGATAGACTAGTTTGTCTTGGTAATTCAGTAGACAAAGGGAGTCATCAGGAATCTAACCCAAGAAGAGCAACAACAACACAATGCAATGGGAGGACTTTCTTGGGGGTCCACAAAAATAACATAGAACTATGTTCTCTCTCTCTCTCTCTCTCTCTCTCTCTCTCTCTCTCTCTCTGTGCTGTGTGTGTCTATGGACCTACTTGAAATTATGCATTCAGAATGTACATCTTAACAAGACACCCAGGTGACTAATACGCACACTAAAATTTGACAAAAACTGGCCTGAAGGTAGCACAGGCAAATACAGTTTGATGCAGGAGTAGAAAATGAGAGTCACTCTCAGAAACTTTCAGAAAGAGGTAAAATGGGAAGAGTAGGGAGTAGGGATCATGTGTGGCAGAGAGAGTGTAAGGAGAATTTGTTTCCTTATTAGCATTTTTAGGTAGATGATGATGGTGATTATAAAATGAGAAGTTTTGGGGAGTGAATGGAGGGAAAAGTAATTCTCTTTATTGCATGGAATTTTTAAGCAGCCCATGGTGCATGCGGGGGATCAAAAAATGTGTGAGACAATATGGAGTTGCGTTATTAAGGAGAAAATCTGGTCAGTCTCTTAATGTCATGGAAGAGTTCCCCAAATAACCCTTCTCCACTGTCCTTTTATGAAAGTACAAGGGCATGTTAAAATTGGTTTTCTAGTATGCATTAAATACTTGAAAAAATTGAGTTCATGAAGTCAAAGATCTCTGGTTCTGCTGTTAAGTATAAACGCATGAAAATAAAACCATAAGGCGCAACAGAGTTTGGTAATTTGTGTGTAATTCTCCTGTATAGACTTGGCAGGGGTTCAGGCTCTGCAGTTGGGAGAGGTCAGGGATCCTGGTGAAGCTTGGCATCAGTGTTTGTGGATTTTTAAAAGCGTTCTTTAGAAAGATGGAGAAAATTTAGGTGTTTGAGACCACTACCTGCTGAGTTAAAATGAAATGTTCCTCAGGGGTGAGCTTGAAGGGTTATCTAGCCAGATTGTAGAATTTCTGGACAGCTAATTTCTTACCAGCCTAGAGTTGCCTGATTTAGAGACTAAGAATGAAGAACACACAGATAAATTTGAATCTCTGATGCATATTAATAATTTCTCAAGTCAAAGTTTGTGCCCAATATTTCAGCAAATATAAACATAAGGAAAATACAAAATACTTTTCTGAAAGTCAACTTGAGCTGCATATTATTTTAAATAACATCCTTTTTGAGTTCCCTAAGTGATGATTGTAAATATATTTACATATATAAAATATCGCAACTATTAATGTTTAAGGACAAAACTGAGGAATTAATGAAGTGTCAAGTAAAAATTTATAACATCAATTTAAATAGCATCTATATGTCTCTTTTGGAGGAAGAAACAAAACAGGCATTCTGGGAAAATTATTACATGATTTTCCTTTCTGTGCTTGTGATAGAATTACTGATTTATTCTTTAAACCTTCCACACATTTTATCATCCCCTTCTATAATCTTAATACAACACTGAGTGGGAAGACAGCCTATAATTAAGGCATAAGTTATCAAACAGTCTGCAGATGTAGAGGTGCAATGGAAGGTAAGCTTGGAGATTGCTTTCTACTGGCAGCTCTAGTGTTTAGCAGATGTGTTCCTTCCAAACAAGGAAGGTGGTGTTGAAAATAACTCTATTACAGGTAGCGGTTAATATAGATAGAAAATGTTTCTTTAATTAGATCTGTTTTTAGAAATTCTTCGGCCTGGATATATATATTACACTCTTTTGCAATCAAATTAAACAACTACATCAAAGAGAAGATGCAATTTAAAGTAGCTGGAAGTATGATGTGGGAACAGAGAAAAGTTAAGGTTTAATTTCATTAAGGGTCATGGAGAGGTTTCCCAGATGGCAACACGCAAAGATCTTTTTAAAGTATAGGATAGACACCTTCTTCAGTGCATTTTTAATGACTAAGGTCACAGATGCAGAGGTTGTGTGAAACATGATGATGAAAGCAGCAAGATACCTTTACCTTAGATCCAAAGACCTTTAGAAACAATGGTCATTTTGATACATTGCCTGGCAGTGCTTTTTTTCTTTAAAGTAGAGATTGTGTTATATATATGAAATTTTCTACCCCCTACTTCACTTAATGCATGTCTTTTGGTTTTAAATTAAAAACTCTCTGTTAATATCCTCACACAGGAAACCAGTAATGCATTGTAGGGATGAATAGCGATTTTTAATAATCCTCTAACATTGGGTTTTCAGTATGCAGGACTTTTGTAGCCATT
Source organism: Mesocricetus auratus (assembly GCF_017639785.1). Lineage (NCBI taxonomy): Eukaryota > Metazoa > Chordata > Mammalia > Rodentia > Cricetidae > Mesocricetus > Mesocricetus auratus. Next base: position 30,616,580 of record NW_024429200.1, on the reverse strand, counting down.
ATAAGATACATCATTGTGTATTCAAAGAATTATATAACTCGGGTTATTTCTGAGTCTATGAAGTAGAATTCCTGGGCTAAGAGTATAAGATGACATTAATGGTCTAACCACACAGCATCAAACTGTCTTCTAAATAGTTTATCCAAATATAGGCTGAATTGTTCACAGAGAAAGAGAGGAAGGGGGAGATGACAACTGAAAGTCATAGGCAGGTAGCACATAGTCAGTCTCAAGGGATCAAAGAACATGATGCTGGCAGCATATGTCATGGATGGTGAATTGAGAAAACCAGGCTAAGAGAGACCACGTCAGTATTGAATTGCAGAAGATCTTAAATGCCAAACTAATGTAGTGAGTTTCTCCTATTCTAAGGAGTGGAGACCAATGGAGGATTTCTGAGCAGAACAATGCCATGACATTAGAACTTTCTTTCAGTTAATTATAGGTTATTAAATGTTTCTGAACTTTTGATCATACCCAAATAACATTTAAGGTCATCAACTATCAAAATTTGAATGTCTGGAAATAAACTATTCCTTGGGATCATCATGTTTAAAGATACCATTGACATTTGCTTTATTGAACATAAATTGATTTTTATACACTTCTGTCAGTGACTGCATAAAGCACCTGGATGATAGAAAGTGGCAGGGCAACTCTATGTCATGGAGACATTTAAATGTATACTCTGGTGGTTATAGGGTTGTGAGTGTGATAAAGATTTATTGAGGATTCAACATGTTTCTAGGACCTTCTTCTTTAATGATGTACTCCAAAGTTGTTCCTGGTTCTGAAAAAGGCTAGAAGAGAACAAATGCTATTTAAAAAGACTGTTCATATACACATTGTTTTTAAAATCAGCACATAGTGTGCAATTTTTCATGCTTTTCTTTATGACAATGTTTACATGAAAATATAAAGAAATAAGTTACTCCTGTACCCAGATATTATATTATTCTAGACAGAGCTGCTTTTAAAATTAGTTGTTTTTATTTTGGTGGGCAATGTCCTTTGAATATATTCACTTTCATTCCCCCTCAATCCCTACCAACTCCTAACAGACTTCCTACCCCTCTTTATAAAGCCCCTCACACTCCTGTTCTACTTTTGTGTTTTCTTCCTCTTTTATTGTTTTATAACCTATTGAGTCGATGTACTTAGGTTCACAGTGCTATCCACCAGAGCTTGGTCAGCCTACTGGTGGCCATATCCACAAAGAAAGCAAACCCTGCTTCTCCTAGTAGGTATCAAATGGTAACAGCTGATTGGTTAGCAGTGGAGCATTGTTGTGTCTCTCCCCACCATGTTGGGCTGTTGATCAGTTTGATCTTGTACAGGCAACACATCTGCTGTGATTTCATGAGTATGATGGCCTTGTCATGTTGAGGAGACATCATTTTACAGCACTCCTCCCTGACCTCTGATCCCAGCTGCTTTTATTTCATTTTCTTATTTTTCACCACTGAACAGATATTTTCAGGGAATCAGAAGAAACCCAGGCTAATGTTGTTTAGTCTGGACATTGTCAGCTTTTGAGTAAAAAAGAATCTGTTGCTTCTTTCATATAAAAACCTGCCACAAAAGGGTGGTGAAATAACATCACAGAGAGAAGGAAGATGGAACAATTACAGATATATTGTGTTTCCTCGTGTCTCTGTATCATGAACACTCTGGTGCTGGAAGAATGCAAGCTTCTGATTTGACATCTATTTAAATGCTGAAGGGTCTGAGCTTCAAATTCAACTTGATCTTTTCAGCCTTTGGATTCTGTCGCCTGCTGTCATAACATCGCTTCTCAATTCAAAGGGGGAAAAGGAGATTCAGAACACCTCAAATAAAGCTTGTCTGACATCAAGTATAAATGAATCAGAAAACCGAGCATTAACGTTTACTTGAAATAGATAAGACGTTCAAAAACAGGGATAACATTGTGTTGATGGTCTGAAATAGCTATTCAAGTACTTTTATGGCACCTGCAACCAGACATGCTTGGTTAGGATTCTGAGGCACTTCTTCAACATGACGTCAGCCATTGCTGACCCTGTGCTAAGCCTAAAATGTAAATAGCTACTGCCTGTACGCCTTTTGACTCTGACAGAACTGCTGCACCATTTAAGTGAGTGGAAGTATTTCAGACTACTCTTTCTAATTTTGTCCTAAAACCTTCCCTAGAATGAATTTTTGCTCATAAAGCAAACCATTTAACACAGTTTTCTTTTGGTCAATTTAAAGCAAGTAAGTCAGGTCAGGTCATTTTATAACATAAAAGGAAAAGTAGTATTTTCTCACTTTGGATTCTTTTATTTTTAAATTTCTGCAACTAAAATGTCTTTTCTTTAAGTCCACAATGACAGGTCATTAATCCTTAATGCAGATTTGTACCTCAGGGTATTTGGAGTAGAAAACTCATTAAAATTCTTTTGTTTTATATATGACTGTCCTAATATAAATTTGGAGTTCATGTTTAGAACTTATTAAAATGAATAGGAAGCATAGACATGAATTTAATGAGTTGAAATATGTAAAAATTATTTCTACCTATAGGAAAGGTATTGATTTCTTAAGTGTCTGCTGACAATTTTTCAACAGAATGGAGTTCTGCAAACACATCTTTAGTTTCCCACTGGATTTTCTGGGTAGGTACAGTATACTCTGTAATTCTTTAATTGTACTTTCCTATACTGAATTGGACACACAACACACACACACACACTTAGTTGTACAGTATACTCTGTAATTTTTAATTGTACTTTCCTGTACTGAATTGGACACACAACACACACACACACACACACACACACACACACACACACACAGACACTTAGTTGTACCAAAAGGCATGGGCTGCCATCTTGCTTTTCTTTTTAAGGGATTGGTCTTTTACTGCGGAGAGGTTTACTAGCCATGGTTCATCTATGAAAAGTGTCTTATGGATACTTGGTTATATTCGGCATTTAATTCCTCAATCACAGTTTCCCTTGCCCCCTTTCTTCCCCTCTTTCTTCTATAAGATGCTTGAAAGCCTATTGCAAAAGCAAGTTCTGTTGCAAGTAAACTAGGGATAGATATTTTCCAGTTTACCGAAATATCATGTTTCTTTTTATTCCAGCTGTTGATAGCTATACAAGAACACATCAAAAGAAGTGTTATGATTTTGCTTTTGTGCTTCCTTTTTCTTAATTAAATGTACCAGTGTCACACAGTCTAAGCTATATTCCAGATAAGCATTTGAATTCCCTGTAAATTTAGTCCATAAATATCTGGTGAATATCTGCTGGATATGAAGCACTAGAAATAGAATAAAGGGAAAAGTTGACACCAGTTGTACCATTAAAATGGAGTGAGTGTAATGTGGAGATTATCCCATCCAAAATGTCTTACAGAGACCAAAACTTATAGTTGTCTTAAGGGCTTACAAAGAGGCACACAGTATTATAATGAAATAACAGTTTCCCACTGAAGACCTGGGAAGGCTTCCTTTAAGCAGCAATGGATGCAATGAGGGAGATTTTTGCCAAGGCATCCTAGAGAAGCAAGTGGCAAAATAGTTCACTGTGTGACTAGAAGAAGACTGAATTTAGCATCCAAGGAAGGTCTTGTGAGGGAGAAGAAAGAGTCTTGTATTGGTTGTATACATGACCTTGTCCATGCCTGACTGGGTATCAGAGAGAAAGCATCAAGCAAATAACAGTAGATCTACTAAGGAACATGAGGGAGAGGGAGGACTAGGATATGATTTGTTCTTTGACTTAAGGTCTATCAATTGTTGGAATGCTGCATTATTTTTTGGCTTGCTAGATCATGAATTCAATAGTAAACCAGTTTCTGCAATCATTTTACAAGTTTAGATATTAATATAATCAATTTTGGTATGCAACACTTCTTTATTCTGAACACCCTTGCTATTTTGTAGGCAAAATTTACAAACATTTCCTAATGTATTTAGAAATTCTCCTAAAAAAGTGTCAAAGGAAATGCAAGTAATGTTATTATTAGAACTTTGAAATGGTAATTACATAAAGACTTGTATTAGTCAGTTGTTCTGAAAGCTCAGACCCCCTGTACTGTTTAATGTATTTATGTAACATTAGAGAAGGTAACTAAATTATAAATTTCTGTCACAGGAATGATGCAAAAAGGTAGTTTTTGACAGTATCTAAATCTTTAATCATCATCATTTTCTTTTTATTATTATTATTTTAATTTTAAATAGCTTGTTTTACATGTCAATCCCAGTTCACTCTCCCTCCCCCCCTCCCGAATTCGCCCACCACCCCCCCCAGCCTCCCACCCTATCGCCATTTCCTTCCATATAGGAGACATCTAGAGTCTGTCATTTCACTCAGGGCAGGGTCCAGGCACTCCCCTAAGAGTCCAGGCTGAGAGAGCATCCCTCTTTGTGTTATGGACACACGATGTCTGTTTATATGCCAGGGATAAACACTGATCTACTGCCCAGAGCCCCATAGGTTGTCCAGGCCTCCTCACTGACTCTCACACTCAGGGGGTCTGGATACGTTCCATGCTGGCCTCCCAGATGTCGGTCTGGGGTCCAAGAGTTCTCCCCTGTTCAGATCAGCTGTCTCTGCTGGTTTTGCCAGCCCATTCTTTGCCAATTTGCTCATCGCTCCTCTCTCTCTGTCACTGGATTCCTTGGGTTCAGTTCAGTGTTTAACTGTGGGTGTTTGCCTCTGCTTCCATCAGTCACTGGATGAAGGCTCCAGGATGGTTATAGACATCAAGTTCATTATCAGGAATGGGCATTCGAGGTAGTCTCTCCACTATTGCTTAGCTTGCCAGTTGGTGTCATCCCTTTAGATCACTAGAGGTCACACTGGTGCCTGATCTGTCATCTAACATATGATTCCCTCTCCCCCCATATCTACCCCCCACACATAACCTGTTCATTTATGTATTTAATTATCAACTATTGTAGTGGCTTAAGAAGAGGAAGACTGTTTTAGACAATTTTGATCTGCTTCAGGGAACACATTTTTCCCAACTATCAATAACTCCCTTTCCTTAAATCCATAGAGTTCTGCTCTCCTTTGTGCTGAGGTGCCTGTACAATTTGCATATACAGTCTTGTTCATTGACCCAGCATTCTTCTGACTTTTCTTTTACTGGCTTCAGAAACTCTATAGCATCTATTCACAAACTCATTCTTTCGTCTGTTTTCCTGTGTGTCCAACCATAGGTCCCTTTGGTTGTTAGTGTTAGAGTGCACATTTGCAGAATTGTGCAGAGAAAGGGTCTCTGGAGGTTCAAGGCCCCCAGACTTTCTTGCTTTCCTGGTAATAGATTCTTGTGATGCCACCTTCCACAATGAATCAAGACATGGAATATGGCAGGAATCATATCACCACATTATCCAGACTTTTCTAAGCATTGTGTTCTCTGCCTTGTTTCCTCTGAGTGACTTTCTCGACAGAAGCTAGCTATTGTACTGTGCAGACATTTCAACAGCCCATGCTGTCTACATGGTGATATGACTACATGGCACCTTGTAGACAGGGCCGAGGCTTCCTGTTGATCATAAGAGTGAGCCACCTTGGAAGGAGGTCTCCTGTGCCTACTTTAACTTTAGCTCATTGGATTTAGATTAAACTCACTTAGCTTTATCACAGGTTTGTCAGAAATTTCATTAGAGCTTCTGAGAAACAAATATCTATGTAAGCTACTCAAATTATTTTTCTCATAAAAATTCCCCAAATAAGTATTTCTTATTAGTTTAAGTGATTAAATTTTGGGATAACTTGCTATGCTACCATAGGCTTTGATGTTGATCTATGCCTTCATATTATTCACATTTCAGCTATGTTTCCAGCAATATTAAAGAAAGCTGAGTCACGGTCATAGAACATAGAGACATTGCTACAATTTATGTTGTTTTTTAATCTAAGAAGACACAGATAATAGTAGCAACTTGGACTCTTACAAAGATTTATAATTCATTTTTGCATTTTGCAAATTTCTTTCATGTGCTGTAACTGTGACATTCTGGAGACAGAGCAGATGTTACAGACAAGGAGTGAGTTAATAAGTATGCATTGAGTGACTACCATATTTCTGTCAGTGAGTTAAGTATTGGGGTCACACATGGATAAATAAGGATGAAATCTATTTTCACTGAAGAATGGATAAACACTCAAATGGTCACAAGAGTCATTTTTACTGCTAGAGTTCAAGTACAGGTTGCTCTGAAATATAAAATGAAGGAAGACAAACTAATCTGAGGGTCAGAAATGGCTTCTCTGAAAATGTTATAGTTCAGTTGAGGTTTATAAGACCGAAGGTCCCATCTGAAGGGGAAGAGTGACAGGTGAAGGAGAGGCAGGCTATTCTAGTCTATAACACACGAAGCGTTGATAAAGAAGTCAGCTATGAATGGATAAGCGTGAGCAAGAGGAGCATGTTGTGACACACTGCTGGAGATGCAAGCAGAGGCCTCATGTGAGTTAAGGGGAAGATCTGAAAATGAGGTGTAAAGTTGAACTTGACTGCACTAGGACTTGAACTCAGATTTTTCTCTTCACACTCTTCATTGTATAGAACTTAGTATTTCCTGTTACCCTGTCCTTGTCAGATAGACTACACTCATAAAATGCTCACTCGGAAAGAGAGGAATAAGCTTAGACTTAGTGAGGGTAAGGGCAAGACTTACCAAAGGTGATAGATTACTCATCATGAGCAGGGGCCAAGCATTTGGTTACTGGCTTGCTGCAAATAGATTTTTTTCTAAGCCAAAATTAAGGCTCTGAAACTCATTTCATCTGTTGGATTTCACTTGATCCACATGGTTGTTCTAGCTGATTCCCATAAGCGTCTTCAGAGAGTGTTGCAGACAACAGATTGTAAAATGGCAGCAAGAAAGCCCAGAGAATTGTCAGGCTTTAGCCAGCCCCGACAAGTTTCTTGATGGCTACTAGCATGTGTATGAGAGGAATGAAGCATTTGCCAATTTTGCATGCCCCTGAGTTCAATACTTGTTGAGAGGAGCTGTAAAGTCTTTACATAAAGAATGGCTTATGTATTTATCAAGAGGTCCAGTTATTAAAGTAATCTGGGAGTCATCTGTGGTCGTCCACAACTACTTTTGATGGGAAGGCAAATGCTAGTTATGGAGCACATTTTAGGCTGCACCCCTGTTTGTACCACTGGGGAAGGGCTACTTAGACATTTCAGTTGGGCTCACTGCCATACATGTCCAAGAACACAGAGAATTTAAGGGGTCTCAAGGACTTTTAAGGACTGGTTGCTTTAGTTTCATCTTTGTTACTGTGGTAAAAGACTCTGACCAAAAGAAACAGGTTATATTCTATCACCAAGGGATCCAAGACAGGTATCTGAAGGCAGAATTTTTTTCTATTTAAAGTGACCAAGGAAGTCACTTTACAGCCAAAGAATAATGGCAGGAACCATGAAAGATGCTGCTTGCCATTTGGTTTACACACTCAGGCTTCATTGTTCTTTACACATTCCAGGGTCACATGCCCAGTACCTTCTAGAGTGGGCTGGACTCTCCTATCAAACGCATGCCCAAAGGCCAAACTGATCTGATCATTGCCTTACTGAGACTCCCTTAGGTGATTCTTGTCTGTGTCAAGATGACAGTTAAAGCTAACTAGGGCACTGAATCTAGGTGAAAGACGATGCTGACTACATGTAGTCTATAGGAGATTGTCACTGGTTTCTATTATTAGTAGCGTATACTTGTGTTAGACACCTAGAAAGATTGAAGAGAAAGAGAAGGAGTCTTATATTATACTTAACTAACATCTAACTTATTCCTGGCAGCAAAAGATTAAGGAACCAAGGATTCTTAGATTAGTAACCAGAGCCCATGTTCCTTAGGCAAGGAGAAGCTATTGCTTTGCTTGGAGATTAGGGGGCTAAGAGGAGAAGAGAGGATGATCCTAGGAAAATTGCAAAGCTGCTGAAGAGGCAGTAGCCGAACATATTTTCCTTTTATTTTTCAATGTTTCGATGTCTGAAGAAAAAGATATCAGACATACTACTGACTGGCAGTGATCCAGCTAAATCTCTGGGTAGCTTAGAATTCTGCTGATTGGCATTTGACTGAAGTTTCCTGACATCCAAGTGAATCTGCTCTATTCACACAGGCTGGCTCACATTGGTCACTTTTTTCCTTTTTGTGGGGAGGGAGAAAACCCTAGGTGACACTGGGATTTGTAAGGTGTCTGGATGAATTAAATTCCTTTTAGAGCATTTGTGACACACCTTTCCAGGTTCAGCCCTGTCTTCAGTGAAGTCTTTGAATATCTTTCCCATGGAGATAGACTTATTCTTGTTCTCTTAACATTTTCCTCTATATGTGGAGATTTTACTTTAACATAAATCAAGCCATCAATTTATATAGGCTTCTAGTTGTTTTGAATGGATTTTCATTTAAAGAAAATGCTATGCTGGTTCCCACATGTTCTCTGCTCCCCTCCTCTTTCTCCTCCGTTCTTCCCTGCTCTCCCCCATGCTCCCAATTTGTGCACGAATTCTTGGCCTTTATCCCTTTTCTCTGGTGGACCTTCTGTTTCTCTCTTAGGGTCCTCTTTGTTTTCTAGTTTCTCTGGAGGTGTGGATTCTAGGTTTGTAATCCTTTGCTCTGGTTCTAATAGTATTTGTCTTTCTGTGATTGGGTTACCTCACTCAGGATGGTTTCTTCTAGTTCTATCAATTTGCCTGTGAAGTTGAATTGTTATTTTTTTCAGCTGAGTAGTACTCCATTGTATACAAGTACCATTTATCCTTAATGCCTGAATGGATTTTGGAAGCCCATTTCCCCATGAAGGGATACTCTCTCAGTTTAGATACACCAGGGAGGGCCTAGGGTCTCACCCACATTATGTGACAGACTTTGACAATCCTCCATGGAAGGTCTCATCCTCCCTGGGGAGTGGATGAGGTGTAGGATGGGTGAGTCGTGGGGGACATGGGTGGATGGAAAAGAAAGGGAACTGGGATTTATATGTAAAATAAGATTGTTTCTAATTTAAATAAAATTTTATATAAAAAGAGAAAATGCTAAATCCTTAGGTGGCAAAAGGAGTCATGTTCAAAGTTCAAATGGAAGTTAGTTACATTCATCATGTACCTTCTGTCTTTGCCCTAGGGAACTCAAGATTTATTGAAATTTTATTCAGGTGATTAAGCATGGAAGAATAGATAGGGCGTATTTTTCATGTTTTCCATTTCTTTGTTTCTCCCCCAAACTATACCAGATACTAATATATGCTTATATATTATATAAAATTCTAGCTATATAATTATATACCTACATAGTTAAGTTAAATATAGAAATAGGGTATTGGGAAAACAATAAGAAGCAGGATATGCAGATGTCCCAGAGATTGTAGACTTCAGTAGGAGGCACACAGATAAAACATGCCAGTATAGTCGACTGTGCTAAGAATCACTGTGGGTAACTGTATGTAAGTAAGGGATAAAGCAGTGACACTAAACTTATTTGGAAGGGTGATATGAGGGCTGTCAAAGAGGACATGAAGACATTCCCGTGTAAACCAATTAATAGAAAACCTGGTAGCTTGGAGGTAGACAGAGTATTCTCAGAAGAGTGAAACTTGGAAAAAATCGAATACCTGACTAGTGACATGGCTCAATGGTCTGCCAACCAATCTGAGAAACTCCGATTAAATCCTCTTGATCAAAGGAGAGAACTCATTGCCACACGCATTTTTCCCTGACCTCCATACATATGTAATGGCACATACCCTGTCCTTCCTCAAAAAAAAGGAAAATTAAAGAAATTCACTACAGGAAGATGATGGTAACTCCATACATCTAATGTATAGATGGTTCACATGGATAGTGTAAAGTTTAGTAGTCTTGGGAAATGTTATTACTAAGGATGATGGCACCAGGGAGATACATGGGGAGCTATTGTTTTTAAATACCATTCTACACTTTTGCTGTGCTTCACATTTAGATATTAATTTAATGGATAATCATAATACATTGGTAAGGTTGGGACAATCGCCATCCTTTTTTAAATCATCAATTAATGTATATAGAAGTCAAACAACTTGCACATTCCCATATAGCAAGGAAGTGGCATCATGTTTGGCCCTAGACAGTGGATATCCCGTCCTAAGGTCTTACCTACCACATTTAGAGAGTTTTGCTTATAAATAGTAGTTAACGGTGGTGGCACCAGTAACATTGTGACCCCAATCACTGTTGAAGATCAGGATAAGTTATTTTTTTTCTTACAACCCTTTTCTTCATTAGAATAATTATTTTTTCTTATTTAAAAAAGACTATGATAATATTTGTATAGGTAAGTGATTGGTTTGATCTTCATCCTGGACTTAAAGATGAATCAAATGCTTGGTAGAGGTTAAGATCCAGTGAGTTAAACACATGTGTAGAAAGATGGGCACACAGCCAGCTGTCCTCCTTGAGGCAAAGCCTTAGTGCTACCGCGGAGGAGCGGCATTCTTGCAGAAAGTCAGACTTTCTCAAATTGTCAATTTCAGTGGCCTTATTATTCAAGATGCTGCATATTATTATAATGTATCTTAAAATACTTCCCTTCAGGCTGACTGCATAAGGAATTTTTAGTGAACCAGAACTTTCTTTATCATTTGAATGAAACAAAGAGGTCTCCAGACTTTCAAAAAAGGGACGTTTCTTTTCATTGTGGTGATTTTTTTTATTTTAGGAGGCCAGTAGTACTCAAAGCCTGAAAAATAGGTTTATGCAATGTTTTAATATAGCTTTTTTGGAAGGATTATCAGATTTTACTTGTTTTTGTTGTTTAAATCATGTTTCTTCAATGTCTGATAACATTAAATCATTCATCTGAACTGTTCATACATATCTATCTCTTTTATATTTTAAAAACACAGTCAGATGAATTTCTTTCTAAATTTTGTTATCAATATGTAAATAGCTCCATCTGCCCACAGGTAATCACGTCTACCTGCAACATTCAAATGGGGACACTTTTTCTTTGCTTGGGAGTTCAGCTGGAGTTTTAGGGGTTCTGTTACAAACAATTAATTAGGTATGGTGACCTGGGGCTCAGCGAGTGGGTCAGTTCTTTTGGTATTTCTTAATGTGACCATTCCTGGGTAAATCTTCACTAAACTTATCAATGAAACAGCCAGACTTAGAGAAAAAATCCAAGAAGAAAGAAGACCTTGTCCCACTTTCGTTGTCCTGCTTCACATCACAGTATCTTAACCACTTCCAAGCATTCAATACAAGTTTGCCATCTTATTGCTGTAATTATCCCCATTCTACTGAATTTTAATCTATTTGTGGATCTCTTCGCAGACTCATCTTCCATCTGGCAATATGATATGTTTTGGCTGGACTGCTTATGTTTCAAGGATCTTCTTTTGTGTATTAAATAAGAGGATGTGTGTACATCACATATGTTGGAACATTTGCAGTTAGTTGGTATTACTCTCTTAAGTGACTGGGCAGAAAAGGCAGGCTGCCAGCCTTGGCAATCTTTTCAGATTCCTTCTGAAGCCAATTTGCAATTTGTGATGGAGCTACATTTTATCAGGAGGTTTTTTTGAGCTTTGGAAGTGACTACTTCTTCAAGTGACTAGGTGGGTTCTCGGCTAAGGTTATTTAAATGACTTCTTCCTAAAATATATTTCCAACGGAATGCTGAGAATACTACCATGGGAAACTCAATATAGGGCAGACATTGATGTTTTTACATAGACTTTACTGTAAGGATAGAGAAAGCGTTAATGCTTCTGTCAAAGGCACAGCGTGTCTTTGTTGGTTATATAATGAGTGAAACAGCTGACCAAATATTTTAATTCAAATATATGGGGGACTATGAAACTGAAAATTCTAACTCAATAATATGGTTTTTTTAAAGGGAAATGGTACCAAAGTTGTAGTCAGGAAGGAAGTAAGAGAAGTTTGCGAAGGGGGGTTATCACACCAAGGGCTTATAAATTGCTTCTGGACCTGAAAGAAGATATGGCTTGGAATTCACGATTGATTCATTGAAGATTAATCAGCGAAATCACATGTCATATTCTTATGGGCCAAATTGTATTACTTATTTATGAGTTAGGACTCCACAAGGAAAAGAAAAGGAGAACTCAAAGTACAGGGATGGTCACAGAAGATTATAAAGAAGAGGCGGGCTTTATTTAGTATTGGTATGAGATAATGAACAGCAAGTTTAAAGCACATTAGCAGATCCCATGGTCTTGCATTCCAGGGAAATGAGTGGTATGTTAATGGAATATTTAGTGGAAGTACATTAAAAAGAAACTTTAACACTAGAAAACAAACTTTAAAATTTGTTTTGAAATACAATTAGAGATTTCCAATACATTTTATTTAACAATTTGCACTCTTTTTGATGAGAATAAAGCAAAACTATGAAGAAAAATTACAACATAATGCGATCCAGTTCCTAGAAAAGTCTATTGTTGACATTAGTTAAATAACTGAAGTAATTGTATGTATTTGTACACACATGCATGAGTACACACATGCACACATGCATTACAATCTCACACACATGTACACATCCAACAGATAATCAGAAGTAACTTAATAAAACTGGATTATAATGCACGGGGTTAAAAGTTCTATCCTTTGTTATTTTTAGCAATCACTAATTTGAAAATATAGTTGGAAATGTACACGCCGGAGATTTCAAAGTGACATTTCTCTCCACTGCCTAGTCACATCTCAGGCATAGTGTTTTCGTAACCTTAATATATCTGTGACATTTATTTGAGAATGCTTGCAATGGGACTCTTCATTTTGAATTTCCTGGGTTTGTATATATATTTCTAATTCTTATTCACAGTGTTACCTTTTTCAGAAGTGGAGTTTTTTTAAATATGTTTAATCTATTTTATGGATGGCTACTCCTGTGTTTGAGTGGCAGCAATTTCTTGAACTGAAGGATGGAATTTGCAGGTAGCAGCAGGGAAGGATAGGGTAAAATGGGCTCTAGTGCAGGGGAAATTAAGTCCCTGTTGTCTTTGCAATGTGGCCACTTTTTTGCACAGTAGACCACGAATGTGCATATCTGGTAACATAGTTGCTCAAGGTTCCTGGGATAAATGTCCTGAACTCCTCTAACCTATAAAATTTCAAGACAATTTTATGTATCTTGGGCTATGTGCCTAGTGCACTTTGAAGTCATGAAGCATAAAAGGGTAGCAGAGAACATATTTCTTAGCATCAGCTTCCCCCTTCTCATTGGTGTCAGGTGGGTTCCCAAATTTACAGTTGAGTTAAAGTATAGAAAAACAGGGAGCAACAATTAAAAGGTAATTATACAACCATGAAAATTATCACTTTTTGCCAGGCATTGTTTACAATTATACATAAGGTTGATGTATAATTTGCATACGTGCATGCTATCCCCTTTCTTACAAAGATTCCTTTTCATATTAGTGTCTACCTCCTTTCTTCAAAAACAACCCTTGTCTTATTAGCATCCTATAGATATCCATGCAGAAAAAACCTAGGATTTTCTGCTTTGTAATTTAAGAATAAAACAATGTATTGTTATCAATGCAGAAGAAAAGGTTCCAAACAGATTTCTGGTGAAATAAAGTTTGTCTTCTTTCACACTCGGATAACTGACCTTTAGAAATATAAAAAAATTAACTTCTAAAATATTTTCTCTCCTCTGAGCTCTGAAAACCCAACTACTGCTGAAAAATAAAAAAGGAGCCTAAGCTTGAGTATAAGATGAAAATTGACACCTGAGGTAGATGCAGAATCAAGGAGTTCAGAGGTGGAGCTGAAGTGTCTTTGTTTGGCAGGCCTGGCTACTTCCATTATATTAAGCCACAGGGTGTCAGGTTTTAGAAGGAAATTTCTGGAAACTGTAATTTCCTGCGGTTGTAAGATTGGATTCTGCAGTGTTGCTATTTAGAGAAAGAAAGTAACTATGCTTATCAGCAACTGGGATAAAATAGCTGAGAACTATGTGTGTGGAATCACATAGATGACCCAAGATTCTGGTAGAATACACACCAGAGATGGAATATCAGGGTGTGTCCCACCCCAACAGATGGAAGAGTAAAAAGACAGCTGTCCAGTGCTGAACTCCAGAGACAGCAAATGATATGACTCTAACAGACATTGGAATCCTAATATTAAAGCCCAAAGAGATATGGGCTCTGGTGGTATGCATCTTTAATTTCAGTACTTGCTCCCCAGCATTGACGGACAGATCTTTGTGAATTCAGGACAGCCAGGGCTATGTAGTAAGTCCCTCTCTGGGACTACCTTGAACTTGTTAAAATGTGAGCTCCAGGAAAGTGTTAGATGGTGAATGACAAAGGCTGATGTCTAGTATCACCAAATGGGTAGCTACTTACTACAGGATTCTTTTACTCATACCTGACACTGGTGAAGTATCCAAGAATCTAAGGTTAAATAGTTCATGGCCTCTAGGAGAAAACTTACTACTATTATTCTGCTAAAGGAACACAGCAACAAAATGATTTATAATGACATATTTCTGCACTGATAGATCAGTGTCTTGCTCAACTCTCATCAGAGAAACTTCTTGCAATAGATGTGAAATAATAGAGACCCATGAACGGACAATGTGCAGAGAATGAGAGACTAATGGGATGTGTTTATGAAATCCCTTCCCTCAAGACCCAGGATCTACATGGAAGAGGAGGCAGAAGGATTGCTGAAGCCAGAAGTGATAGTGACTCCAAGGAAACAGCATCATCCAGGGATCACAGGGCTGATGCATATGTGAACTCACAGAATCCATAGCAGCATGAACAAGATGAGCACAATCTCAAAACAGAACATCTCAGACTGGAGAAGGGAATTGGGCACAAAATTTGTAATCTAGAAGCTATTTATAATGGATACTTGCTTGGAAAGGGGAAAGCCAGCTTTCTTCAATGGGGTGACACTGACATGTCAACCACACTTTCCAGGTCAGGCCCCAACCCCAGGAATAGTTAGCTAACAAAATGTGTGTCATATTTGTTTTGTTTTGGTACTTTCTATATGTTTGGCTTTTGCTTGTTTTTGATTTCCCTTTCTTTTGATAAAGAACATGAAGCAGAGAAGGTGGGGAGGATATGGAAGGAGTTGGGGGAGGGGAAGAATATGATCAAAATTTATTGTAAAAATTTTAAAATAAAAAATAGGATAGCTGATTAAATAAAGACAAAGAATTTTCCTGACCACAATTGAGGCTGCTGCACCAGCTATTGCAGGTATGAAACCTTTTCTCAGTACCAGACGTGCTGTAGGATAGAACTGAGAGGCTCCACAGTGAGTCCCAAGTGGGCATGAACCTGAAGGCTGGGCTCATGTCTGGACATCCTTCTTACAGCACTCAGAGACTTCTTGGGAGCTCATTTAGATCTTGGCATTAATCTGACACATGTGGACAAGCGTCACTAGTGACACAAACACATCGGCATCTAGAGTACTTTATTTGCTTCATAAAACAGTCTGCTTCTCGAGAGGCTACTAGGCAAGGACTCTAGATAGCCAGACTCTATGGCCATAGCTCCTGTTTCTAGAGAAGACTATATTTAAGCCATGTAAACAGTTGAGTGGACAGGCTATTTTTAGATGACACCTCATTTCATGAAGGAAATTATGTCAGGGTTTTAGTGGCAAAATCAGACCCTTCACCTTCAAGTCTCTTCACAAAGAGAGGCAGTGCCTGCTCACCACGTATTAAAGAATTTTAAGATCTTGAAAGGAAATAATAAATTCAGACTCTTCACTTAAAAATAATTTTTAAAGAAATGGAACCCATACCTTGCTCTTGAACACATTACTTATTTAACTTCATGTGTTTGTGTGTTTATTTTAACTTAGGTCTGTTTTGGTCTCATCAATGATTCTTCCTAGGGGTTGGAACCTTTTCACAGTCATTGACTGCAATTTTGTTGAACTAGGGAGCAATTTAGATTTGGACTTTTATTTAGCTTAATTTTGCTCTTTTAAAAAGAGTGTTGAGAAGAATGTCAAGGCAACTCACAGGAGCTCATTCCTCCACTCCTCTAAAGGTTGCTATTTTTAAATCAACAGTGCTTTTTTTTTAATTGCAGCAGCTTTCTGAGGCTATTAGGCTACTATTCAATTAGGTAGTGTTTCTGTGTATACAATGGCACCCAGAAGCTTTAAAGTGTGCATGCAGCTTCAGAGATATTTCATTTGCTACCAGGGAATAGCTTAGTTTAGAATAGCATGAGATAAATGGAAAGGAGAAAAGAGGGTATTGTTTCTCATCCCTGCAGTTAGATCAGAAAACCAGTGAAAGCCATGGGAGCAGACACTCATTCTGTGGTTCATCCTGTTTGACCTCCACAAGAGTGATTTGAGGTGCCCAATATATTTTTTATCTCCATTTTGCTGATGAGAAAGCCAAGGTTTAGAGAATGTTGTGGTTAGCAAATAACTGTCTCCCTCGGGCTCATGCGTGGAAGACTTGATTCCCAAATGGTGTTCCTTTTTGGTGGAGGTTCTGGCAATTGTGGAGGGTCCTAGTTAGAAGAAGCAGATTATTGAGGTAGATGGGGTCAAGATTGAACCATATCTATCTGTGAGATAAAATCTAACATTCTTTATGTTATTTATGTCTGATATGTTGTCACAGAGACACAGAAAGTAATTAATACAGAGAGGGAACAATTGACAGTGAGACACAGGGTCAGGACTTCTACCTAATTTAATTCTACACTTTCAATCATGCTTCAATATCTTAGTTGGGTAAGATTTCTGTTCACTAAACATGTGATGTAGTTTCCTGTAGTTTCCTGCTGTGACTTTTGTTGATCTGGCCTGGAAATTTGCTACTTCTGCCATCTTTTAAAAATTTTATCATGTTTTAGGATTCAGATTAAATCTTGTCTACACCAGGACCTTTCATCAGTTTCTAGGCAAACCATTATTCTTTAACCATTTTTTGTTTTTTTTTAAACAGGGTTTCCCTGTATTGATTTGGAGGCTGTTCTGGAACTAGCTCTTGTAAATCAGGCTGGCCTCGAACTCACAGAGATCCTCCTACCTCTGCCTCCCGAGTACTGGGATTAAAGGCATATGCCACCAATGCTCGGCTATTCTTTAATCTTATATACTTCTATATCAACAGTTCCAAACCTGTGTGTTATGACCCCGTTGGGGGTTGGAGGACCCCCTTCACAGGGGTCACATGTCAGATATTTACATTAGGATTCACAATCATAGCAAAATTACAGTTATGAAGTGGCAATGAAAATAATTTTATGTTTGGGGGATCACCACAACACTAGGAACTGCATTAAAGAGTAACAGAATTAAGAACATCTAGGACAACTGCTTTATATGAGCTTGCATCCCTTACAATCTTTTAATGTTTTCAGAGTTGCCCTATGTTAAAATTGTGTGTATTGTGGACTTCTGGAATGTTAGCTCCTGGTTTATACAAGATTTATCTCCTCTCTTTCCTAGAAGCTCCTGGTTTACAAAGGATTTATCTCCCCTCCTTCCGAGAATTATGTCTTGAACATAGTAGACACTTTGTTAATGGTGATTTGAAAGCTTGCTAACCAAGTAGTAAACATTGTATTTTAAGAGCTGGTTTCATTTTGATAGCTGCTCTTCCTTTTGTTTCAAGAGGAGATGGCTATGATCCATTTGTTTTTACCTTGGTTATAGGTATTTACTGTGTACAGACTCATTGTCACCTTTCAGTCTTCTAATTATTGGACATATCTTGAAGTTCAGAATCCAAAGGGAAAGTTAGAGCATAATAAGTAAGTGCCACCTAATATATTTTTGCAAGTGATGCTAGGATGAATGATGAAGGAGGCATCATTTAAGCAAAGACTTAATTAATTGGATGGAGAAATATGGATGGAGTAAGGTAAAGAACACAGTTAACAGATGAGACATGCTGTGTTACTATCCACTCCAATGCCACAGAAGAGACAATTACTTTTTGTGGTCAGTTCTCCATCTTTTATGCATGATAAGCTGTATAAATACAGCATGGATATAGGTAAGACAACACAAATACTATAGTTTTAAAGGTCCCTAATGGAATCTCCTAGAGGGAAGTCGTCTATTTCATAAGCATGCTAATCTTCAACGTTATACATTTGGTTCAAAATATAGGTTCTTACAAAGCAGTGACATTTACCATTTATTTAGCCTTACATGTCAGATACTCTATTTATGCTATTTTTAATTATATAAAACAGGGACCACCACACAATTTCTGTAAAGATGTAAATCCATGCAATAAATATTTTAGGGTTGGCAGTGTATGAGATCCATATTGTCAACCTCTGACTTTCCTGTTAAGATACCAGAGTATACATAGCTAGATAGATAAGACCATGTTCTGATAAAAGTTTATTTTTGACTTTCAAAACTGAGCTCAACTTAATTTTGGATGTTATGAAGTTTAAAGAAAATTAGCCACATAGAAACACAAAGACCATCATAACTTGACAGGCTATTTGAATTCAAGTACCATGTGTAATTTTGCCAATGGACTAGAGCTTACTAACCTCTGCTTTCTTCACTGTCTCTATTTTACTGAAGGGAGAGGCAGATCAATCCAAACAAAGGTATCATAAGGTTGCAAGATACATTATGTAAACTTCAAGGTCTCATTTAATTAACAATTACATTGGGTTTGTACAATAAATTCCTAGTTATTTATTGATCAGTTGATTGATTGTGTATGTGTGCATGCTTCTTTGGACTAGAAGTCATTGTTGGATGGCTTCTTCAATCTTCCCCTCAACCTCATATTTTGAGGCAAGTGAGGTCAGCCTCTCACTGAACCTGGAACTCTCCTATTCATCTGGGCTAGCTAGCCAGAGAGTGTCAGGGATTTGCACATCTCCACCTTCCTATCGCAAGGTGCTAGAGATTTGAATTAAAGGTCTAATTCTTGCATGACAGACACTAAACTCATTGGGTCATCTCCATAGGACCAATTCTACTTCATTTTCTGTACAAAGCTTGGTTGCCTACTAGAATGCCTGCTTCTTAGCAGAAGAGGCTGTTTCTCTTGTTTGCTTTCTTTCTTCTTCAGGCATAGTGGACATGGAGAACACACCAATCTGACTTATATATCCTTTAGATAATCTGAAAGTGACTCTGAACTCTAGATTTTTTTGTAATACATAGAAATAATATTTACATTACAAACTGAATTTAGCCACCTCAAATACAACCTTAAGGACTGATTAGAAAGATGATTAAAATTCGAGGTACAGCTGTCATGTCATAGTTGTAGAATTAGTGTCATATTACCCGTTTTCACATGAAAATCTAAGAAAACATAAAAATTGATTTTCCTTCCTTTGTGGAATGAATTGCCCTCCAGTCCTCTAAACCATGGGGGATTCTTTAATAATTTCTTATTTTTGAAATTGTGCCTGTGGAGTCAATTAAAGGTGAATGTAAGAGCTATTAAAGTTCTAATTTTTTTTAAAAAAAGAGTGAATGTGGGCGGAAGAGGCATGGGCAGAATGGGACTGACCCAGACCCCCTGAATGTGGGTGTCAGTTATGAGGGCTAGGTAATCTATAGGACCTGGTGTACAAATAGACTTTGAGTGCCACAATGAGGGATGCTCTCTCAGCCTGGACTCTTGGGGGAGAGCCTAGGCTCTGCCCTGGATGAAATGACAGACACTGGAGATCCACTATGGAGGGCCTCACCCTCCCTGGGGATCGGAGTGGAGATTGGATGGGGGACTGGGGGCCTGGTAGGGAGGACAGGGGAGGAGGAGAGGGAGAGGAAGCTGGGATTGACATGTGAGACAAGCTTGTTTCTAACTTAAATTAAAAAAAGTAAATGAACCATCCTACTCTATAGTGAGATCCAGGACAGCCAGAGCTGTAACACATAAAAACCCTATCTCAAAAAAATCAAAAACCAAAAATCAAAAACCAATAAAAGAGTGAATGACAAAAAAGTTCAACAAAATTTATAATCATTAAATATTTATGTAGAGACTTTATCTTACTATCATTCAGTCCCTCACTCTCATCTTTTATTTCCTTCTCTAGTTACCTTAAAGTTAAATTTCAGATGTCATAAAGGTGCCCCAGGGATGTGTTAACACTTAGACAATGATGATTTAAGCAATGTAAGCTTAGTTTGTCATGTCACATGTTGCCCATAATTGGAATACTTAAAACATAATTCCAAGGCTTGGGGCAAGTATGCTTAGGGCAGATATATAACATATCATATGCAAGAATATAAACCTTTTATAAATTAAGCTACATTATAGCTAAAGATAAAACTCATAAATGCAAATCTTAAATTGTGGGAGTGGCTATAATCAATTCAAAATTCTTCTAAATGAGAAGAAAATAAAATCTGAACACCATTGATTATAAGGTATTTCCTTCAAATCTCCCATGAAAGCTGGATGTCTATTGACAATCTGTCTTTAAGGGCTTCTCCTTTATAGGTCTACCCAGTCTATTCCTTAATTTTGTGGTTGAATTACAACTATAAATTTGAGAGTATCAGGTTCAGAGACATGTACATATACTACCAGACTTTGGAAATAAATCCCATTCACTCTGTAGTATTTTCAGGAAGATGAAATGTTCTGACTTTGACCTTGTTTGGAAACTCAAAAGGGCTGTTTGGAAGTTGCACTTATGTGAGATATGTAGAAGTACACCATTCGTGACAATGCTGAGCAGATGGAGAAGATAATTAATGTTGGCTTGTTCTGTGCACAAATGTAATCCCAGTTTCCTAACTATAATGTGCTTTAGTCACACAGATGCAGAGTTCATGCTTCTGAACAGTAGCTCCTCCCCCATTAAGATATGCTCGTCTTTGCTGGTTGAGAGACAAGATTGTGACAAAAACAGACTGAAATCAGCTGATTTCTTCTAAATGACAGCAAGGCCTGTTGGGAAGAGACATGATGTTTTTTCACCTTATATGGAAATTTCTCAAGAGAATTTGTGGGACAAGGTATCTATCCTCAGAGGTTGAGTTACCATTACCCTTAGTTCAGTGAAGGAAAATTACATCGAATAGAACCCTGATTTATTTAAAGAAAACAATATTCTTTCCAATTGGCAATTTCAATAGATTATTCTCGTATGG
Organism: Mesocricetus auratus; assembly: GCF_017639785.1. NCBI lineage: Eukaryota > Metazoa > Chordata > Mammalia > Rodentia > Cricetidae > Mesocricetus > Mesocricetus auratus. The sequence continues at coordinate 30,595,478 of NW_024429200.1, read as the reverse complement.
AAGGTCAACCTTTTCACTATTCTATCATCCTCTAGTATAAACTTCCTATACTGGCTGCATGCTGAGTATGTATTTGCATTCATTATCAATGCAGGGGGCATAAAAATCCAAAGATGTACACACCCAGATAAGACTCAAGAGCTCTAGGACCTGGCTAAGACCACTGTAGATGACAGAACTGAAGGCCCAGATTCTGCACTGTTGAAGAGATTCTCAAGGTCCCTGTGGTGGGTTATCTGGTTCTAGTCTTTAATTGCAATAATCCTGAAACATTTAAAGACAAACTTTGAAATCCGTTTTTCAAAAGTGACAGTGCATATTTTAGACAGATGTTTGTCTCATGTCTATAATCTACTTGGGGCTGAGAATCATCATGGATCTGAGGACAGCATGGCCAGTGAGTTCCATGCTAATCAGGGCTGTAGAGTAAGACCTTATCTTGAAAGAAACTAATGAACAAACATTAAGTTTTTTAATAATATGAAGATGAAGTGCTACTGAGTAATAAAGGAAGTTGGATTTAAGAATTCAAGATTATTTCCCTTTAGGTGAATATAATTTAAGAATATGGAAAATACATGCAAAAATATTCACTTAAAGAAGTAAGACATTGAATTTTAGTGTTCAAGAGTTGATATACAAATAGTAATTGTGGTGGTTTGAGTAAGAATGTTCTCAATATGTTCATCTATTTGAATGTTCAGTCATTAGGAAGTTGTGCTATTTAAAAGGATTAGAAGGTATGTCCTTGTTGGAGGGAGTTGGCTTTCCTTGTCAGCACTAGTGTCTCACTCTTTCTTTCTCTGTTTATGGGTCAGTATGTAGAACTCTCAGCTATTTCACCACAATGTCTGTATGTATGTCACCATGCTCCACACCAAAATGATACTGGACTAACCAGTGAAACTGTAAGCAAGGTCTCAATGAAATTCTTTCCTTTATAAGAATTGCCTTGGTCATGGTGTTTCTTCACAGCAATAGAACATTAGCTAATATAGATATAGATATACATATATATATTGGTATATATACATACATACATACATACACACACACACACATATATATATATACATATATATATATATATATGTTGGTACAAGAAGTATGACATTGCTGTGATAGGCCTGATCATGCTTTTCCTTGGAGGAATATGGAAGACTTTGACACTTTGAACTAGATTATAGATTGAATGCTTTAACAGGGTTTAATGAGCCATTCTAGTAGGAGCATGGATGACAGTGCTGAGGTTGAACTGTGGGAACCCAACACAAGAAGTTTTGGAGTGGAAGAATATTAATAAGTGACCTAGAGACCATTCTTGTATCTTAATGAAGAATGTGACTGTTTTCTAATCTTGTCCCCCCAAAATCTTCCTAAAGCTAAAGAGTTTTGGATTAATAGTGTTGGCAGAGGAGATTTCAAATCAGCCTACCACTGATTGTGTTGTATGGTTATTAGTATCATTCTTGTACAGATATATAATGAAAAGTAGAAAACTAGACAAAGATAAGTACATACAATTTGAGGAGAGAAGGATCACTGGTAATTGTAATGTACTTAAGCCCAAATTGCTCAAAGAGATAAAAAGTTTGAAAATGAGCCAGATGCTAAATAGAATAAAGAAAGTGATAACTGTTGGGCAAGACCTCAGTCAGCTAAATTTCCAACTTGTGTAAAGGAATTAAAGTAAAGCTTAAACACTGAAGGAAACCATCAACAAAAGAAAGGTGATGTAAATGAATAAGGGGACCAAGGTCCACCACAGCTTCAACCACAAGGCTCTGACTTTAAAGTCAAGGATATAAAAAAAGGATTGTGGAATCTCACTATGGCTAAGGAAACCTGCTTCAATCCAGGAGTCTGTCAGGGGTGTCCCTGCATGTAGGCTTGGAGAGGCATTGCATGAAACTTTGAAGGTGAAGCCTGGTTTGTGTTTGATACCCCAAGATGTTGGAGATGCCAAAGTCATGGAGTATATGCCATGGAGAGCTGAAGATTGAGTATAGAACTTGCCAAAGAGTGAGATGTGTGCTATAGTCGACAAAGCTGGAAGGAGCTGGAGCTCTCAAGAGTGCTTTGACACCATGCATGGACACCTGCTTGGTGTCAGCATTGCTAGTGCAGTATTTCTTTACTATGCTCACTTACCTCCCCTTTGGAATGATAATGCATATACTGTGCCATTGAATATTGTAGGTATGTGATATTTTGTTTTTTTAGTAGTTTTCCAGGGGCTTATGGTTAAGAGATTGTCTTGACTCTCAGAAAAGACTTTGACTTTTAAATGTGTTGAAACTGTGTTAGAATCTGGAACTGGACTTTTGATGTTGAACAATGCATTTTTTGCTATCTGTTTATGGGGATCAGGCAGTACAAAATAGTGTTTCTTAAAAAATAAGAACGTACTCCATCATTTCATATATTTGAATGCTTAGTCATCAGGGAATGGCACCATTTGAAAAGAATTAAGAGGTGTAGTCTTGTTGAAACAAGTGTGTCAATAGGGGTGGACATTGAGGTTTCAAATGCCCATGCTAGCTAATTCTCTAGCACCATATCTGCCTGCATGCTCCCATGCTCTGCTATGATGATAATGAGCTAACCTGTGAAATGGTAGACAAGCCCACAATTAAATGCCTTTTTTGTAAGAGTTGCCTTGGTCATGGTTTTATCGTTATTCACATGAATAGAACAATATTGACTAAGAAAGTAATTCATTTCTAACTTTATAAGTTTATGGTAAAGCCATGTATACCACAATTTGAATAGGGAAAAATGACAACTATCTAGAAAGGATCTTATAATGTTGTTTAAAAATATGTAAAGCATATCAAGGTAAAGAGCTAATAATTTAACCAGTATTATGTAAATTCATTAAGCACTGCAGATATGAATTATTGAGTATCTCCATGGCATCAACTCACTGCAATAGGCATTTGTTTGTGAAGCCTTTGATAAACTTCTATTTATAATACTGTGATACCACAGCTCGTGAAAGGTAAATTCACTTTTGCAATATCAGAGTATTCAGAGTGGAATGGTCCTTTCAAGGTTTGACGTTCCATTCAAAAGTTCATTGAATAGAGATCACCACTCTTCAGCATTTTGAATGTCCCTGTGCCCATTTGTGACTCAGTTTTATACTCTGTTCTCCATTCTTAATGGTTGTTCTGAAGACTGACAATAAGGGTTTCTGTGATTTTTAAGTTTTACAGATGAGATGATTTATAAATTTGTTTTATTTCCTGACACACATTGCTATTTAAACTTTACTATGTAAGTTTGGTGTGTGTGGAGTGTGTGTCGCAGAGAAGACAAATGGTTTATGTATTCACTTACGTTTTATTGATTTTTCTAGGTATATTGTGCCATTTGTTTTTTTATACTGATGTAAAATTAGATAAGGTTGATGACTCTGTAGATTGTGTTTTTCTGACATGAGCAGTGACGTCAGGATTGGGAAGTTCATTCTTGCTGTTTAAGTTCATTAGCTAATTTTGATTTAACTAGGAAGTTCTACTGGAAGCACAATAACAGAGAAATAAAACTCTGAAAAGGTTGATTGTTCTTGAGAATAGAAGTTTGAAAAGAGACAGAGTAGCATTCCTTGAAGGAGGTAATGAAAATGTTTAGGTATTAGGGCCCTTGGAAGAATGTTTCCTGCTAAATGGTCCAAAAATCCTAGCTTCAAAACCTCTGAAGTGTTTCAGCTGGGTTGAATTTGTCTGTAACTTCTTTCATTAAGTCTGCCTACATCCTTCAGGTCTGAGATTTTACCATAGTGGAGATTAAAGACAGGTTTCACCGACATTCCAATCTGGAAAACAGCATCATCTGAACATTACTGGGCTGGACATTTACAAAGACCAGTATTCACGATCCTTACTGTAATGTTCATATTGCCACAGTCATTATTAGCAGCTGAGCACGCTGTTGCCTAGAGAGGTTGTGTAACTTCCTTAGTTTTACCCAGTTTGTAAGGGCTGGTGTCACAACTGAAAATTAGAGAACTCCGAAGTTGCCCCACCATACCTTAAAACAAATATTAATGATACAAAATTTCACTGTGTCATTCTCATATTATAACATACTATGGTGGTATTTACCCCTTCACTAGCCTGCCTTACCACTTCGAACCCATCTTCTGTTGCATTCCTCATAGCTCCTGTTTTATCCTGGTTTTTTACCTCTAAATTCCATCTGCCTCCGGGAAGAGCATAGCAAATCCAGGTGACTGGCACTTCTGCAGAACTGCTTCAACTCATATAATCCCATGCTAATAAATTTGGAGTGAAGTAACAGTGAATGGGATGTCCAGGAGATGAGGATGGACAGAGACCAGTTGGGGACATTTGTCTTCTTTCCCAAAGTTAGTGGTTTTAGCCACTTCAGGGACAACTTTTGAATAAGCTAGATTGCTTTGATGGACAGATACACAGTGGTCAGTCATGATGGAAGGGAGATCAACTATGTGGCCTGTGCCAGAGTTTAGGAAAAGTCAATTCTTGGTGTGTGTCAAGGGAAATGAAATAGACAGAAGTGCATCTGAAAATAAAGGTTGCATGAATGGGCTTGAGAAAGACAACAAATTCAATATGAATCAATCACTTACTTGTATTATAATTATTATTACTAATATTATTTTTAAGCATTTTGTTCAGCATCTACTTAAATGTCAATTCAATCATGCATTTTTTCTAAATACTAGCTTTATATGACATATTTCGTGGTGACAGACACTCGGGGGAACCACTGCTTAAAACCAAACAGGCAATTTTTATTTATTTATTCAGTCCTCAAAGCCTTCTAAAGATCTAGAACAGTGAATAAAAGTCTCCCTCTCTGCTCAGACCTTCAGGTCTGGGAGAAGTTGCCAGGGTGCGGGGAGGGGCAAGCATCAGTGATCACCTTTACATGCTACAGCATAATTTACTAATCTGAGGAGCAGTCATTCTTCAGCAGCAGTAAATGCCAGTAATACTGAGAACTTCAGTACACTTACTTAACTTTGATTCAGCCAATTGAAATATCCTGCTAGAAAGTGGTACTACTAAACTTGTCAATTTGTGGATCAGTGCAAGTCTGAGTCCTTTTGCTGGGGAGAGTGGTCCTATTGTTTCCATGCAGTCATTGAACTGAGGTAATTAAAACATCCAGCTCTGATACAGGAAGGCAATGATTGTTAGGCAGCTTTCTCATGTCATCCCCGTGATGGAGACAAAGGCATCTGGATTTAGAACCTTGCTAAGCTGTCTAGATAGAGCATATGTCATTCTCTCCATTTTTATTTTTATTGCTATTCATATTGAGGTCAATTATGAGCTGCTGTTTAATGCCACCACGAAATTGTTCAATTATTTTCTCTCAGCATCTAAGCATATCCTCAAAGGGATTTAGGCAGAGTGGTATTAACGCTGAGGAATTTTTAGGAAGCAACTGGCTCTAGATGGCTTTTATTTTGTGTTTCATCCTTTCCCAACTATGAAATCAAAGTACTCTGTAAGTCAATAATGAATAGCTTGATGTGCTGTCATCTTTTTGAGTAATATTGGTGGAAATGGACATTATCCTTGACACTTTTTCCTTATCCCTTGTAACTAAACTTTTCCAGCATCACAAGGATTTGTGTTTGGTTTTATCTAGGTAGGAAATCATTAGGGTGAGTTTTCTTTTGCTATTTTAGTGTTGGAATGGAGGGCCATGGTTACAGAAAAAGACTATTTTGTAGTGAATAACAAGAGTCTTCACAATGTCAATACTTATCTCTTTGCAGTTTGCCAATAAAATAACTTTGGGCTGCTGTGCCACTGTGATTTGTAGGAAGATGCAGAGAGAAACGTTTCTATAAGCATCACACATTGGTTTATTGGTGCTTACCTAAAAACGTTTCCCTTATAATTATTTTCCCCACAGACAAATATGGGTTTTTTTGAAGTTAACTAAGTTATTCCTCATCATTTACACGTGTTCTTGGCTATGGAATTTGGTTTTGCTTTAAGCTGTGCAAAAGTAGTCAAGTGTCTCTGGGATATTTATTCACACAGGTTATGGAGTTCTGTGAAACGGTCTGCCTTGGTTGTTCTTGGGAGGAGTAAAACTGAACGAACCTGCCAAGGAAACTTAGGGAATTTGTAGTAGATGGAGACAGCAAGACACACAGACAAGACACCCCAAGTCAAGGCTAGTGAATTGAGTCTTAAAAGAGAAACAACCATAAGTTTGTGTGAGAACATACAAAGTGGCAGATCTCCAGCAGATGACTTCAGTAGATGGTGAGATATTTGTCATGAACTTGAAGATAAGAAGAATATTTATTGTTAGTATTTGGGCACCTGTACTAGCCTGCCCATGGGGTCCTGACAGGATATGCCCTCAGCTGCAGCCACTAAGAGTACCCCACCTGTGTATATTTACTATGTTCCCTTTTATAGGGCCCTGCCCACTTCTCATCCTTCTCTCTCTCTTTCTTGCACATCCCCTTCTCTCTTAGTCTGATCCCTCCTCTCTCTCAGTCTCTTCCCCCTCTCTCTGTCTCTCTTTCCTCTTTCCTGCTGCTCCTGCTCCTACCTGCTCCCCATTCTCCCCCTTTAATGATCCCCTTCCCTGTAGCTAGAGTTACTTTTCCGCCAGGTCCTGCTGCCTCGAGAATGCCTGAACCTGTTGCTCCATTGGAGGCTACAGGGAGTCTCCTCAAGGCGTTTCTCTATCCAGCATTCTCCTCATCTCTTAGGGCCACCTATCTTCCTGCCTCTACTGGCTATTGGCCAAACAGTGTTTTATTTATCAACCAGTAAGAGAAACATATATTCAGAAGGATATTCTCCATTGCTTACCTAAGGAAAAAACCCTGTGCTTGAACCCTGTTAAATGGTGTCTCTCTCTTGTTCTCTGTTTTTCTTAAATTACAACATTCATGACATGGCATTGGGTGGACATTCAGGTTGAACGATGCCAGGATGATGCAACTATGTCATTGAACATTGTGATTTCATCTTGCTATTCTCCATCACCACTTTTCTTGAGCCTTTCCATGTCTTGATCTTCTGACTTTCTTGCAGTATTATACTTAATACAATCTCCTAATCTCATTCTGTATATTGTTATCATAGTAAATGAATGACAACCTCCATTTTAGCATCATAGTATTACAATTCACAACTTCTATCACAGCCTTCTTGCTTAATAATTTCAATAGGATTCCATTGTTTTCAAATTGAGGTAGAAGTTTTTAACATATGATCTATTTTCTGATTCATGCCTCTCTTTACTATCTACTCTGCCTCAGGATTACTTTTTTATCATTATGCCTTTATTGTGCTCATCTTTCCAGCAGTGAATTCAATCACTTCCACCTGTCCTATGTTTAGCTATGAATAACAGGGTAACTCTTCAAGTACCATTGCTAGAATGAGTATGGGAGGCAGAAACCACCATGAGAGAATATTATTTTAAGAAAACATACATATTTATATGTTTAGTTGTTTTCAAATTATTGTCATGTGATGAGATTTTTTTAGACGGAGAGAGGATTGGTTGCTTTTAATTATCAGGTAGAACTCTCAGCTTAAATGAGTATTCATCTTTTATGTGTGTGATAATGAAACAGAGGTAGAATAGGGTAATTTTGAAAGATAATCTTAAGAATGAAAAGACAGGGCTGGAGAAATGGATAGCCATTAAAGACTAGACTCACAATCAAAAATATAAGAATTAAAGGACATGGGGGATGAAAGCCTCAGAAATACCCAAAGAGAATTTTACTTGGGGTGGGTAGCCATGGTAAGAGCATTCTCCAATATTTAAAAGGACCTTCCTAATGTATTTAATGCATATTTCTTAGGCACTTACATGACATTGATATGATCTTCAAACAGGAGAATAGGTTCAGTCATTCACTAAAAAATTATTCAAAAGACTAGCTCAAAGGGATACATTTGTTTAGGTGTCTGCTTGATTTTTCTTTACTTTCTTTACCTCCTCTTGATTTTTGTAATAGTTCCTAAAAATCTCAAATGAGCAAGTGAGAGGAACCCTGTTTAAAAGAAAACAGTTGAGAAACTGAATCCATCTCAGTGAGTTTTCAAGGCTTGGTTTCTTTCCTCCTAACACATGCTTCAGTTCATTCCATTCCTGACCTACTTGGCTCCTTGTGGTGTTGGCTCTTCTCTCTGATCTGTTTAGACATGGTGAGTGGCTATAGAATATATGCCTACACCATTAGCTAGACAGACTTCCAATCAGCATGACTGTGAGTGGCCAGTCTTTCTGATAGACCTGCCTTGAGAGTCATGCTGCCATCAACTACGTCTGTGTGCCCATAGTTATCTAGACACAGTTATCCAGAGGAAGTTTGTAGGCTATGTGGTATGACTAATTAGTTATGTCCCTGAACTTGCCTTCAAGGAGCCTTTTCTCTTTTCTACCATTCATGTCTGGGCTTTGGTTTTAGAGACATACTTAATCAGACTGCTTTGTCTTCAGCAAACTCTACAAATGCAAATATTATTTTTTTTATAAAAAAAGTGTATACCTGTGTCTATTCCCACTTTAGAATCATTGTTTTCCTTACTCAAATCCATGAAATTGGTTACAGTCCTACCATCTCCCCTCTGAATGTGTTTCAAAAATCTCATTGCAGAGGCGACAGTACTCAGCTGAAAAGATCACTTGCTGCTTTTGGAAAAGACCCAGGTTCGGTTCCTAGCACCCACATGGTAGCTTACAAACTCTCTGTAACTATAGTTCCAGGGGACCTAGTAGTTTCTTCTGATCTCTATGGGCACCATCCTTGCATGTGAAAACATTGCAGACGAAACATTCATACATATGAAATAAAGTAAATCTTAAAAAAATAAAAATATAGTCCGTTCAAATGTATTTTTTCTATATTTTTAAAATTTAAATTAGACACAATCTTATTTTGCATATCAATCCCAGTTCTCTCTCCCTCCCAACTTCCCATGTCCCCACTAACTCCCATCCCATCCCTTCTGCTCCCCAGAGAGGGTGAGGCTTTCCATGGGGAAATCTTCAAAGTGTGTCACATCATTTGGGGCAGGGCCTAGGCCCTCCCCCATGTGTCTAGGCTGAGAGAGTATCCCTCTATGTGGAATGGCTTCCCAAAGTCCATTAGTACACTAAGGATAAATACTGTTCCAAACCAGAGGTTCTATAGACTGCCCAGGCCTCCTAGCTGACACCCATGTTCATGGAGCTTGGTTCAGTTTAAAGAGAAATCTAGCTCTAGGGAAATGTCCAGAGATCTACAAGGATGGCCAAGACTAAGGAGACTTGAGTTAGAATTATTTTTCCCCCAAATAAATTTGATGCATTAAGGGAAACATATTGGGTCAAACAATACTTCCTAGTTGGTGTTTGCAGGAATTTTCCAGTTGTTTCATTCTTTACGACTGCTGCTTCATATGAGTTCGGCTTAATTTCTCCACTCCCCACCGCCCCCCCGGCCCCCGGCAAGAAGCAGAGGCTACTGTTCCACAAAGGTTAATTGTCTGAGCCCTTTACTCATCAATGCTGTACCTCAATTGTTTTTTATTCAGAATGCAGGCAGAGCATCTAACAGGGACATATACTCACCTTGTCAGGGAATTTGTCTGTCCTTGTGCCTGTTACCTGTAGTCCTGTTCTGTGATGGGAAATACCTGACTTCCCAGATACAGCTGAATCCCCTTCCTGTAACACATAGTCACAGTGCTATTCTAGGAGCAGACTGCAGGTTATCTGGGAAATTGCCATCATCATTTGTTGGCTGCTGGAAATATTTGGCTTTTAATCAATATCTATAAGTGTCCTGACCAAAGGCCAATGGCCACATCTTGCCTTAATCAATACTGAAAGTTAAATACTTATATGGCTTTAGACACTTTTTGTGTTCAACCCCTCAAATTTAGTTGACAATATTTACTATTGGTGAAAATGGTAGAATAGAATAGAATATAACTCACTTTTAAAAATGCAAATATCAATCAACTGCATTTCACTAGTATCATTAGAGAAGAAAATTTTCCAGTTTTGTTAATATGTCACTGAATATTCTTTTAGTTATTTCTCTTCATTAAAAAATATAAACAGTTCACAACTGTTTTTAACCCTGCCCCAGTATTAGAAGCATGACCATTTCACCCTTTGACTCAATAATATTTGCTTGCTGTCTTACTTATTTTGACTTTTAGAATAAACTCACATAAATTGGTTGCATTTTTAGAATCCTCTTGTTTTCCAAAGAGTCTCCCTTTAAGCCATCTTATCCATTTCTTGTCTATGACATTTGGGCACTTGGTCAATTTGTGCCCGATCATCCTTCATCTTGGGAAGATTTTCCTTTGAGAATGTTCTGAGTTAGAAGAACTTCATTTGGTGGTATAACTCAGTTCTATTAGGTATATTTCTATGTTGGGCTTTCCTTAGATGTGTTCACATACATACTTTCTCCATTACATTTGAGGAGTGGAGGGGCTTTGCTTCTCAGAACTTTTAATATCTTACCTTTGTTTTACCTTACTTTGCTGGGTAACACAAGAATCGACTACAATAACTCTCTAATACCATGTTCTTCCTGGTTGGAGATCTAATAATGCAAATTGAAAGGTATATAGATACCATTTACTTGTGTGTGTGTGTGTGTGTGTGTGTGTGTGTGTGTGTATGTGCGTGCACGTGCGCCTGCATACCATGACATGTACGTAGATATCAGAGGACAAATTTGGAAGTCAGTTCTCTCCCACTATGTGTGTTCAGGAGATGGAACTCAGGTCTTCAGCCCAATTTACTGGCTGATCCTTGAAATCAATTTTTATGTGTCCTGTAAAATGGTTCAAATAATTTTCTTTGACCAGAAAAAGCAAAGGCAATAGTGTGTTAATGTTGCAAGTTAGCAGTAGGCCATGAAATTGAGAGACAAGTACATGACCTCTTAAGGACTCAGCTAGTTCTTGCATTCAGAGATGTTGTTGGTATTTTGCAGATCAGGGTCCTATGATACCTAAATTATGGATTTTATGTAGTAAGAAGTGATCCATTCAATTGATATGAAAATTTCATTTATCCTTATTTTATGTGTGTATTTTGCCTGGTGATCACAGAGGCCAGAAGCAGGTATCACATAATCTGGATGTGTAGTTATGGATGGTTGTGAACCACTATGTGGGGGCCAGGAACTTAACCTGGGTCCTCTGCAGAAGAACACCTCTTAATTATTTAGCCATCTGTCCTCTCACATGAACACTTTAAAAACATATCTGTTGATTTAAGAATTTTGTAGCCATTTCTGCTATTTCCTGGCCTTTTAACCACAGGATATTTTCTATAATATTTCTTGAGAACTTATGGTATGGTTAATACTGAACAGACTTTTTTGAAGAACAGAAATTGAGGATAAAGTGTTGTAGTTGGAAAACAGACTAATAGAGTTTCAGTTGTGTTTTCTCTAAAGCTGTACTGTTCCTGCATTTGTTACTACATTATTTCTTATTTTAATTGCACTATCAATATAAATTTGCTTTCACTAGACTTTTAGTTAAATTGAATTAAACAAAAGAAATTTTCATTTGACAAATTTTGAAAATAAAAAGTTCACTAAAAATTTAGACTTCACATTTACTGAATTTTAGAATATCTAATATATTATCGCATACCTTTTATGCAATTTTTCATTTACACTGGATACTTTCATTTAACAATTATTATCTGTGGGCTTGTCATGGCAATAAACTACTACTGGTACTATTGTAATCAAACATCAGTCTTTTGACTTGAGAATATAAATAAATTGCTGTCAATCTTGTGGCTGAAAATGTTTATATTAAAATCGGAAATATTTATTCTTAAATGAACAGGATCCACTTACTCACCTCATAGAAGGGATTCACAGAGTATTTCCACATAGGTTATGGAAATAGAAGTGTACTTGTTAATTTTTGTCTACTTAGATAGTTGTTTAGATATCACAACCTTATGCACCACCACTGTTTACTGGACTATATACTAGTGTGCTCTCTTTACTTCTGAAGCTTTGATGTTAAGTTTTAACATAACATCAAATCAGTTCACTGAGATTTATTCTTAATCATTACATTCCTAATAGGACAGCTTAAGGAAGGGCTCGTCTTTGTTGAGAGGGTGTGAAAGGTGATATAAAAATGCATTATTGTGGGGTGACTTCTATGTAATTTTGGATCACTGGAATGCCAGTTGGGGAATGGCAAAGGCTAATGCTCAACAGATGGCAGAGTCCTAAAACCTATAATAATGGATGCAGTTACTCTCATTACTGCCATTTGATGACACACACAATAGTGTGAAAAGGCTTGAACTGGGTAATCACAGTAAATATACTCAAAGGGTCCAAATGCATTTCAAACAATCAGAACGGTGATGGATACTCAGGCTGAGTGCCATTTCTGAACATATTCTAGGTACATTTATTGCTAGGGATTAGAAGCAACATTGCTTGTCACAGAGAGGAGCTCCACTTCCTCTTGTAATAACAAGCAACAAAAATTGACATCTGTTGTAACACAGACAGATTATTCCACATCCTTTATGATTGGCTGTCATTACCGTGCATATAAATGTAGTTTGCAGATGTTCAACATCAGAGATCAAAATACCAATTTTGCCTACAAAGGAATTGCAATGTATCTCGAAACTTAAGCACTTCTGAAAATAGATAAGTTGAATCTTTAAGAGTCGAGACAGTAAAAAAAATCAGATGATATCAGAAAGAGAAATCATCAAAAGGCATTAGAAGGGATGTGTGGATTTTCCAGAAGACACTGATATTGCTATTTTCAGCTTTAGTAGAGCACAATTCTTGGTTTTAATTTTCAAAAGCTGTGTTTGAAATATCTTTGTTATTTTCTTCAATACAAAACAAAACAAAAAAACCAAAAATGGATGCTGGGTTTTTTTCCCCTGGAAGACAGAATCTGTCATTCTAGAGAATTAATTAGATCACATTTGAATATTCATAATTTTTCCTGTGTTTAATATGTAAAAATAGTTCTTGGTGATTGCAGAAGGGGGAGGTGGGTGGGTAACAATGACCTACAATGACACTATTAAACATGGTATAATAGACAAATTTCCCTATTGAGTTGATGAATAATTTAATAAGAGTTACATATATATGTATATGTATTTGTTGCTCTACTAAGTGTATAGAATGATAGATGCAAGATGAAAAGAAGGAATTTTTATTTTGTGGTACATTATAAAATACTTAAGAACACAAAAACATGGAAAACACTTTCCCCTTTCCATAGCCAAGCAAGCTCAAACCACAAACAGCTTCAACCAAAGAAAAGAGACCAAAGTCACTTATTTTAATAATCTTGTGTCTGCTTGGACGGCATGGCTAACAATGTGGATATATTTTGCATTTGCCTCTGGGGATTTACCACTCAATATTAAAGCACTTCCCACTGTGACATTTTTTAAACCATCTCTTTCCTCTGCTGAGCTAACAACATAATGGGGATCAAGAAAGCAGTCTGGAACAAATACAGCATAAAATTCCTGCCAGGCTTTGGCAGCAGAGACATGGTGTTCAGACCTCTTTGTGCAGTGGGTCAGGATGTAGGAATGCTGTACTCTGCCCTTTAAATGCTTCTTAAATGAATTAGTTTGAACATATTGTAAATTTGAAATATGTACATACGGTTCTTGGTTCAAACCTAAGAGTATTTCTTTTAGGTATTTGATCATGTATTGAATAATACATGTAAATTAAGAAATGATGTTATTGATACCATGTAAACCAAAAAAGAGTGACTAGGCAGTGGGAAAAGCCATGATCAAACAATGAGAATATGCAATTTCTTGGAACATTGTAAATGTTCATTCCATTTATATCAGATTTATGTTTTCTATTACAAGAAGCAGAACACTAAATTTACACGTATTATTTCTGGTGCTTTTATTTTGGATTCTGTTAGTAAATTATTTTATTCTTAGTAAATTTCATAATCCAAGTATAAATATATTACTGGGAACTTGATCCTGGCTTGTCTTGGGACTAAAAATTTTAAACACATAGTAAAGCTATTAGAAATAATTGAAAGAACTTTGAACCTGATCAGTGAGAAATCACATGGGACCTTTAAAATTTAGTAACAATAATTGGCCTATCTGCAATTAATATAGTATTTATATGGATTATTGCTTAAATAGGTGTTTAAATTTTATATGCTGTGGATGATTTCAGCTTAAATTAGTTAAAAGCGCAATTTAATTAAGACTGATGAGATGCAGTAAGAATGCATTTGGCTTTATATTTTGTCTGAGCATTGCCACTTTATACAGTGCTCATTTACCAGTGACAAATAAAGAAGTCAATAAATCCCTGTTTCCATCAACTAGACTAATGAACTTCATTAGTTGATCATGTTATCAGCATAATTACTACAGACCACATTTTGCCCTTGGTTATTAATGAAACCAGACTTCTGCATTGTAAAAGCATTGCCTGGGAAGAGAACTCAGTTCAGCCCTGCAAAAGAACTTTAATTCCTCTCCTTATAAATTCACTGTTACACCTCTTTTAAAAAACCTACAAATTAGCCAATTGTGATGGCTTCCACACTGTTTATTGCATATTATTCTCCAAAAGAGAACCTAACTCCTAGAATCCATAAATACGGTCTGAATTGGAAGCACATTCTTTTGGAGATATAGACTAAGATGAGATAATACTGGAGCAGGGTAATCCTGAATCTAAGATGATTAGTGCCCTTTTATGAGAATGTACACAAACAGAGAGAGAAATCTATGGGGCGGCAGAAACAGAGGTGGGAGTGACAGAGCTGTAACGCAACAAATGCCAAGGGTGATTGCCACTGCTCTTGGAGACGACCTGGGTTTAGTTCCCACCACCCAGATGTGGTTCATAACCTTTTTGTAGCTCCAAATGATACGATGCCATTTTCTGACCTTTGTGGGTACCAAACACACACACACATTAGCAAAGCACTCATTGACAAGTGAATAAGTAAACAAACCTGGAAAACTATTTTTAAAAAAGAAATACTGTATTAAAATACACAGACAAAATGAATCCCAAAGCAGAAAAGATTTTGTTTCGATACCAAATGAATTATAGGTGAGTGTAAGTAATTTTAATTTAGATGTAAATCCAGACTATCACATTAAAAGTAGTAATAGTTTTAAATCACATTTGAATGTCATACTTATAAATAGGTAGAACTTCAGACTGTTTGATTTCAGAAATTTGAACCATGTCCTTTCTAGGTCTAAGCACATACATCTATCTTTCTTACTATTTTACAATAATAAGATGTGTACTAACCAGGCTTTGCAATCTAGAAACACTTTTAGGAGCTCAGAATATAGAACTACACCGCCAAAACCAATTGCAGATATTCTATAAACTTATACGATGAAATTATGTTATAGACTGTATGTGACCACTTTTTAAACTTTTTTATTGTGCACAAGAAATATAAAGGGTAATTAAATAGTATAAAATGTTGGCAACAGCCGGGCGTTGGTGGCGTATGCCTTTAATCCCAGCACTCGGGAGGCAGAGGCAGGTGGATCTCTGTGAGTTCGAGGCCAGGCTGGACCGACAGCCTCCAAAACAGAGAAACCCTGTCTCGTAAAACCAAAAAAAATTTTGGCAACAAAAGAAGAGGGGGACAGAAATACAAGCCTTAGTCAGCTCCAAGACCCACTTCAAATGTTAACTTAAGTGACAATGTGAAGAATCCCATGGTGGGGATGTGGAATTGGGCAATGACTGCCATTTTGAAGATGGAATACTTAACATGGTACAATTTCAGAAGATTTTTCCAAATTGTTGAATCTATTTTCCATTAAATCCTACACAGTAGACTATGATTTTTCTTATTTTTATCATTCTAAGAGAGAAATTCCTCCTCTCTTTTATGCTATATTGCAGGATAGCATTTTGCTGTTAAAATAACCGAGGAATGATTAGTTTTACCATTTAGACTTTAAGATTCCTTGGTGGAAATGGTATTACATTATTGTAATTTAGTTGTCTGATTTAGAGGTATTGCTATCAGACATGGTAAGAGTTATGAACTTTGACTTTTTTTGACTGATTTGATTGGTAGAGTGAGAGATAAGAAGAATTCATACAATTTTAAGTTGCTAACAGAATTAATATTGTATTATAGTCCTTTTGAAACAACATTGGTTGCAATTTCCCATTGTTTAACAGCACCAAGAAAGAGGATCTTAATTAGAGGAAGTGGTCAATATGAACTTCCTTAGGAGAACTGGGAGCCTTTCTGGGAACCTAATTGTAATTTTCCTATGGAAACCCAAGCATTCTCCACAGCATGAGTTTGAATTAGCTGCAAATTTACATTTCCACATCATGTATGATATACCTGTCTTCATTGTAAAGGATTGCACCACACTTGACATGTTGATAGCTTATACATTTTTATTGAAGGGCAGACATGTAGCTGCATGACATAATTTGATGGAATCTGTGAAGATTGCTCTTACCTCAAAGCTGGTACAACCAGCTGGCTCTTGGGCTCTCTGTGGCCCTTGTCATTTAGATGAAATCATTGTGACTTCAAAAAGTTTCTTTGACAGTAGAAGAGCTCTGTGGGAGGGAAACCATTCTATAGATTACCTTCCAGACACCAAAACTCTGGGGAAAAAAGAGCGTAGAAGAATCTTGACAGGGCAGAAGAGATAGAGAATTGATTGGAGTGTGGATTTCCATTGACTGCAATTAGGTGAAGATATCCAGATGAAGTGCTCCACACAAGTATGTTTTCAAGAATTCCAAGTCATTTCCCAGAATGTTGTGATTTCTGATTTTTCTGGAATGTTTGTGAAATTCCTAGTGGCAAGGAACTGGCTGCCTTTCTTGGGCATGAAGTACATCTGACGACCACATTGGATCGTTTCTTATCAGTGCTTTTTAATCTTATTCTAGAACATTATGGAGTGTTTTTTCTTTTTTTTGAGAACAATTCCATTAGTGAAATTTTAGGCAATTGATTTATTGTGTCAAAAATTCTCAGATACATGATGTAAGAATGAAAAAAATAAAACCTTGATGTAGCTTCAATTTTATGAGCTTTCTAAAGCTTACGAAGACTTTATAAAAGGGTTGATTGACTTATTCTACTTTTATCAGGAATTAATTAAATAAACATTTATATTCTGAGGTTATAAGAGATCCCAAAACACTTGCAGCACAATAGTGATTTCGGCGTCAGTTCCTGTTATGATGCAAAGGGAGAATTTAGAAGATTCAGATTTTAAAACAAAACAACAAAAGCAAAAACAAAAGCAAAAAATTTGCATACTATCATGCTAGCCTTCTGTGTTCCCAGTGTGCTACATTAATTCATTAAACACTTTCTCAGGCAGACATCATTAACCTTGCTTGGTAGATAAAGAGACACACACAGAGGTCAACAATCCTGGCAAATGTTTTGTCCACTCACTGTCACTGCTGATAGAAGATAGGAGTATAAAAAAAATGCGGTCTCGTTTCTCTGTTTATGTTACTTGAAGTCAGGCCTCAATTATCAGCCAGGAGCTGTGTTACTTGAATCTACTTAGGCAGCAGATTATCTAAGAATAAAAGCTCATTTTGATTTTTATCTTAAAAAATATCTTATCTTAAAAAAGAAAGATGATTGATGCCCTACTCAATTTCCTGTTATTCTATACATCTGTTTCTACATTTGTGTAGCTATACCTGAACCTTCATTATGCTATTATTTTGGTGTTTCTCTTACAGAATTCGGTTGTTTCTTCAGTCATTTGCTCCATTAATTGTCTCCTTTTAGTAATTATCACCATATTTTAAAACATGTGTGAATTTTCTTTCATCCAGAAAAACTCCATTTTTAATGCCAGCAAACCCAGTTTAAAAAAGGTGGGGAGGGCTTTCAAACACAGCCTATTGTCCAGGGCTTTCATAGTGCATTTCAACAAAGAGAATCTACACTCACTCAATTTGCAAACATCTGGAGGAAAATAATGTGATAATTAGTAGGCAACATGGGTTCATCAAAAACAAATCATGCCAAACTAACCTAATTCCTCTCTTTGATTTCTTAACAACCTGAGTGGGAACACAGTGGGTATTTTTATTATAGTAAGCTACTTGATATAGCCTCTTAATATTCTTAAAAGCCTAAGGAAATGCAGATTAGGTAAAATGGCTGACTAATGTGGAGATGATCAAGGCACCATTATCTACCTGTGGTTCAGTATATGAGAGACTGTGTTAAACTTTATATTATTCATTGTATAAATAATAAATATCTTAAGCTTTTGAATTTGGTTATAAGTGTTTCTATTTTTTATAATAATAAAAGTTAGCTGACTGTAGGTATTTTATTTTTAGAAGGTAACATTGATGGAATATATATTAGAATTCTTTCAGGCCAAAGAAGATTGTCATATTAAGTGACTTAATCTTAGGCTGGTTTCAGAGAGACAACTGTCATATGTTTTCTCTCATAAGTGCTCTGGATTTCATGTAATTTCACAAAATCATGTATGTAAATATGACATGGAAACAGAAGTGAAGGGGAACAAAGAGAACTGAGAGGAGCAAAAGGTGATAAAGGGAGTAAAGACATGGAGGACATTTTTAATGTAGAATATATAAATCTATAAAAATACCCATTACAGTGATATTTATAATGAATACAGTCACACACGAAAAATACAACAACGTTGTCACTTTTCTATCTAGACAGAAACATATCTTGGTTATTCTTTTATTAGAAAACTACAAAATCATACACATAGAAATAGCATGCATATATCCTAAACACAGGTAAAGACGTATATAATTCAAAA
This sequence comes from Mesocricetus auratus, assembly GCF_017639785.1. NCBI lineage: Eukaryota > Metazoa > Chordata > Mammalia > Rodentia > Cricetidae > Mesocricetus > Mesocricetus auratus. The sequence goes on along the minus strand of NW_024429200.1, from coordinate 30,576,632 downwards.
TATATCCCATATGTTACTTTCCATATTGAAGTAATTTTTGATAATTTTAATTTTTTATCAGTGATATGCAAGCTTTCACAAAAGTTGAAATATATCATAATTGTCTTAAAGTTTACCTGTTTTAATTACTAATATACCATTAATATATTATTGATGTTTATGGTTTAATGATTCATCCTTTATTAGATAGACTATATCTTTTTTACCTTGCCTTGAATGATACTTGAATATTTATCATATGAAAAATACCTAACATATTATTGTGTAACAATATGAGCACAGGAAAAATTTTATATGTGCTTTCTAATTGAACTTGTTTTCTTTTCATACATCTGTTTCTGAGAGGGAATCAAATATATATGTACATAATATGTTTGCATGTGTTCATGTCTATACACATTTATACCAAAACCATTCTAACTCTAGATAGATTGATATTTTTTCTATAGAAAATGGAAAGATTCTTTTGGGGGAATAATGAAATTCACTGAAAAGATTTAAGTAATGAAAGCTGTTATAAATATTTTAGAAGTTCATGTTTCATTATGCAGGTGTGATGAAAATATTCCAAGGTGTAGCCTTAAATTGACTTTTTTCTGTCTCTTTTGAAAGATTTATCAAAAATAGAGATTCATTTTGTGATGGTTATTGTTCTTATTGAACATACCAAAATAAGAATTTTATGCCCCAACGTAGTATTAAATTATATTTCTTGTTAACCTATTATACCAACTAAGGTCTTTTAAATGGTTTTTGAGATGAAAGATTCTGTTTTGTATTTTAATGCAGCAGCAGATATAGTTTGGTAACTTCCACTGGTAGTTATGCCCAGTTGTTTTTTTTATTATTCTCATTTTTTCTTACATTTTACATGTTGTGTCTCATCAAAATTTCAAATGAAATTGTATGGCACTGATTGGAATTGTTTCTGTGAGGGGAAAATTTGCACATTAGAGCTGCCCAGAAATACATCAGTGATAAGCACTACTATTTGTTCAACCCAAGGAGGCTGTGTTTTAGGAGGGATTGCTGGAGCTAAATCTTTAACAAAATTGCCATTGATTGTCCCTGTAGCAGGAAGTATGCATGGTGGCTAAACATGAGTTTGTTGACTGTGTAACTAACATCTCTATGTTCATTCACTCATCTGAAAAATGATTGATACAAACCTCTTAAGGTTGTGAATATGGTTCAATGAGACAACTAGTACTTGGGACTTAGGAGGATCTAAACAAATGCTAGATAGCTCTAACTGGTAAGTCCTGGTGACCAGATTTCCATGGAAGGTAGGGCATAGTCTTTCCCATATGCTTTTGAAAAAAATGTCTGACATTGCTTGCTTGAGTGTTGAAAATTTTTTTGATACTTACAAGTACACATTTCTAAATAGCATGTTGATATTTTCATTTTTTCTCAATATATGTTTTTATTTAAATTAGAAACATGTATGCTTCATATGTCAATCCCAGTTCCCTCTCCCAGCCCTCCTCCCTAGATCCTCCACCAGTCCCTCCTAGCCCCCCACCCTATCCCCACATCATTCCCCAGGTAGGGTGAGCCCTCCTTGGGGGGGTCTCCAGAGTCTGTCATTTCATCCAGGGCAGTACCTAGGCCCTTCCCCATGTATCCAGGCTGAGAGTTCATTCATATGCCATGGTAAACATTGACCTATTCCCCAAGGCCCCAGAGATTTCTGAGGCCTCCTTACAAGACTGTGCTGGTGAAACCCAAAAAGACAGCTGACCAGGCAAGGGGGACTCTTGAACCCCAGACTGATGGCTGATATTTTCATTTTTACTCTAATTTCTTTTCTCCATCCCTCTGGGTTTCTTTCCCTTCTTTAGTATTTACTGAGAACCAATGGTGTTCTATGCCCAACTGGCATAGAAGGAAGAATACATGAGGTCCTGTCATAAAGGAGCTCATGGACCAACACATTAGACAAATATTAATCAAATAATCATACAAATAAGTGTAAAGTTTCAGAAATACCAAATGTTACATAGATGAAAAAAGCATGAATATTTGAGTTTTTAATGGAAATGAAATACATTTTGAAAGAAAATCATGAGGGGTAAGTAGATGAAAAAATGGAATCTTAACTAGTTGTCCTCTTTGACCAAGGGGTTATAGAGTCTGTTCTCCAAACTGTAGTCAGTGTAATCCCCTTAAAAGGAAAGTCAGATTATACTAGACTTCTGCTCAAATCCCTCCTAATACAATTCCCTCCTCGGGTCAATCTTCCAGTCGTTACTTCGTCTTTTAGAGCTTTACATGGTAGCCTCCAGCTACATTTCTGACCTCATTTTTCTGTACTCTATTCTTGCAGTTGTCTTCCTGTGTTCATGGAGCATACAGATAAACTCATGTTAGAGCCTTTGACCTTGCTGTTTTCAGCTCAAAACGGCCTTCTCCAGATAACCCCTTGACTTATCAGAAAGCTCTTTCCTGATGACTTTGTAGAAAACATTAAGTCTTTCTCTATCAGCACCCCTTATCCTCACCTTTCCATTATCACAGACCCACAGTCTATACATTTAGTTGTTGATACGCTCCCAGGCCCTGCCTTGTCCATTTCCACCCAAGTTATTAAAAACTTCATGGGACCAGGTGATGCTTACTCCAAAAATTCTAGCTCTCAGAGAAGTTCCTTGCAGGTACCTGCGAAGAATAGAAATCACAGAGAGATCACACAGGGCAGAGAAAGGGGCACATGCAAGTGCTCGGAAGCGGGTGGAAAAAGCATGCCTGCTGCAGAGGGACACCGCTGCTGCTTCATACAGCAAACCAAAGACTGTAGAGCAATCGAGGCTAAAGAGGAAGCTTTGTTAAGGTTTCCCCCCTACAATCCAACGGAAAATATTGTGTCCTAAACTGAGAAGGGAGTGGCCTTAGTCATTCTGGCATCAGGATGGTTTGTTGATGGGGTCAGAGGAAATGAGAACAAATAAGTGAGGCAATTAAGACAATAGTTGTGGACATTCAGATGTACTCAGTGAGTAAAGGCACTTACTGTGTGACATAAATGTGGAAGGAAGAATCTGAGCCCCAAAGTTGACCTTTGAACTCCTTTGGTAGCACACGCCTTTAATCCCAGCACTGGGGAGGCAGAGACAGTTGGTGGATCTCTGTGCTTTGGAGACCAGCCTGGTCTACAGAGTGAGTTCCAGGACAGGCTCCAAAGCTACTCAGAGAAACCCTGTCTCAAACAATCAATCAAATAAATAAACAAACAAAAACAAAACAAAAAAAAAAGGAAAAAAGAATTATCCAGCCCCGATATCAGTGTTACTGTAGTCGAGAAATTAGCATTTTAGACCTGACCTTACAAGCTGTTAGGTGTTCAAAACTTGGCACATTGTGTTGAAGTAGTATGAAAATTAAGAGGCATGGAAGAATCACGTTTAGTTCTGTCTATGCACAGCTAAATGGAGAAGGTTCTTGTTCACTGCAGAGCGATTCTTCCTATGTGTAGTTATTAATTCTTTTCTTTATCTTGTATCTTACCTTCCCTTTTGGGGAGATAAGACAAGTGGAGAGGGTAAAATAGCTACTAATGTTTGTATTTCATAATTGAAGTGTGAGTATCTGGCCATACATTTTTGTGACAGTAATATGGGGTTAGAAAACATATTTGATTTGATATTTGCACTCAGTGAATTACTGCCAGTGAGTCACCAGACTGCCTACATCTGATATGGGTAGCACTGATTCTAAGAAGAGGATTAACCAAAATAACCATAGAACCCTTCCTTTGGAGAGTGTTAACATGTCGCAACAGGTTATTGGATGATCAGCTAATTGGTGGCTATATAAAAGCAATTATTAATAATTATGGTATTAACTTCATATACAGCAACCCCATGCACACTCATCACATTTCCCTTCATTCTGTTTAGGCTTGTGTTGACAGGAAGAAGCCAAATTAGCTGTATTGTGTTTGTGAATAAACCTTCAGGCACTTAGACATTCATGAGGCTTAAATTTCACTTGCAAAAAGAGGAACTGAAAACAAGGGACCAGGATTTACCCTTCAGCAAATGTATTGTTTCTCCCACAAGTGTGATTGCCTTACTCTTTCATTGTGAGGGTATCTTGGGAGTACAGAAATATCCAGTCCAATGCATTTATATTTGGAATCGGCAAAAGAAGAACTGAAGAATGTGTACTCTTTTCTCTCTTATTGCTAGCATTTATGCTAAGCATATTATCCAGATTCAAGCAATGGTGATTTGTATGTGCGGTAGTTGAAGGTATTAGCATCCTTTCTGGTACAGAATAGCTCACACCAGAATATGGTACGAGAATACCTCAACCTAAAATCTTTCTTTCTTTCTTTCTTTCTTTCTTTCTTTCTTTCTTTCTTTCTTTCTTTCTTTCTTTCTTTCTTTCTTTCTTTCTTCCTTCCTTTCTTTCTTTTTATCTCCCTCCTTCCTTCTTTTTTCTTCTCTTTTCTTTTCTTTTTTTCTTTTGAGACAGGATCTGGCTGTCCTGGAACTTACCATGTAGATCAGATTGGCCCCAGTTTTGCAGAGATACCCCTTCTTCTGCCTTCAAGTGCTGGGATTAAAGTCATGTGCTACTATGCTAAGCTATGCATTATTATTTCTAAGCAGAAAAAGTATGCTAGGTAAAAAAGATGTGGTGTTAGACAGTATCCATTTATTGCTTTCTAGGCTTTGATTACCTTTGTTGATTGTTTTTACCCTTACCAGATGCTTATTGTGTGGCCTGAAGTGGCATGCATTTTGAAGGGTTAGCCATTTTTATTGGGCAGGCATTGGGCAATTGATCTAGTTCATATTGTCTTATTGCTTTCTCACTCAGATTGCCTTCTGTCATTCTACTTTATAGGAATTTGTTCCTATTCTCTTATTAATGATTATTTCTGCTTAGGGAATGAAGCTAATAATGTTTGTCCTTTATAAAACTTTACTTGAGTTTGGTTAATCTTATTTTTATTTTGTCTATGTTTGCTTTGGCAAATGATGCTCTGTGGTTTTTCAGATGGTCTGTAAAGTAATGTAATCAATAATTTATTTACTTATTTATTTACTTACTTATTTATTTATTTTCACATTGTTCACACCCATATTTCAAGTTTGGAAATGCATATTTGCAGGCAACAATAAAAAGTATTCACAAAGGATACATAATCTCTGAAAATTATGAAAACATCCCCGCTATCAATACATTTCTAAATGCAAAACTGACTAACATATTTGTTACTTCTGTGTAGCTAGAAAAGTTCATTTTTCAGAACAGATAAAATTCAGTCTTTAGGTGTGAATGGTACAAATGGCAGTCTTTAAAAAAAATCTTAGTTGTTTGGGATCCTTCAGGAAAAGTTTTGAACAGGAGGGTCCCCAAAGGAACCAGTGTTGTATTATGCCATCCACTTACCAGAGCTAGCAAAGTCTCTGGGTCATCTATGTCAGGAGCAGAAGCACTTGACTTTCCAGTCCTGCTGACATGGTTTGGATGTCCATGTGTTCACTATGTCCTCCTCTGCCACCAAGTCCTGGGAGGTCTAGGTCTCCAAAATCGATCTCCAATTGAGACGTTATATCATTTGCTGACTTTTGGAAATGATGGTCCATAACCAAATCTTCAGTCTCTTCATTCTTTGATTTTTGTAGAATAAATCCCGCTTTCTATTGCCCATCAACACCTTCATTTAGGTTTTGGATATTAAATTCTACTTTGCTCGGTCTTTATTGATTAGCGCTCCAATCATGGAATGCCATCTTTTTTGGACCCTCATCCTTAACCACTTCAACTTCATTCTCCTTATTTTCGGGGTCTGCCCCTGGGTGATCTTCACATTCAGGTATTTCCTCAGCCATAATTGATTGATCCAAACCACTGCAATTATAAGATATTTGTTGCTGAATGTATTTGGGAGACTCAGTTAATTCATCATTGACAGTTCCCTAGTTGTGAGATCTGCTACCTCCTCCATGGTTCTTCCCTTGCTTCAGGCCAGATCTATTGCTTCTACTATGCCTATCAAATTAACATTTGCCATGAGAATCAAATCCATTGCCTTGGCCCTTTCCACAACCACGGCCTACTTAACCTTTTCCAAGACCACGTTGGCTTCAGATAGGTGGTTCAATAATCGGTCTATCAAACTGAAAATTTACCTCCTTCCCCCTTTTCTTCATGTGGCTTTTCAAATCTTCTTTCCCGTGGTGGTGTCCCTTCTGGTCTCTTATCAATTATTTTCCCTTCACCCTGAAGTTGTTGATCTGGTCTTCTTCCAAATCACTTTATTCCTTGTTTCTTTAGCACCACTGGGGGTGGGGGGGTGGGGCTGCATCTCCTCTGCTTTGTCAGCAGCTTTTGCGGTCTTTCCTGGACTCTTCATCTAATTGTTCGCCCAACTCGTTGGGGCTGGTCTGGGTTGCGACCTGAGCTGTGCTCTTGGCACCAGGGCCCCCAATGCTGCCCTGCTTGTTTCTTTTTTCTCTGTTCTCTGCTGCCTTCAGTACCTCAAAATTGTCCCATTCGTCGTCCAATAGCTGGTCAAATCAGTTGGTAATCATGCAGCCCAAACCTTCCTTCCTGTACATACCCAGGCATCCAACCTCTTCAACCTCTATGAACACACTGAACTCTGAAGCAGATACAGAAAATAGTGTGACCTCTTCATGGGAAAATACTATAGCAATCTTATGTTATCTTTCAATTTATTTTTGAACTGGGAAAATATGTTCAAGAAGCTTGAAATAATGTCTAAAAATTGTATACTGCATCCAGTTTAATAACAAAGACAGTAGTAAAACCGAGGAGAGCTTAGAATGTGGATGAGTGCTACCCCTCATTCCCATCCCTGCAACAAAAATGCTGATATTAATTCTGCACTATAAATTACATGAACCAATGGTTCGTAGGATATCTTAGTGGTTATGAGCACACACTGTTTCTTTTCAATGGAGACCCATGTTCACTTTGTCTCACACGAATGCTTGATCACAACTTCCTGTAAACTCCATCTCTACGCAATCTGGTATCCTGTTTTGGACTCTGTGGTCCTGCACCCTTATACACAAGTCCACATACAGATGCACACATAAACACATAATTAAAAATGAAATAAAATGTAAAAAATAGATAGGACCACAAGACCCCAAAATTTCCTTTAATGATGATTAGATTTATATGTCATCATATAAAGAATAAAGAATTCAAATATGCTTCTAATTCTATAGCAACAATATCATCTTACAATATTTAAAAATTCTGATTTATCCCATTAAATGACCAGGGGAAATAGAAATGATTTAGAAATTAATGTTCCAATTTGGTCTGTTCTCTTCTAGCTTTAGTAAAAATTTCCTTTATGCCTGAAAAGATGATTCTTAATAAGTTGTATCTCTACAAACTTTCCCATAATCTATGAGTTTTGAAGGATATTTTTGTCATAATTTGTTTTAATTCAACAAATATTGTCATTTGGACACTTGGGTCACAAGAAATTTTCATTCTGAAAAGTTAATAATTTCATTGGTAGAAAAGACATTTTACTGTGAAATAAAAATTAAATTTGAGCCTGGTGTTGGTGGCACACACCTTTAATCCCAGCAGAGGCAGGTGGATCTCTGTGAGTTTGAAGCCAGCCTGGTCTACAGAGTGAGTTCTAGGAAAGCCTCCAAAGCAATATGTGTGTGTGTGTGTGTGTGTGTGTGTGTGTGTGTGTGTGTGTGTTGACATATATACATACACATATATGTGTTGACTCATATATATTTATATGTGATAGTTTGTCATTTGGGAGAATTGGAAGGCAGATAAGGCCAATGTAGGTATATTGAGAAGTGAGAATCCCCATGAAAGAGACAAAACTGGTATCAATTATTAATGTTTCAGCAGGTGAAGAGGAAGAAGTCTATTTAGGATCTCTAGGATAGCCAGGAGCTGGAGTAAGGAAGAATATCCCTGAGAAAGTTAGTGACTGAACAGAAAGGGTTACTGCTACACAATACAGTTCTACCACTGGTAAAGACCTTTCAATTCTACATAGATTTTAATCTTCAAACATTTCATAGACCTGCAGAATATGGCATTCAAATGTTTTAATATTAGTACTTCGTTGACGTGAGACACAATTGCTCCTGACAGCCCCAAGCTATTCCCGAGAATATGTTGGGCACCGATGTCACTCCTTCTGGAGTCCATTCTCTCCTCTGCTAATGGCCTCTTGGGCAAAGAACTGCCCCACCTCGACTGTTGACTTTGGACATGCTGTCCTACTGTGCTTGCAGGAGATAAACTAAGAAGACTGCTGAACATTGCCAAGTCAGGGTAAGACAGTCTTTCTACCTCCCTGCTTCTTTGTTGGTCAGTCAATACTCTAGGCTTTATCCAAAGGGGTTGCCTCTACTCTGTTGTGAGACTTTGTGTGACTGTTCAGGTAGCCTGCTTGTTTCTGTCTTCCCTGCACCTTTGGAAGTTGCTCACCTGTACTTCCTGCCTACCTTAGTATTGTTATCTTCCTTCTCAGGTATTTGATGAGGTTAAAGATTAGACTCACAATTATTGTTCACTCTACCTAGATAGAAATATTAGGTACAAGACTTAAATTTTCCAGTTTAGGACAGCTCTGTAGTATCTCTGTTATGCGTTTACACTAGGATGGGATATGTAGTTCTTTCCATTTGTTCTTCTTGCTTCACTGGCAATAGGTCTTAAGGGAGTATGTTCTTACTTTTCCTTCTCCTCATACATACTTGATATTTGCTATATTTGTATATAGTTTTGTATCAAGTCTAAACCTTTTTCTTCAGACTAAAAGGTGAATTGTAGTGAGAGATCTATCAGACTCACCAGTGGCACTGACCATACCCATTTGGGCATGGTCACAGGTGTGTACTTGAGTTTGTGGGATTTGGTCTGTGGTCTGGGACATGCTTGCTCTCTTGGTTCTGGTAAGGCCATGGAGAGAAGCAGGGCGTGGATCCTTGGAGCTGGATATTGTGGGTTATTGGTTTCTCTTATAACTGACTTTTCCATGAATAAAATTAACCTATATTATCCTAGTCTCCTGTATCTTAATCTATGCAGCAAAGGAGAAGAGTGAGGGAGAAATAACTTGGGAATTTTCATATCTTCTGATAAGATCCTTGGAACAAAGCTCAGGATGATGTAACAGTGCTCGTTAGTGTTGGCTGTATATATAGCATTAGGTTGAATGTGTCATGTGGATTATCTCACTTAGCAACACTGAAGTACCTGTCGATAGTTATTGAGATTTTCTACATTTAATACAGAATTGTGCACACTCACCAACTGGTAAGTGTTTGAGTCTATCAGATCCAGCTGAGGCTAGTCTGCCTTGAAAATTCATGCAGGTTTGATGCTCTGAAAATGCTTCTCCTCTTTCAGATAAATAGAGTAGTCTTTTAGCAATGTGAGTTTTATAGTTCTTCTCCCACTTCAGTGAGCATCATATTTGGCAAATATTCAGTGTTCATAGAGTTTAACTTTCAGTTACTACCTACGAACTCTTCAGGTGACTTGATTTCAAGTTATTTGAAGAGTATCTCTTAAACATGAGATTTGTTCTTCTTGAGGCAAGCACACAATTCCCTTCAATTAGATTCACCTAGCAATTACTGAGAATATTGCAACTATAAAGGGTTGAATTTAGGGACACTTATTCTTATGATTTCACCACTAGAAGTTTGTTATCATTCCCATTTTATAGATAGCAAAACCCAAAATTAAAATATTTAAATGCATACTCTTGTTGTGAGATCAGCTGGAATTTGGGTTTATGTCCTTTGGTCTCACCTTACACTTTCTCTACTTCTATTGCTCACAAGTAGACAAAACATACAGATAAAGCTTGGTGTTTGGATGTATCATTAGTTATTATAAACATTGAGAGTAATTTTCACATATTTGTGATGAATTGACAGAGATCAAGTTTCTCTCAAATTTTAAGCCTGACTGTTACAATTGTCTGGTTATATGTTCTCTAATCTTCCAATTAGTTGGATATATATATATATATATATATATATATATATATATATATACTTTCCCCCTCCTTTTCATTGTAAATAGACATTTTTTTTAACGATATAAAGAAAACTTTTAACAGGCTCCAAAAAGGTTCAAGAAAACCTCCTAAGAAAAGCTCCCACCAGAGAAGCTTCTGCTCTCTCCTCTACCCTGGCTGGTTCTGCTCTGACCCCAGAGGTGGATGTGTGTGGGTTTTTGAAGGTGCGGTTAGTCTTTGGACAAGGTCGAGGTCAGGGCGGTTTCCGTGGGAAAGCCTTTTCCAGGAACTTATTGTATCGTTTTTAGTAAACATGTTTTTACTAAACATTGTCTACAGCTGCCTACTCCCAGGCAGAAGGGGAAGTGGGTCTCTGCTCAAGGTCTGGTGTTCCCACAATTCACCCCTTTTTATTTTCAAATGAGGCACTCCTGGCTTAGGTCAAGTAGGGTCACCCTCCCTTTCCCGTCTTTGGGGGACCTTGAACCCCTGTCTTAGGTGGGAGGGGTCTTCCCCGCAGGTTGCCCGTCGTCGGAGACACCCCAATCTTAAATCATCTGTAACCAACCTTCATGGCTATCGGGATTGCCATGGGCTAAGCTAAGCAATACTTGGTTACAGATCTCTTGCCTCTGGAACAAGGCACGTTTGAGCTCGGCATAAAGCCAGAATGCCTACTGCCACTGCCACCATTTCCAGGACCCCCATTGACATAGCGCCTCTCCATCACCATACCCATCACCAGATCTGGGCCATAACATTCTACCAGCCTTCATCTGTTACAAGGGTAACCTGCACGTGATTTACATTCTGTTACAAGGGTAACCTGCATGTGATTTACATTTACAATTTGATAAAGTTTACAATCGTTTCAAGATCTGCTCAGGAAAGCATTTAGAAAGTGCACTTGCACAGATACATTAGGTACAATCATTGATGTTACACATGTAGCATTACGAAAAATATGAACAATAGTCGCATTAGGACAAGTTGCATTTCTCCAGAAAAATACACTGGCCTAGTCGTGATTCCAGAAACAGGAACCACTAAGTCTGATATTTCAAGTGACCATGTCCTGTTCAAATCTTGAAAAGAGGCTTTTATTTTGGTATCTGTCATAGGTGTTTTCATATGCATGAAACTTAAAGAACAGTAAGTACTTTACCCTTTAGGTCATTTATATAAAAGATTTTACTAATACATTTAAAGCTCTTTGGTTCTTGCCCTTAAACATGAACACCGTCCTGAATTTTGATTACTGTCATGTTTGCTATTTATATTGCCTTTATCATAATGTGTCTGTCCCTACACAATATAGCCTTTCTGCAATTCCTTGAACTTTAATAGTAAATAGACATTTTTACTCACATAATATATCCTGATTACTGATTACTGTTCTCTTTCCCTCTAGTACTCCAGTTCGTTTCCACATCCCCTCCCATCTGGATTCACCCACTTTCTGTCTCTTATTAGAAAAAAGGGCTTCTAAGGGATAGTAGTGAAATGTAAGAAAATAAAATGTAATTAGATAAAATAAAAACAATCTCATTGACCTGGACAAGACACAGAGAGAGAGAGAGAGAGAGAGAGAGAGAGAGAGAGAGAGAGAGAGAGAGAGAGAGAGAGAGAGAGAGAGGGAGGGAGGGAGGGAGGGAGGGAGGGAGGGAGGGAGGGAGGGAGGGAGGGAGGGAGAGCGCAAAAGAACCAGGACCCCACTTTTCCCAGTAAAAACTCTAAGCTGAAGGCCATTATACACAAAGAGGACCTGGTGTAGACCTGTGCAGGTGCTTTGCTTGCTGCGTCAGTCTGTTAACTGGTAATAGTTTAATCCTGCTGATTTAGAGGGCCTTGTAATCTTAGTGTCCTCCATATCTCTGGCTCTTACAGTCTTTCCACTACCTCTTCCCCAGGGTTTCCTCAAACACCAGGGCAGGGGTTTGAGGGAGACATCCCATTTAGGGCTGCATATTCTGAGGTCTCTCACTCTGTATAATGTCTGGCTGTGGGTCTCTGTGTTTGTTCTCAACTGCTGCAGGAAGAAGCTTCTCTGATGATGGCTGAGCAAGGCATGATCTATGAGTATAGCAGAATGTCATTAGGACTCATGTTATTGCTATGGAATACATACCCAACACAGCTTGGAAAACCAGAGACTACAACCCCAGGTACCTAGGGTAAAACCAAATACTATTGTTCTGGGGAAAAATCAATAAAATAACTGCTATTGAATGACTTTTTATCAGGTAACACACACACACACATTATTACAATGGTCAATAGGACTTGAAAAGCTATAGAAATCATAAATTATCAATGAGAAAATAGTAAACATCTGGTTTGAGACTGTCTATGACTAATTTCCAAAGAATGATGAAGTATATGCATTAATAACTGTAAGTTCAGAGGAAGCAGATGACTCTAAGCACTGCAGTGCTCTGGAGAAACTTCAAAAGGAAAGGTTTGCATAGAGCAGAGATTAGCCTTGGGGGCAAGGGCACCCTGAAATCAGAAAGGGTAGAAGTGGAGAGGTGCAGAAGCAAGGCGTGCTCCCGCGAGGAGTTCCTCTGGATTCAATATTTAAATATGGGATAGGGATAGCTAGAAATAAAACCAAGTATTGTTTCAGAGCCAGTTTGTAGGGGTCTTAAGTGCAAAATCGAGGGGAATGGGTTTTATGATGTGGGAATAGTTGTGGTGGAGATTGATAGGTAGAGTGTGACGGCAGAAGGAATCTATAGAAGTAATTAAAACTTGGGGAAAGTTGAAATAATAATTAATGTGATATAGAGCAGTCAAAGGAGGAATAAGTAACATCAACTAGAGAATAATTATAACTGGTAAGAGTACCACAAGTTATAAGGGAAAAGAGAAACATGCAAACTCAAATTGTGAAACATTCAGCAAGACAGAGTATAAATTGTCATGACAAACAGGAGAGAGAGAAAACACAATGAAGTCAATGAAACAAAAGGGTTAGATACCATCGCAGTTTGTAAGATGTGATTGCATCATAGTTTTAAAAACTAACTATGGAGCCATTTTGTGATCCAGTGAAAATATTTGACAGGTGGCTAGTTTTTAGATTCTATTAGCAACTTTTTATTTTTATTATATTTAACTATGATAACATTTGGGGGAATGGAAGAAAAATAATTTCTCTTAGGGATGTTAGCCAATAACTAAATAACCCATTATTTCAAATTGTCCTGAAAACTGTGTGTGTGTGTGTGTGTGTGTGTGTGTGTATGTTTACTTGTATATGAATAAAAAGGGACAGAAAGAGACAGGGATCCTATAAACCTTTTCATGATACATCTCAATGACTTAAGGAACATTCGATAAGCCTCACTACTCGAGACTGGACCATCCCTCAGTATCTCCACACTGGGAACCAGGTCTGCAAACAAGGACTTTTGGAAAATAATTGAGTTCAAAGCCTTTGCATTATGTTGATACATATATGAAAAATTATAAGTGTAGTCACCTCTACATCAATTTTAGTACCTACAGGCTCATCAGGGTACACAAATCCAACTTTGACATAATGTTAAAGATTACTGAATATAGCCTATATGGACATTGAACAGTGCATTGTGCTCTTCCAATTTTTCTCTATGATGAAGACTTTAATCACAACTGAGCTAGAGGCAATGGGGAGAAACAGGTCAGGCATTGGAGCTTATAGCAGAAGCAGTGTAAGTGGTGAAGAAGGAGCAGCTGTTTCTGGGATAATTGGCAGCACTGGGTGAGCTGTTAAAGCATCAGAGGAGTTTCCTAAGTAGAGTCTTGACGTTGGTGCCTTGCAGAATGAATGTGGGCACATTTTGAACAGAGACAGGAAAGTCTTCTGGGAAAGAATCTTGGGGATAAATGCATTCCATTTCAGAAGTGGTGAACTTTCGTGCTGAAGAGTCTCCCAGCAGAGTACATGCTGGAGGAAGACTCTCAAGGTTTCTGGGCTAGAGACACCACTTGGTAGTCATCCCCAGAAGCTGATGGCTGAGTCCATACAATTAGCTGAGCAATACAGGAAATCAGTACACAAAAGGAAACCTGAAAATGACCTTTAAGAGCGCCACCAGGTGATGAGAAGTAAAATGTGATGTCTGCAAAGCAGATGAACAGATCAAATCAGAAGGAAATTGCAGAAGTCATAGCATATGAAGGAATGGAGGGAACTCAGGAAGCACTGTAGGCAGACTGGTAACATTTTGAAGGTGAGTGGATGTCATCAAAGTAAAAAGACAGACAAGTGTAGCATAGACAAAAAGTCCCGGTGATTACTTATGAGTGTAATTTTGAGTTGAGCTAGAGATTTGTTCAAAAAGTCTGTCATAACCTATAGAGGAGGTGCAGGACCACACCAGAAGAGGGCGCCCTGAGTTGAGGAGGAAGTCATGACTTCTGTGTCATAAAGGGCCACCCTGGGATTCAATTATTTTTGTTTTAATAACAATTCAGGGTTAGCTGTTCTTGGTTGGCAACTGCCCCACACCTAAGGAAGGAAAATGGTGACCCCCAAGAAGAGGAAAAAGTCTCCGGAATGGATTGACAGGGAAAGTTGAAAGCATGTGCTGGGATGCAGAGTATGAAGATGATATACAGGGCACAGTGAAATTGGTTAGCTTCACCAACAACTGTCCAGCATTTAGGAAATCTGAAATTAAAACAAACAAACAAACAAAAATTACTATGCCATGTTGGCTAAAAGTGGTGTCCAGCACTACAGTGGCAATACTGTTGAATTGGTCACAGCAGGCAGACACTTCTCCAGGGTATGCACACAGGCTATCGTTTACTCCGGTGACTCTGATATTACTAGAAGAATGCCAGAACAGACTGGCAAAAATCAAACCAGGAAAGTTTTTCTTTCATAAAACCCTGACAGGGCCCCTTTAAAAAATCCATGCTTAATAAAGCAATCTCTAACATTCTTCCAACATACATTCTTCTGGTTTTTATGCTACTTACGGCAATACACATAGATAGAAGTGTGCCGATACCAGCTGGATGTCATTTCCTGCCCCTGTGTTAATCATACAAGGTGGAAGGTTTGTGTGCACCATTGGTTTGACCACTGGCACTATATGTAGAGACAGAAATATTTTTTCTATTCCAGAATCTACTGATTTATAATTAAGTTATTAGGATGTCAGTACACAGAAGCATACAATATTTTGGAGAAAAACCCATATCTTTGCTAGGAGCAAAATGATGCTCTAGTTTTTATTTCCAATTTCCATTAAAAAAAAAGAACTGAGAAACTCCCATAACAAATTGCTATGCATTTGTAACTATTTCTAATAAGAATTTAGGGGAGACCAATCCCAACCTTGTGTCTTTACTCCATTTACTTCTCTATACCTTATTAGTTCTAAATATGCAGACAAATGTACATTTGGTGTTATTCTGCTTAAGTCACTAGCCTGGGATGGAAAATGCTTCCCTGGCTAACTCCTGCCAGAGCTGTTAGTGGCAGCAAATGTGTGGACATCTTAAGAAGACTGCAGTGCGTGGTTGTAGATCTGAAGAGGGAGGTGTTTCATTAGGAATCCACCTATTCCTCTTAGCTATGCTTCCCAGTTTCTCAGAACATTAGCCAGAGGCTTGAGCACAAACTGGGTCCTCACCAAGTTGCTTAACAAAGTCTTCAGATCTCTATTATCACAAGCCAGACAAAAAGCCTCAAATCCTCTCTGTGATTCAGGCATCATCTGCTGTTCTAGAATAATGTCAATCTAAAGGTTTTGAGAAAGGATTTTGTGAAAGTGCATTTGTATATTAACCCACAGCATTCCTGTAAGTAAATGACATAATGAGGGTTTAGAACAATGAGTCAGAGGCTTGGCCTCTGATCTCGAGGTGACTGATTTTCCCTGTGACCTTCAATTGGTTATATAATCATCTTTGGGTTTGCAAATCAGTTATCTAATCTGTGCTAGATGATCTTTGCTTTTCTCTTGGTTCAGTTAGGGCTATGGGAAATTCAAGTTGCCGTTAGTTCTCATGTTTGAGGTGATTCATTCTTCTTTGAATATCTGCTAGAGGACATCTTTCCCTGTGAGTTCCTAGACTTCAGTAGCAAGGAGAGCTTATATTAAATCAGACGAGGAAAGCCAGTCCTACAAAGAGGCAAGGAAAGTCCTGGCATCCTCAGTAGATTTCTTGGTGTTTGATGCCATATGGCTAAGCAATTAATGGGCTGTGCTTCTTTGAGTATTTGTCTCTAGTGGGAGGAATAACATTGTTAAAAATCATGGACATATGTTCCTTTTATGCATATGAATGTTTTGCCACATGTATGTTGTGTGTATGCACACATGTATGTATGTATGTATGTGTATGTGCACCATGTACATTACTCATGTCCACAGAGGTTAGAAGAGAGAATTAGATCCCCTGAAATTGGAGTGACAATTAGTTGTGAGTCTCCATGTGGGTGCTGTGAGCCAAACCTGGGTCCTCTGTAAGAGTAGCAAATGCTCTAAACTGCTGAGCCATCTCTCCAGTTGTCTTTTTAATATTCTTTACTAGATGAAATTGTAACACGAGTTACTAGTTAACTAGTGGCTAGTCCTGCCCTCTGATCTTAGGGCAAGCTTTATTAGAGTACAAACAAGGTATTACTACATAAAAGCATCCAACTGTAACGAAAGCCACAAAAACATAAAATTAAAAGTCAAATGGACATTAGTTTTTGTGTTTTGGCAGTATATAATCAGTAACAACTTACTCCCCTGTGCCTCCCCACACCTTGGCATCCCATGATACTACCCTTTCTCCAGGCATTGCTTTTGACTGAAGTAAAGTGCCAAGCTACTGCTTAGCTTCATGACTTTACCAAACTCTGAAGTTTTCATTCTTTTCCTTTAAGTGACTCATTAAAGGCTCTAATAGATAAAGGCGTCATTAGCACGTGTTCCCAGTTCTTGGTGCTAATATATACAAGTTCGAGGCTTTAGGTCATATGAAACTGAAATATTCTTTAACCAACATGGGAACTCCTATGCTGTATATGGTTCTCCATGAAATAGTTCCTGACAATTTCTTCCATTACTCCTTCGCATGATCTGTTTAGATTTCATGCTTTTACAGGAACAACCTAGGAATTATCTAGATGTGATTTCTTAATTATCATGTCCAAACTTTATTTACATTTTCTTATACTTAAGACCCTTTCCACATCATACCATGCATACTAAACTTCTATGTACACCTCATACAAATTATCTTTTCTGACCTCTTCTCTCAAATGGGCAAAGTGACTCTGTGTCCATCCTATTTATACACTGAGAGTACTTCTGAATTTATGGTTCTGTGTTTTTTCCTGTTATCTGCTATACTCAAGATTCTCTGAGTGCTTGACACACAGTAGGTTAATTATGTTTGTGTGTGTGTGTGTGTGTGTGTGTGTGTATGAGAGAGAGAGACAAAGACAGAGAGACAGAGAGACAGAGAGAGACAGAGACAGAGAGAGAGAACTGGCTGATACCAAAGAATGAATACAATTTCATATCTATGCAGAATTTCATATGCTCAAGGTAACCCAATTATTTAATTGGGACTTGTGTGATTTTGAACAATATTCACTTGGTAAAGGAGGAAGGACAAAGAATAACTATTTAGGTCAGAAATAAAAATCACACACTTACACACACAAGTCTATATAGGAGGAGAAAATTGACTCAAGGGGGTCACTTATAATGAACTATACTTCAATTCTGTAGCATATATTCTTTAGCTAATATCTCATGTAAAACAGACTAGACTTCCAGGCCTCCAATGCTCCAAGTTGCCATGGCAGCAGCACCATCACTCTTGGCTCTTTGAGTCATAGGATTTCAGGGGAGAATGGCCTGACACTATTAGGCAGATTGCCAAGGGGCTGGGAGAGGTTACTGAAGCGTTTTATTACTGACACTGAAGAAATGATTATAGATCTGGAAGCAGGAGACCTACCATACCGTGGCAATGAGATTCATTGGTTTCCAGAGAGTTGCGTTTTGACTTTTAAAGGAGATTTTTAAAAATGATAGTCAAATGCACTTCAATGGATTAAAAAGAATAACCATTTTAAAAGCAGAAGGTAGATGCTGCTACAGAGTGTATTCAAATCCATGCTTCTTAGCAACCAGACCAGATTTCACCTACGAAAGAAGGCTAGAGTTACAATAAAAATGCCTTTTTGGTTCTCTGGAGAATATAAAGGCATATTAGAGAAAAGGAAGTACTTTGAGGTCTGTGGATGAAAGGCACTGCATGGGCATAAAGTACCTTTGCAAAATCGAAGGACAAGGAAGAAACAGCGTCTAGACTGGTGAGCTTATCTCAGATACATATGAGAATAATTGCCAGAATCAAAATGAGAGATCATGACAACGAGGATCATTAGGGTGTTAGAAGTTGGTCTTATTTTTAAACATAGCAGCTACAGTTTCTATCTTGAATCAAAGCCAAGGAAATGTAAAGCAAAGTACGTGATGGCTTGTAACTTGCTAATATTTCTGCAAAGGATTTTCTCAGTAAAAGGAGATGAAAAGTGCAAATAAAAATATCACTAATGTGTTACTCTGTTTGATGTCAACTATCTGCAGACAAAATTTCAGCTCCAATATTGGTTCTTAATAATCCAACCAGGTGGGGAGCATTGGAACATTTGTGTATAGTTTCTTGATAATGTAAGAAAAGATATGAAGATCCAAATCCCACAACAAACCCTTTCTTTATAAAAGGACCATCAATGGAAAATTACAATTTCTTTTGATAATATTAAAAGATGCCTAGTTAAGCTAGAACATCCATTTCCTGTAATTGAGCAGGATCTTTTGTATATGTACAAAGAAATGGGCCAAGAAATGATTCTATTCAGATATCAAAAACCAACACATAGAGTCCATCAAGATAATTCAAATATGTTTTTGAGTGGTATGCAAAAGCCTGATGTACTTGAAAGAACAGAAATGCAAAAAACTGATTTTTGGATAAATGAAGAGTGAGGATTCAGAACTCGGTTGAATATACCTCACAAAGATTTGAGCATGGGCTGAGCAGATAGTGAGGCAGTTGTTATCTGCTGAGGTTATTTCATGAAGGCTGCATTTTACCTTGGAGCCAGACCCCATGTGGGGCTAGGATGACAAAAGTCTAATACATCTTACTATCAATAGGCAATGAGATTGGTCAAGGCTACATGCATTCTAATTCTTGGCAATATTTAAGATAAATTCAGTTAACTGTTCTAATGTTTTGTGCCTTCTTTCTTGTTTAGGGGAAATGAGTGAAAGAAATGAGGAATAGATTAAAATGTTCATGAGGTTTTGTTTTAGAAGCATTTATGCGAAATAACTTTAAAATTATTTATTCACATTGCCATCATTATATTTTTTATCACAGAATTGACTTCTAGCCTGTATTTATGAAATTCCAGTGCATACACACACACATTATGCCGGGCTTTTTTCTTGAAAATTCTCGTTATCCCTAAAAGTTTGCAGTACTTAGTCAAGAGTTTTGAAAATAAAAGTTCATAGATATTGAACATAGGTTAAACTCAGCTCTAGAAAGTTTATTTCTAACTGAGACCAACTTTTAGAAATTATAACCAATTTATAATTGCTACTAAAGTTGACTTTGTATGAACCATAATAAATACTTCCTCATAGGAAGCTTATAATGATGGATGTGCTATTAGGGGAAATAGAATAGTTCTTTTAAAATCTTAGGATAGGTTTTCATAGTTAGTTAAAAATAGTGCAAACTCATTTTCAGTTTGGTGTGTTAAAATGATATTACAAGCTGCTATGTGGATAATTCTCCAGAATTACTGAAATTGCTCTTTATATTGGTAGGCAGTAACTACAAAGTATTATCTATAAAGTGGAGGCTACTTGGTGAAAAATGTTCAGATTGCTGTCCAAAGCCTGGAGTTATGAGAGGGTATAGAGCAACACCCAGTAACAAATGGGAAGAACCATCTGCCGTATATTACAAATGAGTCAATTTAAAGCCTTGTGTGGGACTCTCCAAACACAGTCGTAGCTACGCTGACAAAGTGAACTACAGAGGCTAGAAATTATCTGCTGCATTTATCAGCCTAGACAGTCACTGTGGATAATTTAGATTCTACAACCCTTTGCTTCTGTGGAATTAGATATCTTGTCCTGGATATCTTACATTATGGCTGTAAATTTATATATCCCTTCATCAGATTGTTTACAGTGGTACAGAAACCCAGATGGGTAAGTTAGTGAATATATTCCGCCCCTGCCTTTTACCCAAGGGTTTAGAAAATATACATGACTAACTTTTCTAGTATAATTTATGTTGTAAGGGTGAATGACAGTAGTTTGGTAGCATCACACTGATATGACATTATAATAATAGATTCAATCTCAAGTGACATTATACATCTGGGTCTTGTGCTCATCAAGATATGTTAAAGAATGGATTTCTTTACATGTTCTTATACTTGGACATATTTTTTTTGCAAATGCCATGCCAAACTGCCTTTAATGTGCTTCCATTGACTTTTTCACACCTTTCTTTCTGTCTTCATCCCTAAGGGGATACTTTGTATCTTGAATAACATCTAATGCTAGGCACAGAATCTACCAGTAAGTGTTTTGAAAATAGTGAGAATTTATAAAACAATTTAATTTTCCAATTAATTTTCTTCTAGTACTGGGTTGAATTTGACTCAACACATAATTTTAGAAAAAAATTTAAAATTCAGTCTGCATGTGAATGTTTGTGTCTTGTTTTCTGTTCTATTTCTCTGAATATAAGAGAAAGTCTTATAAGAGAAAGTACGTAACTGGGCCTTGCTTACAGTTTTAGAGGGTTGGTCCATTATTATCATGGTAGCATGCGGATAGGTATGGTGCTAGAGTAATAGCTGAAAGTTTTACATCCAGAGAAACAGACAGAGACACAGAGACAAAGAGAGAAACAGAAACAGAGACTGGGCCTGGAATGGGCTTTTGAAGCCTTAAAAGACACCCCAGTAACATACCTCTTCCAACAAGGCCACACCTTATAATCCTCAAACAACTCACCAACTGGAAACTAATCTAGCAACTATATGGACCCATGGGGGGGCGGTTCACATTCAATCCACCACAAACTGGGCTTTATGAATCCTCATTATTCTCAAAACACTTAGTGATAGATTTGTGTACTAGATCCAATACTGGATGTTTTCCAGATGTAAAACAGAAAAGACAAGAAACATGTGTAAGAAGAAATGAAAGCACAAATACAAATAGAGGCATCTCAGCATGGCTTTCGTAAAACATTTTCCAAGTGTATAACTACATAACAAAATCCATCATTTTATATTCCTGGTTAATTTTCATTCTGCAAGGGGAAATTTGCCTATTTTAATTAATAAACTGTTTATTTTTCTCACTTTTATTACTTTATTTGAGAATTTTGAAGCATGTGTTTTTACCATGTTGCCCCTCCCCCACTCTTCTCACATACACTCCTTCTTGCATACCCACTCAACTGTCCCTCCTCTTTTCTTTTTAACTGTCAAGTACAATTAGTATTGGCCCTATACTCTTGGGTGTTTAGCCTTCCACTTGATCATGGTCACGCCACCAGCTGCCACAACCTCAAGGAAAATTGACTCTTTTCCTAAGCAGGCAACTGCTGATACCTTGAATGATTTAAGGTGGATATCTCACGGTTTGCCATGTAGTATTTTCTCTCACTATTTGTATGTTAAAATGCCGAGTACTCCATTTTTTTTACTTCTATATCAGTGCCACCTATTCTAGTTTTCTCTCATGTATATGCCTATGTTTCATCCTGTGATTTGTCTAGTAGTTTCCCTCTGACTATTCGTGCTGTCAGAGGTGAGTGGCACCCTTGTCACATTAGCTCTCATCTTGGAATTTTCTTTTATCTCTGCCTTGTCTCCTCTGCTTCCTAATGGGGCAGTGTCTGAAGCATGGAATCTCTGATGTCTGATTTCAGTTTGCCCATGGTAATTGAGTCATTTCTACTCCAGAAAGTACCCTTCTCAAGAGATGATAGTAGTGTCAAGATTTCTTCCTGCAAAGTCACACTGTCATTTTGACTCATCTCTACTCTTATGGGAAGGACTTCCATGGCATGGAATTGGAATCATAAAATAGAACTTTCACCTCTCCTAAAAGTTTTCTAGTTTATTAGAAATTCCCTCAGATATCTTTTTTTTGAGCCACAGCTTACTTAGATGAAGACAGTGACAAAAAGGACAAATGGAAAGGAACCATCATGATTGAATGTCAGGGCAGACACCTTTCCATTCTTCTGTTTATACTATATATAACTTTTGCTGTAGACATACATAGAGATAATTCTTTTTCAAACTGTAGTGAATACATATATCTAGTATGTAAAAATAGTTATTATAATTTTAAAGAATAATTAATGCTGTGGCTATGTACTTTTATACATTGCCAAACAACTTACACAGAACCATTAATAATGATGAAGTCCAAATGACCATAATGTTTTAAAATGAAGATACCAGTAAACAAAACAATCTGACAAAGCAAGATATCCCCATTGATGTTCAGACAGTAAACTTCCATGCTTACAGCTATAGCAATATCAAAGTTCATACAGGTGTTCCAGTGTTCCATGATAAGCTCCCAGTGGTCAACATATGTTAGCCTCAGCAAGTTCTAGTGATTTGCTAAAAGTCACTTGCATGCTTGGACATCCAAACACATCACAAACCTTCTAATTGATTATTTAGTATCTTTGCTCATATGTAAAAAGAAACTTCCCGTCACCTAAAAGCAGAAGGAAGGGTAGATAATTCCTGACACACAGCTTATCAAGGCGACTGTTGAGTGATTTACAGACTCGCATACATGGCAGCATACTTCCATTTGCCTTCCGTTATCAGGTACATAAATACTCGAGGTTTGCTTAAGAAAACATCTTATTGCTTTCATTAAATTTAAGTAATTTTCTAGTTTTCACCGGAAGTATATGGCCAATTTAAAAATTAATGAACAAAACTTTACTGGAAAGCACTTGTAACTACAGACTTCTCTTCACACTGGGAACCTCTGTTTAATCAAATGGAATATCTAATGGTCTAAAGTTGGGCCTGATGTTATGTTTAATTCCATCTAAAGCGAGGTTCAGTTTATTTTCTCACATGCTGGATGGAAATGAAATTGTTTTTTTCTTTGTTATATTTTGTGGCTTTTGAAGTCCCACAATCCAGACACTTCTGCATTAAATTATAAGATCATAGGAATAAAATCCTTTGGAAAGAATTCTTTCTTGCACAGTTCTTTGCGTTATAGAGATTTTTCCAGAGCATTCCTTTCCAAAAAGTACTACCTATATTTGTTGTGTGTTTGCTTGAAGATGGAAATTGTGCAGAAAATGGCAGCACTTGTATCAGTTTGCTTACTTAACAGGAAAGCATGCAAACAGAGAGACTTTCTCTCTGGACCAAATCCCTGATCATATCAGTAATTTTAAATATGGAGAACTCTAGAATTTACAAGTTCAACTCTCTTACTAGGCAATTTTGAAGTACTACATGACAAATAATTTTTGTGTAAGTTTGTACTAAGGATAGAAATGACATTTTTTTGCTCCTCACAATTGCTATATTACTAGAAATGCAAACAGTTTTTGAGGCTATAATTATAATCTGAGAATTAACTTCTTTAAACCATTCATTTACAAACCAGGCTAGAGTTCTTATCTATCTGAAATAGTCAAGCAGGAGGCAGTTTCTCAGGCACTAACTTCAACTGCTGAATAAGAGTTGGAAATAGGAAAATAAAATGCTATGTCACTGAAGTAGAGGTGTGTGTATGTATTTCTTCAGAGGTTGTGAGAATGACAGCAATCAGGAGGCTGGAGGTACAACTCCTTAAGAACCAACACACACAAGCCTTTATTGCTTTTTGGCCTGAAGTCTCACATCACATTCAATTTCATTCAACTCGGTTGAACAGCTATTGAACTCAAAAACACTTCAGAGTTTCTTTCAAGTGAGCCTCTCTCTCTTTCTCATTTAAGTACATTCAACAGCTTTACCAAGATTGTCATTAAATTATCTAAAATTCTAGGTTGTTATGGTATTTCCTTTATCAGTGAGACAACTGTTAAAGTTTCTGTGAATTTCATGGTCAATTGAAAAATTAAACAGAAAATGTAGACAAAGACATATCATCACATTTGCCTATCAGAAGACTAAAAACAATAACTGGGGTAATACTGTGACAAAATGTGTTCAAAACATTTAAAAACAAAATGTATAAAAAAAAACAAAATCTTTGATTTGTGGGAACATTTGGTTAAGATATTTTTTTATCTATGGGAAGACTGGTTGAGCCACATTTAGAATATATATACTTAAAAAAATTTGGTCGCTTGCTACAGTGCAATTGTAAGATTTTAAAATGCATATTAATTTCAATTCCTCCTTGAGAGGAAGAAAAATCCAGGGGTAGAATCCTTAAAAGCATTATGTTTTGCTATAACCACTGAAGGTCACTTTCTATGTCCAAGGGTAAAAGCTTTCTTCTTATTTTTTAACTGAAGTTGGACTGCAGCCTGCACAGAGCTTCCTTCTCCTTAAAAGATACCGTTTTCTGCCTAATTGTGCCCAGCTTCATTTCCACTCTGAAAGGATCGTGTTTGAGCTCACAGACTCAGGAGACTATTCCACTCAACAGCCAAACTCTGGCAACAGCCCTCTGGGATTTTTGAGTGAATGTAGGTGAAAGCGCCCTGTGTTTTTCTCTGTATCCATTTTAAACAAAAGTTTAACTCAGGACACTTTGGAAATCTCTAAAGAAATGTATCTGGAGAACTGTCTTCTAGATAAGATCCAAGAAAAATACTCTTTGGCCCATAAAAGTGCTTGTCAGTCAGCAGAATTTCCATAGTACCTCTGATGTTTGCAAGTCATCTTCTTCCCACATTAATAAGGATGGAATCTACAGCCATCTGCCTGCAGAAGATAATGATATTCCTTTAAAAATTTCCATGGGAACTTAACAGCAAACTCTGAAAAGGGAAAAGGGCAACTCAAGGATAGCAAATTGATTTCAATTCCAATGGAATGCCAATTCTCATCAATTAGTAAATGTGCGTGAAGAGTGAGCCAAGGGAGATGATGGTATTGCAAGTGGGAAAGCATGCTGTGGTTGACTGCTGATGTCTGCCACGGGTGCGGGAAAGCAAGTGATGGCATATGCTACCCGTGTATTATGCTTATCCTCAGGATGCCAAGCACGGATTTCTACAATGCTACCATTTTCATAGTCCTTCTGACTTTCTGGTGTTCTTTACTTATCTTCTCTTTTAGGCTGAGAGTTCATCAGAAGTTAGGGCCACTGAATCTCTTTAATTACTTAGATGTTAAACTATGAGCCGTGATCGAAGGTTTGCTAATAGACTACCTTTGATAACTGGGTTGTAAGATTTCAGAGCTAGGTATATTGTTTTGGTTTTTATGAACACAACCTATATTATGTTGTAGTTATTAACATCCTACTTTCTCTCCCCATGCCACTGACCACAGACTGGGGCCAGGTTTAACTTATAAACCATGAATGTGCTTGATCTTTGCTGCTTGTTTGTCTCTGTTATTTGAAGTCATGTTGCTTATTACACTTCCTTTGTCTGATCTTGCTCGCTGTTGCTGACTCTAATTTTATTGTCTTAGCAAAGAGGTATCTGCAGCTGATTTTGACCTACATATTGTGTTTAGAATTTGTTCAGGTTTAGAAATAACCTTTGGGCTTGAAATACCTGATCTTAGTTGGTAGCACAAGTTCACATTACCCATGCTGTCAAGCTTCATCAAGTTTCTGCTAAGAGAGGCATGGGTATTTATCAAGCTAGGCAATGTATTAGTGGTAATTCTGATGACACATTAACAACAAATCTAATGAATTCATTTGAAAGTGCATAGCATTTAAAAATCCCAGTTCAGGCTATTGGATTAAATAAGACAGTCCTTCAAAAACCGAAAGTCAGCTGCAGAAAATTAGAGAATTTGATATGATGCAGGTGGCCATGACTTTATAAAGAAAGACTCCAACTTGTAGCAACTCTCAGTGGAGAGCCTAAAGAGGACAATGATGATCTACTGAAGCAGATGGTCCAAGCAATCACAGGCAAGGAAAACAAAGAAGCCCGTCTGGGAGAAGAGCCAACATCTAGGATGGACTGACTAATAAAAGCGAACAAACACCTCGGCAACCATGTCCAAGAGCTAGGATTCCAAACTGGTATTGGCAAGCTAATTGTTTTAGGCAGATTAGGGATAGAAAACTGAGGGATCACCAATCTGTAGATGTTTGAGTTAATTATCACCTAGTGGTAGATGTGGAGACCAAGGAGAGTAGCCACGGTGCATCCTCTCTTAAATGTTCTAGTTAAGCAAGGGAATATGGAATATATCAAATGAAAATTGTAATATGCAGGGGGAATATTTAATGAATAATGGGGAGAATGAATAGGTTGTTATCTTGGGGTCTACTGTATCATATTTTTAATAAATACTTGTGTTTTGGGCAAGGTAATAAATATATGTGCAATTAGAAAGTAGAGAGAAGACATTTAAAACTTTTATGTTTTGTTTGTACAGTACTTTGTCCATTAATTTAATAATGATTGTATTATGTAATTTTCAATGAACGATTTTGATGTTTTAGTTAATTCTATAAATTTTAATTCATAATAAATCAGTCTTGTATGCATTGTTTTTTATACACCAAAAATCTTTTGTTTGTATTTTACAGGCACAAACATAGTGTTTAGAACTCTATGAGACAGCCAGACCTGACTGTGTAACCTTGGACAAATTCTTCAATCTCTCTAACCATTGGTATCTTCATCTCCAAACTGAGAATACAATATTAGCATTATAAATACATATATGCTCTGACACAAAGCATCTATAAATGGCTTAGCATAATTTGTGACATACAGCAAACAGTGAGTGACTGATACTAACATTGATTTCCATGTGTTCTACTAGAACATAACAACAATCACATAATTACCAAAATTCATATAAGCTAAAGATGACGTGTTTAATGACCAATTGATAAAATTATTATCTTGGGAATTCTGAACATCCAAATGTCATGCTATGAAATTTCAGACCTAACTAGAACTGTTTTTAATTTAAAAAATAGTCCATTATCTTATCTATGTAGATAACTAGAGAAATGAGAGTTCCCTTGTGATTTACATTCTATGTAGTCAAATAGGTTTTCACACTCTGATTTGGATGTTGTCCAGCAGAAAACTTAAATATCACATTATAAAGACATTGCTGAATTTGTGTGTGAAAGATTGTACCAATACACATTGCTATATGCAGTATAAAAATAAAAACATTAACATATGTTGTAAATTTTGCCAGTATAGTAGCTAAAAGTGTATATTTTAGTTTATACTTTCTGAGATATTAATGAGGTTGAAACTGTTTAAACTACACTATAGATTCACATAGATTCTGTGAGTTGGTTGACCATGTCTTTTGACCACTCCTCTGTCCCATTATTTATGTTTTTCCTATTGCTTTGAGAAACTGTGGGCAGATTTTAGCTCAATGTATATCACAAATTCTTGTTCCAAGTCTGCTAATCCCTTTTAATTTTTGATTGTGTCATGTTTTGCCTCATATAAATGATGACTTTATTTTATGTCATCATAAATATTCCCTTGGAGTTTTATGATTAATTTAGAAAGATGATCTTAACTTCAGGTTTACAGATAAATATGAATTTTAAATGCTTCTTATTTAAAAAGTGCTTTATTATTTGTCTTCAGAATTTAAGCTGATTTTTTAATTCATGGAACAGAAGTCTATATATGCTGCTGCTCTTGATATTAAAACACTTAGAATTTTATCGTTATTTTGATGCATTTGTGTTGCTAAGGATTATACTAATGGTCTTCTGCATGTTGTCCAAGTGCTCTGTTGTTGAAATACATCTCCACCCCATTCACACCACTCTTGATAAGTCCATTTTTTCTTATCATCATCTTAAGATTACATTTATTATACATTAAATATATGTGCAGTTGTAAAATTATGTTGATTTCTTCCATTGATCTATTTACTTAATTTTTTGCCTTATATTAATATATTGTGTTAACCACTAATAAGCACTTTTTGCTGGATTAATACGTTAAAAATTTTAAAACCAAAAAATTTTAATTATTAATGAAATATTTTAGTAAATATAGTCTTATGATATTTTACCATATAATAAATTGATCTTGTGCTAATTTTTAATGATCACCTTGTATTTCTTAGACTTTCAGATAAGATTTAGAATTAGCTGATACATTTAGATTAGGCTGAGTTTCAACATCTTGATTCTACACAGTCTGATGTGTGAGAAAGCTTCTTTCATGTCTTACAAAATATCTTCAGACAAGGTTTGTCACAGTCTTCACGCTGACCTTTAACCTGTTTCTTACCATGCATTCTTAAATATTTTGTAATTTTAATTATTTCATGAGAAAGCTCCTTTTAAATTATTTTGAATCATTAAGCTATTAAATTAACTACTGAAATTTGCTTATCAAAATAATATGGGAATAGGGTTTTAACATCAAATGTAACAAAAGCTTTAACTTTGGATCTACTGCCAGTTTATATGGTTCTCTTGGCACATATAGCACAAATCTGGGCATTTTCCCCCAGAGAACAAATTTTAAACATTTACTAGCCTATCACAAGAACAACAGGGCCATATGCCAACTCCCTAGCCCACTGGAGACACTGTGCAATGTTTCCAGCAGTCTCCTAGCTATGCACACATGTCTCTAAACACCATGATTAGCTCTGCCCTTCCTTTCCTCCCATTTCTTTCTTTTATATTTAGCCATCGCCTGTGGCGTTTGCCTCCTACGTTGACCGATGAACATTTTGTTCTCTTATATCAGCCCCTTGCTTCCCACTCCTGCTCCTTTATAGATGCTTCTTGCTTTTGGTTAATTCATTTCTCAGGTGTATTATTATGATTATACCAGCACATGAGATTGACTTACAGAGCGTTGTAATTTTGTCCTCACTTGCATTTATCCCTTGACCCCTCATTTGAATTGTTTTATTTTTCTCTGCTTGTTCTTCCCTGAATATATCACTAATTATCCTTTACCGTCACAGCATAAATTTTGCACCAAAAACATCAAACTGTTCCTCATGGAGACAAGTTCAGAGTATTTCACCTGGGTCTTACAAACTTATATGATATGAATTTATTTAACTGACATGGTGGACATGCTCTTTGTTTATCATTCTGACCTGGGTACCTAGGTTGAGAACCCTCCTAGGAAAGAGTCTCCTTCCATCAAATAATGCTGAAGGTGTCATCCTCAGTGGCAAATGCCAGTGTTTGCAGCCTCCTTCTTGTTCTGTTGGAGGAAGGCAGGCCAGTCCTGGCACAGCGCTTGCTTTTGACTGATGGTCTTCTAATTAATTGTACCCATGAGCTTCTGCCCTTTGAATCTGCTGACTCGGGGCTTGGGGTTTCTCTGAAGCTCCTGTGGAGGAAAGGTTCTCACCTTGACACTAGTTTTTGCTCAGGCCAGTTTGGGTTGAAGTTTTTTTCCTCTGTTGTTTCTGTCAGTTTGGTTCCATTCCAGTGTTTCTTCTATAAGTTCTGTCTTCCAGGTTTGGTCACAGTATCCTTTCTTCTTGATGAATGTACTTATTTTTGTTTTAGGATACGTGTATTTTTTTGATACACTGGGATTTGGAGAAGAACATTTTTATTCATCTTGATGTCTTAATGTTGGTCTTCTATATTATTGAAGTCTCAGAAATAATATAAAATTTCAGCAGAGTTTAAGGGAAATAATCCTTCCAGAAAACAAACTTACAAGTAGCATCCTAAAGACTGTTTAGGTGATATTTAGGGATATATTTATGTGTACATATTGTATATCACATATATCAAGAAGTAATGAAAAAATAGACAATGAATTTGAAAGAGAACAAGAAGGGGCATATGAGAGAGGAAAGGGGCATGCAGAGGAAGGAAAGAGAAGGGGAAATGATGTAAATGTATTATCTCAAAAATAGAACTAATAAAGAAAAAATTAAACATTGATTTACTGTAAAAATGAAATAGAATATACTAATGATTTTTGCTTTGCTATGCAGTACTTATAAGTACACTTCCTTTGTTCCAAGTAGCAACTGTTCTCTTAAAGTTCACAAGATATAATTTGTGAATATTTCTTTTTTCTTTTCTTTTTAGCTTTTTTGAGAGAGGGTTTCTCTGTAGCTTTGGAGGTAGTCATGGAACTCACTCTGTAGATGAGGTTAGTCTAGAACTCACAGAGACTAGCCTGTCTCTGCCTCTTGAGTGCTTGGATTAAAGGCATGCACCAGTACCACCCAGGTTAATTTTGTGAATATTTCAGGCTGGTTTTGAAGTTGCAATCTTTCTGCCTAAGTCTCCCGGCTAAATGTAGTCAAAGTATGTCCTAATATGCCTGGCAATAACAACTTTAGTTTATCTATATTTGTACCTATACTTATATATCTACACACTACATTGTTTTGTTTTGTATAGCTTTAACTTTATATAATAAAAAAGTCTGCTCTGACATCTTATTTTCGTCTTAAGAAACTGTTTTGTAGTTCATCCATGTTGATAAATGCAGTTCCAATTAATTTCTCATGCTTTTATTATGGAATACTCTACTAAATTGAATAAAGATAAGTCTCATTATTTTGTTGGCAAAAATGCAAGCAGTTTTCTTTTTATTAGAAACAGTGTTGTTATGATTTTTAAAAATATGCATTATTTTAAATGTTTCTTCTATATCTATGTATGTGCACTCTATGCATGCCTTGTGTCATTAGATGCCAGAAGATGGCATTGGATTTCCTGGAAAAGCAGTAATAAATGTTTATAAACTGACAAGTGGGTTAACCATTGAGTTGTTTCCAGTTCCATTTAGAAAATTTTCTACTGTGAATAAAGAAATCCTGTAGTTATTCTTTAGGTTGGAACATCAGGTGTGTGCATGTGCAATTATATTACATTGATTTTTTCTTAAGTATTTCATATTATAAATCTACAACTTCCATACAGACATTCTCAAGGCTCCATATATTCATCAATATTTTCAAGTTTGATCATTATCTCTATAAGTGCTATATCGAAGGCTGTATTCTATGTTCAGTTTCTTAATTTTTAGTTTCTTAAGCATCTTTCATATATTTATAATATTCAAATTATTTCCTCATGAAATGCTTTTAGATTTTACACGGCATTGGCATTTTGTGTCTTAAATTCATTTTTACTTTAGTTAAATATATTTTCAGTATCAGTTTTCCTCTTTATAAAGACTATCACATATGTTACAAATATATTCTCTCTGATTTTGACTTTATATTTTAACTTCAGTATTTTTCTTTCTCCTGTTTGAGTGTCTGGTCAGTGTGGAATTTAGTTTGAGTATGTTATGAGGTAGATACACAATATGTCATTTCCAGCATCCTCTTTTCCCAATGAATCAGTAGTTTTACAGGTTTGCATTTTTTAAGACTCAGTTGTTTTCCCACATGTCTCTGTCAT
This sequence comes from Mesocricetus auratus, assembly GCF_017639785.1. NCBI lineage: Eukaryota > Metazoa > Chordata > Mammalia > Rodentia > Cricetidae > Mesocricetus > Mesocricetus auratus. Next base: position 30,545,039 of record NW_024429200.1, on the reverse strand, counting down.
CTTTCTCCTGATCCCATCTGTGTTGTATTTTTGTTGTAGTTTTTTGTTTGCCTCCATTTAAAAAGTATGTTATATATATATGCATATATATATAAATTAGTATCATATTTTTAAGGCTTTGTAGGTATGTATAACTTTGATACTAATTAAATTCATTAATTTGAAAAATGACAGTTTTAAGGTTTATACTATTGATTAACAAAGTCATTCTTTATTTTAAAAAGGCTTTTTAGAATATCTAGTAAATTATTTTTCTATTAAGAACATATATTACTTTTCCTATATGGTTACTGGGACTAACTTGTCAAATAACTTATAGAAATAGATTTTAAATTCTTCTTATAATAATTTTGTGTCAATCCTTTGAGAATTTCATAGAATGTATTTTGATTACATTCATCTCTCCCCAAATCCTCTGATCCTCTGAGATCCACACTGTCTGCCCTTAGCTCCGTACCTACCTAATTTGGGAGTAAGTTTCTCTCTCTCTTTCTCTTTCTTTCTTTCTTTCTTTCTTTCTTTCTTTCTTTCTTTCTTTCTTTCTTTCTTTCTTTCTAAACTCATCCATTCTAATGTGTGTTGTCCAGCTACTTTTTGGAGTAAGATCTGCCTGGGAGTATAGTAGTATAGTTGTATGGTAGGCACACCAGGACCACACACAGTTAAAGAAAATTGACTCTTCTTGTCCCATCTGCTATTAAATGTTAATGAGATTGATGACTGCCTTATATGCCATCCTAGAGTCCTCATCCAGTAGCTGATGGAAGCAGCAGTAGACACCCACAGCTAAACACTGAGCTGAACTCCTGGTATCCAGTTGCAGAGAGGGAGGAGTGATGAGCAAAGGGGTCAAGACCAGTCTGGAGAAACCCACAGAGACCTGAACAAGGGGTTGCTCATGGAAACCAGACTGATAGCTAGGAAACCAGCATATGACTGTTTCAGATCCCTAAATGTGAATGTCAGTTTGGAAGTCTGGGCAATCTATGGGGCCTCTTGTAGTAGATCAGTATTTATCCTTAGTACACGAATGAACTTTGGGAGCCCACTCTACATAGAGGGATACTCTCTCAGCCTACATACACAGGGGAGAGTCTAGATCCTTCTCCAATTGATGTGACAGACTGAAGATTCCCCCACTGAAGGCCTCACCCTCCCTGGGGAGCAGAAAGGGGGTGGGATAGAGAGTGGGTCGGTAGCAGGGGAGGAGGGGAGGGAGAGGGAACTGGGATTGACATGTAAAACTAGCTTGTTTCTAAATTAAATTAAAAGAAAAAGAAAAAAAAGAATCCTGAGCCTTGGTGAAAAAGGTGTGATGTGCAAACTCTTTAGGGTTGAGTACTTCCCATTTTTCTTTACATGTTGACCAGCTGTGTGCTCTGTGTTTGCAATATACTAAAAGAATAATCACTATTGAAGAGGGTGGAGAGCTATACTGCTCTGTGAGTATAGCAGTGAGTCATTCAGAGTAATTTTAGTGCTATGTCCATTTAACAGAATAATAATAGTATTAACATCTTCTTTAGACATCACACCCCATTTATCTAGAGACCTTTAGCCCCATTCACAGTGCCTGGTGTGGGTTCCATCTCATAGAATGGGCCTTGGATTTAGTAAAAAACCTGGTTGGGTTTTCCTATAATGTTTATTCCACAAAACAAACAAAACCATCCCTGCCACTATTGCACTCATGGAATCCCACAGTGGTAGCTTGCGGGGGTTTACAGCTGGGTATAATTGATGATAACTCTTTTCATCTGGTAGCCTTCAGAGCACCCTCCAGCTCTATGAAAACTAGTCAGAGGGTTTTGAATATTCCTGGAGAGTACCAGCCTAATTCTCCATATTCTGTGACCAAGGTTCATAATGTCTCTGTCATTCATATTTTCAAAGAATGATCATCTATCCTACAGTCTACTGTATATAACTTCCATTTCTCTCTAAATTCTTGGGAACACTTGACCTCTTAAATGCTTACCTACAGTTTCACAGAATCCTACATAATTAAATCTGTCTTCAGGTTAATAAAGAGTTCTTTGGAGAATTTTTCATAAAGATAAAATACCTTGGACCTCATTTATTTTTTTTTTGTTTTCTTTTTTAGCAAACAACTGAATAGTTTCTAAATTTTTGTATGTGTGCTTGGCCAGAGTCAACTATCATATTTTGAAAATAAGGATAAAATTTCTGATATTACTAATATTAAAATATATTACTTAGATTCATTGTGTGGAAGCTCAGTAAAGCAGAATTAATAGTGCCTTCATTGTAGTTTTGCCTTTAATTTTCCTCACATGTTAATGTTTTTTTGCATAGGCTAGAATGTCAACAAGAAAATAGAAATATCTTATTGAGATTTTCATATTAACTTATGCTCATTTTGCTAAGGTGCTGAACAAACATTAATTTTTTAACATTACATGAACTTATAGGACAAGTAAGATGGCTCATCAGGTTAAGGGACTTGCTACCACATCTCTGGGACCTATGTGATGGGAGGAATGATTTACGTCTGGCAAGTGTCCTATGAACTCCATGAGTGATCTCTCTCTCTCTCTCTCTCTCTCTCTCTCTCTCTCTCTCTCTCTCTCTCACACACACACACACACACACACAGAGAGAGAGAGAGAGAGAGAGAGAGAGAGAGAGAGAGACAGTAGATTAATGTAAAAAGATAAACTCATATCTCGGGGTTAAACCTATTCATGGTGTGTTATCTATGAGCTTTAATCTAGTATTTAATGATGTGGTATCTGTCTTTGATTATTTTTATAGTTAGCATAAAAATAATGTTTCATATAACATTTTCATGCATATGCTGTAAAATTTTGCAAGTCACTTTTTTAACTATTCTTATTTTATGTGTCATTTATTCTGGGTAATTTTGTATTGTTTATGTATTTTTGAAAATAGATTGTTGGATCCTTTCAAGTTTGCAGTTATTATAGATTCCATGAGGTCAGATCCCAACTACCATTTAAATTTTTAATTGGCATTTAAGAAGATCTTTTAGTTGCAGTCAATGAAACACTGAACAGGCACTTATGATTTGATTTTTAAGAATGCTACAAATGTATATGATTATCTTATTCCTGTTCTAAGTTTAACACCATGAAGATCACACTCAGTTTAATGAACATATACATACAAACACACTCATAAACACACACACACACACACACACACACACACACACACACACACACACACACCAAATACTCATTCCTTTAAAAATCAGCCTATATCTTCAGGTACTGATAGAGAATGCCTGAGTTTTCATCTTTGTGTGTCCTGGTAAACAATCTAAAATGCATGTAGCAATTGCTACAGTTACAGTGGTGTCATCTCTTCTAGTGTTTTTATCCTCACTGAAGTCTCTTCCATAGGTCCTTCTTTGGCAAGGGATGTCCAGGTAGGGCACATATGTCTCCTACAAGGAGTTTCCATTGGCACTGAGTAACTATATTCTGTGTCTCTGAGCTGGGTTTATGGGGATTCAGGGTGAATGAAGGTTTTGGAGAACATCTTCTGAATGATTTTGACTGAGTTTTAGGAAAAACAGGGCTTTGGAGCAGTATCTGCTGATACTGCTGCTATGATGCTGCTGACTGAGTTGTTTTGGGCATTATAAGATGAGAGGACCCAGCAAAACAAGGAAGTGAATGCAAAGGCAGCTGTTTAAAAACAAAGGTTAAGAAACTGTTGCTACTCAGAGTTTATCATAGAATTACAGAAATTCAGCCTTTTGTGAAGTCAAGATCTGCCACTATGTCTTTTCTCCCAAGACTATGAAATATTTCTAAACATACAAGGAGAATAGAGGTAACTTATCTGTGATTATGAAGAGATATATTTTATATAACACTGTCTTTTTATTGAAATTTCCTGAACAGAGAAAGCAGGCAATTCAAGAGATGTTCGGGGATCAGCTGTGTAGAGACTACCCCTCCCTCCCTCACTCTGCTTACAGATTTCTCTCCTCACTTTCTTGAAGTTGAGAGTTTTAAAAATACTTTATTTCATTTTTTTTTGTTTTTACGAGACAGGATTTCTCTGTATTGTTTTGGAGGCTGTCGGCCCTGCCTGGCCTCGAACTCACAGAGATCCACCTGCCTTTGCCTCCTGAGTGCTGGGATTAAAGGTGTGCACCACCACCGCCTGGCTGATTTCATTTTTTAATTATGTGTGTGCATGCACATTACTATGTGCATGAGTGTACATGCTTGCAGAAGCCAGAATACATCAGATATCTCGTGTTTGGTGTTATAGGTGGTTGTGAGCTGCCTGAAGTGGGTGCTGGGAGCTGAATTTAGATTTTTTCACAAGAGTATTTTGTGCTCTTAACCAGGGAGCCACCTTGCCAGCCCTGCTTTTGGTCCTTTTCAAATGATTGCTTCTCTGACATCAATCCTGGATTCTATGTGCTCCTTGACATATTTTCCATACTAGACAAAAAATTTTGTTTTGCAACACTGTATCTTGTGTTCAGGTGCTTTTCTCTGTGGCTATCTTCAATGCTGTAAAATATGAAGTCACTCTACTAGTATCTCTAGTGATTAGCAATTTGCTGGCACAGAATATATTTAAGATAAAATAGAATGAATAATCTTGATTATATATATATGTACATATATATATATATATATACCATTGTCTTCAGTTCACATCATAGTTTCCTCTATAAAACGCATGTCCATACAGAGATGTAGTGAAGGCATATTCTCTTAGTTCAAATCTGGTAATAGGAAAAATAGACATGACTAATAATTAGCTATATGTATTATTTGTCTTTGTGTTATAAAGACATTGTAGGTCTATAGTGCTATCCTTAGAATATTTTGTAAATTCTATTAAGTATGATATATGCTAGGCATTGTATAATTTAATTGTTCACATTTTACTTCTATATGCTCTCTGTGAGTGAGGAATCATTATCACCAATACAAATGAGGACAGAAAACTCAAGATACTAGGAAGATACTAAGTACTGTAAGCAATTTAGCCAGTAATTCAATCAATCCTTGTTTCTTCCTATGCTCCTCACTGCTTTCTTTGTTGCCCATGGGTATAGCTTTGAGTTAGATTTTAAAATTCTGGTTCAATTCTCAATCATGTATGGTAGAGTAAGATGTAGTTTCCCACAGTTGGTGGTTCTTTGACTCAACAACTATTTATTCTATTTTTTTATTCTTTTTTTTATATTTTTTTCCAGTTTAAATTTAGATAAGAAACAAGGTTGCTTCACAAGTCAGTTCCAGGTCCCTCTCCCATTCCCTCCCCTCTTCCCGTGCCCTCCCCCCAACCTCCCCCCATTATCCCCTCATTCCCCCAGGGAGGGTGAGGCCCTCCATGGGGGTGTCCATAGTCTGTCATTTCATATAGGGCAGGGCCTAGACCCTTCCCCAAGAGTTCAGGGTGAGAGTGCACCTCACATTGTTCTATGGGAGTCCAAAGTCCGTGTGTAAACTTGGGATGGGTACTGATCTGCTGCCCAAGGCTCAATAGATTCCCTAGGCCTCTATTTTTATATACCCCATTTTTTTTTCTGACTGCTTCACATATACAGTGTTAACTACTTAAGGGCAAAAGCTGTGTTTACTTACTTCAGTCATAATGTCCTCTTGACACAACATTTAGTTTATAAAAGAATAAAATATTCAATTTACAATTCTCATCTTAAACAAAAATCCAAATATTGTAATGTTATGCAAGTTCAAAAGATACATTACAGGAAAATATGGGGGGTCATCAGAAGCAAGACAAATGAATTACTCTGGGCATAGGGCTGGATTATATTGTAAGATATTTTAAAAATTTCTCATTATAATACATGGTAGTTCCTGTATGCTATTTAAAAGTAATTTTTCAGGAAATTTCCTCATATGGGAAGGGTCCAGACATTTGTCATGGTTACAAGTGGAAATGTCCCCTTCTATTTCTGTGTTCTTGGTAGACATAGGGTGAGTTCTGGTGAAGGAGGAACCACTGGGTCAAGGAAGGGGTCATTCCCACTGAAATGAAAGTCGATACCAGGAGGGAGTAGTTTCAAGAACCAATGACAATCCATGTTGTAGTAGCAGTGAGTATACAGGATATCTCTGTTATCATAAATTGCAGATATCAAAAGCTTCTTTGTTTGGAAAAAACAGCAGTAAGAATGCTGGAACAAGATACTTTTTTTTCTTTAAGAAAGAGTACATCAATTGAGATGCAACAGTTCAAAGTTAACTTCACAGTCTCTACTCATATTCAGACCAATCTTTGATGACTGTGGAAATTAAGTATTTCTAGTAGACATGCCCATATATGCTCCCTTAAATAAATTCAGCTTTAATGCCTGTATGATCATATATGACCTAAATTACGAGTTTTTACTGGTACGTTTTATTTAACTTTTTATTTTTAGTCTTTACCATAGTTCTTAGTTTATATCAAGTGCATTTTGAGTATTTAATTAAACATAATAATATTTAAGAAAGGAATTATTTCTTGAGTTTCAATTGGTTTATTATTTTAGAGCATATTACATCTACAACCAACATAAATATAATACATACTGTGGGAAACTAAGATAACCTGATATCTGGTTATGAATATACCCAAGACATGAAAGATGTAGATTATCTTCATAAGTCACATCAATAAACTCATGATTCACTTAAAAGAAACATAGACTAAACATGGGCAAACATTTTACATAAAAGCCTGTTGTCTAAATTTGTCACTTGTGTGTACTTTGTACAATCAAAGGAGATTTCAAGTCATTAAAGGTCTTGGTTGGTCCTTGTACTACTGCTCAGTTATCACAACTATCTGTTGCTTTCATTAGGACTCCATTATCTTACACAGTATTTGCTGCATGTTTCCCCCACATGTTCCCTCGTGTTTATGTTCTCATGAAGTAATGGCCAACCAATTTGTCACATACGTACAATTATAATAATATAGATTAATGCATCTAAGACTAGTATATAACGGAGGCTAGTTAAAATTTTATGAGTGTATCTTAGGAGAAAGTAGGCTAATCATCTAGAAAGTCATGATTAAACTGTAACAGGCACAGTTTTATTCAGATTCTTTTTTAGTTGAATAGAATTAGATCATGTTTCTTCCTCTCTTTCCTTTCTTCAGCCCCTCCCAGCAACCCACCTGTGAACCCTTACACACACACACACACACACACACACACACACACACACATATATATGTATAACAATAATAACCATTTGTAAGTGTATAGCAAATACATGTAAATGTAAGTTTTTAGCACATTTTTATTTTCTTGTGTATATGGTTGCAGGGTAAATCACTCCATGTTGGACAGAGAATATTGTACTCATCCTTGAAAGGGGATGATTTTTCCTCTTCCAGGAATCATTAGTTGCCTGTAATTCTTGATCTAGGAGTAGAACCCTGTGAAAATTCCCCCTTTCTATGTTATCATGTATATAGATGTCACCATGGTTCTAAGTTTTGTTTATGCAGTCATTTCTAGGAGAGACTGTTTTGCTACAGACTTTCTGATATTTTGGCTCTTAATATTTTGGTCCCTCTTCCACTATGTTCACTAAGCCTTAGGTGCAGGAAATGTGATGTAGATGAGTTCAGTGTACCTGTTCTGTGGATTTTGCCATTGTGTCCAGGTGTGGGTTTCAGGTACAGTCTCTGCTGCAAAGAGAAGCTTCATTGATGAGGGTGGTATCTTAATTTATCTGTAGGTATAAGAAAAGTATTTAGAACATAGTAAGGAATTATGTAGATCTAAAATATATGACAGTAGGATTTTCTTTTATAAGGCCCATGACCTCACTTGCCTTGGGAAACTAGATTTCTAGTACAGGCGTGATTTCCCTCCTGTTGAGTGGACCTGAAGTACAATTAGACAGCTATTGACTGCCACTGACATTTGAGTGCCACTTGCTGCACTTGTATGTACATCTTGTCATGTGGTTACTGTCATGGTTCATAGGTGTTGTGATTGAGTAGGGTTGTTTAATCCCTTCCCTTCCTTAAGAGTTTGCATAGCATTTTCTGGAACCATGCAAGCTAGGCTACAAGAAAGAGGCTTTCATGTCAGATACAACTCAACTCATTGGAGTCCAGTGTCCTACTTGTTAGGTGTCTTCAGCAATAGGGTGCATCATCAACCCATGAGAGATAACCAAGGAACCACAGGCATTCTTTACATTATTGTGGGAGTCACTTGTACTATCCTGATCAACCATTTAAAAGGAGGGTTTCTAGTTTTTGGAATAGAGTTTTTGTTAGTCTGTGTTTCTTATAGGGAACACTGTCAGTCCAGGTGGCTTAATGTCCTTAAATGTACACACACACACACACACACACACACACACACACACACACACACTACATGCTTGTCGGATTGTAAAGAGAGAAGAATCTTCATTTACTGTTATTGAGAATATAAATAAATGAAAATTGGTACAGTCACTCTAGAAATCAGTTGAAGAATCTTCAAAAGGCTAAAAATAAATCTACCATGTGACAAAGCTATACCATCCTAGGAAAGATAATACTGAAAGAGGTAACTCAGATCCAGATATTCAGATGGTATATGTTGCATGTTCTGTTTTATCTGCAGTCTCAGATGTGTGTACAACACACATAACACAGAAGCAAGGAAAGTATTACAGGACCATAAGAGTGTTTGTGTGTGTGTGTGTGTGGTGTGGTGTTTGTGTGTGTGTTGTGTGTGTATGTGTGTGTTGTGTGTGTGTGTTGTGTGTGTATGTGTGTTGTGTGTGTGTTGTGTGTGTGTATCTCAGGGGGTGAACAGCAGGATACAGAATATATGAAGTGGACAATGGATTATGGCAAGGGTGCTCCAACCTGAGGAGGAGGACAGAGGTTAATTATAGAATGAGAAGGGGAGATGGGGAACAAATTACACAAAAGTTATTTAATAATGCCTCTGGGATCATATTATTATATTAAATTATACACAGTGCATATGGGTGATTCATATTCTTAATACTGTGAGCTGTGATTTCTAGCAGAATGATAAAGGGAAGCTGGTTAACCTATGAAAGAAAGTATAAGGATTCTATGCCAGCAATGGAGTTGTTCCACAAGTTGAAGAGAAATCGAAGGTATCTCCTTGTGACTGCCATGTTGGGACACTTAGAGGACCTTAGGAGAACATCAAAACAAAAATCTAATTTAGTTAAAAAGAGGCCTTACCAAAGTGGAGATAAAGAACTTTAAAGAGGTTTATTAGGCCTAAGAAACATTCTATTTTGACAGTTTTAAATGACTTCAGTCTGCAGGATTATTTTTAAGATTGTATATTAAGTGCTATCAGTAGATAATATCATTTACCAGGAGTGTACAAATGAAATTTCAGAAATATAGTGTTATCTTCTTAACTGAGTGCAGTTATTGTTTGGAGAACAGCTAAGGAAGACATCACAGTCAAGCAAGCCCTCACATAACCTATTGTTGGTGAATGTGATACATCAGGAATTGTACATATAAACTTCTGTGGTGTTCCACAGTGAAGACATAAATGATGACACAGGCTATGTATGGCATCTTTGGAGAACATAGTTGTAGAGTATACTGACTAGAATTATTTTAGCATAACATCTTTTGTTTTGTCATATAAATTTGTTTACTTATTTTTCCAATAATATAATAATTATAAAAATGTTCAGAATCTTTGCATGCACCCACACCATGAAAATATTTTATATCCATGACCTCATTTTATCTTAAAATCATCCTACTATTTTTCTTTGTTAATGTTAATATTTTGCAGATAATGAAATTGAGGCATAGAAAGTCAGTAACAGTCAGAGAAATACCGAATTAGTCAAGGGAAGTTATGGAATTAAAAATCTGTCTGTACATAAACCCAAGCACAAAACCACTGAAAAGACACACTAGGTAGTGCTGTAGAATGTTTCTAATTAACACAACTACTGCTCAAAATGAGGGCCAGACTTCCCTGTATTCAAACAGCTACTCATTTTAAAAATAGCAGTGCCCAATGCAGTGAGATTTTATGATTCAATAAGGCTTCAGGATAAAATGCGTGTTAATTTTGATGGTGCCTGAAGAACAAGAAATGTAATTTTGAATTGAATTGGACAGCCATGAACCCATGCACTACAACAGAAATCCTCTTCAATGAAAACAATTGAGAGTTTTTTCTGCCTGAGAATAGAAGTGAAATATTTGTGTTTGGTTGATGCCATACTACACAAAAAAGATTCCCATTACTTTTCCAATAGCAAGCTTGGAATTAGACATTTTTGAAATGCATAATAAGAATCATTGGAAGGTTAGCCTGGAAGATCAAACATTTATATATTTAGCTTCCCTATATTGCCTTGTGCTTATAAAAATTTTTAGATTAATAAAGGTAATTTCATAAGTCAGAAATTACTTGAAAGTCAGAGGATATAATTTATCTATGGTTCTCCTTAGGAGGAATGATCTTTTCCTCTGGTACTCTCTTTTGATTAAGATGCGCTCACTGGTGTAGAGAAGGACAGTGATATGACTACTACCTCTAAAACTCATATAGGAATGATAAGAATCACAGAAGGAATAAGCAGAAGGCGAGGTCTTTTCATTTTCAAACCTCTGAGCAGTTTGTCAATTGTTTTTTTTCCTATAAATATGTGGAATCCTATGTTGCTCCAAAGTTGTGACATGTAAAACAACGTTGGTATAGAACAGCAATGAAGAGCTACAGACCAAATAGCCCCATTCCCAGGGAGGCCAACACAAAAGTGCTTATCTCTCACCTATACATCCCAAATAACAGCAGGGCTGTGTAAATCTAGACTCATTAAGAGAATTCAATCAATGTAGAATTAGCAACTGCATCAAGTGATAACTAATGAATAAATAAGAGGCATTTAAACGGGAGGTGTAGAGTAAGACTGGGAAGAGCAGAGGTGGGGGAAACTGTGCTCCTGTTGTAGCATAAAAGAGAAGTAGTAAATAAATAAGTAAGTAAGTAAATAAATAAAAAGTGGGACTGCAAAATAGGGAAAAATGAAATGTTAATAGAATTGATGACCTTGGTGAAATTTTATTCCAAGTATCCAAAATGTGTAGAGATAGCTAGCCAGGCTGCAATAAAAATTCTTCTGCAATAAAGTCATCATTAATTTTTTGTTTCCTAACTGATGAAAAGTCTTGGCTTTTGATGGCAGTAAAACAATCCTCTTTGTATTTCTAATAATGCCCCACCAAGGATGACTGACACAATGAATTGCGTATTCTTACACAAGGAAAACGTAAGTGCAGACACACTTACACATGAAGAGCAAAAAGTTAAAGAAAAGCTTAAAGTCATAAAATAAATAAAATATATTAAGCAAGTAAAATACGACTTTCAGGGAGCTTCTATCCCCAAACATACCCTAGGTGTTGAAATGACTTCTTAAGTGTCCAATTCATACTTCATGTGTGTTGAATATGACTTATGAGTAGATAAACATGCAAATGTTTATATACACACTGAGTCATGAGTCTGTCAAAGTAGGATCTCATTTTTTTACAGGTAGGAACTTATATAGGGCTGAGGTAGGGGACGGGAATCATAGGATAGGTTAAGGTGACATGAGGGGTAAGGGCCAATAATATCCCACCATGCAGGCAGGTAGCTAGGCAGGGGCAATCTTACATTAGGTCTGGCTGAGTCACCCCCATGTGGAGGTTACAGGTTTGAGACAGGTCGCCAGGCTCAGGAGCTTACACTGGGCCTCGAAACTGAGCCTTTCTTATAGCCAACACCCTTTGGGGTGGAATGACCATTTCACAGGGGTGTCTAAGACCATTGGAAAACATGGATATTTACAATTCTAACAGTAACAAAGTTATATTTATGAAGTAGCAATGCATATAATTTCATAGTTTGGGGGTCACCATAACATGAGGAACTGCATTGAAGGGTCTCAGCATTAGGAAGGTTGAGAACCACTGTCTTAAGAGAAGATGTGTAGCCTCCTTGTTTTTGTTTCCAAGTGTAACTCCAACTACCTTCTAGGGGCATATAAGTACACTGCATGATATCAGGGCCTTGTTAGTGACAAAGTGAGTAGAGTAAAATAAGAACCAGGGCTTATCATCAGTTAGGAAGATACAAATTGGCAATTTGTTTTGTTTTTGTAGTTGTTGTTGTTTGCCTGTTTGTGAGAGAGGCGGGAGAAGGAGGGGGGAATGGCAGAGGGAGTTGGGTGGGTGGAGAGGTGATAAGGACCAGAAGGAGTTGGGGAAGGAGAAAAGTGTGAGTAGACTATATTGCATGAAAACATTTTCAACTAAAAGAAAAAAAAGAATTACTTTTTCCATTTCTGTGAAGAATACTTTTTTCCAAGGATGAATCTGAGTATTACTTTGAATAATACAGAATCTATTGGAACAAGATCAGTTCTCTTTAAATTTGTTTCAATTTCACTTCTCTCCTACTCCTACTTGGATGTTCTTTTTACTTTCTCTTACTTGAATCCTCAACTAGAACCTCCAATGTTATGAGGAAGGGAAACGAGAAGAATCTTACTGTGTATTGTTGACAAAGCTTTCAACTTTCTACTGGTGACTGTGGTGTTATCTGTGGGCTTGTCATACATATCTTTTGGGGTTGTATCTTCTTGCTATCTAATTTTTCTGTGAAAGTTTACCACAAAAAGATGTTAATTATTTTTGAATTTGTGTTCTGCGTCTACTGAAATGAGCATATAGTTTTGTCTTTCATTACCTTAATGGCATCTACAGGTCTGTAGTTTTGTCTTTCATTACCTTAATGGCATCTACAGGTCTGTAGTTTGAACCATTCTTGCATCTCTGAGATAAATCTTATTTGATTATGATGCATAATCTTTTTAGTATGCTTAGAAATTTGATTTGCTACTTCCTTTTGTATTATTTTTACTTCCACTTTCATCAAATATATTTTCCCATGGTTTCGAGCCTCATGAGATCAATTTGAATTATTTTCTCTTCTTCATTTTTTTAAGAAGTGTTTGAAAGCTTTGTATTTGTTTTAATGGATGCCAGGATTCAGTTTGCAGCCTCCACATCCTGGACTGCTCTCAGACAGGAGATAATTTACTGCTGACCCAATATCCTTCCACACCCGCTGTTCAATTCTTCTGTTTATGTATGCTGCCCTAATGATGGGTTTTATGTGTCCAGCATTTGTGAACTGCTCATGTCTTTTTTAAAGATTTTATTATTTTTATTTAAATTAGAAACAATCTTATTTTACATGCCAATCCTAGTTCCCTCTCCCTCCCACAATTCCTTGCCCTACACTGACCCCTCCCCCACTCTATCCCCTTTCTGCTCTCCAGGGAGGGTGAGGCCTTCAATGGGTGATCATCAAGGTCTGGGCCTAGTCCCCCCTCCGTGTGTCTAGGCTGAGAGAGTATGTTCTTTATTGTAATATCTAAAGGTCCTTTGTATGAATATTTTATTACTTGTTATGTCCTTTTCATTTCTGATTTTATTTCTTTCAGTATCCTTTGATTTAACATTTTATTAAAGTTGGTGTTAACAAACTTTTCTCTGTCTGGATTGAATTTACTTTGTTTCGATCTTCATTATTTTCTTCCCTCCCCTCACAATGAGCTAAGTTTTTAATACCCATTTTCATTTTGATTAAGAAAAACTTTTAATTTCTCTTTGAATTTCTTCTTTTCTATACTGGTTATTTGTGTGTCTTTTGTTTAGTTTCCCGTATTTCTGAATCTTACCAACATCCATCCTGTTGTTGATGTCTGTTTTCATGTTGTATGGGCAGAAAAATACTCAATATGATTGATTTTCTTTTTTTAATTTTAGACTCATTTTGTAGACTAACATCTGCTTGATGTTACAAGAAGGTGTATTCTGCTGCAGTTGGATGAAGGTTATCTTTATATGATGGGTTCGCTGGTATAAATTCTTGATATATTATCGTTTTCTTATATATCTTATATTTCCTGCATGGGCAATCTGATCATTTTAGAAATTGTGATACTGACCGAAGTCTCTACACCTATTGTATCATAGTCTATCACTCTCTTTATTGGGACTGATAATTTATGTTTGAATTTATGTGCTATAGTATTGGATATAGATGTCTGTATATCTACATCCAATTGTTACATCCTCTTGATAAATGGATTCTATCATTATGTAAGAGTTATCTTTGTTTTTTAATAGTTTTTAACTTAGTGTCTACTTCATCTATTATAAATATAGGCAGAATTGCTCCTTTTCAATTTTCATTTGCATGGAATACGTTTTCCAGCCTCTTCCACTCACTGCTTGTCTATGGATGCCTATAAAAGTTAATTGAGTATCTTAAAGGCAGTGCAGAGTTGGATTGTCTTTATTGAAATCCAGTCAACCACTCTAAGTCTTTCAATTGGATAATTTAATCAACTGATTTTCAAGGTAATTGCTAATAGGTAAGAACTTAGCACTGCCATTTTGTTAATGTTTCCTGGTTTCTTTGCAAATCCTTTGTTTCTTTATTCTACCCTGGATGTGTTTCATTGGGGTTAGATCATTTTATCCAGGGATGCTTCATTTCCTTTTGCTTGCTTCTTCAGCAGTGTTCTCAACCTTCCCAATACTGCAACCTGTTAATACAGTTCCTCATACTGTGGTGATCCCAACCACAAAGTTATTTCCATTGTCATTTTGCTACTGATATGAATCATAATATAAATATCTGTGTTTTACGATGGCCTTAGGTGACCCACGTGAAAAGGTCATTTGATCCTCAAAGAGTTGTCTACCGACAGGTTGAAAAAAATTGTTCTGTAAGATTTTTTGGTTTATGGTTATCCTAAAACTCGCCTAAAACACAGTACAATATGTTAAAAGTAATAACATTTTAACACATTAAAAGAAAGCAAACCCTCCAAATTTTTATGCTGTACCACCCTACGGGTCCTTTACTTCTCTACTTCTTGGTCCACCAACAGTTACACCACGCTGTTCCACTTCACTTACTCTACCATAGTTCTCTGTCTGACCCCAGGCTTCTGGTAGCAAGGGTAAGAAACCATAGACTGATGCCTAAGAATCTGTGAGACAAAATATATGCTTCCTTTGATTGTTTGTTTAGGTACTTTATTGCCATAGTAAGTGAAAAGTGTACCCATATTTAGAAAGATTACTCTGTTATTTCTTCATCTGATAAGGAAGGACATAGGTTGAACCCAGCATCCCTCCATGCTTAATGAAAGCTAATGCTCTGCCAGTGGACTGCATCCTTAGCCCTTAATATTGGTTCTTTAAATTAGCTCTGTATCCTGCACTTATTTTCCTTTTTGGAGTTCTACTGTTCAAATAATCTTTTGCCTATACACCTTATATCTTTAGAGTTTTATTTGACCATTTGGCTTTTACTTTTTCATCTCTATTATACATATTCAGTAAATTTTCTTTGATTACAATAATTCTTTCTTTTGTTTATTCATTTTTAATATTACTTCATATAAATTTAAATTCATTCATTTTTTATATTCCACATTTTAAAACAAATGTATAGCTTCGATCTCCTTTACATTCCTATAATTATTTTAAATCATTTCTGTTTATTATTGAAGGTCTGAGATTACTTGAAATAATTTTGAATTTATCTTGTGTGGTGTTTTTTGGTTTTATGAGTCAGGGTTTCTCTGTATTGTTTTGGAGGCTGTCAGTCCAGCTCGGCCTCAAACTCACAGAGATCCGCCTGTCTCTGCCTCCTGAGTGTTGGGATTAAAGGCATGCGCCACCATCGCCTGGCGAAATAATTTTGAATTTAAACATACTGTGTATCCCTGCTTTTTTGAGGTCCTCTTCAGCTTCTGAGATATTATTATGATTATTATTATTAATGTGTCATATTCCCTTTTATTTGTTTTTGTTTTGTTTGTTTTTCATTTGTTTTTAAATTTGTACTTATAAAAATATGAAAAATTATTCCAGTATTGTAGAATGTCTTTATTTAGAAAATCCTTCAGCATCCCATCCATCAAGAGATTTCAAAAAGACCATCTGATTTAAGTCACTGGTGAACCTGCTAGAATGCTCAAAGAGGCTGATCTTCCAGAGTCAGCAAGTGGATGAACATGGCATTTAGAAATTATCTTGGCAATGCCCCATCCTGCCTCCTCTTTGTGGACCTGATAATTGGGTTTATAGAGGGAGAATGAAGCTATAATCCTCCCAGGACAAAAGTATTGAAATAGAATGTCCGTTGTAATTTCATGTCCAGCACTTGCTTTTGCTTGGGTGGGGCTTGTGTTGCAGTAGTAGACAAATCTGATACTGACTTCCTTTCTTTCCTCCCTGGTTCTACCTGCTTAGGTGTTGAAAGTGATGTGGATATTATGACCTTGTCTTTGCAATTATTTTCAGTTCATATGTTCTGTTTACTATCTTCCTTTGCTTTCATAGCCCATGTGAAGATATATTCACCCATGAATAATTATTCAAACTGATGTTCTACTGGGGACTAGAGTTAGGCAACCCTCTTTTGATACCTTGTTGCAGTTTTTCTGGACCAGATACTAATCTTTTTAAATTAAAATTAGAAACAAGCTTGCTTCACATGTCAATCCCAGCTCCCTCACCCTGCCCTCACCCTCCTCTGCCCACCTGTCCCCCAACCTCCCACACAATCCCCACTCTGCTCCCCAGGGAGGGTGAGGCCCTCCATGGGGGATCTCCAAATTCTGTCTTATCATCGGGGCAGGGCCTAGACCCTATCCCATGTGTTCAGGCTGTGAGAGTATCCCTTGATGTGGAATGGGCTCCCATAATGAGATTGATGACTACCTTATAAGCCATCTTAGAGCCTTCATCCAGTGACTGATAGAAGCAGAGGCAGACACCCACAACTAAACACTGAACTGAACTCTTGGAACCCAGTTGCAGAAAGGGAGGAGTGATGAGCAAAGTGGTCAAGACTGGGCTGGTGAAACCCAGATGCTAATCTTAAATTGTTAAGGATTTAACAATTTTTCTTCCATGAACAGTGAGATTACTCTCCTGAAGGTGAGTAGTGATTCCCAGTGGTACAAACCTGTGGCAGTTCCAATTCTCTGATATTTGGGCTTTCTGCTGTTATTTCGGGATGAATTTCTTCAAGTCTTTGATTGTTTTGCTTTTTTTCTTAACTCTCCATTCCTTTCTCTCTCTCTAATTATAGATGACTTAAAAGGCAGTGTTTTTATTCTTTTTTTGTTTTGTTTTTTGTTTTTTGAGACAAGGTTTCTCTGTACTGTTTTGGAGCCTGTCCTGGAACTCACTCTGTAGACCAGGGTGACTTTGAACTCACAGAGATCCACCTGCCTCTGCCTCCCAAGTGCTGGAATTAAAAGTGTGTGCCACCATGCCTTTAAATAGCAGTGTTTTCATTCTTATAGAGTTTCTTCAGGGTAATTCACTTTACCAAATCCTCATTTCACTGTTGAAATTTGTTATGCTTTCCTACTAAAAGCTGTAACTGTAACTAATAGTTAAAGCAAAATGAGGCTGTTAGAATCTAAGCTGACCCATACTTATCAAATTGCACAGAGCTCAACTCCAAATGGTTCAAAGACTCAACATAAAATCAGATATGAACCTGATTGTCGAGAAAGTGGGGAATAGCCTTGAATTTACTGGTACAAGAGAAATTCTAAATTGAACACTGTTAGTACAGAAACTAAGATCAACAATCCATCATGAGACACCATTGAACTGAGAAACTTCTGCATGACTGTAGCGACTGGTTTTGTGTGTCAACTTGATACAAGCTAGAGTCATCAGAGTGGAAGGAACCTCAGTTGAGGAAATGCCTCCATGAGATCCAGTTGTAAGGCATTTTCTCAATTTGTGGTTAGTGGTAGAGGGTCCAGCACATAATGGGTGGTGCCATTCCTGGGCTGGTGGTGCTTGTTCTTTAAGAAAGTGGGGTTGGGGAAGCAAGACAGTAAGCAGCATCCCTCCATAGCCTCTGCATCAGCTCCTGCCTCCAGGATCCTGCCCTGTTTGAGTTCCTTTCTGATTTCCTTCAGCGGTGAATAGCATTGTGGAAGTATAAGCTGAATAAACCCTTTCCTCCCCAACTTGCTTTATTGTCATGGTGCTTCATCATCACTTCAATGGAAAGGCTATCTAAGACAATTGCAAATGACACTGTTATTTTGGAAAAAAAACTGAAGCCTAAAGAATGGGAAAAGATTTTACCAACTTCACATCTGATAGAGGGCCAGTTCCAAATTATAAGAAGAACTCAATAAACTAGATATCAAGAAAACAAATAATCCATTAAAAATTGTGATATAGCTCTCAACAGAGAATTCTTAATCAAGGAAACTCAAATAACTGAGAAGCACAAAGAAATGTTTAACATGATTAGCCATTAGTGAAATGCAAATCAAAAGTATTTTGAGATTTCTTCCTACACTTGCCAGAATTGCTAAGTTCAACAAAACAAATGGCTAGTCATGCTAGCAAAGATGCGGAATAAAAGGAACACTCACCCATTGCTCGTGGGAGTGCAAACTGGTACAGAAACTATGGAAATCAGTATGGTGGTTCTTCAAGAAGATGGGAATTGATCTACCTGAAGATCCAGATACACATCTCTTAGGCATATACCTAAAGGATGCTTAACCCTATCACTAAGGCACTTGCTCAACTATGTTCATTACTGCTCTGTTCATAATAGCCAGGAATTGGAAACTACTTAGATGTCCCTCAACAAATGAATGGATACAGAAAATGTGGCACTTTCACACAATGGAATATTACTCAGCTGTTAAAAAACAAAGGCATCATAGTATTTGAGGGTAAAGGGATGGAATTAGAAAAAATAATCATCCTGTGTTAGGTATCACCGACTCTGAAAGAAAAATATGGTATTTATTCATTTTTATGTAGATATTATTCATTAAGCCAATGATTACCAAGCAACAATCCATAAAACCACAGAGGATAGGCACTGAGTATGAACTAGATGGAACAGATTGACCTTGTTAGGAAAGGAAAAAAGAATAGATAGTTATGGAAGGATTTTGTGTGTGTGTGTGTGTGTGTGTGTGTGTGTGTGTGTGTGTAATTGAAGAGTAAATGTGAGGAGAGGGTAAGGAGGATTATGATGGGTATACGGGGAGAGATAAACAAAATTAAAGGGCATTTGTGGTGTGATATGGAAATATAATACAGTAGAAACACACACACACACACGAGAATGAAAGCTGTCTAAATTAAATTGGCAAATAATGGGGAAACAGAGTCCAAACTGACCATCTCTTGTCATTGAGATGGGGTAATACTAGTTGAGTTGTTGGTCAAAATGGTCCATGGGAATTCCCAAACAATCCAAGATGTTGCTGACACTATAGGTTGCTCTCTATAAAATGACAGCAAGGAAGGCCCTATTGCTGAAGACAACACGTGTAAAACTCACTGAAGATGAAGACGTGGCATTTGTGCCTACATAGAGCCTTCACCCCTACCTTTCAGCATTTTTTGTTTGTTTGTTTTGCACAGGAAAGTATTCTGCATGTTCTCAAAAGAGAAGCAGAAATACTAAGCCAGGCACAACTCTTTATCTACAATAGTATAACCTGAAAAATACACTAAGGCAATGATGTGACAAATTTTGTGGGAGTAGCCAACCAATAACTGTCTTGACTTAAGGCCCATTCCACAACATGGAACACATTTCCAACACTGCTAAGTGATCAAGAGTCTAAGACTATATAGCCCAGGAACCTAGGGTAGACCAAATAATACTGGTCTAATAAAAAAGAAAGAAAAATTATAGAAATAAAATGACTCCTAATGGCACTCAGCTATACCCATAAATCTGTGCCTTGTTTATCTTTCAGCAGAGGAGTTTCCTTCTTTGGTGGATGGCAACAAATATAGAGAACCACAGCCAGATATTATGCAGAGAGTGGGAGACCTTGGAACAATCAGCTTTCAATAGGAGGCATTTTCTTTTTTTTTACATGCAGTATCATGTGTAGATGTCTCTGTTCCTGTTTCTCCAAAGATTTTTGGCCTAGAAACTTTTCTGTGCATTCACCTCTTTAAGGGGTCTTGCTTTCTATTTCTTAAGATTAATAAACATAAAATGTCTTGCTTAGGTCACAAGCTGACAGCTTGATCGACCAGGAGTGTGACATATTCTGATTTACCTGAGATATTTCCATCGCTCTGAATCATCATCATGATCCCTAAGTACAATTTACTAAAATATTTCCCTTAATGTTCTCTCTGGTCAAAAGAACATTCTTGGCATTTGACTAAATGAGTTTCTACACTTTTCTAATCCCACATAATGGTAGCAATATTTCCATACACAGGTTTTATATAAAAATGCTACTATATGCTTATGTTGGTAATGCCTACATGAATATTTTTTATTTCTGTGTGGAGAAGGATAGTTATTATGTAAAATTCTAATGTGGAGAATCCTGCATTTGACTAACAATTTTACCATATTAAGCACCAAGTTTTCTTTAGCTACCAAAACGTTCAGTATTCCAAACCTTTTCTGATGAGTAAAAAGAAATTTGATTTTGGAGATACTCTTCCTTTTGTATGCCTTCTAGAAAGAAGGGAAACCCTGATACTTTCCCTCAGTTGCAGTGTGAGAAGCATTTTAGAGTCCTGAAATGAGTTAATGCAGAAGGTCGGATAATTACCTCCCATTAAGGGCTTTAAAAACAGAATGGCTATTTTTATATTCCTGGAGTTGTCTTAATGAAGCTCTTTCTTCAGTGGGTAGGTGATCCCATCATGGTGCCGAGGTCATTTGGGGTCTTGTTTTGAACGGTTTTAATGGCTGAGGTAAGTTTGGTTCAGGAAAACACTGCTGATCAGAAAAAAATGGACCTGACACTGGTTCTTTTCCTATAGTCATTATGCAAATATTAATTCTTTCATCATTTCTGAAACAATGTGTTCAAAAGTATGGTAAATAAAAATCTAGGCATCCTATGACCTCTTTAGGAAAAGAACCTTGAAAGATAAATCTGGAATGGTTGTGTATGATTGCTTCTCAAGTTTTCTGTAGCCAAACTGTTGTGATAGTTACAGAAACTGGTGTGAACATTATCTGTTTTGAAGACACAAAAGTGGGGATGGAATTAAGGAACAGCACTGTTTCATGGAGGTGATGTAGTTTCAATTCATACTGACATTGTCGACTAACCAATGTGGGTCACCATCAGTGTCCTATCTTCTTTTCCAACTATAAGGATTTCCCTTGTCCCAGTCTTCCTTCTACTGGCCTGTCTCTTGCTTCTCTTCTCATTACTTTTCATTGCCCCATCCTCTGTTCTTTTCCTTTGTGTTGTTAAAGTTGGGAGCTGTTAGACACACAAGGGTTTGGATCTCCCTCTATCACTCTCCATGAGATTGCCGTCATCAGAGTTTACATACTCATCTGAAAAGCCTGAAAGTCATTCTGTTTTCACAAAATGATATCTAAAAGCTATGAAAAGACAACAGGAAAATGATGAACACATACTCTATTCTGAATAAATACTAGACATTATTGTGCCAGGTTTAGATTTTGAATCAAGGATAACCCCCAATTTGAATACAATCATTTTAAGTTTAGTGAAGGAATGCAAATTTACTTTAGCAAAAGGAAAAAATGATAAAGAAAAGCTAAAGACATTTGGGAGGTACAGAAAAAAAAGGCAAAGCACAGTTGCAGCACTCACACATTAGGTGGTTCCAATGAAGATATTAATGGTTAAATAGAGCAAATACTGAGAATAACATTAAATTTGCAGATATGATTAGAGGATGATTAGAGGATGATGCCATCTTTAAATTAGAGGCTCCAATAGAGAAATAATATTTTAGATTGTACTCCCATTCATCAGTTAGTAGGTGACTACTTTCCCTTGGACTAGTTACCTATCTCTTTTGTGCTTCATGCTTTTATATAAAAAATTGGGAAAATAATTTTATCCTGTATAGTTCATGTTTATTTCCTTGCATGCATGGAAAGTAACTGAACCAAAGAATGAATGGGATCAACACAGTCTTTGCTTGGCAAAGACTAATTATTCAATCTGTATTAAGTGCTGTTATTATCATTAGTAGTCATAGAGTTGTGTGCAATTCATAGTGTCACATAGAAAGAATTGTATTCGGTAATCTTGTCGCAATTACTTTAGCATTCATATTAAACATCTAATACATACATGCAAATACAAAAGTGAATTATTTGGACCTAACATAAGATCAATAATAAGAGTATTTTTTAATTTTTAGAAATCTATAATAAAACTTGGGGACCACCTCCTATTATATTCACTAATATGATATAGTATTGGGTTTATATCTTATTTTAAAGAAAATTTTATAAGAAACATCACTGTTATGAAACCATGTACAGTGATTTTAAGTATATCTCTAATATATGTCTACAATATATAAATACAGCACATACACTCACACATGGACACACACACACACACACACACACACACACACACGCCATAGACTGAACCTTGCTATATTCTCAAAAGGCAGACCACAAGTGGAAAAACTGTGATCTGAAAGATTGTAATTCTAAAAGAAACAATTCTTGACTGTTCCCTGTATAATTTTCTTTATATTCATATAATAATAGTTAATGAATAACAGACCGTGAATTTGAAAGAGAGCAAGTCAGGGTATATGGCAGAGTTTGGAGGGAGGAAAGACAAAGGGAAATTCTGTAGTTATATTATGACCTCATGAATAAAAAATGAAACTTATTTGCAGCAAGTTTTACTTCTCAATGGACTTTGCTCTATTCAGATAATATTTGGTATTTATAAAAGAGATTTACCTTTTTAAAATCATTGTTGACAGAGACATATTTCTGTGTTCAGATGGAGACTTGCTAACAGTCAGAGGCAGAAAGGGAAACAGTCTTCTTATAAGGGAATGCAGGTTCCAGACAGTCACAGGACAGAGACAGAAATGGGAGATACTGATTAGTAGATGAAGCGGGAATACGTGAGCCTGGTGACAGAAGGCCTGGATGGTACCTGTGTTAACAAGCAGGCTCTTGTCAATTTGGGGTGAATCAAGCTGACAGCCAGCAGCATGCACCAAAGCATAACTCATGCTCTCTGGAGGCCTATCACAGAAGGGATGCAGCTAACAAGAATCCATATATCACTCAGATGAGGTATGTACACTCATCGGGAACAGTTGACCTAGAAACCGAGACAGGATTTCAAGGGCTGGGGCAGGGGGGATATTATAGTCTAGCCATTACTGGTAAAGGCAGCTACATACAGATGAAAAATTAACAGTTTCTAAGCCAATTTAATGACAGTGCAGTCTTGACTTTGTCCTATCCAGGATGACAGACTTTTCAGGACTGAGCATGCATGGTTATGTAATAAAATAGAACAAAGCAAAGTTAGGTTAAGTCTTCCTGGTCTTGTCTTTAGTGGAAAGGATAGGAACTCTGACATCGGAAAAATTTAGATTGAAATGCCAGATCTTCCAGACATTTCTTGTGATGTTCCATAACTAAATTATCTTTTTAACTTCTACTGTCTTAATCTCTAAAATGAGATAAAAAGCACCTGCCTAAAGTGCATAAGAAAATAGCATAAATCTGTGCCTCATAATTCTTCAGTAATTATTAGTTATATTAGTCTTTTCTTATTTAGAGACAAAAAGTGGAAGACAGTGGTCTAGATATATCTTATTCATCATAACTACTTCACATTCCTGGTGAAGTTTATGATTTGTTATTGCACCCAACAATCACCGATTGACATATCAAATGTGGTGGGAACTGTGCCAAGGACTGAGATTATAGAAATGGAGGAGGTGGCATTGTTTCCAAGTTCATCACTTCGGATTCAAAGGAAATACTACACAATTTAATGAGGACAAGATGCTTGGGAAGCATCTAGAACAGAGCAAGGGATGGCTACATCTGAGGTCCATTTAATGTATGAGTAACCTGGCTCAAAGAGGCTTAACGTAATGATATATTCCTTTTATGTCATGATGTGTATGAAGACAGGAAAGCCTTGGGTAAACAAAACTCACTTTTGAGATTTGTTATTCATCTTCCTTCCTATCTTTCTATCTCCTTCTCTCCTCCCTCCCTCCCTTCCTCCTCTCTGTCTCTTTCTCTTACAAGAAAGATAATTTAATATAGAGTTTCACACATGTTCATCAAATGATCCACCACACACCTATGTTCTTAGAACCCTTTAAGCATAATTTTTGAGAGTATTTGCTAATTTCCTAGTCTGGATTTGAATTTGCATTCTTCCTGCTTCAGTCTCCTAGGTATAAATTTCATGGCATTGTCACCAGACCCTGTTTATTAAAACATGTTAAGGGTTTCCAACAGTGAATTCAATTCCTTGTCAAAGATAAGCAGAGCTATCTAGTCTTTTCCAAGCATTACCTCCCAGCAATGGCTTTACATATGTTTACTTATCAAGCTTCCTTTATTGCTTGGCTATGTAAACAGAACTCTTGGATTAGGTTTTAGAATTGTGTGTATAATATTAAATATTTTCTAAACAATCTGACCATTGTCAGTGCTGATTAAGATGTGCTATTATTAAAATGTTTAATTTTGTTACATATAAACATTTCAAAGAAAGTGCTGCTTCTTCACCACACCATAGTTTGAACAGGTGACAGTGCCCGCTTGCTACATCTACCTGATTCTAAGCATCTATCTGTATGATGAAACAGTGTGTTAAACACAGCACTTACATTTTCCTTTTCAAAATATCAGAGGGAAACAGAATTTTGAAGCTGTGTGCAACCCAGATGACCCTGTGATCTAAAGCGAGCAGCAGGGAGCTGAAATCACCTGCCCAGTACATACTGAAGCTGAGAGCCCAAAATCAACCCTTTTCTATACATCTGCGACTTTTATTGTGGATAGGATAAAATTGTTAGGAAAGACCTTTTACAGGAAAACATCCTTCTCTTTATGCATTGTGGGAAGAAATATATTTAAATCTTATTTTGCCTAGCAAAATCTGTGCACAGGGAAATGCCTAGATATGTAAATATATTTTTGTTATATACATTTATGTTGCTAAAAATGAAGTGCTGGCTGGTGACTTATGATGTCAATGTGTACTTGATTTTCATATATTACTTTGTAGCCTTTTGGTAGTTCCTTGTGTTCTAAACAAATTATTTAATTGCTTAATGAAGAAAACTAATACTACACAGCTGATACTTGATGTTCTTAAATATTCTGGCTAGAAACTTGACTGAAACTTTCAGTTTTATACAGGAATTTTTCAGAATGTATTATTTATCAAGAATTATTAGCTTGTTTGTTTTGATTTTCATTTTTGTATTTCTGTAGTTTCTTTTTGAAGGTGAGAGAGTGACAGTGAGAATGAGAGAGACAGAGCTAGAGAGACAAGGAGACACACACAGAGGACATACAGTTGGATGGATAAGGAGGTAACTTTGTTGAGTTCAATGTAAGTAGAGTTTATTAAATTCTGAGTGGATGAGTATTGAGAAGTACATTGAAGACATGACAGGCATGAGATGAAGAATTTCTTAATAGGAACAGTAGTATCAGGTGAGTTATTTACTAAGACACTTAAAGGGAAAGTCAGAGACAGATGGCAAAAATAGTCATGAAATTCCCTGGATATCAAAGGAGAAATGAAGATGGTATAAAATCAGATGCTGTGTACTGGGGTATGTAATCTGACAAAACTCTGGGCCAGATGGAGCCCATTCCATAATAGTGAAGCAGAAGAGGAGATACACCTTTTTCTATATTCTATTTCTTGAGAAACAGTCCCATTAGTGAAAGAAAATTCTGACACATTTAATTTAGAGCAAGAAAAGTAAAAATTAAAATATCTATAAAAGAGACATTTTTTGTTCTTAAATTTTGAGGTGGAGTTTCATGTAGGTCAGTTTAGCATTAAATTCAATATGTATAGTCAAGGATGACCTTGAACTTCTGATCTTCTTGCATCTGCCTCACAAGTGGTGAGATTATAGGTGCTGGCCACCACGACTGACTTCAAGAAAGTTTTATCTTTTTTTTTTTTTGTTTAAGGCACATTGTTAAAACTATAAAACAATTAAGGTTAATTTGAAGTTTGTAAATGGAATTGGTAAAATATTCTCACCCCAATTCACTGTCATCAAAATGATTATATTATACTCCAAACACTTACCCAAAGAATTAGTTTGTAATGCATGTAGATTACATTAGATTCAAAAGCAAGCCTTAGTCTTAGAAAATACCGGTATCTCATCTCATGATGTAACGGAGACTAGTAAAGAAGATACCTTTAAGGATGGAGGAGATGGGAGATTGTAGGAAGAATGTGTTTGCGGTTCAGCTACTCATCATGGCAGATGATCTATGGAGTTTCTTAGCACTCTGGATATAATGCTGGGAGTGATTCTATAATAAGCTTGGAAAACTCAACCACTGGGTACTTGGTCTCATGATGTGTATATAAACCTATTTCTCTTCCCTGAACAGAGAATTATTTTTCCTTTTTCTATCCTCTTCTTAGATTTGAATTATATAAATTTTACTTCTTTTATGGATTCTCCTCAATTCTAGAGTACTCTGGTGCTTTGGAGTTTCTCCTACATTGTCTTGGCCTCTCCAGTGTATCTTTCCTTCAATTGGATCTTCGTTTTGTTACTTACTATAGTGCATGATGGAGACATTCATGCCAATTGACAATAATGTTAGCATGTGGAGGCACCATTATACATGAGATCACTGACATCTCTAATCAATCTTCCTCCCATTATGATCAGCTAAATCATAGACCCCCCTGAGTCCTATGCCCAGAATGAGGTTTTGTGTAGCCTACCCAATAAGAATCCATGACGTGATTAAGTTAATGTCTAATTGGTAGATACAAAGAATTAAAGGATTTTATATGTGGATATTTTGTGTATGTATTGAAATTGTTAATAATTCAACTCTGTCAGTTTTCTTTCAGTTTTTATCACAAATTCAATTTGAAGTTATTTTGGTGTGAATTGGAAGCCTATTGGTTAGTAGTAAATAGATGGATCAAACATGTCTAGGTCTGATGAGGCTCATTTCCTTGTAGTCTTCATCATGCAGATAGTATATGTTTCAATCTCTTCTTTAAGGTTTGAGCAAAATCATCTGTTTGTATAGAGTAGAATGACATTCATTCATAGTTTTATTAACTATCATTATTGGAATCATTTTCTTCAGTGCTAATAGGTTAACCTGTACTGATAATTGCACAAAAGAAAGACTATTCATTTCTGTTAGGTCTCTAGTGCCATGAATCATCAGATATCTAGAGTTGTATGGATGTGAATTTAGAAATTACATTGTGGCCTTTTGTAGTGAGAAAAGAAAGTTAATTTCTTTTGAATGTCAGTAGGAAGAATCTGTAAACACAGAATACTATGTTCGTCATGATCAGCTACAGCTGAAATTACAAAGACATTGTATTTGTGCTTCAAATTCATGTAATCCAGGGATCAGAGAGACTGCTCATTCATTAACTGCACAGGATGCACTTTCAGAGGACTGGGATTGAATTCTCAGCACCCAAATGGTGGGTAAACTGCCTATACCTTCAGTTCCAGGGGATCCAATGACCACTTCTGGTCTCCGTAGGATCAGACATGCATGGGGTACACATACATACATGCAGAAGAAATACACATGAACATGCACACAAAAGTTAAAAATTGCCTACAAAGCAAAACAAGTCTCCTTTCTTACAGACTTTTTTTAGCCACATAATTTGAGAGTGATAGTCAGTACACACACCATTCACTTAATGACAGAAAAGTATTTTAAAATGAGTAATGTTGTGTGTGTGTGTGTATGTGTGTGTATAAAAGTAGAAGCTGGTGTGGGTTTTCTGAATAAGTTAAACATTTTGTCAAGACACTTAGTAGTGACTAAGAAAGCTGTAGAATTATCAAAATAATCAAAGGAGGCAATTCATATAATACTAGGGGGTCACCATAGAAGTTATTCTATGAAGTCAGAACTGGGTACAGCCATCACTAATGAGATCGCTTCAGCTGAAAATACCTGCCATCAGCATCTCCTACGGCTCAGAAGTGCTAAACCAGCTACCACACAACCCATGAGGGAAATTTCTATTAACAGAATGTTGTCGCTGGCAAAGAATCATCATGATCTGAGACTTACAGTACCTTGGATGTTTCAACTAGGTCACCCTTAGGAAAATGTCTAGTTTTCTTTCTCATTTCACACATATGAAAATAGGCTCATACAAGAACATTGAGTTGCTCAGCATCCATAGCTGGCTGGGAGCCAAATACAGTGTGTTGTTCTCACACATGAAAAAAAATTCTGTTACACTTGGTGATTAAATAAACATGTATTCATGAGAAATATGTTTTTGGCTGCCATTCCAAATTATTTAGTGTTAGAAATAGAATAATAGTAATAACATTGCTTACTAACATGACAAAGGTGAGGCAACTCTTCAGCTTTAACAGATCTGAATAAGGATTTTGGTCTCTTAAGATTTATTGGCAAATGAGATCCTAATTATTATAATGAATCACAATGCTTGTGACTGCTGCTGCTGCATGGAAGCCTCTTGCTTTGAGAAACACCAGTGTCACATCAGGTGGGTTATCATGGGAAGTTTGAAAGCATAGGCCAGTGTAGTGCACAAATCTATGTGTTAGAACTGATACAGCTCATAGATACAGTGTTCATTGCAGTGAGCTTGGTAAAGACATTGTCTTAGACACACTATGGACACCCCCATGGAGGGCCTCACCCTCCCTGGAGAAATGAGGGGATAACGGGGGGGGGAAGGCACGGGAGGAAGGGAGGGAATGGGAGAGGGACCTGGAACTGACTTGTGAAGCAACCTTGATTCTTATCTAAATTTAAACTGGAAAATAAAATTTAAAAAAACTTTTTTTCTAAAAAAAAAAAAAAAGAAATCTGAAAGTTGAGCCCCAAACCAGGAGTCACTTACTCTATGTGCAGACATCAGGAACCATAACAGGAAGACAGAACGAAGAGAAATGATGGGTGGACATGGTTGTGAAAAGATTTGGATGAGTCATGGGGGGAAGGAATGGTGAGTCCTTCTCAACATGTCTATCTCCCTGAAAAGTCTAATCAAGGGCAGAGTAGGGAATGAGGATGAATGTGCTTGGATGGGCTCTGAGAAGAGAGCATAGGAATCAGAGTGCAAGACCAACACTAAACACAGAGACATGAAAAGCAAAGTCACTGGAAGATTTTGAGAGGTAATTAGGTGGTAGATATTAAGAACAGTGACCTAGAGTAGTTATCTCACCAGAAACAAAATCTGAGTGGAAATGTATGGGTTACAAGAGGATCTAGAATGCCCTGAGAGCTGCTTGTCCTTAAGACCAGCAGTAGCAAATGTCAGATTGGCCTTACAACCAGCACTGTCAAATGTC
Organism: Mesocricetus auratus; assembly: GCF_017639785.1. Lineage (NCBI taxonomy): Eukaryota > Metazoa > Chordata > Mammalia > Rodentia > Cricetidae > Mesocricetus > Mesocricetus auratus. The sequence continues at coordinate 30,515,618 of NW_024429200.1, read as the reverse complement.
AGATAACTTTGAAACTTGGATACCATTCCCCATATGGTGAGATTCTCATTTGACTTTGTACATATTCAGTTCAAACCTCTAAGATTCCAGGACACATCTGGTTTGCAGCTACATCACTCTGAAAATTATTAGGTGATGAATATGATGATCAATAGTTATATTTAAATATTTAATACCATCCTAAAGTTTTTATAACATCTCCACTTTATCACATTTCTTTTTGGTTTGTATGAAGGTCATTTAGATAAGAAGGATCAATTAGCATACAGATACCAAACTGAAGTACAATGTCATACCTCTAGTGGTTAGTGGAAGGGAATACCCAATGACTAGTCTCTGGGAATGGATAAATAAAAGTATGGACCATCAGTCAAAAGACATCATTTCAGCATTTTATTAAGGATGATGTTTGTTTTTCTAAAACATGTCATCTAAAAGAATGAACATATTGTTGACCTTTCTGAGGTTCAAGTCATTCAAATGTGATGTTGAATATTTTCAGAGACCAAAGAAAAAAGATTTTTTCCAAACTCTTGTATGAGCAAGAGTTTAACTCTAGCAAGCTAGAGTTTAATTCTAGTAATTTGGGTTCTGGATCTTATTCAGCTACTGACTATCTGAGTAGACTGCACTCTGCTCTTTCATGTTTTGGGAGATAAAGGGCTTATATCTTCATGGCTATTTGTCTCTAACGTCATATGATATTTGGTCATGGTGACTCAGGACTTATAAGCATGAACCAGATGAACCCATTGCTACAGTGAGGGTAAAAAATGTTCCTGTATAGCCTATGTGCTTCTACAAGACATTAAACTTACAAGATATTTTTTCAATTTTTATGTATTGTCTTTAAATACTTATCTCCTCTTTCTGTGTATAGAAAGATATGGATATGTGTCTGTATGATGTGTGTGTGTGTGTGTGTTTGTGTGTGTCTGTGTATGTATAGATGTGTTTATGGTATAAAGTCTGTGGTGTGAATGTGTATGGGGGTACGGTACGCATATATGTGTGTATGATATATGTATGTTGTACAGATATACATGCGTATGATGTGTTTGTGTAACGTGAGTATGAATGTCACTCATGAGTATGGCATGTCCGTGAAGGTGAGAAGACAAATTTCAGGAGCTTATTCTCACCACCCATTTAAAAACATTCTTGATATTTCCTACCACTGCACACTATACTTCAGTCAGTTTGGTCTGCAAGCTTCTAGGCAATTCTCATCTTCCAGGAATAGCACCATGGGTACAGACACATGTGATGACAGTTGACTATGCAGGTGGCTTCCAAGGATCTGAACTCGGAACATCAGACTTGATGAGGCAGGGTTTTCACCCACTGAATCACCTTGTAAGCCCCAGATCTCTTTGATTGTTAAGACACTGTCAACTTCTGTTTCTAGCTCCTTGATCAATGTCTTTCCTCTTTAGAACATCATCTGTGTATGTACATGTTTTTCTGTATTAGCTCATGTGTGCGCACACATGTGTGTATCTACATCTTGTGGAAACCTGAATTCATCATTGACTTTTTTATGTTGTCTACCTTATGTAAAAAGTTTATAAAAAGATTTGCTGTATTTTAAATAATATGTATGTGGTTGGAGGTATATTGCAGGTGACCACAGAGACCCAAAGAGTCTATTGGATCTCAGAAGTGCAGACAGTTGTGAGCCACCATGTGGTGCTAGGACCCAAACATGTGTCTTTGCAAGAGCAACTGTCATTCATAACCACTGAGCAATATCTTCAGCCCCAACTCATTTAAAAATTATTATTATTTTGTTGTTGTTGTTGCTGCTGCTGTATTTTGCATATGTGTGTTTGGCCTACCTGAAAGTCTGTGCACCATGTGTGTGTATAATGCCCATGTGAAGGCCAGAAAAGGGCATCAGATCCCCTTACACTGAAGTTACAGACAGTTGTAACCACTATATGGATGCTGGGAACATAGTATTGTGCAAGTGTCCTGTACAACAGCAAAACTAGTGATTTTAACCATTGAATCATCTCTCTAGACCACATCCCAAAACACCCCTTATATTTTGAAAATTTTCACTGAACCTGAAGCTAGTCAATTAGGCTAGAATGGCTGGCCTGCGAGATCCATGTTTCCCCTCCTGTGTCTTTCTGTACACTGCGATTACATCATCATGCCTGGATTTTTTAAATGGGTTTTATGGGATTGAACTCTGTTCCTCATGCCTGTATAGCAACCATTCATGAACTGAGCCATTTCCCAAGACCCATGTAACAATATATATACCTTTGTGTGTGTGTGTGTGTGTGTGTGTGTGTGTGTGTGTGTGTGTGTTGGCATATGTTACGTTCAAATCACAGAAGTGCTTAACAATGAAAACCCTATCCTATGGAACTTAGAGATTACCAGACATGATGTCACATGTGTGGTGACCAAGTGGGAATAAACAATGTGTTATAAAGTACCGAGACTGGTGACAATTTCACTGGGAGAGCTTGTCTATGGTGTGAGTCAGATTTCCTAGACGAGGAATCCTACCCATGTCTATGTGCAGATAGGATTTGGAAGGCACAGAGAACGGAAAGCAATAGAGTGTGTTTCAAGAGCAGTGAATAATTTAGTTTGGTGTACAGGGCACATGAAGATAACCCTGGAAAAGGAGCCGTAAAAGTGGTTTGGATGAGAGGTGACAAAGCACCGCTAGTGAGGTCCCGTGCTTAGCGAGGTGCCTGATTCAGGAAGAAGCTTTCTTCAGCCATTGCCTGTTCTCGACTTTTTCATTTCTTATTTCTTCTGGAGAGGCATCTTCGCTGTTACCTGTGTTCTCTAGGAGGGCAGCAGTCACTCTAGGACTCATTTTCAGGAGACACTTGACTACTGTGCTGCCCTTGAAACCTGGCTTTTGATATGTTATAGTTGACGAGAAAGGTTACATTCTGTCTTCCTACTGTTTTGACTGTTTTCTCTTAGGCCAGCTGCTTCATTATAAGATGTTTCAAGTTGGTGTGAAATGCTGGAAAGAGGGACTAGTGATTAAAATATAATAGGAAACACAAACTGCCTGAAATCTAGGAAATCTTGGTCAGTCCAAGTTTCTTGACTTCTTCGTTAACAACTCAGCAAAGATATAGAATAGTGACTGTAAGGAAGGGCTGCATGTGCTTGAGAAGATTTTACTTTAGCCAGCTATACGTAAGAGCAAATATAGTCTATAAACAATACTTTCCAAAATGACAATGCAATTGCTAATTCTTGTCCCCAGTATCTAGTGTGTCTTGCTACATTTATCATATTTCTCTGGCAGCCATTTCCCTCACCATTTAGTTATTTAGTTTTATTCACTTATTGATTTATTATTTATTAGTGTTTGTGTGTATGTGTGTATGTGCCTGCGTGTGTGTATGGTAGTATATGTATGCAAAAACAGACAGTTTGAAGGAGTCAGTTCCTTCTTTACACCATGTAAGTCCTGAAATTGAACTTGGGTTGTCAGCTGTAGTGGCAAGTTTCCTTAACCCAGTGTGCCAACTCGTTTTTAAATTCATAATTTTTAACCAAACTGGTGATATTTAAATATTTAATAACATATATTTGAATGATGACTTTTTACCATCCAACAACAAAAAAATGGTGTTTTGACCAATACAATTAGTTGAGAGTGTTGAGTTTTAAATGGTGGAAAACCATCAAGTGTATCTGGGGTTGCTGTGGGCAGTATTGGGTTCTGGGGAACTTCATTCTAGGTCATTATCTTTCTCTTCCGTCCTTTGACTGTGGACTTGCCTCCTATCTCAGGTACAGCTTCTGTCAGCTTCCTGCAAGCATCTGCTGTTGTGCCTTCAAATCCAATCATGCTTAATAAACTGATAGTTAGGAGGTATCCCTTGTTTATGTTATTTGCTTTAAAATTACTTTTTTAATTTTAATTTTTGAATTTTTTATTTAAATTAGAAACTAGCTTATTTCACATGTTAATCCCAGTTCCCTCTCTTTCCTATCTTCCCTTGACCCCCACCAACCCCCCATCCCCCCATCCAATCCCGACTCCTCTCCCCAGGGAGGGTGAAGCCTTACATAGGGGATCTGTAATATCATCTGTGGCAGAGAATAGGCCCTACCCCATGTGTCCAGGAAGAGAGAGCATCCTTCCATGTGGAATGGGTTCCCAAAGTCCATTCGTGTGCCAAGGATAAATACTGATCTACTACCCGAGGTCCCATAGATTGCCAAGGCCTCCACACTGACACCAAAATTTAGGGGGGTCTGGATAAGTCCCATGCTGGCATCTCAGCCATTAGTCTGGGGTCCATGAGCTCCCCCCCTGTTTCTGTGGGTTTCTCCAGCCTGGTCTTGACCACTTTGTTCATTACTCCTCCCTCACTGCAACTGGGTTCCAGGAGTTCAGTTCAGTATTTAGCTGTGAGTGTCTGCCTCTGCTTCCATCAACCACTGAATGAAGGCTCTAGGACTGCAAATAAGGTAGTTATCAATCTCATTATTGGGAAAGGACATTTAAGGTAGCCGCTCCACTATTGTATAAATTGCCAGTTGGTGTCATCCTTGCAAATATCTGGAAATCTCTCCTCAAACCTATAATGACTCCCTCTATTATGGTATCTCTCACCCTGCTCTCTATTCTTCCCCTAACTCAACATTCCTGCTCTGGCATGTCCTCTGCTCCTCTCTTCTTCTCCTTTGTCCCTCTCCCCTCCCCCCAGGCTCCCAATCCTCTCAGGAGTTCCTGTCCCATTCTCCTACTCCAGGGCACTATACAATCTCTCTTGGGGTCCTCCCTGTCTCCCAGACTCTCTGGTGGTGTGGATTGTAGGCTAGCAATTCCCTGTTCCTTGGCTAAAATCCATAAATGAGTGAGTACATACCACATTTGTCTTTTTTTTACTGGGTTATCTCACTCAGGATGGTTTCTTTTAGTGTCATCCATTTACCTGGAAATTTCAAGATTTCATTGTTTTTTTCCACTGAGTAGTTTTTCATTGTGTAAATGTACCACATTTCCTCGATCCACTCTTCAGCTGAGGGACATCTAGGTTGCTTCCAGGTTCTGGCTATTACAAATAATACTGCTATGAATATAATGGAACAGATGTCCTTGTTGTACGAATGTGATCTTTTGGATATGCCTGAGAGTAGAATTGCTGGATCTTGTGCTAGACTGATTCCCATTTTCCCGAAGAATCTCCATACTGATTTCCAAAGTGGCTGTACGAGTCGGCGCCCCCACCAGCAGTGAAGGAGTGTTCCCCTTTCTCCACATCATCTCCAGCATAAATTGTCGTTGGTGTTTTTGATTTTAGCCATCTGACAGGAGGAAGATGATATCTCAGACTTGTTTTGATTTGCATTTCCCAGATGGCTAAGGATGTTGAGCACTTTCTCAAGTGTCTCTCAGCCATTTTACACTCCTCTATTGATAATTCTCTATTTAGTTCTGTAGCCCACATTTTTATCATTTTTTATTTTAATTTTAAATAGCTTGTTTTACATGTCAATCCCAGTTCCCTCTCCCTCCCCTCCTCCCACACTCCCCTTCCCCCCCCCCCACCCTATTGCCAAATCCTTCCACATAGGGGATAGCCCACTTTTTAATTGGATCCTTTGGTGTTTTGGAGACTTGCTTCTTAAGTTCTTTGTAAATTTTGGTATCAGCCCTCTGTCAGATGTGGGGTTAGTGAATATCTTTTCCCATTTTGTGGCTGCCTTTTTGTCTTGCTGACTGTGTCCTTTGCCTTACAGAAGCTTCTCAGTTTCAGGAGGTTCCATTTATTAATTGTAGATCTCAGTGTCTGTGCTACTGGTGTTATATTCAGGAGGCAGTCTCCTGTACCAATTCATTCAAGGGTACCTCCCAATTTCTCTTCTAAGAGGTTCAATGTGGTTGGATTTATGTTGAGGTCTTTGGTCCATTTGTACTTAAGTTTGGTGCATGGCAATAGACATGAATCTACCTGCAGTCTTCTACCTGCCAGCATTCACTTATGGCAGCACCATTTGTTAAATATGCTTTCTTTTTTCCATCATGTAATTTTAGCTTCTTTGTCAAAAATCAAGTATTTGTAGGTGTGTGGGTTAATATCAGGATTTTCAGTTGGATTCCATTGGTCTACTTTTAAACTCCAAGCCAAAGGAATTGTTTTCTCATTGCATATTTTTGGCACAGAGAACTATTCCTAACTTATTAAATAAATAACATATCTTTTACCCTCTTCCAACCCTGGAACAAAGAGTCACTTTAAATTGAGTGTTTGATAGGATATTTCTGAAGCTCCCTGTTAGGTATGACCTTAAGTTTAGCAAATGTGCCTGTCGTTTTATATCTGCAAGTTTCCGACTTCTACTTTGCATTTAGAATATGTTCCTTTCCTCCAGTGTTTGATGTTTTCTTCTAACATCTAATGAAAATTCTGTACTGCTGTCAAAATTCAGAAAGCACAGTTATCATTTCACTGTGTTCGTTCAGGAAAATTTAAATTAGATTTGTACTCCTCAAAACCATTCTGTTTGGGCATAAGCAAATTACATGCAAATAATGTCGAAAATATCAGGTGTATTTGTTCCACTTGAATGTGACCTTTGAAGAAATAATAGAGTGCCTGGATGTCTTGTGGGAAGAGTAGAGCAGTCTGGCTGCATAGAAGGTCATCTGCACACAGATAAACTATAGTTTCTTTATGTAATTGCTCATATCAGTATTCTATTCCTGCTCTGATAAGAAAGGAAAGAAAACATGGGAGGTTAACTCCACAAATATGCTAAAGCCAAAGAGGCAAGTGGTATAATTTCACCAGCTGTTGGTAGCAGTCCTGCGGAAGGAATGATAGCTGCATTCAAAATGTTGTGCCCAGAATGACATTTGCAGCTCACATATTGCTTGTTTTTTTTAAACAACCACGTTTTGTGACAAACTGAAATTGTTACCAGTAACATCAGGTAGGATTTGTGGCCAAAATTTTTGTGTTTTATTCTGATTTACATATTTAGTAAATAGATTATGATACTTATGTTGCCTATAAGTTATTTTAAAGAAAGAAAGACAGGAAGATTTTACTTTGGGGCAACACAGGTTTTCCATAAGGATGAAGAAAACTGTTATCAACATAATGTAGTTCGGGAGCACTACTCAAGGGTCCAAGACTTAGAACAAGCTCCCCATAATATAAAGTCATGTTATAAATAGATGATAACCCACAGCCTCAGTATATGGTACAGTTGTGCTGAGAGCTTCAGGGTATGAGCAGGTAAACAGGCAGATGGGTTAGCTCACATGACCAGTTTTGCCCTTTGAAAGATCCATACTATGTGGAAAAACTAATGGAAGTATAGAGGTGTTTTTGTTTCTAGGAGGAAATCAAGAAGTATAAGGAATAATAAAATGGAGAGAAAAGGAATTCAAATTTAATCAAGTCTTTAATATTGATTATGATTAATTTCAGGTGTATTGTTCCTCATTTTTCCATTTGAAACTGTGGTGAGTAAACTTGCAGAGGTTCATGTGGGAAAATACTACATTAAAACATGATTTTACCTTTATTTTTCTTACTGAAGAACATGTTTTTGTTGTTGTAATATGTCTGTTTTGCTTTTTGTTTTTATCTGTTTTCTTCTGTCAAATCCTTGTTTCTGGACCTTTCTGTCTTTCTGAGTACATGGTCCTGAATCAGAAAGAAATAGGGTTAAGTAGCAGTATCACCATTGAGGAGCAAACTGAACTTGAAAAAATAATAGCCACACAGCTCATTCATTTTCTCTTAGTGAAGGATCAGTAATAACTCTCTGAGACTTTAGGGTGACAGAGATGACATTCCTGTGTCATCTGACTGAGTGTCTGCTAAACTCTCAGGATCAGCTACTATCACTGTTACTAATAGAACTATCTCTGCCATAATACCATGACACGTTTGGAGAATTATTTCTTTTGTGAAACAGCTTTAAGGTCAGATTTATGATATATAATTGGAATAAATGGGAATGAAGTTTTTTGCAGCTTCCAAATCAGAGTTATCATGTGCCATTGCTTTTTATTTTGGTTATTGTCAGTTTATGCAAGTTAGTATAATGAAAGTGAGTTAAGTTCCAAACTTCAAAAAATTATTCTTTATCGACTCTTTGGAAATTTCACATCATGTATTCCAACCCTCCCAGTTCCTCCATATCCTTTCCTCACCCCCACAGCATCTTCCCCAAAGAAATACCCCACACAGAAATCATTTAAAAACAAAACACACAAAACTCACTTTGATCCTCCATCTTTCCAACACCTCTTCATTCATCCTCATAGCATTGGCTGCTGCAGTGTGCAATGTACTATATCCTATTTGTCAATCAGCCACGTCCCAAAGTGTTCATTGAAATGAGTCCTTGGTCTGGTTCAAGTCCTCTAGCCCACCGCCATCACTGGACCTTCGCTTAAACTCCCTTTGTGCGTCTTGCTGTTTCCCTGAGTTGTGGAGATCCTGTAGTTATTATTCCCCAGGACCAATCCCTTCACGCAATCCAGCAGATGGTAGATGGGTAGATGTTATAGTGGGCCAACCCAAGGCCCAGGATGTAGCTGAGCTGGGAGGTAGCTGGGTGGTAGGCCAGGCCTCTGGGGCCACCCCATCAGGTGAGGGGCAGACCTAGCTCTCCTGGGCCCATGCCATTGGAGACAGCTCTCCCATGCCCAACTTGAAGTGTGGGACTATCTCTCGCTAGTGCAGTGGCCAGCTCTCTGGCTGCAGTGTCCAATGAGGGTCAGGGCCACCATCCCAGGGACAGTGAAGGGCAGGCAGTTCAGCAAGACCCTCCGGTTTCAACAGACATAGTTCCTATGACGCTCTGTGGCAACATGGGTCATTGAAATCATCACAGACCCAAACTGCAGCAGGACCATGAGTCAAGATGTGGCCCTAAGCAGCAGTTCAGATCCAAATGTAACCATGGTCCCTGTGGCACACACTTTTAATGTCGAGAAATCCAAAGAGCCGTTGTTGCAAAAACTGATGCATCAATTCTATAAAGCTATACATTTTGAAGTGCACTCACAACCTGCTCTTCCATGGTGTCTTGGAATGACCTATGTTTAGTCTGGATGAGCCTTCTAAATGAAAGTATCTTCAAATGCACACCAGACTGACTGAACTGATGCTCTGGAATCTTATTTCTCAATGTAGGTAATAGAAATATAAAAATCAACAAAACACTAATGTAAGTCACGGGTTAGATGCATTATATGTTATAAATTTCATAGCATCTCTTACTGTAGAATCAGCTCTGTAGGTTTGTTCATGCCTATAATTAATGAGGTATAGTTTGAATCTAAGTGTATTAATTCCTTTTCTTGTCATTGTGACAAAATACCTGGCAGAAGCAATCTTTATTATCAAAGACTCACTTGGGCTCATGGATGTGGGGATTTCAGTTCATTATGAAGGATCGTGCACCTGCTGCTTATCTCAAGATGACTACTGTATCATCAATCAGAGAGATATAGATGCAAAACAGGGGTGGACTATGCTTGTAGATATTTATTCTCAGAGACCTGTATACACTAGCTGGACTCCACAACTTCCCAACACTTGCAGCAGCTGAGGACTAAGAGATCAAACATACTACTTTGTAGTGACTATTTCACATTAAAATCATCAATGATCAATGCGTCAGTCATATTTTCACTGAATGCAATAGCTTTGATTCTGCTTCTGCCCTTATTTTGTATGTTCTACTCATATTAGTATACAAAGGGCATAGATTTCTTACATCCAAAGTTTGACAATTTCATAATCAAAAGGTACCATTCATTGATCTGTGGCACAACAGATAAAACAGGTAAGTAATGGTTTACCTAATTAGAAAAATTCTTGTTTTTATCTTTGGCACTCATGAAGAGGTAGTATTCAATTATAAATGAAGGTAAATAATATATTTTGGTTTTATCCAGCCAATTGTCTCAGTTTTATTTGGAGTCCTACTTAGAGACTATATACAGATTTTACTTGTGCAGACACAGATAATGATCGAGAGTTCAGTTTATCAGAAAGCAGTTGATAAACATTAGAGAAATGATGTATGACTTTTAGGACTATCCTGAGGATGTTCTTAGATTCTGTATGGTCATTGTTCAAATCTGGCACCTATTATGGTTTCTATGTGTCTTTGTTTTATATGGACCCTATTTTTTATTCTTCTGGTGATTTTCCTATTTAGTTCAGCTCTCAATTCACAAGGAACATACTTGCTCAAAAATTGAGAGAGAAAGAAAGCATGAAGTTAGATTGCATGAATGGGGAGATATAGAGGATCTGGGAGGAGATGAGGAGGGAAGACCTTGATGAAAACATGTTGCATATAATTATTTTCAATAAACATACAAAAAGTATTTGTTAAGTGAACAATATTCATACATGATTGAAAGATTTCCCTTTTATTCTTTACTATTTCATACATATTTATATTATATTTAGATCATATCTACCCTCTTCTTCCCTCTCCAAGTCTCCCTGGAAGCTCCCTCCAACATCTACTTCCCAAATTCATATCTTCTTGTGACAGAAAAATTTGTAAGAGTCTGCTTTTCCTTTCATTATCTAATATTGGAAGCCGTTGATAGGTTGACCAACTTGATACAGAATGACAGCCTGAAGTTTTCATAGTCAGGGCCATCTAAAATTGAGTTTCATTATTCTTTAAACTTAAACTTGTTCATAAGCAATATATATATGCCTCCTACACTAATTGTTGATAAATTAAAAGAAAATAAAATGAGGAAACATTCTATTATCCAGCATCCTAGCAAGAAATACAATATACATGCAACTGTGGGTGAGACTATTTTATAAAAAAATGTAGGCAAGATTTAAAAAAACTTACAAAGTACTATGAATAGTTGGGGCAAACCACTGTGGAGAAACCTTTATATGCCTTCTTCTAAAAGAACAAGGACATGTGTAATGATGCTAATAGATTATAGTCAGGTAGGAGGCAAACTAGGGTATGAATTGTTGAGCCATCTTATGACCTGCTACAGTTTCTGACTGACAACATTCATTTAGAAGGGAAGCCACTAAAAGAGCACACATTGTCTAGCATTGAAGAAGCAGAGCAAAATAAAGAGAAACATAATAACCTATTCAGTTATTATTTTACCTATGAATCTATCATATATATAGAGAAAGATGCCTTTATAACTGTGTAAATTGCAATATTTTGAAAATGAAAAAGAATTTGACTATTCCTATTTGCCCAAAGACATGAGCCATAAAACAGAAGGATGCCAGGAAAATCTGAGCTCATTTTCACTTTGGTAGAAAAGGATAAGTATGGGTAAATAGAATGTATTTTCCTTCTTTTACCAGCATCTCTACTTCTTTCCTCTTGTGACAAAGTACTATGAGAATTTCATGGAAAAATTAAATTATTATAATGAAGCCACCTAGACACATCCTTTTCTTCTAAGGTTGTGTAATTATGGTGAATGCCAGGGAACAATTCTCATTGTTATTATTAGAATATTTGACAGAATAGAGAAAACCAATGAGTATAGATACAATGAAATAAATGAACATTGTATAATATCCTGAGGGACACATATGAATTAAAAGTCAAAATAACTATTTACATTAAGAAATGAAGATATAATCAAATGTGATAGAGTGTGTCACATAGACAACTCTAATTAAGAAAATTGTGGATGGTTTGCACTGCCACCAGCAGTGGAGGAGTGTTCCCTTTTCTCCACATCATCTCCAGCATAAACTGTCCTTGGTATTTTTGATTTTAGCCATTCTGACAGGAGTAAGATGGTATCTCAGAGTTGTTTTGATTTGCTTTTCCCTGATGACAAGGGGTATTGAGCACTTTCTTAAGTGTCTCTTGGCCATTTTAGCCTCCTCTATTGAGAATTCTCTTTTTAGTTCTGTACTCTACATATTAATTGGATCCTTTGTTGTTTTGGAGACTTGACTCTTGAATTCTTTGTAAATTTTGGAGAGCAGCCCTCTGTCAGACTTGGGGTTAGTGAATATCTTTTCCCATTCTGTGGCTGCCCTTTTGTCATGTTGACTGTGTCCTTTGCCTTACAGAAGCTTCTCAGTTTCAGGAGGTTACATTTATTAATTGTAGATCTCAGTGTCTATGCTACTGGAGTAGCATTCTCCTGTACCAATTCGTTCAAGAGTACCTCCCACTTTCTTTTCTAAGAGATTCAATGTGGCTGGGTTTATGTTGAGGTCTTTGATCCAACTGGACTTAAATTTTGTGCATGGTGATAGAAATGTATCTGTCTGCAGTCTTCTACATGCCAGTATCCAGATATGCCAGTACCATTTGTTGAAGATGCTTTCTTTTTTCCATTGTATAATTTTTCGCTTCTTTGTTAAATCTCAGCTCTTTGCATGTGTATGTGTTAAGATCGGAGTGTCCAATTCATTTCCAATGGTCTACCTGTCTATTTTTTGCCAATACCAAGATGTTTTCAGGACTATAGGTCTATATTAAAGTTTGAAGTCAGGGATGGTGATGCCTCCGGACATTGCTTTGTTGAAAAGGGTTGTTTTGGCTATCCTGAGTTCAAGTGTTGGTTAGTATTTTTAGAAATATGCTTGGGAAATAAGTTACCTCTGTTGTTTCTACTTGCTAATATGGACATGAAGCTTTTGTATGGATATTTATGCTGTCCTTTTTGCCACAGACATGCCACCTTCAGTAACCGCCACTTCCTTTCCAAGTTACTTACTTACTTCAAAATACTTCCTTTGGTTTTGATGATTCCTCTTGCTGATAGGCTCTTGACCTATTCTTCTTTTTTTTTAATAATAAGCATTTTTTTATTTTCCAGTTTAAATTTAGATAAGAAACAAGGTTGCTTCACAAGTCAGTTCCAGGTCCCTCTCCCTTTCCCTCCCCTCCTCCCGTGCCCTCCCCCCAACCGCCCCCCCCCGGTTATCCCCTCATTCCCCCAGGGAGGGTGAGGCCCTCCATGGGGGTGTCCATAGTCTGTCATTTCATATAGGGCAGGGCCTAGACCCTTCCCCAAGAATTCAGGGTGAGAGTGCACCTCACATTGTTCTATGGGAGTCCAAAGCCCGTGTGTATACTTGGGATGGGTACTGATCTGCTGCCCAAGGCTCAATAGATTACCTAGGCCTCCTCACTGACACCCAGATTCAGGGGGTCTTGATCAGTCCCATGCTGGATTCCCAGGCTGATGCCTGGATTCAAGTTGACCTATTCTTCTAACATCCTGATCTGAATAAAGTATCCTTGAATAACTATTTATTTTAGATTCTTTCTTTTGGTCAACAATTGGGATATCACTTGATTGAAGTGACACATGGCTCACTCAGCACTGGTATTTTTCCAAGCTTTATCTCTGAGAGATAAAGCACAATCCTTTGGGGAAAACTTTTTATAACTTTCCAGTGAGTTCTTTCTTTTCGGAGGTTATGTTTACACAAAGGAACTAAGGAATTTATGCTATACAACATTGTTAAACATGTTTTTCATAGGGATATTTGATTATGAGAAAGCATTTTTAGAACTAGGTAGATGTGTCAGTAGGTACAGTACTAACTACACAAGCATAAGGTCCTAGGTTTGAATGTCCAGAGTGCCAATAAAGTATTGCCAGTGATGGCAGCTCATTTGGGTGACATGACTTTCAGAGGAAGTCTGAGTGACAAAAGAGACTGGCCTAGTAATAGCTTGAAGAGCTGCCTTTCTAGTCAACAGGAAGAGCTAGCACAAAATATCGGGGACCAGGACCAGTGTTATTAACTATGGAGATGACACTAAGCAAGGGTGCTTAATATAGTAAGAAGTGTGTGTGAGGCTTGATAGGCCACAAAAAGCTTATAGAGAATTCAGATTTTATTCTAGATAATCTGGGATATAAGTTGAGTACATTCCATTGAGATAATGAAAAAAAAACCTCACAAAAATATTTTAAAGATTACTCTGGCACCTAAAAAGAAAACTAACCACAATCAAATGAGAAGGAAAGACTAAAAACTATTAGAAGAGGGAGCATGATGTATTTCAAAAATAAAAGTATGAATTATAAATAAAAAGCCTATTGAAAAACATCTAGTGTCCTTGTTGTGGGTATGCAGAACCAGGGGGATCCCTGAATCTTTCTGACTAGCTAATATGACCAAATGGCAATCTCTAGGCTCTAGCCTCACATCCACAAACATGCTTGTGTATACACACTCACACACACACACTCATACCAACCCATCCCCAAATGTAGAAAATCAAACAATCTATATGATTATAATATTAGTTGAGTAGAATCACAAGACCATTTATTATTATTAGAATAGAACATCTAGTTATGTTCAAAGAGGGATTTTTCATGTGGCTTGGTTACTGCCTGAATTTTCTCAGTGAAAACTGTGGGGCAAGTTTCCCATTGGTTCCTCCCATTCGCTCTTGTGCCTGCATGTTTTGTGTTAGCTTTGTCCCTTCAATTTTGTGTACTCAGCACAACGTATAGATTGGTATCTGTTAAGGGAAAGGTAAGGATGACTTCAGAAGTGAAGTTGAAAGAAGAACATGTATAGTAGAGAGGACTGTTGTGTGCAAGTTTCTGCAGAGGATAAAATCGCCTGCACTGAATACTTCTGACAAGGCAAAGGAGGTTTGAGCAAATCACCCTTACACAAAACACAACCTGTAATTGATGCACAGAGGTGAATTACTGAAGCCCTTACTAGTAAGGTAAGACTTCTGAGGATCCCAGCTCTGACATCCTGATTAAACATTTCAAAGTTCTTCTAGGGCAGAGAGAAAGAAAAAACATGAAGGCAGGGATAACACTCCTTTTCACTGAAAACACAAGCAAAAGCAAACAATAAGAAGATCTCATCCTACAAGCAAAATCTAGTTCATGTTTGCAAGAAGGAACATAGATGTTAGTGTCAGGCAGACCTAAGTTTGAGTTTGTCTGACAAATTAGACATGTAAACTTGAAGAAAGAACTGTCTGCTTAGTTTCACATTCTCATAAAAAACAAATGGAAATATAACGTCGAAATTATAGTGGTCTTGCGAAAAATGGAGTGAGCTGGCAGTGCTCTAATCCAGTTTCCATCTTTTGTTACCTAATTATCTTTGACAAGAGGTTAATCTTTCTAAACTTTGCTTCCTAGCTCTAAAAGATAACTGATGTGTATGCTCCAAGATGGCTATCTAACATATTTACATCACTTGACATCTTATTGTTGGAGCTTTGCTTTGTCTAAAGGAGATAATCAATAATTATTATTTTTATCTTAATTTCTTATATTTTCATTAATCTTCTTTTCCCATTGTAGATAAACTTTTCCTCCTCCAAATATTTACATTCTAGTTCCACATGTTTTCTTACATAAGTGTATTGTTTAAAGCTATTTTTCCTCTTAAGATACAATGGATGATTTCCTTCCTTTGGTTTAGCACAGTTGTTAATGTGTTCTCATATTTCCCTTAAAAGACCAACTTTAGACAACATGTTTTATGACCATATCAACTAACGTTCATATTATGTATGTGCCTAAGAAGTAATTGAAATATTTGTCTTTGGAAGGCTTTAAGCTCTATAAAGTAAGAGTCAAGTCAGAGTTGCATTTGTAAAAATGACTGTTCGCTTAAAAAAGAAGTTCCTTGAATAACAAATAGCTAAAAACTCACTATCATCTCCTTAATGATGGTGGTAGAACAGACACATTTGTGTGGGTCATTTTCTCAAACTGTACATCATGAAAGTCCCTAGACACTGGGACAGTTTCATTGGTCCTACTCCCTAAGTGCAAGTTCAAAGACATGTCTCTGATTCAAATCCCTCCTGGTGCCACTGGAAGAATGTAATTTTCCTTTGCTGTCCCCAAATGCTTGTCAGAGCACCACTATTTTTTTTGGAGAGGGGACTAGTTTTCTAACTCCAATCATGAAGTTTGGTTCTGGAATTTGGAAATGATGATTTAATTTCTTGGGCTTTCCATATGATAGAAGAAAAATATTGAAATGTTTGAGTTTGTACATTGTCCCAGTCCTGGGAGTGGTGTGACATGGGGGACATATTATCTCTTAAACAATTTATAATAAATGTTACTGTACTCTTCACTGAGTGATATTTAACTTACAATTCAATTGTTATTTGTACATTCTAGCAAGAAATTAATGAATAACTGTCAATCACATACAAAATCTGTTTCATTCTATTTTTTTGCAGCTTCTCCATCCTGTAATATGACTAGAAAGTTATACAAAATAACTTTCCCTTCAGGTAGCTCACTAAGTTCCCAGAAGTGTGACACATTGAAAGAAGTTGAAGAAAATAAGTGCGAAATTAAGTTTATAATGAATACTTCAGGGCAGGATTTGGAGTTCCAGTGATAATTCAGTCTGCCTAGGAAAGAAAATCTCTGAATACATTATTACTTTAAAACCAAGTATTAGAGAATTTATACTTTTAAACGCACTGGACAGAATTTGGATGTCTGGCAGAACTAGGAAATCCACTTTTATTAAAACATTTCTTTTGGAAAAAATTAAATATTCATTGGTAATATTGAATCAAACTTTCTTCTATATTAAATCTGAAATTAGGATAGATACTTTTAGTTTCTGTAATGAAAGGTGCATTATGTTGTGGGTATAATAACTGTAATTTAAGAGCTTGGTTGGTGATATTCCTTTGATGCTTCAGGAATTAGCATCATATTTTATTTCTACACTATGTAAATTTAGTTATAACTTGCTCTTGACCTAAATGTGTGTTGACAATCCCCACATTCCCTTACTTACAACAGTGACATTTTAAGACTCAAGTCCTCACTAGCTCAGTGCCTGGTGCCTCTTTGATTGTTGTGTGTGTTTGATAGCTCCTTGACCTGTCTTCTTAAAGAATTTGCTGCCTTTTGGTCCTGGATTTTTAGTTTGATCTTAACATGCTAAGTATTCTGTACCACATCAAAAACTGACCAGTACTGGCAGGAAATAACATTTAAAGCTTTCTGATAAAGAAGAAAAACCTACAACTATCACCATCCAGACACTGGAAATTACCCCCACAGGAAGACTTGCTTATTACCTCTGGTGACTTTTCTAATGGAGCATTAAAAGTGCTGCTGTTTCCCACTCCCTCACATAGGAAATCTATGAAGCAATTCCTTGTCTTTGATTTTTTTTCCTTCTTTTAATATTAACATACTTAAGACTGAAAATGATTATGTCATAGATCTGAAGATTTAAATCAAAATTTCAAGTTGCTCCTAAAATTTTGAAATTTTATAGAAAGCTTCATTTCTTTCACAAGATCATGCAAACTATATTCTAATTCATTTTGTATTCCTTTTTATTTAAAAATTATTTTTCATTTTACATACCAACCCCAGTTCCCCCTCCTCCCTTTTCCTGCCCTCTGCCTCTCCCCTTCCTTGGAGAGTCAACAAAGTCTTGCATATCAAATTGAGGAAGAACCAACCAAGCCCCTTTCCCCTTCATCAAGGTATCCCACAATATGGAATAGGCTTGAAAAAGCCAGTTTATGCCCCTAGGATATGTCCTGGTGCCATTGCCTGCCCTCCACCTCAATCAAGTCACATATCTGTCACCCAAATTCAGAGGGTCTATGTCAGTCCAGTGCAGGTTACCCAGCTGTCAACCCATAGTCTATGAGCTCCCACTAGCTCAGGTGAGGTGTATTTTGTATTTTCTAATATGCGTCGGCATGAAAATGCTTTAGTAAAATATATCACATTTTCTTATGGTCTGAAAGTCATGAAAGAAAATTTGGATTATATTCCAAATGTAACAGGACATCACTGGTGCCTCTCCTAAATAATATGGTGAAATTAGCAGTGTTTTTTTTAAAACATCACTTGGGCTATTACATTAAGAATTGATTTGGAGAGGGTGTGATAGTAGAATGTGGGAATAAGGAACATATGAGAAGGCAACTAGAGAAAGAAATACCCATTTTCTTATAATGTATGAGTGAGTTTTATTTAATGAGAATAATTTTCACTCACATTTCATGTGATTTTCAACTAGCAAACTAGAAATTCATGCAAGCAGAAACATAACTTACAATTATATGTTATATATTCACAGTTTTCCATAGTTTTACTGTATACTAAATTTTCTAAAATGTGACTATTACACACATTGAAGGAACTGTATTATTCATAAGTATGCTATTCTTGGCTTAATGTTTGGGAAAATTCTAACTATTGATGGCAATGAGATGCATGGTGTTTAGCTAGTTGATTCCTGACATCTTATTGATGACATTCTGAGTAAGCATGGGACTCTGACTTCGGCATCCTTATCTGTATTTACCTACTGTATGTATCTTGTGGGGACATTGCACATAGATTTTGTAGTATGTGTAAGTTATTTATGAGTAATGAAGCATTGTTCTGTGTGGAGGATTGTTAGTGTGGTAAGTTGACAACTAGGTAGTGATGGGGTCGACTACCAGAAACTTTGGTTTCTAGATTTCTGTATTTGATTGATTTAATCTAGAAAGAACTAAATTGGCAATCTCTCAGGTGAACTGTTGCTTCCCCCAAGACACTCAGCTAATCTGGCATAAGTGCTGCTTTTGAAACTAGATCAAATTGCTGCAAAGACCATATTCATTGCCTTGTATAGTCATGCCAGTTCAGAATGCTTTACAGAAGTTGGTCCATTTCAGTAAAGCATTCTAATACTCTTAATTCATATGCTTAAATTTTAAGTTGTGCATTCACTAGGGATGAAACAAAGTTATCGATTCTGCCAATTTAATGAGAAGATAAGTTTTGAGGGAAAGAATGGACTTAATAATGTTTTAGTTGCTAATATGAAATTTAAAAATAATAATTATGGCCCCTGGTTTTCATTCCAGTCCAAGAGTTGGGAGGAATAATAACAAAGCATCTTATGTTGTGATTTTTAAACTTCTACTCGGAAGCATGTTTATGTGTGTTTTGAATTATCCCTTCCTATCACAGATCTGTCTCATCATACATGATTCATGAAATCTAAGTGGAAAAACTATAGATTTTTACATTCAGATCTAAAAAGCAGTAGTTGTTCACAAGAAAACTTTCCAGTTTTATGTCTGCCTTCTCTTTTGCAGACATTCACATAGTGAAAGGTTCTTTTCAGTGTCAGGGTTTTCATCTTATCAGGTACCAACAACATTATTATTCTGAAGAAGAATAGCTGAGAGGAATTAACTTGGCAGTAATTCTAACAAAAAATGCAATTTTGAAGGGATATGACAGTTTTGTGAGCCATAATTCCAGGCACTCTTAGCAAAGCATTTTAATTCAACATCGAAAAATTGTTACCAGAGAATAAATATATCAACATACTCTGTGTTATATCAAACCATTTTTGACAGTGTTCTGATGATGGGAAAAGTACAAGTTAAAATAATCTGGCTCAGTCTGTTTGGGCCATTTTGCATTGGAAATTGACATGGTATTAAAGATTGAGTTTTAACATTTCACTAATCTTTGAGTTGCACCTTGCTTCTCATGGTGATTTGTGTCTAGCCTTGTCTTACTGGCAGAAAGAGAAGAGCCACTCACTTACTTTGTTGAAGATATAAAAGAAATTAATTACACTGCCTGTGGTTACTATCTGCACAGAATCAAATTACTTGGTTTGGGAAATATTTCATCTGTTAAAAAACCAGTGTGGACCAGAGATACTGTGCCTCAGCCAAATAAATGGTGAAACCTGAAGATAAATTCACTTTCTATTACTCTGTCTGCAAAAGACAGGCCACACATGTTTAAAAGATTCCCACAGAGGCACATGAAAAGCTACTATCACTTCCAATCATATTGAATGGTAAACTCTTTCTATTTGGAATGGTCAGTGTGTTCTGTACATTATTTAACAAGCATGATGTTGGTTGTTGTTATATATTTCCTAGGAAGAAGGACCCTATTGGTCCTAATTCTCCTTTGCATCAGTGCTTGACAGGTGACAAATGAAATTTGTTCTCTAAAATTAAATCAGGCTTCATTTCTGTCTGTCCCCATAAAGGATGAAATGTTACTTGCCTCTTAGATACATCTTGTACTCCATCATCATTCATTATTTTATAAGTTCTGTCACAAATGTTTTATCTCTTTGGCCTTGACTTCTAACTGCCTGTTATGGAGATAAGTGTCTGGGTCTGGTAACATAAAACCTCAAATGTTGTTTTACCTTCAATTAAAAAGAACTTTCAAACAGCGTTAGAGTACAATATGGCCTATCACTTCCCTATTGTATTTGTCTCTTCACATACCTTATGACCAGAAGAGTAGTGCTTGTACCGCATTTAAGAAATCTCTTAAGTGAGCTCCACAGCTATATATTTGCTTCCTAGACATTCCTTTTCTGGTGTCGACAGCATCCCACACTTAAACAGTACACTGTCATTTTCCATGTTTTCTGTTTTAATGGCAGGCCAAGTATGGTCTGAACCTCGTCCAACTGATTACCTAGTTTTGCACAACCTGAGATATGAGAACAACTGTTGCACTTGTAATGGTTGAGAGAAACCAGCATTTCCTGATACGTAGAAATCAAATGAAATTAAAATTTCACT
This sequence comes from Mesocricetus auratus, assembly GCF_017639785.1. Classification (NCBI taxonomy): domain Eukaryota; kingdom Metazoa; phylum Chordata; class Mammalia; order Rodentia; family Cricetidae; genus Mesocricetus; species Mesocricetus auratus. The sequence continues at coordinate 30,495,062 of NW_024429200.1, read as the reverse complement.
GTAAATAAATAATGCTCTTTTTGGAATGCATCCACATTTACTTAATTAAGTGTTGGCTATGTCTGCTGTCAAGGAGCCTTCCTTATTCAGGTTCATATTAAGTAATAATATGTAGCCCATCCCCAACTCAAACTTCTCTTTTTTTTTAACAGTTTTGGAATCCTAGGGTATCCTGCTTAGAGCCTTCATGGACATCTTCAATACTTTTTCTATCCTGTATTTTGCAGTACATTATCATGTGTTGTCAGTGCTTACAGTGTTACCTTGTGAATAGTAATAACCTAAGCATTCCTCTGTCTTACTAAACACGCCAAGATCCTGTGAACCAAAGAATGAAGTGACTACTTTGCAGTCTTTGAACAAATCCCTCTTTTCCTTGGGCTGATTTCTTCCCAGCTTCAGTGTCCTACCTGTGTTTGTCCTCTCTGCTTCCACCCTTTCCATCTTAAATTCTGTGTGTACAGTGGTATTAATTGTCCCCTAATATATCACATCCTTTCATGTGTCTGCCTGTACAATGCAGCTGCCAAACCTTTATGGTCCTTTCACTACTTTCTAAATAGCAAACTTGATTTGGGATTGTTAGGCCTGTCTTAAATGTCACATTTGAGAATCTTGTCCTAGAACCTTGAGGCAGGGATAATTGTTTGCCCACTGCAATTTATGTATTCCCTTCTGTTGTATAATCTATGTGTATATCAGAACCTTATTTTAATAGTCTCAGAATGCAGGATTTGTCGCAAATAAGGTAGTAAATATTTGCTGGCTGAGTAAGTATTCATTTACTTTGAAATATGTCCTTCAGTTTAATTCACTAGAGCTAAAGTTCTAAAAATAAAGATGAAGTCTATAAGTCTTCACAATTTAAAATGAAACTCGGACTCCAAGAACAAGTACAGTAGTCTTTATTTTTTGCTTGTTTTGGGGTTCTTAAATAGGAAGTTTATTAACTAAAAGGCATGAGTTTATCTTTTAACGATTTCCTTTTCAAAAGGATCATAATCTCTGTGTAAAATAAAAAGTGAATCTGCATTTCAATTTTGTCATTTGCCTTATATCATCCACTTTGATAATAATTTCAATGACTGCTCTTGTGAGTTATAGTTACATTTTCTAATTCAGATTTCTCTGGGACATCTCCAAAGGTTATTATAGCTGTTGAGGCTAATGTGTAACCATTATGTGGCTGTGGTTTGGCAATGTATAGATCTGTCTACACAGGAACTACTTAGGTACCTGGTAGTCTATTATTCCCCTGCTACTCTCCTAGAGTTGGCATTTTGCTTGTTAGCATCTCTGCAGGAAGCTACAGGTGGATCTCAGTTAACTATTTTGTGTACACTTAAATAGACTGGTTGAAAATGAAAGAATATAAAAACATCTAAAAGAAGATTTTGAGATTATTTGAATTTCATTCGTCTATTATTTTCCTGCTTCCCTTTAGCCAGGACAATAACAGTGAGAGACACTTATGATTATACAGCAGTCTATACTTATTCAAAATTCTTGACCTCTATTACACCTTTTGTGGAGAAAGCAGATATAATGTTGCTAGGGGAATTTTTCAAGTGAAACTAATGTTCAGAACTATGGAATAACCTACTAAAATTCTTACAGTTAGACCTACAGCTGAGACTAAAACTGGGTTTCAAGGACTTAATAGTTTTTCTGTGATTTTATTTTGTTCTTATAGCATGTGTCCTGGTTACCAAACTATTATATTTTGGCTGTAAAACTATTCTTCCTTTGGAATAAGACACTTAATTTCTAATTGCCTTTATCAGCCCCCACGCTAGAGTCTTCCAGTAGGGGGCACCCGAGAAAGGATGGGTGTTTGCAGTGGAAAAGAGTGGACTTCACTCTCCCATTTGCTTGTCATGGTCAGTATATCCTTAACAGCTTAAGGTGACTAGAACCTCCAGTTTTCACCAAACAATCCCCATCATGCTTTCTCACAGTTGTAGAACTAGCAATGTAGTTAGTGACTGTCCTCAGAGCTCCCATTCCCAGCCTCTTCTATGAGCTTGTAGCACCTACATAATACAAAACCTCCATTCTATAGCTCTACCTTAGTGACGGAAGCTGCCTTATTATCTTTGCTCTGCACAGTACCCTGAATTCTCTGTCAGCTTTTTAACACCCGTGAAAACAAGTCTCCATGTGTATACTCCTTGTTGAAAGACTAGATTTTGTGTTAACCTTTTTCCTACAAAATTCCACACAACACTGTGGCTAATGCCATGAGTGTACACTCTGGATTTGGTTAACACTGTCAGATTGGTTTGATTAGGTATTTTCTTGGAAGCAGTGCTGACTTATTGCTTGTAGTATGCACTGGCACATAATTAAACACTGCCTCTGGTGGATTTAAATGAAGTGTCTGCTGAAGTAAGATATTGGAGTGATTAAATGAGTGTTGAATCTTGGTTGTTAGTGTAGTGATGATAAGTACACATTCTTTGAATGGGATGGTAGAACGGCTGGCTTCCAGAGGCTGGATAGTAAGAGTAACAGAGAGAGTGAAAGATCAAGACAGTAAGAGAGCTAGAGTACATGCTCACATGTGCATGTAGTCCTATTATGGTTTAATAGTCCTTAAGAAGTTCTTTCAATTTGCTATTGCATACTGGGGTGACTACAGTTTAAAATATATACTATGTATTTGAAAAAGCTGGGAGAAATTGTTTTGAATATTTTTGTCATAAAGAGATAATGAATTCTTGAGAATATGGAATTATATAACCTGATTTAAACACAAACTGCATTTTGGAGAAGATATTTGTAATATATTTGTATCAGCCACCTCTCTGTTACTGCAATGAAATAACTGGTACTAGGTATTTGAAATGTAAATAAAATAAATGCTATCCAATGTATATGTATAAGTACAGTATCTCGTGCCCTTCAAATGAGTGTAATTTACACATTTTCATGCATCAGGTGAAAAGATCAGCTTAAATGTTTTAAACATGGACAAATTTCTGCCTTCACCTCTGTGGGGATCCTTGTGCCCTGAGGGGAGGTGTTACTGAAAGTTTTTCTTTGTTCTGCCAGGTCGCAATTCCCCTTCAGTCCCAAATGGACGACCCTATATTAGTTATGAAATTGTTGGCTAGTGGCTAGGGCTTCTTATTGGCTAGCTCTGTCTTAATTATTAACCAATAACTACTAATCTAAGTAGTTCAATATGGTCTTATGCTACTGGAGAAGGGTCTATACCTGTTATTCCTTTGACGGCCTACATGGCAATTGTTCTGGTGGGCCCTCTCTGCCTACCTTTCCCAGAATTATCCTTGTCTCCTAGTCCTGTCTATCTTCCTGCTTCATTGGCCAACCAGTGTTTTATTCATTAACCAATAAGAGAAACTCATATACAGAAGGACAGCTTGTGTCAAGGAGGGAATATGATGGAGACGCTCCAGTTAGGGCTGAGTGTTCCCAGGTCTCTCACTCCACACACATTGCCTGTCTGTGGGTCTCTGTGCCTGTCTGTGGGTCTCTGTGTCTGCTCCCATCTGCTGCAGGAAGAAGCTTCTCTGATGACAGCTGAGCAAGGCATCCATCAATGAAAGTAGAAGAATATCATTAGAAGTCATTTTATTGCTGCAGATTTAAGTAGAACACGAGCATTTTGTTTTCTTCTAGGCCCTGGGCTATCTAGTCTCAGGTTCTTTCTTGCCCCAGCAGTGTCAGGTATGAGTTCTGTCTGACAAGTGGGCCTTAAGTCAAATTAGATATTGGTTAGTTACTCCTCAAGTTTCGTGCCTTAATGCATTTGCATATTTTGCAGACAGGACACCATTGTAGATCAAAGGGTATGTGGCTGGGTTGGTGTTTATGTTTCTCCTTTGGTAACATGTAGAATACCTCCCTGATGAAGGTTCTGTGTAGGTAGCATAAAGAGTTCATGGGTCTGTACTGGGAGGTAGGGTGGCTAAAGCTGAAGGAGAAGTAAACAGGGGTCTCCATCCCCAATTGTGAAAGCCATCTCCAATTGCTAACCACTTGCAAAGAAACTTAGTTTTCTCCAATGGAGTCTCTCTAGAGAAACAATCTACTCTTAAGAGTAGGCTGCATGCTTAGCAGGTAGCAAATTCAAAATGAATGCAAGAGCATCTTGAGAGGCTCCATGTATAATAATGTTGTGTCAGTTTTTTAAAATTTTATCTTATTTTTATTATATATACATGCACGCTTATGTAATTTATTTGCTGTTTTCCCTCTTTTTGTGCTATAAGTCCTTTGTTTAATTACTATGGCTTCCAGTTTTGTGTTTTTATGGGATTCCTGAATGTGAAAGAACTGGGTCCACGTGTCTATATGTGTTTCTTGTTTTTTTTTTTTCTTTTGTTTCTTTGTTTTTCCCTATTTTGTTGAATTGTTTTTTGTCTTATTGTATTATTATCCCTTAGAAATCTGATTTCTAATGAGAGATATGAAGGGGGTAGATATGGATGGGAGAAGAGGTAGGGAGGAATTGGAGGAGGAAAGTGAAGGGAAACTCTAACCAACATGTATTATAAGAAAAAACATTTTCAATAAAAGAAAAAAATTAAATCAAATAAATACTTTTTAAGTCTTTGTTCTAAGGCTCTATATGAGAGTAGATTTCAAAGCAGCCCTAAAACCTCATTTATGTCTTGGTTTTAGATTAAACCAACAGCAGAAGAGAAAAAATTTTACTAGGCTCACCTTGCTTGATGTGTCTGTAGTTACTTGGGATATTTGCCCTGCAAAGGGATGCCATTCTTCTCATGGTCCATTCAAACCACTTATTATCTCTAGACCCATAACTAGAATCAGACATTAGAATACTCCAGAAAAAGCATTAAGCATGACCCAAGAAGACATGTTATATTGTGTAAATACAGTGGTTATTGATTTATATTGAAACTCCAGGGGATTTTAAATTAAAGGGTGAACTTAAGATTGGATAAAACTAAATTTATTGATATGAAAGTCCTGACTTAGTATTTCAGTTGGTGCCATGGGAAGTGTTTAAGAAAATTGGTTACTTGGCAAAAATCTTGACCGAAACGTGCTCTGCATTCACCAAGATTCAATTTCCAGTACTTATGAGCTGCTATGTTGTGTGTGTGTGTAGGCGGGGTATCAAAAGCATGTTAGGCAGACACTGAGGTACATTGAACTTCTGTGACTGGTACAATCAATTCCTTCCCTCAGTGCTACCACAGCAACAGCCATAGCATATCCTAGATACCTTGTAAGATATTCCTTGTCTAGTAGAACCACCCAGTTAACCTCTATAGACTAGAGGGGAGTGGAAATGCTACCATTGAGATAGCCTCCCTGAATTTATGGGTGATGTTGCAGTTTTAGAAGAGAAAGGCCCAAAGGTCAGTGTCTAACCCATAGAGTCCAAAGGGCATGGCATCAGCAGAAAGCAGCAGTGGCACACTAGCACCCAATATTTATTAGCTCTATAGGCTTTTTTTTTCTTTTAATTTTAAATAGCTTGTTTTACATGTCAATCCCAGTTCCCTCTACCTCCCCTCCTCCCACACCCCGCACCATCTCCCCCCCAGCCTCCCAACCTATTGCCAATTCCTTCCACATATGGGATATCTAGAGTCTGTCATTTCACTCAGGGTAGGGTCCAGGCACTCCCCTAAGAGTCCAGGCTGAGAGAGTATCCCTCTTTGTGTTATGGATACATGATGTCTGTTTGTATGCCAGGGATAAACACTGGTCCACTGCTCAAGGCCCCATAGGTTGCCCTCCTCACTGACACTCACATTCGTGGGGTCTGGATCAGTCCCATGCTGGCCTCCCAGCTGTCAGTCTGGGGTCCAAGAGCTCTCCCCTGTTCAGATCAGCTGTCTTTGCTGGTTTTGCCAGCCCATTCTTTGCCAATTTGCTCATTGCTCCTCTCTCTCTGTCACTGGGTTCCTTGGGTTCAGTTCAGTGTTTAACTGTGGGTGTTTGCCTCTGCTTCCATCAGTCACTGGATGAAGGCTCCAGGATTGTTATAGACATCAAGTTCATTATCAGGAATGGGCATTTGAGGCAGTCTCTCCACTATTGCTTAGCTTGCCAATCGGTGTCATCCCTTTAGATCACTAGAGGTCACAATGGTGCCTGATCTGTCTTCCAACCTATGATTCCCTCTTCCCCCTATTCTACCCCCCACTCAACTTCCTGTTCCCCCATGACCTACTCTCTCTTCCTCTTCTCCCCCTCTCTTCTTCCCAGCTCCCACTCTCCCCTACCCCTTGCCGTGTTCCCCAATGGTTGAGAGGATCTTTCCTCATTCCTCTTCTCTTGGGTACCATGCATATCTTTTAGGTTCTTTCCTGTTTCACAGACTCTCTGTCAGTGGAAGTGCTGATTGGCACTATCCTGATCCATATCTAAAATCCATATATGAGTGAGTACATACCATGTTTGTCTTTTTGTGACTGGGTTACCTCACTCAGGATGGTTTCTTCCAGTGCTATCCATTTACATGCGAATTTCAAGATTTTTGATGGAGATAATTTCTATGACTTTCATAACAAAAGAAAATATGGGATACCTTTATACAATATTGCTTTATTATTTAAAAAGACAAAAACCTGTGTCTAATGGTGGCTTGACTTAGAGGCCAAGTCCCCACAAGGTTAACTCTAACACTACTCTAAGTGCTTGCTCACTCTTCTTGGAATGTCCCTGAAGAGAAATTGTAGCCACTAAGCATGTAACCATTCTGTTCCCTCAAAGGAATAAGCAAATGCTAACTTGGATAACCATACCTATTGATGATGCAAGTACCAAATATATTTAGCTATTACTTAAAGAAAAATGTTAAGTTCATAAGAATCAAAAATTATACCACAATTACCAGGCAATGTAGGGATTATAGTTGTCAAGCATATAAGGCCAAGACAAGAATAAAGTGAGCTAGGCATTTAGGATTCACAAGTTTTGAATGAGCTCACCTGTTTATGTAAGTGCCAACCCCGACTGAGATCTCAAACCTTAGTTTAAAAGTGTAGTTTGAAGCAAAGTTTATCTTCCCACCAGGTTCATGAGTCTACAATATGGTTATTACCTTAATCTCTTCCCATGCAATTAGATGTATATATGGAAACATTTGGGTTTCTAATAGTGACCCCAACTAATATGATAAGATCTAACTAAGCAGGAGATTAAAAAATCTTCAAAACTTCTCATCCCTGCCAGGATAGTGAAACTAAACTGACAGTAGCCTCATATAAACTGCAGATCAATGGGATCATCAAAAACTTGAAATATGCAAGTGTGGTGATTTATGTTATGTTCTCATTTAACTCACTTGGATTTTGAAGGAGATGGATGTCTTAGAGAACTGCTGTGGATTATCTTAAATGCAATCAGGCATTGACTCCAATTGCAGCTGTGGTTCCAGATGTGGTTTCTTTGCTGAGGCAGATTAGCCAAGCCCCTTCGACCTTGTGCACAGCAATTGATCAGGAAAATACTTTTTTCTTTTTAAAGATTGAAAAAAATCAAACACAAAATGGTTTTCCAGGTAAAATCTACAGTGAATTTTCATTTTCATCCTTTTTCCTTACAAATATACCAACATTTCTCCTTTATATTTCAATTTAGTTTTCTAAGATCATGGTGACATAATACAAGTTAACTTATTTAGATTTTTGAGACAACACATACAATACTGAGTTTACTTCACTGTTTTTACTGAGTAACTCAAAATGCTTGTAATCAGAAGAAAAGGATAGTCAGGCTGCAGGGACAACCATTCTTCTATTTGAGACTAATGACCCAGAAGCTCTTATAATATTTGATATATCTGGAAATAAATAAAAATGCATGACATTTGACAAATTTTTAAAGAAACGGAATCAGAGTTATGATCTCTAGGGCTTAGAGCAAAGCTAGTTCAATTTATGCCAATCAATAATCTTTAAAATTATCTGACCTTAATGAAGTTGGGGTACCCAACAATATGCCATCAAGTCACCATGCAGTGTTAGCTTACCCATAAAGTGAGTACAGCAGCAAACAATCATTAATGGGAGACATTTTTATCAGGTTGAAGCAGTTGAAGAAGGCAGAACAGGTATGTAAGATTATTACTATTCATTCTCTTGTATTACCTCTCAGAGAATGTTGAGGTCTCATGGGATAATTTCTGTTATTTTTCTTTTTGTGCTTGAGGCATGAACCCAGGGCCTTAAGCACATACTCTATTGTTGTCCTTAAATTTCTTATGATATATCAAGTACTGAGCATAATGACTTGTTTGTGATGTACACACAATCATTGGGAATGGTCAGTGTGTAAAGTCATTTGGGTTGCAAATTTACATAAAAATTGCTAACTGGAAAATTTAGAAAATAGGATCTTCTAGAGAACAGCTCAGAATAGCCATGTAAGCTAGGTGACTTATCCTCTTATTGTCAGGCTTTAGCTTTTCTCATGAAGCCATTATTATTTTTACCCTATGGGCCATGTTCACAGTATACACAACAGTAGAAATACAGCTGATCTCTACAGCTCAACACATGGATGCCCCATTATCAGTAGTGACTTATTTACTGTCTGTCTTGAGTGACCAATTTGATAGACACAAGGTCAATTATATGTCTTCTGAGAGTTTGGCACCATGCATATTTGGAGACAAAGAAAGAAATTTACTGAGGGATGTTGGCTATGTTACATGTGAATATCTAAGTAAATTTTCGTCTGCTATAATGACTCCGGGATGTATCATTTTCATTCTTATTGTTAGGGTGGAAGCCAAAAATGTACTTTTGATTGTCTTCCCTCTCTTCCTAGTTTTTCACTTTACCCCCCACTCTATATTTGTTGTAGTCATGAGGAATGTATGTGGGGTTCTTCTAGATTCTCAAAAACAAGTTTTTCTCAGGCCTTTAGTTTTTGATATGACTTCATACATACATGTTGAATATAACACTAATCAGATTATTCTGGATACATGTCCTCTGTCTACAGATATATATATATATATATATATATACTTTTGCATATGAGTATTCTTCATGTGTATCCCAGGAAGAGCTAGTGATGTTTTCCTTACTGCATTTTGTTCTATTCTCAAGCTAGTGACTATTGCATCATTAGTTTTCCACAGGCATTTGGTTAGTTACTGAGACATGTTCTGACTATTTTACCATTATAGTAAATGGCAATGATTCTGGAATCTGTAGATCAACTGGAATAGAGACTGTACTAAAATGTGGTATAGGGGATGCAACTGTTAATATTCTAGTCAAAAGCCTGAGTAGTGCGACCTTGAAGGTGTCCTTTAACTTCCCCTAGCTTTATTTCTATTTTGTAAAAGGAAGCCTCTTTTAACTTTGTAATTCTGCTGTTTCATGACTTCACAAAAAAGAAAGAAATTCTATTATAGAAACAATTAACTTTAAAAATTTCTCTTCCTTATTCTTCGTTTTCACATAGTTTAGAATAATTGCTTAAATAGTGTAGATAAAAGCTTTCCTTTATTCATTTGAAAATGATCAATGCCTGAAATTTTGCTAGGATAGAAAACATAAATCTTTAAATAATTTAATATACATTCATATACATGAATATGCAAATTCTAAATTAGATTAATAGGAAACTGAAAATATTTATAACATGCTATTATAAAGACTTCATCCTACATTTACAATCACTATAGTGACAAAGAACCAAATTATAGACTATAAAGTACTCTTAATTCTTTTCTTATCATAAAGAATGATCAGATATAAGGAAATTGATGCATATTAACTTATTTATCTGACTTACAGGAAGAAAGGTGTGCTTTTTTCCTTTTAAGTGTTTTAAATTTTACCTCACAACAAAGCAGACATTAAGAGAAATATTTGCCTGAATAAATGTCTTACTATTTTTATCAAAGAAAGACACTTGCAGAACTGTAGTTATGGAATTCATGAGTGTCAGCAGTATGCCATGAAGAATTCTGTAGGAAAATGATGAAATTTATTATTGGTGGATTTCCTGCTAGATTATGCTCACTAGTATCCATATCTTCCTGCTCGACATATTATTTCTGAACTAACACCTCTTATATTATCTGAACTGTGAAAAATTCAGAATCACAGGCCTTATCCTGAGAACTTTGGAGTCAAAATTCAACCTTTTTCATTAAATATTTTTACATATAATATATTTGGATCATATTCTTTCCCCTTCCCACCTCCTCCCAGATTCTTCCCACCTCCTTACCCACCCAATTTCATGTGTTCTTTCTCCCTCTCTCTGCATGTGTGTTTCTCTCTACCTCTTTCTCTCAAAAAATTCAAACAAAAAAGCACAAGACATGCACAAGTTCAAACCAGACAAAATCCCAGCAGGGAGAAGGGGAAGTAGACGCAGTGTCTTAACCCTAACCTATAGGATATTTTCAATTGAAATCTGCTGGGAAAGGAGATATCAGTTTTCTCCAATGCACTGTCTTTAGGTATATCAAGCATGCTCCATGGCAGGCCCCATACCCAGAGTCCATCTTTCCCCATATTCGTAACAGATTTGCACATACACTGGGAGAAATGGTGGGCATCTTTCCCTATCAGGGTCCTTTCATGAGACTAGTAATAAAGTAATTACAAAAACATCACAGTGGCACACATAGTCAAGAATAAAACCATATTTCTCTAAAGACAAGTTTTATGTTCCAGGGTTTAATTTTTTTCAAGACTGAATTTTGTGGCTGATCCTTCCCTCTTGCTTTGGTTACCTTGAAAGGTACATGCTTTTGAGCACTGTCGGCTGGGACTTTTGAAATGTCCTCCTTTCATCCTTTTCTGGGTTTGCAAATCTCCATAAACTTTCTTTGTCCTGGTTCAAATAAGTTTTAAAATTACCCTAAGGTGTTTTAGGGTCTCATATCCTTTGAGTGACGAAGTAAAGGCTAAAGAAACACAAACAAAATACACAGCCTAAATATTTTCAGAATTTGCTGCAAGATGTGAGCATCACATGCCTTAGCTGTTCTGTTCTTTTCTACCCACCTTTCTATAGCACCATGATGAGTTTTTAGCATAGAGATCTTCAGGCACACTGGGACTTACAGCTATCAGGGAAGCATTAAATATCCTCAGCACACTATACTGTACTTACTGAACCAGAAACATAGACTAATGTGCTTTATAAGGATTTTAAACAAGAATGCAAAACTCAGAAGATTTCTTAATAAACTGGAACATTCACTTCAATTAAAACATCCTGTTTTGTGTGAATTCTGCTGATTATTGGTCTTTATTTATAGAGAAATTACCTAGTTCTTTTAAAACGGAAGCATAACAATTTTCTAGAAAGTTAGAGATCATTCATGTCAAATATGTACTGATGAAATCAGTAGCAGGTGAATCCTGAGCTAATGTCAGGCTATATATCTCTACCAGCAGGAAGCCAAATAGCTGAACGGACTGCCTCAGGAGGCCATTGAACCAACTATGGTGGCTGAATAATTTTATGACCAGTAATAAGGCTCACAAGTTACACATGCTAAGAGAGGGGTAATCAAATCTTATGCTTCGGGGCATAAATTAATCACCGCAGGGGTCAGAAAAGAATCTCCTTTGCCCTATGAGCAGAACTGTATAATTAGCAGTAGCCATATTGATAGTTTTAAAACCTTTTTCTTCAGCATCAGCCTTGGCTTGAAGAATAATTCTGAGACCTTGTGGGGGTGTTTGAGTTTTTGATTAGGACATGAGTGCTGCAGCAAGTTGAGCAGTTTTTTCCTGGCAGACAGATAGGCTGGGCAGCTCTCTGATACCACACTGTTCAACCTGATTTTCATTAAGTGTTCAAGTGCCTGCTGTTAAAATGGTTTCAGGCTGCTGGGAACAATGGGCTTCCTCGCCTATCTGGAAATCTTAAGGTGGATTTTTGCCTTCTAATCAAGTCCCCTTCTAAGGAAGCAGGAAGCTAGTGTACCAAGGTGTGAGGCTAATTCTCTGTCTTCTAAAATTCACATTCCACATTATAAAGAATCATGCTTTCCTGGGACTAGTGAATTAATCCTTGAATTCTTTTGCAGCAAAACAAGCTCAAGGAGAAACCCGTTAATCAAATAGCATTCAAGGCCAAGCGTAACCAATGCCAAACACATAAATCTTCTCAGGTTTGCCTATGAGTTTATTGAATAAAATCATGTCAAATATTATGGTTTTATGATAATGCAAAATACCATATTTCACAAAGTAGATGATACTTTTATATGCCAATCCTTCCATCTTTAGCAATTTTAGATAAAGCGGAATAACTTTTAAGTCATTTCCTAGGAAGATTTCTAGTAAAAGGAAAATGAAAGGATGAATTACGACCTAGATAGTCAACACTCTAAAAGAGGAAAACACTTTATTGACATGTCTTTTCATTTACTCTAGTGGCCTTTCAGATGATTACAATAGCTGGTTCTCTTTACCTTTTCCTGTTTGTACTTTGAGATCAATCAAATAGTGCTATATGGCTAGTACAGCAGTGATTTGGACAAGTTTACTTACAGTATAAAATAGCAAGCATAGTTTTCTCCTGAGAGAATGACTGAATTCTTCCCATGGGGCATAAAAACTTAAATGTAAACAGATACCTTTTCCTTAATAAGCACATGGGTCTGACTGGGAACATAGGACACATCTACACAACTCATGTTATAGCAGTATCAGGTTGTGTTTTAGAATAAGTGTGTCAACAGAGATATACAGCACTGCTGGTGATAGAACTAAGACAGTTATGGAGGCTGAGGACAATGCATGACTTGTTGGAAAGACAGCCCAATGTTCTCTCTGTCTCTGTCTCTGTCTCTGTCTCTGTCTCTCTCTCTCTCTCTGTGTGTGTGTGTGTGTGTGTGTGTGTGTGCGCACGCGCGCAGTGGAGATGGAGCTTCCTGTAAAATATATAATGACTTGAATTCGTCATGGCTCTTAGGGAGGTCTGGGAAGGACTGAAGTTATGTCTGGATGAGAGAGTGGAGTTAGGGTTAGTTAACCAGAGACTTATCCCGGAAGAACCACATGCTATGTTAGAGCATGTCCTTCAGGAGTTGTGTAGTTCTCATGGAAGCAAACCTTGGGAAGAATCATGTGGTTGCAGTATGGACACTATTCAATGTAGAGACAGGCCAGGGTCAGATAAGCTCGTTCGTGTGAAACCCAGTTAACAGGTGATGTTGTTATACTACCTACCATTCACTTAGGTATCATACCCAGGGTTATTCTTTGAGCAGTTTTTCTTCTTTATTTTCTCTGAAAAGACAGTGGCTTCTTTTTCCAACAGATAGATGACAGGAAGGGCTTGAAATTTTGATTATGTGCTAATGTGACCACAGTATTATTCACAATCACTAGTTACTGAAAGAAATCTCCAAATCAAGTAGAATTTATTGTGTTTAATGTCAGGATGAGATTGTTTGTTTATTTTTAACGAAGAAACATAGTATTTTATGGACATGTATTAATGAATTTAATATACATTAAATACTTCATCTAGATAATAAATTTTTATGTCAGCCAACTATCACATTTTTACTAGATTTCATTTTGAAACATTTTTCTGATGCTGGATCACAGCAGAGTAAACCAACTCCTCTGACAAATGACGAAGCAGTTCAAACTCCTTCAAAAAGACAGATAAAGTCAGAGACCGACAGCCAAACATTAGGCAGAGCTCCTGGAACCCTGCAAAAGCAGATAGGAAAGATTGTAGGGGCCAGATGGGTTAAGGATGATAGGAGAATACAACCCACAGAGTCAACTAAGCAGGGCTCACAGGGGCTCCTAGAGACTGAAGCCACACTCACAGAGTCTGCCTAGTTTCTCTGTATGGATGATGTTGTAGTTGTTTTGCCTGGCTCCTAACAGTGGGGTGTGGGGATTTCTTTGACTCTTTTGCCTTCTTTGGGGCTCCTTTACCTCATACTTGATTGTCTCCTCCAGCGTTAACATGAGGATTTTTACCTAGTCTTGTTTCCTTTTTTAATGCCATGTTCAGTTGGTGTCACTGGAGGGAGGGCCTCCTCTTTTCTGAAGGGAAATGGGTGAGCAGTGGATCTGGGGGAGAGGGGAATTTGGTGGGGGAGAATTGGGTGAGTGGAGCAAGGGCAGACTTTCATCAGGATATATTGCATGAGAGAAGAATAAATATAAAATTAAAAAATCAGTCAATATTGGTAGAGCAGCCATTGAGGAAAGATTCTTTTTTTCCCTAAGATATGCCTCAGAAAGACACAAAGAATCAGAAAGCCAATCCCCTTTGCTTGAAAACTGCAACACTACAAGAAAAAAAGAAAACCATGTTAAATTGTATTCTAATAAAATTCTAAAATATTAAAAGAACTGAGTCAAATAATGATTCTGCAACAGATTTTCAGACATTATCTCATTTACTTCTCTAGTAAACACTATGGTTACATCCCTAACATTGTGGATTTTGAGAAACAAGGAGCAGGCTTGTGGAAATCGGCTGTCTCACTTATAGTAACACAACTAGGAAATCAGAGTACACATCTGAACTCATGACTCCATAATTTTTTGCCAGATCCCTTTTGGAACTACCATAATCAGTTATAAAAAGGCAAAAAATGGTTGTTAACTCTTTAAACATCAAATAAAGTAAATTGGGATGATTACAATGGGTTATGCTTTGGGGTCAACTAGAGTTGTACAAAAGAAATGACAATCTTCAGCAGAATGCTCTCCAAGTGACAGAAGTGGTATAATTATGATCATAATTCATAAGGCTACATGCATAGCATGTGAGCAGTGGAGTGAGGTATGAAAGGAGTTACACTGTAAAATAGGAGTGCCTCTAGTACTTATAGTTCTGATGAGAAAGGTAGTACCAAACACAAAACCAGATTGTCATCCTGTATTGACTTGATGGTGCTATATGGACAGGGACCCAGCCATGGGTTTCAAAGACATCAGATAGAGAGAGGGATAAGAATGTGACACTTGTAACTGTAACTTTTAAAAAACAAAAGCAAGAACAAAAACTAAACCACAGTAATAGCCAAAATGTTTCAGAACTAAATCTAAGAAAAAATAGCAACAAATAAAAATTAATTAAAGAAGTAAGGTAGCTGAGCACTTCCTTAAATGCTTTGGCTATTTGAGGTTCTTCTGGTGAAAATTCTCTGTTTAGCTGTGTATCCCATTTTTCAATTGGGTTATTTTGTACTTTGATATCTAGTTTCTTGATTTTTTTTATAAATCTTGGATATCAGCCTTCTGTCAAATGTTGGGTTGGTGAAGATCTTTTACCATTCTATAGGCTGATGTTTTATTTTATTGACAGTATCCTTTGCCTTATAAAAGTTTTGCAATTTCAGGATGTCCCATTTATTGGCTGTAGCTTTCAGTGTCTGTGCTACTGGTATCATATTTAAGAAGTGGCCTCCTGTGCCAATGCATTCCAGGCTACTTCCCACTTTCTCTTCTAACAGGTTCAATGTAACTTAATTTATGTTGAGGTCCTTGATCCACTTGGATTTGAGTTTTGTGCATGGCAATAGATATGAATCTATTTGTAATCTTTTACATGCTGACGTCCAGTTATGCCAGCACAATTTGTTAAGGAGGCTTTCCTTTTTCCACTGTGTAATTTTGACTTCTTTGTCAAAAATCAGGTGTTCATAGGCGTGTTGATTTATATTAGGGTCTTGATTCGATTCCATTGATTCACCTGTCTATTTTTATGCCAATGCCAAGCTGTTTTCATTACTATAACTCTAGAGTAGAGTTTGAAGTATGGGATGGTGATGTCTCCAGAGGTTCCTTTATTGTACAGGATTGTTTTGGCTATTCTGGGTTTTTTGTTTTTCCATATGTAGTTGAGTATTTTCTTTCAAGTTTTGTGAAAAATTGTGTTGGGATTTTGAAGGGGATTGCATTGAACCTGTAGATTGCTTTTGGTAGGATTGATATTTTTATTATGTTAATCCTACCTACCCAAGAGTACAGGGGAATTTTCCATTTTCTGATATCTTCTTCAATTTCTTTCTTTAGGGACTTAAGCTTCTTGTTGTACAGGTATTCCACTTGTCTGGTTAGTTACGCCAAGATATTTTATATTTGTGGTTATTGCAAAGAGTGATGTTTCTCTGATTTCTTTCTCAACCCCTTTATCATTTGTATATAGGAGGGATACTGATTTTTTTAGTTAATCTTTTATCCTGCCACATTACTGAAAGTGTTTATCAGCTTTAGGTGTTCCTGGGTAGAGTTTTTGGGGTCACTTATATATACTATTGTCTGTGAATAGTGATAGTTTGACTTCTTCCTTTTCAAATTGTATCCCCTTTGTTCTCCCTTTTTTTGTCTTATTCCTCTAGCTAGAACTTCCGGTACTATATTGACTAGGTAAGAAGAAAGTGGACAGCTTTTTCTTGTTCCTGATTTTAGTGGAATCGGTTTGAGTTTCTCTCCATGTAATTTGATGTTGGTTGTTGTCTTGCTATATATTGCCTTTATTATGTTTAGGTATGTTCCTTGTATCCCTGACCTTTCCGGGTCCTTTATCATGAAGGGGTGTTAAATTTTGTTGAAGACTTTTTCAGCATCCTTGGAAAAATAAAAGTAATGGACTTGACTGGGGTCTGGACAACCACCTGAGACCATGTTGGTGTCTATGATTCATGCTGTCCCTGGGGCTATACTTATCTGTGTGACCTGAGCTAGCACAAAAACAATGGTGACATCCATCCCTGAGCTACAGGTGAGGTGCTGAAACTGGGGTGTGTATTGATGTCTGTAGCTCATGTAGGACCATCAGAGACATGTGTGATGAAATCCAAGTGCCACGCTAAGCCAGGCTCACCCTTCACTGGCTCTGGAAAAGCTGCCTCTGTGCCTCTCAGGACACTGCTGGAAGAGAGCTGGTCCCAATATCCAGGGCTCAGGAGAACTCTTCTCCATCCACTCTGGAGAGATGGCCCTCCACACACCACCAGTGTGGGAGAAATGTCCCTGATGGCATGGGTGTAGGCAGCTGTAGCCAATCCTTTCCAAGTTCAGGGGACTGACTGACCAGTCAGCTACCATCCGGTCCCAAGAATGATACTCACAGGATCTACATGGCATGGAGTGGCCATGGGATATCTGAGGAGAATTTGGTGAAGGACCAGTGATGGTGGTGTACCAAGAAACCAGAGGCCTTGAATCAGATAAATGACTCATTGCAATGAACATTTTCAAGTAAAGCTGATTGGACAAAAGGGCATATATACTGTGTGACACACTGAAGCTTCCAGTGCCACTAAGATGAATTAGGAGGTGTTGGAGAGGCAGGAAAAACTAAGGATCAAAGATCAAAGATGTTTCTGTTTGTTTCGTTGGTTTGGTTTACTTTTAAAAAATTGGGGGGGTGCTACAAGGGTGAAGGGTGGTAATGGGAGGACTGGAAAATGAGCAGAATTGGGGTGCATGATGTGAAATTCCCAAAGAATCAATAAACAATTATGCTATATAAAAATAATGGGGTTGGATACTTTGTTGCTGTGTATGTATCTGAACTTAAAACTAGGAAAGTTTATTATGTGCTTCTCCACATAAGGACTGCTCTTACACTGACACAGAAAGCTCTAAAATTAGCCAACTGATGTAACATGAATCAAAAACTGTTCCTATGACTCAGATGAAACTCTATGCATTTTTCATAGTTTTAGATATCTATGACTCCGTAAAATCTTTATTTGTGTGTGTGTGTGTGTGTGTGTGTGTGTGTGTACATGTCCTCCCTTGCACTTGTATGTGGTTCTGTGTGTTTTGTGCTTGGGACAATCAGAGGGCAGCTCTCAGGATTTGGTTCTCTTTGTACCACATGAGGCCATGAAATTGAACTCAGGTGATACTGGACTTGAAAGCAAGGGCCTTCACCTGCTGGGCCATCTTACCCCTGATGAGGCTCCTAAAACTAAATCATTGGCTTAATGAGAATTTTGAACACCAGCTAGGGACTTCTATTGAAGCCTCCTTTGTAACTTTAATTCTTTTACCTATAAAATTTGAATTAAAATGTAATTACATCCTTTTTCCTCTCCTTCTTTTCTCTTTAGGCCCTCTCATATCCTGCCTTTGATCCCTCTTAAGTTCATGAATTCTTTTTATTTAATTATTATTGCTTCATATCTATCTGTTTATCATCTGTATACATACAAACATATATATGTTCATATGGATATACACACATAAATCTATAAATAGAACCTGCTAATTCCATTTCTTGTTACTTGCATTCGTATGTTTACAGAGCTGGTCACTTGGTGTTGGATGATTAATTGTATTATTTGTAACCTAAAAAAAGTCCAACCTGAGCTATCCCTGCTTTCTGGGGCAAAAGAAGCTGGACGATGCTTACTGAGATTTCACTCACAGTTGCTCAGTATGATCCAACCAGGGAAGCTAGCTCCTCTCTGATTTACAGAATATTGCTGTTTTGCTTACCCTCTGTAACTAAGGTTTCATAATGAAACAATGTCAGACTTCTTGTGTTTGTAGTTTCCCTGTTTAAATTAAATTGACCTTGAGAACAACAGATTATAATTTTTTTCTGATAAATATTAGCAATAAAATTTCAAAAATGGATCACATGTTTATGTGGAACTATCTTTTTTGCATACACATATAGCAACTAAAGTCATATGTACATGTTCTCAGCTCTGCACCTATATATTTTAATTTTGACTTGATAGGCCAAGGTGTTAAAAGATCCTGTCTATGAATATGTAGCAATGTATTCATATATTCTCAAGACTAACTGTCTTCAGGGGACCATAGCATCCTTCAAGGCAAGGTACTGACTCACCTTTGCCTTTCTTCTTGAAATGAATTTGCTGTCTTTCAAAACAGAGTATTTACACAGCCATGCTGAATATAGAAAAGTATCTTTCTTTGCACATATTATATGTAAAGCAGGCTTGAACTCAGCTTTTGATTAAAGTACAGTGGTGTGGCCTTCCAGCTCAGTTTTAATTGCATTTAAAATTCTTCCCTGTGCTTGCACTGAAGATCACAACCCAGTATTAATAAAGTAGGCTTAGCACAGCACAGTACCTGAGCAATTGGTTTTTGACAAACGTTATTTACCTAACTAGAGTTTCATTTCAAAGTTAACATGTCTCTGTGCTACTTGAATAAAGCACTCATCTGAAAACTGTGTTAGATATTTAACCCAATTTAATATATTCCCTGAAAGTTTAATCCCCTGCTGGAGAGAGTAGTTGCAAATGTCCCCGAGTTACAATTCACTGAAGTGAAAAATGTTTAATGACATCATAGGTATTGAGCTTTGAGAGTTTAGTTAAAAATCTTTCTTAAAATGTAAAACGGGGGACGAGAGTTAATAGGATATTTTACACAGCTACATTTCAATCCATTTCCAAATCTTTCTAAGGTCACTTGTGTCTCTTTCGTTAAAGCTTTGTGAGCTGGGCGACTTAGACATCTCCAGGGAGTACTAACTGTGGGGGAGGGCACTCACGTTTCTAAATAGAAAAGAAACTCTCTGAGCTTTGACATTAACGTGACTCATTCAGTCCTATTTTGGATTTCATGAAAGTCTCTTTGTAATTGCATTCACCAGTCAAGGAAATAATATTAGGGGCCAACCGTATACAACTTCCTTCCTAGCCATTTGAGGAACAGTCTGTAGTTTAAGCACAGAGTGACTTGTCTCCCACATAATCTCTGCACAGACCTAGTTTTTACTCTATACTAGATAACAGAAGTCTATTTATTTGTTGTGGAAATAATTTTGGTCTGAGTGCCAAAGAATGAGGATGAACATGGGAGGATAGGAAATAAAAATCTGAATTGACTTTGGTTTTGGCACAGTGAGAAGCATTTTGGTCCCTTTATAGTCTCTTAAAAATCTAATTATTCATTTGGCAGCTATACCTTATAGTGCAACTGGATAGTTGTTTTAAAATATGCAAAGTGCATATTTCAAATTTAATAGTAGACAATGACTGCTTACACCCTGTCAGGTCATGGCCTATTTGGCCAGCAAAGGTGTTGCCATAATAGAAAGCACAGATTTCTCTGAAACAGTAATGGGAGGTCTGTAAAACATAGATCAAGTATGTCATGACTCCACTAGTATAACCCCTTTAGGGATATCAAGTGATACCTTTAATTCCTGTGTTAATCAAAAAAGATCAACATTCACCAAAATTCTATATTGGCAATTATAATTTCAGATTCTATTTTTAAATTTTTATTTACTTTTGGTTTTTGAAACAGGTTTCTCTTTGTAACATTCTTGACTGTTCTGGAACACACTCTGTAGACCAGGCTGGCCTTGAATTCACAGAGATATGCTTGCATCTGTCTCCTGAGTGCTGGAATTAAAGGCATGAGCCACCACCATCATGCTAACTTCACATTCTAAAACTATTGTTATTTGGTGGATAATTCCATTTTGCCTGCCAGTATGACTTGGATGCCTACCCTTTAGGCAATGCCCATGGATAAGAGAATCTGCTTTGAGTGCCTGGATGCAAGTCTGCAGTCTGGGATGAAGGTCAGCTCTCTACCACGATGTCAAACTATCTGACAATGGTCAATTTTGCTAACTTAGTTTGCAGTGTAGATATGAAATCTTTCATACAGAGTTATATACATAGATTTATGTGGTCATCTTAAGAGTGGAGGCTAAATTATTTATTATCTTCTACCAGATAATACACATTTTCTCTATTCTCCAAATCATGTAGCTATGAGGGTGTTGATATCTCTATTTAGAATGAGAAAATCCCAGCCTCTGAGGTTTTCACTTTGAAATCTCTGCTGGGTGTGTGGTTGGTGTCTACATGTGTGAGCGCGTGGTATAGCAGGGACACTGGAATCCCTGTAAGCTCCTATGGGAAATCATGATTCAGATGATGCTTGAACTCAGAATTCCATATCAAGATTAAAAGCTGATGTATTCCTTTCTTGGTGAAATATACATAATGTGAATATGTCCATTCATGCCCAAATTACTCTCATGCTTATTATTGTTAAATGGCAACAGCAATAGGAAATCAATTTACCTTCTCTTTTTCTTCCTTCTTAGTTTTCTTTATTTCTCTGGTACCACAGAACTGTCTTCTGATTACATTACAAGGACAAGGTCATAATTAGAGCTATTTTCTCATTATATGACAATTATAAGAAGCCTGTTAGGCAGTCGACCTCTTTTTTTCTCTTTGTTATTAGTCGTTGGTACATAGATTTACATATGATGCATATTACTGGATTTATTCCTGAGTTACTTGTTATTTTACAGATTTAACATATGCTGCTATTAGTTGGGATTCTCCAGAGGCTCAGAATTGATAGAATGAATATGCATTACAAAGGTGGTTTGTTGGAGTATCTTACACAATATAAGTTGTAAATCCAACATTGATTGTATACATACTGGAGAGACTGAAAACCTGTTATCTGCCATAGTCTACAAGGCATAGCACACTGAACTTGATGCTAACGGCATAATGGATTCCTGAAGGACCTCTGGTTTTCACGTTGGAAGATTGAATAATCTCAATTCCAACAACAACAAAATGGAGGTAGCAACAGGGTAGATGTGCTGACAACCAAGGAATGGTTGTCAGCAGGCAAAAGCAGCCCTTGGAGGCTGTTTTTTCAGAGAACACGTTTAGACATCTGTATTTTTGAGACACCACTGGAACAACCTACCTGATCTGAGGGATGGTTTTCTTCATTCACTTAATCCTTCCAGGAAATAACTTCACAGAGATCCTAAGAAGCATATCTCTTAGTTAATTCCAAATCTAATTAAGTTGACAGTCAAGACTAACCATAACAATTGCACTATGATTTACTCATTATTTTAGAGTACATTCGTTCCACTTATGAAAAGTGTTTAATCTATAAGAGCCTGTCACGTTATTCTAGTGGCAACCTCATAGTTGGTTTCAAAAGACCACATTGAGGCACTGATGAATTGTGGACAATAGATGACATCCTGGGTGAACACATGTTGTTGACATGGGAATGGCCATTTCAAGGTCCCAGTTCCTCAGGTCAATGAGAATAGCAAGACCTTCCCTATGTCAGGCTCCGAAGAATGGCAGAGTCTTAGTGTGGATGCTATAAACATTGATCTTTAGTTAAAATCAGTATAAAATGAAAACTACCAACCACAGCTCCCTCCTCACGAATGATTGCAATCTGAAACCATTGCATAAAGAGACCTCCTACCAAGATCAACTAATGTTATAGCCTCCTCCTCCTCAGTTAGCTGTACACTACAAACCTGTCTCCTCACTTAGTGGTTTATAATGAACACATGGAGTTTCCAGGCTGCTGGCTGCATTTCCAATAGAGCACATGGCTTGCCAGATTTATGGCTATGTATCTTTCCATTCTTCATTCCCTCAGCACTGCAGTAAGGTCAAGTCCAAAACCATGCAGGCCAAGACAATAGACTCTATGTAGGTTTGCCTAAGCACACTGCATGGTATTTGCACAATGATGAAATCACCTAATCACCATAATGTTTCTCTGCCATTAAGTGAACCATGAACTGTCAGCCTCAGACTGACATATCAGTTCAGCAAATCCAGCAAGTACATTGTTTTTCAACATTAGCCTCATTTCACCAAAATGAGAATGAAAGGAAACCACACAATGACAACTTTTAATGAGTTTATTTATCAATAATACTAAAGCAATTTTATATAATGCAGATTAATTGCCTGTAAAATTATATTAAGTATTCTAAATGACTTTCAAGACCATGATTTAGCACAGTACAAGAATATCATCTCCACAATTACTGACAGCTTTGCTTCCTAAACTGTCAGATCGAAGGATACACTCCCTGAGAACATCTTGGACAGTCTAAAGTTCTAGAACATTGTTATAACATGATTTTCAGTAAACAACAATACAATACAAACTTGTGGACATTTTAGAAATTACTTAACAAGTGTAAAGACAAAAATAGAAAAAAGATAACCAAAGGATCATGACACCCAGAAATGGGTAATGCTTAAGTCTTATTGAATCCTCAACCATAATATTCATCAAAAAGGTGATATTTATTCCTAAGGAACTACTTCAAGATCTATATGGGGATAAATGATCATAGTGTTTCAATTTACTCTTGAAATGGCTCAGTAATACACACACATGAGTATCTTCATATATGCAAGAGGGTAGAAGTCCAATAAAGTAATATATAAGTAAGTAAATTTAATTGGTGAATTCATACAAGGTCATGTGGAAATTACTCGTAGCTTAAATTATATCAAAATAAAATATTACAAACATTTAGACACAAATACTATTTTATATGCAGATGCAAATGAAGTTGAATTACTCTTTCAGTCAGTCTGTTCAAAGAACCAAAGTTACTTAGGAAAAGATGACTTCACTTATAAATGCCTTTCTTGTCTAGTCAAATAAAAGAAATCCCAACATGAGGAAAAACACCAACATCTTATCCCTTACTATAACTTTATATGAGACGATAACATAAATATTTTGACTAAAGCAAAGCAGGGTACATTTGGGATATATTATTTAACATTGAACATATTCTGCCACCTTATTTCTGATTCCCATGGGATCCTTACACTATGTCTCAGCTCATGAAACCCTAGATTTCCTATAATTCCCCCAGATGAGAATCCATGACATTCGAGACTTGCAGAATAGAGGAAGATCTGAAGTATTCTTTCTTTATTAAGACATTCATCCAGGAGAACTGATCTGAGAATTGCAATATGTCATTAGGGGTTGCTTTACCACTATATCCATTTAACAGGAAAATTGCTTGATGATTATATTTTGCAGCACATTGATAATGTAGTTTGCAGGGTCCATAGCTGGGTGAGACTGGGGATTATTTTTCTCGTCTGATAGTATGAATAGTACATTCCAGCACCATACATGCTGGTCAGGAGGTATGTTTCTAGTTGACCATTAGATCCATTTCTCCATATTCAATCACCCAAGTATGTAACATCTTCATCAATCAAGACTATATATATATATATATATATATATATATATATATATATATATATATGGAGGGTAGCTATTAACACTGCATACTAATAGTCCTGCGGTGCTTGGGAGGGTATGTGGAACCTTTTTGGCTGGAGAGGTGGGTCAATGGGTGAGAACATTTGCTGTTCTTCTTGAAGGCTGTGGTTGAGTTCCAGCACCCACACAATGGACCACCACTATGTAACTCCAGTCCCTGGAGATATGATGCCCTCCACTGACCTCCTCAGCATGGCATACACATAATACATAGGCACACACACAGGCAAAGTACCCATATACATAATTTAAAAACAAGACCTTAATCCACAAGGAGGTAAGAAGTCCTTGTATAGGTTGTCTAGAGTGAACTGAATTACAAATGAATTTGATAATAAAAGCTGCTTCATGGAAGTGCTTCTTGAAAATTTAAAAACATACTGGATTTTTAAAATCTGGAGTGGAAGAGAGAATATAGCATATATTTTGTTTTCACTTTATCTTTTTAAAAGTAAATCTTCTGAAAATGGATATGGTATTTTGTTACCAGATAGAAAACAGTCTTCCGCTCACAACTTGAAGAGTAATTCTTCTGTCTTCTTTTTAATTGAAGACCTGTAATGGTGGGCCTCATGTGATTTTCCACCATCATAATGGTCAGGGTTTAGAGTTTAGACCGAGTTCTGGGAAGATCCAGGAACTTGTCACAATCAAGCCCAAGGTAGTTCCTTAGCTGCTGTTTCAAATCACTAAGTTAGTATCCTATTGTTTCAGAATAGACAAATGTTGCTAAATTTCCTGTGTTTTCTCCTTCTACAAAATCAAGAGATTCTTTGAACAGGAGTCAGTTTCTTATCTTGATGTGACATGCTGATTTAAACACAGAAGGAGAGTAGAAACCCTGGCTTTCAATAAGGGAAACTCTGCATCGTGAATAAGGGGCTGGGGTCTAAGAAACTTTACCACGATTTTGACTCTGTCCTAAATCACTATGCTATCTCATACAAGCTCAAAACTACAATACTCAGCTTTTCAAGCTATGAAATACTTTCAAGAGTCCCTTCAAGCTTCAAATGTTTTGTTATTCTAACAGTCATGGTTTTTTCACTATGTAGCCACAAAGCAAAAAAATAAAAGCCACAGACAAACATCCTTTATTTACAATTTGTCACCCATACAGAATAAAGCCCCCCCCAAGGCCTTCAAGACTCACATTTTAATCCATGCTGTTAATGGGCACTTTATAGCATCATTTAAAGCATTTGGAAACATACTCATCAATCGATTCTTTTCCTTCACATTTCAAAGTCTGTTTGCATTTCCCAAGCAAATGAGCATTTGTGCAAAGAAATAAACTAACATATGCCCAACTGCCTGCTTCAAGGAAATTATTATTTGCTAATAGAAATGTCCGTTTGAAATACTGGGAAGCAAATACCTCCAGGAAATCTGACAGACTGGAGTTAAAGGAATCTGTTCCTTTTGACTCCTGCTTGCAGTTCCTTCATTACTGTCTTTTGGATACAATTTCTAGAAATTCAAAGACAAAACCCCAGAGCATGGTGCCAACTTCCTTGTTGGCCAACAGATTTTTTAATTCTGCCTTTTCCTGCATTTGTCACAGTGCTGTTCTGTTGATTTAGGCACTTTTTGCTTGTTTTCATCTATAACCTCTACATAAAGTAAAGTGTGCTTACGTATTAAGAGTATGTGTATGTTTTAAGAGTATTCTTGCCTTAACTTGTTTGTTTAGTTTCTTTATGATACTTTCATAAATTTGAGTTTATCTCAGTCATTTTTGAATCTCACAAGGTTGATTACATTAGCAAGGCATTTGTTAGCCATTTTATAACTAGTTTATTATAGAAAAATTGTGGATATTCTTGCATGCTGATATTAAATTCATGTTTACTAAGTTTTCCCAAGAACTGTAACATGTTTGCAGAAAAGTATGTGGAGATATGCTTGGGAAACAAGAACCACACATTAAGTTCCTTGCATGGTTTATGTTCTTATATGCTTTGTTTCAATAATAAAAGATTAATCATTTTTCAGTCATACCATAAATATATGGGGGGAATGTTGGCCCTCAAAGACTTCCTTTTGTTGTAACCTAGGGTTCTCCATTGGCAATACCTAGCAAAGCTACATTATACCTGTGGCACACCTACACTATACATTGTGAACTAGAGGAAATTGATTAGTACCATAATACATTAAAATCTATCACTTTCTCTGAGTCAAAACTGCAGTACAATATTGCCTGACACCTGCTAAGGTAATTCACATGGGAATGTGGAAGAAAAAGAAGTATTAGTGTGAAATGGCTACTATGGAAAATAGAGTTTTTTTAATTTTAATTTTTAAATTTAAGGTTAAATTAGAAACAAGCTTGTCAATTCCATCTCCCTCTCCTTTCCCTCCCCATTCTCCATACCTTCCCACCAACTCCCCCATACCTCCTCATTTTTAAAGACAACAAACAGAATCACCATTCATTCCAGCAGCCCCACTTGTGGGTATGTATCTAAAAGAAATAAAATGAGTATCTCAAAGAGATATCTGAATTCTCATATTTGTTGTATCACTGATTAGTGAGACATAACACTTATCTGCATTTTTGTTAGTGAATGAGTAGATAAAGAAGATGTATGCACACACAATCACAAAGAATTACTATTTAGCTTTAAGAAATAATGAGGCCATGGCATCTGAACTAACAAGGATACACACAGAAGATATCACATAAAGTAAAATCCACTCATTGAAATACAATATAATGTATGAAATACAATATGACTTCATGTGTGAGCTGACCATGAGGAAGTCAAACTCCAAAAGAGAGTTACTAGATTCTAGGGTAGGAAATGAGAAGCTATTGGTCAACATGCACATACTACAGTTACAAGTCCTGGAGTTATAATTTACAGCATAGCAACTAATATTAATAAAATGTACATTTTAAATAGACAAAGAGCCTGTGTTCAGTATCCTCACCAGGACAAGTTAACTATGTAAGGTCATGACTCCATCAAATTGACCATAGAAATATCTTTATAGTGTAAACATTGGATCTGACATCATGTTTTATACTTTAAATATATAAATTTTTTCAATAATCCCAATGAAATGAAGAATAAATACTTTTAAAAAACTAAAAACTAACAAGAAAAAGTTTTAGAAGAGCAACAACAGAAGTTACATCATTTTTTTTGTGTGTGAAGCAGCAGCCATGTTCCACTAGCACTTGGAAATGCAGGGATGGGGATCTGGGACTCATCCTTTAGGCCAGTAAGTGTTGGGAGTCTGTGTGGCAAAGGAATCAAGAGAGTTGACGTGATGATCAGTCTCCATTGGGAACATAACTGGACTGAATAAAGCCTGAGACATTAGGAAAGCATACTCCCTGGGTTTGTCTGTGTGGACACTTCTGGATTGGAGTGTGAGAGAGCAACTGATAGGGAGAAGACATACCAAGTATTAGTAGTGCCTCCCGATAGCCTGGGGACCAGATGGAGCAAAAGCAGAAGGGGGAAGCCTGCCAGCAAAGGCTTACTTGATTCTCTATCAGGAGGGTGCAGTAAGCAGCTGCCTTAGTCTCATTCTTGCTTTTAGGATACTGTCTCCCCACATAATCAGTGGGTAGGCCAGCTGGGACCTGGAAACTCTGAGACTATGAGCAAAACAACAGCAACAATCCTTTAAGTTCGTTTTCTCACACTTTTGTCATGGAGACAGGAAATTGACCAATACAGTCATAGCTTTATATGTGAATTCTGATATTTCATTATTAATATTATTTTAAGGTTTCTTTTTCCAGTTACACAAATGCAGAGGACACTTATAGGGCCCACTGAATTTTTGGAAAGAACCAAAGGTTTTTATGGCATATATTTAGATGTATTTGTGTCTTGTTACACAAACTTTTAAACCAAGATAATTGTGAATAAAAATAAAAAAACAGTGCTTCCTTTATAATAAGTACAAATACAGGCTCTATATATCAAATGTATAATAAGTACAGACTCTACACAGCCAGAACACAGCATATGAGAGCAACTCTTCTGTTGTGTTATAAGAGCCTGGAGAAAACTGAGAACAAGACTTTGAGACCATACTCTGGATAAAGATGCTATGTCTGCTCAGAGTGCCTAACCTAACTGAAATGGATATTTGCATAGTTTGAACAATTCTCATAAAAGAGCAATATGATAAAGGGAGATCTTACTGATAATGTTCCAGTGTAAGAGGGATAAATGTACATCGTAACTTATCTTTAATAATGCTATAAATACTGTATTGCCCAGCAGTAATTCTATGTCATCCTTAAGCTATAGAAGTCTGTTCACTCTGATGAATTTGAAAGTCCTCCATGGCCAAACATGTAAACCATCAAATTCATCACATGGAGAGTAGCTCAGTTCAAACACAGCACACAAACTCTTCCATTTGCTTCTGTACTATGCATTAATTCTCACTAATGCGTGATTGACTGCTTCTGGAATTCTTCATATAACTGTCAGTGTTAAGCTTTTTCTTTGGTTCTGTTTCCTAAAATATTTATGTGAGAATTAACTTTAAAATGTTCTGAGTTGTTTAACATTTGGGGACTGAATGCATTTTGGAGAGCCATGAACTGTTGTTGAGAAATGGGCTCTTCATCCTTCCCGAAATGTTTCCTTTTCCATCACACTAATTGTATAAATAGATATACATACATACAAGCCATTAATATTGATGAGATATTAATAATACTAGTCTAAATGGTCCTGCCTAACTATTCTCTCAAAATATAATCACACATTATTCAGATTTGCATTACAAATTTCTGTTCTTACTAATAAATGTATAAAACTCCACAGTGACAAAACAACCCAGAAAGACATGGTTAATGTTTTCTATGACTTCTTTGTGAAATACATACAGAGTATCTCGTATGAGGGACACTGGGTACATGGTTATAACAATGAACAGACTGATCAAAGTAAAAGAGTATAGGTCTATTTCTTCATTAATACAAAGTTACCATGCATCATAAAGATGGTTAGAACATGTCAGCAAATCGGGGTTTCCCTCAGTGGAGGAGAAATGTATGCTGTGTATTGTGGGTAGCTTCTTACTAGCAGAATTAGAGTTCAAAGGGAGTAACTTTGGCAAAGACTGTTGTGTAGATGCAAATGGATAAGTTCGCTGGTGCTTAAAGTAAAAGAAGGTTCAGGTATGTCTATCATGGACAACAACAGGAATTATTAGTTCACAGTCTACCAGCATTTGCACATGTTATGGCATTCAAATGTTCATGGAGAGGAAACCTGTTCTCCAACATAGCCAGAGATAGTTGAACCTTAGAGAGGTAGGCCTAGCAAGAGCTAATTACATCCCAGAGATTCCACATCCAGAAGCAATGTGCTTACTAGGAAAGTAAGCAAGTTCTCATAGAGTGGCTTAGGTACCAGAGAGCAGGCCATTATGAAATGAGCAGCACATTTGGTTCAGCTGCCTGCCCTGTTCTCATACATGCATTTCTGTTCTGTGATTCTGTCCACAATGTTGTGACCCAGAATGAAGCCCTCACAGAATTGTCCTGACCCGCAGGACACTCGACATGGGCTTGGCAGACAACTAGGAGAAAGATGGAGGGCAGGGGATACAAGAATGGATGCCAATACAGGAGTCTGATCAAGGTGACAACTTTATTTCACCCCAAAGGGATTTATATAGGGGAAGGGAGGAGGGGAAGGAATGGGAGATGTGCTGTAGTTGCAATGAGCCTGGCAGAGTAAAGGTCAGTGGGATGGGTAGGTCATCCTGTATCCTCTGGTAACCTAACTGCAGATTCTAACTTTATCTTTCACATTCCACCTTCTATTGTTTAAGCCTACGACCTAGATAAGCCACAGGTCTGTTTCTGGAATTTGGCAGGTAGCAGGGTGGTCCAGAATCACTTACATTCTATGAGGGTTGAGTCACATCTTCTCTTATGAGTACATGAGGCAGCCATATCTGGTTGCTGGTCAGAGGACCCTGACCCAGAATCACTACCCAAGTTTGGACTTTTTAAGTGAAAACAAATTTCTTTCCCTTGTAGTGCATACAATCTCTGATGTTTTGCTATAATAACAAAAAAGAGAACAAGTCAGTTTCAACACTCTTTCGATAATGTGTATGTGCATATGCCCAGATATATATTAGAACATAATTCCATAAGAACATACTTTATGTTAATTATATTTCACTGTGTTATAACTACTAGGTGGTATTGTTTACTAGAAAATGAGTTGAAATAAAATGAAGTCAGACCATGAAATTGACCTTGTCTACATGGTATGTGAGTACACACTGAGTAAAAACATTCACACAATTTATCAAGTAAGTTTGAATCTAGGGGCAATTAGCGACATTGACACTGTATATGATATGCCTTTTTAACACCCTCTGATATCCAGAAGTTGATCTAAAACCTTTCCTTAGACAGAGAAAGTTATCCTGTAAACAAATTGAGAAATACCAACTGCACAGGAATGCCAGTTCTGTGGTGTTTAAATCTTAGATTATCTCAAAAGAAGCCATTCATGATCTCCTTTTTATCACAGTATAGTGCACATACACTGCTCAGAGAATTCTTGGTATACAGTAAAAAACTCATCCAATACAGAAATAAGAAATGGGACAAATATCCTGGGAATGCAGACCATCCGAATTCTGTAAACATTTCAGGGACTAGGAGTCTCCGAACCTCTGAAGCACACAAAGCCAAGATTGTCCAAGAAAAATAAAATGTAGCAGAAAGATGGTACCCCTCACATCCTTCATTTACCAAGGGTTGAGAATGGGTGCTTTGAGTTGTCAAAACATTGGCTATTACATAAAAGAGCATCTTTGGATCGTGCTTCATTAGAGAAAGAGTGTTCTTTACAAAGCGTGTCAAACCAAAGGACCAGGCCGTGATGAACTAGTAAGCATAGTTCTAGGAAGACATGTATGTGGGAACATTCACATTTCTATGACTATACATGTGACACACACACACACACATGCATATGCATGCATACATGAACACACACATTTAATCTTGGATAAATAGGAATAACCTATTTCCCTGGTAAATTCTGAACTTTATTTTCTAAGAAAGATTCTTAGCAATATTCATAGCACCTATCTCTTCAGCTTGACCTCTGAAAATAGCTTCAGAATGATGAGTACATATAAACCTGGTATTACTGTTTTCCAACAATTTGAGCTACACGCAATTGTACAATGCCTTTTCCACTTCCCATGTTACTGAAAGCATGCATATGAAATTACATAATTAAGAACCAGTGGCTAAGGGAGATGATGTTTATGCAAAGATATCCTAAACAACAACAACAACAAAAGATAACCTCTAAATTTAGGTATATTATTTTAAGGCATGCTAATCAGAGTACAAGTTAGCTGATATGCTTGCAGGAAAAAAGGGTAATACTTTATTTAAAGGAAACTGAACTTCACAAAGTCAAGGTATATCTCAATGATATATTAAAGGATGAAACAGGCCTTCAATAGAATGTCTTGAACAGAGTCCACAGACAGGGGGACTACTACTGTAGGAGAAGCTCAAACAAAGAGATCAGATAGATATTAGTTTGTGGTCTGAGCTCAACAAATCTCTAGCCCTCTCTTTAATGTACCCTAAAATATGATAAATAAAAGGACAGATATAGGACATTTTCTTCCTCTCGTATGACCCCCATGTAACTTCCTTATCTGACAAGTCTTTAAAGAGCTGAATAATGGTCCACTAGAGGGAGCAGCTGGGACACAAGAAGCAGTCTCTGTTCATGGTGCTGGAAATCCAACCTTTGAGTCCATAAGGGTCAAAGGGTTCACAGCACAAAGATGCACCAGAAAATTTGGAACTCTCTCCTGCGGGTACTGCCTCAGAATGTGAAGTTGTCTGTAAGCTGCAGAGAAGGAAGGAAGTGTGCTGCTCTGCTCCAAGAATTATTAAAAGCCAAGGTTGCCTGAGAAAGCACTTAGGAGTTTGTGTAGCTTCAAAAGCATAGTTCAAGAACAAAACATTTAGATTTGTTTACATGATGGAAATCCCTCTAGGTCAGCACAACATATATAAACATCATATTCATTTTAATATCATGATTCTGGTCATATAGGTCATTTTCATATGCTCTCTTCCAGCCACAAGACCATTGCATAGACTTCTTTCTCTTACTGGAAACCCTCTACTAATTCCTCTCAGCTAAGATAATTTTACATTATTTAGGTCAACTTAGGCCTTCTAATAAATCTTCCAGTCCTCTTAAAGCATTTTGCACTGATCCTTTGTAAATATAATAATATAATTAATACATGTGTGGGGAAAGATATGTACATATATAATCATATTCATGTCATAGTCATATAATACATTGATTTTGATTTTCTTTTATACTTTATTCAGTTCACATACCAAGAATATGCTCTATAGATACCCACTGAATAAATAAATTCATATTTAAGAATCAGGCCCGGCAACTACAGCACTTAGCCAATGATCTTTTCTCACAAGCCAGTTTTCAGTTCAATTTTTGAAACAGATAAACACATTTATGATTCAATCCTTCATGTGGGTTTCATCTAGTTATACAAACATGCAGAGTGATGCAAGAGAAAAAGTGGTCACAGCAACCATTCAGGGATGTCAAATTAAAAAATTTCTAGTAGGGCGTTGGTGGCACATACCTTTAATCCCAGCACTCGGGAGGTAGAGGCAGGTGGATCTCTGTGAGTTCCAGGCCAGCCTGATCTACAGAGTGAGTCCCAGGACAGGCTCCAAAGCAATGCAGAGAAGCCCTGTCTTGAAGGAAAATAATTCTATGCAAGTATATTTTAAACTATCTCTTTTACCTTTTGAGACTATAGTAGAATTACAATATTTAACCTTTCCCTTTCTTTCACACAAACCCTCCAGTATACCTTTCCTTTACCTCTTTTAATTTCCTGGCCCTTTTTTCATTAATTGTTCACACACACACACACACACACACACACACACACAACACACACAACACACATCCTCTTAATACATAAGCTACCAATTCAAGTAACTGGTCAATGAAAATATTTTTAGGCATGGGTAAACTTGTGCTTTATCTTACCTTTTCTGTAATGCTCACATAGCCCATAAACTCTGAAAAGCTAAATTCTCACATAAGAGAAGGGAATAAGATGTCATGACTTTTAAAATAAATAATTTACCTCATGAAACACTGTTAAGTATTTCAAAACTCCATAAGTAAGTTCAAGTTTCTGTGTATATGTGTATATGAATTAATTGCAATGTGATGTTATGTGTAAGATGCTGATTATAATGCCAGGGATAAAGTGTTCTTTGAACTAGAATTACTTGATATTTTAGAGCAGACACTCAACACATTAATCATACAACTGCTATAATAAAGTTGTAATCATAAAGCAGGTCATTTTGTTGATCAGTTACTCACTGATGAGCAATATTGTTTGAGCATCAAGTTGTTTCAAATTTTTTGTTTGGCTTAAGTATTTATGCACTTGATGCAGTAAACACTAAAATTTCAAGGTAGACTTAGATTATTTATATTTATACTCAATAGTAATAGATAAACAGTATAGTGATCAGGTTGGTGGAAATTAAGAAGCATCTCATTGCATTTTTATAAAAATGGAAATATGAATGTTTGTATGTATCTCTTTTTCAGAAGGCCAGAAACACAGTTTGGGTGGGAGGGAAGTTGAGGGATGGTGTATTTTATAAAATATTGCTTTCCTGTAACATTTTCTGTGCT
Source organism: Mesocricetus auratus (assembly GCF_017639785.1). NCBI lineage: Eukaryota > Metazoa > Chordata > Mammalia > Rodentia > Cricetidae > Mesocricetus > Mesocricetus auratus. The sequence goes on along the minus strand of NW_024429200.1, from coordinate 30,461,284 downwards.
AGAACTTTGGCATGATGTTAAGTCCATAATGAGAAGCTATTGAAAGTATGGCCTTAGGACACATTCAGATGAACCAGTAAAGGCCAAGCTCGTCTCAGTTGTCTGCACTTCACCTGCAGTGGTCATTTTTCTCCCTCTACAGTCCCACTTAAAGCACCTGCCTCAGAGATAAGTGTTTGATTTCAGAACCAGTCTTTGTCTTTGTGCTTAATACTTATGCTCTCCAAGAAATATCATCTTTAAAAAATGTACACACTTGGCGATGTGTTTAAAACAATTAAGTGGGTGGAAAACAGGCAAATATGCTTTCTGGACATTGGATTGTTGGACAAGAGAACCTTGAAATATGGATTATCCACTTATCATTTAGAATAGTTTAATCAATTAGGAATCATCTTAAGTTTTCTTTGTAATAATAGTATAGGGGAAATATTCTTTCAAGAAAAAAATTATTCTGTTATGTTTTGAGTTTTGTAACTAAGTAGGCAAGTAAGATGTCACACCTTCAGACCCATATCTCCACATTCAAGTTGGAAGGCAGGAGTTATCTGTAGATGCTTCAGCCCACAGTGCTCTGGGATTTAATTTTATATCCTAGACCATTGTCACTTTGCCACTCTTTACAGGTATAAGAACATTTGTTAATTTTCAGTCTTTCCATGTTTCCCTTTAGTCAATGAATAATCAAGTTGAATCAAACTTGGTGGCACACAGTAATTTCAACACTCCCAAGATAGAGGCAGGATCCTGATCATGAGTTTAAGAGCAGTCGAGGTTGTCTACTGAGATTGCACTGCAGAATAATAATAATTAAAATAGATAATAAAATTGATTTATTACTACCTATGAAATATCTTTTAATTAATCATTTAACTAGCCTCTCTTCCCTCAGGGTTTTCCTTTAGCAATCCTCCTTTTATGCTTAGCGGGTGATTCTTCTAGAGTTAGGAATACCTACATGAAAACAAAGGAAAACCGATCTCAATGATTCCCTGTTACTTAAGATTAAGATTAAATGCATTAGCAGGATATTAAGAATTTGGAAGTGGCTTATTGTCTCCTGGATGTTCTGTCCATATGGCTTTCAAAGTTCCTGGGGTCCAGAGAAAGGAATTATTTTCCCCCCTCTCTCTCCATCTCTCTGTCCCTCCCTACTTCCCTCCTTCCTTCCTCTCTGTTGACATATTAAAAAAGTGAATCTAATATGGTGTACTATAGTATGCTGTAGAGATGTTGATGCACACACACACACACACACACACCCTCACACATGCACAGGCACATGCACACACACATTGTACAACGACCAAATCAAATTATCTAGTGCATATTGTATTTCACATATTCATATTTGATTTTGATGAGGGTTTTACTTGACTTGATTTCACTATGCATAGAACTCAAAATTCTAACTCAGGAAGAGAGTAAATTTAGTTTCTGGAGAAGTGAGGGATAGAAAGAGAGAGGTGATACTTGCCAAAGCAAACACAATTACAGAGTCATGGTTGGGAACTATTTTCCATGTCTACCTTTGACACATCCATTCTGGGCTTTGTTACTGCCTCCATAATGTACCCCATATTTGAAAGAATTTCCATGGCCCATTTTCTACTAGGTAAAAATCAAGATAATTTTATCTTTGACTTTTAGGATCATCTCCTCTGTTATACCTTCACTGATTTTAAACTTTATGACTTTAAGAACATTACATATACCAAGCAGAAAGCACTGTGGAAGTAACTGCTGAGATCCAGAGCCCCTGAGTGTGAGAGTCAGTGAGGAGGCCTGGGCAACCTATGGGGCCCTGGGCAGTAGATCAGTGATTATCCCTGGCATACAAATGGACTTCGTGTGTCCATAACACAAAGAGGGATGCTCTCTCTGCCTGGACTCTTACGGGAGTGCCTGGACGCTGCCCTGAGAAAAATGACAGACTCTGGATATCTCCTATGTAGAAGGAAATGGGGATAGGGTGGGAAGCTTGGGGGAAGGCAAGGGGGGGTGGGAGGAGGGGAGGGAGAGGGAACTGGGATTGACATGTGATGCAAGCTATTTAAAATTAAAGTAATAAAAAAGGTAAAAAAAGAACATTACACGTACTACAGGTAGGATTTCATTGTGACCCCCAGATTAGACTGTGAACCCTTTTAGATCAAGAACCATGCATGCATCATTTAGCTCTGATTTTCTCTATTCTGCTTCTTATTAACAGAGTTTCATTCCATAGTTACTGAATTCACAGAACAAAAGTAATCAAGTTTGTTAATACTGCATAGGTCAAGAGGCTGTTTTTCAGCATTTCATTATTGACATCCCCCCTGCCGATATTGTCTTATTCTCTTCAGCTAATAGGGAGAAGAAGAGAGAGTGTGTAACATATAAAGGTATTGCTGATTATAACAGTTGGATGATGCTTTGATTTGTAATCCACGGTCAGGTTTTTTTTTTTTGATTGTCAGCACTGCTTAAAGTTCTGCACCCCACTGCCTAGGGCAAAAGCATTTGTTGCTATTGATGCTTGAGCTGTTTAGTAGCTAAAGTTACACTTATTCTTTGTTACTTGGAGTTTTACTGCATATTTAGTTTGCAGTGATTCTTAGCTTGTCACATCAGCATTTGAAAAATATGTTAGTTTTCTTTTAAAAAGCTATTTCAGCCCATATCTTATTAGCATCCAATATATTATCCAATATGTAGCCAATATAGGCAATAGATATATTTTAGAATATTTTACTTTCGTGATCATGTTTACCATCAGGTCTGCCTTTTCAACAGATTTGTTAGTATTTAATATTGGTTTGCTGGCTAAAGGTACGATGCTGCACAGTAGGTTTCTAGAATTAGTTTCATTCTTTATTTGATTTTTATTTTTTTATTATTTAATTTTAAATAGCTTCTTTTACATGTCAATCCCAGTTCCCTCTCCCTCCCCTCCTCCGGCACCCCCTACCATCCCCCCAGCCTCCCACCCTATCGCCATTTCCTCCCACATAGGGGATATCTAGAGTCTGTCATTTCACTCAGGTCAGGGTCCAGGCACTCCCCTAAGAGTCCAGGCTGAGAGAGCATCCCTCTTTGTGTTATGGACACATGATGACTGTTTGTATTCCAGGGATATACACTGATCCACTGCTCAGGGCCCTATAGGTTGCCCAGGCCTTCTCACTGACTCTCACATTCTGGGGTCCAGATCAGTCCCATGCTGGCCTCCCAGTTGTTGGTCTGGGCTCCAAGAGCTCTCCCCTGTTCAGATCAGCTGTCTCTGCTGGTTTTGCCAGCCCATTCTTTGCCAATTTGCTCATTGCTCCTCTTTCTCTGTCACTGGCTTCTATGGGTTCAGTTCAGTGTTTAACTTCATCCAGTGACTGACAGAAGCAGAGACAAACACCCACAGTTTCATTCTTTCTTATATGAAACTTATGGCTTATGTCTTGTTCAACCCCTCTCAATCTTAGTGTGATAATTTTTAATTGTTTATGTTTACAGTTCTGGTAAAGATGGATTTTCTTTAAATGTTTGGTTGCTTGCAAATACCATGCCAAGTTATCCATAGTTATTTATCTTCATAAGGCAATATGAGGTTAGTGATTAGAAGTGAATGTATGATGATTTCAGGTAGTGACACTGATGTGGAACACTGAACGTGTTCCAGAGACTCTCTTTGATGCTTTAAATGGTGTATCTAGTGCAATCCCACTAACCCATTGAGAGACATGCCTAATATCTCCTAGTCTCAAGAAAGGAAATGCATAAGCTTCTATACAGCAAGTACGTTTTGCACATAACACAGTTGTCAAGAAATCAGAGCCTAGTCGGAGACTAGGGTAGTCTACTTCAGAGTTAACATTCATAATCACTGTGGCTGTGGAGAATATAATTTAGATCTAAGCAATGGACATTCTGATTGAAAATCAGAAGTTTATACATTAGAATTACAGCATCTTCTGGATACAGGGGTTCTTTTTTTCTTTCTTTAAATCATATTCCCCAGTTCTACAATTTTCCCCTTGTACTCTCCACCTGCTGCTGATAAATTGCACTGTAAGTGTTTTTCCCCTTCCTTTCTGGGACAATTTCACTACTGCTTTGCTAAGAAGTGCATGGCAGAAGTATCGCATTACAGTTCTTTGTTGGTTCTGAGATAAAGTACCATAAAAGCCACTCTGTGTATTTATTCTCACTAGCCAAACAATGGGAACACATCTAACTCTAAGAAAAAGAATCAGAGAAAAGCACATGCACTTATACCTTTTTTTTCCTAAAGAAGAAATATGAGATTTGTAGGAACATGATGCTTGTATGGTGAGGCAAGTACACATTTGGATATTTAACCATGAAATAGATTTTATTGAAATACAACAAGAAAATACTCATAAAACTTATTCTAAAGCCAAAGATGAGTTCTAGTCTTATCAATTAGTGCTAGCAAAGTTTTACCTTATAGCTTATAATAGCTATCCTGTGGCACACCATAGCAAAATGCTGTTTTTCTACCTTTATTGTCTCCCTTTTCTCTCATTTCTTGGTACTGAATCCAGGGTCCTGCACATGCTGTCAAATGCTTTACAACTGAGTATATATTTTCGCACTAAAATTGTATGCTTTCAAATGGATTTAATTTAGAGAGTTATTAAAATATCTTTAGCCGCATCAACTATTTGTAATTATATACTTAATATTTACTCTGAAACTATCATGATTTCCATTTTATATGAGATACTAAAAACTGGCCCGTAAGGATTGACATTATAACCAGGAAAGAGAGATAGTTGGGAAATTAATTTTGTTCGTATATTATATGTACTCTTATGTCTAATTCCCTTCCCTCAAAGATTATTCTCCCCTCAATTTCATTTCTTTAGGTCATAATATTTGGTCCATGTTAAAAGCATTACTTGCCTTAGAAGTTTTGCTGTTAGTCATGTGTGCTTCTTGAAAATGATCTATTCTTTTTTTTTTTTTTTTTTTTTTTGGTTTTTAGGAGACAGGGTTTCTCTGTATTGTTTTGGAGGCTATCGGTCCAGCCCGGCCTCAAACTCACAGAGATCCGCCTGCCTCTGCCTCCCGAGTGCTGGGATTAAAGGCGTGCACCACCACTGCCCGACAAAAATGATCTATTCTTGAATAATGATGAGAAACTATAGATAGGAAACAGTTTAGGTGGAGAGGGAATAGAGAAACCAAATGCAAAGACAGAACAAACTTAAAAGAATACTCAGTATTAAAGTAAAGTTGGTAGCAAAGACACCCTTCTCCCAATTCTCAGTGTTCTCTCTGAGATGGAAGTTCATGAGACTGGTCTTTGCTGTTGTTAGTTGTGAACATGTCCTCACTGCTCTCTGCCTATTCCGTCTATGACAAATCCTTTTCATGGAATATGGTTCTCTGCAGTTTTCTGTCCTCTACTAAAATCTACTTAGATCCACTGTGCATGCCCAGGTTGGTATATCCATTGCCTTGGAGATGGCAAACAGATGCAAAAGGATATGGACTCTAGATTGAAATGTTTCTTTAGATTATTGTGTTAGCCTTTCCAGTGTTTAGGCTTGGTTTTGTAGGGTGAAGTTATAGGATATAAACCCATGATAAAACCACATTTTATCTTAGATGCAACAGGTTTACGTGGAAATCAGCACACCAACTTCTTGAGGAAGTAACAGAACTGGGACAAATACCAGACAAAGTTGCTCTATTTGAAGAACTGTATTGTAAGAGATAATGTACTCATTTCCATGACTGGCACCCAAGCTTATGTACTCCAAGAATTAGCATAGACTCTCCCCATCATTTGCATCTGATAGAAGGATAGCCTCAATAGAGTTCTGTGTCATAAAAAGAATCCTACATGGATAAGTTTACAGGTACAGGTGGAAACTGTCTAGACTACAGCTCTAATTCCTAATGAGTCTCATTTAAGAAAGCTCCTTGACAATTATCTTTTACTAGGAAAACTTTTATGTAAATGGTAGAAAGTCCAAAGAGGCTGATTTATAATAATCAGGCTCATGCTAGAGAAAGGACTTGGGTTTTGTTTGTTTGTTTGTTTTATGTTCGGTTCATCAGGAATCTAGTAAAAGAACTTTAATGGGAAACTTAGCCTTTCAATGGATATCAGGGTAATTTCACCACCAACCTCAGTCAAATGAGTCAGTTTATGTGGCCAATGGCCTAGATAGGCTATTGGTTCTTGTGTGTTCTGGCTTGTGGTCACAGGTTGTGTGTCCTGCACTCATTTTTTTCTTTGAGGCCCTATGGGTACTGGTGCCTTGTAGCCCTAGGTTCATTGAGGAACTAATTGCTTCAAAGAAGCAAGATAGTATCTCAGAGAATGCCACCAAAAAGTGACTCTTAGCTGGACATGGGTGGCACACACCTTTAATCCCAGCACTCAGGAGACAGAGGCAGGCAGATCTCTGTGAGTTCTAAGCCAGTCTCATCTGCAGAATGAATTTGAGGACAGCCTCGAAAACAATACAGAGAAACCCTGTCTCAAAATACCAGAAAAAAGGGACTCTTACGACCTCACTTGAAGTGACCTGACTTTGTGTTGTTTTTGCCAATTGTCAAATGTCTATGCACCAGTGAATATTAGATGTTATAACTCTTTTATTAAACCACACTTTAAGTTTAAAAATTATCTGTTTATTATGACTGATGATATTAAGGATATTTGTGTGTGTGTGTGTGTGTGTATGTGTGTGAGTGTGCTGACAAGTGAAAATAAGTCACATTCTCTTTGTAAAACTACTTTAAATTCTAACATAGTGTTGACATAATCGGTCAAAGTAAATAGGATATCAGCTGGCATATTTATGTGAGTCATATAGCTTTAGAACTATGGTGATTCTGAACTAGAAAAAGAACATAGTGATTATAAAAGTTTAGTTCCAAAGTGGCTTTAGTGATGAGACATTATTTGTTTAGTTTATATTTGAATCCAATTTGGCTTACTCATGCTAAGAGGCCTTTTCTTCCTTTAGTCAGTGTTTTATGTGGATCTTCAGGTCACGCTTGGTGGTTTTTATCAACCCACACCTCCCCTTTCCCACTGTTGAATAAAAATAGAGGTGGTATTTTATCACTTAATAATCAGTGGCTGGATACTGGAGGTGCTTTTAAGAACAATAACAACAAAAGTCAGCATTTAATTCCAAGCCTTGCAGCAAGTACTGGAATATGTATGCTGCGTATTATTAGATGTGGGGACGTAAATAAACACCCATCTTTTAAATTTTCTTCTCAGGTCACATGTGCCAACTTAACAAATGGTGGAAAGTCGGAACTTCTGAAGTCTGGAAGCAGCAAATCCACACTAAAGCACATATGGACAGAAAGCAGCAAAGACTTGTCTATCAGTCGGCTCCTCTCACAGACTTTCCGAGGTAAAGAAAATGACACAGATTTGGACCTGCGCTATGACACACCAGAACCTTATTCTGAGCAAGACCTCTGGGACTGGCTGAGGAACTCCACAGACCTTCAAGAGCCTCGGCCCAGGGCCAAAAGACGGCCCATTGTTAAGACCGGCAAGTTTAAGAAAATGTTTGGATGGGGTGATTTCCATTCCAACATCAAAACAGTGAAGCTAAACCTGCTGATAACGGGGAAAATTGTAGATCATGGCAATGGGACGTTTAGTGTTTATTTCAGGCATAATTCCACTGGTCAAGGGAATGTATCTGTCAGCTTGGTGCCCCCAACAAAAATCGTGGAATTCGACTTGGCACAACAAACCGTGATTGATGCCAAAGATTCCAAGTCCTTCAACTGTCGCATTGAATATGAAAAGGTTGACAAGGCTACCAAGAACACACTCTGCAACTATGACCCTTCAAAAACCTGTTACCAGGAGCAGACCCAAAGTCATGTGTCCTGGCTCTGCTCCAAGCCCTTCAAGGTGATCTGCATTTACATTTCCTTTTATAGTACAGACTATAAACTAGTACAGAAAGTATGCCCCGACTACAACTACCACAGTGACACACCTTACTTCCCCTCAGGATGAGGATGAACAGGGCATGAGACTGAAGCCTGAGGAATTAGAGGTCATAGGACAGGGCTGTTACCTCAAGGAAGAAGGTCACATCTGTTGCCTGGAATGTGTCTACACTGCTGCTCTTGTTGACTGGTGCAAACATGCTAGTAGAAAACAATCGATGTAATTTCTGCCCAGTCAGCTGCATCTCTCAGCATAGTTACAAATCACCATAGATCTCACCTGAAGACATGCTATCCCATATAGAGGCACATGAGCACCCACTCTTGCACATTTCAGCTTGCATCTATCACGGTTCCCTTTGAGAGGGCTTTCATTGTCTGACTCATGATGGTTCAGGATAAACTATGATCAAACACAAAGAATTAACTAGACGGAGGATGTGTCTAACACACTGTTATGGAAATCTCTTTTAAGGTCTTAAGTCCATGCTAATCAATAATCCCCACTCATGCATTCCTACTGCTTGGAGTAGCTGTGCTGGTGAATACTACTGTAGGAGTTATATGCTTGTTAAATGGAAACAAATGTGTCTTTAGAGCTCAGTATTCTTTATTTTATAAACACAATGAAGTGTAGTAACTTTTTTCCAGCATACAGTAGGCACATTCAAGGTGATCCAGGATGGCTTTTCTTTCTATGGAGGGAAGAGCCTGTTCTCAGTAAAGATGAGCAAACATTTGGAATTTACATGTGGGCAGACACTGAGATTACAGCTTTTCTCACCTATCACTGGACCTTTGCAATGTTGAGATCAACTAAGGCTGCTTAATACAAGTTCTGATCATTAAATAAGAAGGGAAATGCCTGGTAGACACCATGTAAGTTATAAGTGTCTGTCTTATCTTTACTACACATATTGTAACAAATTCAATATCCTAGTCTTCATTTGTATGAATGGTTTGTATTGTATATAGTTTAACCAAGTGTTATTTGAGCTGCTTATTAATATTAAATTGTACTTGTCTCTGCTTGTTATTGGTTAAAAAGAAAAAAAAGAATCTGAGGAATCCATTTATTCAATGTAGCTGTGAACTCCATTAAAAAGACAAACTTAATGTACAAAGCATTTACTCAGCTCAAGTATTGTTGAAAGCTATACATATACAACATTACACTGTCTGTATTTAGATATTTTATTTCTGGAAAAAAGAAATGTACATAAAAATAAAACACTTAAAGTTGAGTTTCAATACGTATTTGTGTAAGATGGTGATTTAAATGGTTCTGACAGGAAGAATGTGTTGGAGCACAACCGTGGATTTGCATCTCACATCCTGGAGTCTGAGCAGAATTATCCAAATTGTTATTAGCTGACCAGTCAAAATGACTTAAGAATTCAGTCTTAAGATTGGAAAACAATTGTGGCATACAACACTGCATGCATTTTTGGTTTATTGGAATGCTAGCTATTCTAGAGTACCAAGAAAGAAAAAAAATAATACTAGTGAGCACAGGGAGACTATTGTTGTTGCCTAAATTAATTATAATGAGTAGTGTTCCTCTCTTGTAGAGTCTTTATTTAGTAGGAGGACTGAAGTGAAGGTTGCGTTTCTCTTTAAAAAGGAAACCAAGCTGTCTTCAAGATTGTGGCTGAATATTCCTGAGTCCATTATGATGACACCAACCAACTGGAGAAATCAGGACAGCAGTGGAGGGCTCCAAGCCTCAAATTGCTTATACCAGATGAGATCAAATTATCTCTGTGGCATTGTATATGGACACTAAGCTTTATTTTTTAAGTTGATTTGCACAATTCTAGAAAAATAAACAGCTGAAGATATGTACAAGGTCATTCATTTTTAAGACCACAGATTTGGTGTTGAAATATGAAGAATCTCAAAAGTTAACCAAAGAAGTCAGATTATGAACACTCACCCCATGTCACTCACTCTTTCCATACTGATTAGACTGGACCTCTTTTTCACAGAGAAAACAACAGAAGGATGACAGTGAAACAAAGCCAAATGATTCTAAAATGAGAACCTAATCACCACTCTGATGAAAGTCTTCATCTGTTAATCAAAAATCTCCTTGCCAAGTGTCCATCTCTTAGAACCAACTGCCATGTGTAGTCAGTCATTTGTATCAGTGTGTGAATGATCTGTCAATGAAATATAGAGGCTAAGGTTAGAACAGCTCTAGCAAACAGGCTATAACAATCATGCATTCCAAATTTGGGTATGTTTTTCATAAATAAGCCTTACCTTGTACTTATATGTCACTATGACCGCTGATGACTTGCTTACCAGCAAACAAGAGAGATAAAGGAGAAAAAAATTAGTTGATTTCTTTAAGGTCATTTGATGATTGAACTGTGACTTTCACTATGTAGCCTGAGGTATCTTTTCCTAATCCCAAAATCAAAATGAGATGAAAACCTGCTTCAGTCTTTATCCATCTACTATGTACTACAACACCCCAGGAAATACTATTCTTCTATCATATATCACTAGAAACATACAGAAAACACCTAACACTGTGATTAATTTATCTGCTGATCTATAGATTTTTTACAAGAAACATAAAATGCAAACACATAGGCCAAATTTGATTTCAAATATTTAAAAAAATCTAAACTTTTAGACTCTTTCTGTACCCATAAATAGGTTTGCAAACTCCATTATTTTCAACTTTCTTTGTAGATTTTACAGAGAAGTCATGGTGACACAGAAGTTTTAAGGTTTATCTGTATCCAGTGTAATCTTCCTGTGGTTGCTATGGCATGAGTAGATGAAGATCATCAATGTGAAGACTTCACGTATGCATACTAAAATTTTTATTTGAACAACTTGCTACTTCAGGGAGCTAGTTAATAATGTTTTAGCTCATGCACTGCTTCTGGGGAAAATGAAATTTGAGCAGTAATAAGGAAACACCTTCTCTCAGATTTTGAAAATTACCCTGCACTTTTATGAAGATAAAGAAGAAAACCCCTAGAAGCCTAGCTCATCTGAATGAAACAAGGGTTTGTCAGTCATCTACTCTTCTTAAAATTAAAACAAAAACATCCAGCAACATTGAAATTAAGAAAAAATGCAATACTGTAGCTTCTTGATTCACCAAAGAAAAATAGTCAGGTTATCCACTTATAGTGTAAAAAAATAACACTATTGTTATGATATAGTTTTAGATTTTGGGTCCAAGACTATCCATTGTGCTTGAGTGTAAGGGGCATAGTCATGAATAATGTGGGCGATGTGTTATTCTGCCAGTACTTTGAGAGGCTTGTTAAATTCAAAAGTGTAGCCTGAGTCTTCGCTTCAGCAAGGAATTGTAAGCCATATTTTTTAACACGGTAGATTTAAACAAATACTGGGAAGCCTGAGAGACTGTTTTCTTTCTATTTTCCCACTGCTTTGCCTGGAAAAGCAGCTTACCCAGTACAAACAGCCCTTTGGAAAAGCAATGTGTTTCTTCACCATCCACTGTGAGTGCTAAGTTTTAACCAGACACAAATGCAAGTGAATGTGCTCATAGACTTGGAAAGTCATCGCTGACATGCTCGCTACAGACACTTTATTTAGTTATCAATCTATATATTTAACTTATTTGTCTTTATTTTCATTCAAATTAAATGTAAGTTCATGAACACCTGTGGGGGAAAAAATCAAAGCAGATTTATGTAAATATGATCACCATTTACTTAGTTGACAAAAATTAAATCAATTCATACAGCCTGACCAGAATCCTTAAAAACTGATAACCTGGTTAGCCTTTTCTTTTCTTTTCTTTTCTTTTCTTTGTTTTTTTTTCAAGATAGGTTTTCTCTATGTAGCCTTGGCTGTCCTGGAACTGGCTTTGTAGGTCAGCCCTTTGAATAGGTTTCAGATATGCATATCAGAGAATGTTGCTGGGAAACACTGAAAACTTAGGACCTGCTCTTCGAGTTTTATACCCAATAGAAAAAAATGTTTAAAGCAAGAGACCTATAATTTAATATCACTTTTTACTAAGATTAATAATAACTCTAATTAAATAAAGAGTTCAATTTTTTTATTTTCTCTGAGTAATGTTGAGAAAATCATCCCAAAGCGAATGTAATGCATCTGTAAAAGTGTCCTAAGTTTGACTAAACGAAGTTTAATTTTCATATTTCTGTCTGATAGGGATATGCATTTTATCACTAATGAGTAGCAGGAAGGTTCTAACTGTCCCAGGAATGCAAGCTGAGATGCCTTCTCCTGGAGGCTGCAGCAGTTATTGTTAGGGGAGGTCTAGTGCTGTTCCAGTTTCTAACCTGGGATTACACACTCCCATCTGTTCATCTCTATGTAGTGCTGGCTGTCCTGAAACTTGCTCTATAATTCAAGATGGTCTCGAACTATTAAATCTGCCTACATCTGCCTCCAGAGTGCTGGGATTAGAAGCATGCACTACCCTCCGGCCCATACATCCATTCTTATCCAACCTGGCTGGACACTGCTTTATTATTAAAGATCCTGTGTTAAGACCTCATATAACAGCTTAAAGTTTGAGTCTCTGATCTTAGGTTTTTCTAATCAAACAAGGGGGTGAACTTGATGCTTGCAATTGTGACTGTTGAAGAAATAGTGCAAGCACTTTGTCAGCATGCAGTTGCTGCTAAGTAACTACACTGAACAAGAACACAATTGCTATTATCAAAATTAACCCTGTAACCTTTCTGAAATCAAATTTTCATATCATATTTATTTATTTAATTTTCTTAGGCGAATGCATGTAAAGAGACATTTTCTCAGTAGGTTGTTAAAATTTCATGTTCAGGATCCCCCAGAGTACTGTGCATGTTCCAGCCATGGTTAAAGTTAACTCTGATTGTCAGTGTCAGTAAACCAATGTGGCAGTCAAGGTCATTTCCCAAACTACTATTTTCAGGCTGAGTTTTGATTGGGAGGCAGATGTGTCTTCAAGCTTGATAAATACGAGACTTTTAGATTAGTAATATATAGAGTGATAATTTAATTTGAATTATGACAGGTTCCTTCTTGGTGTCTCATTTTAGAAAACTATTTGCTGCATGTTTAGGAAACTTTCAACACTTTCAATGTAACCTTAATTGTCTTTGAAAATGACTCAAACAATTTCTATATGGGCCCAGTTAGAATCTTCTGTTATTGGGTTATGAAATGAGTTTTCTTGTAGATGTACTTACACACAAAACACAGAGGCTATTTTCTACATAAAGTTTAAACTTCCTACATAAAATACTATTATTATTCAAGCAAATACATCTAAAACTCTTTACAGTTTTGCTTTCTGAAGTATCTACTTGAAAGCAAGAATTGGGGTGTGATTAGTGTTTTTCACTGACATTTCCTGGTATTCTGATGAACAAGTAACTTCTACTCATGTAATTGTCTTAATTTACTTAAGTCTTTGTTCTTCTGATGCCCAAAACAATCATTATTTGAAATAATCAGGGTGTGAAGGGAAGTTACTCTCTACCATTTTGCAATAGGGCTTTGTTCATGTTCTTCCAGTGTAATCTGTGAACTCATTGTCACTGATCACCATCACCATCACATTTTCTCCAAGGGTTACAGAATAGAATTTATCAGCTAAGCATCATGTATTAAAATACTTCATATTGTCAAAAATACAATATTTATTTGGGTCCATTTGACATACAATAAATTCTAAAAGCTTGCAGTACCCAGTATTGTATATTTGTGGGCATGTACACACCACCTTTACAGTGTAAAATAATGAACATATTTATCACCCTCCTACAAATTACCTGTGCACTGTTTTCATCTCTGGTAACGTCTCCAAACCTTATTATATCCTTAGAAAACCCCTGACATGCTTTTTGATCACTCCATGGTAGCCCCTATAATAGTCCATTCTTTCATACTCCATTGTGATTTATGCTTTGACCACTTTGTACATGAATACAATGTTTGTATTTTTATCATACTCACCTTTCATTACTCTGTTTTATGCCACTTTCCCTTCTGCTAGTTGAGTTGTATTTTTAATGCAGTTTTTTATATATACATTGTTATGCCTGCACATATGCCTACATGCCAGAAGAGGGCACCACATCTCATTACAGATGGTTGTGAGACACCATATGGTTGCTGGGAATTGAACTCAGAATCTCTGGGAGACCAGCCAGTGCTCCTAAACTCTGAGCTATCTTTCCAGCCCCTGATAGTTGAGTTTTAAATTCTGTCCATTTTCTTTTTGTTTGTTTGTTTGTTTTCTTAATGAATGCCATTCTGACTGTTGTAAAACAGGACCTTGGTAGAGTTTTGATTTGCAATTGTCCCCCCAAATGTTTGTTAACCATTTGTGTTTTCATCTTTTTTTCTTACTAAATTCTTTATTTTATTTTTATTTATTTTTCAGTTTAAATTTAGATAAGAAACAAGGTTGCTTCACAAGTCAGTTCCAGGTCCCTCTACCTTTCCCTACCGTCCTGCCGTGCCCTCCCCCCAACCCCCCCATTATCCCCTCATTTCCCCAGGGAGGGTGAGGCCCTCCATGGGGGTGTCCATAGTCTGTCATTTCATATAGGGCAGGGCCTAGACCCTTCCCCAACAGTTCAGGGTGAGAGTGCACCTCACATTTTTGGATGGAAGTCCAAAGTCCATGTGTATACTCGGGTTGGGTACTGATCTGCTGCCCAAGGCTCAATAGATTACCTAGGCCTCCTCACTGACACTCACATTCAGGGGTGTTGATCAGTCCCATGTTGGATTCCCAGGAGTTAACCTTTGTCAGGTCAGCGGGTTTCTGGGGGTTAAACCAGCCCAGTCTTAATCCCTTTGGTCATCAGTCCTCCCTCTCTGTTACTGGCTTTCTTGAGTTCAGCTCAGTACTTAACCGAGGGAGTCTGCATGTTCTTTGATCGGCCACTAAATGAAGTTTCTGTTTCCCAGACTCTCTGGCCATGGGATTGTAGGCTGGCCCTCCCCAGATCTATGTCTAAAATCCCTAATATGAGAGAGTACATGCCATGCTTCCCTTTTTGTGACTGGGTTACCTCACTCAGGATGGTTTCTTCTAGTGTCATCCATTTGCCTGGGAATCTCAGGATTCCATTGTTTTTTTCTGCTGAATAGTACTCCATTGTGTAAACATTTTCTCTATCCACTCTTCGGTTGAGGGACATCTAGGTTGCTTCCAAGTTCTGGCTATTACAAAAAATGCTGCTATGAACATAGTGGAACAGACATCTTTGTTGTATGAATGGGCATCTTTTGGATATATGCCTAAGAGTGGAGTTGCTGGGTCTTGTGGTAGGTTTATTCCCATTTTTCTGAGGAATCTCCATACTGATTTCCAAAGTGGCTGAACCAGTTGGCACTACCACCAGCAATGGAGGAGTGTCCCCCTTTCACCACATCCTCTCCAGCATAAATTGTCATTGGTGTTTTTGATTTTAGCCATTCTGACAGGAGTGAGATGGTATCTCAGAGTTGTTTTGATTTGCATTTCCTGGATGGCTAAGGATGTTGAGCACTTTCTCAAGTGCCTCTCAGCCATTTTAGACTCCTCTATTGAAAACTCTCTATTTAGTTCTGCAGCCCACTTTTTAATTGGGTCCTTTGATGTTTTGGAGACTTGCTTCTTGAGTTCTTTGTAAATTTTGGAGATCAACCCTCTGTCAGATGTGGGATTAGTGAATATTTTTTTCCCATTCCGTGGGCTGCATTCAGGTTCAACACGGAATGTGAAGTCTGTTGAAGGACATGACAACTTATTAAGATGCAGAGATTTTATGACCTGTTTGATACTTAATGTCAAGTATAACTCCATAATTTTATATTGTTGAATTAAGTGGATACTTTCAAAAATTGGAAGGAGATGGTTGAGGGTAAATAATGCTTGAAATTCACACTTTGAATTCTCCCATTTTATTCTGGTTACATTTTTATAATTTGCAAATAATTTGGTAAGTTCTACAAACTGATCAACAGAAAATAATACAGTATTAGGAAGTCTTGAAGACCATTTCTGCAGGTAATACACTGAGATGCAAATAGTATTAAATTTTACAGTAATTGAGTATCAGTTCATATGCTTCTGAGTAGAGAATTAAGGAGGCTGGGAATTGGGTGTCTACTGCACCTTCCCCCTTGTATATAAACGCATCCACTGGACATATTTATTTTGCACTTTCTATGTTCTGTGTACTATGCAGATTCTAAAGATACAGCTGTAAAACAAATCTAGACAGAGTCCCTGACTTCATGGATCTTAGAACATCGGGAGAGAAGACAACCCTCACTGAATAAGTAGTTTGTATGCTTTGTGATAATAAGTGCTCTGAAGGGTACAGTTTACTGATCACAATTTCCATTGATAACTAGTTTTTCTATGGTGTTCTTTGGAAGAAGGAAGGGAGCTATCCACTTAGATATAATGGACAAGAATGCAAGGGCAAGCATTTCATCATGAATGGCTGCAGTAGATTTGGCTATATGGGTATAGGCGAGGGGAGTTAGAGCAGAGTGAAGCCTGTAGAGAAAAATAAAATGAAGTATAAAAGAAGCAGGTTTATAAATACAAAAAGAGTACTCAGAGGATTTTGAGTAGATACATTACATGATGGAAATAATTACATAAAAAGGGAAGCATGGGTGCAGGAAGACCACATATGAAACTGCTGCAATAATGCAAGTTAGAGATGATGCTTTAGATTCAAATCAAGGTGGTTGCTGGATAGCCAGTAAGAAATCATTAAATCCTGGCTATACTGCAAAGATGGAGCCCTGGGTTCATCCATAGACTGGTGAGACATGAGGGAAACAGGAGCCAGTGATGACTTAGTTGTGTTTTTGTCTGAGTTATATAGAGAGGTAGATATTTTCTATCATTTTAGGTAAGGAGAGATTGCCCAAGGATTACTTCCTTTTCTTGCAGAAGACATTGTTTCTATTCCCAGCAACGGTGGCTCACAATCATTAGTAACTCCAGTTCAAAGGATTCCAATGCCCTCTTATGGCCTTTTAGTGCATCAGGCTTCCATGTGCTGTACATACACACATACAGGCAAACCACTCATACACATAAAATAAAAAGAAAACATAAAGTCATTGAGTAAACAAACATTTTAAAGATCATTTTGAAATCCACTGACAGTTACAGATGTTCATCTACTACTTGATAGCTATAAGCTAGTACATTTGGCCCATTCTAAAAAGAACCCTTGAAATGGAAATGAACTTACATTTTGAGGAGTCTATATATCTTCTTGGGATATTTATTGTGTTTTAATGCATTATGTTATTTTGTGTAGTTATTTTCCTGAGTTGTCACATTTTAAAAACAATCGAAGAACACTTTATTTCATATTTAGTGAGATTTGTGTTATATTAATCCACTGTGGAAAATTCAGAGGAAAATGATTATGTAAACTGGAAAGAGCATTTAAGTAGACAGTGAACACTATGTATTTTATTATTAGGATATAATAATTATATATAATAATAGGTTTCATTATGTCATTTATGCATAGTATATAATTTTATCATATACCTTATGTTCAATACCATCCCATTATTTATGATTCATATGTTAGCACATTTGCATTTTAGCTATATATAAGTAGGGTGATTATTTCTAAGCAGGATTTAATGATGATTAAGAAATTTCCCAAAATTTACATACAGTTTTTAGTTGTAAATGAAGATTTAGTTCCATTTTATATGATACATTTTAAAGGCAAAACATTTAGTAACAATGAAGTGCAATGATTCAGAATACATGAAATGATAAGTAGGACCAAAGTCATTAAGTATTCAAATTAGTTAAAAATTTTAAAGAATTTATGGTTACTTTTTAAACTGTATTATATACATAACTATCTGCAATTCGATCATTCCATCAAACATTTAATAATGTTTAATAATTGTTATAACATATAATTTATGCATTTTAATTTTGGAACAAAAGCTGAACAGACAAAATAATAATTAAAACAAAATATTTCATCTTAAACTATTAGGAATGATATTTAGGGCCGAATATTGCCAGCAAACCTTTTCCAAGTCTACATGTACTGATATGAGAGTTCATCTCATGTTCCTCTGAATTGTGCAACCAGGACTTCACAAAGCATGAAAGAAGCTTCGAATTGCAAAATGCAAATGCTGTGATAATTAATGTGACTAGAAAAATGTACTTATTATGTAACTGTGTGTCATTTGCCTTAGGGGCCAATTCATTTGATCCAGACAAATGTGCTGTCTTGGGGTAATTGATTCAAAAGTATTGTGTGGGAGAGTAAGCATATGGAATCTATATTCATTTAGAAATGTAACTATGTCTGATACCAAATAGTTTCAGCCATAGGCTCTTGCTGACTTAAAGTATTTGTAAAACACAGAGAAGCAGAGAGAGCTGCTTCATTATATATATGGAATTTATTTTATGTCATTTATCCTAGGATTCTGAAAATGTTTTAGGATCTTCTGTTATAAAATAATAGTTTAAAAGCTTTGGTAGCTAATGATCTTAAATATTATATTTATCCTAAGTACATTGCTGGAAATGAACAAGTCGGGAAAAATATTCTATGTTGAATAAAGACCACCAAAAGAAGAAGAATTTCTCATTCATAAGCATTACTTCTAATTTTTTATTCCATCCACGAGTGAATATTTAATGTGATGGCCAAATTTGATAGTATTTACATTTTCCTGTGTTGCTGAAACATAGATACTTGATTTCAAAATTTTGTTCAGTTCTTTTGGCTTCCACTATTTTAATTACAGAAGAAATATTTAAACAAGTAGAAATATCATATAGAGGAGACAAAGTATTTCTTAGGTCAAATATGCCAATGCCAAAAATGCTATGAAATTTCAGTGTGCTCTGATGTGCCCTTCCAGGAATGCTGCAGCAGACCTGGGCAAAGACTTCCTTAAATGTCTGCTCTCCTTATAACTTCAGTCTTCATTGTCTGACCATTGCTTATCTGAAAGTCTCTCAGTTCAAAAGAGTCTGATTGCTTCCTGTGAAATATCTGCAAGCATTAATATAATGCCGATACACAGGTTCCCAGGAACCGATCTCCAGTGAGATTATGGCTGTCTTCATTCGGATGTCTTAAGACGCCACATTGAGTGTGTGACTCTCATATACCATACTCAGCTTAATGTTGGTATGGTACATTATTTTATCTACCACGTTTCTTCTCTGTCTTCCATGTTTCTCCCCTCCTCAGTTCTCAACTCTACTACTGAAGTCTGTTTACAATTGCCCCATTGTAAGCTATATTCATTGAGATATGAAAATGCACCTAGGAATTCTATATTTAAAAAAGACGACAAAACTTTTATTTGATCTTATGTTTGTTCTTAGTCATGACAGCAAAATGATACTCTTTAAATACAGATTTCGAAAACACATTTATTTAGATAAACCTTACTCATAATACATTGCAATCATTTAATAGTATAGTTTGATAAACAAAGACTATCCCCATTATTTTAAAATGTTCCCAATGTCTTTTTTTTTTTGGTCAGAGTGCCACCACATTTGGTATGCCATCTTTCAAAAAGATAAACATTTTCTTATTCTAGGTTTTCATGGCAAAATGTGCATGCTTTTCGACTGTCTTTCTCTGTTCTATACTATTTTGGGGACTCTTTTGATTTATGCCTTATGAACCACTTGGATTTGTGCTATTGTGAAGAAAACTGCTTTGGATATATGTGAATACATATTGTGTGTGGTGTGAAGTCTCCTTCATTTAGGGTAAATAATTATGACTAGAAATATAGGTTTTGTGATCATAAGAGTGTACTTTTAAGAAATAGACTCACTAGTTTATGAAATGGTTTTACTAATTTTGCATTCCTATGGATGGACTAGAGCTACAGTTGCCTTGTGCCCTTCCCACACTGGGTATTGTTAATCTCATCTCAATATTATTCACTATAATTAATATACAATACTATCTGCCAGTAGTTTAAATTTTAATTTTCTTCATGATCTTTAATGTAGGTACTTTCTTATATGTTTATTAACAATGTAAATATATTATTTTTCAAAGTCTATCTATTGAAATATTTTCTTATTTTGAAATTATTGAATTGTAGAATTTCTATTCATTATTTTTGAAACATGAATATGAAACATTGTAAGACATAAGCAATTTTATCCAGTCTTAGCTTACTGTCTAGTTTTATTAATAAGGTTTTAAGGAAAAATTCACCTTATTATATAAACAGCTGATTCTTTGTTGGTGTCCTAATATATTTTATTTATTCTTACTTTATTTCAGAAGTTTTTTAGTTTAATCATTTTGTTTAGATATATAATACTTTTAGAGTTAGCTTTTGTGTTCTGTGTGAGAGCTGATATGGCAGTTTCAAATGAACATAATTTTTTTCTCAGCTATCTTAGTTGACAAGACTGTATTCTCTGTTAAATTATCAAAACATTGTAAAAATTAGTGATTGAACATATGTACATGATCTTTTTTATCATATTTCTGTCTCTTTCACAGATGTGTCTATACATTTTGATATATGCTGGTTTCATTTTTATTACTATGTGTTTTCAAAACATTCTTGTCTCGTTTAATTTTTAAATATTTGAGAATTTTCAGACATCTGTTGGCTACTTATATTTACCTTCTTTGTGACCCAGAGCTAAAAGCCTAAATGAACACCATCTCTAGATTTATTTTGTAGGTCAACATATGTTCTATTTAGCTAAAGGTTTGTTTATATGAACTTAAATGTGTATGTTTTACTGTATTGGTTGTGAAGCTGTACAATGCCAACTGTATTAGGCTGGTAGAAAATGTTTGGGTATTCACTAACCTTCCAAATTTTGTGCATATTTGGTTTTCCAATAGTAAGTATTAAAATTTGAAACTATTAATATTACTTTGATCTATTCTCTCATTCATGTAATTTACAAGCATATATGCTCTATCTTCTATCATCTATCTATCTATATATCTATCTATCTATATAATTTATTTTATGTGTCTGTGTGTGCACTTATGTGAGTTTATCACCCCACATGTGAATCACCTGGTGTAGTTCTTGGAAACTGAACCGAGGACATCTACAAGTGCTAATATCTATTGAACCACCTGCTCAACTACATGTCTTCTGTTTTTACTGCATGCATTTTAGATAATATATTATTCTGCATATGTGAATGTAACATATTGTATATTCTTGGCAAATTATGATTTTTTTTCATTTTGAAATATTGCTGTTGTCCCTGATAATAGTTCTTAATTTACAAATTTTAAAATAATGAACAACCAAGGTTTATTCTTTTAGAGGTAAATCTAATCTTCCAACCAATGTTGGATGGAAAGCAGGGTCTTATATATATTTGGCAAGTGCTTGACCACTGAGCTTCCCCCTCAGCCCAAATAAAACTATTGCATTGAACATACTCCACATATTCTCAAGTATCCTATAACAGCATCTAAGCAATTGAATGCCACATTAAAAAAACATGGCAAAATTTGCTGAGGGAAGTAATGGATTTAATAAAGTCATAAGCACTTTTTCTATGAATACAGGATTTGTAAATTATTTAAAATTAGGCTATAAATTGTAATTTTTATAGAATTTCCAAAAGTTACTCATAGTTCCTTTCATTGATTAGTTTATCAGTTCAATTTCCTTTGGATTATGTTTTTAAAATACTATTTTCTTTATTTTAATGTTCTACATAATGTCATTTTATGTTTCATATGTATTTTCTCAGTTTAGCAGTAAGGGAAGTATTAGAGGTCAGGAAATTAGGTTTTTGGATAAGTCATTGACTCAGGTCATAGAAGAAAGAGGCTAGCATATTCAATGCAAATTTTCTGATTCCTGCTCTGTCATACTTTCCATAATACCTGATTTTTGATCAATTATAGTGTAATGTCTATGCATACAGGGCAATACAACGAATTAAAAAGTGAAAAGACAAACATTCTAAAAGAAGATTCTTATGACAGTATTATAAGGAATATAGATGTATTTTCTTAGTGAGTTGATGAGATAGTTTGTAGGCATTTTAATATTTTGTACCAAACTGCATTCTTCAGTCCAAATTCAGTTAATTTGTTTGACTTGGAAATGAGATATCATTTTTCAATTTTTGTTTTGTAAAAATTGATATAGGTAGAATGTCACACAAGTATTAGAAAACCTCATTTACTTTACCGTCAAAAGAAGACTTTCTTGATACATTTCTTACTACACTTTACATGAAATCTATTATGTCAGTTGGCATCTCAGTGTTACAAAATACCTGTGACTAACTACTTACATGGAAGGAAGATTTATTTTGGTTCTCAGTTTCAGTGACATCAGCCCATGCTTAAATTGTTCCTTGCCTTCTTGACCTGTGGTTAGGTAGAACCTTGTGACTGGGAGTGTGTGGTGGAATAAATGTATTTAATTCCTTGTAGCTGGGAAGCAGAGAAAGTCAGGGAGGGGCCAGACTCTTGTTTGTTTGATTTTGTTTGTTTGTTTTTGTCTTTTTTATTTTTAAATTTAAATTAGAAACAAGGATGCTTCACATGTCAATCCCAGCTCCCTCTCCCTCTCCCTTCCCTCCTCCCACAACCTCCCTTATCTCCCACTCCCCCAATCCCCACTCCTTTCCCCAGGGAGGGTGAGTTCCTCCATAGGGGATCTCCAGTGACTGTCATTTCATCCAGGCCAGGGCCTAAGCCCTCCCCTAAGAGTCCAGGCTGAGAGAGCATCTCTCATTGTGAGATGGGCACCCAAAGTCCATTTGTATGCCAGGGATAAATACTGATCTACTACCCAAGGGGCCAAACTCTTAATGTGGCTATTAAAGCATGCCCCCAATTCTATAGCTTGCTTCTGAAGAACTAAATTCTGGACATTCCATTCCCTTCCAACAGTGCCTCAGTCTGGCAATCTGGCCCTTAGCATATGGACCTTTGGTAATGGTGTATGATCCAAACTGTAAAAACCACTGTACAAGAGATTGTGAGCAAAATAGACACAAACCTGATTCTGACTTGAAATTTATTTCTTGTAAAAGCAGGAACAAAGTAAGTACATGATTTCACCCCTTTGCAAGTGACTTTGTAATTCTGCTAAATAGCTGTATGGCAAAGCATGAGATTTAGGGCTTTCTGGGATGACTTATGTTCACTAAATCCTGCAAACTGTCCCCCGAAGGCATATTTATGGCTTCAATGTCTCTGCTACTGCTCATTGCTGGGAGCACCTCATTCTGGATCCAAGTCCTTTAGGAGGAAGAGAAAGTAGTAACTGCATATTTTTGATGATATTTTCTCAAGGCTTATTTCCCATTATTGAAACTTTTATGAAGGCAAAATACAGACCACTGTATCAGCATTTAAGTCTTTATATTAACTAGTGAGAAGGCTGGTCCTGGCACTGGGAAACATGGTGTCTTGTCTCTAGAAAAAGTAAATATGGAATCAGACAAAATTCTGCTTGAGAGATTACACTTGGAAAGAAATTGGAAAATATCCTACATGAGTTAAGCTGTTCTGGCACACCTAACAAGACTTATTTTACCTCTCTTGAGTCTCAGGTTCCTAATCTGTAAAATGGATGTAATAATGTCTACCTCCAAAGACTGTAAGGACTAAATAAGATAAAGTTTACAATGTAACTCAACCTGATGCTTTACACTTGATAGATGCTCCATGTATGAGAGCTGTGTTACTGATTTTGGCACAAAATATTTCTAACTTGAGAATTCAAATAGAATGTTAAAAGCAATAGCAATACAATACTGTGTTTATTTCAGTAGAGGTAGTTTGTTAAGCTGAGAAGCAAAATGGGATGTTCAAAAACAATGACAACAATATGACATCATTCATTTTAGCAAACAAAACAAGCTTGTGAATGTCCTTGAGATAAAATGATTCATTTTACTACTTGTGTTTAGATGGACAAATATAACTTTAGTCTGAACTAATCACTTTTTACTACTCACACTAAGATTCCATAGGGATCAGAAGAGCTTTGGAAACTAGGTGCTTAGGCTTTCACTTTGTTTCACCCCATCCAGAATCTCAAAAGTCAAGTCTGTCGTCTGATGGATTTAAAAGTTCTTCTAGCAAGGTGTGTTCATTTATGCAAGCTTTTGGTCTACCATCAATCTGGACCCAAGACTGACATGTCACTTTTCTAAAGTGTCTGCCATAAGACAATTAATTTAGGTTGAGGATATTAGTGGCATCTTGTGCTACAATGCTTAATGACAGCCCCTAAATCTTTTTATTTTTTATTTTTAAATTTAAATTAGAAACAAGGTTGCTTCACATGTCAATCATCTCCCTTTCCCTCACTTCCTCCCCCAATACCCCCTCATTTCCCCAGGGAAGGTGAGGCCCTCTATGGGGATGTCCATAGCCATTTCATCCAGGGTAGGGCCTAGACCCTCCCCCAAGACTCCAGGCTGAGAGTGCATCTCTCATTGTTGGATAGGCACCCAAAGTTCATTTACTACTCCAGGCCCAATAGATTGCCTAGGCCTCCTCAGTGACACCCACATTCAGGGGGTCTTGATCAATCCCATGCTGGATTCCCAGCCATCAGTCTAGGATTCAAGATCTAACCCTTGTCAGGTCAGCTGTTTTTAGGGGTGACCCTAAACCTTTTACAACCTAGATTATAGACAAGATTAGAAACATATAATATAGTCATGTTCATCATTGCCATGCAGTAGGCTGCTGTGGTGCACAAAAATGTAAGTGGACAGCAGAATTTTCATTTGGAGAAACCCAAGAAAAAGGATGAATTATTGAATCTTGATAAACTGTCTGGTTTACCATTTTTTTCTAAAGGGATTACAACTAAAACTTAAATAAGGACAGACACACCCAGCATGCTTCTAAAAACCACAATTCAATATATATTACTCTACCTCCTGCTATGCCTCAAATTTCTAAATTGGTCAGAAAACTGCAAAGATATACTATAATAGCAATTATTTATTAATTTACTTGGCAAATTACTTGTAATTATTTGTTTTGATGGTACCAAACAGTAATTGTTTGGTCCAGAATGAAATGTAAGTATGAGTGCCTAGATAAATGGTATACCTTCATCTGAGAGAAAACTTTTATTGACAGGTGTTGAAAAATGATAAACATACAAATAAAAATATATTAAACATTATAAAAAACTATATGAAAATACTTTTTGTTGTTGGATTATCTAGCTTGACCTAAGGAATACACAAATCACTTGGTTCTCTCTTTCCTTTTAACTGATCCATTTTTTTGACATATAATTATGTACTATTGGATAGTTTTCACTCATAGAGTTTCCTCAGTAGATTGGATACTCTTCATATACTTTATTAAAACCCAGTAGACTCCATTGCAATACTGATAATATAGTTTTACATGATCGATAAATTTTGATAGCATAAAATCATACAATTTGATATTGCTCTAGTTACATAGTCTTATAGTGTCTTGCTAACTACCATCTCTGGGTTCAGTTTCTATGGTTTCAGGAAGTTATGGTCAAATGGGGCTTGGAAATACTAAATAGGAAATTCCTGAAATAAATAATTGATATTTTTTAAATTGCTTGGTGTCCTTCTTAGGATGATAAAACTCTGGGCAATCCTGCTTTATTCTTCCCTGGGTTTAAATCATCCTTTGGCAACACATCATCACTGTACACACTACCTGCCTATTTGTCACTTTGTGACATTTTAATTATCAGATTAAAAATTTTAGTGTTAGTGATTTTGCCCAAGTAACCTTTATTATTTTCTGAATAATAGTCCTGAAGTACAAAATAAATGGTGTGTGCAATTCAGATATATTAAAGGGAGGCCATGATTTGCTTTATCTAAATCAGTGGTTCTCATCCTTCCTGATGCTATGATGCTTTAATACAGTTCTTCTTATTGTGGTGACCCCCATTAATAAAATTATTCTTGTTGCTATTTCATAGCTTTAATTTTGCTACTATTATGAATTAATGTAAATATCTGTATTTACAATGGCCTTAGATAAATTCTATGAAACAGTCATTCAATTCCAAAAGAGGTTACAGGTTGAGAACCACTGTTCTAAATACCATTTCACATTCTTACAAGGTGCATAGAATGCAGAACAGTAATGGGAAACACAGAGAGGAAAAAACACATAACTTTTAATAGAGTATATTGTTTTATTAATTCTATTTGATGTCTTTGTTGTCAGCTTCCTACAAGGCTAGTTTATATAGTCAACCTTATACTAAGAATACATATAGTCAGCCAATGGTGCCACACACCTTTAATCCCAACACTTGGGAAGCAGAGTTTGAGGCCAGTCTTGTCTACATAATGAGTTCCAGGACAGCCAAACCTACACAGAAAAACCCTGTCTTCAAACACTCCCTAAAAAAGGATGCATATAGGAATAGAAGAAACATAGTGTGGAAGGCTTATACTATATTTAGGTTGAGGCATTCTCTGACTTGTGGGATATATACCCTGAA
Source organism: Mesocricetus auratus (assembly GCF_017639785.1). Lineage (NCBI taxonomy): Eukaryota > Metazoa > Chordata > Mammalia > Rodentia > Cricetidae > Mesocricetus > Mesocricetus auratus. Next base: position 30,434,875 of record NW_024429200.1, on the reverse strand, counting down.
GATAAGTTGGTTACACCTAAAATTTCTTTGTTCTGATTTTATTTAGAAATTAAGATTGCTTTCTTATTGGAAAGTGCAATTTTATATTTAATTGTAGAGGTGGTATTTTCTGTGAATTTATATTGTTTACTCTAATGATTTACATAATCCATGAAAGACAGGATAACTTAATTTTCTTGAGTCATGTTTTAAAATTTTGTGCAAAAATATTTTCAAATACAGGAATAAGTATAGCATACACTGCTTCTACCTTCTGTCCTTTATAAATTTCAAAACAAAACAAAATCATACTTCTACATATTTTTTGTTTTTTATTTTAATTTTACATGTCAATTCCAGTTCCCTCTCCCTCTCCCCACACCCCGCACCATCTCCCCCATCCTCCAACCCTATTGCCAATTCCTTCCACATAGGGGATATCTAGAGTCTAACATTTCACTCAGGGTAGGGTCCAGGCACTCCCCTAAGAGTCCAGGCTGAGAGAGTATCCCTCTTTGTGTTATGGACACATGATGTCTGTTTGTATTCAAGGGATAAACACTGATCCACTGCTCAGGGCCCCAAAGGTTGCCCAGGCCTCCTCACTGACTCTCACATTCAGAGGGACTGTATCAGTCCCATGCTGGCCTCCCAGATGTCGGTCTGGGGTCCAAGAGCTCTCCCCTGTTCAGATCAGCTGTCTCTGCTGGTTTTGCCAGCCCATTCTTTGCCAATTTGCTCATTGCTCCTCTCTCACTGTACCTGGGTTCCTTGGGTTCAGTTCAGTGTTTAACTGTGGGTGTTTGTGTCTGCTTCCATCAGTCACTGAATGAAGGCTCCGGGATGGTTATAGACATCAAGTTCATTATCAGGAATGGGCATTCGAGGTGGTTTCTCCATTGTTGGTTAGCTTGTCAATTGAAGTCATCCCTTTAGATCACTAGAGGTCACAATAGTGCCAGATCTGTCTTCTAGCCTATGATTCCCTCTTCCCACTATCCCACCCCCCACTCAACATTCCTGTTCCCCCATGACATACTCTTTTTTCCTCTTCTTTTATTTCCCAGCTCTCACTCCCCCCACCTTTCGCCGTGTTCCCCATCTGTTCAGAGGATCTTGCCTCATTTCTCATATCTTTTAGGTTCTTTCCTGTTTCCCAGACTCTCTGTCAGTAGAAGTGCCGACTGGCATTATCCTGATCCATGTCTAAAATCCATATATAAGTGAGTACATACCATGTTTGTCTTTTTGTGACTGGGATACCTCACTCAGGATGGTTTCCTCCAGTGCTATCCATTTACCTGCGAATTTCAAGATGCCATTGTTTTTTTTTCTGCTGAGTAATACTCCATTGTGTAAATGTACCACATTTTCTCTATCCACTGATCAGGTGAGGGGCATCCAGGTTGCTTCCAGGTTCTAGCTATTACAAATAATGCTGCTATGAACATAGTGGAGCAGATGTGCTTGTTGTATGAATTTGCCTCTTTTTGGATATATGCCTAAGAGTGGAATTGATGGGTCTTGTGGTAGATTGATTCCCATTTTCCTGAGGAATCTCCATACTGATTTCCAAAGTGGCTATTTGAGTTGGCACTCCCACCAGCAGTGGAGGAGTGTTCCCCTCTCTCCACATCCTCTCCAGCATAAATTGTCTTCGGTGTTTTTGATTAGAGCCATTCTGACAGGAGTAAGATGGTATCTCAAAGTTGTTTTGATTTGCATTTCACTGATGGCTACGGATGTTGAGCAATTTCTTAAGTGTCTCCTGGCCATTTTAGCCTCCTCTATTGAGAATTCTCTGTTTAATTCTGTACCCCACCTTTTAATTGGATCGTTTGGTGTTTTGGAGACTTGCTTCTTGAGTTCTTTGTAAATTTTCGAGATTAGCCTTCTGTCAGATGTGGCGTTAGTAAATATCTTTCTCCATTCTGTGGACAGCCTTTTTGTCTTATTGACTGTGTCCTTTGCCTTACAGAAGCTTTTTAGTTTCAGGAGGTCCCATTTGATAATTGTCGATCTCAGTGTCTGTGACACTGGTGTTATGCTCAGGAAGTAGTCTCCTGTACCAACTCCTTGAAGAGTATTGCCCACTTTCTCTTCTAAAAGTTTCAGTGTGGCTGGATTTATGTTGAGCTCTTTGATCCATTTGGAGTTAAGTTTTGTACAAGGCGATAAGCATGGATCTATCTGCAGTCTTCTGAATACCAGTACCCAGTAATGCCAGCACCATTTGTTGAAGATGTATAGTTTTAGTTTTTCGTCAAAAATCAAGTGTTCATAGGTGTGTGGGTTAAAATCAGGGTTTTCAATTTGGTTCCATTGGTCTACCTGCCTATTTTTGTGCCAATACCAAGCTGTTTTCAGGACTATAGCTCTATAATGGATCTTGAAGTCAGATAGGGTGATGCCTCCTAAAGTTCCATTTTCTGGTACCCTCTTTGATTTCTTTCTTTATAAAGTGTCAAAGTTCTTGATATACAGGTCTTTCACTTCTTTGGTTAACATTATCCCCAGATATTTGATGCTGTTTTATGGATGTTGTAAAGGATGAGGTTTCTTTGATTTCTTTTTCAGTCACTTCATCGTCTGTGTATAATAGGGCCACTGATTTTTTTTGAGTTTAGCTTGCATCCTGCCACTTTGCTGAAGGTGTTTATCAGCTCTAGGATTTCCCTTGCGGAGTTTTTTGGGTCACTTATATAAACTATCATACCTGCAAATAGTGAAAGCTTGACTTCTTCTTTTCCTATTTGTATCCCTTTGATCTCCTTTTGTTGTCTTATTGCTGTAGCTAGAACTTTAAGTACCATATTGAAGAGATATGGAGAAAGTGGACATCCTTGTCTTGTTCCTGATTTTAGAGGAATTGCTTTGAGTTTCTCTCCATTTAGTTTGATGTTAGCTGTTGGTTTACTGTATATTGCTTTTATTATATTCAGGTATGTTCCTGTTATCCCTGATCTCTCTAGGATCTTTATCATGAAGGGGTGCTGGATTTTGTCAAAGGCTTTTACAGCATCTAGTGAGATGATCCTGTGGCTTTTCTTTTGCAGTTTGTTTATATGGTGGATTACATTGATAGATTTTCTAATGATGAACCATCCCTGCATTCCTGGGATGAACCCTACTTGATCATGGTGGATGATTTTCCTGATGTGTTCTTGAATCCGGTTTGCTAGTATTTTAGCATCGATGTTCACGAGGGAAGTTGGTCTAAAGTTCTCTTTCTTAGTTGTCTTTTTGTGTGGCTTCGGTGTCAAGGTAATTGTAGCCTCATAAAAGAGGTTGGCAGTGAGCTTCTATTTTGTGGAATACTTTGAGGAGTATTGGCGTTATCTCTTCTTTGAATTTCTGGTAGAATTCTGCACTGAAGCCATCTGGGCCTGTTTTTTTTTCCGTTGGGAGTCTTTTGATGACTGCTTCTATTTCATTAAGGGTTATAGGTCTGTTTAGATTGTTTATCTGATCTTGATTTAGTTTTGGCAAGTGATATCTATCCAGGAAATTGTCCATTTCCTTTAAATTTTCAAATTTTCTGGAGTACAGATTTTCAAAGTATGCCCTGATGATTCTCTGGATTCCTCAGAGTCCATTGTTATGTCCCCTTTTTCATTTCTGATTTTGTTAATTAGCATGCTCTCTCTCTGTCTTTTGGTTAGTTTGGACAGAGGTTTGTCTATTTTGTTGATTTTCTCAAAGAACCAACTTTTGTTTCATTGATTCTTCTCAATGTTTTCCTGGTTTCTATTTGATTGATTTCAGCCCTCATTTTGATTATTTCCTGGCATCTGCTCCTCCTGGGTGAGTTTGCTTCTTTTTGTTTTGTTCATGTGGGCACTTAGTGCTATGAACTTTCCTCTCAGCACTGCTTTCAAAGTGTCCCATAAGTTTGTGTATGATGTGTCTTCATTCTCATTGAATTCCAGGAAGTCTTTAAATTCTTTTTTTATTTCTTCCTTTACTCAGGGATGGTGCAATTGTGCATTGTTCAATTTCTTTGAGTTTGTAGGGTTTCTACGATTTGTGTTATTGTTGAATTCTAATTTTAATGCATGGTGGTCTGATAAGAACAGGGGGTATTCCATTTTTTTTTGTATCTGTGGAGATTTGCTATGTCTCCTATTATGTGGTCGATTTTAGAGAAGGTTCCATGTGGTGCCGAGAAGAAGGTATATCCCTTTGTGTTTGGGTGGAATGTTCTATAGATGTCTGTTAAACCCAGTTGGGTCATAACTTCTATTAGTTCTTTTGTTTCTTTGTTAAGTTTCTGTCTGGAGATCCTGTCTATCGGTGAGAGCGGAATGTTGAAGTCTCCTACTATTAGTGTGTGAGATTTTATGTGCATTTGAGCTTTAGTAATGTTTCTTTCACAAATGTAGGTGCCTTTGTATTTGGGGCATAGATGTTTAAAATTGAGACTTCATCATGATTGACTTTTCCTTTGATTAACATGAAATGTCCTTCTTCAGCTCTTTTGATTGATATTAATTTGAAGTCTAGTTTGTTAGATATTAGGATTGCTACACCCGCTTGTTTCTTGGGTCTGTTTGATTGGAAAATCTTTTCCCAACCCTTTACTCTGAGATACCGTCTGTCTTTGATGTTGAGGTGTGTTTCTTGTATGCAGCAGAAGGATGGGTTCTGTCTTTGTATCCATTCTGCTAGTCTGTGTTTTTTTAATAGGCAAGTTGAGGCCGTTGACATTGAGGGATATCAATGACCATTGATTGATGATTCTTATATGTGCTTGATTTATTGGTATTGAAATTATTTTGTGTAGTTTCTCCTCCCTTTTTCTTTTGGTGTTTTGTAAAGTGGGATTATATATTACCTGTGTCTTTGTGAGTGTAGTTATCTTCCTTGGATCTAGGTTTTACTTCTAGCACTTTCTGTAGAGCTGGATTCAATGATACGTATTGTTTAAATTTGGCTTTGTCATGGAATATTTTGTTTTCTCCATCTATGGTAATTGAAATCTTTGCTGGATATAGTATTCTGGGCTGGCATCCTTGTTCCCTTAGCATTTGTAGGACATCTGTCCAGGGTCTTCTTGCTTTCATCGTTTCCATTGAGAAGTAAGGTGTAATTCGGATAGTCTGCCTTTATATGTTACTTGGCCTTTTTCTTTAGCTGCTCTTAATATTTTCTCTTTATTCTGTAGGTTTGATGTTTTGATTATTATATGGCGAGGTGACTTCTTTTTCTGGTCCAGCCTATTTGGTGTTCTGTAAGATTCTTGTATTTTCATAGGCATATCCTTTAGGTTAGGGAAGTTTTCTTGTATGATTTTGTTGAATATGTTTTCTGTACCTTTGAGCTGTATTTCTTCGCCTTCTTCTATACCTATTATTCTCAGGTTTGGCTTCTTCACGGTGTCCCATATTTCCTGGATGTTTTGTGTTAGGCATTTGTTGGTTTTCAGATTTTCTTTGGCTGACGACTCTATATCCTCTAATGAGTCTTCAACACCTGAGATTCTCTCTTCTATCTCTTGTATTCTATTGGTGATACTTGCATCTGTACTTCCTGATCATTTACCTAGCTTTTCTATTTCCAGCATCCCCTCGTTCTGTGTTTTCTTTATTTTTTTCTATTTCAGCTTTCAATCCTTCAACTGTTTGAGTTGTTTCCTTCATTTGTTTGGTTGTTTTTCTTAGTACTCTTTAGATTCTTTGAGAGATTTGTTTATTTCTTGAATTCCCCCCCCCCCCCCATTTCATTGATTTTTTTTTGTTTGTTTTTTCTTCTATTTCTTTAAGGGATTTCCTCGTTTCTTCTTTGAGGGTCTCCATCATCTTCATAAAATGATTTTTAAGGTCTGCCTCCTCTGCTTCATCTATGTATGCTTTTCAGGTCTTGCTGGCGTTGGTTCCCTAGATTCTGGTGGAGTCATGTTGGTCTTTTGATTGCTGAGTGAGCTCTTATTCTGTCTTCTTCCCATCTCTTCTTCCAGTGGGTACTGGTGGGGTCTTTCTGTCTCCACTGGTCTCCTTCCTGAAGCTGAAGCTGGGGTGGCCGGAGGTTGGGGCCTGGAAGGGCTGAAGCTGGGATCGCCAGAGTTTGGGGTCTGAAGCTGGGATTACAGGAGTTTGGGGACTGGAAGGGCTTATGTCTTTCCTGTGTGGGCGGGGCTTCTGGATGCTAGGAGCATACTGGAAGTTCTAGGGGATAGGTGTTGGGCAGGGGATGGGGAGTGTCCCCAGGAGACCCAAGCTCACCTGACTGGGATTGCTGGAGTTTGGGGTCTGGAAGGGCTGAAGTCTTTCCTGTGTGGGCGGGGCTTCTGGATGCAAGGAATGCCCTGGAAGATCAAGGGGATGGGTCTTGGGCAGGGGATGGGGAGTTTCCCCCAGGAGATCCAAGCTCACCTTACTGGGATTGCCGGAGTTTGGGGCCTGGAGGCCTTCTACATATTTTTAAGCACTTTTTATTATACATTTAAATTAGAAACAAGTTTGCTTCCCTTGTCAGTCCCTCCACTCCATACCTGCTCCCCGCCATCAGCTCCCCTAGCCTCCTACCCATCCCCACTCCATTCCCCAGGGAGGGTAAGGCCCTCCATAGGGGCTCACTAGAATATGTCATTTCATTCTGGGGAACGCCAAGGCCCTCCCCCAAGTGTCCAGATTGAGAAAGCATCCCTCATTGTGGGATGGGCAACCAAAGTCCATTTGTATGCCAGGATTAAATACTGATCTGCTATCTAACGCCCCATGGATTGCCTACGTCTCCTCACTGACGCCCACATTCAGGGGGGTCTGTATTCATCCCATGTTGGCCTCTCAGTCTGGGGTTCAAGATATCCCCCTTCTTCAGTCAGCTGTTTCTCTGGGTTTCACCAGTCCAGGTTTGACCCCTTTGGTCATCACTCCTCTCTCTCTGTCACTGGGTTCCAGGTGTTCATTTCAATGTACTTCTACATTTTTTAAAATCTGAATGAACTCTGTTTAAAAAGTCATTTTACAAGCAATAAATAATATTATTAAGAATCAATATAAGTAGTTTTTAGTTTGCTCATTTTATCTCAAAACAACAGCAGAGTATTTAAAATTGTGAAATTGTCATGATACCTTGTCTTATACCTTTTCCATCTATTGTTTCTTTTCTAATAGAAAGTGAAGCTTTCAAAACATATTCACAATTCTAGCCTAAAAATTCACCTACGAGTTCATTCTGAGTGATCTCCATTCCACATGCAAGTACTCAAAGAGATTCCATGTATGAGGAAATCAAATATAAATATAAAGAAAATGCTGCACTCTAATAATAGATATCAATTAATTTGTTGTCTATTCACACTGTGAAAAACATACATCTTCTCTTCTTTTAATATTTATTTATTATTCTGATATATAAGTGTGTGCACCTCCATGAGTATACATGTACTGTATGGATGCAGAGACCTGGGTAAGTCAGACGAGTGAATCATATTCCCTGGACATGGGGCTACAGGGGCCTGATTGTATGTCCTTTGCAAGAGCAGTAAGCATCTTAAACCATGAACCATCTCTTCAGTCAATGAACTGTGCTTTATTATACTCAGTTCTGTCAGTGCATACTTCATGGCATGATGACTAACCATGCCTTCCTGGGAAATCCCAAGATCTCAGAGTTTTGGTATATTATAGTTAGGTATATTTTAATGTGATGATAAGAAAATTCTAAGTATGACATTGTGTGTGTCAATACATTCAGAAGGAAATGTAACATATGTTGAGAGAAATTGTTGCTAAACCAATATAACTACAAATAGTTAAGAATTCATCAAAGGGAAGGGAGGAAGTGATATAATTATATTTTAATTTAAAATGCATATAAAGAGTTTCTTATTCATTATTTTATGTATTCATACTCTTTACACTTAAATACATAGTTTCCTATCAGGAAGATGTTACAAAAGAAGAGAGTGCCTGTGAGATCTCAATACAGATAACCGTGGGCCTCAAAGCTCATCACTTGAAAGCATTTTTGTTCGTAAGGAGAGGAATACAACTTGGAAGGGACCTGCTCTGTAGCTGAGAGAAGAGATCATCCCAGTCAAACTGAGGAAGTCAAAAGAGACTCAGAAGCATCTACTGACCTTGTGCCAAACTCAAAGGCTTTGTGTCAACTTTGCTAGTCTAAAATTCAACAGCTTCATAGGAAGAAATGTTCAATTCAGATCAAAGAATAGAAAGGCAATGTAGTAAAATTTCAAACACTACAATGTGAAAAATGTAACATTTGGGAAGAAATGTTTGGTAAATATCAAGAACCTAAAATGGTCATAGTTTTGAAGTAATCAATTTCAAATCTGAAGATGAATTTCAAGAAAACTACCTAAAATATTGGAAAGCTTTTATGTGTCAGTGTATTCAGTGAAATGATATTTTAAATTGTCAAATATTAGATAGGCCAGATGTTAGAATTAAATACCTAGTAAGAGAACCATTAAATTAATTACAGTATCTTTACTTCATGAACTACCACACAGAAATTAAAAAATTTTTGAAAATGCTTATGATGTGTTAATTTAAAAAGAAAGAGAGGAAAACCACCAGTATCAGTGAATCTGCCTAATTTTGCCTAGAGAAACCTGGAGGAAAAGCCAAAAAATGAATGAGTTTTATTTTGTGTGGTTGTTTTTATTAGTAGCCAATGATGTAATTTTTCCCCTTTTTTCACTCTATTTCTTAGATTTTCATTTTTGAATTTTACTTTTTGAGATAAAGAACTAAGAAATAGTGTTTAAAAGTTTCATTAGTATATAACATTCCCACAGAAACGGGACATTTTAAGAATGCCTCAAACATTTCATGCCAACTTGACTGTGACTCTCTCTCTATCAGTCCCAATTCAATAAAAGTCTGTCTTTCAGGAACCACAATATAGTAGAAGACCAAACCTTAATGTCACCTCAGAGCCTAGGGTTATGTTTTGTCTATAGAGGTACAGGGAGTAGTATAAAGAAGGGTGGTGCAGAATAACTAATTCAACAATTAAAAACTATGGTAGAAACTAAGTCTGGCTGATTTCCATTGGAATTCTCACAGGCAGATATAGGGAAAAGTCACTCTGATTCTTGCTTCTAAATATACACACTAGGTTTAAGTAGTCAATTTAAAAAAGAAGAGTGAACTGATGGCAGCTCTGAAATCTATGTGCCCAACCTCGCTTCCTTCCTAGTGGGACTCCCAAAGAATGCTAAGAGCTGAGACACTTCTGCTGCAGTGTTAGACATTGACCTGAGTCTCCCATAAATGCCAGCTATAATTATGGTCTTTCCTCCGTGGCTGTCTCTAAATAAAGGAAATGGACCTAGGATAGAAGGAAGAGCTTGTAGTCCAAACTAGGGAGGGGCAGTCTGGAAACAATTCAAAGAGAAGCTGAAATAAAGGTGTTTATCCCTTTGTATTTGGCTGGCAAACATACTTTTATGTGTATTTCAAACAGCAATGTGATAGAAGCTGACAATGATTTGTATATGTGAAGGACAGAGTTTACTATATGGACCTGGAGAATCAGTCATGATCTAAATTGTATTGAATAAAATCATAATGATCAGTTTCTTTTGCCTTCATCATATTTTTTATTTGTAACATCTCAGAAATAGGGGAATTCACATTTCAAAATGCATTCATTCAGCCCATAACATCTTGTTGTCTACTCTTCATTGTATCTTTTTACTGGTATTAAAAACAAGAATAGCATAGGGAAAGTTCTGTCATCATGAGTCTTATATCTACTTTAAAATAAAAACTCCTGAGAAAATTATCATCATTGATGAGTGAAATTCAAACAGACAAGATTTGTACATTTATATGCCCATGGAGTTGCATTGTAGAGCACAATGAACTACTACAGTATATATATCATGATATTACAAGGGTTTTAGAAGGTCTGATTGATGATAATGTCTCTGCACATCTTCAAGTTAAGATGCTCAGAATGAGTTAATATTGGAACTGTACAGATGTTGGACCATGATTGAGTCCTATGAATACTTGTTATACAGGTAATCAAGGGACAGTTATCTTTTTTTGTTTTTTTTTTTTGTTTTTGGTTTTTCGAGACAGGATTTCTCTGTGGCTTTGGAGGCTGTCCTGGAACTCACTTTGTAGACCAGGCTGGCCTCGAACTCACAGAGATCTGCCTGCCTCTGCCTCCCAAGTGCTGGGATTAAAGGCGTGCGCCACCAACGAAGAGCTTGTTTCACTCTCTGAGAAACAGTGGGGGTGGATGTGAAACAGAAATGAGCTAGAGAGCTAAACAGTGCACTCTGTTCGTGTCCTCCACAAAATCATCTGCTAAGTCGTAACTCCCAGAATGATGATCAGAGAAGATGATTTAGCTAAAGCAAAAAAGTGTTCATTAATGAATTCATGTTCATGTAAAAAATGCCTGAAAGTATCCTCACCTCTTGCGAATGAGAACAGAAATCAAATGTCATGTACAAAAGAAAATAAAATGAAATCTTATGCACATTGACCTTGGGTTCCCAGGCTCTGTGAGAAATGCATTTCTATGTTTATTAAATAACCAGCTTTTAATTTTTAATAGTGAAATAGTACACAATAAAAACTCTGATTCCAATGAACCTAATGAAAATTTGGAACTTCTCCCCAAGGTTACTGATTGTATTCATTCCTAAGAAGCCACATATTTAGACAATACTAATCAGAGACTTGGCTCTTCACCAATCACTGGGAGTACTTCAATGAACTGACTGGAAACAACAAGAACACTACCAACAACAAAAGTTATACGTATGCATTGCAGTGAAATGTCATGAAAACTGTTTGCTTTGATTTTTCATCCTTTTTCATCAGTACTTAAATGTGGCCTTACTAGTGATGTGTGGTAGAATAGTCATTTCTTTTGATCACCTAGGTTTAGAAAATCATTCCTTACAGTGAGTGTTGGCCTAATGCAGCCTCTAACACATTCTTCTTGTTTGGTTATTTTTACATCCCAATAAAAGTTTCCCCTCTTTCTCCTCTTCTCAGTCTCCTCACCCAGACACCGGACTGTACCTTTCAGCCCCATCCACACCTACCCCTTCTGTTTCTCTTCAGATACAAACGGGCTTCCCACAGATGTAGGCCAGTCATGGTATACCAAGTTGTTGAGACTAGGCTCCTCCTCTTCCCTTAAGACTGGATGATGCAATCCAGTAGGAAGAAAGGGTCTCAAAAGCAGGCAGCAGGGTCAGAGACACCCTCTGATCCTACTGTTAGGAGTCTCACATGAATACCAAGTTTCACAACTGTAACATATATGCTGAGGGCCTCAGTCAATCCCATGTAGGCTCACTGGTTGTCGGTTGAATCTCTATGAGCTCCTAGGATTCCAGGTTAGTTAGTTCAGTGTGTTTTCTTGTGGTACCCTTGATACCAATGAGTCGTATAAGCCTTCCTTCCCCTCTTGCACAGGATTCTTTGAGATCCACCTATTATTTACCTGTGGGTTTCTGCATTATTTCTAACAGTTTCTGGGTGAAGCCTTTCTCATTATTGTTGGGCTAGGCATCAGTCTGTGAGCATAGCAGACTATCATTAGGATATCTATCCTAGGTCTCTGAGGTATTCTGCTGCTGGGTTCAAAAACCCTACTGGGAACTGGCAGTGTAGGTCAACAACATTCTTGCACCTTCCTAGCATATTCAAGGCCCTAGGCTCCAACCTCAGCACCAGCAAAAGCAACTAAACAACCAAACCAAAGCAAACCTGACAGAGCCTTTCTGTCGAACAAGTTCAAAGGACCAGTTTGCATCTGTTTATCACGTTTCTAAATGTTTTTGTTCATGATAAGCAGTTTCTTTTGATACATTCTTGTTTCTAGAAACATCAACTATGACCATACAAATATGCATTTCAAAGGTTGTTGTAAAGTGGTTTAAATGTTACAGTAGAAAGTTTTGAGGAAAATTTAATTGAGTTTTCCTGAATGGCACATATAGTGATACTTTTATGAGCAGTGACAACCTTACAAAATATTTTTGAGGTCTTTGTGATTATGTTTTTTTTTCCACTGAAAGTCAAAATGATATGAAAATAGCAAATATGTTCCCAGGCCACACATGGCTGATGGCAATTTTTTGCACAAATTTGCACTGGTACATAATCGAATTTTTACCACTCATTTCAAGCTGATTACACTCTTTGAAGATGTTCTACTTTTTCCCGACTTTGCATTTCAGACAAACATTAGCTGGGCAATTGCTTGTAGTTTTTGTTTTCCATTCTCTAGCTTTTAATGCCATTTGAAGGTCCAAAATCCTTCAAGAAGCAGCAAAGCAAGGAAGCGCTCTCCAGCCTCCTAAAAGAAAATAAAACCACTTCAAGTTATGCTTATTCCTCTAATTTCATGGGTGCTAAAATCCATGAAAGAGTTCCATGGCAAGGCCATTTGAACAGAGTTACACTGCTCTGCTTCTAACTGGGGGTCTCTTTCCTGGGAGAGTATTTCATATTAAATTTGAGCAGCAGCATTTCCCCAGATTAAGAAAACTTTGCAATGACTTGAGCTGTGGACCTGACAGGATATGGTAGTACAATGAACAGCATGGCCCCAAGTGTCACAGCATCCTATGGGCAAAATAAAACCCTATAATTTCTTTTTACTTTTGCTTTTAATTAAATTTATCCAGCTAAAAAATAGAAGTCTTATTTTGTCCTGAGTAGAATTGGTATCTTTTCTTATTAAGCTATCACAGATAGTAAAATCTATGTTTTGCTGATGAAGAAAAAACATTTGATATCTAAAGCACAGGTAAATGGCTAGAACATAATGGAAATTATTATCAATAATACATCATTTTTCTATAAAATAATCCCATGAAAGTAATAATCTATCTTCAAAGTAAGATCCAATAAACTTTTAGTTAAATTACGTTTATATTTCATAGCAAAATGAAGCTGACTTAAGGTCCTTTGAAAAGCAATATTAAAATCTGCTAGAGGCTTCTGGTAGCTTCTAGAGGCCTCCGAAGATATAGAAAAGAATTTAAATGGAATTACCATACAATACAGATGCCTCAATTAGACAGTTTATCTCATCATGCAAAAACCCAGCACCTGAAGAAGGGCACTTCATATTCATCAAAGGAAAAATACATCAAGATGAAGTCTCAATTTTAAACATCTACGCCCCAAATACAAAGGCACCTACATTCGTGAAAGAAACATTACTAAAGCTCAAAATGCACATAAAATCTCACACGCTAATAGTAGGAGACTTCAACACTCCGCTCTCACCGCTAGACAGGATCTCCAGACAGAAACTTAGCAAAGAAACAAAAGAATTAATAGAAGTTATGACCCAACTGGGTTTAACAGACATCTATAGAACATTCCACCCAAGCACAAAGGGATATACCTTCTTCTCGGCACCACATGGAACCTTCTCTAAAATCAACCACATAATAGGAGACATAGCAAATCTCCACAGATACAAAAAAATTGGAATAACCCCCTGCATCTTATCAGACCACCATGCATTAACATTAGAATTCAACAATAACACAAATCGCAGAAACCCTACAAACTCATGGAGATTGAACAATGCAAAATTGCACCATCCCTGGGTAAAGGAACAAATAAAAAAAAAGAAATTAAAGACTTCCTCGATTTCAATGAAAATGAAGACACAACATACACAAACTTATGGGACACTTTGAAAGCAGTGCTGAGAGGAAAGTTTATAGCACTAAGTGCTTACATGAAAAAACTGGAGAACAGTCATACTAGAGAATTAATAGCACAGCTGAATGTTCTAAAACAAAAAGAAGCAAACTCCCCCAGGAGGAGCAGATGCCAGGAAATAATCAAATTGAGGGCTGAAATCAATCAAGTAGAAACCAGGAAAACACTGAGAAGAATCAATGAAACAAAGAGTTGGTTCTTTGAGAAAATCAACAAAATAGACAAACCTCTGTCCAAACTAACCAAAAGACAGAGAGAGAACATGCTAATTAACAAAATCAGGGATGAAAAAGGGGACATAACAACGGACTCTGAGGAAATCAAGAGAATCATCAGGGCATACTTTGAAAATCTGTACTCCACAAAATTTGAAAATTTAAAGGAAATGGTCAATTTCCTGGATAGATATCACTTGCCAAAACTAAATCAAGAACAGATAAATAATCTAAACAGACCTATAACCCCTAATGAAATAGAAGCAGTCATCAAAAGTCTCCCAAATAAAAAAAGCCCAGGCCCAGATGGCTTCAGTGCAGAATTCTACCAGAAATTCAAAGAAGAGCTCATTCCAATACTCATCAAAGTATTCCACACAATAGAAGCAGGAGGCTCACTGCCAAACTCTTTCTACGAGGCTACAATTACCTTGATACCCAAGCCACACAAAGACACAACTAAGAAAGAGAACTATAGACCAATTTCCCTCATGAACATTGATGCGAAAATACTCAATAAAATACTTGCAAACCGGATTCAAGAACACATCAGAAAAATCATCCACCATGATCAAGTAGGCTTCATTCCAGGAATGCAGGGATGGTTCAACATTAGAAAATCTATCAATGTAATCCACCATATTAACAATCTGCGAAAGAAAAACCACATGATCATCTCACTAGATGCTGAAAAAGCCTTTGACAAAATCCAGCACCCCTTCATGATAAAGGTCCTAGAGAGATCAGGGATAACAGGAACGTACCTGAATATAATAAAAGCAATATACAGTAAACCAACAGCTAACATCAAACTAAATGGAGAGAAACTCAAAGCAATTCCTCTAAAATCAGGAACAAGACAAGGCTGTCCACTCTATCCATATCTCTTCAATATTGTACTTGAAGTTCTAGCTACAGCAATAAGACAACAAAAGGAGATAAAGGGGATACAAATAGGAAAAGAAGAAGTCAAACTTTCACTTTTTGCAGATGATATGATAGTTTACATAAGTGACCCAAAAAACTCCGCAAGGTTACTCCTAGAGCTGATAAACACCTTCAGCACTGTGGCAGGATACAAGGTAAACTCAAAAAAATCAGTGGCCCTATTATATACAGAGGATGATGTGACTGAGAAAGAAATCAGAGAAACATCACCTTTTACAATAGCCAAAAACAGTATCAAATATCTGGGGATAATGTTAACCAAGGAAGTGAAAGACCCGTATATCAAGAACTTTGTGTCTTTGATGAAAGAAATCAAAGAAGATACCAGAAAATGGAAAGATCTCCCATGCTCTTGGATTGGTAGGATCAACATAATAAAAATGGCAATCTTGCCAAAAGCAGTCTATAGATTCAATGCAATCCCTATCAAAATTCCATCACAATTCTTCAAGGACCTGGAAAGAACATTAATCAACTTTATATGGAAAAACAAAAGGCCCAGGATAGCCAAAACATCCCTATACAATAAAGGAACTTCAGGAGGCATCACCATACCTGACTTCAAGCTCTATTATAGAGCTATAGTCCTGAAAACAGCTTGTTATTGGCACAAAAATAGGCATGTAGACCAATGGAACCGAGTCGAAAGCCCTAATTTTAACCCACACACCTATGAACACCTGATTTTTGACAAAGAAGCTAAAACTGTACAGTGGAAAAAAGAAAGCATCTTCAACAAATGGTGCTGGCATAACTGGGTACTGGTATGCAGAAGACTGCAGATAGATCCATGTTTATCGCCTTGTACAAAACTTAAGTCCAAATGGATCAAAGATCTCAACATACATCCAGCCACACTGAAACTTTTAGAAGAGAAAGTGGGAGATACTCTTCAACGAGTTGGTACAGGACACCACTTCCTAAACATAACACCAGTGGCACAGGCACTGAGATCGACAATTAACAAATGGGACCTTCTGAAACTAAAAAGCTTCTGTAAGGCAAAGGACACAGTCAAAAAGACAAAAAGGCAGGCCACAGAATGGGAAAAGATATTCACTAACCCTACATCTGACAGAGGGCTAATCTCCAAAATTTATAAAGAACTCAGGAAACAAGTCTCCAAAACACCAAAGGATCCACTAGAAAGGTGGGGTACAGAGCTAAATAGAGAATTCTCAGTAGAGGAGGCTAAAATGGCCAAGAGACACTTAAGAAAGTGCTCAACATCCTTAGCCATCAGGGAAATGCAAATCAAAACAACTCTGAGATACCATCTTACTCCTATCAGAATGGCTAGAATCAATAACACCGAAGACAATTTATGCTGGAGAGGATGTGGAGAGAGAGGAACACTCCTCCACTGCTGGTGGGAATGCCGACTCATACAGCCTCTTTGGAAATCAATATGGAGATTCCTCAGGAAAATGGGAATTAATCTACCACTAGACCCAGCAATTCCACTCTTAGGCATTTATCCAAATGAGGCAGGTTCATACAACAAGGGCATCTGCTCCACTATGTTCATAGCAGCATTGTTTGTAATAGCCAGAACCTGGAAGCAACCTAGATGCCCCTCAACTGAAGAGTGGATAGAGAAAATGTGGTACATTTACACAATGGAGTATTACTCAGCAGAAAAAAACAATGGAATCTTGAAATTCGCAGGGAAATGGATAGCACTGGAAGAAACCATCCTGAGTGAGGTAACCCAGTCGCAAAAAGACAAACATGGTATGTACTCACTCATATATGGATTTTAGATATGGATCAGGATAGTGCCAGTCTGCACTTCCACAGATAGAGAGTCTGGGAAACAGGAAAGAACCTAAAAGATATGCATATATGCATAGTACCCAAGAGAAGAGGATGGAGACAAGATCCTCTGAATGGATGGGGAACACGGCGAGGGGTGGGGGGGAGTGGGACCTGGGAAGAATAGAGGGGGTAAAGAGGAAGGGAGTTGGTCATGGGGGAACAGAAAGTTGAGGGGGTGGGGGTAGAATAGGGGGAAGAGGGAATCATAGGATCGAAGACAGATCAGGCACCAGAGTGACCTCCAGTGATCTAAAGGTATAACACCAATTGGCCAGCTAAGCAATAGTGGAGGGACCACCTCGAATGCCCATTCCTGATAATGAACTTGATGTCTATAACCATCCGGGAGCCTTCATCCTGTGACTGATGGAAGCAGAGGCAAACACACAATTAATCACTGAACTGAACCCAAGGAACCCAGTGACAGAGAGAGAGGAGCGATGAGCAAATTGGCAAAGAATGGGCTGGCAAAACCAGCAGAGACAGCTGATCTGAACAGGGGAGTGCTCTTGGACACCAGACCGACAGTGGGGAGGCCAGCATGGGACTGATCTGGACCCCCCCAAATGTGAGTGTCAGTGAGAAGGCCTGGACAACCTAAGGGGCCCTGAGCTGTGGATCAGTGTCTATCCCTGGTATACAAACTGTCCTCATGTGCCTATAGCACAAAGAGAGATGCTCTCTCAGCCTGGACTCTTAGGGGAGTGCCTGGACCCTACCAAGAGTAAAATGACAGACTCTAGATATCCCCTATGTGGAAGGATTTGGCAATAGGGTGGGAGGGAGGGGGGGAAGGGGAGTGCGGGAGGATGGGAGGGAGAGGGAACTGGGATTGACATGTAAAACAAGCTATTTAAAATTAAAATAAAAAATGATAAAAAAAACCCAGCACCAAGAATGGGATACATCTTGTTGAGTAATTGGCCCAAGAGGCCCCCCCTCTCCCCCAAATACCAGACTATTGCAAATGCTATTGGTTACCCTTCACAACACAAGGGTAAGTCCCTATTGCTGAAGATAACACTTATTTATATATTTTTTATGTTTAGCATTTATTATTATTATTATTATTATTTTATATTTTATTTTCCAGTTTAAATTTAGATAAGAAACGAGGTTGCTTCAAAAGTCAGTTCCAGGTCCCTCTCCCATTCCCTCCCCTCCTCCCGTGCCCTTCCCCCAACCGCCCCCTCCGTTAACCCCTCATTCCCCCAGGGAGGGTGAGGCCCTCCATGGGGGTGTCCATAGTCTGTCATTTCATATAGGGCAGGGCCTAGACCCTTCCCCAAGAGTTCAGGGTGAGAGTGCACCTCACATTGTTCTATGGGAGTCCAAAGTCTGTGTGTATACTTGGGATGGGTACTGATCTGCTGCCCAAGGCTCAATAGATTCCCTAGGCCTCCTCACTGACACCCAGATTCAGGAGGTGTTGATCAGTCCCATGCTGGATTCCCAGGCTGATGCCTGGGATTCAAGAGTTAACCTATATTAAACATGGAAATATAAAGCTGGTGCCCAAGTAGAAGCTTCACCCTTGTTAAATAGCATTCATAATGCTGGAAGATACTATATAAGTAACTAGAAGAAAAACACGGTCATCTATATCACCTAGTTCCTAACCCTATTGTATACAATAGTGACATTCTGCAAGATAGAACTACTGGTACAATGCAATAATGGCACAAATGTTGTGGAAATAATGACCCACTTTGGTTGAGTATGTATCTGGCACTTTTAAGGAAGTCCCAAGCCTTAAGCTACTAGGTAATGAACTCTAGGGGTAAACCTGCTACTTTTATTCTGCTAAATGGAAAAAGCACTAAAATGACTCATAATGGCATATTATTATATCCATAGATTATTGCCTCACTCAACCCTCACCATAAAAGCCTGTTATTGCAGTAGATGGTAATAAACAGAGAGACCCACACAACTGGACAACATACAAAAAGTGCAAGAACTTGGAGCACTCTGTTCAAGATTGAATGTCTGCCTCAAACCGCACCCATGAAAGCTCAAGAATCTGTGTGGAAGTGAAGGAAGAAAGAAAGATTATCCGAGCCTGAGATGGTGGCTGTGTCTAAGGAAACAGTGTCTTCTAGAACTAACAGAGCTGATGGACATATGAGCTTATAAAGGGCTATAGTATCATGCACAAAAGTGGTACAAATCTAAGTGATACAAAAATCCCAGCATGCAGAAGGGAAAGTGGCCACAAAGTCCCACTCTTCTTTTTTTAATACATTTTTATTTAAATTATAAACCATCTTACTTTACATATAAATCCCAGTTCCCTCTCCCTCCCACCCTCCCATGTCCCCCGAAACTATCCCATCCCATCCACTCCCCAGGGAGGGTGAGGCCTTCCATGAGGGATCATCAAATTCTGTCACATCATTTGGGGCGGTGCCCAAGCCCTTTGCATGTATCTAAGCTGAGAGAGTATCCCTCCATAGGGAATGGGCTCTCAAACATCATTCGTACACAAGGTATAAACAGTGGTTCCAGCACCCAGGTCTCCTAATCGACACCCACATTCAGAGGACTTGGTTGAGTCCTTTGCTGATTCTCCAGCTCTCAGACTCTGTGAGCTCCCAGTTGGTCATGTCAGATGTTTCTGTGGGTTTCCCCAGTGTGGTCTTGACCCCTTTGCTCATCCACTCTTAACCAAGGAGCAATTTGCAAGAGATATCTCTTATGAGAGAAGAAATCAGTTTTTTATCATGGAATGGTACCGGTATATAAGCTATATTCCAAAGCAGATCTCATGCTCAAGTTTAGTTGACCAAGGTTATGTTTTTAGTGTGTGTGTATATGTTTGTGTGTGTGTGTGTGTGTGTGTGTGTGTGCTTTTGGTTTGATGGTTTGTGTCTCTGTTTTTGTTTCATTTTCTTGTTTTTTTTATTTTGGGAGTTATTTGACTCTTGAGAGAAGAAACATGAAATTTTGTGGGTCATGATGTTATGAGGATTGTGGAGAATTTGGGGGAGAGTAACAGATATGAACTAAGTATATGATATGAAAAAATTTAAAGATAGTAATAATAATTAATAACAATAATACAGAAATTAAATTAATGGCTAACAAACCATCATACATGATTTTCTATTGTATGCTAGGGACTATGACAGGCTTAAAAAGTTAGAGACAAAGCCACGGTACCATTCCTGAGTGAGGCTTACTAGAGCAGAAAATAAATTCTGAGAAATGGACAAAGAAACATATTCAGACTTATGCAGTGGGGAGGTACTGGCAATTGTGAATGCCACAGGTAGGAAAATTGAACTGAGGATTGAATTGTGCATCATAGGCTGAGTAAGCTGAAGGAAGAAGATATTCAAGGCAGAGTGTGTGCAGTTTCTGACAAGTCAGATTTATGTATGTATATGTATATGTGAATGTTATGTGACAAGACTGGAGTCCCTGATATACCTTGCTATACTGTTAAGGTTTTATTTCTTGCAGCAATGAGAAGCAGAAATCTTTTTGAACAGTATCATAGTTGAGTTCTGTCAGGCATAAACTTATGACAAGTGAATGGCATTCAACTTTTGGTGAGAAAAAGAGAAAGGGAGAGAGGCAGAAAGACAGTGACAGAGACAGATGGACACACATACATGCACACACACAGATAGAGAGACAAAGAGACAGACACAGAGACAGAGTGTACTCAGATGTGAAGGGCCTTGTGGAGTTTAGTTGAACCTTGCCTGTCTGGTGGTACATAGTGTATGTTTGTGTTGGGATTAGCATGTGAAGGGATATAAGACCAGTAGTAGTAAAAATAGCATTTCTGTTGTTGTTTGAAATTATTCACCATTTGGAGCCAGAGTTCAGAGTTTTCATCTGCCTTTTCAAAAGAATAATATTTCTTGTGACAGTGGAAGTGGACAGATGTTTCTAGAGTCCTGTTCTGTGCTGTTCATGCCACTCCACTTCCTTGATATACTCATTTTACTTCAATTATATTTTAGATTTTTGATGTCTTAAGATGTTTATTTTTATAATTTAATTTATGGTTTCCACAGGAAAAGCTTCTGTTAGCTATGGAATTAAAACCAGACTGACAAGATTGTTCAGTGGATAAAGATGCTTGCTACCAAGCCTAAAGACCTAAGCCTAAGTTTGATCCTTGAGAACCAAATGGGAAATGAAGAAAAAATGACTCCCATAGGTTGTCCTATGACATCCAACACACACACATACACACACAGAGGAAGGGAGAGGGAGAGAGACACAGTCACAGAAAACTGTAATTAAAATATTTTAAAACACCACAAAAATACATCATGCTGACAGTATTTAAGACTTGTTAATCAAATGTTCAGACACTTTTCTTCAATGACTGTTTCATACAGCTGTCAGATTCATCCCCCTTTAAACAAGTTAGTCTACTCCTTTTAAACAACTTATTCTACCTTCCTTACATATATGCTTATTTTTCAGTGACTTTTCACTGATTATGTATGTAGTATCACTATGCTGGTAGGGGCTGGCTTCATTTTCAAATGATTGATGCTGTTTGTTTGGATCCCAAATTTTATCAGTAACTCAGTCCAGGGAAGCAAGTAGGATAATTGCAGATCTTCATTTCTCCCTTCTTCCTCCAAGTTCATGCCTCAATCTCATTCTAGTTTCTGTAGTAGAACAGCTGCTTCAGCCTTCCTCCTTCCCTGTCCCCATCTCCAGTGGAACACACAGATCTTCCCCTCCAGCTTTTGCTTACCCCACTAATGACTTTATCCAGGTCCCCTGCTCCATCAGGCAATCCCAGGAACATGAAGACTGTTCTGAGAGGGAAGTACATAGCCTAATCATGGAACTACACTGCTGTCTCCAAATCTATTCCCCAGTTTTATCCCCATCTCTGTAGCAGATGACCTGCTGTGGCCTCCCTTCCTCTCTGCCCCCAACTCCAGCAGATCACATAGTTCTTCCAAATTCCTCCCTTCTCATTCTGGTATCCCAGCCTTCAACTCTAGCATGCTTTTGCTGGGAACTTTCCAGCTAAGCCTGACATAAAAGAAATAGAACAGGAAAGCAGGTAGGCTAGCTTCAGAGCTTTGCTCTTCCTCCCCCTGGCATATCCAATTCCGTAGCCTCATTCCTAACTTTGTAGTAAGCCACCTGTTGTGGCCTTTCCTTACTCTATGATATCATTGCCAGGGAACTAAGAAAATCCTTCTGGGACACTGCTTTCTTCACTTCTGATGACCCCTTAAATTACCCTCTGTCTTAGTAGGGTTTTGTCTTGTTGTGAAGATACACCGTGACCATGAAAACACTCATAATAGAAAGCATTTAAGTGAGGTGTCATGTTATTGTTTAGTGGTTCAGTCTATATCCTCATCATAGCAGAGAGCACAGTGGCATGAAGGCAGGTGTGGTGTTGAAAAAGTAGCTGAGAATCCTACACTTGTAGGAAACAGTCTGTTGAGAAAATTGGCAGTATACTGAGCCTGGAAACTTCAAAGCCTACTCTCTCAGTGATGTACTTCTTCCAACAAGGCCATACCCACTCTAACAAAGTCACACCTCCTAGTAGTACCCCTGTCTATGAGACCGTCTTAGTACCACACCCTTCCAACATAATAATTCCTAAGTGCCACTTGCCAATACCTAGTTCCTAACATCTTATCATGAATACCTGAAGCACACATATCAGGATCTCAGAAGAATATCCTACAAGGAAAAACACAGTCACCACACCCATCCTAATAATGAACAAGGGCAACAAAAACCAAGGAACAAATACCCATCCAACAAAGACAAAAACAGATATCACCTAAAATTACAATCTCCCCAAACCCTGATGTCTAGACACCAGTGTAAAAACATACTCAGTAATATCCAGAACAATATGTCCCTGCTAGAGTCAACAACACTTACCAAGTAGTTGTGGAGTGTTGCAATAAATATGAAGCACAAGACAAAGATTTTAAAATAGCCTTTATAAATATTATTAAGGTCCATAAAGAGGAAATAAATATATCCCTTAGAATTCTATGAAAATACAAATAGTTGAAGAAAATGTCAAGACTCACTGGTTGGGTGGCCCAGAGTGCTAGGATAGAAGTAAGCAAAATTAGAGAAAAAAGTCAATGCAATGATGCCTAATGATATTCGGCTACCCTATTTTCATCAGAGAGCCTTCATTTAGTAACTGATGAAAACGGATGCAAAGACTCACAGCCAAAGCTAGGCCAAGTTAAGAGAACGTTGTTTAAGAGGGGGAGGAAGGATTGTAGGAGGTGGAAGGGTAAAGACCATCACAGGAAAACACATAGAATCAACTAACCTGGGCTCATAGGAACTCACAGAGTCTGAACCAACAACTAGGGGCCTGCATAAAACTGACCTAGGCCTTCTACATATATATGACAGTTGTGTAGTTTGATCTACCCATATGACAGTGGGATCAGGGTCTGTTCCTAATGCTTTGTGTGGCCTTTGGGAACCTATTCTTCATATCCTCATATCCTCCTTGCCCAGCCATAATACAAGGGGAGGTGTTTAATCCTACTGAAACTTGATATACCATGACTTTTTGATACCCACGGGAGGCCTTACACTTTCTGAAAAGAAAAAAAAAGAAAAGTGAATGGGTACTGCATAGGGAAGTTTAGGGAGGGAATGGGAAGAGAAGAGGGAGGGAAAACTGCATTCAGGATATAAAATAAACACATAAATTTAATTTTTAGAAAGTTCAAGACCTGAAAGCAGAAATAGCATCAATATAGAAAGTGCAAACTGATGGAAATCTGGAACAAAAAATTTAGGAATTCAAACAAGAAACTCTGAGACAAGCCTAACCCACAGAATATAAGAAATGGAAGAGAGAATATCAGGAATAAAGATACAATGGAAGAAAGTGATAGTGCAGTCAAAGAAAATGTCACATATTTATGTAAATATATGTATATATATTTCCCTTGGCACACAATAACCAAAAGATCCAACATGCATAACAAAGAAATAAATAATATAAAAAGCTACAGGGAAAAAGATAAAGTAACATGTAAAGGTAGACCTATTAGAGTAATACCTGACTTCTCAATGGAGTGTCTAAAAGTGCAAAGGACATGGACAGATGCTCTACAGATTCTACAAGACAACAGATACCAACCCAGACTACTATACCCAGCAAATCTCTCAATCACAATGAGTGGGGAAAATAATATATTATATGAGAAAACCAACATTAAGCAATATCTATATAACAATCCAGCCCTACAGAGGTACAAAAAGAAACTCCAACTTATAGAGGTCAATGACACCGAAGAAAGCACAAGAATAGATAATCTCAGACCAGAAAATCAAAAATGGGGAAGCACACATACTACCACCTCCAGTACCACAACAGCAGCAACACAATAACAGGAATCAACAAACACTGCTCATTGATATCACTCAACTTCAACGATCTCAATTTATCAATAAAAAGACACACTGAGGGAATGGATGCAAAAACAGAATCCATCTTCTGTTATGGCAAGAAACACATCTTAACATCAAGGATGGACATCTTGTCAGACTATAGCGTTGTAAAAAGAAATTCTAAGCAAATGGAACTAAGAAGTAAGCTGGTGTAACCATTTTAATGTCTGACACATTTGATTATAAATGAAAAACTATCATAAGAGAAAAGGAAGGGCACTGAATATTCATCAAAGGAAAAATCTACCAAGATACATTGTAACATCTATGCAGGAAACACAGGGGCACTCAAGTTTATAATAGAAACATTCTTACAGTTTAAATCATGCACTGACTCTCACACATTTGTAAGGGGAGACTTCAATAACTCCCTCTCACCAATAGACAGATCATCAGTCTAAACATAAACACAGAAATGCTGGGGCTAATAGATATTATAAACCAAATGGACCTAACAGATAATTACATAACATTTCAGCCAAATACAAAAGAATACACCTCTTCTTATCATTTCATAAAATTCACTCCAAAATTGACAACATACTCAGACACAAAGCAAGACTGAACAGGTACAAGAAAATTGAAATAACTTCATGTGTTCTATCTGACCATCATGGAGTAAAGGTGTGTCTCAAAAAAACAAAACAAAACAAACAAACAAAAAACACAGAAACAAAGAAAGCTTACAAGTTCATGGAACCTGAACCATTCACCACTGAAAGACAAATGGGTCAAGACAGAACATAAGAAAGAAATTAAACACTTTCTGGAATTGAATGAATATACAACATAAGACACAACAAAGGTGGTTCTAAGAGGCAAGTTCATAGTGATAAGTGACTGCATAAAAAATGTAGAAGTCTCATACTAGTAACTTAGCAGTATACCTGAAAGCTCTAGAACAAAAAGAAGAAATCAAATCCAAAAGGAGTGGATAGCAAGAAATAATCAAACTCAGGTTTGAAGTCAAAAGTAAAACAAAAGCAAAAAGTCAATGAAGCACCATTCTCCACCCACGGGACAGGCAAGGTAAGCATGGGCCTGATTCCGGCCTGCCTTCTGGTGCCCTGAGCAGAACCACCAGAGACCTGGGGACTGTCAACTGCGAATACCATTCTGATAGGATTCAGCCTGCCCAGAGACAGCCAGCACCACAGTCTCTTTTTCTACCCCGGGACTAGGAAGGACTGTGCCTGCTTCTGGCCTGCCTTTCGGTGCTCTCTGCACACAACTAGTCTAGAACAGGGGAATGCGCACTGAGTTTCCCACTCTTGCAGGGGTTGACCCACTCAGACTCTGCCAGCATCCTGGACCCTTTCTCTGCCCACAGGACTAGGTAGGCCTGGGCCTATCTTTAGCCTACCTTCCAGTGCCCTGCGGGCAACCAGCTGTGACCTGGGAACTCCACACTGCACATCCCATCCCAATGGGGTTCAGCCTGCACAGAGGCTGCCAGCACCAAAGTCCCTTTTTACACCCACAGGACTAGGTAGGCCGGGGCATGCTTCTGATCCACCTTCTGGCACCCTGCACACAACTAGCCCAGGCCAGGGGACTGCACACTGCAGCTCCCACTCCAGCGGGAGTCAACCCACGCAGAGACTGCCAACAATCTGGTTCTTTTCTCTGTCCACCGGACTAGATAGGACTGGGCCTGTCTCCGGCTTGTCTTCCAGTGCCCTGTGGGCAACCAGCTGTGACCTGGAGACTCCACACTGTTTCTCACCCTGACCAGAGTCAGCCCACCCAGAGTCTTCCAGAGTCCAAATCTCATTCTCCACCCACAGGATAGGCAAAGAAAGCCTGGGACTGTTTCCACCAGCCTTCTGGTGCTCTGAGCAGAGCCACCATAGAACTTGCGCCTGTGTACTGCAAATCCCATCCCAACAGGGTCCAGCCTACTTAAAGGCTGCCAAGGACCCGATATTAGGACCACCTCCACCCACACAAGAGTATTGGACCTAGTTGCACTAACCCAAAGGGAACCTTGGTCACATACCCACCAGGAGACAAAGAATCTCCTTCTGCACCCACTGGAAAAAGTGATGGGAAGGAGACAATATAAAAACACATTCAGCAACAGAAAAACCAGTAGGACACTGCTAGAGTCTAGAGACTCTACACCAGCAAGACAGAAATTTAACAAAGAAGCAAGGAACTAATAGAAGCTATGACCCAATTGTGTTTAAGAAACATTCATAGAACATTCCATCCAAACATCAAAGACTATATCTTTTACTCAGCGACACATGGAACCTTCTCAAAATCGACCACATACTCGGCAACATATCAAACTTCAACAGGTACAAAAAATTGGAATAACTTCATTGGAATAACTGTATCTCATCAGAACACCATGTGTTAAAGTTAGAATTCCACAAAAACACAAATTGCAGAATCCCTAAAACTCATGGAAATTGAATAATACACAATTGCACCATGCTTGGGTCAAAGACAAAATAAAAGAAATTAAAGACTTCCTATAATTCAATGAAGACACAGCATGCCCAAACTTTTGGGACACTTTGTAAGCAATGCTAAGAGAACAGTTCATAGAACTAAGTGCCCATGTGAAGAAACTGGAGAATGGTCACACTAGAGAATTAACAGCACAACTGAAAGCTCTCGAACACAATAGCTGGAGTCATTATAGCTTTGAGGAGAGAGCTGACATCAGTGAGATTTCCAGAGATCTACAACTGGAAAACTAAGTAATAGTGGGGAGACTACATTAATAACCCCTACCTAATGATAAGGTTGATGACTTCCTTATATGACATCCTAGAACCTTCATCCATTGATTGATGGAAGCAGAGACAGACACTCACAGCTAAACACTGAACTGACCTGCAGGAACCCAGTGACAGAGATGGAAGAGTGATGAGCAAAGGGGTCAAGACCGTGCTGGTTAAACCCACAAAGACAACTGATTGGACAAGGGGAAACTCTTGAACCCCAAACTGATGGCTAAGAGGCCAACAGGGGCCTGATCCAAACTCCATGAATGTAGTGTCAGTGAGGAAGCCTCAGAAATCTCTGGGGCCTTGGATAGTGGATTAAGTGTTCACCATTGCACACAAATGAACATTAGGAGCCTATTCCACATGGAGGGATGCTCTCCCTGGACACATGGGAAAGGGCCTAGGTCTACCCTGGATGAAATGACAGACTCTGGAGATCCCCCCAAGGAGGGCCTCACCCTCCATGGGGAAAGACGTGGGGATTGGGCTGGGGGTGGGGGGTTGGGGTGGGGCTGGCAGGGAGAAGGCAGGGAACTTGGATTGACATTTAAAGCATGCATGTTTCTAATATAAAAAAAAAACAGGTCCAAATGGCTTCAGTTCAGAATTCTACCAGAAATTCCAAGAACATCTTATACCAATTCTCCTCAAAGTTTTCCACACAATAAAAACAGACAGGTCTTTGCCAAACTCTTTTTATGAGGCTTCAATAACGTTGACACCCAAGCCACCCAAAGACACAACTAAGAAAGAGAACTGCAGACCAATATCCCTCATGAACATTGATGTAAAAATACTTAATAAAATACTGGCAAATCAGATCCAAGAACACATCACAAAACTCATTCACCATGATAAAGGAGGGTTCATCCCAGGGATGTAGGGATGATACTATATATGAAAATCCATCAATATAATCCACCATATAAATAAGCTAAGAAACAAAAATCACATGATCATCTCAATAGATGATGAAAGAGCCTTTGATAAAACCCAACACCCATTCATGATAAAGGTCTTGGAGACATCCGGAATAACAGCAACATACTTATATATAGCAAACCAACAGCTAACATCAAACTAAATGGACAGAACTCAATGCGATTCCTCTAAAATCAGGAACAAGACAAGGCTGTCCACTCTCTCTATACCTCTTCAATATTGTATTTGAAGTTACAGCAATAAGACAACAAAAGGAGATCAAGGGGATACAAATTGGAAAGGAAGAGGTCAAACTTTCACTATTTGCAGATGATATTATAGTTTACATAAGTGACCCAAAAAACTCTACCAGGGAACTCTTACAACTGATAAATACTATCAGCAAAGTGGTAGGATACAAGATCAACTCAAGAAAATCAGTAGCCCTACTATATACATAAAAAAAGGGCTAAGAAAGAAATGAGAGACACATCACCCTTTACAATTGCCACAAAGAACCTAAAATACCTTGGGGGTAATGCTAACCAAACAAGTGAAAGATCTGTACTGCAAGAAATTTGAGTCTTTAAAGAAAGAAATTAAAGAAGACACCAGGAAATGGAAAGATCGCCCATGTTCTTGGATAGGTAGGACCAACATAGTAAAAAGAGCAATCTTGCCAAAAGCAATCTACAGACTCAATGCAATCCCCATTAAAATCCTAGCACATTTTTTGACAGACCTTGAAATGACAATTCTCAACTTTATATGGAAAAACAAAAGACCCAGGTTAGCCAAAACAACCCTGTTCAACAAAGCAAAGTCTGGAGGCATCACCAACTCTAACTTCAAGCTCTATTACAGAGTTACAGTCCGGCAAACAGCTTCTTATTGGCATGAAAAATAAACAAGTAGACCATTGGAATCAATTGAACACCTTGACATTAACCCACACATGTAGGAACACATGATCTTATCAAAGAAGCTAAAATTATACAATGGAAAAAGAAAACATCTTCAACAAATGGTGATGGCATGGCATAACTGGAGGCTGACGTGTAGAAGATTGCAGATGGATCCATGTCTAAAACCATGCACAAAACTTACTTCGGACTGGACCAAAGACCTCAGCATAAATCCAGACACAATGAACATGTTAGAAGAACATGTGGGAGGTTCCCTTGAATGAATTGGTACAGGAGACCACTCCCTGAACATAACTCCAGTACCCAGACAAATGAAATTGACAACTAATAAATGGAACCTCCTGAAACTTAGAAGCTTCTGTAAGGCAATGAACACAGTCAACAAGACAAAAAGGCCACCCACAAAATGGAAAACGATATTCACTAACCCCACATCTGACAGAGGGCTGACCTCCAAAATTTACAAACAACTCAAGAAACAAGTTTCCAAAACAACAAAGGATCCAGTTAAAAGGTGGGGTACAGAACTAAACAGAAAATTTTCACGAGAAGAGTCTAAAATGCCTGAGAGACACTTAAAGTGCTCAACATCCTTAGCCATCAGGGAAATACAAATCGAAACAACACTGAGATACCATCTTACTCCTGTCAGAATGGCTAAAATCAAAAACACCAGTGACTATGCTGGATAGGTTGTGGTGAAAGGGGAACACTCCTCTATTGCTGCTGTGAGTGCCAACTAATATAGCCACTTTGGAAATCAGTATGGAGATTCCTCAGGAAAATGGGAATAAACCTACCACAAGACCCGGCAATTCCACTCTTAGGCATATACATACAAGATTCACAATAATACAACAAGGACGTATGTTCCACTATATTCATAGCAGCATTATTTTTAAGATTCAGAATCTGGAAGCAACCTAGATGCCCCTCAACTGAAGAGTGGATAGAGAAAATGTGTTACATTTATACAATATACAAACACCATGGAATCTTGAAATTTGCAGGCAAATGGATGGCACTAGAAGAAACCATCCTGAGTGAGGTGACCCAGTCACAAAAAGAGAAACATGGTATGTACTCACTCATATATGGATTTTAGACATTGTTCAGGAGAGTGCCAGCATACAATCCCACTGCCAGAGAGAATGGGCAACAGAATATTCATCCAGTGACTGATAGAATCAGAGGCAGACACCTGCAGCTAAACACTGAACTGAACTCCAGAAATCCAGTGATAGCAAGGGAGGACAGATGAGCAAAGGGGTCAAGACTGGGCTGGTGGACCCCACAGAAACAGCTGACCTGAACAAAGGCGGGCTCTTGGACCCCAGGCTGATCGCTGGGAGGCCTGAATGGGCCTAATCCAGACCCCGTGAATGTGAGGAGGCCTAGGCAATCTGTGGGCCTTCGGGGGTAGATCAGTGTTTATCCCTGTCATACAAATAAACTTTGAGTACCCACAATGAGAGATGATTTCTTAGCCTGGACTCTTGGGAGAGGACCTAGGCCCTGCCCTGAATGAAATGACAGACTCTGGTGACCCCCCTTGGAAGGCCTCACTCTCCCTGGGGTTCTGAGTGGGGATTGGGTGGGTGCTGAGTGGCCTGGTGGGGGTATCAGGGTAGGAGGATAGGGAGAGGTAGCTGGGATAGACATGTGAAGATAATTTGTTTCTAATGTAAATAAAAAACATAACTTTGTGGTTGGGGGGTCATTCCAACATGAGGAACTGTACTATAAAGGGTCGCAGCCATAGAAAGGTTGAGAATCACCGTTGGAAGCTATCCTAGGGAGCATATCCTAGCTGTGTCTGTTGTTCTTTGCTGCAGCTTTGTGCAATAAAACACAGCCCAACAAACCCACATGGAGTTTACTGGAAAAGGGAGAAAAGGGAGGGGTAGGTGTTACCCGATCAAGAGAAGAAACGGGGAAGAGAGAACAAGCAGGAGGCACTTGTTTCTAAAGGTTTAGAACGAGTCTCAGCAGCTTGGGCCATTGAAACTGGAGTCATGGAGCTGCCAGTGACCCAGTTTAAAAAACAAATCAATGAAACAATGAGTTGATAGTATGAGAAAAATCAATAACACCAACAAAGCCTTATCCAAATTAACTACAAGATGATTAGAGAAGAAACAAATTAACAAAATTATAGACAAAATGGGGATAAAACAACAGATACCAAGGCATCCAGAGAATCATAAAAACATATATTTAAAAGGTGTATTCCACTGAAATGGAAAATTATGAAGAAAAAAGGGATATATTTCCATACATGCCACTTACCAAAGTTAAATCAGGATCAGATAGGCATTTTAAATAGACCTGTAACCTCTAGAGAAATAGAAGAAATCATTAAAAGTCTCCAAACCTAAAGAGTAAAAATTAAAAAAGGCCAGGGCCAGATGGTTTTAGCACAGAATTCTAACAGACTTTCAAAGAAGTATTAACACCAACATTCCTTAAATTATTTCACGAAATGGAAACATAAGGAACATTCACCAATTCATTTTATGAGGTTATAGTTACTCTGATACCCAAGTGACATAAAATCTCAACAAAGAAAGTGATTTACAGTACAGTTTTCCTTTGTGAAATAGATGTAAAAATTCTCAGTAAAATATTTGCCAATCAAATCCAAGTCATCAAAAAGAACATCCACTATGATCAAGTAGGCTTCATCATATAGATAGATGCAAGGATGGTCCAGCATTTATAAATTGATAACTTTAATTCATCATATAAACAAACTGAAAGACAAAACCCACATGCTTATCTCAGTAGATGCAGAAAAGTTTTTTGACAAAATCCAATACTTAATGGATTTTGACAAAATTTTGTTATACAGTCCTAGAGACATTAGGGATACAAAGGATATGCCTCAACACAATGAAGGTAGTTTATGGTAAACCTATAGCCAGCGTCAACTTAAATGTAAAGAAACTCAAAGTAATTCTACTAAAATTGAGAACAAGACAAGGATGTACACTTTCTCCATACCTATTCAATAGAGCACATTAAGTCTTAGCTAGAGGAATAAGACAACTGAAGGAAATCAAGGAGACACAAATTGGAAAGGAAGAAGTTAAAGTATCTAAATTGGCTGATGTTATGATAGTAAGCTACCATAAAACTTTCACAGGAATACCCTTATATCTGATAAACTTTCAGAGAAGTAGCTGTATACAAAATTAATTCACTACAATAATCATCCCTCCTATATATAAATGACAGAGTGAGAAGAAAAACAGAGAAACATTAACTTTTACAATAGCCTCAGATAATATGAATCATCCTCATGTAACTCTAACCAAATTTGTGGAAGGTTTGTATGAAAAAATAAACCTTAAGGCATTGAAGAAATACATTGAAGAAGATATCAGAAGATGAAAAAGATTTCCATTCTCATGGATCAGTAGTGTTAACATCAATATCTTAAAAATACCCATGCTACTAAAAGTAATTTACAGATGCAATGTACTGCCCGTCAAAATCCCAACAGAATCATTTACAGACCTTTAAATGGTAATATTTAGATCATATGGAAACACGCACACACCAAGATAGTTAAAAATCATGAATAATTTAAAGAACTGTACTACAGAGCTATAGTAATAAAAACTTCATGGTAATGGCCCATCAAGAAGCCATGTCATTGCTGATCTCTTCATAATAGCTCGAAATTGAAAACAACCTAGATATCCTTCAATAGAAGAAGATGTAAAGAAAACATGTGCATTTAAAGTGTGCAGTATCATTCAGCTATTAACAAAACATGAAATCATAAAATTGTCAGGTAAATGCATGAAATTCGTAAAATTCTTCCTGACTGAGGTAACCTAGAATGAGAAAGACAAATATGGTATATGATTGCTTATATGTGAATATTATCTTTTTAGTCCATGGTAACCAAACTACAATAGATAGAACCACAGAAATTCCATACAGAGTAATAGACTAGATGTACATGTTGGGGAGGCATGGAGATCTCCCTAGGAAGGGAACTAGAATCAATAATTATGGAAGGGGAAGAGCTGGAACAGAAAGATGAAGTGGGGACAGGGAGGCAAGAGAAAGCCAAGACAGGGAATATGGGGAGAGACAGCTAATTTTAAGGACCATTTGAGAGATACTATGGAAACATAGTATAGTAGAAGCTTCTTATAATATATAGATATATGAAGATGATCTAATTGAAATCACCCAATAAATAATAGGGAGACGGTTTTAAATGGCCATCTCTAGTCACCAAATGAATCTTCTAGTACTAGGATTGGGTTACATCTAATTGAGATGTTGGCTAAAAGGGTCCCATGGAAATTCCCAAACAACCCAGGTTGTTGCCTAGAGTACAGGTTGCTCTCCACAAACTAAGGCCAAGGCTCCACTATTGAGGAGAGTACCTATACAATTCATTGAATGTGAAGAAGTCAAGCTGGTGCCCACATAAAGCCTTCATCCCTCATGCTAGTGTCTTTGATATAGGAAGGTACTTTGCATACCACCAAAGGAGAAAATTAAACACCAGCCCAGCCACACACCTTTTAATCTATAGTGATTTCCTGCCTTCAAGTTATAGTAGTGCAATGGTGGCAGAAAGATTAAGGGATTAACCAACTAATTACTGATTTGACTGAAGACCCACTCCACAGTATGGAAGTCATTCCTGATGCAGAACCTGCGACTAAATAGTCCAGGGTCACAAGAAAAAAAAACCAAAATACTGCTGTTCTAAAAACAAAATAAAAAAACACCCAAAATTTAGCAATAAAATGATTCCTAATGAGGTTCTCCTATAGTGTCTTGCTCATCCATCATCAGAGAAGCTTTCTTCTACAGCAGATAGACAGACATAGAGATCCACAGCCAGGCATTGTGGAATGAGTGAGAGGTCGTGGAACACTCAGCCCTAAATGGGAAGTCTTCTTCAGATCACTCCCTTCAAGACTCAGGGAACCTTATGCTCAGAATGTAAAAGCAAGAGGGTTGGAGGAATAAAAAATGAATTCTTCAGTGGAGGAAGCATCTTTTGAAGAAAGGTAGCTTCAAAAATACAGTCACATGTCAGACTACATTATGTCCATTCATTGAAAATTAGTTGGTTATGTCCAGTGCTGAGCTATGACTTCAGTATAAGCACAGCTCACTCTTACCTGCACATCAGCTCTACTACTCAAAGGCCATGATGGTCAAGTAGGAAGACCATGATCTTCTTCTCTCAATTATAATCTTGCCCACCTACCTAAAAGGTCTCCCTGTACCTTTATGTACCTTTTAAACTTTACCCTTGCTTACAGAACAAGGGGGAGTAAGGAAACCCTGGAAACGAAAGTGTTTTTTTGCCAAGTGAAAGTCAGGAGGGTTAAAATTTGCATGAAAGGCCTCTAGAGACATTTATATTCTTAAGGGGGTAGGAATAAAGGAAATGTAGTCCAGGGTGCAGTTTGTGAAAAAAGAGCAAAACAGCACCAATAGGGAGAAGACGAATAACCACTTCTGCATAGCTAGCAGAAGGTCAGGAGAGGTTAAGTACCAGGCAGTTTCCAGAAAAGATTCATGGAACTAATTCAGCTTGCACGACTATAACAGCAAGTCCAGGTCCTTGTGAGCACACCCTGGTTCAGAAAGAGCAGTGAGTCTTCCTGCCCTGAATATTGCAGGACAGAGGGCACAGGTGACACTGGATTAGTCAAGACATTATTATCTTCCTCATGAGCTTCCCCTTAAGACCTCAGTTGTCTATCTTCTCTTATTCATGTCCATTGTTTAGTCATTTCATTGCTCATTAGCATCTAAATTAAGGAGTCAAGACTTGGGATAAGGTTTCGGGGGGTGGGAGAGGACAAGTACAACAAGTTCAGGAAAATGGTCCATCTGGCGATTCAGTGGTGCCCTCTGTGTCCTCCTGTCTTCACATCCTCTCCACTTCTCTTTTTAGACACTCTGCTGTATGCCATGTACACACTGGCCTAGTCCATTCGTCTTTTATAATTAATATTTGTTCTACATTTATTGAAAATAGATTTTTTTCAGATAATATATCCTGAAAATGATTTTCCCTCTTTGCTCCTCCCAGTTCCTCCTAATCTCCCTTCTCACCCAAATTCACTCAGTTTCTCTCCTTAAAAAAACAAATAGTCCTCTAAGGGACAATAATAAAATTTAAAAAAAACAATGCAGTAAAATATGATAAGATAAGACAAAAACTACCCTGGATGAAATGACAGACTCTGGAGATCCACCATGGAGGGCCTTACCTTCCATGGGGATCAGAGTGGAGATTGGGTGGGGGACTGGGTTTCCTGGTGGAGGGTGGTGGGGGAGAAGGGGAGGGAGAGGGACCTGGGATTGACATGTGAAACAAGATTGTTTCTAACTGTTAAAAAAGGGATTAAAAAAGCTAACAGATTGGAATGAGACAAAACAAACAAACAGAAGGAAAAGAGTCCAAGAGAAGGCACAAGAAACAGAGGCACTCATTAGCACACTCAGAAATCTCTTAAAAGCACTTATGGAAGCCATTAAACATACACAGAGGGCCTGGAGCAGATCAGTGCAAGCCTTGTGGGTACTGCCTCATTTGGTTTGATGCAGGCCAAAAGAGAAATGATGTAATTTAAAATGCACCATTTAGTGTATAATTTAGTGAAAATGACTTATTAAACTCTTACTGTTAGTGTTTCCTTAGAGGTATACATGGAGCACCAGGGAAACAGAAATGAGAATGAATGTCTCATAGCCTCATGCCATCTAAACTATGGAGGCTTGAAAGTTCTGGATGTTTGTAATCTGTATGGAAGACCACTTTTACTTTTCAACTCATTGAACTTACTTCTGATTATTTTCTTCCCTGCCACTACCCATCCATAGTCAGAATATAACCCCTGAAATACCCAGTTCTGTAACTGTGTCCAATGAAAAAAGTCTGTCTCCTGCCTTAGGGTTTCTAGTGCTGTGACAAAACTCTGTGGCAGAAAGCAACTTGTGGAGGTAAGATTTTAATTCATTTTACATTTCCAGGTAACAGTCCATCACCAAGGGGAGTCAGAACAGGAACTCAAGCAGGAACAGGAAGTCAAGAACTGAAGAGGAAACCATGGAGGAAGGCTGCTTCCTAGCTTACTCTTTGTGTCTTTCTTGACCTGTTTTTTCATACTATCCAAGACCATCTACTTTGAGGGCAGGGTCCTCACAACACCAAAAAAGTAGAAAGCCAATAAACAGCATTCATTCCTCCATGGCTTCTGCTTCAGCTCCTGCCTCCAGGATTCTCCTGGCATTCTTCCCATGACTTCCCTCAGTATTGGACTGTGATGTGTAACTGTGTGCTAAAGTTAACACTTTCTTCCCCAAATTTGCTTCTGGTCATTGTGTTTTATGACAGCAATAGAAACCCTAAGACAACTCTATCTTTCTTATCAAGAAACTCTTTTTAAGCCTGTTGTTAGATCAACCAATCTTACCTGTCAATACTTATCCAGTTTATCTGATGCTTCTATTCTTTGCCATTGTTATATGTAGTTTAAAGGTTTCTCATTTTAGCAGTTCCTTGTTATTATTCTCTCTCTCTCTCTCTCTCTCTCTCTCTCTCTCTCTGTCTCCTTTTGCCATATTTCTGTTGCAGAATCCCATTTCTATGGGAAGCCAACTATCTAATATATATCCATGTCTAGGTAACAAAAGGGAAAAGAAAGAATACTACAATAAATAGATTGTTTTCTATAATTTCATGACTTTTCACCTTTGATCAACTCTCAATATTATTTAGTGATCCAGGTACATTTCTTGGGACCAACTTCTTACTTTTTACTTTGATATTTCAGTTTTGCAGCTTTTTAGAGTCCATTTTTCACTCTAACCTCACCCCATTGACACCCTAAGCTATCTTTTTATTATTTATAATCGGAGGTGGGGATTCAAGAACAGAGGGGTGATTACCCGGTTTGAGCTTTAATGCATTATCCACACTTTCTCTTGCAGCTGAAGAATTTATTGTCCCCAACCTCCAAGCTAACACTAAAAAGAAATTCCATCTTCCCAGAATCAATAAATTAGTGCCTATCTTCTTAGCCATTCCCTCTACAGCTCAATATACAGTAATATTAAGTAAATAAAGAAATTATGAGTAGGTATTTAGTGACTTAACCAAATGCTTTACTTTGGAGAAAAATTCCCACTAAAACTCAATGGACAAATATAATTGGGGATATAGAAAATATGTTACTCAATTTTTTAAAAAATATAAATTTACTGGATTTCTATCACTGCCACTGCTCCCTTTCACTCCTCCAACTCAAATTCATTACCTTTTCTTCTTTAATTAATACACATGCATGTATATATATGTGCATATATATAAACTTTATATATATATACATATATATATGTATGTGTGTGGTGTGTATACTTCTGAGTCCTCTTAATGATGTTCCAGTTTGTGTGTGGGGGGGGCTGTAAGAATGACCACTGATCAGGGGTTCATCCCTGGAGAAGACTGGTTCTCCTTCTCTTAGGAGGCAATAATTGGCTGTAGGTGTTCTTCCATGAATGGGGCTTATGTGGTTTCCCTATCCACATTGGAAAGTCTATTGGTGTTTTCATCATGCAGGTTCATTTTAGGTAACTACATTTTTGATCCCTGTTTATTCTGATGGATTAGTAAGGGAAACTTATGGAGTAAGCAAACATTAGAAACACAATATGATTCACGCTAGATGAAGGTATATTTATACAACTATAGAAGCACTTTCTTAGATAACCGGAAACATACAATGGCCACCTAACTTAGGTTTAAATAAGTAAAGTAAAATGAGGCAAATGCGATTTTAAATACAGGCTAATTGTAAAGAAAAGATAACCTAGTGCCATACTCTGTTCATAAAACTTATACAAACAATATTTTATGAAGTCTTTCAAAAATCTCTATAAAACACTTGGTTGTAAGCAGCCCATATAATATTCTGGTTGACCACCAAGGGTAGATAGATGTATTTTTTTAATGTTAATGCTGTCTATCATTTCTACAGTGAGTATTGATCCACAATCTATACATTACTTTAAAAATTCACATACACAACAACAGGTTCACTGTGGTAGTTTCATGTGTACTTTGTTTTGACTGATTCTTCTCTTGCTTCCTACTTGCCCACAGATTATAGCTTCTGCCCCCAGCAGTCACTTCTCACTTTCATATCACATGTGTTCTTTTACCATTCTTATTTCTTTCTAAAAAACCCTTTTCCCTTCTAATTACAATTTGCACTCATACTTATTCTCATATATGTAGAAATCAGAAGCTATTGTCCACATGTGAGAGAGAACATGAGATATTTGTGTTTCATTCTTCATGAACTGTTTTAGGTTTTTCAGTTTCCACTAACCACCCGCATCATAACAGACTTTCCCAGTATCTAATTAGTTACACTACATTGCAGAATAATTTGTTTAAAGTCTTTAAGAGATTTATCAGATCAGAAAGATGTGGTAATGTGAAAGGTTGGATACTTAGGTGAAGTAAAATGAATACTGGAAAATAAAACTGGACATCTTGAGCAGTTTATGTATATATACATTTAGTCATATGGTTGTGTGTGCATATTTAACCTGGGGAAAGGAAAGAATATGATCAAAATATTTTTAAAGTTAAAAGTTGTTTTAAATAATAAAAGTAGAACAAGAACAAACCCCAAATTATAATCCATTACAGTAAACATAAATAGATTGAACACTCAAATGAAAAATATTTCTAGAAAAAACATGAAAATAAATTTTATTCTGATTAAGTTTAAAGTCACAGAAAAGTTGAAAGTCAAATGCAACACAATCATAGAAAGAGCATGTTTATCCTGAGACAATATAGAATTAAAAGGTGGTAACATAGAAAAGGCCTAAAACACAAGGGAGACGTAATTTTATATCAGGTGACTCTACTTTGAAGTGCATCTAATATAATGATATAGTCTCAAAGTATGTTAAGCAATGCAGTGAATATGTAGATCTGCAGGAAGACTTAACTAAATATAGTATCATAGTGCAATATGAATGTTCTTATTTCATTAAAGAATAGTACAAGTAGGTCAGAAATACATATGTAGAAGATTTGAAGAATACAATAAACACACATAAACACATACACATAGAAACACACTTATAGATACACACACACACACACACACACATGGGCACACGGACACGGACATATAATCTGCAGCTATAGGACACATAAAAACACATATGTTAAACAGCCAAAGATCACAAATTTCTAATGAATATGGAACATTTATCAAAACTGACTATATGTCTCTGCTCATAACTTTAACAAAATCACAGAGTTAAAATATTATATGAAATAATTTTGACAGTGGAACTAAGTTTGGTATTAATAATAAACTATATAGTTAAATTTGAAATTGAGAATAAAGCAATTAAAAATCTATTGGTTAAAAGCATAAAACACATTGAGCTTATAAATGTTTTAATTGAAAGAAAATACAAAATAACACTTTAAATCATGCATGCAACAAATTAATGCTTAGAGAAATGCTTATAGCTTTAAATGTATATAAGAAATATGATTCAAAATATGTATTGATCTCTGTAAGTCAGAAAAATGACATTACAATGTATCCTGACATACTAAAAAACTATAATAAATAAGATAGATGAACAAATTTTAAGAAAATACACAACAAAAAGTACCAGCAAAAGGACCATCATAACAAATAAATAGTTTCTAATAAAGACTGAAAGAATTAATAGACAAATATTAACATGGATAAGAAACAGAAATCAGGAGGAAGGAAGAGTAAATATCAGATTAGGAAAAGAAAAATGATGATTCAGCAATTTTTGTCGTTGTTGTTGTTGTTGTTGTTGTTGTTGTTGTTGTTGTTGTTGTTGTTGTTGTTGCTGTCGTCTCTTTAGGGTAATACAGGGATTCTTCGTAAATAAATAAGCAAACAACCCTTAACATAGTATCAGAAATGCAGCTGAGGAGAAAAGTGTTAAACAGCCTTACACAACTGGGTACCCTATTAGCTTCAACAAACTTAGACCAGGCAAAGTAAGCTCACTGTGCATTAGTGGCATGAATATTCCAGGAGCAATCAACTGCTTTCTGATTAGATTTAAATCCCATTCCATAAGACAGAAGTCATACCTGGTGCTATTTCCTGGGCTAAGTCCACATAGCTGGCTAGGTCATAGGTCCTACCAGAGAACTGCCTATCATTCTCATGCTAAATCAAAACATAATAAACTGCCTCAACTTGTTATTTTGTACCCAGAGATTAGTGGCTTTCTCAGCCATCATCAGAGAATCTTCTTTTTACCATAGGTGGTGACTAACACAGAGACTGACAACTAGTCAACCTACAGAGAATAAGATACCACGGAGTGCTCTGATCTCAATGGGGGCACCTATACTCTTTTCCTGAGAGCATAAGGATCACATTGGAAGAGGGGAACATAAAGGTTGCAAGATCCAGATGTATTAGACATCTGTAGTGAAACAGTGCTGGCTTGACAAGACAGGACCATTACACACGTGGTTTACTTCAGATGTGATTTCATGAGCAAGACCTATACCATATCAAACCAACCAAAAGTACCAGCATGAATGTGCAGGGTCTCAGGAAGTTCCATCCCTACCAGAGGAGATGTTGGAACATAATGGATGCTGAGAGAGGGAGAGTCATTTTTCATGAGTGATGTGGCCCTTAAGAAGATACCCACACTCCTGTACATTGTTCTTTATCAGGTACATATGGACAAATACTAATCTCAACCTTGAACAGGAAAACATCTCTTGGCAGTGAGCAGCAATGAATGCAAAGGCCCATGGCTGCTCAAGGAGCTGAGAATAGTGATGACTGAGTGCTTAGTAAACAGAACATTTGTACCACTCTCTTGAATAATCCAGGAGTATCAGAAGAGGAGAAGAATGCATTGAGCTGGGAGGGGTGGAGGGGTGAGAAACCTCATCTTTAGGATAAAGCGCAGTCATTGTCATCATGAACTAACAGCAGATGAAGTTTTATGCATTGGGTGTGAATAAGACTCAACCTGTGTTTTGGTTGGTTTTGCTAACTGACACAAACCTAAACATATCTGGGAAAAGGGAATCTAAATTGAAAAAATTACCTCTATCAGATTGGCCTATAGGCAGCTTGTGGCTTATTGCCTTAATTATTGATTGATATGGGTATTTGTCTTGGGTGTTATAAGAAATCAGGCCAAGTAAACCCTGAGGAGTAAACTAGTACGTAGTCTCCTCGATTGCCTCTATTTCAGTTCCTGCCTCCAGGCTCCTGCATTTAATTCCTGCCATGAATTCCTTTGATGATACAGTGTGACATAGAATTGTCAGTTGAAAGAGGCTCCATCCATGGCAACCCCAAGCTGCATTTGGTCATGGTGATTTGCCAGGACTGAAACCCTTATCAAGACAACCTGATAACAGTCAGCTATGAACGAAGAAGGGTGAACCTGGTGAAATACAGTCTACTGATATGCACGCAAGAGGAGGGGCTGTCTCTTCCTTTGGCTGTGCACCTACCTGTGGGCCCACCAGGTTCAATTGAATAGTTTCACGTATATGGTCAAAGAGATAGATAGACTTGGTTAAAGTCAGTGAGTCATTCAATAAAACAAATGTCTCAAATGTGAGAAGTGGATTTATGTGGTGAGAGACACATAAAAGGGCCTGTAAATGAGAGTAATCAAATAGTTGCATGAGATTATCAAAGACTAAGTTAGGTTTCAAGATTACAAAACCATACAAATGCCCACACTGTTCAGGGGGACACTCTTAGCAGTTTTATTGTGAACAGACACCATGATTATAGCAGCTCTTACAAAGAAAACATTTAATTGAGGGGGCTTACTCACAGTTTTAGAGGTTTAATACATTATCATAAAGACAGGGAACATGGCAGAGTGCAGGCAGACATGGTGCCAATTACTTTCAAACTACCACAGAAGCTATCCGAATTCCTAGTAGTAGTCTTCTATTTGTCTCCTAGATAGATGTATTTATCATGTGTGCTCATTGAGTTGACCACTTATGGTTTGTTTTCCATAAAAATCAACTTGAATATAACAAGCCTTTGCTAAATATTTTTGAAATTATTGTAGGTTAGAATTAGCAGAGTCATGGACATATTTGTGGAAAAAAAGAAGAAACCCAGTATTGTTTCAAGCTTTGAACATATTTTTATGAAAAAAGCAGGATGGAACAATAAAGTTGCAACAAGGAACAGGTGTTTTTGTGTTTCTATTTAAGTCAACTTCTTATTAACTTTATGACCTTGACCTTATCACACGGTTTATCCAAACATTTGCTTGTAAAGAAAATGCCACTATAAGAATATATAATGTGCATCATTAGACAAAAAGAATCCTTCCTTTTATGATAGTGAATTTAGTGCTCAGAGTCTGCCCCTAGAATGGCTCCCAGCCAGAAGATGTGGCTTTTGTGGTAACTGTATTTCTACTTTTACTTACTTGGAAAAATTGAACTTAGAAAATTATAAGGTATCAATGACACAAAATCCATAATCACTTTGCTTTTGCCATATCCTATATCCTGGTTAGATCCTAGGCCAGCCAAAACACTGCAATGATAAGATTAATTTTCTTAGGCTGAACCATCAGTCAAAAGACACTTTTATCTCATCTGGGCCAAAAGTAAACATTGTCATGATCCTCACTGACTCGCCTTTTAGATGACTAAGAATCCCTGGTTGCCAATTGCTAGCTGTTAGTAATTAGCTTTCAATTATCACCAGTTACATTTTCACCTGTTCAATTTGCAAATCGTGATTTTTTTTGCTTATCCTATTAACAATTTATGATTTCCTTTGTCTTCTGTACACCTGACAGTGTAAGAGGGGACAGATCCTCCACAGGGGAATTCCCCCTTCATCTGCTGTGCTGGCCAGTCACATCCATCTGGTGTTAGATGGGTACAGACTCAGCAGAGACACTAGAAGAACCCTAGCTGCTATATACAGGTATCAGGCTGTCTTTTTTTTTCTTGAAACTGTTTTGATGATGCTTTTCACTTTGTTCAAAATCAGGCATATGAACATCCCCCGCATAATAGAATATATATATATGTATATATGCATATATATGTATATATGTGTATATATATATAATGTGTGTGTATGTGCTTGTGCATGTGTGTGTGTGCTTGTGCATGTGTGTGTTTGTGTGTGTGTGTCCTAACATGAAGAGCTTTTTCTAAGGGTGCTGGTGATGCAAACTCAGATAATGTTAGAGGTCTAATAGTTTCCTCTATTCCTGTATACTTTATTTTTGAAGGCATGATATCCCTCTGAGGCTGAATTGGTCAACTGGCTGCCCATAGAGCCTCTGGGACCCTCCTGTTTCTGTCTCCCAGGTCAACTATGATAGGTGCGCCCTGGCCTTAAGAGCTTCTGACAAGGAGTCTGGTGATTCAAACTCAGGACTTATGTTTGAACAGTAAGCACCTTATGCAATAAGCCATCGCTCCTGGCAGTAAATAGTTAAATTTTTAACAGTGAAAGACTGACTTCTGATAAAATTTAATGACGGATTAACATTTAGTAAACGAAGAAGGAGGCAAACATAAAAGAGGTAATGTAGAAGTTTGAGAGAAAATAAGATATCTCAGTGAAATTTATTGGTGGCTATATTTAAGGACATCCATTCTTACTGATTAAATAGAATAT
Source organism: Mesocricetus auratus (assembly GCF_017639785.1). Lineage (NCBI taxonomy): Eukaryota > Metazoa > Chordata > Mammalia > Rodentia > Cricetidae > Mesocricetus > Mesocricetus auratus. The sequence continues at coordinate 30,391,485 of NW_024429200.1, read as the reverse complement.
TGTCAATAATGATAGACAGCCATGACAAATATGGGTTAGAAATGAAATGCTAAATGTTATAGCACCATGCATAAAATTGTAATACAATATGGGATTATATTAATCAGTATTATATGGATATAAATTCGGTTATAGCCGAATATCATTAGGAAACATTTAATTGACTTTGTTTTAATCAATTGTATTATACCCTATATCTCTGAGCCATCCAGCTTACAGATCCTGGTCATTTAGGCAGTGTTGATCACACACACTCTCTCTCCTGGCTTGAGCCTCAAGATAAATCAGTCATTGGTTGACCACTCTGACAAGCTCTAGGCCACCATAGGCCAAGCAAATCTTGAGACAGGTGTGGGTCAAAGGTTTTGTGGATGGGTTGGTGTGCAAATCCTATCACTGGGAGGCTTGTATCCTCTGTTACTAGGATTCTTTGCTAGAGCCACCTCATAGGTCCCAGGAAGTTTCCACTGCACTAGGTCTCCATGTCACCCCTTAAATGCCTACCGATTCCAGTTGTTTATCTCCATACTCTGTCACTCCCTCCCTGTATCTCTCCCTCCCTCCATAACATGAGTGAGGCAACCCAGACTCAGAAAGACAAGCATGGTATATACTCATTTTTTTCTTGGATATGAGCTGTTATATAACTGATAATCACAGTAGATACAACCCACAGCTCTAGAGAAGTTAGATGAAGATGAAAGGTCTAGGGTGGACATGTGGCTCTCCCTAGGAAGTAGAAATAGCATAGACATCTTTCATAATAACTTTAGCCTTAACAGAAGCTGAGGTTTTAAAACAAACAACAAAACTAAGATCCAATTATCCAGCTTTGTCTTTTCCAAGTTTGTGCGAGTAACCATAGCTGACATAAGTTGTACAATATCCATGTGATATCCACAAGATAGAATTTCTCACAGACCCTCCCCATTTTCTGGTTCTTATATATTATCTCCCTTATCTTCCATGATTAGTATTGGCAGAGAAACTGATAAAGATGTCCCACTTAGATCTAAGCACCACAATCATTGATTTTAAGTAAATTTGAACAGTTATTCATCTCTCCATTGACTACAGCCCACTTCAAAAATAAGTTTCTTTGACAAAAGTTGAGAGCAGCATGGGTCTAATGGTGAAAACACAAATTTTAGAAAGTAGCTTGATGCAGTGTCCATTTACCAAAAGAACAGTAATAGGTTCCCCTCAGGAAGTATGACTTCTTCAGCTTTGGGATTTTGACCAGTCTTATAGTACAGGCATGGATTTCCTCACCTGGAACAGACTTGAGATCCAATGAGAAAGAAGTTGATACCCCATTTACTGGTTATTTTTCTGCTTCTGTGGTCAAATATCACAACCAATAACAATGTAATGAAAAAGGTTATTTTGAGTTATGGTTTCAGAGGCTTAGCTGTCCACAATGGGTGGGGGAAGGCATGACAGTAGGATCCAGGAGCTAAGATAACACATCTCAGCAACACACAGGCAAAAGATAACAGGAAATAGAGCAAGGCTATAAAATATCCAGGAAGGTTCCATGTCCTAAATTTTCATCACCTGCCCAAATAGTGACACCAACATGAGCCTATGGGAGATAATCTCATTAAAAACACCTTCTACCACATACTCCCATAGACTCATGATTATATCATAAAAAACTGCATGTCATCCAACTTCAAAAGTCCCCATAGTCTTCAATAGTATCAACTGTGTTCAAAATACAAAATCTCATCTGAAACACAAGAGGACTGTGACTCCCTGTAGAATAAAACAACACAATACATATTTTCATCACATAAAGACACAGAATTGATATTTCCATTCTAACAGACAGGAATTGTGACATAACAAGGAAGGAGTAGGCCAGAATAAAACTAAAAGCCAGAAGGCAGAATTATAAATCCTCAAAATTTATTTGTGGTGTCCAGTGTTTTAGTTTTAAAGGATTTAGATGGCCCCACCCTTCCAGCTTTGCTGCCTGCCTGCAGCATACATCTCTCTCTTGGGTTGTTTGCATTCCAGGTATGCAGCTTTCTTTGGTAGATGTTTCACATTTCTGGCATCCTCAACATCTTTGGGTGTCTACTGCATTAAATTTCCACATTTTCATTCACTAGCATGTCAAAGCCTTCTCACAGATACTCCACCCATGCTACAAGTTGCCTAGCCTCAGTGGTTCCCTGAAACCATCAAGAAGTCAGGATCACTTCATTAATGCATCTTTCATGCCTCCAAATCCAGTACTATGTGTACAGCAGTGCCAACCTGATTGGGATGGACCACATTTGCCAAAGGATGGTTTTTTTGTTTGTTTTTGTTTTTAATGATTTCTAGGAGCAGTAAACCCATCAGGCTCTTTTTACAAGCTGAGGGCTTTTTTGGGTAGGATCTTGGCCTGAAGGTACCCTTCTTATCTTCACAATGCAACACAGACTTCTTTTTTTTGTTTTTTTGTTTTTGTTTTTGTTTTTTTACCAGACAGGGTTTCTCTGTATTGTTTTGGAGGCTGTTGGTCCAGCCTGGCCTCGAACTCACAGAGATCCGATTGCCCCTGCCTCCGAGTGCTGGGATTAAAGGCGTGTGCCACCACCCCCTGGCTGCAACACAGACTTCTTAACAATAACAGCCTTCTACCCCTTTGTAAATGGAGAGTGGGGAGGAGTGGATGGGAAGGGTGTAGATTGCAAGGGGGAGAAGAGGAGGGAGGAGAAACTGTGGAACACACTCACAGGCGCATATAACCACACATCAAAACAAAACAATTATAGCCTTTCAGTCAGCACAGGTATGGGCAGTACCGTCTAGTTATAGCTCCAAAGCCTTCCTCCAACCTATACAGTTTTTTATCTAATTAATTTATTTATGGGTCCACTTTCTCTGTTTTCATCATAAACTTCAGAAGAGTAATCAGTAATAACCATGTCACAGATTATGTTAACATTATGTTGTCTTGAAATTTTCTCAGGCAATTTCTTCAGACACAGACAGAAGGTGGGAAGATTCATTGCTGAATACCACAAACAACTTTTCAGTTCCCTCTGAAACATCATATGCTGCACCTGAACAGACCTTATTACCCTTGGAATTGTTGTTTTCTAGTCTCCTGCTAGAATGGTCCACTAAGCTCTGCTTACAACATCAAGCTAATTTTCTAGTCCAAAATTCCAAATTCTTCTATATTCCTCCCAAAAAAACCAATATGGTCAAGCTCTTGGTACTAACTTCTGTTTTAGTTACTCTTCTGTTGCTTTGATAAAATCCTGTCTTAGTTAGGATTTCTATTGCTATGGAAAGACACCATGACTACAGCAACTCTTATAAGGAAAACATTTAATTGAGGGTGTTTGGTTAAAGTTCAGAGGTTCAGTCCATTATCATCACAGAAGGGAGCATGGCAACATGCAGGCAGATGTGGTGCTGGAGGAATAGTTGAGAATCCTACATCTTGCAGGCAACAGGAAGTCACACTGAGGGAAACCTGAGTGAAAGAGACCTCAAAGCCTGCCCCGATATTGGCTGGCACACTTTCTCTAACAAGGCCACACCTCCTATTAGTGCCACACCCTTTAGGGGACATTTTCTTTCTAACTACCACATTGTACTCCTTGGTCCTCAAAGGCTTATAGTTATCTCATAGTGCAAACAATGCATTCAGTCCAATTTCGAAAGTCCCTACAATCTATAAGAGTTTCAAACTTGTTTCAAAGTCTCTTCTGAGATACATGGCAATTTCTTAACTGTAATTCCCCTGTAAAAATCAAAATAGAAGATCTCATACTTCTAACATATAGTGGAACAGAATATAAGTTGCCATTTTTAAAAGCAGGAAAGGGAGAATAGGGATAAAAATACCAGACAAAAGCAAAACCAAAAACCATCTTGGTAAACTCCAAACTCTGCAGCTCCATGTCTGATGTCAAAACACTCTCAACATCTCCAACTCCTTTCAACACTGTTGACTTCAACACACTTCTTTATTTTGGACTGGTTCCACTGTCCATTAGCAGGTCTCCTCAGCAGGTATCCCACAACTTTGATGTAAGGATTCAGGCGTTATGCTTGCCTGCCGCTGTCACCTGGCAGAATGCACTCAGGCAGTATCCTGGTCAGTCCAGGTGCAAAGGACCCTTTAAAAGAAAGACCTCTGCCCACTTATGCTCTCTTTCCTGCTCTCTTTCCTGTCTCCCTTTTCTCTTCTGTTCTCTCTCTAACTCTGTCTCTGTGTCTCTTTACCTCTTTTCTCTTCCTTCCCCCTCCATCTCCTTTCTAATAAAACTTCTCAGGTAAGCTCTGTCTGCCTGGCATGCTTGTGTCTCTGCCACTGTCACCCTTGCCCTCCATGGAACCCGCCAAGGTTCCCCACAAGCTTTATTCCTTACATCTGGTATCTCTAACATCTGTGTCATCCAAGGCAATCCAGGCTTCACTTTCACTGCTTCATGCAATGGCCTCCACTCAGGGACACCCCTGCCACATGCTTGAGTTCAGCAGCATTCTTTAGGCATGGAGGAAAATTTCATAACCTGTTTCTTCTGTTCTTAACTCTGAAGTCAGAATCTTGTGGCTGAAGCTGCCAATTTGTGCTGCTTCCTGGGGCTGAAACCTGGCCCCCTAGTCCAATCACATCTTCACCAGCTCTCTGTCCTTCACTACGTATGCTTGGCTGTCCTGAGGCAAGTCCCAAACTCAGATATCCACCACCCTCTGTACTCCCAGGGCTGGGTTTAAAGGTGCAGCACCGCACCCAGCTATAAGCTTTTCTTTGGTTCCTTTTCACAAGTTGGAACCCTAGCTGCGTGGGATCTTGCCCTATTGTACCACTCCTTTTATTCCATTTAGTCTTTTTATCTCCTTCAAGACAAAATTTACCTCTATGCCACTTCCTGGTGCTCTTTTTCTCCTCAAAATTTTCATTTTCTAATCTGCCCTGTTCAGCTTGCTCTCTTTTATCATAAATCTGCATTAGAGTTAACCTCTAAAAAAATCCACACGAGAGTCTATATACTATGCTGTTCTGAAATTTCTTCTGCCAATGTAATTAATCCAAAACTCTTCGCTTTAGCTACAGGCAAATTCTTTGGACAAGGACAAAAAGCAGTTACGTTCTTTACCAAAATATCACAAGAACAATCTCTAGGTAATATACTGAAATTCTTCTCTGAAACCTCTTGAATGAACTACCCAATAGTTCAAATAAAATCTTAGAACCTCTGTCTTCCATGATTCTAGTAGTATGGCCCATTAAGCAGTACTTAAAGCTTGCTACTGCTTTCAAAACCCAAAGACCCAAAATTCAAATTCCTATAAACAAATGCATGGTCTGGCCTATCACAACTATACCTCAGTCTCTGGTACCAACATGTCTTAGGACTTCTATTGTTATGAAAAGACACTATGACTATGGCAAATCTTATAAAGAAAACTCTTAATTGAGGGGGCTTGCTTACAGTTTCAGAGGTTCAGTACATCATCTTCTTGGTGGACAACATAGAGGCATGCTGGCAGTTATAGTTGTTATGGTGCTGGAGGAATAATTGAGAGTCCTACTTAGTGGTGGTAACAGGAAGTCAACTGAAAATCACACCGAGGGAAGCTTGAGTCAAAGAGACCTCAGAGCCTTCCCTTACAGTGACACACTTCCTCCAACAAAATCCCATATCCTAATATTGTTATTCCCTTTAGGGGACATTTTCTTTCAAACCACCAAAAACCCTATGATCAAAATCAATTTATGGAAGAAAATTTATTTGGCTTATTGTTCCAGAGGGATAATGGTGGAGAAAAAAGCCTGGTGGTAGGAGCTGGAAGATTGGAGATCACAATTCAATATCCCGTAGAAGGCAGAAAGACAACAGCGTGTGGGATAAGGCTATAAATCCTTAAAGTCCACTGCAATAGTATATGCTTTCTCCAGTAAGTTTCCTGAAAGTTCCAGAATGTCCCACTTGGGGACCAAATTTTCAAATACATGAACTTGTGGAAGATATTTCTCATTCAAATTACAATATTCTGTAACACTCAGCCACCATTTCAATTTAGACATATCTTGCCCTGTGGGCCAGTATTGTAGTATGTAGACTCCATCTCCATACTGTGTTTTTTTTTTCATACCGCAGCAAGCTTCACAGCACCTTTTAGCAGTGCAAAAGCTAATCATCAAGGAGGAAGTTTCCTTGTTGGTTTGAGAATCATTTGTCTACCCTCTGGAGGAAGGCATTCCCATTTTAAAAAGCTCAAGCTATTGGAACTAAAGAGTTATTTTAATATTGTAGAGGTTCATTTCTAAAATATGATTTACTTCTATATTCACTTACTCAAGAAGGCAAGAGACAGAAGAATACTAGAGAAAGATACAACAACCACAGACTCAACTACAGCATTGACAGTACATGAAGGAAGAAAATGTTAGGAACTAGCCTGGAGAAATAGGCTGGGCCAATATCAGAGAAGTGTTGATGTGGGTCACCTATGACACTACAAGCAGATTTTGCCTTAAAAAATGGGAAAGTATTTATTTATATATAATTAAATCTCTTAAAAGATATTGTACATAATTCAAAATTTCTTAATTTGAGGAAACATATTTCGAGTAACTTGTCAGCATAAAGAAGTAGTTATGAAAATTATGTCTTATATATTAAAACCTAAACATTATTTTATACATATGCTCTATAGGTTCAATAGAAGTTTATTACATATCACTCTTAGGGCAAATACCTGAAAAAACATATTTCAGGCTTCATATCAACTAAAATTTGACATTTAAATCCCTAAACATCATTATATTCCATTGCATATTACCCACCATGTTCTAATTGTGTAAATATGAATAGTAGGATTATAATTCATGTCTGTTCAACCCACTTTCACTGAAAATAGCACATTGAGAGACAAATGTTAGCAAAAAGTAAGAAAGAAAGATGATAATTAAATGAAGTGTATATTTGAAAGAAGCTTGCAGAACATGTTGAGAACATGTGTCAAAATACACAAAAATGATTTGACCCACCATAAATACTAGTGCTACATTCAAATATGCAAAGGGATCTGAAAGTCTGCTGATTCTGTTAGTCTAGTAAGCCATTTTGCTACAGGATTCATCTATCTCCATTGTGTGCCTATAATGTAATTATCGACAGAACACCACACATGTGTGACAACCATGTGAATGTTGGGGATCCAATCTGATTACTCATGGTTGTGCAAGAAGTAATTTACCCACTGACCCTCTTCTTCAAGAAACCTTTCGTCTGTGAGTAAAATTTGTTCATTAACTTAAAAGTTGTCATCATCATTTTGGGCAAGAGACTAAATATGTCTTTTTTCTCTCCCAAATTTGGGAAACAGACAAACAAATGTCAAGTGCCTAAATAAACTTATGATATGATCAGTCCATGATATGGTTAAGAGGAAGGTTTATATAGTAGACAGAAGAGAAACAGAAAAGCCAGAGTCATGTGGAAGAATCAAGAAGCAAGAGAGAAAGCAATAGACTGATCCTGGGCCGCAGACTAGACATGGCCAAGACTATCTGTGACATGGGGAGATTGGCAGAGGATAGAGAATAAAGAAAACATAGTGAGGAAAACAGGAGTAGAGCGGAGCAGAGAGAGTGTGTGAGGAGGAGATAGAGTATATATCAAGAATAGCAGGATTGTAGGGAGAATGAGTAGCTGTGGGTAGGGAAAGCTATGAACTATGGGAGTTTAGGATAGTAGGGAGGAGAGAAAGGATAGAATGCTAGGATGACTTAGAAATGTGTAACAGGTACTTGTGATACACAAGGAACCTGGAGACCAGCATAGCTTTGAGATGCAAGTAGATACCACAGGTAAGCATGTCAGAAGTAACTAAAATGAATTGTTTTTCACAAGTTCCTGAGAAATGCTGACTTTTATCTAATCACCAGAAATCCTCCTCTAGTTTGAGCTCATTGGATTGCCTTTTGGGGTTTGGGGAATTAGAGTTTTATTTGGACCCAAGAGTATGCATAATTCACTGCACCATGACACCTATTATTAGCTGACTTTACTGGTATAATAAAGCAAAGGCAAAAAAAAGGTCAATTTTTTTTTTTAATTTTTGAGACAGGGTTTCTCTGTGTAACAGCTCTAACTGTCCTGGAACTATCTTTGTAGATCCAGCTGACCTCAAACTCAGAGAGATCTACCTATATCTGCCTCCCAAGTGCTAAGACTAAAGATGTGCACTACCATTCCCTGCCCAGTAGAATATTTTTAAAGTACGATTTCATCAAGAGGCAGGATTTTTTTCTTCCCCCTGTGGTCCTTACTTCAAGATACAGGATATGATCTTCATCCTAAATTTGGTTGAATACTGAGACAAATGACACTGCACATGTATTATGGGCTCTGAAAACTTACTGCTCACACAGTTTGTTTTTATCTATGAAGCAGTCTTTTCAACTGATAGAAAATGACTAGAGATAATAGGAAACATAGGGCCTGTGGAGATGTCTCAGTGGTTAAGAGCACTGGCTGATTTCCCAGGGGATCTGAGCTCAGATTCTTGCACCCCTATTTTAAAGCTTATAACTGCCTATAACCTTATACCTCCAACTCAAGGAGAGCTGATGACTTTTTACTTAACTCTACAGGGACCCTCATTCTTGAGGATAACCCAACCCCCACATTTATACATACAAATAAAAGAGGGAGAGAAACAGAGACAAACAGAAAGCACATGGGAAGGGAAATAAATTGGGCTTCATGGTGTATGGTAAGGGAAAGTAATTTAGAGTGTCTAATATTGAAAATTTTCCTAATGAACTCTGAGCTGAGCTTTCTCAGCAGTTTTGTATAGATTTTGAGGAAGACATAGATGAGTGAAGAGTAGAACTTAACAGTTGTAAGTGGACAACCATAATAAAGGAGTCAAATTGTATGACAATTTTACATACAAAAAATCCTCAGTATTTTCTAGAAAATCCTCAGTAATTTCTTACAACCGATCACAATGAGTAAAAAGAACTGATCAGAAAAATAAAAGATCATCAAAAGAAAACTCGTATCAGCAGCTCAAGAACTTGATCAAGGATGGATCAAAAATGAATTCTATAATATGTATAGTTTTACATTATGCTGTATTTTTTCATTCTTCAAAAGAACTCTCATTGATTTTATGAAATTAAAATTTATTAAGATAGAAAATAAAGAATTGAATTTCAGAGCATTGTTAAAGTTTAGGTTTTGAGCTCTAATGCATGGTTTTCAGAAGGAATACATTCTGTAGTCTCCATTTTAAATAAAGAGATCACGTTTATATTTAAAAACTAAAAATGAGGCTGTGAAACTATCAAAGAACTATTTTTTTAAATCCAGTTTTCTTCCTAAGGTCTAAACCAACTGTTGAAATAGGGTACACTTTTATAATGTTAAAATAAATATGTTTACAACTTAAGTTATAAATAAACTTTGATTTAATAAAATGATAAAGCATTGAGAAACAATGTGCACTTAAGTATTCTCCATCTAATATCTGCTCTCCCCAGAACTCACCCATTGAGAATGTGTTTTAGCTCATTTCACACTGTGTTAATTGTGCAACATACTGTAACCACTACCTTTTACCAACTACAATTGCTGCTCTAATGAAAAGTGATGAATTTGTCAAGAAATTATTAGATCTATTTGATCTAAGTATGAACAAGTGGTTGATGGGAAGTGCTTCTTAATGAATATTTAATTTCCATTGCCCCACCCTCCTTCAATTTTCTAATTGAATTACATGCTTCAGTTTAGTAAAATAAGGAACATAACACATTTCTGACCACCAATGGCATTTGTTTTTTTTCTCCCAGTATGTGAGAGCAATCATTTAGAGTTTCATTCTCTCCAAATTTTATTTTTTTATTTGCCAAATGCCTCTCCAGTGCATTGAATGTGTCCTTTCTTTATCACTGTCTGTACAAACTATTATATTGAAAATCCTAGTCTGCTGCTTCCCGTTCTTATCTTCTATTTCCCTCCTAATTATCCATCAGGAAACTGTATAATACATTATGCTTTGGACATTTTAGTGGGTTCCACTGCCTGGAGAATAATGTGAAAATAGCTGAAGAATGTGAGGCATCTAATGGGATATGTCCTGACTATTTCTCAGTGTCACCTTCCCCATGCCAAAAGTGTGCAATCTGCATAATTTTCAACTATGAATGCTATTTGATGATCTATATTTTAAAATTCACAATCAATTTATCATTTTTATATTTCATGTTAACAAGGAGTCTCCAACATACTTTAAAGAGTATTTAATGAGGAGAAGGCAGAATCCCACTTAGATCTTTATTTATTACATTTGGTGAGCACCAGAAGTATACAATATTAAAAACAATAACGATAGCAAACAAAATGATAATAGCAACCACAGAAGAGTTAGGGAGGACTTAAGGAATTCAGCATCCACACCTGTTTTCTCTGTGTCTGTCCTATTATTTAGAGAGATTAAGGTCTTTTTATTCCATGATATCACTCTGTGTTCTGTTCATTGTATTTTAGACTTTATCTAAATTCTTAGTTTGGTTTTGTTATTAATATCTGTCACCTAGTTTATGATGCAATTTATTATGATGCTGTAAGACAAGAATAAAATGAAAAGTATAAATTAATAATTCCTTTCAAAGACATACTATTTAAAACCTCCCATATCATTCCACATAACTCTCTGTACTTATTTACTTATGTAAATGTAAGGTAACACTAAGTCAGTGGCTCTCAACCTTCCTAATGCTAATATCCTTTAATGTAGTTTCTCATGTTCTGGTGATGCCCCAACCATTACATTATTTCATTACTACTCCATAGCTGTAAGTTTGCTACTGTTATGACTCATAATCAGGACATCTGATAGTCAGGATATCTAATATACAATCAAATCTGTCATTAGATTCCAAAGGAGTTGAGAGTCACAGGCTGAGAACCACTGCAATATGCTGTTTTGTCAACTTTTTGACACTTTTCCATGCAATTAAGTATTCTGTCAAACTGTTTCAGTGGTATAGCTTAATCATTTTGTTCATTTTATTTTGGACATTTAGGTTCATGTCCATAATGTAAGTTGTATCTTCATTGGACTTTAACTTATTTAAATTGAAACCAATAACAGGACAGACTAATGGTAATCTTATCTAGAACTGGATCACCTTGAGAAAATACTGCACCTTATACCAAAACATCGAATAATTTAGAGTCTTAAGCCAATTTCCATGCCTATACTCAGAGTTTATATTATTTGAGATGCTATATGATAAAATTTCCTCAACTTCCTTCTTAATTTGATAGATTATCACCCCTTTTATTATTTTCTTCCTTCTCATAATGAACTTCCTAAATTACGTGCCATGCAAGGTATTTTTGGTTTATTGTCAAACTGTGTAACAGGCTTTAAAAAGCAGATGTGGATACAGACAAGGTTTAAAATGTTGTAGGAACTTACCAAGTAGTCAAAATATAAATCAGTATAACCTGAAAAAATGTTGTCTATATCATCTCTTTTCTAATTCATTACGATCAAACACACACACACACACACAAACACACACTACAAACACATGCACATTAGTTTAGAGTTTTGCTGAAGGCATTCTGTGTTTCCAAGTTTTTGAGAATGTGTAGATTGTTTTCACATTTCAAAAATCATCATACAAACTTGAGTGCTTGTAACACAGAGGCAAAAAGAACTGACTGGAGATCCGCTTGGCTTATTAAAATCCAACATCAAGGTTAAGGATGCATGTGTTATTATTATATGCACAGGGTCACGTGATAGGAATCATGTGCTAGAGTTTTTGTGACATCATTATCTGTAGTGTGCCCTTGGAACATCTTCTAGTAGAAATAAAATGCAGGCACATTTGAAATATATTTTTATTAATTTTACTTAGGTTTTGGCCCATTGAAGATATTTCATTTGATTTTCATTAAGAAAGTTAAAATATTTTTCATTGATTTACATTCTTTTAAAAACTTTTATTATTTTAAATCATGTGAAGTGTCATGTCTGTGTTGGGTGTGTGCATGCAGCTGCCCACAGAGGCCAGAGGTACTATGGTTACAGGCAGCTTGAACTGTCTGATATGTGTTCTGGAACCAAATATGGGTTGTGGAAGATCAGTACTAACTCTTAATCACTAAGCAGTGCCCATATTCTTTCTATTCTAAAAAATGTTCCTCTTTGCCTTTTCTGAAGCAATCTTATATATGTTCCTTCCCATGACTAAGCTCTGTCACCTGACACCATAGGTGATTAGTCCAAGTCTTGACAAGGTGTTCCAGGTATTGTTCTATAATTTAAAATGCTAGAATAAGAAATCAGTCATCCTTTCTTAGAAATTTGCTTTTCCAGTTCCTTCTGACTTCTAGAATACAGTCACCCACTAAGCTGACCTCTTATAAATGCTATCCTACAAGGATAGGAAGCAGTCCCACTGTTAAAGCTGGTTCATTACTAATACTCACAGTCTTTCCTTTTACAGAAAAAGCCATTTTCATGATTACTCACCATAAAATAGTAACACAAAGGTGATACATGTACATTCTCAGTTTTAAAAGAACCCAAGGAAAATAATTACATTATTCTTCATTACACTGTTGAAATAACTTTTAGTACCTTTGTAATAAAGGTATGACTCAAATTCCACTTATATACACCGATTATGTAAACTCAGTAAATAAAATGGAGAAAAACATTGATAATTTGTTTTACCTCAAATGGAACAATTTATATTCAAGCCGAAAATAAAGGGCACAAACAAATTTAAGAGAGGAGCCAGGGGCTAGAAAAAGAAATTTGCAATGCATGAAACCTCAACAAGTCGGGACCAGCATAAATAAGCATTCTTTAGTTCAATTGGACAGAACTAAAGACAACAAGTGAAAAGTGTGAGGATGAAATTCAAAGAGAAGTAATCCTGCATGTTCAAAAAAGACTGAAGTCACTGTTGTCACCAAGAGTAAATGATGCAGACCCATTGTAGGGAACACTAATTCTAAAATTTGTGTAGTTTCATTTTGCTCAGACAGTAGACTTTAAATCTTCTCCAGTTTTTCCCCTTAGAGCTTGCGGAACCCCTCGGAAAAAGGGGAGGAAAGATGATAAGAGTCAGAGAAGATGGAGGACACCAGGAGAACATGGCCCACTGAATCAACTAAGCCGGACTCACATGGACTTTCAGAGACAAGCACAGGGCCTGCAGGCATCTACACCAGGTCCTGTGAATTTATGTTGTGGCTCTTAGCGTGGTGATTTTTTTGGACTCCTAAACAGTGGTAGTGATTGTGTTTCTATGACTCTTTTGCCTGTTCTTGGGACTCTTTCCTCCTTTTGGGTATCCTTTTCCAGCCTTAATATAAAGTCTTCTGCTTTTTCTTTTTGTATCTTGTTTTGTCTGGTTTGGTTGTTGTCTCTTGGCCGCCTGTTCTTTTCTGAAGGGAGATAGAGAGGGAGTGAATCTTGATTAGTGAGGGGGTGTGGCTTAGAGTACTGAAGGGAGGGAACCTGTGATCCTTCTGTATTGTATGAGAGAAGAGTCTATTTTGAATTAAAGAAACAGTCTCATTACAAAAATGAAATTTAAATGGTGATTAAGATAATAGTTAAAGCCTGGCCTTGGTGGTACATGCCTTTAATCCAAGCACTCAGGAGGCAGAGGCAGGTGGATCTGTGAGTTGAAGACTTGCCCAGTCAACAGAAGAAGTTCCAGGATAGGCTCCAAAGCAATACAGAGAAAACCGAAAAAAAAACCCACAACACCCCCTCAAAAATAAAAACAAAAAATAAAAAGATAGTAACTAATTTTGTTTTACCCTTCTACTTCTACAATGTATACATACCAAAACAACAGAGCAAAATCAAGATGATCAATAGCTACACAACTAGAGAGTATGAAAATATGTATGTTCTCAAAAAGCCACAAAAATTGTAAATGAAAAAGTTGAGCTAGCTTTTTTGGTAAGAAATAATTTTTTCTATTTTTAAATTAGAAAAAAGCTTGTTTTACATGTTAATCCCAATTCCCTCTCCCTCCCCTCCTCGCCTGTCCCCCACCAGCTCCCTATCCTATTCCCTTTCTGTTCCCCAGGGAGGGTGAGGCCTTCCACGGGGGAATCTTCAAAGTCTGTCATATAATTTCAAGCAGGGTCTAGGCCCTCTACCTTGTGTCTATGCTGAAAAAGTATCCCTCTATGGGGAATGGGCTCCCAAAGTCCACTCATATACCAGGGATAAATACTGATCCACTAACAGAGGCTCAAAAGATTGCCCAGGCCTCCTAACTGACACCCACGTTCATGGGTTCTGGATCAGAGTCCTATGCTGGTTTCTCAGCTATCAGTCTGAGTCCATGAGCTCCACCTTGTTCAGGTCAGTTTCTGTGGGTTTCTCCAGCCTGGTCTTGACCTCTTTTGAGCTAATCCAGTCAAAAATAGTCCAGTTTCCAATGTTGGAAGGTGTGAGAACATAGTAATTTCCACCCAATATTTCAGTATAAATTGCTATAATATTACTTGAAATCAGTATGGCAGTCTTAATTATCATCCAAGGTACAGATAACATGCACCATTTTACTTCTAGTATTGTTTCTAGAGTCCCTTTTTTTAAAAGTAGCCTGGATCCACCAAGATACCTGAATAGGCCCAACCCATGTATCTACCCAGACTTGTCTAATACCTTGAGTCACAACTAATGGAGAAATCAACTCAGGACAGAAGAATTAATTAATTTGCTTCACACCATCAAAGTTTTGAGTAGTTTCAAATAAAAATTCTGGCTTGTATATTTTCTCCCAGAAATACCTTTACTGTTTATGTCACTATTAATTTTAATACAGTGAAAAATATAATAGGATCTACAGTAATATAGAATGATGCTTTTCTATAGGTTAGATATTTATTTCCCATATAAAATTAGTCATTTGGAATGAAAATTTCCAAACTGAATAAGATTTTTTTAAATTGTCGTCTGTATATCTATAGAAACCCAGGAAAATAAGCAGAGACTGTATTTCCCTTATCACAAGAAAGTATGCTAGCTTTCTTTTTCCCCCAAGTCTGTGCCCTGATGCCTCTGAGATCTTTAGGGATTTTGATGTTTTAATGGGCACAGAGCAAATTTGCTTTGTCTTTCTCAATTCAGAGGCTGTCTCTGAGAGTTGGAGAGCATGAAGTGCCCGGATATAAAATGAAGAAGAAAATTGTGTTAGTTTAGGTTAATCCCAGAAGCAGACACAGAGACAAAATTTTGAGTGCTCAAGATTCATTTGGGAAATGCAGCAAATATCAATAAGGGAAAGAGGAATTTCTGGAAGAGAGAGAAAACAAGAGAAGGTCCATTATTCAGCCTGTTACCAAGGAGGAGCCTGAGAGTCATTGTTGTTAAAGTATGCAACCCAAGTACAACTGTACCCTTTCTCCCTGCTGAAGACTACTCATGTTGATGTCCTGGAGATTCTGGTCTGCTATATGGGAGAAATCTGTTCTCTGGTTCTGGAAACAAAACAAAACATGTGAAACAATATAGTTCACTGACCATCAGTGAAAATGAGATCTGCGCTGTGGGCATGGCTGGTGTCTGCCTCAGGGAGCTTTGCGAAGCTGAGTAAAGGAATTGGGATTGATTTGAGAGTCTCAGAATTGACTTACTTGCCTAGAGGTTTGGACAGGTTGCTTGGAAGCATGGAGTGGCATGACTTGTGGTTGTCATGGATACTGTAAGGTAAGCTCTTGTGGGAACAGTAAATCCTTATTTGTGATTGCTTCTGTGGTTCTTTGAGGCTACAGCACTTCTTGGGTTCTCATAATACAGGATGGAGGTCATGTGATGACAGGAAGAACAGCTTTTGATGTTGGAAGTGTTTGAAGGTTATGTAATGTTAGGGAGTATATTACATATAATGTGTTTTGTTTACTAACTATATAAAATCAATCACCCATATTTCATAATGCTAATTACAGTATTTTAATATGTACATGTAAAGTTTGAAAGAAAATATTCCTCATTGGGTCCTGTATGTGAATTTGGTCTTTAACTGATAATGCCATTTGGGAAGGTTTAGGAGATGCAGTCCTTCTGGAGAAAGCATGGCGTGGGGCATGGACTTTGAGAGTTTAAGGTGGCCTTGCCCTGCATAGAGTTCACTCTCACTGCTTCATGCTCACATTAAAGGATGTGAACTCTCAGCACTCACTCCAGTGACCACACCTGCTTACTGTTTCCATGAGTCTTCCCCATGACTGATTCTTATCCTTCTGGAACATGGAACTAACTATGAGCCCAAATAAGCTCTTCCATTAGTTGCCTTGCTCACAGTGTTTTAATATAGATTTCATCTAAGTTCTTTAATTCTATGTTAGGGATATACCATGTTTTATCTAACCATATTCCTATTTCTGGATAACCCATGTATTGTGGACAATTTAAAGATAGCTACTCTTGAATTTTATGTTCAAGAAAACCTAAAAATGTTCATAGCAGAAATTCCTAAATAGAGACTTCTATATCAAGAAGTATGCACAGCATAAGAATTTTACCCAATTGCAATATAGCCTTTAGAATGTATATATTTATGTATACAACCATCATGATATAGTTGGGGAATTAAGGATGAATCAGCAGCATTTCAAAGTGTGTTTTTGAAACCTAGCCAGTCATTCCTTACTTCCTTTTCCCTATCTCTCAATTCACCAAAAGGGCAAAAAGTCATGAGTTACCAGGATGCATTCACCAGACAAAGCCCAAGTTTTCTTAGTGTGAGTGGCTAGTGTTATTAGTTTGAGATTTGAAAAGTATAGCTTTAAACAGTGAAAACGGAATTTTTCATATAATATATTCTGATTACAGTTTTCTATCCCCTGGCGCTTCCCTCTACCCACCAAATCTTTTGATACATGTTATCCAAATCTGTTGGTTAATTTTTCTTTACATTAGTGCTAAGTTTGAGTTTGAATCATTCTTGAGAGATTAGAATTCTAGATCCATGACTCACTTTCCCTTGTGATCTTCTTTATATCTGATTATGTGTTGAGTTTTCAGGATAGAATAATTAGCTTGTGCTGTAGAAAAGTGATACAATTCCACTTGGATTCTAAGCATCATTTTCTTGCTTTAAAATACTTGAAACTTCCACAAAGTAAAAGATAAATGAGAGAGATTGAACTATTGATATGATCAGAGACTCATCAGGATGTAATACATAAAACTGGTTTTCAGAACATAAGCAAGCCCTTGTCTAGATGTCTTCAGCTGACATCAGCTACGAAAGGAGCAGTGCAAGTTGTAGATGAAGTTGTAGCGCATGAAGAATCATGAGATGGTGACTGTTAATGAGACGAAGGCATTTATTCTTCTTCACCTGGACTTTCATGGGCTACTTAGTCAATTTTGGCTGCTGATACTACACACAAGGATGGGGGTTCTATTACACACTGTTTGAGATGGTCTAGTTTCAGAGCTCAGGGACACCACTCACTCAGATGCCATGGATGAAGGGCTAGTGATGTCCATGAGGGGAGAGGCTATAAAAATTAATAAGTACCGATGTCTCTCCCAACTTTGTGTTACTCTATTATTCCCTTTTACTAAGTAAAGCTTTTCAGATGTGTGCTTGTTTTGTAGAAACAATAAGGGGAAAAGGTGAGGATACAGGACTGAGATTTCTAAGAGTGTAATATCACCTGTTTTCTATCCTCTAATTTGTAAGTTCTTTTTGGTGACTGCTGTTGATTTAAAAATTTTATTTACACTTTTCTTTATCATTTGACTATCTCACACATGAATATGAAATATTTTGTATGCATTTACCACCCCACTCTCTCCAATTCCTCCCTTATTACCACTATGCAAATTCTTTAATTTCTTTGTGCCTCATTTTTTGACTCTAAAAATGGGAAATAGTGTCAGTCTTTTTGAAGATTAAAAGATCAATATAAGATAAAGTATACACAATGACTGGGCAAGTAGAAAATGCACAGTTTTGGCAATAAACATATTTCCATTTTTGTTCATTTATCTTGACTTCTGGTAATCTTTGGATCATTATTGCACTAATTTATTTTAGTAAGGACTCCGGCATTCTACAGAATTTAAAGCTTAAAGAAATAAAGCTTAAAAATGAACAACAAATAATTGTTCAACAGTAGATAGAAAATTCTTTGTTGAAGGGTATGTTTACTAAAATTCTTTTAAAATGGTAATAGGTTTACATGTCTACTGAGAAGACTATTAAATAAATATGAGTACTTATATCAACCCATTCTTGAAAATTCCTATAACATAAATTAGATTAGTGGTTACTAAAACTAGATGATGTCCAAACTTACTTGTGGAGCTTTTAACACACACACACACACACACACACACACACACACACACACACACACAGACATAAAACAACCATCATATGCCAGATCTCTCACATTAGAGTTGCCACACAGATTGTCTCCGTAAGAATAGGGAGCACTTCCAATAGTCACATTAACATGAAAACTACTCATGAGCTTGATTCATTTTAGAATTGTATCTTTGTTACATTGATGTGTAACAGTCCCTCCTCCTTGCTTTCTCTTTACTTTTCTAACACCATAGTCTGAGAGTTATTTTAGTCTAGGTTTCCTCAGATTCAAGATTTTTCATATTCTTAACTCTCTCAAAAGTGAATAGAAGCTATTATCACCAAGGCCTCAGAAATCCCTTCTGGGAGAGATAAAATATATTTTCCAGTGACATATATGAGTTAAAGAATCAAATATTTTATCTATTGAGGTTTCTTCACCAAAAGAAAGATGACTATATTATAGACAACTATACTACTAATTATAGATACCTATATCACGTTTATCTTTAGCTGTGTGAAACTAATTACAAAGAAAGACTGGCCATACGAATGAAGTAGGCAAAGATGTATCCAGAATGACAGTTTCAATTGTCAAGTTCTCTCTCTCTCTCTCTCTTTCTTTATTAAGCTTTATGCATGTTAGTCAACTTCTTAGGAAGCCTTTGTATTCTTGTTTATCTAGAAACTTGTGGGTCATTTGGTAGAGCTTACTTTTCCTTTAAAAATTTGATAGAAACTTGGCTCAACAAATCTTTCATTTCCCTGGTAACTCTTCTTTAAGAAAACGGACTGCAAGTGTGGTGATGAATGGCAGCCGACAAACCACTTCAGTATCTGGAGACGGCAGAAGCAGCAAAGATGCTAATGAATGGAAGGCTTTATTTCCTGCCACAAGAGAGGAGTATTTTGTACCCCACACTGTCGCAGTGTACTAAGAAATGCACAGCCTCTGATCTGATAACTTTTGTAAATGTCTCCACGAATTTGAGAATTGGGAATTAATAAATAGCATTGAAAATGTGCAGTTCAGGGCAATGAAAGTCTATTTCTAGCATGAGAAATGACTCTACTTGTACTAACTACAAGATTATCCAGAATCACAGCAAACCAGTGTTAGATCATTTTGAGAAATTTTCATCTACCTATTTAGTAGATGAATAAAAGAAGGATTTAAAAAGTCATGTGTCTGTTCAATAGTAGAATTGGCCACTCTAGATATCACCAAATTAAAGGCAATCTCCTACATTTCATCATAACAAATCATGTGACAACAAAAGTGAAAATTTTCAAGTGAATTCTTTATTCTATGTTTAAAAAGTCATTGATTTTCTTTTCTTAGAAATTGTCATATAAGTGATTTTTTTCAGTATTGGACAAAGCCACAGAATTTTGGAGTTAATACATTAACTTCTTTGTGTTGAAATTCTGGAAAAGCACGTTTTCCTGGAGTCTTCTTTTATATCTTTGAGTTTGTGTTGTATATAGTGAATTCCAGACCATTTTCAGTTGAACTCAGATATTCTTACTCTCACATTTGGGAAGTAGCAGGTGATAATGCAGTGATTTTGTTACTGTTCAGAATCTGCTATTTCTTGGTGTAGAAAAATGCAGCCTAAATCCCATTTCCAGTTTTATTACCGCTCAGAATCTGTGAGCAAGCATCTTTCCCAGCCCTTTTACTTGTCTGTCTTGTCTATTGGCTATCCATTTTCCATTGTTGTCCCAGGTTAGCTGCCAATGGTGCATTTCTCAGGCACTTAATAACTTTACTCAGACAGATTTATAAGAAGGCGAGTGCTGTCAAGTCTCTGAGATGTATAGATTGAGGCATTCTTTCTCTTCTCCACTGGTTCCAACTTTATGGTATAAGTCTGTCTCCTTAATAGCACTTTGGTCTTAATAGAGTGTGTCTCTCAGGGTCCGGCATCCACTGCATTGTTGGAGCTTGCCTGATGCTCATCTCTTCTGAGCTGGACGGCCGTTAAATAGGAGCAATTTATTTCTGCTGTTGTCAATATCACATTTCATGAACCTGAAACTCATTACATGTTTTTTTCAAATTACTTTGCTTGGCTTTGTAAGGACACTCTGCATTTTCCACAGATCATTCTTTTAGATTTGGAAAGAACTGAAATGTTCTGTTACACTTCTCATTGGTTAATAAGGTACAATTTAGGAAGGACTACTGACAGTGGAAACTGCACCTGATCTGCTCAGTAACAAAGACAGCGCTTGAGGAGCTTCTGGCTCTCAATGTAATGGAAAACCTACAGGTCAGGTGCATTAGGAAGTTTCTAGAAACATATAAGGACTAGAAAAATTTTCTCACAATGAATTTAAGAAATGTATCAAGTGGACACTATTAGTTTTATTAAGGACATTCCTAGGCAGACATTGTAATACTTAAGGTCAAGTGAAATAGTTGATTTATTTTCCTAAGCTCATTTATATCTTAGTTTCATCACTGGTTGTTTTTAGATAGGTTTATTTACAGCACAGACTGATCTACTATGATCCACTCCCTGATCTCATATAGCTTATGAGCTACGAGCTAGTTTTACATTTTAAGGAATTGACAATCATCTAAAGAACAACCAACTATGACAAGTGAACATTATATGAAATTTAAATACTGATGCTCACAAACACATGCACACCTGTGTGTTCATGTTAAGCCTCTGGTTGTCTTCAGGGTATGGTGACCTCATTTTATCAGAAAATCTTTGGCCCGCGTAGCCTAAAATATGTACTCTGAATTTTTACAGAAAATGTTTGACAATGATTTCTCTAGAAAGTAATAGTATAAATCCAAGCATGAATTTTTTTCTTTAATTATGTCAATTCTGTTACTTGGAGAAAACTGATAACAAGAGCTGCAAAGTCAGGGCTGGCCTTTGGCCCAGATGATGTTACATAAATGAAATGATTTATAGATCTGATCAAAGTATCTCTTATCACTTAGTGTTTTAGTGACCTGTAAAGACACAGCTATCTTATTCTTATCTGTTCTTTTTCACCCTTCTGGTCGATGCTCAGGAGGTAATGAGGCAGTTATAATTTCTAGAAATTCACAGAAACATATTTTAAAATATAAAAAATCCTGGAAAGAGACTTGAGAAAATTTGGACTTAATTAGGGATAACAATGATTCAGACATATGCACTTGAGTAGGGTGTTTGAGCATTTGGTTTGTCCTATTGGACAAAAACAATAGACAACTTCTTCTTTAACATCTGTGCTGCTTTTGCTTGTGTGTCTTTCAAGCATTGGATAGAGGCTTAAATAAGTGTTACATTTGTGTCATTATTGTGATTGAACTAAGGCAGTAAATATATAATCATTAAGATTGAGTAATTTTTTCCCCGTGGTGAACAGTATTTCTTACCTATATATACCATGTAGCACAGAGGACTTGAACGAACCTTGAATGGACAAGAATGAGCTGAAGTTGTCACTGTGTAGTCTATATATTACCATGTCGCCAAAGGCTCCACTTTCCTTGGGAGTCAATCTTTAAAATTTGTGTCCTGTATGGCTATCTCACATACTGGTAGACTGGGGAATAATGTGACATTTGTTATCCTTTTTCACAGCTATGGCTTAGGCACTCAGTTTTCTCTCTGTAGGCATGACTTGGGTAGAACAAACAATAGAACTAAATCAGGTAGTTTTCCAGATTCTTGTCTAACTATCTCACTTAGGTCTCTGAATTCATATAGATAGAAACTAGGGCCGTCTTTGGTCAAGAAGCATCTTCAGAACATTTAATCAACAGAGAAATCATGTTTTTTAAATGAAGCCCAATAGCCTGGGGAACATTGATGATAAACTATTATTCTTTACAGATTTTCTACAAGTCATGCACTGTTACGTGTCACTTGAATGGTGAGCCTATTTTGGCAGCTCTGATTGGAACTTGGTATTTCCTATGTTATCCCTTTCCTGTCTTCAAAATGTTCCTTATTTCCAATCAGTAGCTAAATGTGTGTTCAAGGAAGCAAAAGTATGTTCAAGGAAGAAAAAGGCAGCCTTTTCACAAAATTTGTAATTTGATACTTGTAGGAGGAAAACAGTGCCACCATTAACCATGTGACTTACTAGAGGTGCATATAGATGAGGTAATAAAAGAGCAGTTTACCACACCGCTAACCACACCCACTTTAGGCATGACTAAAGACATAAAGACGTATACGTACGTAGGCGGTGAACTACATCACTAGCCAGGCCCACTTTTGGGCATGGCTAGGGGGCGTTACGGGGGAAGGTATAAAAGATTGAACAACTGAAATCTTGGTCTCTTTTTCTGGCTTTCGACTTCCAGTTCGGTGGCGGAAAACTGCTCGCCTCATCTGGGTTACTTGTTTGGTATCTTGTGAGTAATTTCTACAATAAATACTTAGTTTTACTTTCAGTAAGTGTGCAGTTTATCGTTATAGCATCAGATACTTAATTGAATTATTTATAAATAGAGTTTGCATGGGAACATTAGCCTTGAGAGAGACTAAGATCATGTCTACAGCAGCAAAACCTTTAAATATTAGTTTTCTAAACAGTAGAAGACTAGTAAAGGCTG
This sequence comes from Mesocricetus auratus, assembly GCF_017639785.1. Classification (NCBI taxonomy): domain Eukaryota; kingdom Metazoa; phylum Chordata; class Mammalia; order Rodentia; family Cricetidae; genus Mesocricetus; species Mesocricetus auratus. The sequence continues at coordinate 30,368,566 of NW_024429200.1, read as the reverse complement.
AGTCCCACCAGGATCTGTGTCATTCTCAAGGAGTGGTGCCAAAGAAGAAGCAGGGCCTTAGAAATGCTCTGCTACTAGGCTGGGGATAAGTCTAGTGTATTTGCAGCAGATTCCCAAATATAGAGTGCCTGCAGGCTGACAAAAAGGGAGAAAGGCTGGCTCCTGCAAGGGTCTGTGGAGCACTCAGGGAATGGAGGCAGAGGGGGAAAGTGACCCTATGCAGGTCACTCATGGAGTGGATGGAACAAATACAGAGACCTAAAACTGGGCAATGTGGAGAGAATGAAGGAACACAGGGCCCTAAATGGGATGCCTCCAACAAATCCCTCCCCTAGGATTCAGAGCCCTCTGCAGAAGAGGAGGCAGGAAGAATGAAAGAGCCACTGGGATGTACCCCAAGAAACATTGCCTTCTAGATATAACAGAACTCACCCGCATGTGACCTCAGAGACTGGAAGCATGCATAGGGCCTGTACAGGTCTAAGCCAAAAAGGCTGCCAGTCCTGAGAGGGGAAGTAGACACAAAACTCCATCTCTAACACAGAAGCTACCTCTAATTGCTAGTTGCTTGAAAATGACAAATTACTTTCTTCTCGTGGTTTGTTAAACAAACCACACTTAAGCGCAGGCTCCTTACCCATCAGTAGATAACAAACACAAAAGGAACTCAGTGGTAGTTCTTGGAGAATTTTTTATCTCAATACATTGCCTGGTTTCTTCTTTTAAAATATTTTTTGCTTCTATGTTATTTTTCTGACTTTGTTTTTGTGGGTAGTTTATGTGAGAATGTGTGTGTCTACCCATTTTTATGTGTTTCTTATGCTTTTTCTTTGTTTTGCTCTTTTCTGGTTTTGTTTTATCTTGCTTTATTATTATTATTATTACTATTATTATTATTATTGAGATTTCTAATGAGCGAGAGAGAGAAAGGGAATTGATTGGGGGGTTGAGGAAGTGTACAGAATTGATGTGGAGCTGGGAGAAGGGAAGTCATAATCAGCATATACTATATGAAAAAAGTTCTATTTTCAATTGAAAACCAAGAAAGGAGAAGTTGTTAGCTGGCTTTGCTGTATTATAGTAATTTAGTAAATATTCTCTCTATCTAAGGCACTGTAGCATCTCACAAACACAACATAGTAATTGCAAGTATTTGCAAAGGACACTTTTATTTACTGTTTTGTCCTGTCATTTAGTAGTCAGTGACAATGGGAAGAAGGAAGTTATTACATGTGCAGAAATGAAAACAGAGAGAATCCAAACTGAAAAATAGGTCTGTAATTATTTCAAAAATACGTCAATATTGTCTGCATCTGTATCATTTTAACATCTGCAAATGTTAGCAACTAAATTGAAATTTGGTTTTGGTCAAGTATCTAGATGAAATTAGGTGTCGGGAGGGGCAAGAGGTGGGACCTATGTTTACTTTTACTTTTTGATACTTGTAATATTGATGTTATGATTTCTCTTGATCCAGTGGGTGAAATAATAGAGGAAGGGTAGTAGAATGGATGTAGAGTCAAGATTGAGAGTATGGGAGACAGTATAGCAGGATTGCTTCCCTAAACCAGTTTTCTGATACTGGCTAAATACTAGCTGCTTTATATTATCTGGGCATTTAAATTCAATATTCATTATAAATGAATAGGCAATGCTTTTACATAAGGGAAAAAGGCATTGCATATATTTTGTTATGTGTGGACCACCAAAAACAAAGATATCAACACATTTTGAGGTTGTTGCTCTTAATTTTCAAGTACATTTTAGACATTTTACAAGCTATATTCTGTCTTATTGTGTAAATACCTGGGGATATCTGGTACTTTCCCTTTTTAAATATTATTTACCACACATACAATTTCAATTGCTATAGAAGTCAAAGTTTCAAAGACATAAGCAAATGATGATCCACATTAGAGTAGACTAAGCTATGTTTAGTCAAGTTGTACTGGCTAGATTAATGTCAATTTGAGATGCTGAAGTCACTGTGGAAGAGGGAACCTCAGGTTAGAAAAATATTCTCACCTGGTTGGCTTATGGAGAACCCTGGGGTGCATTTTCTTGATTGATGGTTGATGTGAGAGGACCCAGCTCACCGTGATCAGCTCCATACCTGGACTGGAGGTCATGGGAGCTAATGGACAGCAGCCTGAGCAAGCAGGAGGTTCAAGCCAATATGCCTTTGAGGAAAGCAAGCCAGGTCCTTTCCTCTTATATCATGCTATGGATGAATTCTTCATACTCTACTCCTTAATTGTCAAAGTTAAATGTTAAATTGACTTTCATAATATGGGAGATAAGGATAGTCTGGCTTCTATTATTTTTGTCTAGTCATTTAAACCAATGCATAACATTTATTGGTCAAGAAAATAAGTTCCATCCATGCAAGCATATGCATAAGAGAAAATGAGAAAGTAGAAGGCAAGCTTGTTGGGAGGAAGATGGTGTTCAATGGAAGGAAGAGAAGAGTAAGGGTGAGAGGAAATATAACCAAAGTTAATATTGTTGAGGAATTTTATTTTAACTGTGTAAAGGTATGTTACATTTGTTTCTGCTGCCTTTCTTAATGATGCAAAGATGTATTACATTTGTTTGATTAAATAAAATTAACCTGGAGTAAGGAGGTTGAGTCAGCAAGAAGCTGACAGGAAGTGGTACTGAACACAGGGTTGTGCAGGGTCTTTAGTGGGGGGATAAGTGGAAGGAGGGCTCCTTTTTTGGAGGCACAAGCCAGTTCATTGCTATTCAGCTAATAGAATTTCACTTCAACCCTTTGAATCATGAGTTCTATAGCATGATAGAGTATTGAGTACAGCCTTCCCACCAGCCTGGTTCCAGAGCTGTGTCAGTCCCAAATAAACACACAGGAGGCTATATTGGTTATGAAGCTGTGGGCCATCTGCTTGGTTTCTTACTGGCTAGCTCTGACTTAAGTATTTACCCCATAAGTTTTAATCTAAGTATTTTCTCTACCGGAGAAAGGGGTCCGGACCTCTTATTTCTATGGTGGCTACATCATGACTACCTGTGTCCCTCTTTCCCAGAATCCTCCTCAACTCCTAGTCCCACCTATCTTGCTTCACTATTTATTGGCCAATCAGTACTTTATTGATATATACATAGGACTTCCCAATAATCTCCTCTTTTCTGTCTAAATAAAAAGAAAGGTTTTAACTTTAACATAGTCAAATTATATATAACAGAACAGTTATCAAGTAAGAACATAGTTACAATGTTTTGTCCATTAACATTTCTTAAGAGTCTAAAGGTTATATGTAGCTTATCTTTTATCAAAACTAAAGGAAACTGTGATTATAACTATCTGTCTTCAACTCCATCAAAGACCACAGAAGAATAATATATAAACAACTAAAATTGACAGAGACATCTTGCTACCTAGACAGTTACCCAAAGTTCATCTGTAATGTTTGGGCATCCAACTTCAGCCCATAGGCCCAATGTGTCTGGAAGTCTTCTCAGCAAAGCAGGAAATTTCAAACTGTCCATCTGCATTGGCAATCTGTCAGTCATTTTTCTGTTTCCTGCAGAAAGTCTGGTAGACTCTTCCATGAATCAGGAACCCTGAAGGACTGTTTGAGTTCAGCGGTTACATTCCTGTGGGTCCTGCATGTCCAGTTTATACATCAACAGTCAAACAGTCTAGGCAAGAACATTTCTTGCCCAAATGGCTAACTTGCCATTTTGAAAACAAACTCCATAACGAGTGTCTTCTATGCCAATCTTCCTCTCAGACATAACTGGTGCTGCCTGGAGCAGATATTTCTCATTGTCAAGAAGAACCCTAAACCATTTTAAATGTCATTTTCTGAAGGTCTTTGAAAGGTTGAAGACTGTCTATCTATCTCAAATATATCTCTGCATATCTAGAAAACCTAACTAACCTAACTATGAGTTATGACTATTATAGTTAACTATCTATAATCTGTGTTTAATTATGTATTATGTTTTAAAATATTAGTATAAACACAATACTTAATCAAGAGGAGAAATATATACATCACAAAATTGACCTTGAATTTGTATCAATAAATGAAAAACAATACCCATATCATAATCCCCCTTGTACCATTAAAAAGAGATTGGCTGTGATCATTAACTAATTATAAGCAACCCATTTTAAATGAAAACAAAGATTTATGAAGAATTTGTGAATTTGGATGTCGCACATTCCAAATTGCTTCCTGCTGGATGGGGGCGCTGTTCATACAATGGGGATCATGACAAAACACAGAAACCTGTGTTAAGTCCTTATTTTCAGGGCCTGTAAGGCTGCATCGTCTTAGCTGTCTTAATTGTTGGAATACCTGGCCCACTGCTTCTGGGGGTTTTGGTTCATCAAACCACAGAAACCTGGAAGGATTCCAAACCTTTCCATTTTCTGTGGAAACATAAATAAAAACTCTTTTCCCAAGTAACCGGTCCTTATATTTAACGTTAGAAGTCAAAGTATTTTTGAAATATATAAGTTGGATTAATTCAGCAGCATTTATATTCAAGTATATTTCAGCAGTTGATACTTCCTTAGCCACTGAACAACTGAAAAACACAAAAGTATACAGTATCCAGACTTTCTGTGTATTTTCCATCTTTATGTGGCTTATATTACTCTATTTCTTTTACTTTTTTCCTATTTCTTTTACTTTTATTTATTTATTTATCTGGAGCAAATCCTACCTGTGTGCCACCACAGCCACCGGCTTCTCTATTTATTTAACATTACGGCATTTCTTTTTCTCTCTCAAAACTACATATATTTTTAAACACACTATAAACATTTAGAGGTTTTTCTTCATCTGAATCTGACTTTACTGTGAATCTTTATTTTTTTTATGGCCACGTGTCTTATCTGCTAAAAACCATGGCATTTTAAACTGCAGGTTTTCTAAGATGGCAGGGGTTAAGTTTGTCCAGCTTATCCCCTCAGTCTATGCTGACATCCAGAAAAAGCTGCTGGCTTGGGGATGTGATCAGTGCCACTCCCAGCTGTACATATACAGCTTTCAATTGTTAACAGAGCCTCTTAAAAGAACCTTGCTGTTTTGTTTTGTTTTGTTTTGCTTATGCTGAGTCAGGAAGACTCTCTTAAGAGAGCCACATGAGTCTCTGCTTGTCTCTAGGAAAACAGAGCCCACCTGAGAAAAATGATGCTACAAGCAGCTGTGTTTCTCTCCCTTCTTTTGTTTCTAAAATTCCTTTTAAGCTCTTGTCATTCTACTTGGAATTTCAATCCCACATGCTGACACCATATGTTGAGTGCAGCCTTCCTGTCAGTCAGGTTCCAGAGATGCATCAGTCCCAAATAAACACACAGGAGGCTTTATTAATTATGAAGCAGTTGGCTGTCTGCTTGGTTTCTTACTGGCTAGCTCTGACTTAAGTATTTACCCCATAATTTTTAATTTAAGTATTTTTCTCTTACCAGTGAAAGGGGTCCGGACCTCTTATTCCTATGGTAGCTATATCATGACTGCCTGTGTCTCTCTTTCCCAGAATCCTCCTCAAATCCTTGTCCTACCTGTCTTGCTTCCCTATATATTGGCCAAAAGTGCTTTACTGACATATACACAGGACTTCCCCATCAATAGAGATTTGGATAAAGGTTTCTTTAGCCACTGTGAAGGAACTGGTGTCTGAGGGAACAGAATTCCTGCCTTGCTGCAGCCTTTGTAGTCAGACCAGGCTGGCAGCTGCAGAGTTGCAAGTACAGGTTGGGACAGCAGTTGCTTAAAGTGCAGCCACTGTATTGAATATAAAACAACAAATATATATATATATATATATATATATATATATATATATATATATATATATGCCCCTCAGTGATCCCCCAACCAACACCTCATCCACTCCCCAGGGAGGGTGAGGCCTTCCATGGGGAATCATCAAAGTCTGCAGCAATATTAGGGGTAGGACACAGGCCCTCCCTCGTGTGTCTAGGCTGAGAGAGTATCCCCTTATATGGCATGGGCTCCTAAATTCTATTCATACACTAGAGATAAATGCTATTCCCCTGCCAGAGGTCCCATAGACTGCTCAGGCCTTATAAATGACACCCACATTCAGGGGGCCTAGTTCAGTCTTATGCTGATTTCCCAGATGTCAGTCTTGGGTCCATTAGCTCCCCCTTGTTCAAGTCAACTGTGTCTATGGGTTTCCCCAGCATGGTCTTGACACCTTTGCTCATCACTCCTCCCTCTCTAAAACTGGATTCCAGGAGTTTGGCTCATGTTTAACTGTGGGTCTTTGTTTCTGCTTGCATCAACTATTGAATGAATACTCTAGGATGGCATATAAGGTAGTCATCAATCTCTTTATAGGGGAAGGGCATTTTAAGGTAGCTTCTACACTATTGCTTAGATTGTTAGTTGGTATCATCCTTGTAGATCTCTGGACATTTCCCTAGTGCCAGATTTCTCTTTAAACCTCTAATGGGTCCCTCTACTAAAGTATCTTCCTTTTTGCTCTCCTCTATTCTTCCCCCGACTCAATCTTCCTGATCCTTCATGTCCTCCTTGCCCCCTTCTCTTTTTTCTAAATCCCTTTCCCATTCCTCTGTGCTCCCAATTTTCTCAGAAGAACTCATCTTTCCCCCTTCTCCGGTGGACCATGTGTGTCTCTCTTATGGCCCTCCTTGTTTCCTAGTTTCTCTGGAGGTTTGAATTACAGGACAGCAATTCATTGCTCTATGTCTAAAATCCATACATGAGTGAGTACATACCATGGTTGTCTTTTTGTGCCTGGGGTACCTCACACAGGATGGTTTCATCTAGTTCCATTCATTTTCCTGAGAATTTCTTGATGATTCTGTTGCCCCTGCAAAGTAGTATTCCATTTTGTAAATGCACCACATTTTTTTCTAGGTTGCTTCCAGGTCCTATCTATTACAAATAATGCTGCTTTGAATATAGCTAAGCAGATGTCCTTGCTGTATGAATGTGCATCCTTTGGGTATATGCCTAAGAGTGGAATTGCTGAACCTTTTTTTTTATGGGACAGGGTTTCTCTGTATTGTTTTGGAGGCTGTTGGTCCAGCCCGGCCTCAAACTCACAGAGATACACCTGCCTCTGCCTCCCGAGTGCTGGGATTAAAGGCGTGCGCCACCACCACCCAGAAGAATTGCTGAATCTTGAGGTAGACTGATTCCCATTTTCCTGAGAAACCACCATACTGATTTCCAAAGTGGCTGTACAATTGTGTACTCATACCAGGAACATAGGAGTGTTCCCCTTTCTCCACATCCTCTCTATCATAAACTGTCCTTGGTTTTTTTTATTTAAGTCAATCTGACACGAATAAGATGGTATCTCAGAGTTGTTTTCATTTTCATTTCCCTGATGGCTAATATATTGAACCCTTTGTTAAGTGTCTACCAGTCATTTTAGATTCCTCTATTAGAATTTTCCTATTTAGTTCTATACTCCACGATTTAATTGTATTATTTAGTGTTTTGGTGACTATCTTCTTGAGTTCTTTATATATTAATTGTCAGTCTCAGTGTCTGAGCTACTGGTGTTATGTTCAGGAAGCAGTCTTCTGTACAAATCAATTCAAGGGTACCTCCCACTTTCTCTTCTAAGAGGTTCAAAGTGGCTGTATTTATGTTGAGGTAGTTGATCCATTTGGACTTAAGTTTTGTGCATGGTGATAGATATGGATCCATCTACAATTTCTACATGTTGGCATCCAGTTATATCAGCATCATATAAACAAAGTGAAAAAGAAAAAAAAACCACATGATCATCTACTCGATACTGAAAAAGCCTTACACTGAATCCAATACCATTTCATGTTAAAGGTCTTGGAGATAGCAGAGATAACAGGAACATACCTAAACATGATAAAGGCAATATACAGCAAGCCAATAACCAACATCAAAGTAAATGGAGAAAAACTCAATAACATTTTCTCTAAAATCATTACCAAGACAAGGTTGATCACTCTCTCTATATCTCTTCAATATTGCTCTTGAAGTTCTAGCTAGAACAACAAGACAACCAAAGGAGATCAAGTGGATACAAATTGGAAATGAAGAAGTCAAACTTTCACTATTTCAGACAATATGATAGTTTACATAAGGGACCCAAAAAACTCTACCAGGGAACTCCTATAGCAAAGTGGCAGGATACAAGATTAACTCAAAATATCAATAGCCGTGATATATACAGATGATAAATGGGCCGAGAAAGAAATCAGAGAAACATTGCCCTTTACAAATGCTACAAACAACATAAAATGTTTTGGAGTAACGCTAACCAAACAGTGAAAGAGCTGTATAACAAGAGCTTTGAGACTTTAAAGAAAGAAATTAAAGAAGATACCAGAAAATGGAAAGATCTCCCATGCTCTTGGATAGGTAGGATCAACTTAGTAAAAATGGCAACTTAGTAAAAATGGCCAAAAGCAATCTACAAATTCAAAGCAATCCCCATCAATATAACAGCACAATTCTTCACAGACTTTGAAAGAACAATAATCAACTTTATATGGAAAGAAAAAAGACCCAGGATCACCAAAATAACCCTGTACAATACAGAAACATCCAGAGACATCACCATCCCTGACTTCAAGCACTATTATAGAGCTATAATAATGAGAACAACTTGGTATTGACATAAAAATAGACATGTAGACTCATGGAATCAAGTTGAAAACTCTGATATCAACTCACACTCCTATGGACACCTGATTTTTGACAAAGAAACTAAAATTACACAAGGGACAATTGAATGCATCTTTAAGAAATAGTGCTGCCATATCTGGATGCTGACATGCAGAATATTGCAGAATTTTACATATTCTTCATTGGTGTTTCATCCATTACATTCATTACAGTTACCATTTCTCACAGTGCTTGCTCCAACCTGACATAGAATATTTGCCTAAATAGGTTTTGATTTAACATGGTTCAGTTTATCAACCATTTCTAGCAAATCTATTCAGGTTTCCCTAATGACTATAGACTATACAAATTCATGAAGATATTTTTTCCTGAAATCTATTAATTTTTTAACATTTTCTGTTAGGAATGATGATAAAACTTATATTAAGTTTTATAAGGTTGCAGCCCATGTGGTTGAAGTCAATCAAGTCTCAATGTTTTTCTATCAGATGGATTTATATTTGCACTAGCATGTTTACTGAGAGTCACATTCTTCCTCTCTGCTGCAATTCCAGCTCTGCATTTAGTTACAAGTCTCTATTTGAGTAAGAAAGACCTTGGCTTTCTTGTGTTTCTTTGACTTCTTTTTTATCATTATAGCATTACCTCAATATTAAAATATCTAGGTCTTAATATCTTACTCTTTCATTTCTGCAACTTCTTAAGAGGGTGTTGTCAAATACTGATAGTTTAAGCTTGTACGTATCATTAGATTTGATCACTCCTCCTAAATTTAGAGTTTTGTTTGAGATATAAACATTTTAAGGGAGTTGGGATACATAATTTTCCAATACATAAATATATGCTTCCATTCATTGAAAATTCCTTCCGCTTTTATGATTAGTGTTTTGTTGTTTATTGTATCAAGATCTTAAAATCTTTCGTTAAATTTATTCTTTTGTGGGTATTTCTACCAAATTTTCTATTGTTAGTAAGAGTCACATAGTAAAATTTAGTTGTATTATAGTTATGCTGATTTTTTTCATTCTGTAACTGTGATGTACCATATTGAGGAATTTACATGATGAACCTTCTATGCATTTGAGGAATTAATACCACTTCATTATAAAATGTAATGACTTTAACATATTTTTGTATTTGGATTACTAGAATTATTGTTGAGGATTTTTGCAACAATATTCATAATACTTATGTTTTCTCTTCTCACAATCTTGTTGGAATTTCACATCATGGCGTTAGTGCTTGGGTTTTTGTAAGTTAAAAGGAGACCAGGGGTGTCACGTCTGCTGCGCGGCCTGTGTCCGAGAATGTGCGGAGGGTGTCGGGGATTGACAACACAGAGACTCGTTCAATGATATAAAGAAAACTTTAAACAGGCTCCAAAAAGGTTCACGAAAACCTCTTAAGAAAAGCTCCCACCAGAGAAGCTTCTGCTCTCTCCTCTACCCTGGCTGGTTCTGCTCTGACACCAGAGGTGGATGTCTGTGGGTTTTTGAAGGTGCGGTTAGTCTTTGGACAAGGTCGAGGTCAGGGCGGTTTCCGTGGGAAGGCCTTTCCCAGGAACTTATTGTATCATTTTTAGTAAACATGTTTTTACTAAACATTGTCTTATAGCTGCCTACTCCCAGGCAGAAGGGGAAGTGGCCAGGAACTTATTGTATCGTTTTTAGTAAACATGTTTTTACTAAACATTGTCTTACAGCTGCCTACTCCCAGGCAGAAGGGGAAGTGGGTCTCTGCTCAAGGTCTGGTGTTCCCACAATTCACCCCTTTTTATTTTCAAATGAGGCACTCCTGGCTTAGGTCAAGTAGGGTCACCCTCCCTTTCCCATCTTTGGGGGACCTTGAACCCCTGTTTTAGGTGGGAGGGGTCTTCCCCACAGGTTGCCCATCATCAGAGATACCCCAACCTTAAATCATCTATAACCAACCTTCATGGCTATCGGGATTGCCATGGGCTAAGCTAAGCAATACTTGGTTACGGATCTCTTGTCTCTGGAACAAGGCACGTTTGAGCTCGGCATAAAGCCAGAATGCCTACTGCCACTGCCACCATTTCCAGGACCCCCATTGACATAGCGCCTCTCCATCACCATACCCATCACCAGATCTGGGCCATAACATTCTACCAGCCTTCATCTGTTACAAGGGTAACCCGCATGTGATTTACATTTACAATTTGATAAAGTTTCCAATCATTTCAAGATCTGCTCAGGAAAGCATTTAGAAAGTGCACTTGCACAGATACATTAGGTACAATCATTGATGTTACACATGTAGCATTATGAAAAATATGAACAATAGTTGTCGCATTAGGACAAGTTGCATTTCTCCAGAAAAATACAATGGCCTAGTCGTGATTCTAGAAACAGGAACCATCAAGTCTGATATTTCAAGTGACCATGTCCTGTTCAAATACTGAAAAGAGGCTTTTGCCACTCATCATAGTCCATACCAATGTCCAAATACTTTAAATGGGTCCTTTTTTCCCCTAAAGGGAAAACTGGCAAAATGAATTCTGTTGTTTCAAGGTGTGTCAAGGGCAGACAGTTAGTCTTTCCAGTTCTCTGTTGGCTTCGGGATGAAAACTCACGGGTCCGGAAGGTTAATGCAGCAGGTCTGTTGAGAAACTGGAAATCTCGAACTAACTGTTTTCTTTCTTTCTTGGGCTCTAGATTCGATGACATCAAGGGTCAAGAACACTGATTTAGGAGATCTCACTCAAACTGGCTTAGGTAGGCTCCCATGGTCTCAGGTCCAGTTTTTCTCTGCTCCATGCATCTCACTAATTGGTCTGACAGCTGCCGAAGCTTTATTCTTTTCCTACAAGAAAACACAAACATGCCCTCGACCCCAAATTAGGGTCTTCTCCACTGTCTAGTTTATGGATGTCTCCATTTGACCTGAGCAATGGTTGCTCAAGTTCCATCATGCCAGAATCTGTCTGAAGCTCACTGGCATTCACATTATAAAATTTTTAAATGAGGAGTGTATTATTTGATGAGTCATGTGGGGACCGGGGGCATTATTCCCCCATTTTTATTTTGTAAAAAAATTTCTTTTTTGAACTGTTGAAGCTGGACCATAACAGTAGAAGGATTTGTCTACCCTCCTTGGTTAACTATCTAGGTAAATTGGGATTACTACTTAGATTATTTGTAGATGCCCATTAAAAGGGACATATCCATTAAATATTTCCCAAAAACTTCTGAATATCACTCAAAGATTGTAAACTATACTGTGTCCAAATAACTTTTGAAAATTATTGAAGTATGTGAGCAGTCTTTCCCAATCTAACCTGTAGAGCTCTCACTAGCTGACAAGGCCTCATTTGCATCTTAAACTTTTCTGTTAAAATATTAACAGACTGGCTGGATGTTCCTTTTGGCTATATATAAAGCAATCTAGGTAGCTTCTGAACTATTTTTGAAGGGATTTAAGTATCCTTTTAATCATATAAGCAGTTCACACTCACACATTCACAATCACATTTCATACATACCGGTGTGGCCACACCATACATTCAGAACATACATGCATCTTTTAGTCATCCTTTTTCCCTAGGTCATGATTAGTCTGTTGCAATGAAGCTTCCTTAATTGAAATCTATGTAAAAGAACAACTCCAGCCCCTCCCTTGCGTCATCTGGGGGCCCCTGCTTTTGGACTTGGGTGCCTGGGTGGTAAGGATCACTCCCATTTCTTGCATGAGGTCCCGTCCCCAGAGGTTAATAGGGAGGCCAGGCAAAACATATGGCTGGAAAAGCCCTGTGTGGCCCTCAGAGTCTTGCCACTTTAGGATTCTGAGGCTTTTTTGAGGCACAGCCTGTCCTATTCCCTGGAGGGTCACTGTCCCTTCCTCTTTCGGCCAGGCGGGGGGCCAGAATTTATCTGAGAGGACAGAAAAATCTGCCCCAGAATCTAAGACGCCCCTAAAGGACTTGCCTTCTATCTTTAATGTAAGCTGGGGGCGGTTCTCCATAGTGGCTACCCAAAATGCTGCCGGGCCGGTACTTCCAAAACCTTGGTTGCCCCTTTTCTCTTTAATTTTTCTAGCCTCACAAGGAGCTGTAGGGAGAAGGAGTAACTGAGCAATCCATTCTCCTGCAGGGATGGCAACAACCCCACTGCCCACTGATGTCATTATTTTAATCTCCCCCTCACTATCCTGGTCTATAACACCGGGGTGTACCTGGATGCCTCGAAGAATAGTACTGGACCATCCCAAGAGTAGTCTGACCGTGCCTGGGGGCAATGGCCCATGCACCCCAGTAGGGAGGGCCTGGATCCCCATTTCCGGTGTTAGGATTGCCCGGGTGGAGGGAGCGAGGTCCAATCCTGCACTTCCTGAGGTGGCTCTAAGGAGGTCTGAGATATGAAGGGGTTGCTCTGGGGGAGAAAATGTGTCCTGCCACTGCCCAGAGCAGGGGTCATTGCCCCGTACACATTGGTTTTGGGGCCCTGGGGCGGGGCCCTCCTCCCGTTTCCCTGATTATTATTAGCAGAAAGGAAATTTCCCTCCCTGTCAGTTTTAAAGTAGCAGTTATTGGCCCAATGATATTTCCTTCGACAATGGGGGCATAAACCAGGTCTCTTGAGACCCGTAGTACTATTTTGAGGGCACTCTCTACGGAAGTGTCCCTCCCTACCACAGCTAAAACATGTTTTTCTCCTTCCCAGAGTAGGTCTTTCTTTCCCCACTTGGGGCCGAATAGCAGCAGCTAACACTTGGCCCTGGATGAAGTTCCCATCAATGTCCCTACAGATCCAGATATAGTCATTTAGACTTTTATTGCGATAGGGGCGAAGGGCTTCCTTACAATATTTATTTGCATTTTCAAATGCCATCTGCTTTATGACTGGCATCGCAGGCCCAATGCCCCCAAATATTCTTTCTGCTACCTGACTGAGACGGTCTACGAAGCCTTGAAAAGGTTCAGAAGGTCCTTGAAGGATTTTGGACAGATGATCCCCTCCTCCCTTGGAAGGCAATGCTTTCCAAGCCCCTTGGGCCGCTGCTGCCACTTGGGCATAGACTGCGATGTCATATTGTATTTGTTGCTGAATGGTGGCGTATTGACCACTCCTGGTAAGCATCTCCACATTTCTCTGGGGCTGTCCGGCCTGTGCATTTCTTTGGGCTGTCTGGCTGCATCTTTCCTGAAACTCACCTCTCCAAATCAAATAATCTCCCCCCCGACAGAGCTGCTCTGCAAAGCTGCTGCCAATCGCCAGGTGTCAAATTAAGAGACGCAAAAGATTCCATTAAGGAAAGTGTAAAGGGAGCCTGTGCTCCATAATTTAAAGTTGCCTCTTTAAGTTGTTTTATATCCTTAAAATTTAAAGGGTTATGATGCCGAATGACCTGTCCAGAATTGTTCGGATCTGGAACTTCCATTACTGGGGCCACCACCGGGCAGCATTGGACCCCTCCTCTGGGTCTTCCCTCCAGGTCTGAGAAGGACTGGGTTACCTCATAGGAGGAGTCCCTTTTTTCAGAGTATGGGGAAGGGTTTCTCTCCCTGTCCTGTCTTTCCTTAATTAGAATCTTTTTTAGTTCTTTTTTAAGGGCCACGATCTCAGCAAGTAACCGTTCCTTTTCAGACTGTGACGAGTCTGAGTCTGAGCTACTTCCATTTTCTAGGTCTGATACAGAAGGATATAACCGATTCTGACCGGAGTCCTTCTTTTTGGGTCGCGCCCGGAGATGTCTACCCGTTTTTTTGTTGTTACTAAGAGACTCCTCCTCATCCTCACTAACAATGGAGCCTCTAGTTTCAGTCACGGTCTCTTCATCATCACTCTCTGCCCCTGAACTCAAGGAGGCTTGAGTCTCAGTCTCTTGTAACTCTAAAAAAGCCTCTTTTGTGCCCTGAACTACCTGGCGGTGACGAACCTTATCTGTCAAAAGTGCTCCCCTCACTAATCTCCATAAGGAGAATGTCGTAGGGGGCAAGGACTCAGATCCCTCTTTTCGTAAAAGTCTATGAAGATCACGGTGAACCTCCTCCCAATCTGGAATATTTAAGCTTCCCCCAGTAATGAACCATGGACTGGCTCGTTCGATCGATTTTAGAAAGCCTTCTAGGGTTTTAGACTTGACTGCAGTCCCATGTTCTTTAAGTAACTTTTTTAGTTGATACTGTAATGATTCTAGCTTCCCGGAACTATTCCCCATAGTTTCTTAACCCGTCCACTTACCTCGCTTTCACGATCTCGGTGGGACCTCCAATTGTCACGTCTGCTGCGCGGCCTGTGTCCGAGAACGTGCGGAGGGTGTCGGCGATTGACAACACAGAGACTTGTTCAATGATATAAAGAAAACTTTAAACAGGCTCCAAAAAGGTTCACGAAAACCTCCTAAGAAAAGCTCCCACCAGAGAAGCTTCTGCTCTCTCCTCTACCCTGGCTGGTTCTGCTCTGACACCAGAAGTGGATGTCTGTGGGTTTTTGAAGGTGCGGTTAGTCTTTGGACAAGGTCGAGGTCAGGGTGGTTTCCGTGGGAAGGCCTTTCCCAGGAACTTATTGTATCGTTTTTAGTAAACATGTTTTTACTAAACATTGTCTTATAGCTGCCTACTCCCAGGCAGAAGGGGAAGTGGCCAGGAACTTATTGTATCGTTTTTAGTAAACATGTTTTTACTAAACATTGTCTTACAGCTGCCTACTCCCAGGCAGAAGGGGAAGTGGGTCTCTGCTCAAGGTCTGGTGTTCCCACACAGGGGTTTCTATAGATTCTTATATTGGTTTTCAAATGAACATTTCATTTTCAATTTTAAGCCTTGTCAGTACATTAAGCTTTTACTGTTTCTAACATGAATTAACTGATTTTTACTAGGGGCTATGCAATACAAATAGATAGAAATAAATTAATGTGTTTAGAGTATCGGATTCCCTTGAATTCAATTACGTTTCTTTAGTCTCTGTATCTTAATTACCTAGCCTCAGGTCTGATATGGACTTTGAAATGAATTACTTTGTCAATCAAATGATTCCTTAAAGAACTGGAAAAGTATTTTAAATGAAATATGCAAATACTCTTAATTTTCAAAACAGTATATTTTTAGGATCTGATATTACACATTTAGATAAACATTTGAGTCATTTCATCCCATACAATAAGTACATGAAAGTAAATTTTGGGGATGATTAATGTTTTGTTTCACTAACTATATGACTATTTACTACTATGATCATTGAGAATGCTAAAATGAATTTTCTAGACCGTAAGAAGAATAATGCACACAAACCAAAAATTATTACTTTAGACAACTTTGTAGCAGGTATTTTAATGAACCAGAAGAGCACTATACTAACCTTGCAGGAGAACAGATCCTGAATCATGATAGGACTGTACATGGAGGATGTTGTTGAGAATGTATAAATATGTTTCTAGGACTATAAATGTAGACCACTAGAGAAGCACTTGCCTGGCATGTTTGAGTCTCTGGTATTGGTCCACAGTAGTGGAAACAATGTTACAAATGATGAGTCAAGGTCTTTTGGGCACTATGCTTTGAATTAACTACTACTGTGTCAATAACATTATGATTCTTTAGCAGTTTAAAAGAACTTCATCAATATAAAGTGTTAAATTTTTATGTTTTAAAATAGATGAGTTTCTGCATCATTTGAAATCTTAATCTGGTCTGGTCTGATTAAATATTAGGTAGAGCTATGACAAAGTATTAGTGTGTGAACACTAAATAATCACTGTTTCTACCAGTGGGGCAGTAATGAGGTCATGTATTTCAATTGAAAATATATGATCTTTGATATGTGTGATTTGGTTTCAAACATGAAGTAACTTGTGAATCTTTAACCATTTTTTGTTTTAGCATGAAAATAGATTGGTAATATCCTCCTTAGAATAAGTAGTAATGGTTGTAAAATAAACTTAGCACTTAGTTGATATCTAATAGATTTTAGTAAATGACTTTAATTTTTTTTGTTGTTGTTTTGTTTTGTTTCCACTTGATCTCGCTGTAGACATTCTGTTTGCTTCTCCTATGCTCTTTCCTTATAGTCATCTAAAATTCCCGGAACATGACAGGTATTACCTGGGTCCTGTATTTATTCTCCTTCATGCAACTTTTCTTGTTAATTTCTACTCTTTGGTGTCTCAAACAACTACCAGTTCTCCTAGAATGTCTCCTAAAACCTGCCAGTGAGATTCTGTTTCTCTTCTCTGTTTGCTATCATGGAATCATAACCCACTTACCGGACTTTATCAAAACTGCTTATTTATCTATTTGTTTCTGCTACTGATTTTACTAGGATGGAGTGACTGTATCATTTTAATTGAATATCTCCAGAGTCTTTTACTATAACAGGATGATAGAAAAGTCATTTAACAAATGACTACAGGATTCAACCTAAACAAGTAAGTATTATTTTAAATTTAATTTTCAGGAAAAGGTAGAAGACATTAAATGAGAAATTATAAAACACATTATTGAATTAAAATTATTACAGGTTCTATACAGAGAAATGACACTAGGAATAAGAACATTCAGCACATAGCCTAAGATATTCTTTTGATTTGAGAAATGTTAACCTGTGAAACGTAGTCACAAGTAACAAATAACTATATTCCAGAATCCCACTGTGTCCAAGTGCTAGTCTCCACGTTGCAGTGAAAGTGTTTCTTTAGATAAGGTTGGTATTTAAATAAACAGAATTTAGGTAGATTATCTTCTAGATGTGAGTGAATCCAGGTAAATGTCCCAATGAAAAAAACAAAACAAATAACAACAGCCAAACCTAAACTCCTTAATGAGTAAGGACATCTCCTATGTCCAGACTGTCTTTGGATTCAAGGTCAAAATATTAATTATTTTATGGTACTGTAGATTGCCAACTTCAGTTGCAAATCAGATTTGTCCACTCCCACAATCCTATGATCTAATTCTTTAAATAATCACTATTTATGAAGGCACATGCTTTGCCTGACTTTCTGGAGAGCACTAACACAGCTCTATGAAAAACATGGAAGAAATTCTGTTGAGTTTAATGTTTGAGAGTGAAGAGGGGATTAATAGATGAAACAAGAAGAAATAAAAGTTACTGGAAAAACATGCCCCAGACCATCAGTTGAGAAGATTCTGTCTTCAAAGAACAAATACAGAGAATGCTAAGCAGTGTGGCCTTCAGAAGAAGATTATGAAAAACTCAGTATTTGAAGAAAACGTACAAATCACACCATACTCTGTCTTTTTTCCATTTGGCTGTAATTATTAAAGTACTTCATAAAATTAGACCTACATAGTGTTGGTATTAACCATAATTTGAATAGTCATAATTTAAATGATTTAATAGTACCCTTTCTTCTCTCCATTAATGAGAATGAACTATTATGTGCTTCTTGTTCTCTAAATTCAGAAACACTTTATGAGAAAAAGGAACAAATCCCTCATGATTCAAGTATATGTTTGCACATAGGAGAAGAGATCAAATATCTGCTATGCTGAATGGAAAATAACAGTACAACATTAGCTCAGCTTGAGTAACCCTGACAAGAGTTAGCAAAACAATTCACTTAAAATAAGAAGGAAGACAGTTGGAGTGTGAAGATACATTCATATCATTTAATAATCCACATTTCTGTGCTGGAAAAAGTATAATTTCTCCTTTTCCTAAAATGCCAGTGCACACTTTGTAAATTTCACTGCACATGTGTGCCAGGTGTAAACTTGCTTTGGGTCTTTGAGTGATGTTCTGCATTACTTTGGGGTTGACAATTATTTATGAAAGTGCGCATTCAGACTTGCTTAAGAAGTAGTAAAAGGTAAAAAAAATAATAAAGTAAAAGCCTTCAAGTAGTTTCTTGAGAGATACTTTTTAAAATGGCCAAGATTAAAAAAACTTAGTAGAGTTTAAAAGAAGAAATGTGACAACACATGAACACATTGGATGCTCTCTTCTTGTCATCAAGTTCATTTTTCAATAATGGCATAGCTGCCTGAGATGGAGGAGAGAATGAGCCTGCTTACACAGGCTAAATAAAAGCTGCCTTTTGGGCCTAAGAATCTAGGCACTAAGTGAATAGATTGCCTTTTACAATCTATATTAAATAAACTCTGCCTCCGCCTCTATGTAAGATATTGGCCTCATGATTATGGAGGATGGGAAAAAAAGCCAGAAAGCTGGAGACTCAGAAAATGTGATAGTGTATTTTAAACAGTCTGAGAGAGAGAGAGAGAGAGAGCAGATGGTGTAGATTCCACTGTTTCAAAGCCCAATTACAGGAATGCCAAGAGCGGGGGGAGAGGGATATTATCCAACACAGCCAGGTGGGGAAAAGCCAGTTCTGCCTCCCACTATCTGTTTTCTTCAAGTCCTCAGAGAGCTGCAAGATGCTCACCCATACTGGATAAGGCCATCTGCTTTCTTGAGTCCATCCATTTAAATGCTAATCTCTCCTGGAAGTATTCTCACAGATACACTCAGGAATATTATTTAATCAGATAGCTGGGCATCTTGTGGCTCAGTTAAGTTGACATGCAAGATTAACCATGGCAGTAGCATATATTCTATATTCTGAGAAATAAAACCTCATGCATGTGGTACTGACATGCATGTGGTACTGACACTATAACATGTTTAAAATGCCATCCTTACCTTGGTCACATGTACTGTACAGCCTTTTTAGCAACTACTTAGTTGCTTCATGTTTCTTTATTTTTTATTCTATTTTACATCTCAACCACTGTTCTCCCTCACACACCTCCACCTACCCCCTCACTTCTTCCCACCCCTGCTTATATCCTTACCATCCCACCCCCAGTCTACTCTACATCATGAATAAGAAGGGCTCCCGTGAGGGGTCAACATAGTCTGGCACAATAGTTGGGGCAGGGCCAGGCCCCTCTCCTATCCTTTAAAGATAATCATGGCATCCCATCATTGGGAATGGGCTCCAACAACATAGCTCATGTACCAGGATTATATCATGGGCCTATTGCCACTGAACATCTCATGCCACCATAAGGATTGGGCTCCAACAAGTTAGCTCATATACCAGGTGTATTTGGGTTCTACTTTCAGGGGCCTCTCAGGTATTCCAACCTTCACAACTTTTTCCCACATATGGAGGACCTAGTTAGTTCCCCTGTAGTCTTCACAGTTCTAGAGTTCATGAGTTTCCATGAGCTTGGTTCAACTGTATCTGAAGATTCTAGAATAGTGATTTTCACCTCCCTTGCTAATATATTCCCTTCTCACTCTCGTTGACTGGATTCCCAGAGCCAAGCCTGGTTCTTGGTTATAGATGGTTATAGATCTATGTGTCTCTTTCCATCAATTACTAGATGAAGGCTCTATGATGATAGTTTGGGTATTCATCAATCTGATTATAGGGGTGTGGCAGGTCAGGCATCCTCTCCACTATTGCTAGGAGTCTTAACTGGGGTCTCTTCACCATACCCACCCCCAGTTTACCTATATATCTCATCTAATTTTCCTTCCCAGGTTAATCTGTATATTCTTTTTATGGTCCTCCTTGTTACCTACCTTCTCTGGAGCTGTGAATTTTAGTCTGGTTATCCTTTGTTTACATCTAATATCTACTTATGAGTGTTTGTCTGTCTGAATCTGGGTTACCTCACTCAGGATGTTTTTTCTAGTTCCATCCATTTGCCTGCAAATTTCATGAGGTCATCACTTTTTACAGTTTAGTAGTACTCCATTGTGTAAATATATCATATTTCCTTATCCATTCTACAGTTGAGGGCATTTAGGTTGTTTTCAGGTTTTGGTTATTGTGAATAATGCTTCTATGAACACTATTGTGCAAGTATTATTGTGGTATGATTGAGTGGCTTTTTGGTGTATGCCCAAGAGTAGAATTGATGGGACATGACGTAGATTGATTCTAAATTTTCTTTGAAACTGTCATACTGATTTCCAAAATGGCTGTACAAGTTTGTATTCCCACCAGCAGTGTAGGAGTGTTTGCCTGACTCCACATCTTTTCCAACATAAGTAGTCTTCTTGATCCATTTAGATTGTCTTGTGCATGGCAATAGATATGGATCTATTTGCAATCTTCTACATGTTGACATACAGTTATGCTAGCACCATTTGTGAAAGATGTTTTCTTTTTTCCATTGTACCATATTGGCCTTTTTGTCCAAAATTAAGTGTTCATAGGTATGAGGTTTAATGTCAATCTTTGATTCAATTCCATTGATCCACCTGTCCGTTTTATGCCAATATCTAACTGTTTTTGTTACTATAGCTCTGTAGAAGAATTTGAAGTCATGAATGCTGATGCATCTGGCAACTCTTTCATCATACAGGATTGTTTTAGCTGTTCTGGGTTTTTCGTTACTCTATATGAAGTTGAGTATTGTTCTTTCAAGGTCTTCGAAGAATTGTGTTGGGATTTTGATGGGGATTGCATTGAATCTGTAGGTTGCTTTGGTAGGATTTTCATTTTTAACATATTGATCTTACTTATCCAAGAGCATGGGAGATCTTTCCATTTTCTGGTATCTTCTTTAACTTCTTTCTTTAAAGACTTAAAAGTTCTTGTCCCCCAGTTCTTTCACTTGTTTAGTTAGAATTAACACCCCAAATATTATATATTTGTGGCTTTTTAAAGGGTACTATTTCTCTGATTTCTTTCTCAGCCCATTTATTATTTGTGTATAGGAGGGCTACTGATTTTTTTAGTTAATCTTGTATCCTGCCATATTTCTGAACGTGTTTATCAACTGTGGAACTTCCCGGGTTGAGGTTTTTGGGTCACTTATATATACTGTCATATGATAGTGTTAGTTTGACTTCTTTCTTTCCAGTTCTTATCCCCTTGGCCACCTTTTGCTGTCTTCATGTGTCTTACATTCATTAATTCTTCATAATACTTCATTAATTCTTAACTTTCATAACTACATTCAGGTCATATATGAAGAATTTGATTTAATAGGATATTTAGTTAGCAAATGTGAAGTTAAATCATCAAGGACTTGACCAGATTAAGTATTAAGGTGAATTCGCAGAGTAAGTGATTTAAATCTTCAGGAGACAATTGATTGCATATTTCTTCCATTTAGAGACTATGGCTGAATTTTAGTGTAGTTCATTCTATTTGTTCCTATCATCAATATAATCATGATTATGTTGTAACCACCTATCTAATTTCAAATAACAAGATTCTAAGCCTCCATTTTGGTACTGCTTAGCCACTTCATGCTGCTTGTCCTGCTCTACAGGAGAGGACAAAAGTAAGGTACACTTTGAATAGACTCCACTAAGACAAATACTGTTCTCTTCCCTGATTTTATGCTGCACACTTAGTGGACTGGTAAATGAGCAACAGGAGCTTCAGCAGCAGATGGTTTTGGTTGCCAAATAACTATATCAAAAGTCTGTGCCCTTGTTTTCTAACTAGCTTCTCTTTCTTCACCAAGGAATGCATGTTACCATTAACTGATTACTTGTGTTATAAAACCAACCATTACTGAGATGCAAGTTGGTTTTAAAAATGAAGATACTAGAAAGAAACTTTGATTAAACCTCATGAAGAAATAAATCAGCTACAATGTCCCAGTAGAAAAGTCTGGTACCTTTCTCTGGGAGCCAGCTTTTGGCATTGAGTACCAGCATTCATGCCTAGAAGACTGGGGAATGGCAATTTAAAGGTTATGTTAGTTTTGTCCTGCATGAAAAGAATTTCAGAATAACTGTGGGGGTTTTGTTGTTCAAATGGCATTGCTCTCTGAAAATGACAAGAGTGAAAGAATGAGGTAGCCTTTAATCTCAAGCAGTGTTATCTCAAGCAACAATAGTTCAATGATTTTGTTCTTTTAATGACCTACACCCAGTATAAATGATTTATAATGTTTGCTTCATTGTCACATCAGTAAAATCATATCTTAAAGTGATCCCTTTATTTTTTCTCTTTGTTTATATGATGGATTACTGTGAATAAAATCATAGTTAGGAAATATCCAGTATTTACCAGCCTCTTCCAGATATATATGTAACTTGTAGCAAACATAGGGTCTTCTGACTGCAAATTATTTTATTTCTTCCTCTTAAACATAACTCCACAATCAGGAATAAGATATTCTAAACATAGTGATTTCATATAAGGATTATTGATGCATAAATTCAGTCTTTTAAAGAAGCATATGTGAAATTGATATTTGATGTAGGAATATGAATACAATGTTAATTTTGTCAAATATAAACATCTACTTGTATATAATCATTATTCATAAATCATATACTGTTGAATTCAATTTTAAAGTGATACTTCTCTTATAGGAAAAGGGTGTTGTGTTTCTGTTCAATTTAAATGTAAAGATAGATTCATGAATCAAATAAAAATAAAACAAAATATTATTTGAAGACTATCTGAGATTCAGAATACATTTACTCTTCTACATGTCTTAGAAGCTTCTAACTCTGCTATGCTAGTACAAATTAATACCCACATACTTTTCAATAGTTGTGGTCTTCTGTAATTCCCTATTCCTTTTTTAGAAGAATTCAATTGAGAAAAGAGGTCTTGTGATTTCCTGTATAAATTAAGGTTTTGAAAAACTTAATAAAGTACAGTTTATTCGTTATAAAATAAAAGGTCAGTATTTCTCAAAATATTTTACTTCTGGATGTTTAGTAAGCTTGAGATAAAGTTTTTGCAATGAGCATTTGTATTGGTTCTGAGAAAATCTTACTTAGATACCTTACTAAATATAATAACCTTGATCTTTTGAATACTTGACAGAAATATGTGTAGTACAGGTCATATTCATATCAGTTATTTGTGTAATTCCATAAAATTTTTCTTAGGAATGATTTATGAAAAAGTAAGGTTCATTTCTTCAGGACACATTTGTTAGTGTGTGTGTGAGTGTGTGTGTGTGTGTGTGTGTGTGTGTGTGTGTGTGTGTGTGTGTGTAGACGCTCATGGGACAGAGCACTCAAGTAGTTGTCAGAGAAGAACTAGATAAGTCGATCCTCTACTTATACTATGTAAGTTATGGGGATCAAAATCAAGCTATCGGCCTTGGTTGCAAGAATCTTTACCCACTGAACCACCTCTTTGTTCCTTAGTTCTTTCTTTTTACATTCTTAGCTCTAGTTTCTTTTTGTAGTGGTGTTACAAAGCTTAGGGAAAGAAAAAAATATAGGCAGAGCAAATTTGCATAAACAAATTGAATTAATTAGGAAAAAGCAAACTGTATCCTTTAGTCTAGTTTGTTCCTAAGTTTGTTTTATAAAAAAATCATACATCATCAAATGCCAAAGTAGACTAAAGATGCAAACTAAGAAAACATTAAAAAAAAAGATCATGTGGTCAAAGTCCTCATTCAGTACTGGATTCTGTAGAACCTGTGGTATGAAGATTGCACTGCAACTCTATAATCCTGTCTAATTTATATTTAAGAGCCTCTCTTGACATTATAAAACTAAACTGTTTGGATTTTTATTCCTTAACAGCAATGAAATTAAGGACTGATGAGAGGTTGCTCATTCATAACTTTGGAGCACAATTATTTGGACACATAATCTTTCTTTGTCCAGTCTTAGCTCTAGTTTCTTTTTGTAGTGGGATTACAAAGCTTAGGGAAAGAAAAAATGTAGGCAGTGCAAACATGCATAAGCAAATTGAATTAATTAGGAAAAAACAAACTTTATCCTTTGGTCTAGTAGTTAATATGACTTTGAGAGTACATAATCTCTGTAAGAGCAATTTAGAAAATAGAAGAATGGTATTCTAGTTGGAATATATAAAAAAGATTAAGTGCCCTGAACATAATAATAATAAATTCAGAAAAATAATGAAATTCACTCAGTTGCTAATATGCAAGCACCAGGGGTGCTCTAGGAAAAAGTATAACAATAAAATTCTAGTTTCCCATTAATTATGTCATTTGACAACCCAAGCACCAAGTTGCTTATGTCCAACATCCTTTCCATAGGCAAGATCACAGACATAGTCTATGATGTTAGAATGCTGGAAATCCATCTTCCCAGGAGGATTTCTGCCAATTAGTTTGGAACTAAAGGATCCTGCCAGGCATGAGGCTGCCCAACAAGGTGGAGGATCAGAAAAAGGAAAAAGAAATATTTCATAAGAGAACTGAAAAATCAGCAACTCAGCTGGTAGCAAACACTATGCTGCAAAGTAATGTCAGCACTGGGAAGTGTTCAGGGTAGGCTGCTCTGTTCCGTGTTGAGGGAGGCTTTCTATTTTTCTCTATTAGAAGGTGTTGTAAAGATTACAGAATGTATTTTCTTAATGTGCTAACCTACTCTTCCTGGAGAAGTCAATCCACTACTTTGGAGTGTGCTACAGAGGCAACAACAGGATCATGATGGACCAAATTATAACCTTAGAATGAAGGAACTAGCCCTGGATATTTAGACATCTGTAAAAATTAATTAGATGAAATTTTACTTCTAAGTTGTTGCGACCCCCGGAGGGGACCCCCGACCCGCGGGGATGAGGTGATGAGGGTCGCTACTAATTTGGTGGGCCTTCACGAGCAGATCCGATCGTAAAAGTAAACTTCAAGAGGTTAAGGGAAGCAGGCTCAAGACAACGTTCGCTGATCAAGAGTGTTTATTTTTGGGGCGAGCTGGAACTTATAGAGGAAGAACCTCAGGGGGTGGTACAAGCATGTCAATCAAGTCTCAACTCAAATATACACCAAATAAGGTACAGACAAAGCTGCAATTGTCCATCAGTCATCAGTCACATTCCACAAATGCTTGTCAGCGTAAGTCAGGCGCAGGAATTAGGGAGGGGTAGGAAGTATTCAACGGAACACTTTAATCTTTTGTTAACAAAGACAATTGCTCTATAAGGGTTACTTCCCCCTGGCTAGGCGGGTAGGCTGCCCTGTGTAAATTTAACTTTTATGCTTAGCCTTTTCCTTTGTCTCAAGGGCATGTGTGCTCACAGTCAAGTAGGCAGAAGGCCAAGAAATGGTTGACAGACTCCATTTTGTTCAAGGTTCTAGCAGTCCCCAACAAGTTGTTACTTGGAAATGCAATATCATGATATTTAAGGCATAGTTCTTACTCAAATAAAACAAAACTCAACACATCAGTATAGTATATAAGTTACTGAGAAGTGCTGAGAAAGGGAAAGAACTGAATTGCAGACCGCATGCTTCTCTAAGTCTTTCTGTCCTCATGTTTTCCTTGAAGGCTACATGCCTTATATATAAAAAAGAAATGCACGTTCTATTCAATCTTTTTTCTTTTCTTGTATTCTCTTATTTCTAAAACATTTACCAACAATGTCCATGACATCAAAACTCCATCATTTTTTGGCACAACATATTTCTACTTCTATTTGAAAATGTTCCTAAATCTATATACTGAGATCTAACTTTTATATTTCTTTTATTGAGTCTTTTTATGGAATATCAAGTTGTATGTTTGTGGTATGATTGACAAGAAACACATGATAGAAAGAAGCAAGTGAAAGACAAAAGTAGGAGAATTTATAAATCATATATTCAGCGTACAACAGCAACTAAATTTGAACATCCTGGTTGTATAACGAACTGTTCACTATATTTTCAATAAAATTTCCAGTCTCTTTACAATGGCTGTGAAACTTACTTTAGCTTTCTTCCTTTCTGCAGTGTATAAGAAAGGTGTAAAAAAATATCTGGTCAGCCATTGAACGAAGGTTCTGTTTCCCAGACTCTCTGGCCATGGGATTGTAGGCTGGCACTCAACAGCTCTATGTCTAAAATCCATATGTGAGAGAGTACATGCCATGTTTCTCTTTTTGTGACTGGATTACATCACTTAGGATGGTTTCTTCTAGTGCCATCCATTTGCCTGCACATTTCAGGATTCCATTGTTTTTTCTGCTCAATAGTACTCCATTGTGTAAATGTACTACATTTTCTCTATCCACTCTTCGGTTGAGGGACATCTAGGTTGCTTCCAAGTTCTGACTATTACAAATAATACTGCTATGAACATAGTGGAACAGATGTCCTTGTTGTATGAATGGGAATCTTTTGGATATATGCCTAAGAGTGGAGTTTCTGGGTCTTGTGGTAGGTTTATTCCCATTTTTCTGAGGAATATCCATAGTGGCTATACAAGTTGGCACTCCCACCAGCTGTGGAGGAGGCTGACTTCCACAGATAAACACTGAGCTGATCTCAGGGAATCCACTGGCAGAGACGGAGGATTGATGAGCAAATGGGTTAAGACTGGGTTGGTTTAAACCCCAGAAACCCGCTGACCTGACAAGGGTTAACTCTTGAATCCCACACTGATGGCTGGGAATCCAGCATGGGACTGATCAAGACCCCCTGAATGTTGGTGTCAGTGAGGAGGCCTAGGTAATCTATTGAGCCTTGGGTAGTAGATCAGTATTTATCCCGGGTATACAAATGAACTTAGGGCACCCATCCAACAATGAGAGATGCTCTCTCACCCTAGACTCTTTGGGGAGTGTCTAGGCCCTGCCTTGGGGAAATGAGAGGATATTGGAGGGGTTGGTGGAAGGGCATGGGCGGAGGGGAGGGAAAGGGAGAGGGACCTGGAATTGACATGTGAAGCAACCTTGTTTCTAATTTAAATTTAAATTTAAAAATAAATAAATAAAAATATCTGGTCAATTCTTCACAGACCTAGAAATGACAATTCTCAACTTTATATGGAAAAACAAAAGAACCAGGATAGCCAAAACAACCTTGAACACTAAAGGAACATCAGGAGGCATTACCGTCCCTGACTTCAAGGTCTACTATAGAGCTATAGTAAAGAAAACAACTTGGTATCAGAAGAAAAATAGACAGGTAGACCAATGGAATTGAATTGAAAATTCAATTATTAAATTGATATTAAATCACACACCTATGAACACCTGATATTTGACAAGGAAGCTAAAACTATACAATGGAAAAAAAGAAAGCATCTTCAACAAATGATGATGGCATAATTTAATTCTGGCATGTAGAAGACTGCAGATAGATCCATATCTATCACCATGTACAAAACTTAAGTTCATATGGATCAAAGACATCAACATAAATCCAGCCACACTGAACCACTTAGAAGAGAAATTGGTAGGTATCCTTGAACAAATTAGTACAGGAGACTACTTCCTGAACATAACACATATAACAAAGACACTGAGATGGACAATGAATAAATGTAACCTCCTGACACTGAAAAGCTTCTGTATGGCAACAAGACAAAACAGCAGTCCACAGAAGGAGAAATGTCATTCTCAAACCCCACATCTCACAGAGGGCTGATCTCCAAAATTTACAAAGATCTCAGGAAGCTAATCTCCAAAACACCAAATAATCCAATTAAAAAGTGGGTTACAGAACTAAATATAGGATTCTCTATACAGAAGTCTAAAATGGCTGACAGATACTTAAGAAGGTGTTCAACTTCCTTAGCCATCATGGAAATACAAATCAAAACATCTCTGAGATACCATCTTACTCTTTTCAGAATCAAAAACACCAATTTATGTTGGAGAGGATGTGGAGAAAGGGGAACATTCCTCCACTGCTGATGGGACTGCCAACTTGTACTGCCATTTTGGAAATGAGTATGGAGATTCCTCAGCTAAATGGAAATCAGTCAACTGCAAGACCCAGCAATTCCACTCTTAGGCATATACCTCAGATGCACATTCATACAATAAGGACATCTGTTCCACTATATTCATAACAGCATTACTTGTAATATCCAGAGCCTGAAAGCAACCTAGATGTCCCTCAACTGAGGAGTGAACAGAGAAAATATGGTACATTTACACAATGAAGTACTACTCAGTGAAAAACAAAACAAAACAATGGAATCTTGAAATTTTCAGGCAAATTGATGGCACTAGAAGACAGTTAGGTAATCCAGTCACAAAAGACAATCATGGTATCTACTCACTCATATATATATTTTAGATGGCCTACAGTCCCACCACCAGAGTCTGGGAAACAGGGAGGACCCTAAGAGAGATATGCAATGTGACATGATCTCCTGAGTGTATTGGGAGCATAGGGGAAGGGAGAGGAAGCTGGGAAAAAGAGAAGGGGAGAATAGGAGGGGAAAGGAAGATATGGGGCAGCAGGAAGGTTAAGTCTGGGAAAGAATAGAGGAGAGCAGGATGATAGCATAATAGAGGGAGTCATTATAGGTAGTAGATCTGCTACTAGTGAAATTTACAGAGATCTACAAAAATGACACCAACTGGAAATCTAAGCAATAGTTGAGATGCTACCTTAAATGCCCTTCCCCGATAATAAGATTGATGACTACCTTATTTGCCACCCTAGAGCCTTCACCCAGTGGCTGATGACAGCAGAGGCAGACATACATAGTTAATCATGGAACTGAACTTCTGGAACTCAGTTGCAGACAGGGAGGATCAATGAGCAAAGGGGTCAAGACCGGGTTGGTAAAACCCACAGAAACAGCTGACCTGAACAAGGGGGAGCTCATGACTGAGAGGCCAGCATGTTACTGATCCAGACCCCCTGAATGTGAGTGTCAGTGAGGAGGCCTTGACAATTTATGGGGCCTTGGCTAGTAGATCAGTATTTATCCCCAGTGTATGAATGGACTTTGGGAGCCCATTCTACATCGAGAGACGCTCTCTCAGCCTGGGCAAAACGGGGAGTGCCTAGGCCATGCACTGGATGATATGTAAAACTTGGGAGATCCCTCATGGAGGGTCTCATCCTCCCTGGGTCGTGGATGGCCATGGAATGGGAAGTATGGGGGTTGGTGGGGGACAGGGGAGGAGGGGAGGGAGAGGGAACTGGGGTTGACATGTGAAGCAAGCTTGTTTCTAATTTATTATTTTTTTGTTTTTGTTTTTTTTTTTTTTGTTTTTCGAGACAGGGTTTCTCTGTAGCTTTGGAGGCTGTCCTGGAATTCACTTTGTAGACCAGGCTGGCCTTGAACTCACAGAGATCCGCCTCCCTCTGCCTCCCGAGTGCTGGGATTAAAGGTGTGTGCCACCAACGCCCAGCTTTGTTTCTAATTTAAATAAAAAAAAATCTACTACCAAGGATTCTATTGAGGATTCCACAAATATTAAAATAATGCTTATTGTATATTAAAATAGGGAAATGACTACTTATTGGAGATTAAGTCAATGCTGGTCAATCCAGGAATCACTACTAGAATTTATTTTTTTTTCTTAAAAACAGATAAGTTCCATGAAACACAATCTAGAGTATTTCAACCAATCAGATACATTCAGTCAGGTCAATGCAAAAATATTTTTTGAACTAATATATAACACTAAAAATGTATTATATACCTCTTGGGTATCATTTTTTGTTTATACATACATCATTGTGCAGTGTTTATGCAATTCTATGCTTCCCTGTCTCCTGAAACACTTAGCATTTAATATTTCTTTTTAAAGATTATTTATTTGCCTGGTGTTGGTGGCGCATGGCTTTAATCCCAGCAGTTGGGAGGCAGAGGCAGGCGGATCTCTGTGAGTTTGAGGCCAGCCTGGTCTACAGAGCGAGTTCCAGGGCAGCCTCCAAAACAATACAGAGAAACCCTGTTTCGAAAAACCCAAAAAATTATTTATTTTTATTATTATTATTTTTGTGCGTTGGTGGTTTGCCTACATGTATGTCTGTATGAGGGTGATGGGTCTCCTGGAACTGGAGCAGTGGTCGGTTGTGAGCTGCCATGTGGATGCTGGCAATGAAAGTCCTTTCTGTTAGACTTTTGCTAGTTTGGTTGTTTTGTTTTGAGACAGTATCTCACCACATATTTCTGACTGGCCTGAAACCTCTGTGTAGACCAGGTTGATCTTGAACTCACAGAGGTCTCCTTGCATCTCTCTCTTTAGTTCTGTAATTAAAGGAGAACAGTACCATGTCCAACTTTCTTAGGGCAAACTGGAACAGCTTACACTTACCTTAGTAGCTTTTGATCAATTTCTTCCTCACTATCCTGCCCATAGAAGTGGAGAGCAGAATAATTGTTACTGAGTACTTTTTTCAAGTTTCAAAGGGGGAAGAAGCTCTAAACTTCATAGTTATTTGTCATTATAAAAAAACTGTTTTTATAATGACAAAATGAGAGAGAAATGATGAGTAATTACTGAGAAATATTGGGGTATATTTTCTCAGGTTCTATAAAAATTATCTTAAATAACACTTATCTAAGAGATAACACAACTAAATAATCTTAACATTCTACTATAGTTAGAACTTTCTCTATATGGGTTATGAAATTTTGAAGTATTGACAATTTACCTCCTTTTGGAAGAGAAGACATTTCTATTTACTTTATGAACAAGGATATGTGTATAGGTATCGGTGTAGATGTGGGTGCATGTGTGTGTATGTATCTAAAATGAGTGTGTTTCTTCTAGTTCTTTCTTGCTGAGGAAGAACCATCTCAAATCCACTGCTATCTGAAAAAAATGTTATTCTTTTAATGGATTCTAAGGGACATGGACTTATAGGTTGGTCATAGTGGTGATAACTTCTCTCACAATTTTTGGGTTCACAGACTGGAAGAATAGAATGAATTGAACTATTGGGATTATAAATTTGGCGGTTCTCATACACAGAATGAGATGTTTAAAAGTCTAGGCTCATCTGGGACTTTAATGTGACTGTTCTGTAGGTGATTTTGGTTTTCTTGTATCATGGTGTCCTCATAATAGTTCTCAAGCATCATGGGTGTTCAATTGCAGCAATCAAAATGACAACTGAACTTTTCTCAGAAGTTATAAAGAGTTCTACATATACACCTATGTGTGGAAGCAACTGCAAACCTTCACACATTGAAGAAGAGCTACCATGACCCCAAATTGCTTAATTGAAGCACTCCACCTTTACATTTATTTCTGAGATGCATTTCAAGTCAGTGTTTGCATATGGAAGGAGATTCTGGTTGAAATTATTTCCTTGTATGGGAACCCGGTTTTCCAGTCAACTTTTGCTGCTAAACACGTTGTCAGATTGCTTTATTGTATTCAGTCCCTGACTTCATTGGCCATGAAGGAAAAATTAGAGCAAAGTTGTGTACTGCTTAAAGTTACAAATCATTTCATAAATACATGCAGATCCATCAGAAAAAAGCAAAATCTTAACTACTTTAAGGGGCAAGAATTTATGCTGAAAGACATACGATAATTCAACATTCATGTATATATCCACATGTATATGGAAAGTTGGAGTTTCATTAATTATATTTCAGCCAAAGAAATAGAATATTTTGTATGTTTTGATTACCTTAACTTTTTGCAGTTAGAGATCATTGTTTTAAATTTGAATATGCAGTGAGAAGTCATGACTACAATATTCACTAAGTTTCCTTTTCTTCTTTACATTTGAGAACTTGGGGCTTGAACCCAACACTTGCATATTCTGAGCAAGTGCTCATTAGTGAGTTACATTTCTAGCTCTTAACATTCATAAGCGTTTCAGTTTGATAATTTTGAATGATTCCAAACTAACTTATTTTTTGCTGCTTATCTTTTCTAAATAAACTTTACAAGTTAAGAATCCATCATTTATTAGTTATAATTTAATAGATAAATTTATTAGACATATAGATGTCAAAGACCTTATACTTTCTGAGTTATTATTTCCATTCAGTGGTTTGTAATTTTCTCACTTTATAAGGCATAAAAATTTTTTATAAAAAATATGGGAGAAGTAAGAGTCAGATCAGGCAGGTCTTCAAGTTCATCCTATTTATCATTAAGTGACAAGACATTTTCATTTGACCAAACTTAATGCTGATCAAATTATATGAAAAGTTTTGGTTTTTATGCAATACCTTACTTCACAGAGTATTTCAGAAATACTGACAGGCTAACTTATTTTTTTAATTATATCTCTTTTGAGATAACAATTAAATGATTTCAGTCTTTTCTTTTCTCCCTGAATAGTCTACCATATCCCAAATAACCAATTTCTGTGTTCAATAATTGTTCCCACCAAGGTGTGTATGCATGTGTATGTGTGCATGTGTGTGTGTATGTATTCATGCATGTATAAATACCATTCTTGGTATGTAAAGCATTACTTACATGTGTGTTTTAGGGGATGATCATTTGGTATTAAATAACCAACTAGTGTATTCTTCTCCAGGCAGATTATTTCTCACTCTCTCTCGGAATTCCTCAGGTGTCTATAGTTCTTTGTCGAGAGTTGTTGCTCATGAGATTTTCCCCTTCCATGTTAGCCTGTGTGATGATACCATCATTGTTCAGTTCATCTCTTGGTAATCACACTGTTGAGAATTTATGGAAGTCGTCTCTGACATTCCTAGGGTACAATTTATTTATTTCAAATTTGGAACCCCTTATATTTAGCTACACCTTTGAGATTGTCTGTTTAGTGTAGATTGCAAATTCTCACTGACATACATGTTGTCTCCTGAGGCAAACTATTCACTCTTGCTGCCATTAGATGAGACATGACTAACACCGTGGAACAAACATAGTAGCAGTTGATATATATTGTCTGATTAGTTTTTCCTGGGAAGACACAACAAACACTTATTCATTTCAGATAGAGATCTCATGACAGATTTAAGTATACAAACCACCAAAGTCCAACTGGGTTTTAGAGTGATTATTTACAGGAATATGAGTGAGGAATTACTTTCAAGAATAATAATGATTCAAACAGCTGCATCACCAAAGCCCACCCCAGCACAGGTGACAGCTCTGCTCTCAAAACCTAGAAACCTGGAGCACACTGGATAGCTGGCAGGCAGCTTAACAGTTTGGATAGGGGTCTGTCTTGGTGGCTCAGTTGGTGTGGGCCACTTCTAGGCAGTTTTGCTGTTCTATTCCCCTTCAGTATGCTTGGTTGTTCTTTGCTTCTCCCAGAACACTGGCCTTATCTGAGAGTCATGTTTTTGCAGCTCCCGTTATTTGAGAGTGATTCTCAACAGTCTTTTACTAATTTCTTTGGGGAGGGAGGAGTTTGGTGAATCTGGTCAGTTTCAAGAGCTACCTGAAGCTAATTTGAGTTGTTTTCTTTCTTTCTTAATGAGCTTCCATGCAGGATTTTAAAAAAATATAATCTTTTTGAAGGAAATTGTTTCTTTTATTATCTTAATAGCTATATAGGAATATTTGCATTCTAGTTTGATTACAATTTTTAAAAAAATGTATTGAGCTTCACCTGTTGAAAATCCAAACTCTTTATAAACCTTCACTGTTTACACTGAAACTAGGGACTCTTCAAAGAATTATGGCTATTTAATTATGGTATATTGTTATCATTTTGTGTAGGTTCTGTCCTTTGGCCTAATGAATGTATTTTGGCAACATGATTCTCCTGAACAAGTTCCAAACTTGAGCGATTTTTGCAGGAAAACATATCAATACAAATATACAATTAATGGACTATGATAGAAGACATATATAGTTTACATATAGTTGCTGGCTAAATTCTAAGCATGGTGGACGAGTCACAAATTAACGATGTAGAACAAAATCTGCTCTTCTTTTACACCTCATTGCATATTGGATGGCATTTCAGTTGGGTCCTATATTTATATTTCATTTAAATTTTTTTGCCATACAATATTTTAAGTTTAATCAAAAGTCAACTTAGAAAGGCCATTCTGCCTAAGGGATATTTTTCCATTAAGTATTATGACATATTGGTGGCCTTGAGGGATTATTGGTTTTTCAAGAAATATTAACAGCTGGAAATTTGCATTTTAATACAGTTCTCCTCAGCTACTCAAGCAATTTTATTTTTAAGACCTGTGACAGGTTTCAATGCTTTACTTCTAAAGCAATCTAGTCAAGTAGAGCTAACATAATTTTATTACAAATAACTAAGTTTTTAAATAGTTTTTTTTTCACCTGAAAAAAATTAGCTAAAGATGTCAGGGAAATCAACACCCAAATTTTATGTCTGCAAAATAACCAGACTTGATAATTAGAAACAGTGAGGAAGAATTCTTTTTAAGCTTCTCCTTTCAGAA
The DNA here is from genome assembly GCF_017639785.1 of Mesocricetus auratus. Lineage (NCBI taxonomy): Eukaryota > Metazoa > Chordata > Mammalia > Rodentia > Cricetidae > Mesocricetus > Mesocricetus auratus. The sequence continues at coordinate 30,333,990 of NW_024429200.1, read as the reverse complement.
ATTGAAGAATAAGAAAATAGGACATCTAATTAGGTTTCTCTGATTAGTAGGTTAAAGTGAAGTTGATGCAAAGCAGCCCTTCATAGGAATTGTTTCATTCTATCTAGGTGGCTGTCCCTAAGGGTGGTGATTTCTGAGATACCATAAGAAGATTCTGTGAAATGAGAGCTGAGTCTATCCCCTTATCCTGGTATTAAACACATATTCAAAATTGCTATTGGAATTAATTGGAGATTTGGAGTTAGGATCAAATGATGCTGCCACTTAAAAGGGTAGTAGTGAATAAGACTGAGTGATAATTTTCACAATTATAAATGGTTTTTCTTTTATAAATGACTAAGTGGCTAAATGTCTTAGAGTGGGAGATGGGAATGGAGATAATCAGCTTTCTAATATGAAATGAAAATTTGGCTTCTTAGTCAATCTGGGCAGCCGAAAGTGTAGGGTCAGTGCATGGACAACTGTTTACTTGCTAGATGCTGGATCAAATAACAGTATATAGTATACAAAATGCCAGTCTGTGTAAGTGGAAGATAGAGAAGCAAAACAAGAAAATAGAGAAGGGAGCATCTGAATTTATAAAAATGGGACACCCACATCCAAAGCAAATCTATAGAGAAAGGAACTCCTCTATCCATAGCAAATGGGCAGTGGTAGGAATGTTTGAATTAATAGTAAATGGGTAGAGAGGAGAGCACCTGAGTCCAAAGCAAATAGATTATAGTCATTTCGCCTTTTTTCTATTTTTATTGACAATTTTTTAATACAATACTGCAGTTGTTTTTTGCTTGTTTTATTCTTTGGGGGTCCACCACACAGATCTAAAATAAATACACAGAGACATATTCTTACTTATAAATGTCCGGTCCTAGCTTGACTTGTTCTAGCCAGCTTTTCTAACTTACATTATCCCCTTTCTCTTTAACTACATTTTGCCTCCAGGCTTTTTACCTTTCTTTGTTCTATGTATCTTTCTTTCCTTCTTACCCCATGGTTGGCTGTGTGGCTCGATGGCTGGCCCCTGGCCTCGTCCTCTCCTCCATTTCCTGATCCTCGATCTTCTCTAGATTTCTCCTCCTATTTATCTCTCTGCCTGGTAGCCCTGCCTATGCCTCACCTGCCCAGCTATTGGCCAGTCAGCCCATTATTAGATCAATCAAGTGTTTAGATAGGCAAAATAATACAGCTTTACAGAGTTAAACAAATACAACATAGAAGAATGCAACAATTCTTTGCATACTTAAACAAGCATTCCACAGCTTAAAAAGAATGTATTGCATCTTAAACAATATTCTACAACATAATATATTATGATTAATTTCCTTTCCTCTAATTATCCTGCATTCCTCCCCAACTCTTCTCAGTCAGATATCCACATTTTCTGTCTTTTCTTAGAAAATAAAAAGCCATCCAAAGAATAATAGTAAAATAAAATGAGAAAAGCAAAGCAATCAGACAAAACAAACATAAGAAAAAGAGCCAAAGATAAAGCACAAGAAATGTATAAATGCAGAAACACACACATTCTCATACATAGTTATCCCATAAAAACTCAAAGCCAGAAAGCCATAATATATACATAATATAAACAAAACGTGTCCTGATAAAACATTATGAGACAAAAGAACCTCCAAAGACGCTGTTGAATTCATTTTGTGTTGCCATTTACTTCTGGACCTGGGATTTGCCCTAAGAGTGGATTGTATTCCCAGTGAGACACAATTGGATGATGTGTTTAATTATTTTTATCAGTAAAAAACTGGGAGTCAAATACAGGGCTAAGAAACTGAAAGATCAGAGAAGCTGCAGAGAAGCCAACAGTAGTAATCTTATATTTCTTACATTCCTCCATCCAAAAGTGTGAGATCCTCTCTCAGTCCCGACGTACTGATTCCTGTCTCCTACCTGTTTTCAGTCATCCAAAACCTTTATGGTTTATTTTGGTCAACTAGTGACTAGCTTTGCCCTCTGATTCCAAGAAAGTTTTATTTTCAAATTATGATCAAAACATCACACAATAATAGTAAACTAATCTTTCATTTTCAAATGTTCGCCAACTGGAGACAGCTTCTGCATTAGGGATGGGGCTTGTGTTTATTTTTCCTATTCATGTTGGGACCCTATCTGGTGCAGCCCTATGAAGGGCATTACATACTATCACGTTCTATATGAGTTCATATGTGCATTGGTCCTGCTGTGTTTAAAACACCTTTTTGTCTTAGTGTCCTCCATCCTTCTGGCTCTTATATTCTTTTTGCCTCCTTTAATGTAGGGTTCCTTAAACCCTGAGGATAGGGTTTTGGTGGAGACATTTCATTTAGGATTGAGTGTTCCAAGGTCTTCCACTCTCCGACTGTCGTCTGGATGTTATCGTCTTCATTTGTTCCCACATGCTAGAGGAGGAAATTTCTCTGATGATAGCTGAACAAGGCACTTGTCTATGATTATAACATAGAATGTCATGCTATTGCTGCATTCCTTAGTAGGACAATGATATTTAGCTATCCTCAGGTTCCTTGACTATCTAGTTTCAGGTTCTTCACCAACTGAGCAGTATTGAGTACGGTTTTCATGTTATAGAATCAAATAAAACATTGGTTGAGTATTCTCAAAGCTTTGTGCCACTATTGCACCAGGCAGTTCACCACTGTAGTAGATTGAAGGATTTGTAGCTGGATTGGTGTTTACCTTAATCTTTTGTTAGCCTGCAGTATATCTTCCTCTGCTGGGAATACTAGTTTATAGTGGGAAGGTTCTAGGTAGGTACCAACTTGACTTCTCCATGTTTAAGGAACTGTGTAGGTATTGCCTTCAGTAATAGGGCGGCCTTGTATCGGGTTGAAAAGGGTGTCCAATAGCTTAAGCAATAGTGTAGGTTGCTTTGGAGTTCCCATTGGATCTCTTTTACCAACAAATTGATTAGACATGACCCATTCCTAATATTGGAATCTTCATCTGGTAACAAGAGATGTCTAGCTTGAACCCTGCCTCCCTCTTTGTGTGTTGATTTCTTCTATATTTGCTTCATACTATGCATATGTATTTTGTGAAGCTTCTACGGTATTATGTTTCTGTATGACGCTTCACATGGCCATTGGGGTTTGGCTGAGTCTCCCCATATTCCCTCTCTTGCTCCCTCTGTCCCTCTTCCCCATTTGTTTCTTTCATTCCATCCCAGTCCATGTGCTGCATCCTTACATAAGTGTGTGTGTATGTGTAGATATATATATATATATATATATATAATAACCCTTATGTAAACTGTAGATATGTATTGTTTTCATTATTAATAAAATTCTGATTGGCCAATAGCTGGGCAAGAAGAGATTGGGTAAGACAGTCTGAGACAGAGAAAGTACTAGAATGAAGAGGGATGGAGTAAGAAGAGTCGCCAGCCAGGCAGAGAACTAGTTGGACATATAGAAGGGGACAGAGGTAAAAGCCATGAACCTCGGAGCAACACATAGATGAATAGAAATGTGTTCGGTTGTAAGCGCTAGTTAGTAGCAAGCCCGAGCTCTTGGTCAAGCCTTTATAATTAATACTAAGGCTCAGTGTTGCTATTATGAAGCAGCTGCTGGGATACAGAGAAATTCCACCTACATTATCTTCCTAGGGAGATCACTCCTTCCCCCTTAGTTCCTTACTCTATGCCTACCCTCCATAGTTAGATAGATTGAGCAAGTGTTTCTGTATTAGGATTAAGTATCTTTTGCATACAACCAACAGTGGTATATCTGGATCTAGAGGTACATCTATTCCCAGCTTCCTGAGCAACTGCCACACTGGTTTCCATAGTGGCTGTGTAACTTTGCACTCCCACCAGCACTGGTTGAGTTACCCTTACTCCACCTCCTCACCAGCATGAGTTGGCACTTGCTTTGTTGATCTTAGCCATTCTGCTAGGTATAAGATAAAATCTCAATGTTTTGATGTGTAATTCCCTGGTGACTAAGGAAGTTGAAAGTTTCTTTAAGTGTTTCTCAGCCATTTGAGTTTTAGATCTGTACCCCATTTTTAATTGAGTTATTTGTTTTCTTGATGTCCCATTTTTAGTTCTTTATGTATTTTGGATATTACCCCTCTATTTGTTTTGGAATTGGTAAAAATCTTTTTCTATTTTGTATCCTGCCAATTTGTCAACATGATGTTATCCTTTGCCATGCAAAAGCTTTTCTGTTTAACGTGATCCCATTTATTAATTATTGTTTTTAATGCTTCAGTTCAGAAAAATCTTTCCCTGTGACAATGTATCCTTCATTTCTCTTATGTCAGATTCAGTTTATCAATGTTGAGATCTTTGATCCATTTGGAATTGGTTGTTTTCAGTTTGATAAGAACCGTTTATTGCAGATGCTGTCCTTTTTCAGTGTATATCTCTGGCTTCTTTATAAAAAGTCAGATATTCATTGGTGTATGGACTTGCATCTGGGTTTTTAATTCTGATTCATTGATCAATGTGTCTGTTTTGTTCCAATACCATGCTGTTTTTATTATCATACCTCTGTAGTACAATTGAACTCATTTATTCAGTTCTTTTTTTACCATTATTCCTATTAAAATAATTTCTCAAGAGATCCTACTTTTGTCATGTATTCAAATTCTCTAGTGATATATTATTTATAATTTATTAAAGCTTGCCTGAGGATTCAGAAAAGTAAAGTCAATCTCAAGTTATACAGATCAGGCAGTGGTGAAACATACCTTTCATTCCAGCAGCCAGAAGCTAGGAGTTGTTGGTACATACCTTTAATCCTAGGACTCAGGACTAAGAGATAGATGGATTTCTCTGAGTTCAAGGTCACAGAGGGATACAGGAAATTGAATCAGTCCAAAAGAGTAACAGATCACACACCTTTAATCCCAGCACTAGAGGGGTATAAAAGATAGAAGAAGGATCTTTAGTATTCAGTATGCAGCATTTACTCTCCAGCCATGTTGAGGAAAGGTTATAGTCTGAGGCTTGGTGAGAGCTTGTGGAGGCAGGATCAGCCCATTCAGTCTGAGGTAGAGGTAAGAAGCTAGTTGCCAGCTGTTTTGCTTTTCTGATATTCACCTTGAAGTTTGAACCCCAATATCAGTCTTTGGGTCATTTATTTTATTGTGTTACATAATTCTATTACTGCAACCTTTTAAACTATAGTTTTATCCATATTTAATAAACCTTTTTGGATGTTTATTGTGTTTCAAGTGAAGAAATATATAAATGTGTGTGAGCTCCGATTAAGACATTTCCTTTTGTTTGCTTATTTTGGAACCAAAAAATAACAATGGTTTCTCCAAAAATTTCATCTGTATATTTTTTACATTCTCATTAATACCATGCAGTCAAAATACTATGGATATTTTCCAATCATGCTTTGAAAGCTATTTATTATTACTTTTGTTGTATAATGATTAAAATCTATTCTAGGCAGCTGTAATTGTGTTCAAAACATGAAGAGATTAAAGGAGACCAGTTTCCTGAGTAGAGAGTTATGATATTTCTTCAACATTACCATAAAAGAGTCGGCTTTTTGGTCTATATCATGTAGTAATACAGCTCTCTGTCACCTGTATATTATTAGTTTTGACAATTAGGACAATGATGTCAGTTTACTACAGAAATTTTATGAACAAGGTCAAATAGAAAAACAAATATCAAACTATGACAATTGTTTTTATTTATAGAATTGTTTCTCTCATTATTTGGTTTTTGGAGCACATACCCTCTGTTATGCTATTTAATGTACTCTGCATTTTAGTATTTGTACAAAACCTTAATAAATGTGGAAAAATATATTCCAGACATAGAGGCTCAAACTTGTGATTTCAGCTCTCAAGAGACTGAAGTTAGAAAAGTGCAATGGCCGGGCACTGGTGGCGCACGCCTTTAATCCCAGCACTCGGGAGGCAGAGAAAGGCAGATCTCTGTGAGTTCAAGGCCAGCCTGGTCTACAGAGTGAGTTCGAGGACAGCCTCCAAAACAATACAGAGAAACCCTGTCTCAAAAAACCATAAATAAATAAATTAATAAAGATAAATGCGATGAATTTGAGACTGTCCTAGAATACACAGTGAGTTCCTAGACAGCCTGGGATATAGAGTGAGACTTTTCCACAAACATCCAACAAAGGCACGTGTGTTGAAAATGATTATAAATAAATTTATAATATATTCTCTGTAACACATAATTTTATCTCTGAACCTTAGATTGCTCACTTTTAAATATAAGACACAGGGTTAACTAAACAATTTTGAAATAGGAAATATGTTCAGTAAACTCTTGTCTATCTCCCTTTGCCTCCCGAAAACATACTTTCATTGTTTTTACTCTTCTCCAAAAATGACAGTTGTGTGCTTTGACTTGATTTACGGGGTAAATTACTGGCCACCATGTCTAAGTCCCTGCCTCATCTGAGATAACCTATCAGGTGACCTCTTCTGAGGAAACTAGATGTGAATGAGCATTCTGAACTACCACAGGGCCTTTCCATCTAGCACTCTACAGTGTCCTGACTGACTTCTCCATAGGTTCTATTCTAGTGGTAAGGCAGTGCAGAGTGCCTGCTCAGCTCCCCTTCCAGGTCATTGTGTGTGTGTCCTTTATAGTCTTTCCTTTCTTTCTTTCTTTCTTTCTTTCTTTCTTTCTTTCTTTCTTTCTTTCTTTCTTTCTTTCTTTCTTCCCTTCTCCTTCCTTCCTTGATTTCTATTTATGTATTGCAGAGTTTGATGATGAAGAAAGTCAAATCTAAGAATTTTCATCACACTGTACTATCATCCTGGTAAGAAAAGAAAAAGAAGAGGGCATGGCAGCTCTGTGTCAGGCCCTGTGATACAGGCATGTTTAATTAGATGAGATAGGCATGTCAGACTTTCACATGTTGAAACAAATAAACACAATGAAAAGTGAGAGAAGTGGCATTTGTGCTGAACTGAGAAACAGTTAGGTTGCCCAATTAAGATGGGTTTTGTGCTGAAGACAGGGAAGTCTATAGGCACAAGGTCAAAATACCATGACAACAATGCTAGAAAAGACAGTGAGTTAACAGAGATGTGGAGAGACAAGGGTGTACAATATACAAGATATTTGTGAAACCTGAGAAGGTTTAAGCTGAGCTACCATTTTAACCCTTGTTACCCAGTGCCTAGGGGACCTCATTCACAAATGAATTCCAAGTTGGGATTGGGTCTCACTGGTAAATGCTTGCCTTCTTGTAAGGAATAATCCTTTTGCACTCTGTGAAGATGTGTTTTTCTCATTGGTTTAATAAAGAGCCAACTGTCCAATACTAGGCAGGAAGAGGCTAGGCAGGAGAGCAAACAGAGAAAGTGAGGAAGAATGGTGGACCCACCAGCCAGATACAGAGAGAGCTGAACTTGTAGAAAATGATGTAAGAAGCCATTGATCCATGTAGCAGCATGTAATTTAATAGAAATGGGTTAATATGAGTTGTAAAAGCTAATTGCTAACAAGTCTAAACTATTGGTCAAGCATTTATAATTAATAATAAGTCTTTGTGGTTATTTGGGAGTGGGCCAGTAAACCAGAAAAGTCCACTTACACCTTCAATTTTCCCAAGATCCTATGTTCAACCCCAAAACCCCCAAAATAAAATAGTCTAGCAACAACGAATACTCTTTTCTCATTTTATTATTATTTTTATTTCATTTTACATTCCAACCATGGTTCTGTGTCCTCCCATCTCCCCTTAACCTTTCCCCTAGCCCACCTCAGTTCACACTTCCTCACAGGTAAGGGCTCCCTTGAGGAGTCAACATAGTCTGGTACAATATACTGGGGCATGGCCAGGCCTTTCTACCATGCATTAATACTCAGAATGGCAGGCTGGAGAGATGACTCAGTGTTTAGGAGTAGTGGATCCTCTTCCAGAGGTCCTGAGTTCAATTTCCAGCAACCATATGGTGGCTCACAACCATCTGTAATCAAATATGGTGCCTTATTCTGGCTTGCAGGCATACATGCAGGCAGAACACTGTATAAATAAATAAATCTTTAAAAAAAGACTGAGCATGGCATCCTATCTTATGGAATGGGCTCCAACAAACTAGCTCAAATACCAGGTTTTTATCATGGTCCTACTGCCAGGGGCCTCTGTTTCCCAAATACGGAGGATCTAGTTCGGTCTCCTGCTCATATATTCCTTCCTCCCTCTCTTCTACTGGATTCCAGGATGTTGACTGGTTCTTGGTTGTGGATCTCTGTATCTGGTTCCATCAGTTACTGGATGAGATCTCTATGATGATATTTGAGGTATTTATCAATCTGATTCCACAAGTCCAGCTAAGGTATCCTCTCTACTCTTGCTAGGAATCTTAGCTGGGGTGGATTTTTGGGAGTTACCCTAGCACTAGTTTTCCATCTAAGCCCATAGTGGCTCTCTCTACCAAGATATCTCTTTCATTGCTCTTGCACTGTGTCCCTCCAGTCCTAGGCCATCTAATTCCTTCCTTTTTTCATCTCCCCTCCCCTCTCCTTTGCCACTATGCCCCCTCCCCCATCGCCAAGTCCCAGTTTGCCCTGTAGATATCATCTTAAAGAAACAGCTTCCAGGGTTATTAAGTTTACAAGTTCACAAGGAGTATTTTTCTAACAGTTTTCAGAAATCCCTTGTCTCAATTATAACTGCTTTGCAGAAGTGCTCAAATGCTTCAAAAACTTAATATTTTCTTTCTACAGTTATATTCTTCTGTGTTTAATTCTTTTTGTGCATATGGATGTGGTTGTTTAGTTCTTTTGACAATTTCTTGAGATTTTATTCCTTGTGTCTGTATATTCATATCATTCGTGCACATATGTCTAAGAAGATACAATATGAAGTATTTTGTAGAGTGAAAAATCTTCTTAAGGAATATTCTAAATAAAATAACTAAGATTAAAGATAAAAAGTAGCTTTCTTCCAATAGTCAGTGATGATGACAATACTGGGTTGGGAGTCAGGCAGAAATAACACTCCTATCTGCTTTCATAGGAAAACTAAACTGAAAGAATTCAATCTGAGACATGCCAATAATGGCAAAGAAGGAAATCATAGGGAAGACCAGAGGGATATGAGCAAGTTTTTGTTAAGACAAAAGATCCCCCTTGCATTCATTACCTTGGTTGTGATTTCTGTATTCAAGTCTTGGTTGGGATTTCTGTATTCAAGTAAACATTATAAATATGGACTAAAATACCCTCAGACTTTGTGCATGCCTTTATCTTGTCATTTCCAGTATCTTGTGGCATGTGCCATATTGCTAAAAACATGTTTTGGGATTTTGAACTAAAACTCAAAAACTCATTTATAAAAACAAAATGTGCCACCACCCGCCTTCTTTCTTGAGACATAGTCTCACAGTTTAGCTCTGGCTGTCCAGGAAAACTCACTTTGTAGACCAGGCTGGCCTCTAACTCAGAGATCTACATGGCTCTGAATTTCAAGTGTTGAGACTAAAGGTGTGTGTCACTATGTTCAGTTTGAAAAAATATTCTTTTTATTAAGTACACGATTTTTTACTCTTAAGTGACCTTAGCCAACTTGTTTTATTATTGAGAAAAGGTAAATCTCTACAGTTTGAAGATCAAAAACTTTATTTAGTGGCTGATCGAAGAAGAGGCAGACTCCCTTGGTTAAGTACTGAGCTGAACTCAAGAAAGCCAGTAACAGAGAGGGAGGACTGATGATCAAAGGGATTAAGACTGGACTGGTTTAACCCCCAGAAACAGCTGACCAGACAAAGGTTAACTCTTGAATCCCAGGCATTAGCCTGGGAAGCCAGCATGGGACTGATCAAGACCCCCTGAATCTGGGTGTCAGTGAAGAGGCCTAGGGAATCTACTGAGCCTTGGGCAGCAGATCAGTACCCATCCCAAGTATACACACGGACTTTGGACTCCCATAGAACAATGTGAGGTGCACTCTCACCCTGAACTCTTGGGGAAGGGTCTAGGCCCTGCCCTATATGAAATGACACACTATGCACACCCCCATGGAGGGCCTCACCCTCCCTGGAGAAATGAGGGGATAACGGGGGGGGGGGAGGGCACGGGAGGAAGGGAGGGAATGGGAGAGGGACCTGGAACTGACTTGTGAAGCAACCTTGTTTCTTATCTAAATTTAAACTGGAAAATAAAACTAAAAAAAAATTAAAAAAAAGGAAAGTTAAGTCATATATTTTCTTGTTTTCAATATATTTTTGTTTTGTTTTTTATTAAAATTAAATAGAATTGGCATGAAAGACATTTTACAAATAGGTATAAAAGACCTGAGGCGGGCAGATAAATTAATTGAAAAGGTGCTTGTTTTACCAACATGAGTACCTATGTTTGATCCCAACACTGACAAAAAGATGCCAAATATAGTAGCATTACTTAAAATCCCAGCACTGGGGACACAGGGGTGGGTAGATACCTGGGCCTCTCTAACCAGCAAGCATAGCCTGTTCTCAAAGCTCCAGCTCAGTGGAAGACCCTGTCTCAAAAGATAGGATGGATGGGACTGAGGTTGTCCTCTGGAATGTGCATGCATAAGTAATATAATTACATAATTATTCCCTTCCCTTTTCTTCCTTCAAGCCCTCTCATGTACCCATCCTCCCTGCTCTCTTTCAAATTTGTGACATCTTTTCCCATTGCTACTTCATATGTATATATATGTCTTAATATACATACACTGCTCAGTTTGCATACTGCATGTTCTCAGTAGGTTCATTTTATAAATGAGGAAACTCTTAGAAATAGATAAGTTTCTTTCTGTGTCACCACAGCACATACATGTGTCAAATATACATATGAGAAGGGAAGAGTGGACATGGAAATGTGATATATGCAACATTGTCCCTCTTGTCATGTAGCTTACTCTTGAGTGTTTTGCTTTTATTGTAAGCAGAAAAATAAGGGAACAAATGGGCTCAATACTACATAATAGCACAGGGTATGGAAGGGAGAAGTTAATGCCAGAAAGGTGATCATAGAAATAACTCTGTGATATCTCATGCCCGGGGTTGATATCACAACAACTGGGGTTGAGGCATGATTGAGGTTATCAGTAGTTAGAGGCCATATTGGGCTACCTAAAAAGTACTAGGTTTTCCATGGCTTTTCAAAACAGATCATTAAATTTAATTTATTGCTTTTGGTGGAAATGGCATTTGAAGCAGGTAGTGAATGATACGGAAGAGTTGGCCACGACATGGTCTGGATAGAAACAATTCAGATACAAATGTGTACGAGGAAAGACCACAGTATCAGTCTCACATAGACATTGTGACATAGAGATAAAATTTCATTTGAAGTCTACATAGGCCATAACTGCTCTTCTGTCTTCTTATGTGGGTTCTGTCTCTTAAAACATATTTATATAGTTATTTTCTATATACAAGTTGTTTGGAATTCAAGTGTCCTTGCAACTCTAGCAATAATTCTAAGGGTGAGATTAGGTCCAGGCTAGGCTTTCTTTCCTTAAAAAAGTCCCTTATATTCTCCAGCAGCTGTAATACACCATGAATATTAAATTAAAATCAATTGCACACTTACTTATCCCACTCTAGGGATAAAAAGCATAAGCTAACTTCGAATTAACTTCCACTTTAAAAACATGACTTCATTTCAAAAGCTTAGAGTGTTTTTTGGGAAAGTTTGATATCCTTATGTCTCCTCATTAGATGTCACATATGGTTAGTTTGGGTAGAGCCAGTGAAAAAATGAGAACAGGACAAATAAGTACATAAAAAATACAATGTATACCAAGAAGATGCATCAACCCAGATGTTTTTTTTCCTGGGTGATTTGTGATCTTTGTAACTATAAGCCAAAGAATTGGGTGTTCTTCAAAGATGTATGCTCTCCTACTCCCACTGATGAGACAATAAATAACTAAATTATAGTCCTAACACTCCAGTGGTTAATGATCACATCAGAGGCTAGGTGCTACACAACATGTTATATTCATGTAGATCCAGAAAAAGCCACATTGGAGAAACTCACATACTAATAATCTGTTTAATACTCATCCCAGAAATGAGGCTGGATAGGAAGTGGTTACCGTTGACCCTGTTAAAATCAAGACACAGGTAGTCCAGGATATTTATACTTGTCATGAAGTGTAACTTAGACGGATGCACAAGGTGGCATGGAAAGCAGTGGGAAAGGAGGACTCATACCCATGATTTAAGAAAGAGGCAACATGCCAACAAGATGAGAAGATATATGACAGTGACAATTTACTGCAGAGTGCGGTATGATAGATGACTTTTCAAAGGTGGGAATGACTATTTAGAATGAAGATACAGTAAAGCACCAATACTAGATGGATGACTTTTTTTAAACTATTTATTCACTTTTGCATATCAACCACAGTTCCCCCTCCCTCCCCTCTCCCCTCTCTGCCTCCCTGTCCCATCATCTCCCTATTCTCACATGGGGAATCAACAGAACCTGGCACCTCAGTTGAGGAAGGACCAAGCCCCTTCACTCCTGAATCAAGGCTGAGCAAGGCATCCCACCATAGGAATGGGCTCCATAAAGTCAGTTCATGCACTTGGGACAGATCCTGGTCCCACTGCCAGGGATCCCACAAACAAACCAGCTAATACAATGAATCCTAATTCAGTGCCATGCATGTTCCCCCGGTCTAGAGTCCATGAGCTTCCAATAGCTCCAGCCTGCTGTCTCTGTCCCTTCATTATCTTGACCTGCCTTGTTCATATAATCTCTTCATCCTCTCTTCTACTAGACTCTAGAAGTTCTGCTGGTGCTTGGGCCATGAATCTCTGCATCTGATTCTAGATGGTTGTATTTAAGGCTATGGCCTTAAATGGAGAAACACTGTATACCAATGCCAGCATTTAAACAAAAGGTAAAGGAAAGGGGTCTGAATAAAACTATTATTTATCTCTGGAATACAAATAGACTTTGAGTGACCATCCCACAATGAGGGATGCTCTCTCGGCCTGGACTTTTGTAGGAGGGCCTAGACCCTGCCATGGATGAAATGACAAACTCTGGAGATCCACCATGGAGGGGCTCACCCTCCATGGGGATCATAGTGGAGATTGGGTGGGGGATTGGGGGACTGGTGGGGGAGGAGGGGGAGGAGGGGGAGGGAGAGGGAGCTGGGATTGACATGTGAAACAAGCTTGTTTCTAACTTTAAAAAATGAAAAAAAAATCAAGAGAAACAAACAAACAAAAAAAAAACCTCAGATATTGAAAAGACCGAGGGATTTGGATGTCCAATGGCAGGGAGGAGAATATTTCAATGACTAAGAAGTAAACTGAGTTTTGTTAATACTGAGGCATAGGAAACACTGAGGAAAAGGTCCTTCTACGTTTTGTACTCATTACACTTAGTGAAATGATCTGTCGTAAATAGTCATGACACAGTGGTGGGAGAAGAAAGCCAGAGTGATGTAATTTGAGGATAGCTTGAATGGGAAAGGAGAAAATGGTGTCTGGCTGTGTATTCACGATGCTTTTCCATTGGGATGTGAATCTAAAGCAACACTGTCCAGTGGAACAGTGGGAGAGGCATGATGTTACAGTAGAGACTACAATCTTTTTTTAAGTTTATTTATTTAAATTAGCAACAAGCTTGTTTCACCTGTCAATCCCAGCTCCCTCTTCCTTCCCTCCTCCCCTACCTCCTACCTACCCCCAAGTCCCCCAGTCCTCACTCTATTCCCCAGGGAGGATGAGTACCTCCATGGGGATATCCAGAGTCTGTCATTTCATTCAGGGCAAGGCCTAGGTTGAGAGAACATCCTTCATTGTGGGAGAGGCACCCAAAGTCTATTTGTATGCCATGGATAAATACCGATCTACTGCCCAAGGACCCATATATTGGCCAGGCCTATTCACTGACAGCCACTTTGGAAATCAGTATGGAGATTCCTCAGGAAAATGGGAATTAGTTTACCAGAAGACCCAGCAATTCCGCTCTTAGGCATATACCCAAAAGAGCCACAGTAATACAACAAGGACGTCTCTTCCACTATGTTCATAGCAGCATTATTTGTAACAGACAGCACCTGGAATCAACCTATATGCCCTTCAACTGAAGAGTGGATAGAGAATATGTGGTACATTTACACAGTGTAGTACTAGTCAGCAGAAAACAATGGAATCTTGAAATTTGTAGGCAAATGGATGGCGCTAGAAGAAACCATCCTGAGTGAGGTAACCCAGTCACAAACAGAAACATGATTTGTATTCACTCATATATGGATTTTACGCATAGATCAGGGGTGTGACAACCTACAGTTCCACTGACAGAAAGTCTGTGAAACAAGAAGAACACTAGAAGAGATATGTGAGATACCTCCAGAGAAGGAGAATGAGTGAAAATCTGAACATATTGGGAGCATGGGGGGGGTGAGAGGGAGCCGGGAAAAGGAGAGGGGGAGAAGAGGAGAGGAGAGAAGGACATGGGAGAGCAGGAAGAATGAGTCGGGGAAAGAATAGAGGAGATCAGCTTGAGAGATACCATAATAGAGGGAGCCATTGTAGGTTTGAGGAGAGATCTGGCACTGGTGAGATTACCAGAGATCTACAAAGAAGATACCAACTGGCAAACGAAGCAATATGGGAGAGACTGTGGTCTTCTAACAGTTCCCAAAGTCTCATCCACTAGAGAAAGAGACAAAACAGAGATTAGAAGTGCAAGGATCATTGAGTGTCTGTAGCCACTTTTTACCTGCCTTACAGGAAAATCAAAATGAAGATGTACAGAAGGAAATGTCAGGGAGCTGAGTTGTTTTCATTTTTTGAAATGGAAAGCTCCTAGGTATTAAAGCCTTGAGAGCTCTGCTTGATGGCTTCTTCCTACAGTCTTCATTTGAGGCTTGAAACACAAGCACCCTTCCTAACTGTATGCACAAATCACATAGGCCATGTCTAGTATGAACAGATGTTCTTGATTTTCATTACTCATGTATAGGGAGTGTGGAGGCCTTTCAGCACATTCCAAACTTGGATGGGCACAAGGAAATTGTAGTGAGAAAAACTACCATGTACTGAGTACCATGAGTCAGCTCTATTCAGGAGGTCACTCCTACAATATCTTGTGAGGAAGGCTTCTAATTTAGGAAACTAAGACATTAAGAGGCTGACTCAAATCGCATTGTGAGTAAGCAGTGGGGTAGGATTAGTCTTATGTCCCTTCATCAGAAGAGTGGTAAATGGAAATCAACCTGAATGTCTTCCTCTCCCAAGCTTTAGAAAATTGATTAATACTTCATAGTCTGAGACCCCAAGGCTTTTCTTCCATCTTCATTTAAAACAGTGGTCCTCAACATTCCTATGCTTCAACTTTAATACAGTTCCTCATTTTGTGATGGCCTCTCAGGCATAAAATTATTTTCAGAAGTGTAATATTGCTACTTTTATGAATTATAATGTAATTATCTGTTTTCCAATTGTCTAAGGTGACCCATGTGAGAGGGTCTTTTGACCAACCCCCGAGAGGTCAGGCTCAAATGTTGAGAAATGTTGACTTAATAACAAGTTTTTTTTAAAAAAAACAAATGATTTAAAACTGCCTCCATGCAGCACACTCATATTTAAAACTTTCTTGCTATGCATTGCATTCCTTACTATAAATTCAGTTGGAAAATGTTTAAATATATAGACAATTACAAGAATAAATAAATAATACTCAAATTCTTTTCTTATAAATGATTAAATGCCTACTCCCCTCCCCAAAATTTTTGGCAAATACACACTTAAAATGAGTGAAGTGCTTAAGAGGAAAATGTGAACTGTATTTTTATTATACATAGAATCTAACATTCAACCTAGCATTTTTCTAACGCGGTTATTATTTGTTGGTTCACCAGTGATAAAAATAACTATGATTCCCAAATAGCATCCCTGGTGTTTCTGGAAAGGATGCTACATTCATGAGAAATGTGCCTTCAAAGATTAGCTTCACCCATGCTAATTAATCATGTGCCCACGACTTTATTTATTTGGTTTCTATAGTGCTGAAAGACAGAATAAAGTTATTATAGTTACCAGTCAATTTGAATTGATAAAGCACCTCCAAAATGGGCTTAGGAAAATTTATCTTTGTTTACCTTTTAATTCAAGTCAGGTATGTATGGTCCCTGTTGCTTCTATAGTTGTGATAGTTTAAGTAGTAAAAGTTTATTTAATTATCAGTGTAATGCCCATGTCTATTAAGAAAATCATATTTTACATTGATCCATCTAGTGTGAGTGCTCTGATTAATGTCATTCTGTCCACTTGAAACTTAGTGTTGCTTCCATGAAGCTGATGGGCCTTGCTACTGACAATGGCAACACATGATTTTCCTAGAGCTCCCCCAACATTTTTATATATTTAACTAAACTTTTTCATGCTAGTATATACAATTGATGTCTTAGTTCTCTATTTTATTTTTCATTCTAGAATGCTGATACATTCCATAATAGCACTAACTCCATGTGCTTTTTTTTAAAGATTAATTTATTTCACTGAGTTTTTTTACAAATGCATGATAAGAAATAGAATAATCACTGCTTATAAATTAGCATCTGGATACACAAACTAACCCTATTATTTTTTGTTAATGTTGGCTGTTTCCAGTTTGTCAAAGCACATTAAAAACATATTATGTACTATGTGAATAATAAAATTAACATATATTAATACACGCACGTATTTTTGTCTTCTATCTCACATTGAAATTTATTATTTAGATTGATGTTTTATTCCTCTTGTGCTTGTAATTGAATTCTCAATTGGAATAGATAGTAACTATTCAGATGAGAAAATTAGAATTTCTCCATATAGAAGAGGAGTTCTTCGCCTAGTTAAGTTGTCATGCTCAAATTCTATATATTGTTTTTCATTTTTTCCAGTACTTTTACAATTGATAAGTAACAAAACAGAATGAGATTGTAAGAGTTATTGCTTTGTTAATGCTGTTTGCAACATTTTATTCCTTTTAACGTCCTCATACCTGGTAATTTGGCAGTGAATTCCATTATCATGGGGTGGTTTTTCACTATGAGTCTTACAATTCATACAGAGTTTTAGCTAGGAAATCCTGGGAAACCTTGCATTCTAGTTACACTCCGCCAACCACGGTAAAATTCTTTATGTGTCTTAAAGGGAGATGCCAAATGCTGCTACAGTCTTCTCTTTTGTGGAAAGATTTGACACAATCAAAATCAGAAAGCAACTCCAGACCATGAATTACTTTTTTCCATTGCACCTAAAACCTCCAAATTTGCCCAAGAGATTAAAAAAAGGCATGTATTATTTGATAGGTATAGAGAAATAATATTTGCTATTTTCATTTTAAATCTTTATAACACTATAATAGCAATAACTTTCAAATATACACAGAGGTAGAGACTGTAAGACAATGAGTGTATCATCTAAAACTTTCTTTCCTTGTGTTTTTATGTTTTTTAAAGGAGAGTCTCATGTAGTCCATGCTGCCACATAACTTGATATGTACCTGAGACTAACTTTGAATTCCTTGTCTTCCTGAATCCACCTCTCCAATTCAGTGATTGCAAATGTGTTATCACTATGACTACCTAGAAATTTTCAATGTTTTGAAAATACAGAGGTTGCTAATCTAAATTAATTAATTATTGTGGGTTCATACATAATATAAAAGCATCAGTGATTTCTCTCTTAGGTTTTATTCTCATCTCATAGAAGACATTATAAGAAATTTTGACATTAACCGGACTTAATCTCTATGAACACTTATATTAATGTAATGCTATCTTTGTTGAACATCAAATTCTCTTTTTATGAAAGAGACATAGACTATAGGTTGGATTTTTCTTATCTCCATGACTTTTACCTTTATACAATCACATATTGAAAGGGAGAACGTGAAAATGTGCTATATGCATTAGTGCAGCTAGAGTTGAATATCTATAAATAGCAAACATTATTAGAATCATATTTGCATTTCTATTGTCATGAAAAATATTTGTGTTCTAATTTAGACCTCCCTATTTTATTACTCTCATTAAGGCCTCTCAGTAAGAGATAATCAGTGAGAAATTTACATAAGTGTGCAGCTAATACAGGCTTAGTTTGGCAGACAGACTCATTCAGGTCAGTATTCCTCAGAGTGACACTTCACTGACACCCCAGACTCACGATGTAAAATTTTATAGAATAGCAATTTGCTTTTGTACCTTGGATGTATTCTTATACTAAGTTGATGTGTTCACAATTAATATCAATGTAGCCTTAAACTCATGGTAAGAAAGGAAAAGTGATTGCAATGTTAACTACATGGCTTGCTTTCAGTCTTGTGCTATGATAGAGAATTGGGAGCAAGTCTGGCAATTGTAAAGAGTGTATGGTAACCACTACATGTAGTGCTCAGTGAGAAGAAAGTCACTGATGTTGACAGTATGAAGAGGTTGGGAATCTAAGTAAATAGAGAACACTGGTAAGTTGAGAGTCAGAGGTTCCCTTGTGGAGTTTTTCGGGTCACTTATGTGACATCTTCTTTTCCTATTTGTATCCCCTTGATCTCCTTTTGTTGTCTTATTGCTGTAGCCAGAACTTCAAGTACAATATTGAAGAGATATGGAGAGAGTGGACAGCCTCGTCTTGTTCCTGATTTTTGAGGAACTGTGTTGAGTTTTTCTAAATTTAGTTTGATGTTAGCTGTTGGTTTACTGTATATTGTTTTTATTATGTTCAGGAATGTTCCTGTTTTCCCTGATCTCTCTAGGATCTTTATCATAAAGGAGTGCTGGATTTTGTCAAAGTATTTTCAGCATCTAGTGAGGTGATCATGTGGTTTTTCTTTCGCAGTTTGTTTATATGGTGGATTACATTGATAGAATTTCTAATGTTGGACCATCCCTGCATTCCTGGGATGAAGCCTACTTGATCATGGTCGATGATTTTTCTGATGTGTTCTTGAATCTGGTTTGCTAGTATTTTATTGAGTATTTTTACATCGAAGTTCATGAGGGAAATTGGTCTATAGTTCTCTTTCTTAGTTGTGTCTTTGTGTGGCTTGGGTATCAAGGTAATTGTAGCCTCGTAAAAAGAGCTTGGCAGTGAGCCTCCTACTTCCACTGTGTAGAATATTGTGAGGAGTATTGGAATTAGCTCTTCTTTGAATTTCTGGTAGAATTCTGCCCTGAAGACATCTGGGCCTGGGCTTTTTTTCATTGGGAGTCTTTTGATGACAGCTTCTACTTCATTAAGTGTTATAGGTCTGTTTAGATTGTTTATCTGTTCTTGATTTAGTTTTGGCAAGGGATATCTACCAGGAAATTTTCCATTTCCTTTAAATTTTCAAATTTTGTGGAGTACAGATTTTCAAAGTATGCCCTGATGATTCTCTGGATTACCTCAGTGTCCATTGTTATGTCCTCTTTTTCATTCCTGATTTTGTTAATTAGCATGCTCTCTCTCTGTCTTTGGTTAGTTTGGACAGAGGTTTGTCTATTTTGTTGATTTTCTCAAAGAATCAACTCTTTGTTTCATTGATTCTTCTCAATGTTTTCCTGGTTTCTACTTGATTGATTTCAGCCCTCAATTTGATTATTTCCTGGCGTCTGCTCCTCCTGGGTGAGTTTGCTTCTTTTTGTTCTAGAACTTTCAGCTGTTAGCTGATAAACACCTTCAGCAAAGGGGCAGGATACAAGGTTAACTCAAAAAAATCAGTGGCCCTATTATTCACAGATGATTAAGTGGCTGAGAAAGAAATTAGAGAAACATTACCCTTTACAATAGCCATAAACAGCATCAAATATCTGGGGATAATGTTAACCAAGTAAGTGAAAGGCCTGTATATCAAGAACTTTGAGTCTTTAAAGAAAGAAATCAAAGAGGATACCAGATAATGGAAAGATCTCCCATGCTCTTGGATTGGTAGGATCAACAAAATAAAAATGGCAATCTTGCCAAAAGCAGTCTATAGATCAATGCAATCCCTATCAAAATTCCAGCACAATTATTCAAAGACCTTGAAAGAAAATAATCAACTTCATATGGAAAAACAAAAGGCACAGGATAGCCCAAACAACCCTATACAATAACAGAAATTCAGGAGGCATCACCATACCTGACTTCAAGCTCTATTATACAGCTATAGTCCTGAAAACAGCTTGGTATTGGCACAAAAATAGGCAGGTAGACCAATGGAACCGAATTGAAAGCTCTAATTTTAACCCACATACCTATGATCACTTGATTTTGACAAAGAAGCTAAAACTATACAATGGAAAAGGGAAAGCATCTTCAACAAATGGTGCTGGCATAACTGGGTACTGGTCTGCAGAAGACTGCAGATAGATCCATGTCTGTTGCCTTGTACAAAACATAAGTCCAAATGGATTAAAGATCTCAACATTAATCCAACCACACTGAAACTCTTAGAAGAGAAAGTGGGAGATACTCTTCAACGAGCTGGTACAGGAGACCACTTCCTGAAAAAAACACCAGTAGCATAGACACTGAGATCGACAATTAACAAATGGGACCTCCTTAAACTAAGAAGCTTCTGTAAGGCAAAGGACATAGTCAACAAGACAAAAAGGCAGTCCACAGAATGGGAAAAGATATTCACTAACCCCACATCTGACAGAGAGCTTATCTCAAAAATTTACAAATAACTCAAGAAGCAAATCTCCAAAACACCAAAGGACCCTACCCAGAGTAAAATGACAGACTCTAGATATCCCCTATGTGGAAGGATTTGGCAATAGGGTGGGAGGGTGGGGGGGGAAGGGGAGTGCAGGAGGAGGGGGAGGGAGAGGGAACTGGGATTGACATGTAAAACAAGCTATTTAAAATTAAAATAAAAAATGATTTTTAAAAAAAGGAGGTGTACAGGCCTAAATAGAGAATTCTCAATAGAGGAGGCTAAAATGGCCAAGAGACACTTAAGAAAGTGTTCAACAACCTTAGCCATCAGGGATATGCACATCAAAACAACTTTGAGATACCATCTTACTCCTGTCAGAATGGCTAAAATCAAAAACACTGAAGACAATGTATGCTGGACAGGATATAGAGACAGGGGAACACTTCTCCACTTCTAGTGGGAGTGCCAACTCATACAGCCACTTTGGAAATCAGTATGGCGGTTCCTCCGGAAAATGTGAATCAATCTACCACAAGACCCAGCAATTCCACTCTTAGGCATATATGCAAAAGAGGCGCATTCATACACCAAGGGCATCTGCTCCACTATGTTCATAGCCAGAACCTGGAAGCAATCTAGATGCCTCTCAACTGAAGAGTGGATAGAGAAAATGTGGTACATTTACACAGTGGAGTATTACTCAGCAGAAAAAAAAATGAAATCTTGAAATTCACAGGTAAATGGATGGTACTAGAAGAAACCATCCTGAGTGAGGTAACCCAGTCACAAAGGGACAAACATGGTATGTACTCACTCATATAGGGATTTTAGACATGGATCAGGATAATGGCAGTCTACACTTCCACTGACAGAGAGTCTGGTAAACAGGAAAGAACCTAAGAGAGATATGCATGGTACCCCAGAGAAGAGGAATGAGGCAAGATCTTCTGAACAGATTGGCAACAAGGCAAGGGGTGGGGGTGTGGGAGCTGGGAAGAAGAGAGGGGGAGAAAAAGAAGAAAGAGTAGGTCATGGTGGAACAGGAAGGTTGAGTATGGGATAGAACAGGGGGAAGAGGGAATCAGAGGTTAGAAGACAGATCTGGCACCAGTGAGACCTCTAATGATCTAAAGGGATGACACCAACTGGCATGCTAAAGAACAGTGGAGAGACCACCTCGAATGCCCATTCCTGATAATGAACTTGACCATCGTGGAGCCTTCATGCAGTGACATATGGAAGCAGAGGCAAACACCCACAGTTAAACACTGAACTGAACCCAAGGATCCCAGTGACAGAGAGAGAGGAGCAATGAGCAAATTGTCAAAGAATGTGCTGGCAAAACCAGCAGAGCAAAACCAGCTGATCTGAACAGGGGAGAGTTCTTGGACCCCAGACCGACAGCTGGGAGGCCAGCATGGGACTGATACAGACCCCCTGAATGTGAGAGTCAGTGAGGAGGCCTGTGCAACCTATGGGGCACTGGGCAGTGGATCAGTGTTTATCCTTGGCATACAAACAGACTTTGTGTGTCCATAACACAAAGAGGGATGCTCTCTCAGCCTGGACTCTTAGGGGAGTGCTTGGACCCTGTCCTGAGTGAAATGACAGACACTAGATATCGCCTATGTGGAAGGAAGTGGTGATAGGGTAGGAGGCTGGGGGAGATTGTGTGGGAGGTGCGGGAGGACGGGAGGGAGAGGGAACTGAGATTTACATGTAAAACAAGGTATTTAAAATTAAAATAATAATAAAAAGAGTCAGATATTCATATTTTACTATGAAATGTTTGAAAGACATATACTTACAAAAATAGTCTTCACACATGAACAAAAGTAAATAATGAATGGCAGTTCAGTGACTAATTTCTATCAGCCTCTATGTATCTAATCATACGTGTATATATATTAATGTTAAATTTGCTGGTTTAAAACAATGGCATAGATAAACTTTATTTGGCTATTATGCATTTAATAATTATATCCTCATAATTTTCAAGTTGAAATATGTTGTTTTCTGGGTGACTCCTAAACAATTACAATTTTAATAAGGAATGAATATCAATATGACTAGTTACCATTATAATAATCAAGTAAGAATTTTAGAGGTTGATAGTTTTGTGGTACCATGAAAACATAAATACTTTTGGTTAGCATGACCTTCAGTGAATATATATATATATATATATATATATATATTTGTTAGCCTAAAATATTCAGCAAAAAAGCTAGGATGGTGTGACAGTGGAACTTGGTTTCAAAAAGACTTACTGTCCTCTGTTTCTAAGGAGATCCTCTCCTTTAAAGTAATGTAAATGTGAGTTTGCTTTTTCAGCAGAGTAAACAGTGTTACCAACTGCTCTGCTCCAGTACTCTTGTACACATGAAAACTTTAATTCTTGTGGGGAGTCATGTTTTGATTAATGTTGCTATTTCTATTTGATGGCTTGCCTCAAGGTTCTAACTGTTTTCGTGGAATGTAATGCAGTTTAAGCTTGTTAGATCGATCAATTCCCATATCAGATAGTCATAAACATTTACAAAATCTTCTAATCTTAAAGTTACATAATAATATATTTCAGAGAGTCTTTAGTGTAATTCCGGGAAATCAGCCATTTATGTATCTGAAAAGGTTTATTCTACAAACATATTTAAATGTGAAAAATAATTCTGAGGCATAAAGCATGCTGAAAAAATTACATGGATGAACTAGCTCGTTATTGAGTGTTTCATGATTTCTAAAGTCATAAAAGTAAAAAGATTCTATACAACAAAAGTCCTCAGAACAGATTATTATTTTGTATTATAATAATGTATGGAATACACAATTCTGAGACTAAATATACATGTTGGCACAATCAAGTGTAAAGAACACTTACAGTCTCCATGTGTTTCATTGTGAATCTGTCTGTATTAAGAGGAATACAGTTTAAAACGGTACATTTTTGTAATTAAGAACCCAGGCTTCACAAGCATAATCTCATTTGTCTCTTTGTTGAGAAAGATGTCAGAAATCCAAAAGGAAGTTTTGATACTACATAATATAAAATCACAATTAATATAAAGACTAAGAGAGTACAAACAAAACAAATTGACAAAATACACATAACCAGCTAGCTACTCTTGCTTAGAAATCTTGTCAGTATATGTAGTCCTCATTGAAATATATCTATCAAATGAGTCATTCTTACATAAATACAGCATAAATGTGTTTCATTGAGATATGTGAGATGGTCCTAAGACTTTACATTATCAAGGAAGAAAACCAGGACAAATGTCTCATCTGCTCTTTGGATACAGAGCACTGTTTGCTTGATGTAGTTGACTGTGATTGCTATTTTTGTCAGTGTCCCATGGTTTAATTGGCAGTATATGGATAGACAGCAAAGAAAAGGATGCTGTTTTTAAAGATCTATACTAGTTGGTAGAACAATATTCATGTTGATTCTAAGTCCTACAGGCAATTTTCTCATGCAATCATGATTTTGAAAAGACTCAAGCTGAGCAACATAGAACTCAGTAGGGACTCAGTAGTGATTGTGCCTTGGATCAATCAAAGCCCCTGACTCTTTCTTTGTCCATACTACACAAAATAATACTCTCTAGAGGGGGACATGTATTATCTCTTAGTGGGCTATCATGAGGACAGAGATGGAGTCCCCCATCTTATAATTATGACTTTTGTGAAAATACACAGTACTATAATCAGAAACAAAACTATTCTACTAATGTGCAATCATAGGAAATTTAACAAGGCAAAAGTGTATTGATGTAGTTTCCTTAATTCTTATGCTACTTAAACATATGCTGTTTTTTGGAGTTAATTAATGAGTAATAAATATAGTGATTAATGGTAAGTGTACAGAGGTCATGCTGAATGGTGATATTATTATTTGATCACTCATTACTCATGTTTGTGTATTTAAACACCTTTGAATTATTCATATTTGTTTCAAACAGCTGTGAACACATTAAACACACATAATTATAGGGTCTCAAAGTTAGTATCCTTAAAACCTGTCACATGTGTCCATGACAAGTGTCAAAGTATCCTCACATTGCACTCATGTCTTTATAAACACGCACACGCACACATACACACAAACACACACACACACACACACACACACACACAAACTTAACAATTAAAGAAAAAGAGGTCATGAATTGAAATAAAGCAAGGGGCCAACGGGCAAACAGGTGTGTTTTGAGAGAAAAGTAATATAATTATATTAAAATATCAAAAAAGGTTTAAACTCTTTAAATATTGAAAATAAAATTCCCAAATTCCCAAATACCCAAATCAAATCACTATCCCATTCCAAACTTTCTCCCACCAAGGACCCTTAGAGGAGGCAAAATCTAAATGCAAATTATCATAGCAAACATGACTCAGATATTGTCTGTGGCTGCTTTTATATGTTGGTACAAATTACTTTATGTGGCATACAGCTCTGAGAGTCCAAAGTATTTACTATGTGGCTTTTAAGGAGATGTTTGCCAATATATGGACTGTATGAAATGCTGTTCAGCAGGCTTTTATAAAAATAATGGAATATGCACCTGCTTATTCATCAAATATCTACATTCATGATAGGAAAAAGCCAAATATACTATTTTCCTATAAGTAAACACTCATTGGTGCTACTTGCGATGAAGTACGTGTGCTTCAGATCACTCTGTTGACTGAAAGAAGACAGAGAAGCATAGAAGAAGTAAGCCCATTTCCATGAAGTTCAAAAGCAAAACCTGTAGCTTCCACTAGCAGAATCAAACAGCGATGTGCTGCTTGAGGTTCAGAGCAGACCAGAGGCACAACTTTCTATGGTTAGCATCAAACTCAGTTGGATAAGTACTGAGGTTGATGTAACCTGTTTCAAAAATCAAAGACTAGAAAAACACATTAACACAAAGTGACAAGAAGACACTTTATTCTTAAAACTCTAAGCACGCATTAACCATGAAGAATACATTCTGCTTTGTTTTTTGATTTGCTTTTGTTTGTTTTGTGGTGCTGGGTGTTGAAGGCAGGGTTTTGTGCATGTACACTGAAACCTGAACAATGGAGCCACATCTACATTGTTTAGGCTGCTACTTTTAGCTGTCAGATTTTTTCATAAATGCTGTTATAAGTTTGCTTTTTAACTTGTTAGATCATCTTTCAGAAAATTATTTAAGTTTTAAAAACTCCTTCAATTATTTTCTTTCTGTGGCTTCTCTCTCTCTCTCTCTCTCTCTCTTTCTCTGTGTGTGTGTGTGTGTGTGTGTGTGTGTGTGTGTGTGTGTGTGTGTGTGTGTGTGTGATGGTGTACTCATGTAAGTAAAGGAACAAGTAGCTGCGGTCAGTTCTCTTCTTTTGGCTTGTGGTTTCTGAGAATCACACTTAGGTCATCTGTCTTGGAGCTAAATTCTTTTCACTACTAACCCATCACACTAGCTTCTTTGTGAGTTTCTAACAGTATAGCCTGAAAGTACAGGACTGCTATATCCTGTCCTCCCATTGCTTTTTTCCACTGAATGAGTCTTTTGCTTTTTATTTCAAAATACCCCAGCAGTTAAGTTTTCAGAAAATACCAAAAGCAAACCCAAAAAACCTTCAGTTACTAAGTGGGTATTAGATATGTGTAAAGCTTTGTAATTGTTTTAGTTATTCAAATTAGTTACATTTGTGAAGAATTTACAGGGTGCTGCAAACATAGAATCTGATATCTGTAATGTGTTGCAAATAATACTTGCCATAACTTAGTGTTCTAACAATAATATGATATGAAAAATAATAATCACTACATAGACTTTGGCTATGATTTAAATAAAATGAAATATCAATAATCATGAAAAATCTTGTTTTAAATTAATTTTTATTTAAATTAAAAACAATCTTATTTTACAAACTAATCTCAGTTCCCTCTTCTCCTTCCATTTTCCCCACCAATTCCCCATCCCATCCCCCATCCACTCTTCAGAGAGAGTGAGACCTCCAATGGGGGATCATCAAAGTCTGTCACATCATTTGTGGTAGGACCTTCGCCCTCCAGCTGTGAATCTAGACTGGAAGAGTGTCCCTCCTTAGGGAATGGGCTGCCAAAACCCATTCCTGCACTATGGGAAAATACTGGTTCCACAGCCAGAGGCCCCATAGTGTGTCCAGGCTCCCCAATGGCCACCTATGTTCAGTGGGACTGGTTCAATCTTATATATGTTCCCCAGCTGTCAGATTGGGGTCTGTGATCTCCCACTTGCTCATGTCAGCTGTTTCTGAGGGTTTCCCCAGCATGGTCTTGACCCCGTTGCTCATAATTCCTCCCTCTATATAACTGGATTCCAGGAGTTTGACTCAGTGCTTAGCTGTGAATCTCTGTTTCTGCTTCCTTCAGATACTGGAAAAAGGCTCTATGTTGTCATTTAAGGTAGCCATCAATCTCATGAAGGGCATTTGAGATAACCTTTCCACTATTGCTTAGATTCTTAGTTAGGGTCATCCTTGTGAATCCCTGGAGAATGTCCTAGTGCCAGGTTTATCATTAAGCCCATAATGGCTCCCTCTATTAAGGTATCTCTTTATTTGGTCTCCTTCTCTCTTATTCTCCCAACCTTCCTGATTCCTCATGCTCTCCCCCTTCTCTTTCTCCTCCCTTCTTCTCCTCCCCTAATTTTCTTGCCCAATTTACATTTTGCTCAGGAGATCTTGTCCCTTTATCCTCTTCAAGGGGTGGGGTGGGGGTCCATGTATGTATATCTTAGGTTCCTCCTTGTTTCCTAGCTTCTATGGGGTTGTGGATTGTAGGCTGTTCTGTGTCTAATATCCACTAATGAGTGAGCACATAATATGTTTGTCTTTCTGGGTCTGCACTGCCTCACTCAGAATAGTTTCTTCTAGGTCCATCCATTTACCTGTGAATTTCTTATAGTAAGAGAATGAATGGACGACATGTACTTGAACATATTCAGGACTTAAGGTTGGTTCATTCCAAACAAGACTAATAAAAGATGAATAAGTGAACAAATCAATAAACAGTAATGCTTTGAAGTCATTATTTGTGAACATTCTTGATTGCTAATATTTAACAGAGCCATGTGATTCACTATACATATATGTCACTCTTCTTTCTCCCAGAGCAATGTACTTAGAGTAACTATGCACTACCCAATGTGAGTATATACAAACATCTGTTTACCTCTTTTAAATTAACTGGTACTGATAAAATTATAGTTCCAGTTGTAAGACCAGTATGGGGACAGAATTGGAGCAGGGGTAGGAGTCCGTGGGCCCAGAGTATTCCCTTATAACTGGCTCCACATGTATATTTTCTGTACTCCTGTGTGAGTACATGCAGCTGTGCACTATAAAATGAAAAGCAACCCAATGTTTAAAATGCATTTGGGGGTATAAAGGTCACAATTCAAGAGTGCACTTATTTTAGTTGGCTTAAGTTTCATTTGTAAATGCTTTTACTTTGCTCTGTAAAAATCCCTCTCTCGTGTGGTTTTGAAGTTTGCATCTATGTAGAGGAAGGTCTCATTTAACTTAAGACTTTACTTTTATATGTAGTCTTTCTTTAAAATCATGTTCGAAAAAGCTGAGTTAAGTAATATTGTTTCAAAATGAAAACTAGAAAACAACATTGGAGAGAAATAAAGCATATATCCACCAAAATGGTGACATATTAAGTCAGATAATGTTCATATTACTACTTACATAGCCTATTCTTTAGAGAAATCCTTCTCATGGTAGAACTAATGCAAGAAAACCATAGCTATACACTTCTGGTATGAACACAGTATACCAAACCAATCTGCTCACTTTGTCCCAGGACCCTTTACCACCAAGGAAACCCAGTTATTTCCCCCACTAAGTACAAGCAAACCATCATATGGAATTTTGTTCTTTTAATTGTAAATTCATATTTTCAAAGTTTTTTAATCGAGAGACATGTCATTGTCAATATGTTTCATTGGAGTTTAAAAACCTATTATTTCTCTTTAGCAACTCTTTAGACTAAAGTTGATGATAAGGTATCATAGATTTTCAGGGTGGTGATATTACCATTTTCATACAGAGTGATTAATTCAAAAGAAAATGTACTTCCCTTAACAAGTAAGCTTATCATCCAAGACAGACTTATCCATCCTGTTAGGGTATTTACTGGTCTGGGAATGTATCAGCAACTCAAAATATAGACCTTTGCTAGAATAGTCTACCTAGTTTTGATAAACCTTACTTTGTTCTATATATCCCATACTTTACCTTGCCACAGGACTTAATATCTAAATATATTACATCATTTTACCTTGTGAAATAATTTATCACCTCAATGGATCAAAACAATATATATGGTAATGACATACCTAAGCTATGTTCTCTCTAAAAACATAGTATCTGCTTTAAGATAACTGAGGAGAAGAGAAATGTTGAACCTTACTGAGTACAATTAATACAATCGTGTGCATTATAATTAAGAATAAGAGAATGAATAATAGTGTGATTACCATTAATATTGGAATCTGGCAAGCCAGCCTTTCAGAACTCATTAAGTAGCTTCAGTGATACTCTGTAATAGGATATGAATAATAGGATTAATATAGCTGTGGGCAGTGTGAGGTCAGCTGGCAATAGATCAATCAGGAAACATAATGTATTAAAAGTATTATAGATTAGCAATTAGATAGCTTCACAAACAAGGAGGAATCTTCCAACTTCTTAAGGTTAACAGAGATAGCATGGCAATATTTTGTTTTTCAGTTTATAATCTGATAGTAGCCCCTGAAGATCTAATAAGAGATGGCACTGAGGCTATGTTCATGACTGACATAATCAAACTCAACTATCCTTTCAGTATCCACATTGGATTTTCAGAGGAAACGATTATGGCCTTAGGTGAAGGGAACACTTGTGAAACACAATGAAGTCATCTGAAGTATAAAAGACTCCGTGTTAAAATTCTGAGAGATGTCTTATAGCCTGTATTTCAGAGCTTATATTTAGCTTGACGTTTCCAAGCATTTGTGAGTGCCAAACGTGTATGTATGTGAATTTTTCATTTCAATGGGTGAAAAAAATCAATGCTCTACATTACGGCTAATTTGGTCTCTTTCAGTTCCACCTTGACACATGTTTTAAATTTATCCATAATAAATAACTCTCCCAGTTTCTATATGCTTTACTGTTTTCTGCTGAGTTATTGCCAAGAGATGATAGTCTGCTTTTGATTATGCCTTATATAAATAACTGTAGTATATAAGAACCTATTCATATTTAGAATTTAATTTCTGATGACTTACAAGGTCATGACTAAGGATTTTTCACCAAATTCCTATAGCAGCTTAACTGATTCCTGGAAAGTTTTGAGTATTCTCATAGAATGACATAAAATCATGATATTATAAATCATTGTTTATAATAGTAGTATAGGTATATACCATCATTTATTTGGCTTAACAACCAGTACAGCCAGTATAAAGTCATAAAATATGTGCCTTCTGAACCCCTTTAATCTATGTTCAAATTCCTGACACTCTTGCCACTGTTAATTCATTTGTTCCTTTGTGGTCTGTGATGTTCATAATTAGTCAGGTGGACACAATACAAAGAAAAGTTGAGACTTAAGATACAGCTCATTCATTAACTCATATGTTTATTTACAGTGATGTTTTCTGTCTGTGATATCATCTCTATCCTATGGTCCTTTGAGCTTTATTTATTTCCATGCACAGTTCATTTGCATATTCTATATCTTGACTGTAATATTTGCTTTATTACATCTACTTGATATGAAACACAAACTAAGGGAAAGTCAGTAAGTGCAACATAGTAACTAAGGCTTATAAGTAGTTCACATTTTTTCAAATATTTAATTAATAAATGTGAAGTTTATATTCACCCAAACTGGCGTCACTTATCTTGAGCCACAATGCCAATTCCAACCTTATGCTTGGCAACTATTTATTAAAATTGTTTGAGAGTGACATTTTGGTTTTCAAATACTAAGTCTTCAGTCTTCTGAGTAACACTTCTTAGGAGTTTGATGAAAGTGCTGTCTCCCAGAAGAAGAGTCAGAACGTTCATGTTTGACTTGCTTCTATGAACATTCTTTAAAATTGTCTATAATCTGGTCTTTTGTAACAATTTATCTTGGAAAAATATTAAGTGGAGAGCTTTATAAAAGCTCAATTTTGTGTATGAATTTCTTTGCCTCTTTTGCTTTAATAGATTCTCAGCATTTAGAACTAATCACTTCTTTAATGAAAATATTTCAAGGAAATAACATCTCTAAAAGTGAAGAATCTAGTTTTAATACCACCATTTCCTAAAAGAAAAGCATACAACTTCACAATTTTATTTCAGTACTCTTTTGCTTTTATTTTTAAGCAGGATCTCTTACAATAAAGTTTAGTCCATGCCAAATAGTTGAGAGCCTAGAATGTGAGGGCCCTTCAGTCCCTGTTGTGAATTGCCAGGTCTGTAGAAAAAAGAAGCTCCTATTCCAATGTCCAAGAGACACTAAGCACAGAGAAAACAAGAAATAAGAAACAAAAAACAAAAAACATCCTAGCCTTATTGATGCACTTTTTCCATCAAGTAATTATACATATCTTCCTTCTTCCCGACACAGGCACCTAACTATGTTAGATAACATCCCTATAGCCATTTATCAGTCTATTTATTATAAGCAAAAGAACCTGACTCCCTGCTTTCCCTTACTGCAGAAGAAAGAAAGCTCAGAACTGCTGTGGCAGTAGGTGTTTACAACAATTTACCAGCCCAGAATCTCTTACTTGGTCACATTTAAACTCCAAATCAATTATCCCAAGAAATGATATTGAATCCTAAGAAAATTTCAGGTTTAATTACTTAAATTAGTCTTGAAACTGGCTTGGCAATTTTAGGAGAAATCCAACTTTTTTATTTCTTTCCAAAGTTTATATTGTATAGAATATTACACTATATCAGATTTAGCTTTCTCTTGTACCTGTTATTTATTTTGAGATACTGCTATGCTTTCTTTATTATACTAATTGTACTTAAAAATAAATTATTTCCTGAGCACTGGTCAAGCACATCAGTTCCAATGTAAATGTTTACATATCTATGTGATTTAATATTTTATGAGATGGATCATTTTTATTTTGGTTGCTTATTAATAGTAATTTTTTAT
Source organism: Mesocricetus auratus (assembly GCF_017639785.1). NCBI lineage: Eukaryota > Metazoa > Chordata > Mammalia > Rodentia > Cricetidae > Mesocricetus > Mesocricetus auratus. The sequence goes on along the minus strand of NW_024429200.1, from coordinate 30,302,275 downwards.
TTTATATTCTAAGAGAAATATTTTCCTTTATATTTATGTATTACACCAAAGTAATAGATTTATTATATTGTAAGACAATGTAGAATAGTTACATTATTTTTATTTCAACATTTTCTTTCATAAGTTTATAAGTTTCTAAAAATAAGAGGTTAATTATTTTGCTTTTCATATTCTACATACCAGCTTTGGCAATCAACACAGAGATAGTGTTAAGTTGGTGTTGTCATAAATAAGTGAACATATTACAAAAAATGAATCCCAGGAACTTAGTGATTTAAAGTTCACTAAAATTTTCACTTCAATATGACTGGTTTTTAAAATGGCTTCTCGGAAAAAGAAGAGCATGGCTAATCTGTGGAGAACTGACCTTAGCCTTAGGATATGGAAAGCAGGGCAATGGGAAAGCATGAAGAAAGGCCCTTGGGACAAATGCAAACTTGGGAGTAGAGGGTCTCGCATGATCTTGGGGTTCGGGAAGGCAGAACTGAGTAAATGGTGATGGTGATACTCTGTTCTCTCTGTGTCTCTCCAAGTCTCCATATCTCTCCATCTCTGTCTCCGTCCTCTCAACACAGAGTCTCTTATTGCATAGGTTGGCCTTGAACTCGCTGTGTACCTGAGGATGACCTTGAACTTCTGATATTACATGTGCAGTTGCTGACTTTTTGTGGTACTAGGGATCTAAGCTAGGTAATCCAGAAGGCTAAGAAAGTATGATACCAAGGAGTTATATTCTCTGGTGGCCTTAAAATCAGTTTTCTGTTGCAAATAATCTAAGTACTAGGACTACTGCCATGGACCTTCTTTTGACTGATGATAATATTATTTCCCAAGGTGTGAATAAGGACAGACAGAGGAAAGGAAGACATTTAGTCCAACCAGTATTAACCATGATGCCACTGAATTGTATACCATGTTGGCATTTTTTCAGAGTAGTTTCAATGAAACATTCCATTGTGTCTTCATAGTGAAAGAAGTAAGGCAATTAACTTTTTAATTTTATAGATAGGGAGGTTAATTAAATAATTGGCTGAAGGTTATAGACTTTGAGTAGCCTCTGGAAAACAATTTTAGTCTCTAATTTACAAATACTTTTCCTTCCCATACTACTAAAAGTAGTTGTAAAAACTATTTGGCATTTCTTATTCACATGGATTTTATAACTTATTTTATAATGTACTGGATGCCATTCATTGCCTTTTTGTGTATATTCACAACTCTATTGACAAAAGTTGACTTTCTTAAAAGGGGGTTAAATTATATAATGTATTTTGCATTTTTATATGTGCAAAAATTTTCCCAGGTTCAACTCTGGAAGAAACAGAAAATGAAAGCAAGAAAAAGTAAACTTTTTACACCATGACACTAGTCCTGGAGCAATGTATTTCTAAAGGCAAGAATTTAGTTTAACTGGTGAAACGAAAACCATCCCTCTCATTACAAATAGCTTAAATCTGTAGTCACCTAACTGCCTCTAGCCATGAACTTCAAAGTCCAGCCAAAGCAGTCATGGAAGAAGTTTCTTATTTCTCATTTGAACTTCTTAATCAATCCTCTCCATTACCTAATATTCACACTTCAGAAATGGAATGAAATAGGGGACTGAGTTTTAGCTGAATCTGACATAAATAAATCCAGGGACTAAAGTAAGTTTGTCATTCAGCCCAGCACTCATTTAAGTAAATCTGAGGCACTTTCCAAGCTGTCTTCTTTAAAATGAAGTAGTTTGACTCATTCACTCACAGATATCAACTTGATTGTCATGTAAGACAATGGATTAATTTCTGAAAAATAGCAACAACTTGATAAGGAATATAATAAAATAAAAGAACAGGTGATATCATGGGAACATTAACTCCACTCAGTGTAGGTTTGTTTCAGAGAATGTGTGTTCTCGACATACAGCCTAAATTGTCATAGTACCTTGTGTTCAGTTCACTTTCATGAGGAATTATACAGAGAAGTTCCTGTTACGTAAGACACGGAATAATAGCACAGAGTAAAACCAGTAAATAACTTGAGATATGAGGCAGAGTACAGCTTTCAAAATTGGCTATTGTAGTGTTTCTTATGTCACTCATTTTCTTCCGAAAATATGAAGTGGTGCTGATTTTGATTTCTTATACCTAAATTGGGCTTTGTGATTCCCTTCATAAATAGAATGTTGAAGTCATACTACATGACTATAACATGAAGGGAGTTAAACTCTAAATCTAACTTTATCTCTAGGTCTCTATCCCTCTTTCTTTCTCTCAAGCTGGAAAACTCCAAGATTTAAGAAGTTGGGCTTCCTGAAGCTGCTGTTCTTTAGAGACTACAGACAAAAGCTCTGTAGATGTGTCAAAAGTCTCCTAAACTTGTAGCATCTTTGCTCCTAGTTATGTGAAAGCAAGTTAAGGCTTGTTCCCCTGAGTCCACCCTAGCGATGAATCTGTTCTTATACTGAGTAAGAAAGGCAGACTTCATGGACAAAATCCTGCCTATACTGTCAATTTGTAAGAACACATGCAATTATTGTAGGTCACTACATTTTGGAGTAATTAATTACACAACTCTTAAATAAAAAGACATTACTTATCCTTTACATTGCATGACATCAACATGTAAGATTTTCATTGTGTATGGAATAGTATTGTCAGAATGTATATGCATCTCTGACTTCATCATACCTATTTTTCTCATGGATATTTTATGCCTATTACTATTGCCCTGGGAATATGAAACATGAAAGCAGCATAAGGCAACATTGAGATTATTAGGACCTTGTAAAGGAGATGGCAGGGGACAGAGGAAAAAGGAAAGAGTTGGAGCATAGGGACAAAACAAATTTTAGGCGTGATTTCACTATCATTTTCTCTAGGGTCAGAATTATTTCAGATAATAACAATTTTACTCTATTAAGTTTGAAATTACTATGTAATTTCTGCTAAAATAAACTTCAGAATTTCTTCCCTACACACTATGGTAATATTCTTTTAAAAGTTAGATTTTGGTTACATATTGTTAAGTCTTTGTCCCCTTGCAACATTGCAGGTTATTGAAAATACTATTGGTTACTGTCTGCACCTAACAGTAAGACTATGTTGCGGAAGATACCACATACTAATAGTGTAAAACATGGGGAATTTTAGCTGGTATGCAACCAGAAACTTTACTCCTACAGAATGTATTCACAGAGTTATGTTATTATACATGTACCTCACCCAGATACAATCTCTTTTAGCTAAAATAGCTATCTGCATGCAAGAAATAGTGATACAAATGTTATTGGAGTAAACAACCTCCTTCTGATTGAATTTAAGGTTTACTCCATGAGATAGAACCTATAACTGACACTATTAATGAGGCCAAGGACTTAGGACTAGGACCTAGGAGAAAGCCTAGTCACTGTTTCTATTCTGCTAAATGAACATAGAAATAAAATGACCCATAACCACATAATGCTATACACATCAAGTGTTGTATATCTGAACCTTCATCAGATATATTTCCTTGTAAAGGAGAAGGTAACAGAGGGCACAGAGACCCACAGTTAGAAAACAAGTAGAAAATGAAAAATTTCAGAATATTCAGCCCTCAATGGGGAGTCTATATAACACCCATCCATTGAAGGCTCAAAGATTTAGACTGAGGAGAAGGCAGAAGGATTGTGAGCCCGATATGGTTCTTGACTCTGAAGAAACAATAGTTCCCACATATAACAGAGTTGATTCACATAGGAACTAGGAGAGACTGTGACAGAATCCAGCAAGATTTGTACACATTCAAACAAGACCAAAAACATGGGGAAAGGGAAATGGGAACAGGATCAACACTTACCGAAAGCAATATACAGATTTAATGCAATTCCCATTAAAATCCCAGCACAATTCTTCACAGACCTTGCAAGAACATTTCTCAACTTTATAGGGAAAAACAGAAGACATAGGATAGTCGAAACAACCCTGTTCAACAAGGCAACATCTGGATGCATCACCATCCCTGACTTCAAACTGTATTACAAAGTTATAGTACTGAAAACAGCTTGGTATTAGCACAAAAATAGACAGATAGACCAATGAAATCAAATTTAACATCCCAACATTAACCCATACATGTATGAACACCTGATCTTTGACAAAGAAGCTAAAATTATACAATGGACAAAGAAAGCATCTTCAACAAATGGTACTGGCATAACTGGAAGCTGACTTGCAGAAGACTGGGATAGATCCATGTCTATCACAATGCACACAACTTAAATCCAAATGGATCAAAGACCTCAACATAAATCCAGCCACACTGAACCTGTTAGTAGAGAAAGTGGGGGGTACCCTTAAACTAATTTGTACAGGAGACTGCTTCCTGAATATAACTCCAGTAGCACTGACACTAAGATAAACAATTAATAAATGAGACCTTCTGAAACTGAGAAGCTTTTGTAAGGCAAAGGACACAGTCAGCAAGACAAAAAGGCAACCCATGGATTGGGAAAAGATATTCACTAACCTCATATCTGAAGAGGGCTGATCTCCAAAATTTACAGAGAATTGAAGAAGCAAGACTATAAAACACCAAAGGATCCAAATAAAAATAGGGTGCAGAACTAAATAAAGAATTCTCAGTAGAGGAGTCTAAAATGGCTGAGAGACACTTAAGAAAGTGTTCAACATTCCTAGCCACCCGGGAAATGCAAATCAAAACAACTCTGAGATACCATCTTACTCCTGTCAGAATGGCAAAACACACACACACACACACACACACACACACACACACACACACACCAATGACAGTTTATGTTGGAGAGGATGTGGAGAAAGGGAAACAATCAATGCTGGTGGGAGTGCCGACTCATGCAGCCACTTTGGAAATCAGTATGAAGATTCCCCAGGAAAATGGGAATCAGTCTACCACAAGACCCAGCATTTCCACTCATAGGCATATACCCAAAAGATGCATGTTCCTAAAAGGATGTCTGTTCCACTATGTTCATAGCAGCATTATTTGGAATATCCAGAAACTGGAAGCAACCTAGATGCCCCTCAACTGAAGAGTGGATAAAGAAAATGTGGTACATTTACACAGTGTAGTACTATTCAGTGGAAAAAAAACAATGGAATCTTGAAATTTGCAGGCAAATGGATGGCATTAGAAGAAACCCAGTCACAAAAAGACAAACATGGTATATACTTTCTTATATATGGATTTTAGATATAGATCAGGGTTGTGCCAGCCTACAATCCCATGGCCAGAGAGTCTGGGAAACAGAACTTTCATTCAATGACTGATGAAAGCAGAGGCAGACAGCCACAGGTAAACACTGAACTGACCTCAAGGAACCCAGTGACAGAGAGGGAGGACTGATGAGCAAAGGGGTTAAGACTGGTCTGGTTTGAACAGCTGAAACAGCTGACCTAGACAAGGGGTAGCTCTTGAATACCAGACTGATAGCTGGGAATCCTGCATGGAACTGATTAAGAGCCCCTGAATGTCAGTGTCAGTGAGGAGGCCCAGGTAATCTATGGGGCCTTGGGTAGTATTTATCTCTGGCATACAAATAGACTTTGGTTGCTCATCCAACAATGAGTGATGCTCTCTCAGCCTGGACTCTTGGGAGAGGGCCCTAGAGGAAATGACAGACCCTGGATATCCTCCATGGAGTGCCTTACCCTCCCTGGAGATCAGAGTAGAGATTTGGTGGGAGACTGGAGGCCTGTTAGGGAGGGTGGGGTAGGAGGGGAAGGAGTGGTAGCTGGGATTGATTGACATTTTAAGCAAGCTTGTTTCTAACTTAAATTTTAAAAAAGGAAGACAAAAAGAAACATTTTGCAACTGATAGCTGCTGGGAGAGGGAAGGTAGGTTTTTTTCAGTGGAGTACCATTGGATATATTAATCACATGCCAGGGCAGCAGAGCACATACTCAGGAATAGTTGGCTGATACAAAATGTATTCTTCCAGATTTTCTCCTTCTTCTTCTTCTTCTTCTCCTTCTCCTTCTCCTTCTTCTTCTTCCTCCTCCTCCTCCTCCTCCTCCTCCTCTTTCACTCCACCTCCTCCTTCTTCTTCTCCTTTTTTTCTCTTCTTCCTTCCCCTCCTTCTGCTTCCTCCTTCTCCTTCTCCCTCTCTTTCTTCTTTTACAAGAGTGTGTTTCCACTTGACTGTTTGTAGGTCTTTAGTGTTGATTAGGTCTTGCCATGTTCCTTAATTTAGCATGCATTGCCACCCCCACATTATTAAATCCTCCTAATATTGCTTGCCTTTTATCTCATTGCAGCACTATATAATATTCATTCTTTCTTGGAATACTTCCTCTTGTTCTTTGTCTCTTACTAGCTACACATTTCCATACCCATAGACAAATGTGTCTCTCAACCATCATCAGAGAGGCTTCATTATGCAGTAGATGGGGATTAACACAGAGACCCACAAATGGATGCTGTGCAGAGAATGAGAGGCTTTGGAGCACTGAGTCCCAAATAGGATGCCTTTATCAAATTCTTCAAGCACCAGAAACCCATCTATTCAGAAGAGGAGTGAGCAATATTTTAAGAAGTAGAGGTTAAAAAAAGCATCTGTTTTTCATTTTCATTTATTTATTTTTTTACATTCAGATCCCAGTTCCCCCTCCCTCCTCTCCTCTTGCTCCCTCAACTAGCCTTCTCCTCCTATCTGTTCCACAGAGAAGGTAAGGTCTCCTCTAGGGCGTCTAATAAGTTTGTAACACTATCTAGCTGAGGCAGGACCAAAACACCTCTCCACCCCTATGTCTAGGGTGGGCAAGAAATCAGTATCTTTTATATACAACAGGACCGATACACATAAAAACTCACAGAAATTATGATAACAAAGACAAGATCTGCTCTAGTTAAAACCAGAAACCAATCCCAGAATGGAGAAGGGGATGTGGACATGAAATTCTGCCTTTAAAAAGGCGCTATTTGAAATTGCTACCTGATAGTAATGGAAAATCAGTTTTCTCCAAAGTAGTGTCATCATGTATGTCAATCAAACTCCAGGGAAGGCCCCAGGTCCAAGAGCAGATGGTTAACAGAAAATGGGCCAATGTTTTTTGTGTACTTTTTGATGGGTCGAGTTTGTGTTTTGTTTGTTTTTTTGTTGTTTTTGAAAGAGAGCATGATGGTAGTAATGATGTGAGAAGAGGTGGGTGGGGGGAAGAATGTGACCAAAATACATTGTCTAAAAACATGTAGACAAAAGAGATCTAAAAAGAAAAAGGGAGAAAGAACAAGTGAGTTGGATAGGGAAGGCAGATCTGGTAGGAGCCATTGGAGGAGAAGGAATATAACCAATATTGACTATATGAAAAAGTTAAAAAGTTAAATAAATAAATGAAATAATCTACTGGACCTTGGACCTGTCATCTTTCTTCATTACGCTGAAGAAATACTCATTTTCCCTCCAGCCACAGAAATCTATGTTCCTACAATCCTTGAAGTCATATATCTAAAATCTAATGTTAGAAGGATAGTTCTCATTTGAAGGACACTTGTGAGGCTCTATTGCAGGACTTTCTCAGAACTCCTGGTAGTTCTTTGAGCTACTAGGCTCTTGTACAAGTGTCATAGCATATCCTTCATGCAAGATTCTTTACCTTTCTATATGTTTCTACCACCTTTTCATAGTTTTACATAAGAAAACCAGTTGTATTGAGCTATAAGCATACAGTACCCATATAACATCATCTTAATTAATTACATCTGCAACTGCTCATTGTTTAGAAAATATATATCCTCAAATACAAGAAATTAGGCTGTCTGTTTATATGTGTATTTTGAGTGGCAGAATAAAACTCAACAAACAGCAGTCAGTAATATGCAAGCAAATAACATTACTTAACATATACATAACAATTAATTAATACTAGACATGTACATCTTAGGTAAGCTATGTGAAAAAGCAATAAACACTTGAAATGAATTGCAGTATTGATTCTAGTTGCCAAAAGCTAGTAACTTCCTATAATGAATACTTGAAGAATAAAGAAGTTTCATGTTTTCATTGAAAGATTAAAATATAGTAATTATAAGAAAGAAGGCATCTAATGGCTTAATATTTCATTATTGCTATTAATGTGTGACTGTGCGTGCATGAAAATATGTCCACCACCATACACTTTACTTTCATGACACAGAGAAAAGAAGTTGGAATTGAAGTGGAAATACTCTCAATGATGGCTACATTTCATAGTTTCAGAAGGTGCTCTTCATGATGTTAAAGGAGAAAACTCATGAAATTTCTCACACATGTGTGGATGCTTTCTAAAATACTTAGCAGGCAAGATATACACACTAGTTCAAGAGTGGTACAACTATATCAAAGGTAGTCAGTTATTTTGTGATTGGATTAAAGGCATGTTCCTCGCAAGGAAAACGTGTCTGCAATTACAAAGCTTACAAAAAAATTAAGGTTGCAGAGGTTTGGTGCCTGAAGGATTAATATCCTGCCTTCAATTCCTTAAATGCAAGTACTATCAAATTTCCTTCTAAATATTTGTTTATACCCATCAATCATTCTCAGCCTTGCATATAAAAGCTCTTTTTTAACAGAAGATAACAGTTAATGTAGAGACTTTTATATGTGAATAACTGATTATCGAGTGCTCAGCCTTAAAATTGGCATCTGTAACAACCTCACAAGGCTGAGGAATATTGACAAAGACAGGGCATAAATCATTTCAGAGCAGGGAGAAGGAAAAGAATATCATTCAAATATGGCATGGCTATTTTAATCATGGGCACACAATAGATACCCATATATTTATTACATTGGGCTATTCAGTATTCCATCATGGAGAGAAAAGGTGCCTGCAAGCACCAACACTTTCTGAAGGAACTCTTGACTGTTCATGGTTGTACTAGGGGGATTTCACTTTCTTCAGTGGTATGTCTGTTGAGAAACCAGTTATAAAAATAAGTAAATATATTTTAAAGTAAGTATATGGTTGGCAATATAGCTCACTGAATAATGACACCTGTCAGCAAACAAGATTGTTTGAGTTCCACATTAGGACCTACCAGGAGAAGCAGAGAAACAGTTTTTTACCTATCATTCTCTGACTTATACAGATATACGGTGACAAATTCGTCCCCACCGATATACATGAAGAAATGAATAAAATGCAATAACAAACAAAAAGGATTAGAGTGACTGGAGAGATGACTATATTACTCTATGTATGCAGTAAGACTGAAACACCAACTCTGTTCCTCAGAGTATATACTGCTCTGTCAGAGGACACAAGTTCAGTTCCCAGTACCCACACATGGTAGCTTATATTCACATCTAATGCCAGCCTCAGAGGATTTGAGATTTCTTCTGGTGTCCACAGATACCCACACTTTGTGACATAACACATACATACACAAACAGACATATGCATGTATAAAATAAATACAACTCATCAAAATATAATAGGAAATAATGAATAAGCATATTGTTGCAGTACACTTATATAATTATCAAGATATACACTCTGGTAGATGATACAGCATGAGACTAAGGCAGGTATGGAGAAATAGATAACAGGAAAATATAAGGATTCCTAAAAAAAAACAACCTCATATGAATTCTTGAGGATAAAAAGATACTGCATAACTAGGTCAGTGGAAAACATAGGTTGCGAGAATTCTCTTTTCAGTATAGTGTGCCAATTACAATGCATTTTTCCTTGAACATTTCTGTTATCATGGAATTTCCTAAAGACAACACTTGACATGAACCAGGTGATTCTTTTTTTTTTAACATTTTTTATTTTAATTTTAAATAGCTTGTTTTACATGTCAATCCCAGTTCCCTCTCCCTCCCCTCCTCCCGCACTCCCCTTCCCCCCCTCCCTCCCACCCTATTGCCAAATCCTTCCACATAGGGGATATCTAGAGTCTGTCATTTTACTCTTGGTAGGGTCAAGGCACTCCCCTAAGAGTCCAGGCTGAGAGAGCATCTCTCCTTGTGCCATAGGCACATGAAGACAGTTTGTATACCAGGGATAGACACTGATCCACAGCTCAGGGCCCCATAGGTTGCCCAGGCCTTCTCACTGACACTCACATTTGGGGGGTCCAGATCAGTCCCATGCTGGCCTCCCCACTGTCGGTCTGGGGTCCAAGAGCACTCCCCTGTTCAGATCAGCTGTCTCTGCTGGTTTTGCCAGCCCATTCTTTGACAATTTGCTCATCACTCCTCTCTCTCTGTCACTGGGTTCCTTGGGTTCAGTTCAGTGCTTAGTTGTGTGTTTGCCTCTGCTTCCATCAGTCACAGGATGAAGGCTCCCGGATGGTTATAGACATCAAGTTCATTATCAGGAATGGGCATTCGAGGTGGTCCCTCCACTATTGCTTAGCTTGCCAATTGATGTTATACCTTTAGATCACTCGAGGTCACTCTGGTGCCTGATCTGTCTTCGATCCTATGATTCCCTCTTCCCCCTATTCTACTCCCACCCCCTCAACTTCCTGTTCCCCCATTGGTGGCGCACGCCTTTAATCCCAGCACTCCGGAGGCAGAGGCAGGCGGATATCTGTGAGTTCGAGGCCAGCCTGGTCTACAAAGTGAGTTCCAGGACAGCCTCCAAAGCCACAGAGAAACTCTGTCTCGAACCCCCCCCCCAAAAAAAAGAAAGGGTGACTTTTCTTATCCAGCTTTCTCCTTCTGGCTGCTTCTGAGACGAACCAGGTGATTCTTAATCTCAAAGGAGTACATGGTTTTGTCTACGCTTCATTATATAAAGGCAAGAGGAAACATACACACACACACACATAAACACCCCAAAGAGAGAGAGTGGGAGAGAGAGGAGAATATGCCTGTGTGACTTATAGCATTGTGTGATTTAATCAAAGAAAACACAAAAACATAGTGTAGTTAGGAAGTAAAATGAACAGAAAATCCAGAGCAAATTACTTTTAATGAAAAAAAACCTCCTAATATAGCCTGGAGCATATTTTTAAAGAAAATCTATATCACAGAGTTTCATGTGAGTGAAATTGAGATGAAATTCTTTCAGATATTCTCCAGTGCAGCAAGTGTCCAGACTCTCCAGGGAGCATACGAGGAAGATGTAGTAAGACTGAAAATACCAACACTGTACCTCATAATACATTTCTCTAGTTACATTTTACTCTTGTAACTCATTGGGGTGTTTGAGACCATAGCAATAGCCCCTGGGGGCCTGTGAGAAAATCATGGTATCACTTACACTTGTAAATATATGCAACTACAATTTCTCAATATGAAACCTACATTTTACAAGGTGATTAACTTTTTGTTAAAAATTTTATTGCAGATTCTCTGGCTCTCTCCATAAACAATTAAAACAGTTTGAAGGCATTATCATGGAATTTTCTGAAGTAGAAAAGCTAAAAGAAATAAGACTGAAGTACCAAGTAATAGATGAAGAATGTGGGATAACTACAAAACCTTTATCAATGCTCAAAGGAAAACAAGAATGAGGAAATAGCAAATGAACAAAAGAAAAAGAAATATTAGAAGTAACTGGCAATGGTTGAAAAATTTTCCATATTGATATAAGAAACAAAATCAAAAATATAAGAAGTTTAGAGAACACCTAGAATTACAGATTGAAAATGAACCACTCTCCAAATGGCAAGCACACTGTTTACAAACCATAAAAAGTCAACAAGTAGAGAAAAATCCTGAACGACGTGACAGAACAGCAAGGACTAAGAATTACTTCCAGAGAAGAGAGTTGACTCACTGGGGAAAAATGATTGCTACCAAGCATCATGAGCTCAGCTTAATTTCAGGAACTTACAGGACAATCACAAAGTGGTCTGAAATCATGCAGACCTTGGCACATGAAATAAAATGTGGCATTAGCAAAATAATAAACAAATGGATCACAAAGGAGAGACTAATAGCATCTGAAATTGATTCTTGTAAATCCATTTAACTTATTTTTAATGTTTTAACACTTAGGTGTTATGGTGTGTGTGTGTGTGTGTGTGTGTGTGTGTGTGTGTGTCACACCATGTATATGTAGGTCAGAGGATAACTTGCTATAGTCATCTCTCTCCTTCAGTAGTATTTGTCCCAGGGATCAAACTCTGGCTGCCCAGCTTGGTAGCCAGTGTCTTTGTCTCCTGAGCAATCTTGGTAGACCTCAACATAGCTTTGAACAAAAGGCTTTTGAAAAGTGCGGGGAAGGATATTGGTGAGCAGGAGAAAGAGAGGAGAAAATCTTTTCAACAAGTGGTGTCAGGAAATTTGACATGATGTCAAGAAACTCTGCATGCAAAAAAAGTGATTATATATGCACAACTTATATCTTTCACCAAAATCAAATGTATCATAGACTTAAATGTACAGTGCAAATTACAAAACTCACAGTAAGGAGTAGAGGACAAAACTGAGAAAACTTTAGGTGTAACAATGAAGTTTTTCAACTTAACAACAAAGGTAGTCCTCAAAAAAATTAGAGAGAAACTAGCTTTCATCAAATTTAAGATTAAAAATTTATGCTGTCAAGAGAATGGGATGAGAAACCACGGACTGGAAGGATGCATTTGCAAGTGACATATCTAACAAAAGTCAGTTTTCCAAGACACATAAACAACATTTAAAATTCAACAGTAAGATAAGAAAATAAACAACTGACAGAAAATAGACCAAATACATACTTGTGTGAGTGTGTATATGTGAGAGAGAGAACACACACACACACACACACATATATATATATATATAATTGATACTAAGCAACACATCTTACAATACATAGTTAAAGAGAATTAATACAATGTAGTAAAACAGTCCACCAGTATTCAAAAAGCCTAAACTCTGGGATAAGGACACATCAAATGTAAGAGATGATGTGGAGTACCAGGAATTCTTGTTCTTTGTTAGTGGGAATACAAAATGGTTATACACTGCAAAATTAAATAAAAAATATACTCAGTATAAAGTAACATAATCTCAAACCTTGATTCTTATAAAAATTTACATAAAATAAATTTTCACATGGGTGTTTATAATGTCAACTTTATGCATTGTTGTCATAGTTTGGAAGAAATTAATTTATCTTTCTAAGGGTGAATAGATGAATTGTTGCTGGAATACTATTTAGCCCCCCTTCCTCAATAAAGGAACTGTCAAGTCATGAATTGGCAAGCAAGAGAACCAAATACATTATTAAGTGCAATATTTTAATCTGCCAACATGGTTAACCATATGGTTCTAAATGTATTACGTTTTGAAAATGAACAAAACTATTTGAAAGAGATTGGGTACAGGGACATAGTGATAGTTTGAGCAAAGTACCAATACTGTGTGATGCTGCAGTGACAAATACTGTCATTATGCCTGTGGACATTCAATGGTAAGAATAAATCCTGATATAAATGAGAGTATGGATAATTTTGATGTATCAATTGAGCTCATGGAATTTAACTCAAGTGATGTTGATAACTGAGGAAGTTATGCTTGTGTAGGGGCCGAAAGAAATCTGTGTACTTGCTTCATAATTCTCCTATGAGAACCTAAACTTCCCTAAAACACAGGCATTAAACACCTATTAGTAGTAGTAAAATCAGGGGTTTAGTAAAATATGGTAGATTTATCAATTTTGCCAAAATATCACAAATCATAGAAAACTTTAATTTTGTCTTCATTACAGGAAGAATGTTTTCTTTTGGATTGGGAGAAAATATAATTTGTGAGAGTATTTAATATTTTAATTCCTTCTTGTATAATATAAATGATAATCTTTATATGTACTAATTTTAGTTTAATTTATAAATTCTTCACTTCTCTTCATATGATGGGTATATTTCTTGACTATGCTTCTCATTGATTGATACAGGAAGGCATGAAAAATTTCTAGTCGATAAATACTAGGTTTAGAAAATATATAGAGAAAGTTCCATTTGTTTTGTAGTTTTCCACTTAACATAGAATTAATAAATTGACAGTGAAAGAAATGATAGTGCAGTTAAAATGCAGAATTTCAGTATAGTTTTATGAAAAAGTATATTCAACTGTATTGAGGAATTCAACCTTTCACATGCTTTCAGACATCATTAATATTTGTTTTATGATTTATTTAACATCTGAATCCTCATTAATAGTTAAGTGCTGTGATTTGTTTAAACTGATAACATTTCATTTAATTTTAAAATTGACATTAATCAAACTAAATACAGAATCATTGAAAAAAGATCGTAAGTGTTAGGGTGATGAAGAAGCAGTACTTTAAGAAATTCGTTTTTAATTAAGAAACAGCACTGATTCTGGTTTCTTATGTTTCACTGAAGTACTTAACATGTCAATTTCAGGAATTCAGAGGCTATATTTTCTTGCTTAATTTGCCCATAACAATCTTAAAGGCTCATCTCCAAGCATGTGAAATTATTTAAGCCAGTTTTAAAATATGTATTATGACTGATGAATTAAGGTTAAATATAATCTACGTTTGTGTGTATGTAAACTAAGGCCTTCTTGTAGTGAGTACACTGGGACTTGCTCTTGAATTTTATGAACTGTGTCATGTATAGTTTTTGTTTTATCTCATTTTCCCTAGTACTATGTGGTAGCAACTTGTCTGTAACCAGATTTCCTTTCTCTTGTGCTTTCATTCATAACCAGACAGTGCAGTTTCAGCACCTTCAGTTTCAGGATTTTACATATGATGGCATTTTGCTGTATAATAAGATAGCACTTACTCAATTCACCCCTTTTCTTCTTAAGTCGCTGACCTGGCCCCCAAAACACAATGCCATGGACTGTTTCTTAGACAATATTTTCAGAAATGCCACTATGCACTGCAGAACTAGCATCTTCTGTGCCAGGATGTCATTCCTAATAACACTGTGTCTCAGGAAGTGAGTCTGGGAAAAAAATTGCTGCTGTGATGGCAAAGGACAGGCTGGCCCAACTGTGAATAATAGTGTTTAGGGGATGATGATCTCACCATCAGAGCAGATCTCCCCACCTCCTCGCCTCAGGATATGTGTGCAGGGTATGTCTGTCGGGAACTGTAATGGGAGCTGTGAGAAGTCTCCCTGCTTCCTTTTCAGACAGTCACAGCATACTCTAGCTTGCTTCACTGCAGAAAGCAGCAGGTTGTGTATACAGATTTCTTATCATCTTCCCAAGCCACTAGAGTCAATTCCTTTATTTGCCAGAGTTCTGCTAATTTTGTAATTCAGCCTCCGATGCTTCCCAGGGGCACGGTAAGCTAATGCTGGTGAAAGACACAGGGCTCCTCTCCAGGTACAGATCTAGTGACATAACTATAGTTGATAGTGCCAATGTCTGGGAATAATCCTCAACCCACTGAAACACAGAAGATTTAGTGAGTTCATTTAGATTTTCCTCAGGCAAAATGTAAAAAGGACAGTGGCCAAACTTCTTTGAGTCATGTAGGATCACAGCACTTTATACAGAGACAGAACCCCAAATGAAAATCCATTAGAAAAAAGATCCCACAACCAGCTCAAACATTATAACTTTTATGGGGAATAAAAGTACTTAGTTTCAGAGATCTTGGAGCTGGACACAAACACATAGTACAAGCATTTCTTCAATTATGTTTAGAAGGTTTACTGCTATGCAGAGCCATATGCCAAGATACATGTGGCCAAAAAAAGGTAGTTTTCTGCTTTTAACTCTGAAAGCTTTATTTTCATATCCTTAGAAAAATAGTGGCATCCTGTGATTTCTACTGGGAACTAATGATGTCTCATTCAAATCACTTCTCTGGTTTAATTTTTGTGATTTTGCTATATGTTTGTTTTATTAAACTCTGCAATATGAGGAAATTGGAGAGGATTTGGAATTTGCCTATTTTTAAATTATTGGGGATAGATTTTTCTCTTATACAATACATTCAGACAACAGTTGCCCTCCCTCTACTCCCCAGCTCCCTTGAGTCTACTACTCCCCCTCTGCTTCTTCAGAAAAGAGCAGGCATCCAAGAGACAACACCCAAACACAATACATTAAGACAAGGCAAAAGCTTTCACATTAAGTCTGGACAAGGCAACCCAATAGCAGGACAAGTGTGCAAACAGCAGGCAAAGGAGTCAGAGACCCACCTTTCTTGCTGGTAGGAGTCCCACAAAAACAACAAGCTAATGGTTATAACATATATACAGAGAACCTGGTGCAGACACATGCAGGCTCCATGCATTCCTCTTCAGTATCTGTGAGTCTAAGTGAGCCCTGCTTAGTTGGGTTGAGATCTGTCTTTTAAAAGGCAGCTAGAGACTGCAGCTCTGATCTATTTGATATCATTCCCATGGTTATTCTTATCACTGCTGGGTCCCTGTTATTCTTCCAGAATAAGAACTGAAGAATCCAAGTTCAATTAATGTGAATAAGGGTGTCTTGCTAATTTAAAACTGACAACCCTCAAGTCAGTGTACTAGGCATTACTGCCACCATTTAATGTTTCCTATAGGAATGACCATAGACCATGCTCTGCATCAAATTCACACTGCAGCATGATCCAGGAAACTTCCATACCTGGACCATTCCCTAACTTCAAGAGCTTCTGCTTGTACTCACCTAAGTCTTTTTGTTTTGACCCAAGAAGGAACTAAGAGTTGTTCTACAAGCAATGTTCTTATTTCCCTAGTCCATTGGCATCTTCTTAGGATAGTATTCAAATAAAGCCATATATGCTTACTTCTAGTTCATTTATGCAAATTCTTACAGACGAAAGTGTGGGTTTTGATGATAAAACTAGATCTCAGATTATACTAAAAATGAAGATAGAATGAGAATGGAAAGCGTTCCATGTCACCTAGTTTTTCTTAGTTTGTATCAGAGATAACAATGAGGAAAGCTAGTGTCAAAGTTCTTTGATGGACTGAGCACATGATATTCACTGAAACCCCTATAGGGAGTGTTCATGTTATCAATCTCTCACAAGAGAAAGACTTTAGGCAATAAGAATATCAGCTGCTTGCAAAGAAGTTTGTATGAGGACAATGTTGGAATTCATGTTTAACTGTCATAGTATCCTTGCCAAAGTACACGATCCCATGTTCTCAACCTGTTGGTTATGACCCCCAAAAGGGTCACATATGAGATTGCCTGAATATCAGATATTTATATGATGATTTATAACAGTAACAAAATTGCAGTTATGAAGTAGAACAAAATAATTTTATGGTTGGGGGTCACCATGATATGAGGAACTGTATTAAAGAGTCGCTGCATTAGAATGATTACCACTGGCATATTTCCTTTAGAAAGACTGCATTCAAATGGTTGGCCATCCAATATATAAAACTAAGGATAAGAACAGCATTGAAAAGGACATTGATGCCATTTGGGAATAAACATAATACTGAAGAATTAGAGTAGACCTAAGAAGAAAATACAGTGCAGGCATGCTTATTGTATTGTAGTATATCTGCTGTCAAATAAGGGAAGGAATTCCTCATTGTAAATATCCCCCACAACTCCAACTAGAAGCATTAGACACGAATTTTCACTGGTTATGCCAGAAGGTCATTTGTGCCTGTCAGAACTATCTGAAAATAACTTCAAAAAGCTTTTCTAAAAGAGAAAAATATCTTATATATGGATGTCTCCCAACTTTATGTAACTTGATATCTTTTGGCAAGAGTTCTGTGGATGAGATGATAGGGATCTGGAACTAGGTAAAACAAGTGTAAAAGAACTTAGCTGTTCCTTGAATTCTAAGAGGATCATTACTTCTCACTGCTGGAACTAAACAACAATGAAAGGGTGTGGATATGTCGAGTTTGGAAAGCAAATAAAAGAAGTAGAAAAATGGAAATGGGTAGTTAGGTGACGCATGTGAACTAAACCTGTGCCCAGCCAGGTAGGCAGAGTTGCTGCAACGGAGGAAGCTGATTCACCAGACAGCCTTTTTCTGACCTTTCAAATGTTCACACATTTAATGGTAGCTTGAGGTTGGCTTAGCTTGGTTGCTTTTTTTTTTCTTCTGAAACAGCTTTTTTTTCTCTTTAGTTAGGAAGGCAGAGCTCTGGCTCTGTTGTGGAGAAAAAGCTATTAAAAGGAAATTGTGGTGTATAAAATGGAGACACTTTTTTGATCATATTTCAAAGGTTTTGAAGGGAAAGACAAGAAAATCAATAAATGCACAGATTCTTTTACACTTTAAAAAGACAATCCTTTCCTTTCTAAAGTCTGTTTCTGGGTGATCCTGCTGTGAAATCAGCCCAGAACACCAAGATTTAATGGAAATTTACTTGGTTAAAAAGTATAAAACAGTAAACACAATAGTCAGAGTTCAGCTACTTCCCTTCTTTTCTACTTTTTCACCAATTATAACAACTACAATGGGAATCACACCATGTCCACCTCATTATTTACTTTCTAGCTAGTCAGAGGACTGTTGATATTTAAATTTCAATTCTGATACATAAAATAATGTTCTTTTAAAAATCATGATAAACTTTCAGATTTACATATTCTACAACACAGAACTTCTGTTTTGTTATGAAGTTGGCTATTAAGGTCATAAAAAGCATGTTGTTTATGTAATATCAAAACAAAGGAAAAATATAGTAACAATAAAACACCTGGTAATTTGTGAGTCTAGGTGTCCACTTTATATTTAAGAGTCTTTATTATAAAATCTAAGGCATCTTAAAAATAAAGATATTCTTTCATTTCAGAGAGTTTTCTCCTAAACAAATATTTATCTTTCTCAGTAAACTCAAAATGAGCACTTGGTCTCCTATAACTGATCTATGAATTAAGAATTTTGTCCCTGTTTTTCTGAATGGTTTGAGTTTTGCTTATAATATAAAATCCTATTTTCCCTCATAGCCATATTTAACTAAATATTTTATTTTGAGAAACTACAAGCTCACATTTCTTTATAAGAAGTAACACAAAGAGATGCCATACATTCTTATTGATTTCTTCCACTAGTAGCATCTTGCAGACATATGGTGCAATAGCCAGAAAGGACACTGACAGAGTCAAGATTCAGAAGATTTTTCGTGTGATGATAAGACTCATTTTAAAGGAAAAGCTATTTTTCTCGTGTTCCAACCATTCCATAATCCCTGTTACCACAAGAAAGTTCCCATTTCTAGAGTTTTGTTATTTCAAAAGTTATGTAAATGGAATCTTATAGCATCTTTGTCTTATCATACTGCAATATGCAATGCCAAAGACTATATGGTTTAAAGAGCAAGCATCTGAAGAACAGCAATCACTGCAACACAGTATTGTAGCCTGGAGAATTCAAGGTCAAGGGGTTATTGAGTTTAGCTACTAGTAAGGATGTTCCTTTTGATTTTCAGACAGCTGCCTTCTTATCGTGTCATTACATAGCCTATTTTTAAAACAAGCATGAACCCTGCTGTCTCTTCTTATGAAGGCACTATTTCCATCATGAAAGCCCCACACTCATGATGCAATCTTGCTCTACTCACAAACACTATCATACCAAGGATCATGGTCAACATAGAAGTGACAATGGGGGACAGGAAAGGATTACATCCATCCATCCTACAGTATACTTTAAGGAGAATTTAGGGATTGGCCTTTTCCATTCATATTTATTTGATTTTCTGAGTTATTGTCTACTTCAGTAGCACATTCCTTTTATAACTGAGTATTATTCTCTGATGTGGATGTACTACATTCTATACCACTTTATTTTAAGAAAATATGAGCTTATTCCTGTTTTCATCTTGAAAGAGGCACCAATCATTTCTCTTTCTCTCCCCCCTTTATCCCATCTCTCTGTCTTCAAATGTATCTCTTCTATTTTTGTAATAAATTCATAGGAACATAACTGTTATGACATATTTTTGGTTTGTGAAGAAACTGACATTGATTTGTGGAGCAACTCTATCTCTTTATATTTTTATGTATGAGTTTCTTACATCTGTGAATCACACTTTTACTATCTGTGTTTGGGTTCTTTTTCCAGAATTTGCCTAAGTCATATTTTGCTGTTGCTTTTTGGAGACAGGTTTTCATGATGCAGCTCTGGCTATCCTAGAACTCACTATGTAAACAAGGCTGAGTTCAAAAGGTGTGCACCACTATGCTTATCTCTAAGTTGTAGCTTTATATTTATATGTAGGTTTGTGACCTATTTTGAGTTTCATTTGTATAAAATGAATCTTAGACTGTTTTTTATTTTTTTGAGTGTGGGTAGCCAACGACTCCAGCACCAACTGTGAAAAAAAGCAAACAACAAAAAACCCTCCCCAAACAAATAAGAACACACCAAAAGAGTTTCTCCATAGAGCTGCATAATGCCAGCATTTTGCTGTTCTTACTCATTTTTTCAATGACAGGAGTCCCTTAAGTGTATCTTTTCAAAGATTTTTGTTTGTTTTCACAGAAATTAAATACAAAACCAAGAATGTTCTTGCGTATCATGAATGTACATCTGTAGTTACGGAGTTTTATCTCCATTTCAAGGTCCCTGGTAGTCTTCTGAGTTATTTATGCGTCTTCTCCTCAATCACTAAAATAACTGTCACTATAGGAAATCAGTAATATCAAGATTGAATGGAATAACATTGTCCTAAAGACAGAAAAATAGCATGGAGTAAAATGCCACAGTTTTGTGACAGACATCTGAGGTTGCAGTTTGCAGGAAAATCTCTTGTGATTCAGAGAATGGCAAATTTGTCATAATAATATTACCATCTTTGAGATCTTTTTCAAAGTCACATTTAAAAAATTCAAGGAAGGGTAAAACAAAATTGTTTGGGGGTAAAAATGTATTAATTTTCTAGTCTGCAGTCTATCTGTTTTTTGTATAATTACTGGTTTGACTTAACTTCAGTACATAAGAAGTTCTTTAAAATGGTTTTCTAGGTTAAACTGTGACAGCTGATTTGATTTTGACAGACATCCAGTCAAGTGTTTCCCATGCAGTGTCAGTGCAAGCCATGACGCTAATTGCGTCTTTTGCTGCAAAATGCCACATGTAACATTTCAAACAGAATTCAAACACCAGTGTGACTATCATTTATTTCACTTTGCAATAGAAATCTAAAATATTAGCCTTCATTTTGTCTTTCTCAGTTTCTTAATTGACTATTTTATCTTTACACAGTGATCCCATTAGTGGGCACCATCAGTTAACTAGACAGACCAGTCAAATATGCCTGTTATAAACAACATATTAAAATCTGGTGCATTTAAGGAGATGTTATAGTTATAAATTAGTTTTTAAGTATAAAATTAATTTGGAAACAAGCCAGTATCACTTTTCTACTGATCATCAAGTGTGAAGGCATTACAGTACTTTTATTTAAAACAATGCAAATTAGTCATTTAAACCAAAGCAAATGTTTCTTGAGTTCATTGCTGTCTGCCCTATTGGACAGAAATGTTTTTTCTTTCATGAATTGCAATTGTGTGGTTTTCATTCATATGTTTAAGCACTTTGAGATTGATTTAATAAATATTACAGAACTTGATCAGTGCTGGCTCAGTGGTGAGCTATCTTCTTTGGAGTTGTATTATTTCAGAATATTCCTCTAAATAGTGTATCTGTTATTACCAACAGATATCTTCTTGCTTGCAGTTACCATCATCTTTATCACTGGGGGTATGCGAATCATTTTTCTGCAATTACTAAGTTTACTTTTGTATTAGAAGCACTGTAATAATTTTTGCTACAATCCTAGTGTTTATCATATCATGTTGTAAACCTAATCTAATTGTTTGCAATATTTTTAAGGTCCATAAGCTTGTGCACACTACAATATCTCTATGTGAATGAAATCAGGACATTTCTCAGATTCGTTTTCTAAAAGTTGCACTTTTGAAAAAGTTGTCATAAGCAACTAGTATTGTGTAATAACTCAAAATATTTAGTTGAAAGAGAAACATCCATTTTCCATTGTCAATGGTGTCACTGGAGATATTTTGAAATGATTAAGAGACTTCTTATTAAGAAAGCTTGTCCTTTAGCATAGGCTTGTGTCAACTAGATCCTATAATTTAAAATAACTCATTTATATTAATCTATGTTCTGCCATATAGGTTTATCTCACTTTTATCTTACAACTACTGTTTCCTCTCTGTGTCTGACTAATGTCTACACTTTTCTTTTCCCAAAGTCTTCTCTGTCCCTTGAAGCCCCAATTAAAAATTTTATGTATAGCTATTGGCAATTCACCTCTTTATTAAACCAATCGTTGTGACACATTTTTACACAGTGTACAAATATCCCTTAAATTTATATCACTATACAAAAACAACTTAAGCAAGATTAGAAACATAGAGTATTTTCTAACAAAAACCTTAAATTTGTATCAATATACAAAAGTCCATACCAATGAAAAATATTTGAGATTAATAGATTATATTTAGTTTAAAGTAGATTCAACAATCTACCATTTCATCCTATCATTTCTATACGGTCCTCCTTCCTCTTAAAAAGTAGATCCCTGAATCTAGTTTCCTCTGCTTTATTTTCTCCCTTACCGTGACCTGTAACAATTTGCAAACCCTGTCCTAAATGATGACAAACATTCAGAACCCACAGTACAACCAAAGAGTACCACATCACCTTTTAGGAACGTGGGTATTGTCTTCTTAAAATTACTTATTTTTGTCTGGGGACAACAACATCTTCAGGGAATCCTAAGAATATTGGGATAATGGTGAAATCCAGGGAAAACTGACTATTATTTTTGTTTGATCTCCATGTGATGGGATTGTGTAGAACTCATCTGAAGTCTTGTCTGGACAGTCTGTGAGGTTGGACCATCTCAGCTACCAGCTTTGAAGTTGTTCAGGATGTAGAATTATGAGGAAACTACATAGGAGACACACTGAGAGCCTGGAATACCTGAGCTACTTATGTTTGGTGGTGTGTGGTCCTTTTTTCTGAAAACGTGTATATTTTTTATGCACATATACATGAATTAACACAAGTCTAGACTACTTTACAGTGGGCCTGTATCCTTCTCTGACTGTACGAGCCAAAACTTAAACTACTATGCTATATCTATGCAGTTCTGCTTAGCATATGGCACACTGGCTGCTGGCTCCAACCCCCTTGGTTTTGTGAGAGCATAGTCTGAGATTGGTGGGTACTGGACTAGAAACACATTTACCTGTGACAGCTCTTGCAATTTGTTATGTCTGTCTGAAGCAGGAATTTGTACCCAGTGCTGGCTGCTCAGGTGCTCAGCTGCACAGCAGAGTCTCTTAAAGAGCCTCATCTCTTTATGCTGATCCTGCCCATGTTGCAAGTGTTTGTCCCGACAAGTTCTGCCACCCTTCTTAGACCCCAAAAAACACACAGATGCTATATCAATTATAAAACTGTTGGCTGAAGGTTAGACATTTTATTGGCTAGATCTGCCTTAATTATAAACCCATTTATATTAATTTAAATATTTCCACATGGTTTTTATTACCAGAGAAAGGTCTGGACCTCATAGTCTTTTGGCAGCTACAAGTATTCTCCTCCTGCTGGGCTTTCTCTGCCTACCTTTCCCAGAATTCTCCTCATCTCCTAGTCCTGCCTATTTCCCTGCCTGTATTGGTCACAGAGTTTTATTCATCAACCAATAAGAGAAGCATATATACAGAAGGACATTCCCCATCATACCCTAGACAGCATTGCTGCCAGGATGTCCCAACTTCCATGTTTGGAATTTTTCCCTTTTCTCTTTCTTTCTCTCTCTTTCTTTTTTAACTTTTACAGGCCTTTTTTTATAGATATACATGACTTGACTTTGGATTCCATTTGTACCATGTCATTCTCTGTACTGCCAAGTCCCATATATTAGCACAGAGGCTTTGTATTGATTATTAAAAAGTGGCATTTAGCTTAGTTTGTTTCAACTAGCTCTTATAACTTAAATTAATAAATTTTTAATCTATTTTATGCCATGTGGTGTTACCTGTCCTCCATCTTACATTTCCTGTTTCCTCTCCATGTCTGGTTGGCAACTCCAAGTAAGTTTTTCCCTGGAATCGTCTATGTCCTCAGAGTGCCACCTAACCTCTTCCTGTCTAACTGTTGACCATTCAGTCCTTTATTAAACCAATGACAGTGACATATCTTCACCCAATATACAAATATACCACAACAATAGATACTATAGAATGATATCAAAATATTAAAGAGACTTAGTGTCCTATATTTGCTGTTTAAAAGCTCCTAAGGCCTGGGAACTGCACATGAGGGAAGCTATCACAGAAGACTAGGACATCCATTCTGACTTCACAGTGCTAGTCCTGTGCCCATACATGGTAAGAAGAGAGCCATTAGAGTATTGGACCTGCTTGTTCCTACCAGAAGAAAACCTTTGACCTGTACCCACCAGAAGAGGAAGAGACCCTAGTGGCACCTACTGGAAGAAGGGAATGACAAGATGAGAGTATAAGAACATATTCAACAACTGAAAGAATAATATGACACCACCAGAGTCTAGGGACTCTACACCAGCAAGACCTGAGTATACCAACACAGATAAAGCAGAAGAGAATGACCCTAAAAACAACTTTAAGAAGACGATAGAGATCATCAAGAGGAAATGAGAAAATCCCTGAAAGAAATGGAAGAAAAAAAACAAAAACTGCAAGAAATAAACAAATTTCTTAAAGAAAACAAGACAAGACAAAACATCCAAAACAAGCAAAGGAAACAATTCAAACAGTGCAAGGCTTGATAGTTGAAATAGAGACAATACAAAAGCATATCACAGTCTGAGGGAATGCACGAAATAGAAAAGCTGGGTAAAATATCAAGAACTACAGACGCAAGCATAACCAACAGAATACAAGAGATGTAAGAGAGAATCTCAGGCATTGAAGAAACATTAGGAGAAATAGATTCATTGACCAAAGAAAATCTTAAGTCCAAAATATTTCTAACACAAAATATCCAGGAAATATGGGAAACAGTGAAAAGGCCAAACCTAAGAATAATAATATAGAAGAAGGTGAAACAACCCGTCTCATGTGCAAAAAATATATTCAGCAAACTCATACAAGAAAACTTTACAACCTAAAGAAAGACACGCCAATGAAAGTACAGGAAGCTTACAGAACACCAAATATAGTGGACCATAAAAAATCAGCTTGCCACATAATATACAAAACTCCAAACATACAGATAAGGAAAGAATATTAAGAGCAGCGATGGAAAATGCTGTGAGTTCAAATGTGCAGCGAACCTGTTATTTTCAGAAAACACCATTTCCTTCTAATCATCCCACATCTCTGGCTCTTACAGTCCTTCTTTCTTTTCTTTCAATTCATTCCTGATCCACAAAAGGAGGAAGTGTTATAGAAAGCCCATTTATAGCTGAACACTCCACACTCTCTTGTTCTCTGAACCTTGACCAGTTATGGGTCTCTGTGCTAATCATCATATGGAAAGAGGAGATAGAATACTGTGGCATAAAGCTGGTAAAGAGAGACATTGGTAGCATACTCTTAATATCTTACCACTTGACAAACCCTCTTCATATTGATATCTGCTCTTTTTTGTTTTCTTACTTCTAGTGCGGCTTACACTTTCCCAACAAGAGAAGGATGTTATGGATGTAAATCACAACCTATTTCAACACTGCTTTAAAAACAAGACAAAGTGAAAACAGAATCCTAAATGTTTTATTGTCTTTTTTTTTTTTTTGGTTTTACAAGACAGTGTTTCTCTGTATTGTTTTGGAGGCTGTCGGTCCAGCCTGGTCTCGAACTCACAGAGATCTGCCTGCCTCTGCCTCCCGAGTACTGGGATTAGCGGCGTGCACCACCACAGCCCGGTGTTTTATTGTCTTAGAACAGAAGCCTATCCTTATTTCAAAGCCTCTTGCTCTGTGCATGTTGGGGCCCTTTCTATCTGCCTCTATACAGATTATGTATGGCAGTCATTCCCTTGCTTGCTATATCTAGAAAATTATCCTTTATATTCAAAATTATGTAGTTATAATGTACATATCATGCACTGGCAAAGAAAATAACATACCAATTTAAATGGGCTAACTTAAAGGGGAAGAAAATAGTTACACAAAGAAATAATCACTGTGATTCACTTTATTTTGCAATTAATAAAGAAAACAAAAAGGAGTCATCATCAGTAAGAATTTTCTTTTTTGTATGTCTGTGTTTTATTATAAATACCTGAAAATATGTTAGTTGTGGTTTTAAGAGTTTGTAGTGATGTATAAATATAAATATACATTTTTATCAATATGACTACACTCGTGCCAAGGAACAGCATAGCATTTCTCTGTATTCAGATGAGACTGAATTATGTTTCTGTAAAAAAGTCAAAGTTGTCACAACTTTAACAGACCTTAGAACTGTCATATTGCCTTATTCATAGTTTTGACAGTCTTAGTTCTCTACATCAATGCTCTTACATTCAATGTTTACCTACACATTTATTTATCATTTGTGCCTGCATGTGTGTGAAAGAGAAAGTGAGACAGAGAGAGAGAGAGAGAGAGACAGAGACAGAGACAGAGACAGAGACAGAGACAGAAACACACAGAAGATTATACATGAACCTAAAGCATTGTGGAGGTCAGAAGATAACTTGAAGCAGCCTGTTCTCTCTTTCCACGTGTGTGTTCTAGGGCTCTAACTTTGGTGTTTAGGCTGCGTGGAAAGGCTTTTATCTGCTAAGCTGAGCCATCCTGCCTGCCAGCCCTCAAAGCATAGTATAATAGTAGTTATTATTATTAGTATTATTACTGTTACTTTAGGTGCAACTCATGATGAAAATCAAAGTATAATTCTGAAGGCTGCCCTGTGTGAGACTGGAAGAAAACGTAGGATAATTCCTACAAGACAGCTATGAGAAATAGAGAATACTCACATCTGTCATCTCTTATAAATTTGGTAGCTCAGTCTTGCACTTCCTTCTGAAAACTCTTTCCACAAAGTCTCCTACAATGTCTTCCTGTGGTGATATCTTGCTTATACAAATAGAGCTTGTCTGAAGATCAGAGGGTGGAACTTGCCACTAGCTAAGTATAGAGGTCTAGAGATCTATACAGATAAGCAGGAAGTGAGATGGCTGGGCAGAGACAGGAAGTAGGATGGTTTGTTCCTTCCCTCTGATCTCTCAACATTTTCCTCTGTATCTGACTCCAGGTTTTTATTGCTGAGACCTATTAAGAACTCCATTTACTCCTTCCTATATGTTAAATAGAAGCAAGGTACCAAATATTCTTAGATTGCATTAAATTGGAAGTTTGTTGAAAATCTTTATGTAGAATATAATTTGAGCCTCAAGATATTTTGTTCGTGATGTGGTATGTGTATGTGTGTGTGTGTGTGTGTGTGTAGTATTATGCCTTTGTTGCTTAATTTCCTTACTGTCAGCTACTAAATATGTTTCTAAATTTCATTTGAGAATCTTCATTAAATTGTGAGATAAAACTATATAAAGGCCTACCTGAGGATACATTATCACTGAAGGTCATATACAATGCTGCTTGCTCAGAGACATATGAGTTTCCACTTTATAATATAACAATATTATATAACATTATTTAAAAATTATGGCACTTGTTAAGGACAGTATTATTAGTAAACATTTACTAGGCATTGGAAGTTGAGTTGCCAGGTGATAGTGTGTGCTCCTTATGAAAAAGGTATTAGTTTTGTGTCAAAGGGAAGACAGTAAGGCCAATGGAAAATTATTTTTATTTGAAATCATTTATAAAAATTTATGACTTAAGGAATTAGCTTTAGAAGACATTGCAAATAGTCCTATAGTATTAATAGGATCAACTATGCTAACTTTCAAAAATCTCTACAATACCTGTTCACTCATTTCCATAATTACAATACTGAACATTTCATAGGAAGCAGTTTTTACACTCCTGTGAGTTGTGTTTACTGATGCTTTAGGGACAGGGGATTAAATCTGCATGAAATCATCACATTTCCCTAGATGTCACCATGAAATTGGCACTTTCCCCTGCAAATTTCCATGAAATTATGAAATTATTGCATCTTTGTCTCTGGAGCTCTTGCTTGAAAATATAAATAAGATTGTGTTGCCCCTTTCATAGTTCAGTTTGGGCTATAGCTCTTGATTTATGACTCTCTTAATTAAGCCATAGGTGAACATGTATGCATTTTATGTAAAACAATTTAAAGATGATTCTAATTAAATGTCTAGGGTCAATGATTAAAGATTTACTTTAATGTCTGTCTATTTCCTATGGGTACCAGAATGTGGCATGGGCAAACTATCTGCCTTTGCCAATTTTACAGTTAATGGTAATGGCTGTCACCAAATAATCCTTATGAATTATTTTCAAGATTCTCTAAATTAGTGAAAAAAGAAGAATGGTGGGTAATTTCTTTTTGATTGCCTTAAAAAATCGTCTTCCACATGGGCCTTAAAATATATGCTGCCACTACAAACACACAGAACTATAGAGTTTTTTCTTTCATGGTCATATGATGAGGTTCAGTCCAAGCAAAGCTCTCAACTCTCCTGTTTCTGCCTCTGGATTATTGAGATTACAAATGCAGATGATTAGCCAGAGCTCCTGGCACCTTTTTAAATATGTTTTTATTAATTTTAATGAATTTGTAATGAGAGATCTTTTATTTTGAGAGAGTCCAGTGTATCCTTAAACTTGCTTATAAAAGAGGAACAGATGACCTTGAACTTCTGATTATTTCCCCTTCATCTCCCCAGTACTGGTATTGCTGGGATTTACTATTACACTGATTTATGCAATGCCAGAGGTAAAACTCAAGGTTGAGCTACATGTATCTCCAGCTCCAGATGTTTCTGAGTATTTTTTTCTAACAAGTTATCACTATATTGTAAGCCCTTTTAGCCACACAAATGTCCAGACCTCTTCCCTGAGGACCTCTAACTGCCAAGTTCCACCCACTAGATGCTCTAAGTGCCTTAACAACTAGACCCTATCCCCAAACAAGGAAGTGAGAAGCCCAGTCTCTGGACATGAAATTCTACCAATCCTCACCCTGGAAAGTTCCACCTACTTCCCAAGAAACTCTATATAATCCCTATATCTTTTTCAAGTTTGCTGCTGTTTCTCAACTGAGTAGAGACATTCTCCTCCTGGTTTTTCCCCTCACAATAAATCATTTGTGTGGGATGTGACTTTGTGGTATTCCTTGCCTCCAGGCTGCTTTAGTCCTTCCAATGCCTCACACCAACGCCCCATCGAAACTGCCCTCCACTCCCCAGGGAGAGCAAGGCCTCCCATGGGGGAATCATCAAAGTCTGTCACATCATTTGGGGCAGGGCCTAGGCCCTCTCCCATGTATGTAGGCTGAGAAGGTATCCCTTCATACAGAATGGGCTACTAAAGCCCCTGCACTAGGGCTAAATACTGGTTCCACTGCCAGAGGCCCCATAGACTGTCCTGACCTCCCAACTGAGACCCACAATTCAGGTAGCCTGGTTTGGTCCTATGTTGGTTTCCCAGCTGTCAGACTGGGGTCCACGAATTCCCAGTTGCTCAGGTCAGCTATTTCTGTGTGTTTCCCTAGCATGATCTAGACCCCTTGCTCATCACTCCTTCCTCTCTACAACTGGATCCCGGGAGTTCTGCTCAGTGCTTAGCTGTGGATCTCTGCTTCTGCTTCCATTAGTTACCGGGTGAAGGTTCTAGGATGGCATTTAAGGTAGTCATTGTAAGCGTTTAGGTTGGATGGGGATGGGTCATGTATTCTAGCACTCGAGATTCACAGAATATTGAGTGTTACACAGCACAGGTGGAAGGGTATCCTGGAGCTCGGGAGCCACAGAATAATGAGTGTTACACAGCTTAGATGGAAAGGTGTCCTGGAGCTCTGGAGCCCAGGACCACCACAGGTTGTAGTAAGCTTAGCAGCTTACAGCCTTGCATCAGGGAAAGGCTTCCACAGTGTATTGGCTCTGCTCTGACAGGACAGGGTCTTCCAGCT
Organism: Mesocricetus auratus; assembly: GCF_017639785.1. NCBI lineage: Eukaryota > Metazoa > Chordata > Mammalia > Rodentia > Cricetidae > Mesocricetus > Mesocricetus auratus. The sequence goes on along the minus strand of NW_024429200.1, from coordinate 30,272,408 downwards.
GGGGATGTTCGCCTAGTGTAGCAGTTTTGCTTGGCAGGAGGTTTCTCCGGCAAAGTTGCTACAGTTCAGGTCTGTTCCTCGAGGCTCTGCTCCAGGAGAGCAGATAGCCAGCAGTGAGGCAGAGCCGGAAGCAGAGTGTATAACAACTCTGCTCTACCAAGGGAAAAGTTTCCCTGGCAAATGTGTTACAGCCCTGCTCACTCTGCTCGCTCTGCTCTGCTCTGCCCAGGGTCGCCTCTGCTCTGTCGTGTCTGCAAAATGGGTCGGCAAAAGAAGATCTTTACCTAAAGCTTATCTAAGGGGTTTATTGGAAGAAAGTAGCTAGACCAGCCAAGCTGAGCATACTTAGGGTTTATGTAGGGATTCTTGGGGGCGGGGAAGTTTTTCCAGGATAGGGATTGGTCTGATTTCAGTGCTGAGCTCAGATTGGCTAGACTTCTGCTGGAGGATTGGTTAGTTTTCTGCACAGGGTCATATTTGGCTCTGGTTTGAGGGCCAAAGTGTGTTTCTTTTTCTGGTCCTTTTTAGCCTTTTGGCTCCAATTTTAGGGCCAGGGTGCATTTTTTTCACTGACTCTGATTCCATGGAAAGTGTGTTCATTTGGCACTGGTTTCAGTGTCAGGGTACATTTCTTTGGTTCTGGTTGCAGGGCCAAAGTGTGTTTCTTTGGCTCTGCTCAGGGTATGTTTCTTTGACTGGCCGCTTTTCCCTACAGTCATCATTCTCATTATAGGGTAAGGGCATTCAAGGTAGTATCTCACTATTGTTTAGATTCTTAGTTGGGGGTCATCATTGTGGATCCCTGGAGATTCATAATTTTGCTTCTTTTTCAAAAATCAGGTGTTTCTAGGTGTGGATTGATATCAGAGTTTTCAATTCGATTACATTGGTCTACTTGTCTGATTTTATGCCAATATCAGGGATAACAGGAGAATACCTAAACATAATAAAGGTAATATATAGCAAGCCAACAGACAACATCACACTAAATGGAGAGAAAATCAATGTGATTCCTCTAAAATCAGGAACAAGACATGGTTGCCCACTTTTTCCATATCTTTTCAATATTGTACTTCAAGTCCTAGCTAGAGCAATAACAAAAGGAGACCAGTCAGATACAAATTCAAAAGGAAGAAGTCAAACTTTCACTATTTGCAGATGATAAGATAGTTTATATAAGTAACCTGAAAAATTCAACTCCTACAGCTGATAAACACCTTCATCAAAGTGGCAGGATACAAGATAAATTCAAAAGAAACCAGTAATTTTCCTGTATGTCAATGATAAATGTGTTGAGAAAGAAATCAGAGAAACTACACCCTTTATAATAGCTGGAAACAACATAAAATATCTTGGGGTAACTCCAACCAAACAAGTAAAAGTTCTTTATAACCAGAACTTTGAGTCTTTAAGGAAATAAATGAAAGAAGCTACCAGAAAATGGAAAGATCTTCCAGGCTCTTGGGTAGAATCAACATAGTAAAAATGGCCATCTCCAGATTCAACGCAATCTATAGTTTCAATGCAATCCCCATCAAAATCCCAGTGCATTTCTTCACAGACCTTGAAATAACAACACTCAACTTTATATGGAAAAACAAAAAACCCAGGATAGCCAAAATAACCCTCTACAATCAAGGAACTTCCAGAGGCATCATCACCCCTGACTTCAAACTCTATTGTAGAGCTATAGTAATCTAACCAGACATTTACAGTATTACCAGCCCCTAGCTACAGAGCTAAAGAGGCTGGAGGCTCTTGATCATACACTGATGGTGAGGATCAAGTTCTCCCTAAGTGATTCAGCACCCTGATTCAACAGGAAGCAGTCTAATGAAACACTGCCCCTTTCCTGTTACCTGATTTTTTATCAATAATAAACATGAGTGTCCAGGCCCCTCCTCTAAGGACCTCTACCTTCCAGGTTCTACCTACAAAATATTCTAACTGCTGTAACTGCTAATCCCTGTTCCAACCCTATGGAGCAAGAAGCCTAATATCTGGACATGAAATCCCACCAATGTCCACCATTTAAAGCTGCACTTTGAAAAGTTCCTCTCTCTTCCTAAGAAACAAGGTATAAGGACTGTATCATGTTGAGTTTGTTGCTATTTCTCATGCTGGCACAGGCAGCCACCCTCCGGGATTTTTCTCTCCCAATAATCGCTTATGTGAGGTTTATTGTGTGGTGTGACTTTGTGGTATTCCTTGGGTCCAGGCTGCCAAGATACACATTGATATTGTGTTTCTATTTGTTACTTGCAACAACTTTCTTTGTAGGAAATAAAACAATACTATACCATTACTCCTGGATTGGGACACGGTTTGTTGAAGCCATTTCATGTGAGTTAAAGGGGCCCAGTAACATGCCTAAGAATATGCTTTGAGAGTAGTGTGTCATATTCTGCCATTATTTTGGGTTTTTGTTTTGTTTTGTTTTTTAGGAGATAGAACTGGCAATTCTATAGAAATGCAACTAAATTATTTACAAAACAACTGCTTTGTTACTCTATACTTTCTAAGTTCTGAAATAAAACAAGTGAAGAGGAATTTCAGGCACCTGCAATTAACATGAATGAGCTGCAATTGTTTATGCTTTTATAATAATTCATTGACAGTGAGGATTTGTTAGGGAAACAAAATTCATCCTAATTTTCTGATACTAAATAAGATGCGAGGTTATTTAAACTGATGAGAAAATGGAGAAATGGGGTTTCATTGATATTTATGTTCTCATTTTTGTTATAAAAGTAAAAGATGAAATGTTATACTGCTCTTTATCCTGTTTAGAATTGTGTGACGATCATTCTTGATATGCAATGTCTAAACAAAATCAAGTTAACCTGATCAAATGTAGCATAAAATCAGTGGTAAAACAATGTGATTTTAGCTATTCCCTTTAAAATTTAGGAAATCTTCTAGGTTTTGAACTTAGAGAATGACGATCCAGATTTACATATTTTAAAGTCCCATTCCCTTGTTGTAGTGTGACATTCTTACCCTTTTTAAAATCAAGAGTAGGTACTAAATAATTGTTTCCTTTGTAAGTAATTCAAGAAACAGTTTGTTTCCTAGTGTAATGTTAATATGTATTTAGGATTATCTCTATTTCAAGAACTGGCCCATGTTATTTTAGCTTTACAAGATTATTGGTTGTCTCCACAAACTCTCAGAAAGACTCCTTTTCTAATTAAAACACCTACAGAACTCATTGAACATGGAAATGTTGAACTGGTGCTCCATTGGTGCCTATATAGTGCCTTTATTCCTACCTTCTAGCATCTTTGTTACAGGAACACATTGTACACATAATCAAAAGAGAAATGCAAACACCCTGACAGCCACTAACTTTTTATCGGTAGTGGTGTTCTGTCTTCAATGTATGCTAGGCAGTGGTAGCACAAAGCTTGTGGGATTAACCAGCTGTAACCAATTTGATCTGAGGCCACTTCACAAGATATAAACCATACCTGACACTGCTTGGGTGACCAAGAATGTGAGACTGGATAGCCCAGGGCACTAGGGAAAAACCAAATAACACTGGTATATAAAAAAGGAAGAAAATGTAGTGATAAAATGATTCCTAACAATTTTTTGCTACATTTATTCATCAATGCCTCACTCAGCCATCATCAGAAATGCTTCCTTCACAGGGGAACAAATAGAGAGGTCCACAGCTAGACAATACATAGAGAATGAGAGACTGTGGAACACTCACCTGTAAATGGAATGTCTCTATCAAATCCCTCTACTCAGAGTTCAGGGAATGCTGTGGAAGAGAGGGCATAAAGATTACAAGGACCAAAGGCATTGGATGAAACTGATAAAAAGAGACCCTCTGAGATCCTCTGAACAGATGGGGAACACATCAAGGGGTGGGGGCAAGTGGGAGCTGGGAAGAAGAGAGGGGGATAAGAGGAAGAGAGAGTAGGTCATGGGGGAACAGGAATGTTGAGTGGGGGGGTGTAGAATATGGGGAAGAGGGAATCATAGATTAGAAGACAGATCAGGCACCAGTGTGACCTCTAGTGATCTAAAGGGATGACACCAATTGGCAAGCTAAGCAACAGTGGAGAGACCACCTCGAATGCCCATTCCTGATAATGAACTTGACCATACTGGAGCCTTCATCCAGTGACTGATGGAAGCAGACACAAACACCCAGTTAAACACTGAACTTAACCCAAGGAACCCAGTGACAGAGAGAGAGGAGCGATGAACAAATTGGCAAAGAATGGGCTGGCAAAACCAGCAGAAACAGTTTATCTGAACAGGGGAGAGCTCTTGGAACCCAGACTGACAGTGGGGAGGCCAGCATGGGACTGATCCAGACACCCAGATTATGAGTGTGAGTGAGGAGGCCTGGGCAACCTATGGGGTCCTGAGCAGTGGATCAGTGTTTATCCCTGGAATACAAACAGACATCATCTGCCCATAGCACATAGAGGGATGCTCTCTCAACCTGGACTCTTAGGGGAGTGCCTGGACCCTGCCCTGAGTGAAATGACAGACTCTAGATATCCCTATGTGGAAGGAATTGGTAATAGGGTGAGAGGCTAGGGGTATGGTGGGGGGTTGCTGGAGGAGAGGAGGGAGAGGGAACTGGGATTGACATGTAAAACAAGCTATTTAAAATAAAAGAAAAACAATTAAGAAAAAGAGATGCTCTGAATTAACTTGAGCAAATGCATATGAATTCAAATGAAGCAGCAAGCACAGGGTCCTCTGTGTACATGTTATGGCTTCCAGGTTCCTGGTTTTTATGGATTCCTGAGTGTGTGGATGAGTGGGACTCTGGCTCTTGTGCCTTCTCTTAGATTTCAACAGAAGAAAGCTTCTGTTGGTTTGTCTTATCCAGCTTCAATGTGACCATTCTTGTTTTATTTTACTATGTTTTATTCTGATACATTTAAAAATTACTGAAAGAATGAAAACCTAGTCACTAGAGTAAAACTTAACAACTGAAATGTCACTTAGACCTGCAGAGAGAGGGGAACTCAGTGTTCTCCACTAGTGACACTGGATGTATCAACCACTGAAGGACAGGTCTCATGTTCACAGAATAATTGACCAACTTACATTGGAATCTACAGAGTGTGTATGGGGGGGGACAGGGGTTGTGTGTATATGTTTGTGTGTGTGTGTGTGTGTGTGTGTGTGTGTGTATGCGCGCGTGTACAGTAAGTTTTATTTGGTATATTTTTGTGTTTTGTTATTGTTTTTCTTTTTGGGTGTTGTTTTATTTCATTGGGAGTTTCTGTTTATCTTTTGAGAAAGAACTTAAAGTTGGATGTGTATGAAAGGGAGAGGGTCTAGAAAAACTTGGGGGAAGGGATAAATATGTTCAAAGTATATTTTTAAATTAAAACCTGTTTAAATGATAAAACATAGCTAAAATTTTTATGCAGATATGTATCTCTTTAAATTACTTTCATATTTTGAGTTACATAATTTATCCTACCTCTTTCCTCCTCAACAATCTTTCATATACTCATCCTTTCTGTCTTTCTAATTCATTCCTCTTTTCTCATTAATTGTTGTGATATATATATATGTATATATATATAGTCTGTTCATGCTGCATAATGTTAATGTATGCATCTGCTGCTGTACTCATAATAGATAAGAACTGGCACTATCCTAAATGTCCTTCAAATGATGAATGGATAAAACTGTGGTATATATACAGTATGGAGTACTATTCAGCAGTAAAGCAAAAAGAAATCATGAAATGTGCTGGCAGATGGATAGAAGTAGAAAAGTAGAAACTTGAATCAAGAAAGGCAAACATTGCATGTTCTTTATCTGGTTTGTAGCTCCAAATCATCAGATGGGAGTACCCAACTTGAAGTAAGAGAAATCAGGAATAGTTGGGCAATAGAAGGCTGTCATGGGTTTGCTAAGTTTTGGCAGTACTCTGAAGAAAGGGTGCTTGAATCCAGGGAAATGTACTCTATCTTTCCTTTCAAACTGGTGAACTGTTAAGTGTAAATCCCCTATTTTAATATATATGCTACAAAATAACGATAAAGAGCCTAACGTACTGGAGCTGCAACAGAGAAGAAAGCAAAGATTGTGTTTTAAGTTAGTCATATCTACTATAAACAGTAAAGGAAAGAGGTGACAGAAGGGACAGTGTGTAGGGAAGAGGGCTGAATAAAAATGTTTTCTGGATGCCAAGAAAGAAAATCCTAACAAGAGTGAAATCTAATCACCTGTTATTCATGGCGAGTCTTGAACCAAAATTGAGTGGATATTAAAACAGTTGTTTCAGTGGCTCTGTGTATAAGGTGTGTAACTTATAAGGTTGGGATAGAGACAAATTAGGAAATGAACTTCTGTTTTCCTGGGCTGAGCACTTGATGCATAGAATAAACATTGCACTGAAAAGAAAAATCGCTGTAATAAGAAAGTATGAGTTCACAGTTGCTGTTATTAATTCTGATGAAATAATTCCAACTTTGCAGAAACTCTTCTAAATAATAAAAAAGAGTATTGTAGCATCAGCAAGGGACAGCTCTGTCACTTCAGAACTGGATTGTGTGAAAACTTGTCTTTATAGACTCTACCATTCCTCCAATCTAGTGTGTGACGATTCCTTAATTTTCTTCACTAAGCATCTCATTAGAAAAATTACTGGGAATAAGTCCAGTCTGGTTAGAGTGGATACGTTCTTGAAATTAATTTACTGATACATTTCATTCATTTTAATGGAAGATTTTGACTCTCATTTTCATTTGGAGGATGCCTTTTTCTGATTGTAGTCTCAGGATAGTGGGTGGCCCTATAGAATGAGTTAGGAATGCTTCTGTCCTTTCATCCTTCTCAGAAGAGTTTGTATAAAGTTACACTAGTTCCTTACATGTAGGAAAATTGAGCAGTAAGTATATGTGTTTGGACATTTTCTGCTTTGAAGTTTTTAATTAATGGCTGAATTTGTTGACTAATGCTAGAATTCAGATAATCTATTTCTCCCATTGTAAATGCTCCATTACTCTCTGACACTGGGCAACTGTGCCTTCTCTTCCTTGTCTCCTCTCTCTCCACCACTTCTCTCCCTTCAAGTCTTTCCCCTCTTGTTCCCACTCTCTTTCCTTCTTCCTTCTTCCCCATCTCTTCTCCTTTTGATGATCCCTTAACTACAGGATTATAAATTTCATTGATCTTTCAAAGTAATAACATTTAGTACCTTCACATATCTTTGTGACTTTATTTTAAATTTAATTGACTGTAGTTTTATCTCTTCTGATTGTTGTATTCTTTCTATGGTGTTTTTGAGATTATAACTATACTGTTTCTTCATTCACCTTCCCCACTTCAAACACTCTCATATATCTCACTCTACTCCCTTTTAAATTCACAGCCTCTTTCTCTTTTGTCATTAATTATTATTGCATATTATATGCATGCAATAGTACATATAAATGATTCAATAATATGTATACACTCACCAGTTATACTTAGAAATATATTGTATATATGGAATATATTACATATATGTGATATATATTATATATGTTCAGAATGTATATATTCCTAGCAATGTATGTATTCCTAAGTATAACTTGTTCTGTTTACTTTGTTTTAAATCATCTTTTTTCTCTGTTTACAAGGCAGATGTTTATCATTGTATTTTGTCTAATATGTTTACTTATTAATGTAACTTTCTACCTGTGTCTCATTTTTGCTGTATCCCACACATTTTTTTTAGGTAGTAATTTTCTTCTAATTTATTTTAAATTATCTCCAACAAAGACAGTGACAAGAGACTTGGATGTCACCTGATAAGATCTTTTAATGGAACATAAATACATATCTTAACCATTTCTATATATTCATAGCATTCTACATGTGCCTTAAAAGACCAAGATGTTAAAACTGGCTTTTGTTTTTCTACTTTCCATGTAAATCCAAGCTCGTCTTATCTGGACAAAATTCTGTTGTTAGAATTGAATACTCAAGCAGACACAGTATTTCCTTTCCTAATAGATAAAGGAATCAGCATACAACATTCATTGAGATTTTGCTGTCAAGAAATTCAAGATAAAATATTATATTATTGCCTGGCATTGGAGACACACGCCTTTAATCCCAGCACTCTGGAGGCAAAGGCAGGTGAATCTCAGTGAGTTCGAGGCCAACCTGGTCTACAGAGCAAGTTCCAGGACAGCATCCAAAACAATACAGAAAAACCCTATCTCGAAAAACCAAAAAATTATATTATTATATATATATGTATCTGTAAACATAGCATATATATGTATATATATGTGTGTGTGTGTAGAAAAACTAAAGTCATATGAAACCTGTCTATGCTGTGTGAAATGTGCTGTTACTTATTATCTTGCTTTTATGAAAGAGAAAATTATCAAAATGAAACAATTTGCCCAAGTTCACCAAGAACTTAGAAAGCTGTACATTGATTTCAAATTTAGCACTTACTATTACTTTTTTAGAGATCTTGTAATATTAATTGTTTTTGTTTAACTGTGAGTATGGGGTAGACTTCATGTATTCTTGAAAATGGATTCCATAAGTGTAACTAGATAAATTTGTAGAGCCTATGACAATAAAACTCTATTCTTAGCTAGAGAAAATCAGTAAATATAAGATGCACTATCTTACTTGAATACACTTAATTGTTTTAACAGATAAAATGTTATAGAACAGGAGTGTTTTGAACTTTGAACTATTTTGAAACAATGTGATGTTCAATTGCAATGTCAGAACATTGACTTTAATCTCTCTTAGAGAATTATCTGTCTAGTTCTCACTCTACCTTACCAGCTCACTTAGTCCAGAATTAAAAACACACCTGTGAGTCATTGCTAACAAACATTTGACATAGAAGCTGTCTATTTGCCTTTTTCAATACATTTCAGCTGTGTTTTGTTGTGAAAAATAAGTGAAACCATAGAGGACACCAACCTCTGATTACAGTGACTGACACATCCTAGTCTTGGTAACATCTGTTCAATTCTCCATTTTGTCAGTATTTGTTTGCAATGAGTCAGGTTTCAGAAAAGCATATTGTTCTTGACAGGAGCCAAGGAATGTGATACCATTGGCACATCTATGTGTTTTTGTTTCAGGATATAGTAGTTAGACACCACGATGGGATTTGTAGGCTTGTTTATCAATGAAACAACTAATTACAAAAGCAAATCTTTCTAAAAATTACCATTTCTTCTATAACCCTTAAGTTCTTCATAATGCAATGACATTTCATATTTTAAGTTTAACAGACAACATCTAGGTTCTTTGATTCAATTTTCAACATCTAGGATAGTCACTAAAGGTCATTCTATTTTCCAGACAACACCAGCACTTCTTCTTCTTAACTTGGAATTCAAATACTAGTATTAGTAGAATAATAGTGTTTGAATTAAGGCAGCATTTAAATTCTAAAAAGAAACAACTTCAAGAGGAGGGTTATTTTGGAATTTTCAGTGTTTGTGTGCAGAGCTACTGATGGGAACATATTTACAGGTTTTCAGGATCCTAATTTTATTGAGTCATAGGATTTTAATATTATCTAACATTTCCCTCTGCCCTGCACTCCAAACCATTTGGAAAATTAGATAATTTGAGATGTACAAATAATTTGCCATTTAGAGATGAATCCCAAATCTCCAATGGAATCAAATTGAACACCCTGATATTAACCCACACACATACTAATGCCTGATTTTCGACAAAGAAGCTATTTTATAATGGAAAAAAAGATAGCATCTTCAACAAATGGTGCTGGCATAACTGGATATTTGCAAGTAGAAGACTGCAGATAGATCCATGTCTATCACCATACACAAAACTTAAGGTCACATTGATCAAAGACCTAAACATAAATCCAGTGGGATGTACCCTTGAATGAATTGGTACAGGAGACAGCTTCCTGAACATAACACCAGTAGCACAGACATTGAGATCGACAATTAATAAATGGGACCTCCTGAAACTGAGAAGCTTCTGTAAGGCAAAGGAAACAGTCAATAAGACATAAAAGGCAGTGCACAGAATGGGAAAAAATATTCACTAACCCCACATCTGACAGAGGGCTGCTCTCCAAAATTTACAAATAACTCAAGAAGCAAGTCTCCAAAACAACAAAGGGTCCAATTAAAAAGTGGGGAGCAGAACTAAATAGAGAATTCTCAATAGAGGACTCTAAAATGACTGAGAGACACCTAAAAAAGTGCTCAACATCCTTAGCCATCTGGGAAATGGAAATCAAAACAACTCTGAGGCATCATCTCATTCCTGTCAGAAGGGCTAAAATCAAAAACACCAATGACAGTTTATGCTGGAGAGGAGGTGTAGAAAGGTGAACACTCCTCCATTGCTGGTGGGAGTAACTTGTACAGCAACTTTGGAAATCAGTATGGAGTTTCCTCAGGAAAATGGGACTCAGTCTACCACAAGACACGGCAATTCCACTCTTAGGTATATAGCCAAAAGATGCCCATTCACATAACAAGAATGTCTGTTCCTCTATGTTCATAGCAGCACTATTTGTAATAACCAGATCCTGGAAGCAACCTAGATGCCCCACAACTGAAGAGTGGATAGAGAAAATGTGATACATTTAAACAATGTAGAACTACTCAGTAATAAAAACAATGGAATCTTGAAATCTGCAGGCAAATCGATGGTACTAGAAAAAACCTTCCTGAGTGAGGTAACCCAGTCACAAAAAGACAAACATGGCATGTACTCACTCATATATAGATTTTAGGCATGGATCAGGGGACTAACACCCTACAACCCCATTGCCAATGAATCTGGGAAACAGGGGGATTCCCAAAAGAGATATGCATGATACCCCAGAGAAGGGGAATGGGACAGGATCTCCTGAGCAGATTGGGAGCATGTGGGGAGGGAAGAGGGAACCGGGAAAAAGAGGGGGGGAAGAAGAAGGAAGAAGAAGATATGGGGGAGCAGTAAGGTTGAGTCGGGGAAGATTAAAGACCAGAATGCGAGATAATGTAACAGAGGGAGTCATTATTGGTTTGAGGAGAGTGCTGATACTAGTGGGATGACGCCAACTGGCAAACTAAGGAATAATGGAGAGAGGCTACCTTAAATGCCCCTGCCTAATAATGAGATTGACGACTACCTTATATGCCATCCTAGAACCTTCATCCAGTGGCTGATGGAAGCAGAGGCAGATAACCACAGCTAAAACCTGAACTGAACTCCTGGAACCCAGTGACAAAGAGGGAGGAATGATGAGCCATGGGGTCAGCACAGTGCTGGTGAAACCCACAGAGACAGTGAACCTGACAAGGGGGAGATCTTGGACCTTAGACTAATGGCTCAGAGGCCAGCATGGGATTTATCCAAACCCCTCTGAATGTGGTGTCAGTGAGGAGGCCTCAGCAATCTCTCAGATCATGGGTAGTAGAGCAGTGTTTACCACGGTGAACTTTGGGAGCCCATTGCATTTGGAGGGATCCTCTCTCAGCTGGACACATGGGGGAGGGCCTAGGCCCTGCCCCAGATGAAGTGACAGACTCTGGAGATCCCCCATGGAAGGCCTCACCCTCCCTAGGGAATGGTGTGAAGACTGGGTGTGGGGCTGGGGGTGCTGGTAGAGGGACAAGGAAGAAGGGGTGGGAGAGGGAGCAAGCATGTTTCCAATTTAAATTAAGAATATATTTAAAAAAGAAGAAATGAGACAGAGAAGAAAAAAAGAAAAAGTATGAGTCATGTGAGATGTGGGACACCAAGAAAAGGGGCCCTCTAAGTCAACATGAGCAAAGCTCATACAAAATCAAGGTGACTAAGTCAGCATGCACAGGGCTGCACAGGGCTGCACAGGGCTGCACCAGGAACTGAGCTTACATTACAGCAGTTTACTCTTTTTGTGGGATTCCGTAGTGTACAAATGAGAGTGTCTCTAATTCTTTTGTCTTCTCTTGGGCTTTGTTCCTTCTGCTTTTTTATTTTATACTATTATAGTTTATTTCATTATATTTTTATTATTATTATCCTTTAGATGGCTGTTTGTTTTCTAATGAGAGATAGGAAGGAATTGGATCTGAATGGGGGAGGGAGAAACTGAGAGAATTAGACAGAAAGGAAACCATAATCAGGATATATTACGTAAGAAAAATTCTATTTTCAATAAAAGGAAAGTAAAAAGAAATGTCCAGGTACAGAAATGGAGTAGAAAATCAATTAGCCCTGAATAGCTTGTAGTACTTGATCATAGAGAAGAGTCCCACTTCACTCCAACAAATGAATAAAAAAACAAGAGAAACCATATAACCAAACAAGGGCATGTCAAAGTGACATTGTAATGACTTCAATGGCCAATGATTTAATGAGACTGAAGAGATAGCTCAGTGGTTAAAAGTACTTCTTGTTATTGTAGGGACAAGGTTTCAGTTACCAGTCTCCCCCTTCCCCCATGTGTAATTCCAGTTTTAGGGAAAGCAAAGTCTTTTCCTGGCTTCTGTGGTCATCAGTCATTCAAAAGGTGCATACATACATTTAGACAAGCACCATGCACATAGAACAACACATGTTTAAATAAAAAAGTATTTCATAACATCCATAACAAAGTTATAAAATAGTTATAAAATATTCATATGTACTTAATGACACAGGTTTTTTAAATAAGTAGATAAATGTGGAGCAATAGATAAAGTCAAATGCAAAATGTTTCATAATAATTTAATGGAAATAGAGTGACAGAGAAATGCCTATATTAGTTCTAGAAGACAGAAAAGGCATGTATGCTGTGACATGAGCATTGACTGCTATGAAACCTGATGCTCTAGAAATACACATTGCATCTTCACTGTAAATGAAACATATAGGAGGACAGGAAGGACAGGTTCACTTGTTCCTTCCCCTCAAAATAGTCAATAGAGGGAATATACCATTCCTTCCAGAAGATAAAACAGAGAAATTCTCACTACATAAATATAAGTATACCTCACAAACTTTCACAAAACTTCTTTAACCCCTCAATAGAGAATATACTTTACCCCCCTTCTTTGGGGTAGCACACTCCAGTGCCCCTTTGGAGTGGTTGCTTTCCTAGGCTTTGCTAAACTGGCTAAATTCCTTCCTCCCAAAAATCACTCCCACAGCACTCATGCATTTCTGTCAATCTTACTGACATTTATGCAAAGTAATTACTTGTGATGCCTCAAATTGTATGACTACCTAAGTGCATAGTGATCACTGCATTTTCCCTCATAATTGTAGCTATCCAATTTGAAGTGACATGTTATTCTTCCACTGGAGGCAGATGCAAAAGCATGGTAGGAGCTCTAGGAGTTAGGCTCCCTACAGAAGTGTCATACTGTGAGTCAAGGTGGCCCACCTCAAGGACTGTGGCCTGGTTGCTACTAATGGAAGAAAGACCTGTGTTGTAGTTCTGGTAACTTTGGCTCTTAGCTGAGTTTACACATGTTTATTTCTTGGACTTCGTTTCACTTTCTTTAAATTGTTATACTGACATGGGAAAGGAAGAGACACTTTCAGAATTTCTCTCTCTAATTTTGGCTAATATAAAATTTTATTTTTTATTTCTTCCTCTCTCATTCTCACTGTGTGTGTGTGTGTGTGTGTGTGTGTGTGTGTGTGTGTGTGTGTGTGTGTATGCATGTACATGTGTGCAGGTGTCTGAGAAGAGGGCATGGCAGCCCTTGGAGCTGGAGTTACAGGTGATCCTTCACCATCCAAAATGGGTGCTGCTAACAAATTCAGAGCCTCTGCAAGAACAGTATACACTCCAATACACTGAGTGATATCCTCAACACTCCTCTACTAAGACATGTTAGTTTTTTAACTACTGAATTACACTTTATTCATTCTCCAATACATGTGATGTTAACTCTTGGCAACTAAGGTGAGTAGAGGAAGAAGAAATGGCTTCCCAAAAGTTGGAGCATACATGACATGAAACCCAGCCATTATGTACAGTGGCAGCCACTGCTTCACCACAGGAGGGATTATGTAAATTATGATGAAAAGTATTCAGTCACTTAGGGATGATAGGTAATGATAATGAGCTAAGGCTTGTAGTACATCAGATACTAGATGCCTGTTTTGTCCTGGAAAGCTGGCTCTTCTATGCCTTGAGGGTTAGAATTTCCAAATGATAGAATTTCCATAGAAGTATACTTTGCAAAATGAAGATCTAGAAACAATACTTGTCCATGGTGTGACTTAAGCAATTACTGTTATTTTAGAGAATGTTGAGAACAGTTCTTAAGATAGTATCCCCCCATCATGAAAAAAAATCCCATAAAAAAGAAAAGCACAAACATCTCCATTGAAAATAAGAAGTTTGTGTGTGTGTGTGTGTGTGTGTGTGTGTGTGTGTGTGTGTGAGTGTGTGTGTGTGCTGCTACTAAACCCAGCATGGGAGACAATCTGAATCAGGATCTTCATCAATCAGATTAACTACTTTCCAAGATGAAAACAGACGAATCACAGTGTGAGGCTCAGGAGATATTTATCAAAAGTCATATTAATAACCACGTTCTGCTTTTTCCTGACAGTTCCATCCGAGGTTCCATGTTTAACATTTGAGTATCATATGTTTTTGTCAAGATGAGGCTGCTAAAATCATCAATTAATTACTTCCTTTGGAGTACATTTCAGAAAGGTAATAAAGTAAGCAGTCCCTAAGGCCACAGCAGGTAATGGTTATCAACATACTAGAATTAGGCAATTTGTGACTTTGGAGAATAATTAAAAGGAAAGTGTCCTTTTGAAATTACCTGAGAATAAGTACTGAAACATTTTACAGTGACCCAAAAGTATATATTCACTTCCATGTGCGTAGACACAAATATATCATGTACTATCTATGTACATTATTGGCTATCTAACTCACATATACCACATCTACATACTAGGGTACAGGCAAACAAGAAAAAATGGATTCTTTAATTTGCTTTATCTCAATGTGTTGCAAATAGGGCAAAATTAAACTTAGAAAAATAATGAGGAGACTTTTATATTATTAAGATTATCAATCACGCTTTAATGAACATTAATTTGGCAGGTTAAAAAAATCCCAGCTCATGAAAATTAACATTTCAAGTCATGCAACTCGGAGTGTAGAAGAAATTTGTGCCTTGTCAACTGCAAGCTGTAGAGGACATATATTCAGGAATGTGTTCTGCCATCCTCACTCCATACAGGACACATTACAGAAATGACTTATGCAATTCCCATTCCAATGATATTACATAAGCAATTGACAATCAGGCAGACCACAATAAACTCAGAGATCCCTTTGTGTAAGCCAGATGTCAAGTTAAAGTGGGACATGAAATGGAATATTGGACCAAGACAAGCATGTGTTGGTTTAGGCTCATCTCACATGGGGTATTCCTTCAGTCTGGAGGCATACTCCTTATGAATCATTTAGAATGGCTTCTTCCTGTGGTACTTAGATCTTCCCTGTCAATTTACAGTGGTCTAAGTTTACCAACAGCAAAAATTCTGTTTTATAAATAGATGAATGAGATGGTGTGCTTCGTAAATCAGTCTACCAAATGTAGAGAATGCTATGGAATGTCATGGCTTGTAGTAAAAATTCTCCATTGAGGGAGGGAGTTGGTTATTGCAACACCAATGCTGATTGTAAGGTACCTGCTCACTCTGATGCCCAGTGAATTACGGCTCTCAATTACTGGGTGCCTAAGACTCACTTACATCATAACCATATTACTTTTACTCTCCAAATCTATGTGCTTTTTTTCTGTCACTTTTCTTCCACTGTCTAGTTTAAAGTGTATTCTTTCCATCAGCCGCCTGGGCCCTGTTGTCACTTTAGCCCCCCAAATAACACACGAGACACTATATTGATTAATGAAGCTGTTGGCTTTTGCTATTGTTTCTCATTGGCTAGCTCTGACTTAATTATTAACACATAATTACTAATATATATTTCTATAAGGACTTATTTTTCTAAGGATGGCATTCTGACTCGTCCTTTCTGTTCTTTCTTCCCTGGGATTAACTGGTGATGACTCTTTTCACTACATTTCCCAGAATCCTCTTAGACTCCTAGTCCCACCTATCTTGCTTCCCTATTGGCCAACAGTGCTTTATTTACATATACACAGAAGTACTTCCCCCATCAGCCTAGTCATATATAAGTAGATTAATTTTTTAAATCTGATTGATTGGAGATAAACATGGACAGTAGTGATGCTTTATTAATTGATGAGCAATATGAATACTTCTACTATGGAAGTTTTATGATTACCTTAATTTTTTGTCGGCAAGGATTTCAGAAAACTTAAAATTACTGATTTCTTCCTGAAGTTATGTCATCCGCAAATTGATATTTTCAATTGAAACCTGGAGTTTTGATGCCATTAAGGGGCATGCATGATAGAAATGGTCTGCCCTCCCAAGCAGGGTTAGTGCCTTTATAACAAAGGTCTGGGCACCTGCTTTTTCCTCACATGACATATGAGGGTGAAGCATTTGCTCCATTCTCCTTGGTGAAGTCACTGATTAAAATGGCATCTCTGAGAACTAGGCCTCCGACAGACATTTATGGATTTTCTGTGTTTCAGAAATACATTATTTAATTCCCTTTGCTTACAAATTATCCAGTCGAAAGTGTTTCATTTTAGTAATTCCAGTGTACTCGGTATCTAGCCTCTCAGTTCCCAGGATAAATGTTAATGCAGTCAAGTTCATATATCCTTTGGAAAAAATGATAACCATTAGTGTTAATTCACAGGAATTTGAAGTATGAAGCAGACCAGTTTCAAACCTCAGGTATTTTTTGAAGTCACACATTTAAAATAGATGTTTTAATCATGAACTCCCCCATTGTTATACATCTTTAAAATACTTTCAAATATGGCTCACAGTTCTCTTGTCATAACCAAGATGAAACATTTATTTGAGCACCTGAATGTGTTTGTCGCAGTGGAGGACAGAAGATGAGCCTGGGGAGAAGCTGGGCTGTCTGGATCACCTACAAGTGACTCAGTTGACCCTATTTTAGTTATAGAGCCATAGCCCCTATGATAACAGTGGGAGCTCAGAGGAGAATGAGTCATGAGAGATGAGTGGGGGCAGAAAAGAAAGGTGTGGTTTTTCACTCTGACCAGAATCGTACTGTCTGAGAACTGGGACTTTAGAAATGAAACTAACGAGTTCATTTTCAGCCCTGTTGTGTGAAGGCCTTGATTCCTTAGTGTCCTCCATTCACCCTGGTTACTCCTTCCACTTCCTCTTCCACAGTGGTCCCTGAGTCCTAAGGGAAGGGTTATGATGGAGACATCCTATTAAGAGCTGAATGTTCCCAGGTCTCCCACTCTCTTGCCTATTGTCTGGCTGTGGGTTTCTGTATTTGTTTTCATCTGCAGCAGGAGGAAGTGACTCTGATGGTGGCTGAGCAAGGTGCTGGTCTATGAATATAGCAGAGTGATGTTATCATATATTTTATTACTACTTTCCTTAGGCTAATCAGTAGCATTTGGTTTTATGATAGGTTCGTTGACTATCTAGTTTCAGGTTCTTGTTTACTCAAAGAATGTTCAATATGGGTTCCATCTCATGGGGTGGGCCTGAAATTCAATCACATATTGAGTGGGCCTTAAATCCAATCAAAAATTGGTTGATAACTCCCACAAGTTTTGTGCCACTATTATGCAAGATAGAACACCATTGTAGGACAAAGGATTTGTAGCTTGCTCAGTGTTTACCTTTTTCCTTTGGCAGTGTGCACAGGACATTCTAGTGCCATGAGTTCTAGTTCATATGGACAAAAGCTCTACAAAGGAACCAGGTCTGCTTTTCCATATTCAGTGGGTTGTGAGGTGTTTTCTGCAGCAATAGGGCTTTACTGTCAGTGTGTGGAGAGCCACCAAAGCCTTGGCAATCACGAGAGGTGTTTGGGGATTCCTTTGTGAATGTTAAGTTGGGACATATACAGATAATCTTAATGTTCTTTTTGTATATATTACAGCTTCGAGTCTTAGGGGATTCTTGTATGTGGGAATGTGTGTATGTCTCAGTCAATATGCATTTCTAGTCTATGTTCATTTGACTATTCTTCTTGTTTGGTTGTTTTGTCATATTCCAATTTGTTTGTTTTTTAATTTTATTTATTACCACGTAGGTACTTATTTGTTCTTTAATGAGATAGAAAGTGAGTTGATATAGGTGGGAGGGGAGGTCAGAAGGAAGTAGGAGGAGTATAAGGTGGGGAGGTGGGGAGACCTTAATCAGAATATATTGTATGAAAAAAATCTATTTTCAATAAAATAAAAAAGTAAAAATTAAATTAGCTTATTCTCCATAAATGGGATAATTGACTCCAAATAATGTGTCTTTCTCCACCAACCTGTCTCTCTTTGTGAAATGTTTTGCTAAATTCACACATCTTATTTTCCTTATTTTTAGCTCATGACAATAGAATTGTTAGAAGTTATTGAACTGCCCTGATTTGTATCTTTATCAAGAACCTCTTTTGAATCTTGTCAAAAGAGGTTCTTGATAAACCTCTTTGCCTCATGCATTTCTCTGTTTAAACTATTTTAAAGTTTTTATTCTTATGGGTTTATGCTACTTTTAAATATGTAAATATTTAATATGTTTAATGTACTCCTTTAATTTAATCACAAGTCATTTAATACTTATTAATTCAGCCTATACTCTATGTGAGTCAGAATACATCAATAATGTATGAACTGCTGAGTTCCAAAGATATGTGTACTGGCATGTTTATTGTTCTGAGTGAGATACTGCATATTATTTATGGTAGTTTCCATCATTTGTGTTACCTTTCTGGATATTCTGATCATGTTCTATGGCGATATTTTTGATCAATATATTTAATGCTAAATTTAAAAGGATTATGTAAACATATATATTAGTATTTATATGTACACACAAGGAAAAGACACATACAAGCACACACACACACATACATACACATATACTTTTGTCTTCTCAAGCATTTATTGATGTAATGCCATTAGCCAATTATTGTAATTGCTTTAAATGAATAATCCAATATAATCTGCTTGAGAGTTTTACTAGGCAGAATGCTAATCTCCATTTTCAAGCAAAAAATTGGAAGAAATGTGGTCTATTGGAAAGCACAACTGATAGGCTAACATTAAAGATACATATTTCATTTCTAGCCTATGTACTTACCTCTTTCTTATGCTACTCTCCACCTATGAAATAATTCTTTTCCCAAGGCTTTTGCTTTTACCTTTGTTAGCAGTTTCTCCATAACAATAGCTTAATATCTATGTAGTCAAATCCACCTATACTTCGCTTTGTGGTTTATCCTTTCATTATTTTTTTTATAATTCTTTTTTTTTCAATTTTTTTTATTTTAAATAGCTTGTTTTACATGTCAATCCCAGTTCCCTCTCCCTCCCCTCCTCCCACACTCCCCTTTCCCCCCACTCTCCCACCCTATTGCCAAATCCTTCCACATAGGGGATATCAGAGTCTGTCATTTTACTCTGGGTAGGGTCCAGGCACTCCCCTAAGAGTCCAGGCTGAGAGAGCATCCCTTTTTGTGCTATAGGCACATGAAGACTGTTTGTATATCAGGGATAGACACTGATCCACAGCTCAGGGCCCCATAGGTTGCCCAGGCCTTCTCGCTGACACTCACATTTGGGGGGTCCAGATCAGTCCCATACTGGCCTCCTCACTGTCAGTCTGGGATCCAAGAGCTCTCCCCTGTTCAGATCAGCTGTCTCTGCTGGTTTTGCCAACCCATTCTTTGCCAATTTGCTCATCACTCCTCTCTCTCTGTCACTGAGTTCCTAGGGTTCAGTTCAGTGATTAATTGTGTTTGCCTCTGCTTCCATCAGTCACAGGATGAAGGCTCCTGAATGGTTATAGACATCAAGTTCATTATCAGGAATGGGCATTCGAGGTGGTCTCTCCACTATTGCTTAGCTTGCCAATTGGTGTTATCCCTTTAGATCACTTGAGGTCGCTCTGGTGCCTGATTGTATTCGATCCTATGATTCCCTCTTCCCCCTATCCTACCCCCACCCCCTCAACTTCCTTTTCCCCCATGACCAACTCTCTTCCTCTTCACCCCCTCTCTTCTTCCCAGGTCCCACTCCCCCCCCCAACCCTTGCCGTGTTCCCCATCCATTCAGGGGATCTTGTCTCCATCCTCTTCTCTTGGGTACTATGCATATATGCATATCTTTTAGGTTCTTTCCTGTTTCCCAGACTCTCTATCAGTGGAAGTGCAAACTGGCAATATCCTGATCCATGTCTAAAATCCATATATGAGTGAGTACATACCATGTTTGTCTTTTTGCGACTGGGTTACCTCACTCAGGATGGTTTCTTCCAGTGCTATCCATTTCCCTGCGAATTTCAAGATTCCATTATTTTTTTCTGCTGAGTAATACTCCATTGTGTAAATGTACCACATTTTCTCTATCCACTCTTCAGTTGAGGGGCATCTAGGTTGCTTCCTGGTTCTGGCTGAACATAGTGGAGCAGATGCCCTTGTTGTATGAACTTGCCTCATTTGGATATATGCCTAAGAGTGGAATTGCTGGGTCTTGTGGTAGATTAATTCCCATTTTCCTGAGGAATCTCCATACTGATTTCCAAAGAGGCTGTATGAGTCGGCACTCCCACCAGCAGTGGAGGAGTGGCCCTCTCTCTCCACATCCTCTCCAGCATAAATTGTCTTCGGTGTTTTTGATTTTAGCCATTCTGACAGGAGTAAGATGGTATCTCAGAGTTGTTTTGATTTGCATTTCCCTGATGGCTAAGGATGTTGAGCACTTTCTTAAGTGTCTCTTGGCCATTTTAGCCTCCTCTACTGAGAATTCTCTATTTAGCTCTGTACCCCACCTTTTAATTGGATCCTTTGGTGTTTTGGAGACTTGTTTCTTGAGTTCTTTGTAAATTTTGGAGATTAGCCCTCTGTCAGATGTAGGGTTAGTGAACATCTTTTCCCATTCTGTGGCCTGCCTTTTTGTCTTTTTGACTGTGTCCTTTGCCTTACAGAAGCTTTTTAGTTTCAGAAGGTCCCATTTGTTAATTGTCGATCTCAGTGCCTGTGCCACTGGTGTTATGCTCAGGAAGTAGTCTCCTGTACCAACTCCTTGAAGAGTATCTCCCACTTTCTCTTCTAAAAGTTTCAGTGTGGCTGGATTTATGTTGAGATCTTTGATCCATTTGGACTTAAGTTTTGTACAAGGCAATAAACATGGATCTATCTGCAGTCTTCTGCATACCAGTACCCAGTTATGCCAGCACCATTTGTTGAAGATGCTTTCTTTTTTCCATTGTACAGTTTTAGCTTCTTTGTCAAAAATCAAGTGTGCATAGGTGTGTGGGTTAAAATTAGAGCTTTCAATTCGGTTCCTTTGGTCTACCTGCCTATTTTTGTGCCAATACCAAGCTGTTTTCAGGACTATAGCTCTATAATAGAGCTTGAATTCAGGTATGGTGATGCCTCCTGAAGTTCCTTTATTGTATAGGGATGTTTTAGCTATCCTGGGCCTTTTGTTTTTCCATATAAAGTTGATTAATATTCTTTCCAGGTCCTTGAAGAATTGTGATGGAATTTTGATAGAGATTGCATTGAATCTGTAGACTGCTTTTGGCAAGATTGCCATTTTTATTATGTTGATCCTACCAATTCCAGAGCATGGGAGATCTTTCCATTTTCTGGTATCTTCTTTGATTTCTTTCTTTAAAGACACAAAGTTCTTGATATACAGGTCTTTAATTTCCTTGGTTAGCATTACCCCCAGATATTTGATGCTGTTTTTGGCTATTGTAAAGGGTGATGTTTCTCTGATTTCTTTCTCAGTCACTTCATCATCTGTATATAATAGAGCCACTGATTTTTTTGAGTTTACCTTGTATCCTGCCACATTGCTGAAGGTGTTTATCAGCTCTAGGAGTAACCTTGCGGAGTTTTTTGGGTCACTTATGTAAACTATCATATCATCTGCAAATAGTGAAAGTTTGACTTCTTCTTTTCCTATTTGTATCTGCTTTATCTCCTTTTGTTGTCTTATTGCTGTAGCTAGAACTTCAAGTACAATATTGAAGAGATATGGAGAGAGTGGACAGCCTTGTCTTGTTCCTGATTTTAGAGGAATTGCTTTGAGTTTCTCTCCATTTAGTTTGATGTTAGCTGTTGGTTTACTGTATATTGCTTTTATTATATTCAGGTACATTCCTGTTATCCCTGATCTCTCTAGGACCTTTATCATTAAGGGGTGCTGGATTTTGTCAAAGGCTTTTTCAGCATCTAGTGAGAAGATCATGTGGTTTTTCTTTTGCAGATTGTTAATATGGTGGATTACATTGATAGATTTTCTAATGTTGAACCATCCCTGCATTCCTGGGATGAAGCCTACTTGATCATGGTGGATGATTTTTCTGATGTGTTCTTGAATCCGGTTTGCAAGTATTTTATTGAGTATTTTTGCATCAATGTTCATGAGGGAAATGGGTCTATAGTTTTCTTTCTTAGTTGTATCTTTGTGTGGCTTGGGTATCAAGGTAATTGTTGCCTCGTAGAAAGAGTTTGGCAGTGAGCCTCCTGCTTCTATTGTGTGGAATACTTTGAGGAGTATTGGAATTAGCTCTTCTTTGAATTTCTGGTAGAATTCTGCACTGAAGCCATCTGGGCCTGGGCTTTTTTTATTTGGGAGACTTTTGATGACTGCTTCTATTTCATTAGGGGTTATAGGTCTGTTTAGATTGTTTATCTGTTCTTGATTTAGTTTTGGCAAGTGATATCTATCCAGGAAATTGTCCATTTCCTTTAAATTTTCAAATTTTGTGGAGTACAGATTTTCAAAGTATGCCCTGATGATTCTCTTGATTTCCTCAGAGTCCGTTGTTATGTCCCCCTTTTCATCCCTGATTTTGTTAATTAGCATGCTCTCTCTCTGTCTTTTGGTTAGTTTGGACAGAGGTTTGTCTATTTTGTTGATTTTCTCAAAGAACCAACTCTTTGTTTCATTGATTCTTCTCAGTGTTTTCCTGGTTTCTACTTGGTTGATTTCAGCCCTCAATTTGATTATTTCCTGGCGTCTGCTCCTCCTGGGGAAGTTTGCTTCTTTTTGTTATAGAACATTCAGCTGTGCTATTAATTCTCTAGTATGACTGTTCTCCAGTTTTTTCATGTGGGCACTTAGTGCTATAAACTTTCCTCTCAGCACTGCTTTCAGAGTGTCCCATAAGTTTGTGTATGTTGTGTCTTCATTCTCATTGAAGTCGAGGAAGTCTTTAATTTCTTTTTTTATTTGTTCCTTTACCCAGGGATGGTGCAATTGTGCATTGTTCAATCTCCATGAGTTTGTAGGGTTTCTGTGATTTGTGTTACTGTTGAATTCTAATGTTAATGCATGGTGGTCTGATAAGATGCAGGGGGTTATTCCAATTTTTTTTGTATCTGTGGAGGTTTGCTATGTTTCCTATTATGTGGTCAATTTTAGAGAAGGTTCCATGTGGTGCCGAGAAGAAGGTATATCTCTTTGTATTTGGGTGGAATGTTCTATAGATGTCTGTTAAACCCAGTTGGGTCATAACTTCTATTAGTTCTTTTGTTTCTTTGTTAAGTTTCTGTCTGGAGGTCCTGTCTAGCGGTGAGAGCGGAGGGTTGAAGTCTCCTACTATTAGTGTGTGAGATTTTATGTGCATTTTGAGCGTTAGTAATGTTTCTTTCATGAATGTAGGTGCCTTTGTATTTGGGGTGTAGATGTTTAAAATTGAGACTTCGTCTTGATGTGTTTTTCCTTTGATGAATATGAAGTGTCCTTCTTCATCTCTTTTGATTGATTTTAATTTGAAGTCTAATTTGTTAGATATTAGGATTGCTACACCCACTTGTTTCTTGGGACCGATTGATTGGAAGATCTTTTCCCAACCCTTTACTCTGAGATAACGTCTGTCTTTGATGTTGAGATGTGTTTCTTGTATGCAGCAGAAGGAAGGGTTCTGTCTTCGTATCCATTCTGCTAGTCTGTGTCTTTTTATAGGCAAGTTAAGGCCTTTGACATTGAGGGATATTAATGACCATTGATTGGTGATCCTTGCTTGTGCTTGATTTATTGTTAGTGAAGTTATTTTGTGTAGTTTCTCCTCCCTTTTTCTTTTGGTGTTTTGTAAAGTGTCATTATATATTGCCTGTGTCTTTGTGAATGTAGTTATCTTCCTTGGCTCTAGGTTTTCCTTCTAGCATTTTCTATAGAGCTGGATTCATGGATACGTATTGTTTAAATCTGGCTTTGTCATGGAATATTTTGTTTTCTCCATCTATGGTAATTGAGAGCTTTGCTGGATATAGTAGTCTGGGCTGGCATCCTTGTTCCCTTAGCGTTTGTAGGACATCTGTCCAGGATCTTCTGGCTTTCATCGTTTCCATTGAGAAGTCAGGTGTAATTCGGATAGGCCTGCCTTTGTATGTTACTTGGTCTTTTTCTTTAGCTGCTCTTTATATTTTCTCTTTACTCTGTAGGTTTGATGTTTTGATTATTATATGGCGAGGTGACTTCTTTTTCTGGTCGAGCCTATTTGGTGTTCTGTAAGATTCTTGTACTTTCATAGGCATATCTTTCTTTAGGTTAGTGAAGTTTTCTTCTATGATTTTGTTGAATATGTTTTCTGTACCTTTAAGTTGAATTTCTTTACCTTCTTCTATACCTATTATTCTCAGGTTTGGCTTCTTCACGGTTTCCCATATTTCCTGGATATTTTGTGTTAAGGATTTGTTGGTTTTGAGATTTTCTTTGGTTGACGACTCTATATCCTCTAATGAGTCTTCAATACCTGAGATTCTCTCTTCTATCTCTTCTATTCTGTTGGTGATACTTGCATCTATAGTTCCTGATCGTTTACCCAGCTTTTCTATTTCCAGCATCCCTTCATTCTGTGTTTTCTTTATCGTTTCTATTTCAGCTTTCAATCCTTCAACTGTTTGAGTTGTTTCCTTCAATTTTTTGGTTGTTCTTTCTTGGTGCTCTTTAGATTCTTTGAGAGATTTGTTTATTCCTTGAAATTTTTCCCCCATTTCATGGATTTTTTTGTTTGTTTTTTCTTCTATTTCTTTAAGGGATTTCCTTGTTTCTTCTTTGAGGGTCTCCATCATCTTCATGAAATAATTTTTGAGGTCTGTCTCCTCTTCTTCGTCTATGTAGTGCTTTTCGGGTCTTGCTGGTGTTGGATCCCTGGATTCTGGTGGGGTCATGTTGGTGTTTCTATTGCTGAGTGATCTCTTATTCTGTCTTCTTCCCATCTCTTCTTTCAGTGGGTGCTGGTGGGGTCTTTCTGTCACCACTGGTCTCCTTCCTTCCTGCAGCTGAAGCTGGGGATGCTGACACGGAGTTTGGGTCCTGGTAGGGCTGATGTCTTTCCTGAAGCTGGTCTCACTGGGGTTGGGGTCTTTGAATTGTTGACTTCTTTGCTGTGTGGGCAGGTCTCCTGAAGCTGGACTCGCTGGGGTTGTGGTCTTGGAGGGGCTGATGTCTTTCCTGAAGCTGGACCTGCTGGGATTGGGGTCTTGGAGGGGTTGATGTCTTTCCTGAAGCTGGACTCGCTGGGGTTGGGGTCTTGGAGGGGTTGATGTCTTTCCTGTGTGGGCGGGTCTTCTAGATGCTGGGCAGCCACGAAGATCAAGGGGGATGGGGGAAGGGCGGGCGGTCCCCGCCAGAGACCCAGTCTCACCTGAAGCTGGACTCGCTCTCATTATTCTTCTCAAGGAAAATTTATATGCCTCAAAATTATATAAACATCATTTACACATTATCCCAATTTATTATTCTTAACTTTAAAAATAGATTATTTTACAAACTTTGAAAGATGCAGCTTCTTATATACAACTTTGTACACGTGAATACCCTTTACTAAAGTTTATGATAACTTCAAGGGGTTCATAGAATCTCTAAAAACTATGTAGTGTGTCCCAAAGAATCATGGTCTAGTTTTCATAATTGTTTTTAATTATTGTTGTTGTTTGTTTGTTTATGTGGCATGTTTTTACTGTGCTTTATAAGGTACTCAAAACTTTTAAACCCCCCCCTCAGTCTCTCAAATGCTTGGGTCACAGATTACAGCCATGCACTATCATCCCTGACTACCATAATGTTTTTTTAAATGCATTGTATATGAATGCTGTGGGTTGAATTAAGCCTGTGAAAATTCAAGTTGATAGTTTATCATCTCTTACATCAGAATGTGTTGGCATTTGAATTTAGAGACTTTAAAAGAGGTATTTGAGATAAAATGAGGACATTAATGTTGGCCCTAATTCAACATGCCTGTGTTCTTACAATAAGATATGAGGTCTCAGACATATACTAAAGAAGACCATGCGAAGACTCAGGAATAAGATGACCATCTGTAGGGCCAGTCAAGAGGCTTAGAAAGAAAACAGTCCTGTCAGCACCGCATATTGGATTCTAGCCCCCACAATCTCTCTTGTTTAGGTTGCTTAATTTATATTGAAGTAGAACATCACAAGAATACTATTACAGGAAAGTTAGGGCCTGGATTTGTTTTGTTTTATTTATATTTTTATTTAAATGGTCTCCTTTCAACATTATTTAGTAATACCCTGTTTTTCAGAAATCATCTAAACCATATTCTGAATCTATGCATTGTGAATATTTATATGTAGTTTTTATGTGCATAAGCATACATATGTGTTGCTTCGTACATTTTCATTTATATGGTAATTCTTATTTATTAAATTACAGTTAAAGACAGAAAGATTCGTCTACATTTATTTTCGTCTCTTTCTATGTTTTTTCATATTCCTCATGAAATCTCAGTATTTATATTGAAGTGGACTGAATTGAATTCTTGGTTTCATTAGAAAAGAGTAAACATTGTAGAATATAGATGAAATGAAAATGGAGACGGGATGTTTCGGGCAGAAGAGTTCAAGTTGGCTGTGGAGTGATGAAGACAGAGAAACAAAGGCCCTGAAGAAGGCTAATCCAAAATGCAGTGTGTGCAAAGAAGCTACTTGGAAATCTATGATTTTGCAGTCCAAGTAAAGATATACTAAAAAGAAT